>NC_089842.1:112934281-114316781 GCF_035609145.1 Eleutherodactylus coqui | reverse complement strand
GATTCCCCCAGCCGCACTAAACACCCTCTCCGACAAGACGCTAGCCGCAGGACAAGCAAGCACCTCCAGGGCATACAGCGCTAGTTCAGGCCACGTGTCCAGCTTCGACACCCAGTAGTTGTAGGGGGCAGAGGCGTCACTGAGGATGGTCGTGCGATCGGCTACGTACTCCCTCACCATCCTTTTACAGTGCTCCCGCCGACTCAGCCTTGACTGGGGAGCGGTGACACAGTCTTGGTGGGGAGCCATAAAGCTGGCCAGGCCCTTAAAGACTGTTGCACTGCCTGGGATGTACATGCTGCTCGATCTCCGCACCTCCCCTGCTACCTTGCCCTCGGTACTGCGCCTTCTGCCACTAGCGCTGTCGGCTGGGAATTTTACCATCAGCTTGTCTGCAAGGGTCCTGTGGTATAGCAACACTCTCGAACCCCTTTCCTCTTCGGGAATGAGAGTGGGCAGGTTCTCCTTATAGCGTGGGTCGAGCAGTGTGTACACCCAGTAATCCGTCGTGGCCAGAATGCGTGCAACGCGAGGGTCACGAGAAAGGCATCCTAACATGAAGTCAGCCATGTGTGCCAGGGTACCTGTACGCAACACATGGCTGTCTTCACTAGGAAGATCACTGCCAGGATCCTCCTCCTCCTCCTCAGGCCATACACGCTGAAAGGATGACAGGCAATCAGCCGGTGTACCGTCAGCAGCGGGCCAAGCTGTCTCTTTCCCCTCCTCCTCATGCTCCTCCTCCTCCTCCTGTACGCGCTGAGAAATAGACAGGAGGGTGCCCTGACTATCCAGCGGCATACTGTCTTCCACCGCCCCCGTTTCCGAGCGCAAAGCAGCTGCCTTTATGGTTTGCAGGGAATTTCTCAAGATGCATAGCAGAGGAATGGTGACGCTAATGATTGTAGCATCGCCGCTCACCACCTGGGTAGACTCCTCAAAATTACCAAGGACATGGCAGATGTCTGCCAACCAGGCCCACTCTTCTGAAAGGAATTGAGGAGGCTGACTCCCACTGCGCCGCCCATGTTGGAGTTGGTATTCGACTATAGCTCTACGCTGTTCATAGAGCCTAGCCAACATGTGGAGCGTAGAGTTCCACCGTGTGGGCACGTCGCACAGCAGTCGGTGCACTGGCAGCTTAAAGTGATGTTGCAGGGTGTGCAGGGTGGCAGCGTCCGTGTGGGACTTGCGGAAATGTGCGCAGAGCCGGCGCGCCTTTACGAGCAGGTCTGACAAGCGTGGGTAGCTTTTCAGAAAGCGCTGAACCACCAAATTAAAGACGTGGGCCAGGCATGGCACGTGCGTGAGGCTGCCGAGCTGCAGAGCCGCCACCAGGTTACGGCCGTTGTCACACACGACCATGCCCGGTTGGAGGCTCAGCGGCGCAAGCCAGCGGTCGGTCTGCTGTGTCAGACCCTGCAGCAGTTCGTGGGCCGTGTGCCTCTTATCGCCTAAGCTGAGTAGTTTCAGCACGGCCTGCTGACGCTTGCCCACCGCTGTGCTGCCACACCGCGCGACACCGACTGCTGGCGACATGCTGCTGCTAACACATCTTGATTGCGAGACAGAGGAGGAGGAGGAAGAGGAGGAGGGTGCTTTAGTGGAGGAAGCATACACCTCCGCAGATACCACCACCGAGCTGGGGCCCGCAATTCTGGGGGTGGGTAGGACGTGAGCGGTCCCAGGCTCTGACTCTGTCCCAGCCTCCACTAAATTCACCCAATGTGCCGTCAGGGAGATGTAGTGGCCCTGCCCGCCTGTGCTTGTCCACGTGTCCGTTGTTAAGTGGACCGTGGCAGTAACCGCGTTGGTGAGGGCGCGTACAATGTTGCGGGAGACGTGGTCGTGCAGGGCTGGGACGGCACATCGGGAAAAGTAGTGGCGACTGGGAACTGAGTAGCGCGGGGCCGCCGCCTCCATGATACTTTTGAAGGACTCCGTTTCCACAACCCTATACGGCAGCATCTCAAGGCTGATGAATTTTGCTATGCGGACGGTTAACGTTTGAGCGTGCGGGTGCGTGGCGGCGTACTTGCGCTTGCGCTCCAACAGTTGCGCAAGCGACGGCTGGACGGTGCGCTGAACTACACTGCTGGATGGGGCCGAGGACAGCGGAGATGAGGGTTTGGGTGCAGGCCATGAGGCGGTAGTGCCTGTGTCCTGAGAGGGGGGTTGCATCTCAGTGGCAGGTTGTGGCACAGGGGGAGAGGCAGGGGTGCAAACCGGAGGCGCTGAACGGCCTTCGTCCCACCTTGTGGGGTGCTTGGCCATCATATGTCTGCGCATGGTGGTGGTGGTGAGGCTGTTGGTTTTGGCTCCCCGGCTGAGCTTTGCGCGACAAAGGTTGCACACCACTGTTCGTCGGTCGTCAGGCGTCTCTGTGAAAAACTGCCAGACCTTAGAGCACCTCGGCCTCTGCAGGGTGGCATGGCGCGAGGGTGCGCTTTGGGAAACAGTTGGTGGATTATTCGGTCTGGCCCTGCCTCTACCCCTGGCCACCGCACTGCCTCTTGCAACCTGCCCTGCTGCTGCCCGTGCCTCCCCCTCTGAAGACCTGTCCTGTGTAGGCGTTGCACACCAGGTGGGGTCAGTCACCTCATCGTCCTGCTGCTCTTCCTCCAAATACTCTGTGCGCTGCTCCCTTGGACTTACTGCCCTTACTACTACCTCACTGCAAGAAAACTGTGTCTGATCGTCATCGTCCTCCTCACCCACAGAAAGTTGTTGAGACAGTTGGCGGAAGTCCCCAGCCTCTTCCCTTTCGAATGGTTGGGCATCAGTGACGATAAACTCCTCTGGTGGGAGAGGAACCGCTGCTGCCCAATCTAAGCAGGGGCCCGAGAACAGTTCCTGGGAGTGTTCCCGCTCCTGAGCAGGTGTCATTGTAGTGGAGTGAGGAGGCTGGGAGGAAGGAGGAGCAGCAGACAGAGGATTCGGATTTGCAGCAGTGGACGGCGCAGAACTGCGGGTTGACGATAGGTTGCTCGAAGCACTTTCTGCCATCCAGGACAGGACCTGCTCACACTGCTCATTTTCTAATAACCGTCTCCCGCGTGGACCCATTAATTGGGCGATGAATGTGGGGACGCCAGAAACGTGCCTCTCTCCTAATCGCGCAGCAGTCGGCTGCGACACACCTGGATCAGGAGCTCGGCCTGTGCCCACACCCTGACTTGGCCCTCCGCGTCCTCGGCCGCGTCCACGTCCTCTAGGCCTACCCCTACCCCTCAGCATGCTGTATTACCAGTGATTTGATTTCACAGGCAGGAAATAAATTGGCGCAAGACTGCAGGCCAAATATAATTTTTTCCCTTTTTTGAAAACGAAAGGCCCCACTGCCTCTAGTGAATGAATAATCTAAGTTTAATAACTGTGCTGTGGCCCTGCTAATGTGTCACAGAACGTGAGGGTAGCAGAGTTATTATAACTCTGGCAGAGCAGGTATTTTTTTTCCCAATTAAGGAAAGCAAATGGCGAAGCTAGCAGTAAAACGTAGCTGGGTGCGTCTGATTTTTAAACGTTGCACACGCAGCCGACACGTACACACAGCCCTTAGGACGGACAGAGGCAGGAAAAATAGATTTTTTTTCAGTTTTTTTCCACCAAAAGGCAGCACTGCGTATATTCAATGAACATGAGAAGTTTAATAACTGTGCTGTGGCCCTGCTAATGTGGCACAGAACTTGAGGGTAGCAGAGTTATTATAACTCTGGCAGAGCAGGTATTTTTTTTCCCAATTAAGGAAAGCAAATGGCGAAGCCAGCAGTAAAACGTAGCTGGGTGCGTCTGATTTTTAAACGTTGCACACGCAGCCGACACGTGTCCACAGCCCTTAGGACGGACAGAGGCAGGTCAAATAGAATTTTTTTTCACTTGTTTTACAAGCAAAAGGCCGCACTGCGTATATTCAATGAATAATAACTGTGTTGTGGCCCTGCCTACACAATTCTTTCCCTGCAGTATCAATGGAGGGTGCAATGCTCTGCAGAGGCGATTTTGAGAAGAAAAAAAATATGCAGCACAGCTAACAGCAGCCAGCACAGTACTGCACACGGTTAAATATGGCCCTAGAAAGGACCGTTGAGGATCTTGAAGGCTACACTCACTCCTAACACTCTCCCTGCCTATGCAACACTTCTGTCCCTAATGCCGGGTGCAACGCTCTGCAGAGGCGATTTTGAGAAGAAAAAAAATTGCCACTTCCAACAGCAGCCAACACACAGCTATCAGTGGCCCTAATAAGGACCTTTGGGGGTCTTGAAGCCTACACTAACTACCAATTCTTTCCCTACAGCAGCTCCGGTACAAACAGCACTGTCCCTCATCTAACTCACAAGGCATCTGAGGCGAGCCGCGGGAGGGGCCGACTTTTATATTAGGCGGACACCTGATCTCGCCAGCCACTCACAGCAGGGGGGTGGTATAGGGCTGGAACAACACAGGGGGAAGTTGTAATGCCTTTCCTGTCTATTAATTGGCCAGAAAAGCGCGCTAACGTCTCAGGGAAGGAAGTGAAAGTAACCCGAACACCGCATGGTGTTCGTTACGAATAACGAACATCCCGAACACCCTAATATCCGCACGAATATCAAGCTCGGACGAACACGTTCGCTCATCTCTAGTAATAACCCATAAAATCAAGTTAAAATTTTATTATTATTGCATGGTAAAAAAGCAAAGCAAAAAAAGCACAAAACAATGACAAAACTGCAATTTTCTAGTATCTACCATTTCTCCCAAAATTCGAAGCATTTTTTAATAAATTATTTGTATCCCAAAGCAATACCAATAAAAATGTCAACAAGAATCACAAAAATAAAGCCCCCATATGGCTAGATGGACAGTAAAATTAAAAAAGGTTATGGCACTCAGACTACAGCTATATAAAATGCCTTTTTTGCATCCTTCTCCAAAAAAATAAGGTGTCATTGCTGTTGTTGTTAGCCGTTTAGTTATTCACGACCCTCGGTGACCCTAAAGGCTCCCTCTCTCCATGTTTTAGTTTTGCACTGCTTCTGTCAGTTGTGTGATATCCATGCCAATATCAGCTCTGACAGTATCAGCCATCGTGTTCTTTGGCAGCCAGGACTTCTTTTGCCACTGATCTGTCCAAGCATTATAGATTTTTCTAGCGACTCTGCTTGCATTAGATGGCATTAGATGGTGAAAATACGTGAGTCTGAGTTTAGTCATCTTGTCCTTCAGTGATATATCTTACATGATTTACAACTTCTCTGTTTGTTACTCTCGCCATCCAGGGTATACACAGCAGCTTTCGCAAGCACCACAGCTCAAACACATCAATCCTCCTATCAGCTTTTTACGTAGTCCAGCTTTCACATCCATATATGGGTGGTTTGCACTATCCTGACTTTGGTTGCTTTACCGATATCCCTACTTTTCCACATTTTGTCCATGTTTGGCATTGGACTTACGCCAATGCTGTCCTACATTTTATCTCTGGCATAGATTCTCCAGCCTGGTCAATTTTTGAGCCAAGGCGGATGAAGTCTTGCACGCATTCTATGATCTCATTGTCAATTTTGATTTGAATTTGTCAATTTTTTGCAGTTGTCATAATTTTACTCTTCCTTAAATGCAGAGGCACACAAGGCACATTGGACTTTCCAGATGCCCCAGACTTCAAGGATGCGGTGCAGACAGATGAGCAGAGGGAACCCGCGGTGGCTGGAGGAGTTATTTGTGGTGTGCGGGTCTCCCACGGACATGGCCAACTCGGATACGCCCACCCCTACAGAGGCACCACAAAATACAACGGAGAAAACCCCTCCAATCACAATAGTAATGCACATGGTCACCGATAGCCCTAAGCAGCAGCTTTTTGGGGGTACTTGTTGACAGGATTCTTCACTAGTACTGTCCCTGCCTCACCAATACTTCCCCTATACTCTGTATAATTGGCTGCAGACTGAGAACGCAATAGTCTGCAGAGCCCAAGATGAAAAAAAAACAAATGGTGCAAAACTGCTCCTAGCAGCCACAACAGTAATGCACACGGTAAATGTGGCCCTAAGAAGGACCGTTGGGTTTCTTGCAGACGCAAATAGTAGCCTAACACTCTCCCTCTAGTACCAGCAGCACTATCCCTAATCTCTGCCAGCGTGTGTCTGAGGCGAGCAGCGGGCAGGACTGCCTTATATACTTGGCGGTCACTTGATCTCGCCAGCCACTCACTGCAGGGGGGTGGGATAGGGCTGGCACATCACAGCAGGAAGTTGTAATGCCTTCCCTGCATGTCTATTGGCCAGAAATGGCGCAAAACATGCAGGGAAGGAAATGGAATTGACTCGAGTACCGCATGGTGCTCGTCTCAAGTAACGAGCATCTCGAGTACCCTAATACTCGAGCGAGCATCAAGCTCGGACGAGTACGTTCGCTCATCTCTAGATATCACCTTTCAGGAAGCTGATGCTAAAGGTAGATACCTGATTCTAACAGGCTCTCTTAACCATAAACCTTTCACCCTCGTCAATCTATATGCACCAAACAATGCCCAACTATGCTTCCTAAACAAGATCATTAAAAAAATAAGGAAACACGAGATGGGTACCCTTATAATATGTGGGAATTTTAATGCTGTACCAGACAAAGTGTTAAACTCCACTAGAGGCTCTCTGAGCGCGACTCCCTCTCTACTCCTCTGACTCCACAACAACGCATTATTTTTTACATTTAGATGTCTAAATGCTTTTCTAAAGAGTTCTCTTTTTATTCATCAAGACGCAAATCTTTCCCAAGAATAGATCTAATCTTGGTAAACAGAATAGCTCTCTCCCATATTAAATAGGCTCAGGTGGGACTGGCCACCTGGTCCGATCACGCACCTGTTTCAATTTCCATTCTCCTGGGGGAAGAGGAAGAGAGGCCCAAACCCTGGAGAAACAACGTGTTCCTGATGAAACTACCAAAAAATCAGGTATTATTTTATCCGCCCTGAAAGAATACCTTGATCACAATTTAACTCCTGAAGTATCTCCAATCAGTATCTGGAATGCCCACAAGGCCTTTATTAGAGGGATCCCAATTAAAATCAGTGCTCGACATAAAAGAGAAAAATCCCAACCAATAAACAGCCTTTTAACTCAAATCTCTGTTAAAGAACATCAACTAAGTACTGCTCCATCTGACTCTCTCCACAATGAATTATTTACATTAAGACAGAAGCTCAGAAACCAACTTCTAGATAATTACGACAAAGAAATGAGATCTATGCGAGCAACCTTTAATACATCTAACAAGAAACCCTCATGCATGATGGCCAATCTAGTCACGAAAACAGTACAAAAATCAGAGATCCCATATCTACTTAATCCTCAAAAACAATCTGTAAAAGTATATCACCCTTCACATATTATGGAAATACTTCGTCAATATTACCAAAAATTATATAATTTAAGAGATGATCCTACCACCCCTCAACCTAACGTCGACACCATTGAATACTTCCTTAAAGGCGTGGATTTTCCTTCACTCACGCAAACTCAGCTCAACCTCCTTAACAACCCTTTAACTCCCTCTGAAATTATAGATACTATTAAAGGGGTTGTCCCGCGCCGAAACGGGTTTTTTTTTTTTCAATAGCCCCCCCGTTCGGCGCGAGACAAACCCGATGCAGGGGTTTAAAAAAAAAAAACGCATAGTACTTACCCGAATCCCCGCGCTCCGGTGACTTCTTACTTACCTTGCGAAGATGGCCGCCGGGATCTTCACCCACGGTGGACCACAGGTCTTCTCCCATGCTGCACCGTGGGCTCTGTGCGTTCCATTGCCGATTCCAGCCTCCTGATTGGCTGAAATCGGCACACGTGACGGGGCGGAGCTACGAGGAGCAGCTCTCCAGCACGAGCGGCCCCATTCAGAAGAGAGAAGACCGGACTGCGCAAGCGCGTCTAATCGGGAGATTAGACGCTGAAATTAGACGGCACCATCGAGACGGGGACGCCAGCAACGGAGCAGGTAAGTGAATAACTTCTGTATGGCTCATATTTAATGCACGATGTATATTACAAACTGCATTAATATGGCCATACAGAAGTGTATACCCCAACTTGCTTTCGCGGGACAACCCCTTTAAGTCTCTGAAAACCCATAGGGCCCCAGTATGCTCGTTTAAGGCTGCTACTCGGTTGATTAGCAGTCTTATAGAGTAACTGTGTACTCGCCCAAGCAGCGTGCGGCGGGGGGCAGCGGAGGGGGAAGCAGGTGGCAGCCGGGGGGGGGGGGGGGAGAGAGAGATCTCTCACACTTTCCCCCTGTTCCCTCCCGCTCCTCCCCGCCGCCCGCCTCCCCCCCCCCCCACATGTTGCTTGGGCGAGTACACCGTTACTTGAAAAGACTGCAGCCTTAAACGAGCGTGCTAGCTCATCTCTAGTGGTAATGTATATATATACACCTTGGTGTTTTTACTTTGTACTGAACTTGACAAAGGTAGCCAAAACATTGCCACTTTTTACGATATTTGAGGAATAAAGATACATCTCTAGATGTCATAATACTATTTTTTGCACCAGACTTTGCTGTCCTGCATTGCTGCTTTTCCTTCAGTTAGGGTCAGTTGTCCATTCTGTTTCCTGGAAAGGTGCATTTGGTCCGTGCAAGCAGTATATGTGTGTATTTGCAGTTTTAAATGGACATGTTTGCGTCTCACCTGTGGAGTGGCGCTTTAGTGAGCCCAGCGTAAGTAACATGATACTTTAAATTCAGGTATGTATAATTTTAACCTGGAATTAAGAGGGATGAATATTTGTGTGTAAACTATATATATAAAGCTGAAAGCCCTCACTGACTCACTGACTGACTCGCCAAAAGTTCTCCAACTTCCCGATGTCGAAGAAACATGAAATTTGGCGCAAGCATAGATTATCTCCAAAATAGGAAAATAAATTGGGTCCCAACTCGATTATTCAATTCTAGCGCAAAACAATTGGCGTCGAAATTTAACGTACATAATCTAAATCACTCACTTCCCAATGTCATAGAAACGGGAAATTTGGCAGAGAGCATTGATTATGTCATAAAAAGGAAAAGTTAATAGGTCCCAACTCGATTGTTCAATTCTAGTGCAAAAGAATTGGCGTCTAAATTTTATGTACATAATCTAAATCTCTCACTTCCCAATGTCATAGAAACGTGAAATTTGGCAGGAGCATTGATTATGTCATAAAAAGGAAAAGTTAAAGGGGTTGTCCCGCGAAAGCAAGTGGGTCTATACACTTCTGTATGGCCATATTAATGAACTTTGTAATGTACATTGTGCATTAATTATGAGTCATACAGAAGTTATAAGAAATTTTTCACTTACCTGTTCCGTTGCTAGCGTCCTCGTTTCCATGGAGCCGTCTAATTTTCAGCGTCTAATCGCCAGATTAGACGCGCTTGCGCAGTCCGGGTCTTCTTCTTTTATGAATGGGGTCGCTCGTGCCGGAGAGCGGCTCCGTGTAGCTCCGCCCCGTCACGTGCCGATTCAAGCCAATCAGGAGGCTGGAATCGGCAATGGACCGCACAGAAGCCCTGCGGTCCACCGAGAGAGAAGATCCCGGCGGCCATCTTCAGCAGGTAAGTAAGAAGTCACCGGAGTGCGGGGATTCAGGTAAGCGCTGTCCGGTGTTCTTGTTTAACCCCTACATCGGGGTTATCTCGCGCCGAACGGGGGGGGAGGGGAGAAGAAAAAAAAACACGTTTCGGCGCGGGACAACCCCTTTAATGGGTCCCAACTCGATTATTCAATACTATGCGCAAAGGAATTAGCGTCCAAATTTTACGTACGGAATCTAATTCTCTCACTTCCCGGTGTTATAGAAACTCGAAATTTGGCACGAGCATTGATTATGTCATAAATAGGAAAAGCGAATGGGTCCCAACTCGATTATTCAATTATATGCGCAAAAGAATTAGCGTCCAAATTTTACTTACGGAATGTAATTTCTTAACTTTCCCGTGTTATAGAAACAGGAAATTTGGCAGGAGCATTGATTATGTCATAAATAGGAAAAGTTCATAGGTCTCAACTCGATTATTCAATTCTAGCGCAAAAGAATTGGCGTCGAAATTTTACGTGCGGAATGTAATTTTTTCACTTTCCGGTGTCATAGAAACGGGAAATTTGGCACGAGCATTGATTATGTCATAAATAGGAAACGCTAATGGGTCCCAACTCAATTATTTAATTATATGCGCAAAAGGAATTAGCGTCCAAATTTTACGTGTGGAATGTAATTTTCTCACTTTTCGGTGTCATAGAAACGGGAAATTTGGCACAAGCATTGAATATGTAATAAATAGGAAAAGCTAATGGGTCCCAACTCGATTATTCAATTCTAAGCGCAAAAGAATTAGTGTCCAAATTTTATGTACGTAATCTAATTCTCTTACTTCCTGATGTCATTTTATATAAAGGAAACGTCGCATGGTTGCCTCCATGTGGTGTTTCCTGGGTAACGCAGAGAACTATGCAAAATGGTGAACATATTTTTTTCCTCAGTATCTCTAAAGTAAGCACAACTTCATAAGCTTTTCCGTGTGAACACCAGGTAAACACCAGTACTAAGTTAACTCGGGCGAAGTCGGGTATATCAGCTAGTCTATATATATATAAAGCTGAAAACCCTCACTGACTCACTCACTCACTCACTCACTGACTGACTCGCCAAAAGTTCTCCAACTTCCCGATGTCGTAGAAACATGAAATTTGGCGCAAGCATAGATTATCTCCAAAATAGGAAAAGAAATCGGGTCCCAACTCGATTATTCAATTCTAGCGCAAAAGAATTGGTGTCGAAATTTAACGTACATAATCTAAATCACTCACTTCCCAATGTCATAGAGACGTGAAATTTGGCACGAGCATTGATTATGTCATAAATAGGAAAAGTTAATGGGTCCCAACTCGATTATTCAATTCTATGCGCAAAAGAATTAGCGTCAACATTTTACGTGCGGAATGCAATTTTCTCACTTTCCGGTGTCATAGAAACGTGAAATTAGGCACGAGCATTGATTATGTCATAAATAGGAAAAGCGAATGGGTCCCAATTCGATTATTCAATTCTAGCGCAAAAAAAATTAGCGTCCAAATTTAACGTAAGGAATCTAAATTTTCTCACTTTCCGGTGTCATAGAAACGTGAAATTAGGCACGAGCATTGATTATGTCATATATAGAAAAGGTTCATGGGTCCCAACTCGATTATTCAAATCTAGCGCAAAAGAATTGGCGGCGAAATTTTACGTGCGGAATGCAATTTTCTCACTTTCCGGTGTCATAGAAACGTGAAATTAGGCACGAGCATTGATTATGTCATAAATAGGAAAAGCGAATGGGTCCCAATTCGATTATTCAATTCTAGCGCAAAAAAAATTAGCGTCCAAATTTAACGTAAGGAATCTAAATTTTCTCACTTTCCGGTGTCATAGAAACGTGAAATTAGGCACGAGCATTGATTATGTCATATATAGAAAAGGTTCATGGGTCCCAACTCGATTATTCAAATCTAGCACAAAAGAATTGGCGGCGAAATTTTACGTGCGGAATGTAAATTTTTTCTTTTCCGGTGTCATAGAAACGGGAAATTTGGCACGAGCATTGATTATGTCATGAATAGGTAAAGCTAATTGGTCCCAACTCGATTATTCAATTCTATGCGCAAAAGAATTAGCGTCCAAATTTTACGTACATAATCTAAATCTCTCACTTCCCAATGTGATAGAAACATGAAATTTGGCACGAGCATTGACTGTGTCATAAATAGGAAAAGCTAATGGGTCCCAACTCGATTATTCAATTATATGCGCAAAAGAATTAGCGTCCAAATTTTACGTGCGGAATGTAATTTTTTCACTTTCCGGTGTCATAGAAACAGGAAATTTGGCACGAGCATTGATTATGTCATAAATAGTAAAAGCTAATGGGTCTCAACTCGATTATTCAATTCTATGCGCAAAAAAATTAGCGTCCAAATTTAACGTACATAATCCAAATCTCTCACTTTCCAATGTAATAGAAACATGAAATTTGGCACAAGCATTGATTGTGTCATAAATATGAAAAGTTAATGTGTCCCAACTCGACTATTCAATTCTAAGCGCAAAAGAATTAGTGTCCAAATTTTATGTACGTAATCTAATTCTCTCACTTCCTGATGTCATTTTATATGAAAGAAACGTCGCATGGTTACCTCCACGTGGTGTTTCCTGGGTAACGCAGAGAACTATGCAAAATGGTGAACATATTTTTTTACTCAGTATCTCTAAAGTAACTACGACTTCATAAGATTTTCCGTGTGAACACCAGATAAACACCAGTACCAAATTAACTCGGTCGAAGCCGGGTATATCAACCAGTCTATATATATAAAGACTAGAGATGAGCGAACACCAAAATGTTCGGGTGTTCGTTATTCGTAACGAACTTCCCGTGATGCTCGAGGGTTCGTTTCGAACAACGAACCCCATTGAAGTCAATGGGCGACCAGAACATTTTTGTATTTCGCCGATGCTCGCTAAGGTTTTCATGTGTGAAAATCTGGGCAATTCAGGAAAGTGATGGGAATGACACAGTGACGGATAGGGCAGGCGAGGGGCTACATGTTGGGCTGCATCTCAAGTTCACAGGTCCCACTATTAAGCCACAATACCGGCAAGAGTGGGCCCCCCCCCTCCCAACAACTTTTACTTCTGAAAAGCCCTCATTAGCATGGCATACCTTTGCTAAGCACCACACTACCTCCAACAAAGCACAATCACTGCCTGCATGACACTCCACTGACACTTCTCCTGGGTTACATGCTGCCCAACCGCCCCCCCTCCCCCCCACAGCGCACACCAAAGTGTCCCTGCGCAGCCTTCAGCTGCCCTCATGCCACACCACGCTCATGTCTATTTAGAATTGCGTCTGCCATGACGAGGGACCGCAGGCACACACTGCAGAGGTTGGCACGGCTAGGCAGCGACCCTCTTTAAAAGGGGCGGGGCGATAGCCCACAATGCTGTACAGAAGCAATGAGAAATAGAATCCTGTGCCACCGCCATCAGGAGCTGCACACGTGGGCATAGCAATGGGGAACCTATGTGCCACACACTATTCATTCTGTCAAGGTGTCTGCATGCCCCAGTCAGACCGGGCTTTTTAATTCATAGACACAGGCAGGTACAACTCCCTATTGTGAAGTCCCTGTCGACCCACAGCATGGGTGGCTCCCTGGAACCCACCGGCGGTACACAGAAATATCCCATTGCATTGCCCAACACAGCTGAGGTAGTAATGTCGTGCTTAATGCAGGTGGGCTTCGGCCCACACTGCATGCCCCAGTCTGACTGGGGTTCTTTATAAGTGTACAGATGTAGTAAAAACTCCGTGTGCACCTACAGCATGGGTGGGTGCCAGGAAGCCACCGGCGGTACATAGAAGTATCCCATTGCATTGCCCAACACAGCTGAGGTAGTAATGTTGTGCTTAACCCTTTCCAATCCAATTTGTATATGGTTTTCCTAGGGGGCTTACTCTTTTTCTGCCGTTATACAACGGCGCTATATGCTGGCTAAAGCCAGTACTGCATGAGCTGACACGTAGGATAGGCTCCGACAGCAGAGAGGCTGGCAATATACAGTAAGAGAACCCCGACGGACGTCTACCAACAACGGAGCTGTACAGCCTTAAACCCTAATGTCTTCACAGGTCACACAGTGGACTGGAAAGGGTTAATGCAGGTGGGTTTCGGCCCACACTGCATGCCCCAGTCAGACTGGGGTTCTTTACAAGTGGACACATGTAGGTTTAACTCCCTGTGGACCCACTGCCTGGGTGGGTGCCAGGAAGCCACCGGCGGTACATAGAAATATCCCATTGCATTGCCCAACACAGCTGAGGTAGTAATGTCGTGCGTAATACAGGTGGGCTTCGGCCCACACTGCATGCCCCAGTCAGACGGGTTCTTTAGAAGTGTACAGATGTATTAAAAACTCAGTGTGCACCTACAGCATGGGTGGCTCCCTGGAACCCACCGGCGGTACACAAAAATATCCCATTGCATTGCCCAACACAGCTGAGGTAGTAATGTCGTGCGTAATACAGGTGGGCTTCGGCCCACACTGCATGCCCCAGTCAGACTGGGGTTCTTTACAAGTGGACACATGTAGGTTTAACTCCCTGTGGACCCACTGCCTGGGTGGGTGCCAGGAAGCCACCGGCGGTACATAGAAATATCCCATTGCATTGCCCAACACAGCTGAGGTAACGTCAGCTGTAATGCAGGTGGGCTAAAAATTAATTTGATTACACTGTAGGCGAGGGCCCACAAAAATTGCTGTATCAACAGTACTAATGTACATCCAAAAAATTGGCCATGGCCAGCCAAGAGGGCAGGTGAAACCCATTAATCGCTTTGGTTAATGTGGCTTAAGTGGTAACTAGGCCTGGAGGCAGCCCAGTGTAACGAAAAATTGGTTCAAGTTAAAGTTCCAATGCTTTTAAGCGCATTGAAACTTATAAAAATTGTTCTGAAAAATTATTTGAGTGAGCCTTGTGGCCCTAAGAAAAATTGCCCGTTCAGCGTGATTACGTGAGGTTTCAGGAGGAGGAGCAGGAGGAGGAGGAGGAGGAGGAATATTAGACACAGATTGATGAAGCAGAAATGTCCCCGTTTTGGATGGTGAGAGAGAACGTAGCTTCCATCCGCGGGTGCAGCCTACGTATTGCTTACGTATCGCTGCTGTCCGCTGGTGGAGAACAGAAGTCTGGGGAAATCCAGCCTTTGTTCATCTTGATGAGTGTTAGCCTGTCGGCACTGTCGGTTGACAAGCGGCTATGCTTATCTGTGATGATTCCCCCAGCCGCACTAAACACCCTCTCCGACAACACGCTAGCCGCAGGACAAGCAAGCACCTCAAGGGCATACAGGGCTAGTTCAGGCCACGTGTCCAGCTTCGACACCCAGTAGTTGTAGGGGGCAGAGGCGTCACCAAGGATGGTCGTGCGATCCGCTACGTACTCCCTCACCATCCTTTTGCAGTGCTCCCGCCGACTCAGCCGTGACTGGGGAGCGGTGACACAGTCTTGGTGGGGAGCCATAAAGCTGGCCAGGCCCTTAAAGACTGTTGCACTGCCTGGGATGTACATGCTGCTCGATCTACGCACATCCCCTGCAACATGGCCCTCGGAACTGCGCCTTCTGCCACTAGCGCTGTCGGCTGGGAATTTTACCATCAGCTTGTCCGCAAGGGTCCTGTGGTATAGCAACACTCTCGAACCCCTTTCCTCTTCGGGAATCAGAGTGGGCAGGTTCTCCTTATACCGTGGATCGAGCAGTGTGTACACCCAGTAATCCGTAGTGGCCAGAATGCGTGCAACGCGAGGGTCACGAGAAAGGCATCCTAACATGAAGTCAGCCATGTGTGCCAGGGTACCTGTACGCAACACATGGCTGTCTTCACTAGGAAGATCACTTTCAGGATCCTCCTCCTCCTCCTCCTCCTCCTCCTCCTCCTCCTCCTCAGGCCATACACGCTGAAAGGATGACAGGCAATCAGCCGGTGTACCGTCAGCAGCGGCCCAAGCTGTCTCTTCCCCCTCCTCCTCATCCTCCTCATGCTCCTCCTCCTCCTCCTGTACGCGCTGAGAAATAGACAGGAGGGTGCCCTGACT
Organism: Eleutherodactylus coqui; assembly: GCF_035609145.1. Lineage (NCBI taxonomy): Eukaryota > Metazoa > Chordata > Amphibia > Anura > Eleutherodactylidae > Eleutherodactylus > Eleutherodactylus coqui. Next base: position 114,301,121 of record NC_089842.1, on the reverse strand, counting down.
ATCCAGCGGCATACTGTCTTCCCCCGCCCCCGTTTCCGAGCGCAAAGCAGCTGCCTTTATGGTTTGCAGGGAATTTCTCAAGATGCATAGCAGAGGAATGGTGACGCTAATGATTGTAGCATCGCCGCTCACCACCTGGGTAGACTCCTCAAAATTACCAAGGACATGGCAGATGTCTGCCAACCAGGCCCACTCTTCTGAAAGGAATTGAGGAGGCTGACTCCCACTGCGCCGCCCATGTTGGAGTTGGTATTCGACTATAGCTCTACGCTGTTCATAGAGCCTGGCCAACATGTGGAGCGTAGAGTTCCACCGTGTGGGCACGTCGCACAGCAGTCGGTGCACTGGCAGCTTAAAGTGATGTTGCAGGGTGCGCAGGGTGGCAGCGTCCGTGTGGGACTTGCGGAAATGTGCGCAGAGCCGGCGCGCCTTTACGAGCAGGTCTGACAAGCGTGGGTAGCTTTTCAGAAAGCGCTGAACCACCAAATTAAAGACGTGGGCCAGGCATGGCACGTGCGTGAGGCTGCCGAGCTGCAGAGCCGCCACCAGGTTACGGCCGTTGTCACACACGACCATGCCCGGTTGGAGGCTCAGCGGCGCAAGCCAGCGGTCGGTCTGCTGTGTCAGACCCTGCAGCAGTTCGTGGGCCGTGTGCCTCTTATCGCCTAAGCTGAGTAGTTTCAGCACGGCCTGCTGACGCTTGCCCACCGCTGTGCTGCCACACCGCGCGACACCGACTGCTGGCGACATGCTGCTGCTAACACATCTTGATTGTGAGACAGAGGAGGAGGAGGAGGAGGAGGGTGCTTTAGTGGAGGAAGCATACACCTCCGCAGATACCAGCACCGAGCTGGGGCCCGCAATTCTGGGGGTGGGTAGGACGTGAGCGGTCCCAGGCTCTGACTCTGTCCCAGCCTCCACTAAATTCACCCAATGTGCCGTCAGGGAGATGTAGTGGCCCTGCCCGCCTGTGCTTGTCCACGTGTCCGTAGTTAAGTGGACCGTGGCAGTAACCGCGTTGGTGAGGGCGCGCACAATGTTGCGGGAGACGTGGTCGTGCAGGGCTGGGACGGCACATCGGGAAAAGTAGTGGCGACTGGGAACTGAGTAGCGCGGGGCCGCCGCCTCCATGACACTTTTGAAGGACTCCGTTTCCACAACCCTATACGGCAGCATCTCAAGGCTGATGAATTTTGCGATGCGGACGGTTAACGTTTGAGCGTGCGGGTGCGTGGCGGCGTACTTGCGCTTGCGCTCGAACACTTGCGCAAGCGACGGCTGAACGGTGCGCTGAACTACACTGCTGGATGGGGCCGAGGACAGCGGAGATGAGGGTGTGGGTGCAGGCCATGAGGCGGTAGTGCCTGTGTCCTGAGAGGGGGGTTGCATCTCAGTGGCAGGTTGGGGCACAGGGGGAGAGGCAGGGGTGCAAACCGGAGGCGGTGAACGGCCTTTGTCCCACCTTGCGGGGTGCTTGGCCATCATATGTCTGCGCATGGTGGTGGTGGTGAGGCTGTTGGTGTTGGCTCCCCGGCTGAGCTTTGCGCGACAAAGGTTGCACACCACTGTTCGTCGGTCGTCAGGCGTCTCTGTGAAAAACTGCCAGACCTTAGAGCACCTCGGCCTCCGCAGGGTGGCATGGCGCGAGGGGGCGCTTTGGGAAACACTTGGTGGATTATTCGGTCTGGCCCTGCCTCTACCCCTGGCCCTGGACACCGCACTGCCTCTTGCAACCTGCCCTGCTGATGCCCTTGACTCCCCCTCTGAAGACCTGTCCTCCTGAGTAAGCGTTGCACACCAGGTGGGGTCAGTCACCTCATCGTCCTGCTGCTCTTCCTCCGAATCCTCTGTGCGCTGCTCCCTGGGACTTACTGCCCTTACTACTACCTCACTGCAAGACAACTGTGTCTGATCGTCATCGTCCTCCTGACCCACAGAAAGTTGTTGAGACAGTTGGCGGAAGTCCCCAGCCTCTTCCCCCGGACCCCGGGAACTTTCGAAAGGTTGGGCATCAGTGACGATAAACTCCTCTGGTGGGAGAGGAACCGCTGCTGCCCAATCTAAGCAGGGGCCCGAGAACAGTTCCTGGGAGTGCTCCCGCTCCTGAGCAGGTGTTATTGTAGTGGAGTGAGGAGGCTGGGAGGAAGGAGGAGCAGCAGACAGAGGATTCGGATTGGCAGCAGTGGACGGCGCAGAACTGCGGGTAGACGATAGGTTGCTCGAAGCACTTTCTGCCATCCAGGACAGGACCTGCTCACACTGCTCATTTTCTAATAACCGTCTCCCGCGTGGACCCATTAATTGGGCGATGAATGTGGGGACGCCAGAAACGTGCCTCTCTCCTAATCGCGCAGTAGTCGGCTGCGACACACCTGGATCAGGAGCTTGGCCTGTGCCCACACCCTGACTTGGCCCTCCGCGTCCTCGGCCGCGTCCACGTCCTCTAGGCCTACCCCTACCCCTCAGCATGCTGTATTACCAGTGATTTGATTTCACAGGCAGGAAATAAATTGGCGCAAGACTGCAGGCCAAATATAATTTTTGCCCTTTTTGGAAAACGAAAGGCCCCACTGCCTCTAGTGAATGAATTATCTAAGTTTAATAACTGTGCTGTTTCCCTGCTTATGTGTCACAGAACGTGAGGGTAGCAGAGTTATTATAACTCTTGGAGAGCAGGTATTTTTTTCCCAATTAAGGAAAGCAAATGGCGAAGCCAGCAGTAAAGCGTAGCTGGGTGCGTATGATTTAGCAATGTTTTTCACGCAGCTCACACGTCTCCACAGGCGTAAGGACGGACAGAGGCTGGACAAATAGATTTGTTTTCAGTTTTTTCCCACCAACAGGTAGCACTGCGTATATTCAATGAACATGAGAAGTTTAATAACTGTGCTGTGTCCCTGCTTATGTGTCACAGAACGTGAGGGTAGCAGAGTTATTATAACTCTGGCAGAGCAGGTATTTTTTTCCCAATTAAGGAAAGCAAATGGCGAAGCCAGCAGTAAAGCGTAGCTGGGTGCGTATGATTTAGCAATGTTTTTCACGCAGCTCACACGTCTCCACAGGCGTAAGGACGGACAGAGGCTGGACAAATAGATTTGTTTTCAGTTTTTTCCCACCAACAGGCAGCACTGCGTATATTCAATGAACATGAGAAGTTTAATAACTGTGCTGTGTCCCTGCTTATGTGTCACAGAACGTGAGGGTAGCAGAGTTATTATAACTCTGGCAGAGCAGGTATTTTTTTCCCAATTAAGGAAAGCAAATGGCGAAGCCAGCAGTAAAGCGTAGCTGGGTGCGTATGATTTAGCAATGTTGTTCACGCAGCTCACACGTCTCCACAGGCGTAAGGATGGACAGAGGCTGGACAAATAGATTTGTTTTCAGTTTTTTCCCACCAACAGGCAGCACTGCGTATATTCAATGAACATGAGAAGTTTAATAACTGTGCTGTGTCCCTGCTTATGTGTCACAGAACGTGAGGGTAGCAGAGTTATTATAACTCTGGCAGAGCAGGTATTTTTTTCCCAATTAAGGAAAGCAAATGGCGAAGCCAGCAGTAAAGCGTAGCTGGGTGCGTATGATTTAGCAATGTTTTTCACGCAGCTCACACGTCTCCACAGGCGTAAGGACGGACAGAGGCTGGACAAATAGATTTGTTTTCAGTTTTTTCCCACCAACAGGCAGCACTGCGTATATTCAATGAACATGAGAAGTTTAATAACTGTGCTGTGTCCCTGCTTATGTGTCACAGAACGTGAGGGTAGCAGAGTTATTATAACTCTGGCAGAGCAGGTATTTTTTTCCCAATTAAGGAAAGCAAATGGCAAAGCCAGCAGTAAAGCGTAGCTGGGTGCGTATGATTTAGCAATGTTTTTCACGCAGCTCACACGTGTCCACAGGCGTTAGGACGGACAGAGGCTGGACAAATAGATTTGTTTTCAGTTTTTTCCCACCAACAGGCAGCACTGCGTATATTCTATGAATAATAACTGTGTTGTGGCCCTGCCTATACAATTCTTTCCCTGCAGTATCAATGGAGGGTGGAATGCTCTGCAGAGGCGATTTTGAGAAGCCCAAAAAAAATGCAGCACAGCTAACAGCAGCCTGGACAGTACTGCACACGGATAAATATGGCCCTAGAAAGGACCGTTGAGGTTCTTGAAGGCTACACTCACTCCTAACACTCTCCCTGCCTATGCAGCACTTCTGTCCCTAATGCCAGGTGCAACGGTCTGCAGAGGCGATTTTGAGAAAAAAAAAATCCCACTGCTAACAGCAGCCAACACACAGCTATCAGTGGCCCTAATAAGGACCTTTGGGGGGTCTTGAAGCCTACACTAACTACCAATTCTTTCCCTACAGCAGCTCCGGTATAAACAGCACTGTCCCTCATCTAACTCACACCGCATCTGAGGCGAGCCGCGGGAGGGGCCGACTTTTATAATAGGCGAACACCTGATCTCGCCAGCCACTCACAGCAGGGGGGTGGTATAGGGCTTAAACGTTGCAGGGGGAAGTTGTAATGCCTTCCCTGTCTTTCAATTGGCCAGAAAAGCGCGCTAACGTCTCAGGGAAGGAAGTGAAAGTAACCAGAACACCGCATGGTGTTCGTTACGAATAACGAACATCCCGAACACCCTAATATTCGCACGAATATCAAGCTCGGACGAACGCGTTCGCTCATCTCTAATAAAGACGAAAGCCCACACTGACTCACTGACTCGCCAAAAGTTCTCCAACTTCCCAATGTCGTAGAAACATGAAATTTGCCACAAGCATAGATTATCTCCAAAATAGGAAAGGTAATTGGGTCCCAAATCGATTATTCAATTCTAGCGCAAAAGAATTGGCATCAAAATTTAGCGTACGAAATCTAAATCTCTCACTTCCCAAAGTCATATAAATTTAAACTTTGGCACGAGCATTGATGTCATAAATAGTAAAAGCTAATGGGTCCCAACTCGATTATTCAATTCTATGCGCAAAAAAATTAGCGTCCAAATTTAACGTAAGGAATCTAATTTTCTCACTTTCCGGTGTCATAGAAACGTGAAATTTGGCACGAGCATTGATTATGTCATAAATAGAAAAGGTTCATGGGTCCCAACTCGATTATTCAATTCTAGCGCAAAAGAATTGGCTGCGAAATTTTACGTGCAGAATGTAATTTTTTTAATTTTCCGGTGTCATAGAAACGGGAAATTTGGCACGAGCATTGATTATGTCATGAATAGGAAAAGCTAATAGTTCCCAACTCGATTATTCAATTCTATGCGCACAAGAATTAGCGTCCAAATTTTACGTACATAATCTAAATCTCTCACTTCCCAATGTGATAGAAACATGAAATTTGGCACAAGCATTGACTGTGTCATAAATATGAAAAGTTAATGGGTCCCAACTCGATTATTCAATTCTAGCGCAAAATAATTGGCGTCGAAATTTTACGTGCGGAATGTAATTTTTTCACTTTCCGGTGTCATAGAAATGGGAAATTTGGCACGAGTATTGATTATGTCATAAATAGAAAACGCTAATGGGTCCCAACTCAATTATTCAATTCTATGCGCAAAAGAATTAGCGTCCAAATTTTACGTGCGGAATGTAATTTTCTCACTTTCCGGTGTCATAGAAATGGGAAATTTGGCACGAGCATTGATTATGTCATAAATAGGAAAAGCTAATGGGTCCCAACTCTATTATGCAATTCTATGCACAAAAGAATTAGCATCCAAATTTTACGTACATAATCTAAATCTCTCACTTCCCAATGTCATAGAAATATGAAATTTGGCACAAGCATTGATTGTGTCATAAATAGGAAAAGTTAATGGGTCCCAACTCGATTATTCAATTCTAAGCGTAAAAGAATTAGCGTCCAAATTTTTTGTACGTAATCTAATTCTCTCACTTCCTGATGTCATTTAATATAAAGGAAACATCGCATGGTTGCCTCCACATGGTGTTTCCTGGGTAACACAGGGAACTATGCAAAATGCTGAACATATGCTTTTCCTCAGTATCTCTAAAGTAACCACAACTTCATAAGATTTTCCGTGTGAACACCAGATAAACACTAGTACCTAAATAACTCGGGCGAAGCCGGGTATATCAGCTAGTTTAAATCATATAATTATATATGGGTATGTATGTATATGTATATATATATATATATTACACATATACAGCATCTTTCTTTATATCTCTGTGTGTGTATATAAATATAGCAGCCTATGACATGCTATTAAAAGGGTGACTGCAGTCTATAAACACAGACCCAGTGCATTGCACGAAGATATCATTTTAGTACTGTTGGGAGCCGGGATGGGGTTGGATAGACTGATTTGTTATTCTTTTATACAAGTAGCTTATTTTTAACAAAAAAAAAAACTTGGAGAACATCATGAAGACCATTGGGAGCCAGGGTATCCAACCGAAATATCCACTTGCTTTCTATATTTTCTCTCCTTGATCCCAGGTGTATAGTATCAATACTCCTGAATCTCAGCAATTTAGCATTACATTGATGGCAAATTCTGAAATGTTTTTGATGAGTTTTGTCAGATCTTGACTTTTTTAGATAGTGCTGTGCCATCCTAATTGCTACAATGAGCAGAAGCAGAAGGCTTTGAGACTATGAGACTTGATGACTTGTACATAAAGATTCATAATCACGTGCTAAGCAGCAGAAAAGTCATACTGTCCCCTCAGGGAAATCACACAGTTCAGTGCTACATGTTTACCTTTATCACAATATTGATAACACAAATAACCAGAAGTCGTACAATAGCTCAGCATGTACTAGATGATCACATTAGGTCCCAACGCTATTATCAGTCCAAAGATAAGTTTCAAAAATAAAGTATAAATAGCAACTTATTAGCCAATTGTTTAACAAGAAATTCACAATTTCAATCATATTCTGAAATCATATCACAGTCTATTATACACTTCTTCGTAGATGTTTGCCTTTTGTGAAATACAAGTTGTGCATATTATGAAGTGTGAGGAACAGTAAAGGGGCACTCTTTGATTATTTTTTTCTGTTTAGTCCAAATAGGTCCATAATCCTATACTGATTCACTTCACACTATATGTCGGGCCTTTGGCAGTCTCTGTTCAGTATGATTGTCTGTAGTGTATAATGTATTATGGTATTGGTTTATTTCTGGCATTACTAGTTGGACTTTCTGTTAGGGCTCCATTTAGTGGGCATTTGTATACTGAGCCTCAGTCTATTTTGTCCTCTGTGGGATGTTGTATCTTTTAGCCATGACCTTGGTGACATCCTCAGCTCAGCCCACAGTAGCCATTTTCTGGTACATTCTCTTCATGTCTGGACTGTCCTAGAGACCCAAGGTGAAATATAAAGCGATGGCAGCATACACGGTGATTTCAAAATGGGTTTTCCTTTTATTTCCTTCACAGATGGTGATACAACGTTTCGACATGCATCTTTTTCAAGCATGCACTCCCCCCCCCATACACTGCACATATATATACCACAACATTTAATCACATATCCAATCACAACCTGTCTTGCCGTGATCTCTCCTCCTCCTGCACATGTTGTATGTAATTACTGCCATGGCGCGCCTCCGTGTCAGTCCAGCGTCTCCATTTACTTCACTGCAGCTGTGCAGCATCAGATATAGTTCCTATTCATCCAGGGACTTTCAACAAACTTTATTGTCCAGGGATTTTCAACAAACTTTATTGTACATGGACGGCAGACAACAGAGCCTCCAAAAGGCAATATTACCTCATCATTGCAACAAGGAACCACTATATTTAGGAAATCTATTAGGAGATCGCTCCAAAGTACTGCCACACATGTCCAAATCAGTAGTAAAACATAGATATTCATAAATGCATTTATGCTCGTAATTTGCTATACCCAATAATGGTAATATTCCACAATGGGTATATCAAGATACGCATTATCCACTAGATACTATACAGATATGCAAAAATAAAAATGGCTAAATGCAATTTATATATCAAACATCAAACAGCATATAAAGCATATATGCAGATAAATTGATGAGACGTGAGGTGGGCACGGAGGTCGCCATGTCGGAGAGACCACGTAATATCTCTGTTAATTGTCGAGAGGAAATGTTCACAACTAGATTTACTTGGGATCCAGCTGTGTCCGTCTGTTGTTGGAGCGTGTCGTTCTGTTGATCAGGCCTCTTCCTTCTCCTGTGATGTTTGCTGCCCCCTCTCCGTAGGGGCCTGTTGTGTGTTCTTTCTTCTTTCCACGACCCGCTGCTCCTTGACCTAAAAAAAACGACTTGTTTGCTCTTAGATTTCAAACAACGTCTTGTTTGAAATCTTAGATTTCCTAAATATAGTGGTTCCTTGTTGCAATGATGAGGTAATATTGCCTTTTGGAGGCTCTGTTGTCTGCCGTCCATGTACAATAAAGTTTGTTGAAAGTCCTTGGACAATAAAGTTTGTTGAAAATCCCTGGACAATAAAGTTTGTTGAAAGTCCCTGGATGAATAGGAACTATCTCTGATGCTGCACAGCTGCAGTGAAGTAAATGGAGACGCTGGACTGACACGGAGGCGCGCCATGGCAGTAATTACATACAACATGTGCAGGAGGAGGAGAGATAACGGCAAGACAGGTTGTGATTGGATATGTGATTAAATGTTTTGGTATATATATGTGCAGTGTATGGGGGGGGGGGAGTGCATACTTGAAAAAGACGCAAGTTGAAACGTTGTATCACCATCTGTGAAGGAAATAAAAGGAAAAACCATTTTGAAATCACCGTGTATGCTGCCATCGCTTTATATTTCACCTTGGAACTTTTGGATCTGATCGGGTCAGGATCTGTAAGGTGGCTCTTGCATTTGTGTGTCCATCCCTTGCGGGTGTTTAAAAGTGTGCTGCTGACATCCATCTACATACCTGTCCTAGAGACCCTCTGGAAATCTTCGTTATCCAGGCTCACAGTGGTGTCGTCGGTATGTCAGAACTTCTACCTGATGTCATCCTCTTACATCCTGTGTGGCTGTATTACACGCTTCCTGTCTTCTCACATGTATGTAATGTATTCTATATCCTGCTATGTTACATTGCTAAGTGCATTATTTCTTTGTTTCACAGTTTTACCTCTACCTTGCAATAAAGTTGAAAGCAGACATTGCTCCATCGTCATTGTGTTGCAGGGAAGGTTATCTTCCTGTCTACTTATGCTCCACTCATAGGGAGGACAGCATACTATATCTATTATATCATCTTTAGAGATGAGCGAGCACCAAAATTCTCGGGTGCTTGTTACTCGAGTCAAGCTTTTCATAATGCTCGAGAGCTCGTTTCGAGTAACGAACCCCATTGAAATCAATGGAAGACTCAAGCATTTTTCAAGGTGACCGATGCTCCCCATAGGGGACCATGTGTGAATCACCTGAAAACATCAGTAAGTGATGGAAACACCACAGAAATGGATAGGGAACGGCAGGGGCAGCATGCATGGGTGCATCTGAGGCTCCCAGGTCCTACTATTAAGCCAAATTGGGGCAAGAGCCTGGCGGTCACCCCCCTAACAATTTAGTTAGGTCAGACGATAATCAGCAAGGCACACACGCTGGCGCATCTTGTCTAAGCACCACATTAGGTGGAATGAAGGCAATCACCACCTGCGGGTGACACCACTGCCTCTTCTCCAGTGTTACATGCTGGCATTGCTGTCCATTCCCCCCCAGGATGCAGGCACAATCTCCCGCAGAAATTCCGCCTGTGCCTGCTGCCATAGGATTGCATTACAAAATGCAATCCTATGCAGACAGCTGTGATTTGACCACATAAAAACACGCGCGGAAAACAGACCGCGGCATGTCCTATTTTTGTGCGAGCCTTGCAAACGCCTGCACAGAAAAATCACTAGTGATGTGCCAGCTGGCCAGAACATAGCAGAGAGGGGAGACACCGGGAGAATTCTCACAGCAAGATCCGACCCGGTCGTCTGCAGGAGGCCTAAGTTTCAGACATAATTCGGTGGAAACCTACGTGTTTCTCTGGTAACCACCATATATCCTCAAGGTATCATGGGTATAAGGATGTCACTCAGAGTACTTGGTGTCTTTAATCCTGATATACACTTATATTAGACACCTGGGGATGCACAAATTATGTTTCATAGATGTGCTAGTTGTATTTTCTGATCCTTTGGTAGCTAGAGGCACTAAGTGTTTGTATACACATTCACATCAAAAAAAGAAACTCTCTGAATGTATCAGAGGTATATTTCTGCTCCCCAGGAACTGGAATGATTAACATGTCTCAAATTATGTGAGGGGATCAGATAATCAGCTGTGTGATCTAGCAAGTCGTACAGAGAAACTTATTTTTCTGTTTTGACACTTTGCAGCTAGTTGTATTCTCTGTTCCCTTGGTAGCTAGAGACACTAAGTGTCTGTATACCCATTCACATCAAACACAGAAACTCTTTAAATGTATCAAAGAATGTACAAAAAATGTATTTATATCATAAGGCACTTCATGCCTGGTCTACTATCTTACTAGCAGTAATTAACCCCCCCCCCCCCCCCCCCCCCAGACATGTTGCTTGGGCGAGTACACCGTTACTTGAAAAGACTGCAGCCTTAAACGAGCGTGCTCACTCATCTCTAGTGGTAATGTGTATATATATACACCTTGGTGTTTTTACTTTGTACTGAACTTGACAAAGGCTACAGTGGTAGCCAAAACATCGCCACTTTTTACGATATTTGAGGAATAAAGATACATCTCTAGATGTCATAATACTATTTTTTGCACCAGACTTTGCTGTCCTGCATTGCTGCTTTTCCTTCAGTTAGGGACAGTTGTCCATTCTGTTTCCTGCAAAGGTGCATTTGGTCCATGCAAGCAGTATATATGTGTATTTGCAGTTTTAAATGGACATGTTTGCGTCTCACCTGTGGAGTGGCGCTTTAGTGAGCCCAGCGTAAGTAACATGATACTTTAAATTCAGGTATGTATAATTTTAACCTGGAATTAAGAGGGATGAATATTTGTGTGTAATTTAAATCATATAATTATATATGGGTGTGTGTGTATGTATGTATGTATGTACTTTTATATATTTTTATATATATATATATATATATATATATATATATATATATATATATTACACATATACAGCATCTTTCTTTATATCTCTGTGTGTGTATATAAATATAGCAGCCTATGACATGCTATTAAATGGGTGACTGCAGTCTATAAACACAGACCCAGTGCATTGCATGAAGATACCATTTTAGTACTGTTGGGAGCCGGGACGGGGTTGGATAGACAGATTTGTTATTCTTTTATACAAGTAGCTTATTTTTAACAAAAAAAAAACAAACTTGGAGACCATCATGAAGACCATTGGGAGCCAGGGTATCCAACCGAAATATCCACTTGCTTTTAATATTTTCTCTCCTTGATCCCAGGTGTATAGTATCAATACTCCTGAATCTCAGCAATTTAGCATTACATTGATGGCAAATTCTGAAATGTTTTTGATGAGTTTTGTCAGATCTTGACTTTTTTAGATAGTGCTGTGCCATCCTAATTGCTACAATGAGCAGAAGCAGAAGGCTTTGAGAATGTGAGACTTGAGTAGACTGTGCTCCTTGAGGACTGGGCAGGTGAGGCACACAGAGAAGGAAACCTGCATGATTTTGCAGACCATCTAGGCAGCAGGCAGAAATCCTAATTGGTCATCTGCTTCCAGAATGGAGAAGAGAGATAAGTATCTACTCTTGTTATTTTAGAGCATGCTTGGTCATTTAAAGAAAAAATAAATTATGTTCGGACAACCTGTTTAGGAGTAATCTATGACTTGTACATAAATATTCATATTCGTGTGCTAAGCAGCAGAAAAGTCATACTGACCCCCTCAGGGAAATCACACAGTTCAATGCTACATGTTTACCTTTATCACAATATTGATAACACAAATAGCCAGAAGTCGTACAATACCTCATGATGTACTGGATGATCACATTAGGTCCCAACGCTATTATCAGTCCAAAGATAAGCTCTAGAGATGAGCGAGCACGCTCGGTTAAGGTAGTTGCTCGAGAGAGCATCACTTTTCTCGAGTAACTGCATACTCGTCTGAGCAAATGCAGGGGGGCAGTGAGGGGGAGCAGGTGGGAGAGAGATCTCTCTCTCTCTCCTCCCCCACTAACACCCGCTCCCCCCTGCTGCCGCCCTCCCCCCCCCCCCCCCCCTGCATTTGCTTGGACAAGTAAGCAGTTACTCGAGAAGAGAGATGCTCACTCGAGTAAATGTCTTATCCGAGCGTGCTCGCTCAGCTCTAATAAGTTCCAAAAACAAAGTATAAATAGCAACTTATTGGCCAATTGTTTAAGAAATTTCAATCATATTCTGAAATCATATCAGTCTATTATACACTTCTTCGTAGATGTCTGCCTTTTGTGAAATACAAGTTGTGCATATTATGAAGTGTGAGGAACAGTAAAGGTGCACACTTTGATTATTTTTTTCCGTTTTGTCTAAATAGGTCCATAATTCTATACTGATTCACTTCACACTATATCTATTATATCATCTCTAAAGATGAGCGTGCACTAAAATGCTTGGGTGCTCGTTACTCGAGTCAAGCTTTTCGTGATGCTCGAGAGCTCGTTTCAAGTAACGAACCCCATTGAAGTCAATAGGAGACTCGAGCATTTTTAAAGGTTACCCATGCTCTGCATAGGAGTGGGTGTATGAATCACCTGTAAATATCAGAAAGTGATAGAAACACCACAGAAATGGATAGGGAAGAGCAGAAGCAGCATGCATGGATGCATCTGAGGCTCCCAGGTCACTCTATTAAGCCAAATTGTGGGCAAGAGCCTGGTGGTCACCCCCCTAACAATTTAGTTGGGCCAGGAGATAATCAGCAAGGCACACACGCTGGCACTTTTTGGCTAAGCACCACATTAGGTGGAACAAAGGCCAATCACCACCTGAGGGTGACACCACTGCCTCTTCTCCTGGGTTACATGCTGGCATTGCTGTCCAATCCCCCCCCCCCCCCCCCCCCACGATGCAGGCACGAGCCTGTGTTCAAACTAAAAATTTTTCCCAGCGCAGCATCCAGTTATCCTATCCCACACGGGGTAAGGCGCACCCCTTTGCCTACTTAATCGACGGGAGCTCCAGGCCAGTCCTTCTGGCTCCCGATGTCTGACGGACTAACGCCGCCCCCGCGTAGAGCGGCATGCGAAAGAGGAGCTGCCATCTCCTCTTGTCCCGGGGGGTTCGGGTCAACCTGCCTTTGTCTGGGAGTACTGGCGTAGAGCTGGCAGTCTTTGACCTATTTTCTCAAAGCGCTGAGAAGGAGTGGGGACGCGCACACTGGAGTCATCGCAGCGAGAGTGCAGGATATTTGTTTACCAAGAGTATAGGTGAACCCCTGAAACATTTTTTTTACCAAGAGTATAAGCGAACCCCTGAAAGATTTGTTTACCCAGAGTGCACGTGAAGCCCTGAAATATTTTTTTTTTAACATAGAGCTCATACTTCTTTAATGGAAACCAGGTGGCCTGTTCCAGCCCCTGCCTCTCCCCGAGGGGCTTTTTAATCAGTGCCCCAGGGAAAGACAGCATGTACTATGAAGAAATTAGAGTATCCAAACCAGGACAATTCATTCTGTCTCAGTGTCTGATAGCTTGACACTGCGCTAAGATACATTTGTGAACTCTGTGGGCGTATGAATCTAGAACTAGCACGTTTGCTGAACTGTTCTGGTGAACCTCTTCTAAATTAGGGGCAAGAACGTGGAGGCAGCCCTCCGAAGAAAAAAGAAGCTTTTGCAGAGTCTTTTGGCCCTCTGAAGAATTGGCTGTTCAGCGTGCTGACATGCTGGTTTAGGAGGAGGAGGAAAATCAGAGAAGGGTAGACCAAACTACTTCTACACTTTTTAGGGGTAATGGAGGTTGCATGGTTCTCCAGTTCCAGCTTAAAGATACTTTATGTTAAGCTGCTTTCCACCGGTGGAGAAGAGAAGTTGGGGAAATGCAGGCTTTGTTCATCTTAATAAGTGTAAGCCTGTCAGCGCTGTCAGTTGACAGGCAGGTACGCTTATCCATGATAATCCCCTCAGCAGCACTAAACACCCACTCTGATAACATGCTAGTGCCAGGGTGGCCAGCACCTCCAAGGTGTACAGCGCAAGTTTGTGCCACGTCTCCAGCTTTGACACCCAATAGTTGTATGGAGCAGAGGGATCACGGAGGATGTTGGTACGGTTGGCTATGTACTCCTTCCCCTTTTTACACTGTTCCCTCCCACGCAGCCCAGACTGGTGAGTGGTGACACAGTCTGGCTGGGGTACCTTAAAACTGGCAAAGGCCTTGGAAAGTGCTCCCTTGCCTGCGCTGGACATGCTTCCTGTTCCCCTCATCTCCCCTGCTAATTGGCCCACAGAACTACGTCCTCTACCACTAGCTTTGTCAGATGGGAACTTTAACATCAGCTTTTCCACCAGGGCCTTGTGGTATTGCATCACTCTCGTACTCCTTTCCTCTTCGGGAATGAGCGTGGAAAGATTCTCCTTATACCGTGGGTAGAGAAGGGTGAAAACCCAGTAATCTGTGTTGGCCAGAATGCGTCTAACGCGAGTGTCAAGGGAAAGGCAGCTTAACATGAAGTCAGCCATGTGTGCCAGAGTCCCAGTACGCAACACATTGCTGTCCTCAGTAGGAAGATGACTCTGTCTCCTTCTCCTTCTCCTCCTCCTCCTCTTCAGCCCATACATGTTGAGCAGATGTGAAGGAAGTAGCATGGGTACCCTCTGCAGTGTGGGCAGCAATTTCTTACCCCTCCTCCTCCAATACGCGCTGAGATATAGACATGAGGGAGGTCTAGCTATCAAGCGACATAATGTCATACCCCATCTCACCATTTGTGTTGACTGCTCAAAGTTTCCTAACACCTGACAGATGTCTGACATCCATGCCCACTCCTCTGTGAAGAACTGTGGAGGCTGACTACCACTCCGATGGCCATGTTGCAGCTGGTATTTAATAATGGCTCTAGGCTGCTCGTAAACCCTGGCCAACATGTGTAAAGTTGAATTCCAGCGCATGAGCACATCGCACAACAGTTGGTGCACTGGCAGCTGGAAGCAATGTTGGAGTGTCCTGAGGGTGGCAGCATCTGTAGTGGATTTTCTGAAATGTGCGCATACGCGGCACACCTTGCTGAGCAGGTCAGACAAATTGGGGTAGTTTTTAAGAAAGCACTGAACCACAAGATTGAACACATGGGCCAGGCATGCCACGTGTGTTAGTCTGCCAAGCTCCAGAGCCGCCATCAGGTTATGCCCATTGTCACACACAGCCTTGCCTGATTGGAGGTTCATTGGCGAAAGCCACAGATCTGTCTGCTCCATCAAACCCTGTAAGAGCTGTTGGGCGGTGTATCTCTTGTCACCTAAGCTCAGGAGTTTCAACACGGCCTCCTGACTCTTCCCCACAGCAGTGCTGCAGCGCCTTCAGCTACCGACTGAAGGCAACGTGCTCACAGATGGTAATTGAGAGGTGGAGGAGGAGGGGGGGCAGTGTTTGGAGGAGGTGGCATAATAAGTCATAGAAACCATGACCGAGGTAGGACCCGCAATCCTCGGTGTGGGTAGCATGTGAGCGGTCCCAGCCTCCACCAAGTTAACCCATTGTGCCATTAGGGAGATGTAGTTTCCCTGCCTGCCAGCACTTGTCCACGTGTCGGTGGTTAAGTCGACCTTCCCAGTAACCGCATAGGTGAGAGCACGGTTTATATTCCTTGACACGTGCTGGTGTAGGGCAGGGACGGCGCAGCAAGAGAAATAGTGGCAACTAGGGACCGAATAGTGAGGGGCGGCCGTCACCATGAGGTTGTGAAAAGCCTCAGTTTTTACCCGCCTATATGGCAGCATCTCCAGGCTCAGCAGTTTGAAGATATGCACATTTATCAATTGTGCATGTGGGTGGGTGGCTGCATATTTCCGCTTGTGTTCCAATGCTTGGGTTATTGACAGCTGAGCGCTGAGCTGGGACACTTTAGTGGAGGCAGTGGAGGACCATGGAGGTGAAGCTGTGGGTGTAGGGTGGGAGACGCTCGTCCCTACGTCCTGGAACGGGGATTGCATCTCAGTGCCAGCAGGTGAGACAGGGGAAGAGGCAGTGGTGTGACCCACAGGCTGTGAATGGTCTTCGTTCCAACTCATTGGGTGCTTAGTAGAGATGAGCGAACGTGCTCGGCCACGCCCCTTTTTCGCCCGAATACCGCGATTTCCGAGTACTTCCGTACTCGGGCGAAAAAATTCGGGGGTCGCAGTGGCGGCGCGGGGGGTTGCAGCGGCGAGTGGGGGGGAGAGGGAGAGAGAGAGGGCTCCCCCCTGTTCCCCGCTGCTACCCCCCACGCCGCCACGCCTCTCCCCGCCCCCCGGCGCACCCGAGTACTTTTCACCCAAGTAGTGAAGTACTCGAAAATCGCGGTGCTCGATTGCGAAATCGCCCTTACCGAGTACGTTCGCTCATCTCTAGTGCTTAGCCATCATATGCCTGTGCATGCTGCTGGTGGTCAGGCTGCTGGTGTTGGCTCCCCTGCTAATCTTGGTGCAGCACAGGCTGCACATCACTCTTTATCGGTTGTCCGCGCTCTCATAAAAAAAACCTCCAGACCTTCAAACACCTAGCACTCTGCACAGGAGCTTGCCGTGAGAAGGTGCTGAGGGCAACAGTCGGGGGATTACTTGCTTCTGCCCTGCTTCTCCCTCTGGCTACCACACTGCCTCTTCCAACCTGTTCTGGTGCTGCACTTGCCTCCCCCTCTGAAGCCCTGTCTTCAGTAAGCTTACCAACCCAGGTCGGGTCAGTCACCTCATCATCCACCAGCTCTTCCTCTGAATCCTCAGTCTGCTCCTCCCTCAGACATACTGCCTTAACAACAATCTCACTGACAGACAACTGTGTCTCATCATCGTCATCCACAAAAAGCTCTTGAGACACTACTTAGAAGTCCCTACCCTCATCACTCTGAAACTGTGAAAGGTCCAAATTTTGGGGATCGGTCACAACAAATTCAGGTGGCTGATGAACTGTTTTTTATGACTCAGGGCAGGGACCCGAGAACAGTTCCTGGGAGTATGCCTGTTCTAAAGCCTGGAGAGACCAGGCTGGGATTCACAGGTCCTGTCCCTTGGCTAGCATGAGTGGACTGTGTGGAAGACTGGGTGTTGGCTGAATTACTCGACGCTTTATCCGCTATCCACGTCATCACCTGATTGCATTGTTTTGCTTTTAATAATGGTCTACCACGCGGACCTGCTAAATGTTAAAGGAAGATAGGGAGCTTAAATACGCGTCGCTCTACTAATCCCTCAGCAGCAGGCACTGTTTCACCCTGCCCAGGTCCTCGGCCTCTGCCCACACCCTCATTTAGACGCCCACATTCACGTCCACGTCCTCAACCCTTACACCCTAGTCTTCATCATGTTGCAGAATGCCCTTGGTCAAAATGGTACGCAAACTGCGAGGGATTTTGCGTACGCTTATAGCCCAAAATAGACACTGTAAACTGCGTACTGTCTTGTTAGATAGTATGCATTGACAGGACATACACAGAGGTCTATAGCGTACGCTTTAAACACAAAAAAGAAACTGTAAACTGTGTACAGTCAAGTTAGAAAGCGTGGATTGACAGGACCCACACAGGGGTATATAGTGTACACTGTGAGCCCCCCCCCCCCCTTCCCCCAAGATATGTAAACTGCGTACAGTCAAGTTAGATAGCGACGATTGACAGGATGTACACGGGTATATAGTGTACGCTTTGAGCTCCCCTCCAAGAATATGTAAACTGCGTACAGTCAAGTTAGATAGCATCGTTTGACAGGATCCACACAGGGGTATATAGCGTACGCTTTGAGCCACAAAAAAAAAATGTAAACTGCGTACAGTCAAGTTAGATAGCGTGGACTGACAGGAGGCACATAGGGGTATATAGCGTACGCTTTGATGCCCCCCCCAAAAATATGTAAACTGCATGCATTCAAGTTAGATAGAGTGGATTGACAGGGCACACAGGGGTATATAGCGTATGCTTAATGCCCCCCAAAAAATAAAAAAATGGAAAATGATAGGAGTTTTGTTACTTCCTATCTACTCTCTGTACACCACTAGCAGTATACTGCATAAAACCGGTGACAGTATGCAGTAGACTGCCGGGATGCTTGAGAATACTTTGTGCGCACTACTGCTTCCAGCTAGCCAAACTGCTGATGCATACAATGAGAGGAGTTGTAGTCCTAGAAAAGACTGTTGGGTTCTTAGAACAACCGCAACCTCTAACCTACACTATCACTCTCCCCGATTAGCAGCAGCTCTGTCCCTCAGCTAATGCAACCCGCGTGAGAGGCGAGCCTCAGGTGACCTGAGTTTTTATTCTCGTAGATCACTTGATCTGCCCAGCCAGTCACTGCTACTTTTTTTCCACACGTATATAGCAAAGAAGTGGCAGCATAAGATGATGCAAGTGAAAAAAACTTCTTTAGTTAAAGGAACATTTTATTGTTTAAAAGTTAACTAAAGAAGTTTTTTTTCACTTGCGTCATCTTATGCTGCCACTTCTTTGCTACTTTTTCTCCATATATCTAAAGGGGCATTTGTCCATAGCCCCGACGTTGGCTCTGCATTTGTTTGGATCAATTGCGGTCCTTTTTGTCTCTGCCCCCTACAAGTAAATTCTTCTGTGGGGGTCCTCTGTGAGTGCTGTGGCCCTTTGATCACTGCTATAGACGTGCACAGGGTTGGCACGTCACAACAGAAGGTGCCAAAGCCTTCCCTGCATGTTTATTGGCTAAAAAAGGCACAAAACATGTGGGGAGGAGAGGGTGACATTTTCTCAAGCACCATGTGGTGCTCGCTCAAGTAACAAATACCTTCGAGTATGCTAATACTTGAATGAGCATCTAGCTCGGACGAGCATGCTCGCTCATCTCTAATCATCTCCTATATATTTGTCAATGTCTGTTTGTTGGAGCATCACGTACACACGGTATGACTGATTGACATGAAATTTTGAATACAGTATAATCTCAACCCATAGAAGTTTATAGACTAAGAAAAATTCAGAACTGTTGTCCCGGCAAACTTATTTGTATATTTTTGCCTTTTTCTTGAATTTTAATGCAGCAACCCTCAAATTGCTTTCACCAATGGATTCTACTTACTTATTTAGTATTCCTGCTTATTTCCAACAAATAATTTCCCCTAGAAGAGTCAGATTGAGCGTTGAAAATTTGTGTTTCAGAACTGCTTTTTGGCCCAAGTCTAACCCTGGTTGAGGCCACCAATCATTGGCCCATATAGGAGTTTAAAAGGGGACTTGATGTCTTTCTGGAGGGGAAGAATATTACAGGATATAAATCTTAGGTCAATTGTTAATCCGGGTATACAGGCAGGTAGAAACTTATAGGGGTTGATCCAGGGATTAGTCTGATTGCCATTAAGGAGTCAGGAAGGAATTTTCCCCCAAATGGGCTAATTGGCTCTTGCCTCTTGGGGTTTTTGCCTTCCTCTGGACCAACAACATAGGAGGATAAGCAGGCTGAACTAGATGGACATTGTCTTAGCCTTACATACTATGTTACATTTTGTCCTTTCTAAATCTGCCTTGGATGTCTGTATAACGGTTTGGAAAAATATGTCCCAGAATACATGAAGCAATTTTATGAAGCCCGGCCATCATTTATTAAACCTGTGTAACAGTAAATCAACAACAGTAAAAAAAAACAGTTTTTGGTGCCCATAGCAACCAATCACAGAGCAGCTTTTGTCTTACCTCAGCACTAAGAGGATTAAATATTGTTGCCCAAAGCAGCCAATCACAGAGCAGCTTTCATTTTTTTTCAGCACTGAGGATTGAAAACTGTTGCCCATAGCAACCAATCACGGCATAGGTTTCATTGTACCTCAGCATGAAGAGGATTAAAAGCTGTTGTCTATAGCAACCAATCACAATACAGCTTTTATTTTACCTCAGCAGTACAATATATAGCAACCAATCACAGAGCAGCTTTCATTTTATTTTAGCAGAATAACAAATGAAAGCTGAGCTATGATTCGTTGCTATTCGCAACAAAAAATGCCCAGTTTTACTCAAATTGGACCAGAGCTAGGGATTTGTATACAATACAAACAAACAGATTTTATGTTTTAGATATAAGATGCCAAGCAAGCGAAGAACCTGTTTGGGCAGAAGGACAACAGCTGCACTTAGGCTGCCTGTCCATGGGCATTGCGAAGTCCCGCGGCAAATCTCCACCACGGGAGCCCCCACCCAGGAGCAGAAGCCGGCAGACGAATCTCCGCGGTCACTACGCAAACATAAAAGGTTTACCTGCATGTAGCAGTGCTGAGTGTGTGTACGTACCTGCATGTTGCAGTGCAGTGTGTGTACGTACCAGCATGTAGCCGTGCTGTATGTGTACGTACCTGCGTGTAGCAGTGATGAGCGTGTGTACGTGCCTGTGTGTAGCAGTGCTGAGTGTGTATGTGTGTGTAAAGGTGCTGAGTGTGTGTGCTTAGCTATTTGTAGCGGTGTTGAGTGTGTGGGTTCGTACCTGTGTATAGTGGTGCTGCGTGGTCCTGCGCTGTGTACGTCTGCGTGGTCCTGCGCTGTGTATGTCTGCGTGGCCCTGCGCTGTGTATGTCTGCATGTACCTGTGCTGTGTATATCTGCGTGGCCCTGAGCTGTGTATGTCTGCATGGCCCTGCGCTGTGTATGTCTGCGTGGCCCTGCGCTGTGTATGTCTGCGTGGCCCTGCGCTGTGCATGTCTGCGTGGCCCTGCGCTGTGTATGTCTGCGTGGCCCTGCGCTGTGTATGTCTGCGTGGCCCTGCGCTGGGTATGTCTGCGTGGCCCTGCGCTGGGTATGTCTGCGTGGCCCTGCGCTGGGTATGTCTGCGTGTTCCTGCTCTATGTATGTCTGCGTGTTCCTGCTCTGTGTATGTCTGCGTGACCCTGCGCTGTGTATGTCTGCGTGGCCCTGCGCTGTGTATGTCTGCGTGGCCCTGCGCTGTGTATGTCTGCGTGGTCAATGCGCTGCGTATGTCTGCGTGGTCCGGCACTGCGTATGTCTGCGTGGTCCTGCGCTGCGTATGTCTGCGTGGTCCTGCGCTGCGTATGTCTGCGTGGTCCTGCGCTGCGTATGTCTGCGTGGCCCTGCGCTGCGTATATCTGCGTGGCCCTGCACTGTGTATGTCTGCGTGGTCCTCCTCTGTGTATGTCTGCGTGGCCCTGTGCTGTGTATGTCTGCGTGGTCCTGCTCTGTGTATGTCTGTGTGGTCCTGCTCTGTGTATGTCTGCGTGCTCCTCCTCTGTGTATGTCTGCGTGGCCCTGCGCTGTGTATGTCTGCGTGGCCCCGCGCTGTGTATGTCTGCGTGACCCTGTGCTGTGTGTGTCTGCGTGGCCCTGCGCTGTGTATGTGTGCGTTGCCCCCGGCTGCTGAATACTACTCACAGCTGTTCAGAGCAGTTCATGCAGCCGACCGCGCTGAACTCCGTCTGCCGGGACCAGGTTAGTATATATATATTTTTTTTATTTTTACACATTTCTGGATGAATTGCAGGGAAGGGCTTATATTTTTAAGCCCTTCCCGACAATTCATCCCGCGATCGCCGGCAGCCCATTACTTTCAATGGAGCTGGCTGTATTGCCGGCTCCATTGAATTCAATGGTCAGTGCTCGTTTAATCGAGACGAGTACTGCGTGGTGCTCGTCTCGAGTAACGAGCATCTCGAGCACCCTAATACTCGAATGAGCATCAAGCTCGGACGAGTATGCTCGCTCATCTCTAGTCAAGATCTGAAGGTCGAACAACATGCATATAATAACTGTTATTTGTCCCTGTGCTGCACCGCACTTAGCTGGCTGTCCCCCGGGCAGGTCGTTTTGGCTCCCTGCTGTACTGCTGTAAACCCCTGCCGCTGTGTTCTGGGCAGCGCCTTGTACAAAACTCATATGGCGCTGGAG
Organism: Eleutherodactylus coqui; assembly: GCF_035609145.1. Taxonomy (NCBI): domain Eukaryota; kingdom Metazoa; phylum Chordata; class Amphibia; order Anura; family Eleutherodactylidae; genus Eleutherodactylus; species Eleutherodactylus coqui. The sequence continues at coordinate 114,279,083 of NC_089842.1, read as the reverse complement.
AGAGGGGGGCACCGGAGGGAAGGGAGCCACCCGCAACAATAGCAAGCCGCTTCACCTCGCTGTGCAGTCCCTGAGTACAACTTTGCTCTGAGCTGTAATACAGAGAGGGGGTTCCGCAGCCAGGGAAGGCCGTTCCCAATGTGCCAGTGCGTGGCTGCAGCATGGGACCTGCATGGTAACCAGCACATATCACTGCAATGTCTGGTGAGGCAAGACGTGTGTCTGTGGCCGGCAGCTTTCATTCTTTGTCCGGTGGTGCTGTGGGCTTCGTGCTGCAGCATCGGCAGGGAAGCGGCATTCATGGTGCTGTGCTGTCCCTGTTAATGCTCCCTCCTGTGCGGTGAATCTGCTGTCAGGCCGGGAAGTAGCGGTATGAATGTGCTAGACCGTGTTTGGAGCAGCCGCCGGGTAAATATCTTCAAACTGCGGATGGCAGGCTGTAATTTTTTGCTTTCCCTTACAATCTCTAGTGGGCTGCCAGGACCTACATTCCATGCAGCTTGGCAGCCAATCACATACAGGGGGCGTAACTCCCCTGTCAAACTCGACTCCACCAGTACTTTCTGGTGGCGTTGAGATACACTAATACCATCTGCATGTACCTGTGCTGTGTATGTCTGCATGTACCTGTGCTGTGTATGTCTGCATGTACCTGTGCTGTGTATGTGTCTGCAGTGTGTGTGTGTGTGTGTGTGTGTGTGTGTGTGTCAGCACTGTGGAGGGGAGGAATGCAGCAGCACACCGAGAGCCTTGGCAGAGGGGGAGAGGGGAGGGAAGTTCAACAGGACTCAGTGCAGGGAAGTGCTCTGTGAAGTGCTTCGGGAGGGCTTTCTTCTTGTTATGCTGACCTCTCCAATGGATCAGCTATCCTCCGTCCGGTAAGTGATCTGCGGGTCCACCTGGAGTAGTTGGTGGGGTGAACGAAGCTAATGGCTGTTCTCCTCGTCGCTTAGCAATGCTTCTCTCCCTAAACACTGAGCTGTGCACTTCTAGACTTAAAGGGGTTGTCCCGTGAAAGCAAGTGGGGTTATACACTTCTGTATGGCCATATTAATGCACTTTGTAATATACATCGTGCATTAAATATGAGCCATACAGAAGTTATTCACTTACCTGTTCCGTTGCTAGCGTCCCCGTCTCCATAGTGCCGTCTAATTTCAGCGTCTAATCTCCTGATTAGACGCGCTTGCGCAGAAGGGTCTTTTGCCATCTCTTCGCTCCGGCACGAGCCGGCATTCTGGCTCCGCCCCCTTGTACGCGTCATCGCGTAGCTCCGCCCCCGTCACATGTGCCGATTCCAGCCTCCTGATTGGCTGGAATCGGCACATGTGGCGGGGGCGGAGCTATGCGATGACGCTTACAAGGGGGCGGAGCCAAACCGCCGCTGCTGCTGGAGCGCATGAAGGCCTCCTGGAAGCGCGATGCACTGTGGGACGGGACAACACAGGCGCCATCTTAGCTGCTGAACTTTATAAGTTATTATTTCATCTCAACAGTAAGTAGGAAGCGGTTTTTAAACGGTTTAAAGGGCTGCTTTATGCCGGGGGGTGACTGGGGGAATGTGCAGATTTAAAATTTTGCGGCTCGGGACAACCCCTTTAACATTTGGGAATTTTGACCGTCTCTAACAGGGACTCGCTGTATCAAACTTTAATATTAGGATTTTACAGCGGCGGTGAGGATGCTACAAACCCACTGACACCAAAATCAGCCACCAGAGGTCTCACAAAAGGGTTTAAAGAGTGGTGCAGGAAAAAGCTTCTAGGCTGATTTATATTAGATATACCAGCTTATATACGTGGCATTGCCCAAGTAAACATATGCCTATATAAATTATTTCTTAATTAGAATACTCATCAATGTCTTTACCATAATTAGAGAGGTGCAGAAAAATATATACCATTTTTAACAATGATTAATTATTTATTTTTTAACACTTTGCAGCCTGTAATATGTATATTTTAAAAAAAATATATGTAATAATTTTTCGCTAATTAAGTTGGCATTTGGTGCACAGTGTCAGGAAAGCAAATAGTGGGCCCAATGCTCCTCAAATCCACTGTGCATACCATGGTTTGTCTGGATATATCTCAACAATATTATGACCATTAACACCAGAAGAAAGAATGTACTGCTTTTTCCAACATGATGAGCAACATATCATGCCTCCTACAACTCACTGGCATGGGTTTGTTAACTGTTTTATGGAAAAGCAAACTGTGAGCAAGGGATATGGCCACCACATTCCCCCGACTTGTCCAATTTTTATCTGTAAAGAGATTGAAAGTTGAAAGTGTACACCAATAATCTGCTTACTCTGGACAAACTCAATTAAAGCATTATGAACACTTTCCGCAGCATTGCCATTAAGGAGCTGCAGGCAGTAACAGCCAACATGTTGCTAACATGCCTATAGGTGCATAAAAATGAACAGGGACCACTTCTAACATGTATTGTAAGATGTGCGTAAATCAATAAGGCTTTGTGAAAAATAATCCACTTACTAGTTGTACCTGTCGCAGTAATGTCAGAGCTGGGCTGCTTTTCCATGGCACACCCTGTTTGATGGTTAGAATTAATAGCAATAATCTAAAATGCAGGGAGAGACAGGGATGGTTCTCTGAAGACCTTAACTTGCCAGGCTATCATTGACACCATACATAAGTGCTGCATGTGAAGCACAGCTCCCTCCTATTTCCATCTCTTTACTGTACTCTGAAGTGCTGGGCCAGAAATAGGAGGGAGAGAGCTATGCTTTGTGTTTAACCCCTCATCATGCAGACTGCTGATGAAGAAGAGCATCAAAGACAAAAACTCCTCCTCTGCAGACTCAATGCCTACTTTAGCATATAAACTCTCCCACTCATGCCATACTCTCATGTGATAGTACTCAAAGACCACTCAGTCAATCCTGATGTAGTCCTCATACCATGCTCCACAGTTTATCTGTACATAAAATCCAGAACTCCTCTGCCTTCGATGCCAATGCTCAAAAACGAATTCATCTGCAAATGAGAAAGAGCATCCACAACTGAATTTGTAATACCCAGAATATAAACTGCCACAATTAATTCTAAGACAGGCTTCAACACAGGCAGAGAACTCGCGGACTGTATGTTAATTGCCTGAACAACTCCCAAATTATCACAGCAAAAGTGAACTCTCTTGTTCCTAAGTCGCTCACGCCAAATCTCTGTTGCCAACACAATTGGAAATCATTGCAAAAGAACCATATTTGACAGCAACCGCGCTGCACATCAGCAATCTGGCCAAGACCCAGCAGATGACTAAGCATGAAGTAAAGCTACATATCAACAAGAGTCTGAAGCATCAGTATTAAGATCAAAATTCCCACTATCAATTGCCAAAAACGATCAAACTAACCACTCATAAAAAGAAGTAAAAAATGCCTACCACACTGCTGCTAAGTCCGCTGTCACCTCCATCCAGAAATGGACATAGTGTTAAAATACCACCATGCCCAATGCAGCCACAGCCAACCTCCTGCAGAACACTTTTCCCATGGGCATGATTCTGTAGACAAAATTCAACTTCTCCAACAATGAGTGTACCAGATGCAATTGACATTTTTACACCACACACAAAACCCCACAAGCCAATGCAGATCCTCCAATTTATTTGTGGGAAGTCTACATTCAATTTTATTTGTATCAATCACAATCCTGAAAAACTGGACAACTGTTGTGGTGACCTAAGTTTTCTCCTGTGCCAAAGAAATCCCAAAATCCCAACTGATTCCATGGCATGCAATAGCACTGAATACACACAGGAACCAAGGGGACTAATGAACCAAAAATCATCAGGATAGTGAAGCATGGGTGACCAAACTGCCTCCTGCTTCACTACCCATCCAATGCAGGTGCTAAATTTCTCAAAATAAGCACAAGAAATTCAGCATGCTATTGGCAAACAGTAAATCACATTGTAGCCACCCTGCTACTAAATGCCTAGCAGTCAGAACTAGAAGCAAACAGAAAGCTGAATCCACATCTGCTTTAGCCAGCAGCACTCCCTCACCAAATTTCCTAACTCATTTAATAAAAGCATCAAAAAATATGTATAAAAACTGAACATGGCTCCGATTTTATAGTGTCAATAATGGACAACCTGGCTGAATATGACAGATAATGAATCAAACAGAATCCAAAAGATTCTGTCTTGGAAACCCAACCGAGAGGAGAAATCCTTAAATCTGCCAGTGGCGACTCCATAAAAGGCCCCCAATTTGCCAAGCTCAACCTCTTTATGCAATTTGCCTGACACATTAGTTGAATGTGCATGTACTGATGCCAAGTTATGTCTCCCCATCTTCAATGCACTCACTGCTCTAGGTATCTGAAAGCCATCCCAAAACCCAACCTGCAGAAACACTGCCACTTGCTATTGCGTTATTTCTTTAAATATGGTAGTATCTTGTCCACTCTCACCAGTGTCACCCATCTTCTGCTGAGCCTCTGTGTCCCTACCTCTTCCTTTTTTGAAACATTCCAAAAATCTGTGTGATCTACCGCAAACGCAGCATTCAGGTTTGTACTTACAATAAACCCGTTAAACTGCCAACAACAATATTGCCTTGCTGCTGATTAGCCACTGTTACCTTTAGGTGCCTCTATTAGGCAAATTCATAAACTAATGTCTATATGGACCCATCTAAGGGAAGGACAAATTGTTCATTGTAACAAAGCAATGGTATCTCACTGTAAATGCGACGCATAAATTTGGATAACATACCATAATCCTGTCTTGTGGGCCTCTGCTGTAGAAGCCTTGAGCAAGGTTTATGGGACATCACTGATAATGTCCCTGCTAGCCTCTCCTCTGTCAGGGCAGTCATGTGGTCAAACAAACCAAGTCACAGCCGCAGTTGATATAAAACAGTGGACCAGAGTAGCAGCAGAGCATTGCACAGCAGCAGGTGAGAATGTAAGTTTTTTTATTTACAGTACAAATACAGCATGACTGTATGCTAACAGTCGCTTGCAATACATTACTCATATTATTTCTTGTTTGCTTTTCTCAGTGCATGTTAATTAGATTTCTTCCTTAAAATTATGTTTTTTAAGGATTACTGGAATGGTTCTTGTGTCTTTAACCCGTTAATGACTGCACATATGGTTTTTAATGGTGGACCTTAAGATGCTTTATTCTGATGTGTCCTCTTTTGAAAGCAGCTGAATCGAAGCCTGTCACTGTTCTCCTGTACCATGGAGAGCCAGTGCTCTGTTGGATGACAGCACAGCACTTTCTCTAACAACGGCGACCCCGAAGAAACCTTGGATGCCCACTGTTTAACCATTTACATGCGGCGATCAAGCAACCACTTTCTACTACACTGCTATAATGAAGTGTAGTAGCGTATTAGAAGAACTATAAAAATTGTGATATTCAAGTCCCTTGTGGGACAAAAATAAAACATAAAAAAATTATAAAAATGTAAAAAAAAATGTCAAAGCCCCACCTTACCCCTTTTACTATTGAAAAAAATAAATAAAAACTTTAAAAAAATCATGCATTTAGTATGAACTAGAGAAAATTAAAAAAAAAAAAAACATAAGAAAAGTAGCTAATTTTGCCTCTTTTTTCTCACAAAGAACGTAATAGAAAGTCATCAAAATTATGGCACAAGAAATGGTACTTTTAAAAAGTACAGCTTAGTCCCCCCAAAAGCCCTGACACAGCACCGTTGACAAAAAAGAAAAAATGTGGAGTTCTTTGAATGCAGAGATAAACAAAAAAAAAATACTTTTTTTTAAGAAGTGTGAAAAACCCATGAAAAAAAACTATATCAACTTGATATGGACATAATCGCACTTGCCTGAGCAATTGGGTTAACATATTGTTTATACAGTATTGTGAGAACTGTTAACAATAAAATCAATCCAGAATTGCAGATTTTGTTATACTTGCCTCTAGAAAAAAAATAGAACCCAAAGCAATCAAAATATTACATATTCCTAAAATTTTGGATACATGACAACTATAGTTCATCCTGCAAAAAAACAAGCCCATAGTCCGCTGTCACCTCCATCAAGAAATGGAAAAATTGTGCACAAAGTATTCTCAAGCATCCCGGCTGTATATTGCATACTGTTACCGGTTTTATGCAGTGTATTGTTAGTGGTGTACAGAGAGTAGATGGGAAGTAACAAAACTCCTATCATTTTGAATTTATTTATTTTTGGGGGGGCTTTAAGCGTACGCTATATACCCCTGTGTGTCCTGTCAATCCACGCTATCTAACTTGAATGTATGCAGTTTACATATTTTTGGGGGGGGCATCAAAGCGTACGCTATATACCTGTGTGTGGGTCCTGCCAATCCACGCTATCTAACCTGACTGTACGCAGTTTGCATATTTTGTGGGGGCATCAAAGCGTACGCTATATACCCCTGTGTGCGTCATGTCAATCCACGCTATCTGACTTGACTGTACACTCTTTACATTTTTTGGGGGGGCTCAAAGCATACGGTATATACCTCTGTGTTGGTCCTGTCAATCCACACTATCTAACAAGACTATACGCTGTTTACAGTGTATATTTTTGGCCTTAAAGCGTACGCTATATACCCCTGTGTGCGTCCTGCCAATCGACGCTATGTAACTTGACTGTACGCAGTTTACATATTTTGGGGGGGCATCAAAGTGTACGCTATATACCCCTGTGTGCGTCCTGTCAATCCACGCTAACAACACTGTACGCAGTTTACAGTTTCTTTTTTTGTACTTAAAGTGTACGCTATGTACCCCTGGGTGTATCCTGCCAATCCATACTATCTAACAACACTGTACGCAGTTTACAGTGTCTATTTTGGGCTATACGTGTATGCAAACTACCTCACAGTTTGCGTAGAATTTTGATCAAGTGCATTCTACAACATAATGAAGACCAGTGGTAACGATCGAGGTTGAGGACGTGGTCGTGGGCATCCGAATGAGGGTGTGGGCAGAGGCCGAGGTCTGGGGTGGGGTGAAACCGTGCCTGCTGATGAGGGATTAGTAGAGCGCTGCATATCAACGCTTCCTAGCTTCATCTCACATTTTGCAGGTCCGTGTGGTAGACCATTATTAAAAGCACAACAGTGCGATCAGGTGATGATGTGGGTAGCGGATAACGTGTCCAGTAATTTTATCAAATACCCAGTCTTCCATGCAGTCCACTCACGCTAGCCAAGGGACTGGACCTGTGAATCCTCACAATGCTTCTCCTTCCTCCCAGCCTAGTTACTCCAGGAAAAGGGGAGATTCAGAACAGGCATACACCCAGGAACTGTTCTCGGGTCGCTTCCCTGAGTCGTAAAAAGGGTTCCTCAGTTACCTGAGGAGTTTGCTGTGACGATGCCCAAAATTTGGACCATTCAGTCTCAGGGTGATGAGGGTAGGGACTTCAAAGTAGTGTCTCAAGAGGTATTGGTTGATGATGATGATGATGAGACAGTTGTCTGTCAGTGAGGTTGTTGTTAGGGTAGTAAGTTTGAGGGAGGAGCAGACTGAGGATTCAGAGGAAGAGCTGGCGGATGATGAGGTGGATTACATGGATTGGTAAGCCTACTAAAGACAGGGCTTCAGAGTGGGAGGCAAGTGCAGCACTAAAACAGGTTGGAAGAGGCAGTGGGGTGGCCAGAGGGAGAAACAGGGCCAGAGCAAGTAATCCCCCAACTGTTCCCCACAGCACCTCCTGGCGGCAAGCCTCCGTGCAGAGTGCTAGGTGTTCGAAGGTCTGGAGGTTTTTTCATTAGAGTGAGGACGACCGACGAACAGTGGTGTGCAACCTGTGCCACAAACAGATCAGCAGGGGAGCCACCACTACCAGTCTGACCACCCCCAGCATGCGCAGGCATATGATGGCTAAGCACTCGACGAGGTGGAATGAAGGCCATTCACCACTGCCTCTTCTCCTGTGTCATATGCTGGCACTGAGATGCAATCCCCCACACTGCACCTACCCTTTCACCTCCACGGTCCTCCACTGCCTCCACCAATGTGTCACAGTGCAGTGTTCAGCTGTCGATAACCCAAGCATTGGAACGCAAGCGGAAATATGCAGCCAACCACCCACATGCACAATTGATAAATGTGCATATCTTCAAACTGCTGAGCCTGGAGAAGCTGCCATATAGGCTGGTAGAAACTGAGGCTTTCCACAACCTCATGGCGGCGGCCGCCCCTGCAACTTCATGGCAGCAGGTGTCCTTCGCTACTCAGTCCCCAGTTGCCACTATTTTTGCGCTGCGCTGTCTCCGCCCTACACCAGCATATGTCACGGAATATGAACCGTGCCCTCACCAACCCGGTTACTGGGAAGGCCGACTTAACCACTGACACGTGGACAAGTGCTGGTGGGCAGGGACACTACTCTCCCTGACGGCACATTGGGTTAACCTGGTGAAAGGCTGGGATAGAATCTAATCCTGGGTCCGCTCACGTGCTACCCACACCAAGGATTGCGGGTCTTACCTCGGTCATGGTTTCTCTGACTTATTATGCCACCTCCTCCAAACACCCCCCTCCTCCTCCCCTTCACCTCTCAATTACCATCTGTGAGCATATCGCCTTCAGTCAGTAGCTCGAGGCACTGCAGCATTGCCGTGGGGAACGTTAGCAGGCCGTGCTGAAACTCCTGAGCTTAGGTGACAAGAGGCACACAGCCAAAGATCTGTTACAGGGTTACGGAGCAGACAGATATGTGGTTTTCGCCAATTAACTTCCAACCAGGTATGGCCGTGTGTGACAATGGGCGTAACCTGGTGGCAGCTCTGCAGCTTGGCAGAATAACACACATACCATGCATGGCCCATGTGTTTTTAATCTGGTGGTTCAGCGCTTTCTTAAAAACTGCCCCAATTTGTCTGAGCTGCTCAGCAAGGTGTGTCGCGTATGCGCACATTTCAGAAAGTCCACCACAGATGCTGCCACCCTCAGGACACTGCAACATTGCTTCCAGCTGCCAGTGCACCGACTGTTGTGCGACGTGCCCATGCACTGGAATTCAACTTTGCACATGTTGGCCAGGGTTTATGAGCAGCGAAGAGCCATTGTTAAATACCAGCTGCAACATGGCCATCGGAGTGGTAGTCAGCCTCCGCAGTTCTTCACAGAGGAGTGGGGATGGATGTCAGATATCTGTCAGGTGTTAAGAAATTTTGAGGAGTCAACACAAATGGCAATGCAGTCATTATCAGCGTAAGCATCCCACTGCTTTGCCTGCTGAGAAGGTTGCTGCTAAGCATTAAGGACGACGCTTTGCGGATAGAACAGGAGATGGGGGATGACTATGTCGCTTGATAGCCAGACCACCCTCACGTCTATTTCTCAGCACGTATTGGAGGAGGAGGAGGGGGAAGAGACTGCTACCCACACTGTGGAGGGTACCCATGCTACTTCCTTCACATCTGTTCAGCGTGTATGGGCTGGAGAGGAGGAGGAGGAGAATGAGAGTCATCCTCCTAGTGAGGACAGCAATGTGTTGTGTACTGGGACTCTGGCACACATGGCTGACTTCATGTTAAGCTGCCTTTCCTGTGACCCTCACGCTAGACGCATTCTAGCCAACACAGCATATTGGGTGTTCACCCTTCTCTACTCTTATACCTGAAGAGGAAAGGAGTACGAGAGTGATGCAATACCACAAGGCCCTGGTGGAAAAGCTGATGCTAAAGTTCCCATCTGATCGCTAATGGTAGGGGACGTAGTTCAGCAGGCCAATAAGCAGGGGAGATGAGGGGAACAGGAAGCATGTCCAGTGCAGGCAGGGGAACACTGTCCAAGGCCTTTGCCAGTTTTATGGCACCCCAGCCAGACTGTGTCACTACTCCCCAGTGTAGCCTGAGTCGGAGGGAGCACTGTAAAAAGATGGTAAGGGAATACATAGCTGACTATACCAATGTCCTCCGTGATCTCTTTGCTCCATACAACTATTGCGTGTCAAAGCTGAACATGTGGCACAAACTTGCACTGTACGCCTTGGAGGTGCTGGCCTGCCCTGCCGCTAGCGTGTTATCAGAGAGGGTGTTTAGTGCTGCTGGGGAGATTATAATCAATAAGTATACCTGCCTGTCAACTGCCAGTGCCAACAGGCTTACACTTATTTAGATGAACAAAGCCTGGATTTCCCCTGACTTCTCTTCTCCTCCGGTAGAAAGCAGCTAAACAAAAAGGATCTTTAAGCTTGAACTGGAGAACAATGCACCCTCCATCATCCCAAAAAAGGGTAGAAGTAGCTTGGTCTACCCTTCTCTGATTTTCGTCCTCCTCCTCCTAAGCCAGCATGTCAGCCTGCTGAACAGCTAGTTCTTCAGAGGGGCAAAATACTGTGTAAAAGCTTTTTTTTTTTTTTGGAGGGCTGCCTTCAAGGTCTGTCAAAACAATTTTTTTTCTGAGGGCTGCCTCCACATTCTCGCCTCCAATTTAGAAGAGGTTCACCACTACAGTTCAGCAAACGTGCTGGTTCTAGCATCATACGCCCACAGAGTCCACAAATGTATCCCAGTGCCGTGTCCAGCTATCTGACACCGAGACAAAATGAATTGTCCTGGTTTGGACACTCTATTTTCTTTAAAGTACATTTTGTCTTTTCCTGGGACACTGGTTAACAAGCCTCTCGGGGAGAGGCAGGGGCTAGAATGGGCGCTAGCTTGCCTGTCGGTGGATCGCCACCTGGATTCTATTAAGCAAGTAGGAGCTGTATGTTAAAAAAAATATTTCAGGGGTTCACCTGCACTCTTGGTCAAAAAATCTTTCAGGGTACTCCTATACTCTTGGTACACAAATTTTTCAGGGCTTCGCCAATACTCTTGGTACACAGATGTTTCAGGGGTTCGCCTATATTCTTGCTACACAAATCTTTCAGGGTTCCCCTATACTCTTGATACACCAATTTTTCAGGGGTTGGCCTATACTCTTGGTAAATAAATGATTCAGTATTTCCCCTATACTCTTGGTACACAAATGTTTCAGGGGTTCACCTATATTCTTGGTACACAAATGTTTCAGGGGTTCGCCTAAACTCTTGGTAAATAAATATTTCAGGGGTTCACCTATACTCTTGGTGAACAAATTTTTCAGGGCTTCGCCAATACTCTTGGTACACAAATGTTTCAGGGGTTTGCCTATATTCTTGCTACACAAATCTTTCAGGGTTCCCCTATACTCTTGATACACCAATTTTTCAGGGGTTCGCCTATACTCTTGGTAAATAAATGATTCAGTATTTCCCCTATACTCTTGGTACACAAATCTTTCAGGGGTTCACCTGTATTCTTGGTACACAAATGTTTCAGGGATTCGCCTAAACTCTTGGTAAATAAATATTTCAGGGGTTCGCCTATACTCTTGGTAAACAAATTTTTCAGGGGTTCACCTATACTCTTGGTAAACAAATCTTTCAGTGGTTCACCTGCACTCTGGGTAAAAAAAAATCTTTTGTTTTAGAATGGGTTGTTGAATTGTAGAGATGTGTAGAAGTACTGGCATCTGAATTCCCTTTATGCCCACATTTGTGGCTCATGAAATTTTGTGTCAGAGGTGGCATGGGATTGGAATTATTGGAACTTAACAGTCCTTTTAAGGACTACTACTCCACTTTTGTGCATCATCAGTTTGGCTGCCTGGGACCAGTAGTGCGCACAAAGCATTCACAAGCATCCCGGCTGTATACTGCATACTGTTACTGGTTCTATACAGTATACTGCTACTGGTGTACACAGACTATATAGGAACTAACAAAACTCTCATTTTTTCTTTTTTTTGGCTGAAAGCATTTGCATAATAGGCCCAAGTGTGTGTCCTGTTTAGCCACACTATATAGCAAGACTGTACGCATTTTACACTGTTTAATTTTGACTTAAAGCATACGCTATATACCCCTGAGTGTGTCCTGTCGATCCACACTATATAACAAGACTGTACACATTCTACACTGTCTAATTTTGGCTTAAAGCATACTCTATATAACCCTGGGTGTGTCCTGTCGATCCACACTAAATAATAAGACTGTACGCATTCTACACTGTCTATTTTTGGCTTAAAGTGTACGCAAAATACCCTAAGTCTGTGTCCTGTTCATCTGCACTATATAATAAGACTGTACGCATTTTACACTGTCTATTTTTGGCTTAAAGTGTACGAAAAATATCACTGTGTGTGTCCCGACGATCCGCACTGTATAACAAGACTGTACGCATTTACCCTATCTATTCTTGGCTTAAAGTGTACGCACAATACTCTTAGGAATAAGGGTCGAGGAATAGGACATGGACGTGGATGTGGGTGTCCAAATCAGGGTGTGGGTAGAGGCCGAGGTCCTGGGCAGGGTGAAGCAGTGCCTGGTTTGGCCACTCTAATTTCTTCATAGTACATGCTGTTTTTCCTTTTGGCACTGGTTAACAAGCCCCTCGGGGAGAGGCAGGGGCTAGGTCAGCCTAGAGCTTTCCTGTCAGTGAACCGCGGCCTGGATCCTATTAGGCAAGTACGAGCATTCGCTGAATAAAATCTGTGGGGGGGGGGGGGATTGGAAAGAAATGTCAGCATGTAACAGGAGAAGAGGCAGTGGTTTCACCCGCAGGCAGTAATTGGCCTTCCTTGCACCCAGTGTGGTGCTTAGCAAAGATGTGCCAGCGCGTGTGTCTTGCTGATTATGGTCTGCCCCAAGAAAAATTGTTAGGGGGGTGACTACCAGGCTCTTGCCTACAATTTGGCTTAATTAGGTGAGCTGGGAGCCTCAGATGCATCCATGCATGCTGCCCCTGCTGTTCCCTATCCATTTCTGTGGTGTTGCCATCACTTTCTGATGTTTTCATGTGAATCACACACCCTCCCCTATGCGGAGCATCGGTCACCTTGAAAAATGCTTGGGTCTCCCATTGACTTTAATGGCGTTCGTTACTCGAAACGAGCTCTCGAGCAGTATGAAAAGCTCGACTCGAGTAACGAGGACCCGAGCATTTTGGTGCTCGCTCATCTCTATTCACTACCCATTCAATGATGGTGCTAAATATCTCAAAATAAGCACAAGAAATTGAGCATCGTTTTGGCAAACAGGACATAATAGGCACCCTGACACTAAATGCCTAAGAGTCGGAACTAGAAGCAAACAGAAAGCCGATTCCACATCTGTTTTGGCCAGCAGTACTCGCTCACCATTTAATAAAAGCATCAAAAAATATGTATGAGGGCTTTTACCTACTAGCATTTTTTTTAACACTGCAATATCCCAGTGTTTTTTTCAATTGCACTTTCTAATATTAAAATCTAGAGATGAGCGAGCACCAAAATGCTCGAGTGCTTGTTACTTGAGTCGAACTTTCAGTGATGCTCAAGAGTTCGTTTCGAGTAACGAACCCCATTGAAGTCAATGGGCGACTCAAGCATTTTTGTATATGACAGGTGCTCCGCTAAGGTTTTCATTTGTGAAAATCTTAGCAAATCACCAAAATCATGTAAAAAACACAGAAATGGATAGGGCAGGCAAGGAGCAACATACAGGGCTGCATTTCGGGCTCCGAGGTCTCACTATTAAGCCACAATAGTGGCAAGAGTGAGACCCTAACCCCCCACCCCCCGCACTGTCAGCATAAAGATCGTTCTCCTCTTCCACAGCTGTAACAGCTGTGGCAGAGAAGAACAATGTTAGCCCATTGAATTCAATGGAGCCGGCAATACAGCCAGCTCCATTGAAAGCAATGGGCTGCCGGCGAGCGCGGAGTGAATTTTCGGGAAGGGCTTAAAAATATAAGCCCTTACCTGAAAATCATCCTAAAATGTGTAAAAAAATAAAAAAAATGTATACTTACTAGAGATGAGCGAACACCAAAATGTTCGGGTGTTCGTTATTCGAAACGAACTTCCCGCGATGTTCGAGGGTTCGTTTCGAATAACGAACCCTATTGAAGTCAATGGGCGACCAGAGCATTTTTGTATTTCGCCGATGCTCGCTAAGGTTTTCATGTGTGAAAATCTGGGCAATTCAAGAAAGTGATGGGAATGACACAGAAACGGATAGGGCAGGCGAGGGGCTACATGTTGGGCTGCATCTCAAGTTCACAGGTCCCACTATTAAGCCACAATACCGGCAAGAGTGGCCCCCCCCCCCCCTCCCAACAACTTTTACTTCTGAAAAGCCCTCATTAGCATGGCATACCTTTGCTAAGCACCACACTAGCTACAACAAAGCACAATCACTGCCTGGATGACACTCCGCTGCCACTTCTCCTGGGTTACATGCTGACCAACCGCCAACCCCCCCCCCCCACAGCGCACACCAATGTGTCCCTGCGCAGCCTTCAGCTGCCCTCATGCCACACCACCCTCATGTCTATTTTGAAGTGCGTCTGCCATGAGGAGGAACCGCAGGCACACACTGCAGAGGGGTTGGCACGGCTAGGCAGCGACCCTCTTTAAAAGTGGTGGGGCGATAGCCCACAATGCTGTACAGAAGCAATGAGAAATAGAATCCTGTGCCACCGCCATCAGGAGCTGCACATGTGGGCATAGCAATGGGGAACCTATGTGCCACACACTATTCATTCTGTAAAGGTGTCTGCATGCCCCAGTCAGACTGGTAATATGTACCTTAACAGTAACCGCGTTGGTGGTAATGTGGTGGTGACTGCGGACCTAGTAGCGCGGTTTTATTTTGTTGGTTTTCGGAATGTGGCCCGGATTAAGTGGGCCGTGGCGGGGGGATGTTTTTGAGGCACAACGTGTCCTCTCCACGTGTCCGTGGTTATATGCACCTTAACAGTAACCGCGTTGATGGTAATGTGGTGGTGACTGCGGACCTAGTAGCGCGGTTTTATTTTGTTGGTTTTCGGAATGTGGCCAGGAATAAGTGGGCCGTGGCGGGGGGATGGTGGGGGGGCTCTCTTGTTGTGTCGGTAAAGGTGAAATTCTTGGACTGCCACCAGACGAACCAATGCAAAGGCATTTGCCAAGAATGTTTTCCCTGTTGGAGGAGGAGGGGGATGTTTTTGAGGCACTACGTGTCCTCTCCACGTGTCCGTGGTTATATGCACCTTAACAGTAACCACGTTGGTGGTAATGTGGTGGTGACTGCGGACCTAGTAGCGCGGTTTTATTTTGTTGGTTTTCGGAATGTGGCCAGGATTAAGTGGGCCGTGGCGGGGGGATGGTGGGGGGGCTCTCTTGTTGTGTCGGTAAAGGTGAAATTCTTGGACTGCCACCAGACGAACCAATGCAAAGTCATTTGCCAAGAATGTTTTCCCTGTTGGAGGAGGAGGGGGATGTTTTTGAGGCACTACGTGTCCTCTCCACGTGTCCATGGTTATATGCACCTTAACAGTAACCGCGTTGGTGGGAAATGGCCTCGCCGCCATCATGTCTTTGGGAAGCCTCTGTTTCCACACCCCAGAGACATACCATTAGCAGCGGTATAGGCAGAGCCCATAATTCGTAACATTTCAGCCGTAGCATTAGGACAGGCCCCACTAACATATCACTAGCAGCATTATAGGAGGAGCGCAGTCTTCGTTCCATGTCAGCAATAGTAGCACTCAAGACAGGCCCCAGTAACAATTCCGAAGCAGCAGTATAGCGGGAGCGCAGTCTTCGTTCCATGTCAGCAATAGTAGCACTCAAGACAGGCCCCAGTAACAATTCCGAAGCAGCAGTATAGTGGGAGCGCAGTCTTCGTTCCATGTCAGTAATAGTAGCACTCAAGACAGGCCCCAGTAACAATTCCGAAGCAGCAGTATAGCGGGAGCGCAGTCTTCGTTCCATGTCAGCAATAGTAGCACTCAAGACAGGCCCCAGTAACAATTCCGAAGCAGCAGTATAGTGGGAGCGCAGTCTTAGTTCCATTTCAGTAGCTGCAGTATAGCCAAGGCCCAAGTTACATTTATGTAGCTAAAGTGTAGGCCAACCCCACACACACTTCTGTACCATGAGTGCAGGCGAAGAACATACAAATTGGTATGATTACACTGTAGGTGAGGGCCCCAAAAAATTGGTGTACCAACAGTACTAATGTACCTCAGTAAAAATTGGCCATGCACAACCAAGATGGCTGGTGAAACCCATTAATCGCTTTGGTTAATGTGGCTTAAGTGGTAACTAGGCCTGGAGGCAGCCCAGTTTAACGAAAAATTGGTTCAAGTTAAAGTTTCAACACTTTTAAGAGCATTGAAACATATAAAAATTGTTTAGAAAAATTAGATGAGTGAGCCTTGTGGCCCTAAGAAAAATTGCCCGTTCAGCGTGATTACGTGAGGTTTCAGGAGGAGGAGCAGGAGGAGGAGGAGGAATATTAGACACAGATTGATGAAGCAGAAATGTCCCCGTTTTGGATGGTGAGAGAGAACGTAGCTTCCATCTGCGGGTGCAGCCTACGTATTGCTTACGTATCGCCGCTGTCCGCTGGTGGAGAAGAGAAGTCTGGGGAAATCCAGGCTTTGTTCATCTTGATGAGTGTTAGCCTGTCGGCACTGTCGGTTGACAGGCGGGTACGCTTATCTGTGATGATTCCCCCAGCCGCACTAAACACCCTCTCCGACAAGACGCTAGCCGCAGGACAAGCAAGCACCTCCAGGGCATACAGCGCGAGTTCAGGCCACGTGTCCAGCTTCGACACCCAGTAGTTGTAGGTGGCAGAGGCGTCACGGAGGACGGTCGTGCGATCCGCTACGTACTCCCTCACCATCCTTTTACAGTGCTCCCGCCGACTCAGCCTTGACTGGGGAGCGGTGACACAGTCTTGGTGGGGAGCCATAAAGCTGTCCAGGCCCTTAAAGACTGTTGCACTGCCTGTGCTGTACATGCTGCTCGATCTCCGCACCTCCCCTGCTACCTGGCCCTCGGAACTGCGCCTTCTGCCACTAGCGCTGTCGGATGGGAATTTTACCATCAGCTTGTCCGCCAGGGTCCTGTGGTATAGCAACACTCTCGAACCCCTTTCCTCTTCGGGAATGAGAGTGGGAAGGTTCTCCTTATAGCGTGGGTCGAGCAGTGTGTACACCCAGTAATCCGTAGTGGCCAGAATGCGTTCAACGCGAGGGTCACGAGAAAGGCATCCTAACATGAAGTCAGCCATGTGTGCCAGGGTACCCGTACGCAACACATGGCTGTCTTCACTAGGAAGATCACTTTCAGGATCCTCCTCCTCCTCATCCTCCTCAGGCCATACACGCTGAAAGGATGACAGGCAAGCAGCAGGGGCACCGTCAGCAGTGGGCCAAGCTGTCTCTTCCCCCTCCTCCTCATCCTCCTCATGCTCCTCCTCCTCCTCCTCCTGAATGCGCTGAGATATAGACAGGAGGGTGCTCTGACTATCCAGCGACATACTGTCTTCCCCCGCCTCCGTTTCCGAGCGCAAAGCGGCTGCCTTTATGGTTTGCAGGGAACTTCTCAAGATGCATAGCAGAGGAATGGTGACGCTAATGATTGCAGCATCGCCGCTCACCACCTGGGTAGACTGCTCAAAGTTTCCAAGGACCTGGCAGATGTCTGCCAACCAGGCCCACTCTTCTGAAAAGAATTGAGGAGGCTGACTCCCACTGTGCCGCCCATGTTGGAGTTGGTATTCCACGATAGCTCTACGCTGCTCATAGAGCCTGGCCAACATGTGGAGCGTAGAGTTCCACCGTGTGGGCACGTCGCACAGCAGTCGGTGCACTGGCAGATTAAAGCGATGTTGCAGGGTCCGCAGGATGGCAGCGTCCGTGTGGGACTTGCGGAAATGAGCGCAGAGCCGGCGCACCTTTACGAGCAGGTCTGACAAGCGTGGGTAGCTTTTCAGAAAGCGCTGAACCACCAAATTAAAGACGTGGGCCAGGCATGGCTCGTGCGTGAGGCTGCCGAGCTGCAGAGCCGCCACCAGGTTACGGCCGTTGTCACACACGACCATGCCCGGTTGGAGGCTCAGCGGCGCAAGCCAACGGTCGGTCTGCTCTGTCAGACCCTGCAGCAGTTCGTGGGCCGTGTGCCTCCTATCTCCTAAGCTGAGTAGTTTCAGCACAGCCTGCTGACGCTTGCCCACCGCTGTGCTGCCACGCTGCGCGACACCGACTGCTGGCGACGTCCTGCTGCTGCTGACACATCTAGATTGCGAGACAGAGGTTGAGGAGGAGGAGGAGGGTGCTTTAGTGGAGGAAGCATACACCGCCGAACATACCACCACCGAGCTGTGGTCCGCAATTCTGGGGGTGGGTAGGACGTGAGCGGTCCCAGGCTCTGACTCTGTCCCAGCCTCCACTAAATTCACCCAATGTGCCGTCAGGGAGATGTAGTGTCCCTGCCCGCCTGTGCTTGTCCACGTGTCCGTAGTTAAGTGGACCTTGCCACTAACCGCATTGGTGAGGGCGCGTACAATGTTGCGGGAGACGTGGTCGTGCAGGGCTGGGACGGCACATCGGGAAAAGTAGTGGCGACTGGGAACTGAGTAGCGCGGGGCCGCCGCCGCCATCATAGCTTTGAAAGCCTCCGTTTCCACAACCCTATACGGCAGCATCTCAAGGCTGATAAATTTGGCTATGTGGACGGTTAACGATTGAGCGTGCGTGTGCGTGGCGGCGTACTTGCGCTTGCGCTCCAACAGTTGCGCTAGCGACGGCTGGACGGTGCGCTGAACTACACTGGTGGATGGGGCCGAGGACAGCGGAGGTGAGGGTGTGGGTGCAGGCCATGAGACGGTAGTGCCTGTGTCCTGAGAGGGGGGTTGTATCTCAGTGGCAGGTTGGGGCACAGGGGGAGAGGCAGCGGTGCAAACCGGAGGCGGTGAACGGCCTTCGTCCCACCTTGTGGGGTGCTTGGCCATCATATGTCTGCGCATGTTGGTGGTGGTGAGGCTGTTGGTGGTGGCTCCCCGGCTGATCTTGGCGCGACAAAGGTTGCACACCACTGTTCGTCGGTCGTCAGGCATCTCTATGAAAAACTGCCAGACCTTAGAGCACCTCGGCCTCTGCAGGGTGGCATGGCGCGAGGGTGCGCTTTGGGAAACAGTTGGTGGATTATTCGGTCTGGCCCTGCCTCTACCCCTGGTCACCGCACTGCCTCTTGCAACCTGCCCTGCTGCTGCCCGTGCCTCCCCCTCTGAAGACCTGTCCTGTGTAGGCGTTGCACACCAGGTGGGGTCAGTCACCTCATCGTCCTGCTGCTCTTCCTCCGAATCCTCTGTGCGCTCCTCCCTCGGACTTACTGCCCTTACTACTACCTCACTGCAAGACAACTGTGTCTCATCGTCATTGTCCTCCTCACCCACTGAAAGGTCTTGAGACAGTTGCCGGAAGTCCCCAGCCTCATCCCCCGGACCCCGGGAACTTTCCAATGGTTGTGCATCAGTGACGATAAACTCATCTGGTGGGAGAGGAACCACTGCTGCCCAATCTGAGCAGGGGCCCGAGAACAGTTCCTGGGAGTCTTCCCGCTCCTGAGCATGTGTCATTGTAGTGGAGTGAGGAGGCTGGGAGGAAGGAGGAGCAGCAGACAGAGGATTCGGATTTGCAGAACTGGACGGCGCAGAACTGTGGCTGGATGATAGCTTGCTGGAAGCACTTTCTGCCATCCAGGACAGGACCTGCTCACACTGCTCATTTTCTAATAAAGGTCTCCCGCGTGGACCCATTAATTGGGCGATGAATGTGGGGACGCCAGAAACGTGCCTCTCTCCTAATCGCGCAGCAGTCGGCTGCGACACACCTGGATCAGGAGCTCGGCCTGTGCCCACACCCTCACTTGGCCCTCCGCGTCCTCGGCCGCGTCCACGTCCTCTAGGCCTACCCCTACCCCTCAGCATGCTGTATTACCAGTGATTTGATTTCACAGGCAGGAAATAAATTGGCGCAAGCCTGCAGGCCAAATATAATTTTTTAACTTTTTGGCTATGTGGACGGTTAACGATTGAGCGTGCGTGTGCGTGGCGGCGTACTTGCGCTTGCGCTCCAACAGTTGCGCTAGCGACGGCTGGACGGTGCGCTGAACTACACTGGTGGATGGGGCCGAGGACAGCGGAGGTGAGGGTGTGGGTGCAGGCCATGAGACGGTAGTGCCTGTGTCCTGAGAGGGGGGTTGTATCTCAGTGGCAGGTTGGGGCACAGGGGGAGAGGCAGCGGTGCAAACCGGAGGCGGTGAACGGCCTTCGTCCCACCTTGTGGGGTGCTTGGCCATCATATGTCTGCGCATGTTGGTGGTGGTGAGGCTGTTGGTGGTGGCTCCCCGGCTGATCTTGGCGCGACAAAGGTTGCACACCACTGTTCGTCGGTCGTCAGGCATCTCTATGAAAAACTGCCAGACCTTAGAGCACCTCGGCCTCTGCAGGGTGGCATGGCGCGAGGGTGCGCTTTGGGAAACAGTTGGTGGATTATTCGGTCTGGCCCTGCCTCTACCCCTGGTCACCGCACTGCCTCTTGCAACCTGCCCTGCTGCTGCCCGTGCCTCCCCCTCTGAAGACCTGTCCTGTGTAGGCGTTGCACACCAGGTGGGGTCAGTCACCTCATCGTCCTGCTGCTCTTCCTCCGAATCCTCTGTGCGCTCCTCCCTCGGACTTACTGCCCTTACTACTACCTCACTGCAAGACAACTGTGTCTCATCGTCATTGTCCTCCTCACCCACTGAAAGGTCTTGAGACAGTTGCCGGAAGTCCCCAGCCTCATCCCCCGGACCCCGGGAACTTTCCAATGGTTGTGCATCAGTGACGATAAACTCATCTGGTGGGAGAGGAACCACTGCTGCCCAATCTGAGCAGGGGCCCGAGAACAGTTCCTGGGAGTCTTCCCGCTCCTGAGCATGTGTCATTGTAGTGGAGTGAGGAGGCTGGGAGGAAGGAGGAGCAGCAGACAGAGGATTCGGATTTGCAGAACTGGACGGCGCAGAACTGTGGCTGGATGATAGCTTGCTGGAAGCACTTTCTGCCATCCAGGACAGGACCTGCTCACACTGCTCATTTTCTAATAAAGGTCTCCCGCGTGGACCCATTAATTGGGCGATGAATGTGGGGACGCCAGAAACGTGCCTCTCTCCTAATCGCGCAGCAGTCGGCTGCGACACACCTGGATCAGGAGCTCGGCCTGTGCCCACACCCTCACTTGGCCCTCCGCGTCCTCGGCCGCGTCCACGTCCTCTAGGCCTACCCCTACCCCTCAGCATGCTGTATTACCAGTGATTTGATTTCACAGGCAGGAAATAAATTGGCGCAAGCCTGCAGGCCAAATATAATTTTTTAACTTTTTTTAAAAAGGAAAGGCCCACTGCCTCTAGTGAATGAATAATAAGTTTAATAACTGTGTTGCGGCCCTGCAAAAGTGTCACAGAACTTTACTGTTGCAGAGTTATTAACTGTGGCAGAGCAGGTATTTCCCAGGCAGGAAAGTAATTGGCGCAAGGCTGCACTCAACCGTAGCTGGTTGCGTCTGATTTTTTTACGTTCTCCACGCAGCACACACGTACCCAGAGCCCTGACGGCTGTCAGAGGCGGGGCAAATATACTTTTTTCCTTTTTGTTTTAAAGGAAAGGCCCACTGTGCCTATTCAATGACTAATATAACTGTGTTGCGGCCCTGCAAAAGTGTCACAGAACTTTACTGTTGCAGAGTTATTAACTGTGGCAGAGCAGGTATTTCCCAGGCAGGAAAGAAATTGGCGCAAGGCTGCATTCAACCGTAGCTGGTTGCGTCTGATTTTTTTACGTTCTCCACGCAGCACACACGTACACAGAGCCCTTAGGACTGACAGAGGCAGGGCAAATATACTTTTTTCCCTTTTGTTTAAAAGGAAAGGCCCACTGTGCCTATTCAATGACTAATAACTGTGTTGTGGCCCTGCCTACACAATTCTGTGCCTGTAGTATCAATGCAGGGTGCAATGCTCTGCACTGCCGATTTTGAGAAAAAAAAAAAAAGCAACACAGCTAACAGCAGCCTGCACAGTACTCCACACAGTTAAATGTGGCCCTAGAAAGGACCGTTGAGGTTCTTGAAGGCTACACTCACTCCTAACACTCTCCCTGCCTAAGCACCACTTCTGTCCCTAATGCCGGGTGCAATGCTCTGCACTGCCGATTTTGAGAAAAAAAAAAATTTCTCCACTGCTAACAGCAGCCTGCACACACGTAGATGTGGCCCTAAGAAGGACCGTTGGGGTTCTTGAAGCCTACACTCACTACAGACACTCTCCCTACAGCAACTCCAATAGAACAGCACTGTCCCTCAGCTAACTCACAAGGCATGTGTGGCGAGCCGCGGGAGGGGCCGACTTTTATACTCGGGTGACATCTGATCGCCCCAGCCACTCACAGCAGGGGGGTGGTATAGTGCTTGAACGTCAAAGGGGGAAGTTGTAATGCCTTCCCTGTCTTTCAATTGGCCAGAAAAGCGCGCTAACGTCTCAGAGAGGAAACTGAAAGTAACCGGAACACCGCGTGGTACTCGTTACGAGTAACGAGCATCCCGAACACCCTAATATTCGCACGAATATCAAGCTCGGACGAGTACGTTCGCTCATCTCTATTAGGTACCACTGCTGTCCGCTGGTGGAGAAGAGAAGTCAGGGGAAATCCAGGCTTTGTTCATCTTTATGAGTGTAAACCTGTCGGCACTGTCGGTTGACAGGCGTGTACGCTTATCCGTGATGATTCCCCCAGCCACACTAAACACCCTCTCTAACAAGACGCTAGCCGCAGGACAAGCAAGCACCTCCAGGGCATACAGCACGAGTTCAGGCCACGTGTCTAGCTTCGACACCCAGTAGTTGTAGGGGGCAGAGGCGTCACAGAGGACGGTTGTGCGATCGGCTACGTACTCCCTCACCATCCTTTTACAGTGCTCCCGCCGACTCAGCCTTGACTGGAGACCGGTGACACAGTCTTGCTGGGGAGCCATAAAACTGGCAAAGGCCTTGGAGAGTGTTCCCCTGCTGCGCTGTACATGCTGCCTGATCTCCGCGCCTCCCCTGCTACCTGGCCCTCGGAACTGCGCCTTCTGCCACTAGCGCTGTCGGATGGGAATTTTACCATCAGTTTGTCCGCCAGGGTCCTGTGGTATAGCATCACTCTCGAACCCCTTTCCTCTTCAAGTATGAGAGTGGAAAGGTTCTCCTTATACCGTGGGTCAAGCAGTGTGTACACCCAGTAATCCGTAGTGGCCAGAATGCGTGTAACGCGAGGGTCACGAAAAAGGCATCCTAACATGAAGTCCGCCATGTGTGCCAGGGTACCTGTACGCAACACATGGCTGCCCTCACTAGGAAGATCACTTTCAGGATCCTCCTCCTCCTCAGGCCATACACGCTGAAAGGATGACAGGCAAGCAGCATGGGTACCCTCAGCAGTGGGCCAAGCTTTCTCTTCCCCCTCCTCCTCATGCTCCTCCCCCTCCTCCTCCTCCAAAACGCGCTGAGATATAGACATGAGGGTGCTCTGACTATCCAGCGACATACTGTCTTCCCCCGCCTCCGTTTCCGAGCGCAAAGCGGCTGCCTTTATGCTTTGCAGGGAACTTCTCAAGTGGCATAGCAAAGGAATGGTGACGCTAATGATTGCAGCATCGCCGCTCACCATCTGGGTAGACTCCTCAAAGTTTCCATGGACCAGGCAGATGTCTGCCAACCAGGCCCACTCTTCTGTAAAGAATTGAGGAGGCTGACTCCCACTACGCCGCCCATGTTGGAGTTGGTATTCCACTATAGCTCTACGCTGCTCATAGAGCCTGGCCAACATGTGGAGCATAGAGTTCCACCGTGTGGGCACGTCGCACAGCAGTCGGTGCACTGGCAGATTAAACCGATGTTGCAGGGTCCGCAGGGTGGCAGCGTCCGTGTTGGACTTGCAGAAATGTGCGCTGAGCCGACGCACCTTTCCGAGCAGGTCTGACAAGCATGGGTAGCTTTTCAGAAAGCGCTGAACCACCAAATTAAAGACGTGGGCCAGGCATAGCAAGTGCGTGAGGCTGCCGAGCTGCAGACCCGCCACCAGGTTACGGCCGTTGTCACACACGACCATGCCCGGTTGGAAGCTCAGCGGCGAAAGCCAGCGGTCGGTCTGCTCTGTCAGACCCTGTAGCAGTTCGTGGTCTGTGTGCCTCTTATCTCCTAAGCTGAGTAGTTTCAGCACGGCCTGCTGACGCTTGGCCACTGCTGTGCTGCCACGCCGCGCGACACCGACTGCTGGCGACGTGCTGCTGCTGACACATCTTGATTGCGAGACAGAGGTTGCGTAGTAGGAGGAGGAGGGTGGTTTAGTGGAGGAAGCATAAACTGCCGCAGATACCACCACCGAGCTGGGGCCGCAATTCTGGGGGTGGGTAGGACGTGAGCGGTCGCAGGCTCTGACTCGGTCCCAGCCTCCATTAAATTCACCCAATGTGCCGTCAGGGAGATATAGTGGCCCTTCCCGCCTGTGCTTGTCCACGTGTCCGTTGTTAAGTGGACCTTGGCAGTACCCGTGTTGGTGAGGGCGCGTACAATGTTGCGAGAGACGTGGTCGTGCAGGGCTGGGACGGCACATCGGGAAAAGTAGTAGCGACTGGGAACCGAGTAGCGCAGGGCCGCCGCCGCCATCATGCTTTTGAAAGCCTCCGTTTCCACAAGCCTATACGGCAGCATCTTCAGGCTGATCAATTTGGCAATGTGCACGTTTAACGCTTGAGCGTGCGGGTGCGTGGCGGCGTACTTGTGCTCGCGCTCAAACAGTGGCGCTAGCGACGTCTGGACGCTGCGCTGAGAGACATTGCTGGATGGGGCCGAGGACAGCGGAGGTGAGTGTGTGGGTGCAGACCGGGAGACGGTCGTGCCTGTGTCCTGAGAGGGGGGTTGGATCTCAGTGGCAGGTTGTGGCACAGGGGGAGAGGCAGTAGTGCAAAGTGGAGGCGGTGAACGGCCTTCATCCCACCTTGTGGGAATGCTTGGCCATCATATGCCTGCGCATGCTGGTGGTGGTGAGGCTGGTGGTGGTGGCTCCCCGGCTGATCTTGGCGCGACAAAGGTTGCACACCACTGTTCGTCGGTCGTTTGCACTCTCAGCGAAAAACTGCCACACCTTTGAGCACCTCGGCCTCTGCAGGGTGGCATGGCGCGAGGGGGCGCTTTGGAAAACAGTTGGTGGATTATTCGGTCTTGCCCGGCCTCTACCCCTAGCCACCGCACTGCCTCTTCCAACCTGCCCTGCTGCTGCACTTGCCTCCCCTCTGAAGACCTGTCCTCAGTAGGCTTAGCAAACCAGGTGGGGTCAGTCACCTCATCGTCCAGCTGCTCTTCCTTTGAATCCTCTGTACGCTCCTCCCTCGGACTTACTGCAATTACTACTACCGGAGTGATAGACAACTGTGTCTCATCGTCATCGTCCTCCTCACCCACTGAAAGCACTTGAGACAGTTGCCGGAAGTCCCTAGCCTCATCCCCCGGACCCCGGGAACTTTCCAAAGGTTGGGCATCGGTCACGACAAACTCCTCCGGTGAGAGAGGAACCATTGCTGCCCATTCTGGGCAGGGGCCCAAGAACAGTTCCTGGGAGTCTGCCTGCTCCTCAGAATGTGTCATTGTAATGGAGTGAGGAGGCTGAGAGGAAGGAGGAGCAGCAGCCAGAGGATTCAGAGTTGCAGCAGTGGACAGCGTAGAACTCTGGGTGGTCGATAGATTGCTGCATGCACTTTCTGCCATCCACGACAGGACCTGCTCACACTGCTCATTTTCTAATAAAGGTCTACCACGTGGACCCATTAATTGTGAGATGAATCTGGGGACACCAGAAACGTGCCTCTCTCTTAATCCCGCAGCAGGCGGCTGCGATACACCTGGATCAGGAGCTCGGCCTGTGGCCACACCCTGACTTGGGCCTCCGGGTCCTCGCCCGCGTCCACGTCCTCTAGGCCTACCACTACCCCTCAGCATGGTGTATTACGAGTAGAGCAGAAACAGAACGCTGTAATTAAATGTGCCGCTTATTGGCCTGTGGTTGGAGGCTGACTTCGCTTACGGAACGCACAGCAGAGCCAGGAAACAATTTTGCACACGCCTGCACTGAGACGTAGGTGTGTATGACTGAGCTAGTGGAATTCACAGCGCAGAAGCACTCAAGTGGCCAAAGGCCACTAGTAGGCCTTAAGTATTTTGCTTCTATTTTTTTAAATGCTGAGCTGATACAGCAGACAGATACTGTAGGCAGTGTATATTATGTATACTGTTTCCCTCTGGTGGGATGACGGCGGTGATGTAACGGAGACAGCAGAGCCAGGAAACAATTTTGCGCACGCCTGCACTGAGACGTAGGTGCGTATGACTGAGCTAGTGGAATTCACAGCGCAGAAGCACTCAAGTGGCCAAAGGCCACTAGTAGGCCTTAAGTATTTTGCTTCTATTTTTTTGAATGCTGAGCTGATACAGCAGACAGATACTGTAGACAGCGTATATCACGTATACTGTTTCCCTCTGGCGCTATCACGGCGGTGATGTAACGGAGACAGTAGAGCCAGGAAACAATTTTGCGCAAGCCTGCTATAACGCTTAGCTGCGTATTAATTAGGACTACTACCCCCAGCAGACACGCAGTACACTGAAGACAGTCACAGGCAGCCCAAATATAGTATTTTTCCCCAATTTTTTTGAAAAAGCCCACTGCCTATATAGACAGTATATCTCTTTCACCTTTCCCACTGTCCCTGCCTCACCAGTACTGGCCCTATACTCTGTACAATGACTGCAGACTGAGGACGCAATGCTCTGCACGCCCGATATACAAAAAAAGTAAAATTGTGCAACACTGCTCACAGCAGCCTCAACAGTACTGCACATGGTCAGATGTGGCCCTAAGAAGGACCGTTCGGGTTCTTGAAGCCTAATATAACTCCTAACGCTCTCCCTATAGCAGCAGCAGCATCAGCAGCACTGTCCCTGATCTCTGTCAGAATGCATCTGTGGCAAGCCGCGGGCGGGGCAGATTTAAATACTCCAGTGACACCTGATCTCCCCAGCCACTCACTGCAGGGGGGTGGTATAGGGCTGGAACATCACAGGAGTAAGTTGTAATGCCTTCCATGTCTTTCTATTGGCCAGAAAAGCGCGCAAATGTCTCAGAGATGAAAGTGAAAGTAACTTGAACATCGCGTGGTGTTCGTCTCGAGTAACGAGCATCTCGAACACCCTAATACTCGAACGAGTATCAAGCTCGGATGAGTACGCTCACTCATCTCTAGTCACAGCCTCACCAATCAGAGGCAGCTCTCACTCACACCCATTCATGAATTCATGAATGGGTGAGTGAGTGCTGCCTCTGATTGACTCAGCGCAGGGACCAATCAGGGGCAGCTCTCAGCTGAATGACAGCTGAGAGCTGCCCCTGATTGGTCCTTGCGCTGAGCCAATCAGAGGCAGCACTCACCCATTCATGAATTCATGAATGGGTGTGAGTGAGAGCTGCCTCTGATTGGTGAGGCTGTGACCAATCAGAGGCAGCTCATTCAGCAGGCGGGGATTTTAAATCCCTGGCTGCTGAATACTACTCAGAGCAGTTCAGGAGAACTGCCGGCCAGACGCAGCTGAACTCCGGCTGCAGCGGAAAGGTGAGTATACATTTTTTTTTATTTTTACACATTTTAGGATGATTTTCAGGGAAGGGCTTATATTTTTTAGCCCTTCCCGAAAATTCATCCCGCGCTCGCCGGCAGCCCATTGATTTCAATGGAGCCGGCTGTATTGCCGGCTCCATTGAATTCAATGGTCAGTGCTCGTTTAATCGAGACGAGTACCGCGTGGTGCTCGTCTCGAGTAACGAGCATCTCGAGCACCCTAATACTCGAACGAGCATCAAGCTCGGAGGAGTATGCTCGCTCATCTCTATTAAAATCCCATCACACAAAAATCAAAAGTTGCTGCTTTTGCAATTTTCTTGCGATTTTTAACATCAGAAAGTCCCATTGAAAAAAAAGCAGCAATATTGCAGCGTTAAAAAAAAGGCTAGTGGGTAAAAGCCCTGAAATTGAACATGCCTGCGATTCTATAGTGTCAATAATGAACGATCTGGCTGGATACGGGAGATAATGAAGCAAACAGAATCTGAAAAGTTCTTTCTTGGAAACCCAACTGAAAGGAGAAACCCTCAAATCTGCCAATGGCGACTCCATAAAAGGACCCCCCCCCCCTTCCCCAATTTGCCAAGCTCAACCTCTTTATGCAATTTGCCTGACACATTATCTGAAAGCCATCCCAAATTCCAACCTGCAGAAACGCGGCCACTTGCCAATTGCAATATTTCTTTAGATATGGTAGTATCTTCTCCACTCTCACCAGAGTCACCCCTCTTCTGCTAAGCCATCCCATAATCCTGTCTTGTGGGCCACTGATAATGTCCCTGCTGGTTTCTGCTCTGTCACAGCGGTCATGTGGGTAAACAACCCATGTCACAGCCTCAGTCTATGTAAAACAGTGGACCAGAGTAGAGGCAGAGCATTGCACAGCAGGAGGTGAGAATGTAAGTTTTTTATTTACAGTAGAAATACAGAGGATGTGGCAGCATTCCAGGTGCAATTTTCCAAAAGAGATTTTAATCTTCCCAGGTCACAAGACAATGACGTTTCGACACAATGTCTTTTTCAAATATACAAATGGTGGTATACATGGGAGTATACATACACATGATCTAATCAACACATGACCAATCAGGTTAAAGACATAATTAAACATAATGAGTACCTTCTGTGTAGACATGCAGATATTTAACCCTAAAGACGCCAGTGATATAGCGACATAACAGATTTAAAGTGCACTATAAGCCACACTGTGTCATAGCATAACAGATGGATACATACTGCAATGGGGAGAATCTGGAACATGATTAAATGGGTGTTGGAATGTACAAGAAATCGTACAGGGGTTGATCGCTATTACCCTCTATTAATGCGTCATATAATATGTTACGCAATAAAGATTGGTAAAGCTTTGTTGGATCATTAGGTAAAAATTCATACACATTACGGTCCCGTAATTGTCGAAGAATCTCGGTCTTATATTGGGCTGTGTCCATCACCACCACAGCTCCGCCCTTATCGGGCGGAGCCTTTTGAAAGCAGCTGAATCGAAGCCTGTCACCGTTCTCCTGTACCATAGTAAAAAATTATAAAAATGTAAAAAAAATGTCAAAGCCCCACCTTTCCCCTTTAACTATTGAAAAAAAAAATAAAAACTTTAAAAAAATCCCACATGTGGTATCGCTGCATTTAGTATGAACTAGAGAAAAAAATGTAGTGCATTACTTAACCTTCACAGTGCATTTCATAAAAAAAATACAAAAAAACCCATAAGAAAAGTAGCTAATTTTGACTGTCTTCTCTTACAAAAAACGTAACAGAAAGTAATCAAGATTTTGGCTTGAGAAATGGTACTTTTAAAAAGTACAGCTTAGTTCCCTCAAAAAGCCCTGCCACAGCACCGTTGACACAGAAGAAAAAACGTAGGTTCTTTAAATGCAGCGAATCACAAAAAATACTTTTTTTTTTAAAGAAATGGGAAAAAACGACAAAAAACTATAACAATTTGATATGGAGATAATTGCACTTGCCTGAGGAATTGGTTTAGCATACTGTTTATACAGTAGTGTGAACACTGTTAACAATAAAAACATTCCAGAATTTCAGATTTTGTTATACTTTCCTCTAGAAAAAAAAAAAAAAACACCCAAAGCAATCAAAATATTACATGTTCTTAAAATTTTGGATAAATGAAGACTACAGTTCATCCCACGAAAAAAAAAAAAGCCCTTAGAGAGCTCCATTAATGGAAAAATAAAAATGCTATGGCTCTTGGAAGGCAGCAATACAAAAGCAAATCTTTAGGCCTCCTTCCCACGAACGGATTTCCGCCGCGTAATTCGCGGCAAAAATCCGCTGCGTTGCCCGCAGCTATTAGGTTCTATTGAACCTAATAGCTCAGGGCACACGATGCGTAATTCCACCGCGAAATTACGCACCGTGAAATCTCCCGTCCTCACCCGCGGCATGCTCTATTTGCCGCGGGTGTACGCGCTGACGGCTTCCATTGCAGTCAATGGAAGCCGTCCGTTCACGCTATCTCCCGCTGTAACACAGCGGAAGATAGCGTGAAAACGCTTTCCCGCCTACCGCCGCCGCGTCATATGACGCGACCGGCGCGTCACGTGACACAGCCGGCCGCGACACGTGACACGGCCGGCCGCGTCACGTGACGCGCCGGTGGTGGGCAGAGAAGCGTCATGCGGGCGTGAAAAAGACGGATCCGCTGGTAAGTATAGGGGCTCTGGGGGGCGCCGTGACGGGCTTCGCCGCGGAATATTACGCGGCGGAGCCCGTCATGCTCGTGGGCAGCCGGCCTTAAAAATAATAAAAAAAGTTTGTTAATAGAGATGAGCGAGCTTACTCGTCCGAGCTTGATGCTCGTTCGAGCATTAGGGTACTTGAGATGCTCGTTACTCGAGACGAACACCACGCGGTACTCGAGTCAACTGCATTTCCTTCCCTGCATGTTTAGCGCCTTTTGCTTGCCAATAGACATGCGGGGAAGGCATTACCACTCCCTGCTGTGACGTGCCAGTCCTCTCATCCCCCACAGTAGTGAGTGGTTGGGCCAATCAGATGACCACCGAGTACTTAAACTGGTCCCACCCGCGGCTCGCCTCAGACGCATGCTGGCTGAGGTTAGGGAAAGTGCTGCTGCTTATACAGGGATAGTGTTAGCGTAGGATCCTGTCTTAAAGAACCCCAACGGTCCTTCTTAGGTCTACTCTTCATAGTGTGCATTGCTATTGTGGCTGGCTGGGAGCAGTAGTGCACCAATTTTTTTTCTTAAGCATCTCGGGCTGCGCAGGCCATTTCAGCCATACTGTGCTGTGTCTGCAGTGCCGTAGGCAGAGTTGAGGGAAAGAGCTGCTTATATAGGGAAAGTGTTAAAGTAGGATCCTGTCTTCAAGAACCCCAAACAATCCTTTCTAGGGCTACATCTGACAGTGTGCATTATAGTTGTGGCTGGCTGGGAGTAGTAGCGCATTAATTTTTGTATTACGCATCTAGGCCAGTTCCCAGCCTTTCAGTAATAGTGTTCTCAGCCTGCAGTGCCGTACAACCAGCTCTAACATTTCCTAGCCTACTGCAAATGGCTTCAGTTATACTGTGTCTGCAGTGCATTAGACAGGAGTCTCATAGCTAAACAGTACTGTAATATTTTCTGGGCTACTGCAAAGTATTTCAGCTCTGCTTTTTGCAGAGCGTCCCACAATACCCTTTCCTTGGTGGGGTTAAGATAGCCGCAGTTACCAGCACTATCTACTGGCTTTAGACTCTTCTTCCACTCCATACAGCCTTTATTATCTACAAGTCTCTGCGAGTGGTAAATTACCCCTAGGTATCAGCGCAAGACAGCGGGTTAATTTTTTGAAGTCACAGCATTGAGCCTTTGCTATCTACAAGCCACTGTGTGCGGTGAACTAAGCCACAGTTGTAAGTGCTGTACAGTGGGGTAATTAATTTGGGCCCTGCTCTATTCTTAATCCGGCATGATGAGGAGTAGGGGTAAGGGTCGAGGATGCGGACGTCCAAGTGAAGGTGTGGGCACAGGCTGAGTTCCTGGGAGTGGTGAATCACAGCCGGCTGCTGCGGGATTAGGAGAAAGGCACGTTTCTGGGCTCCCCAGCTTCATATTACAATTTACAGGTCTGCATGGTAGACCTTCTTTACAAACAGAGCAGTGCGAGCAGGTCTTCTCGTGGGTGGCAGAAAATGCCTCCAGCAATGTATCGACCACCCAGTCTTCTACGCATTCCATTACGCCCGGCATAGTCACTGCAACTCTGACTCCTCTGGCTGCTGCTCCTTCTTCCTCCCAGCCTCCTCACTCCATGAAAATGACATATTCTGAGCAGGCAGACTCCCTGCTATGAGTGAGAAAAAAAGGTTCGTCTCTCACCTGAAAGTTTGTCATGACCGATGCGCAACCTTTGGAAAGTTCCCGGAGTCCGGGTGATGAGGCTAGGGACTTCCGGCAACTGTCTCAAAAGCTTTTTGTGGATGGGGATGATGAAACACAGTTGTCTGTCAGTGAGGTAGTAGTAAGGGCAGTAAGTCCGAGGGAGGAGCGCACAGAGGATTCGGGGGAAGAACAGCTGGACGATGAGGTGACTGACCCCACCTGGTTTGCTAAGCCTATTGAGGACAGTCATAGCCTGGGACCGCTCACGTTCTATCCACACCCAGAATAGCGGGTCCTACCTCGGCGCTTTATGCTACCTCCTCCAAACCCTCCTCTGCCACCTCTCAATTAAGAAGTGTGAGCACATTGCCAGCAGTCGGTAGCGCGTGGCAGCACAGCATTGGGCAAGAGTCAGCAAGCCGTGCTGAAACTAATCAGCTTAGGTGACAAGAGGCACACGGCCCCCAAGCTGCTGCAGGGTCTGACAGAGCAAACCAACCTCTGGCTTTCGCTGCTGAGCCTCCAACTGGGCGTGGTTGTGTGTGACAACAGCCGTAACCTGGTGGCGGCTCTGCAGCTCGGCAGCCTCACACACGTGCCATGCCTGGCCCACATCTTCAATCTGGTGGTTCAGCGGTTTCTGAAAAACTACCCGCACTTGTCTGACCTGCACGGCAAGGTGTGCTGTGTCTGCGCACATTTCCACAAGTCCACCACAGACGCTGCCAACCTGAGGACCCTGCAACGTCGGTTTCAGTTGACAGAGCACCGACTGCTGTGCGACATGCCCACACACTGGAATTCCACACTGCACATGTTGGCCAGGCTGTACGTGCAGCGTAGAGCAATAGTGGAATACCAGCTGCAGCATGGGCAGCAAAGTGGTAGTCAGCCTCCGCAATTCTTTACTGAGGAGTGGGCCTGGATGGCAGATATCTGCCAGGTCCTCAGAAACTTTGAGGAGTCTACCCAGATGCTGAGCGGCGATGCGGCAATCATTAGCATTACCATCCCGCGGCTTTGACTGCTGAGAAGTTCGCTGCTAAGCATAAAGGCTGATGCATTGCAGTTGGAACAGGGGATGGGGAATGACAGTATGTCGTTTGATAGCCTAACCACCCTCATGTCTATATCTCAGCGCATTTTGGAGGAGAAGGAGGAGGGGGAGGAGCAGGAGGAGGAGGGTACCCATGCTGCTTGCCTCTCATCTGTTCAGCGTGTATGGGCTGTGGAGGAGTAGGAAGATCCTGAAAGTCATCTTCCTAGTGTGGACTGCAAGGTGTTGCGTACTGGTACCATGGCACACATGGCTGACTTCATGTTAGGCTTCCTATCCCGTGACCCTCGCGTTAGACGCATTCTGGCCAACACAGATTACTGAGTGTACACCCTTCTCGACCCACGGTATAAGGAGAACCTTTCCACTCTCAGTCCCGAAGAGGAAAGGGGTACAAGAGTGATTCAATACCACAGGGCCCTGGTGGAAAAAGTGATGCTAAAGTTCCCATCTGACAGCGCTAGTGGCAGAAGACGCAGTTCAGAAGGCCAAGTAGCAGGAAAGGAGCGGGTATCAGGCAGCATGTCCAGCGCAAGCAGGGGAACACTCTCCAAGGCCTTTGCCAGCTTTATGGCTCCCCAGCAAGACTGTGTCACCACTCCGCAGTCAAGGCAGAGTCGGAGGGAGCACTGTAAAAAGATGGTGAGGGACTACGTAGCCGAATGTACCACCATCCTCTGTGACGCCTCTGCTCCATATAACAATTGGGTTCAAAGCAGAACACGTGGCACGAACTTGCGCTGTATGCCATGGAGGTGCTGGCCTGCCCTGCCGCTAGTGTCTTGTCAGAGAGGGTGTTTAGTGCAGCTGGGGAATCAACATGGATAAGCGTACCCGCCTGTCAACTGCCAGTGCCGACGTGCTTACACTCATAAAGATGAACAAAGGCTGGATTTCCCCAGACTTCTCTTTTCCATCGGCAGAAAGCAGCGGAACCTAATGATTCTTTTCGCTGCAACAGGAGAAAAATGCATCCTCTATCACCAGAAAAAACAGGGGGAATTAGCTTTGTCAATCACTCTCAGATATTTTTACCAGAATATGCCAGAATATGTCACCACTGCCCAGTCAAGGCTGACTAGGAGGGAGCAGTGTAAAAAGATGGGGAGGGAGTACGACGTTGACCGTACCAATGTCCTCCGTGTTCCCTCTGCTCCCTACAACTATTGGGTGTCAAAGCTGGACACGTGGCACGAACTTGCACTGTACGCCCTGGACGTGCTGGTCTGCCCTGCCGCTAGTGTGTTATGCCATGGAGGTGCTGGCCTGCCCTGCCGCTAGTGTCTTGTCAGAGAGGGTGTTTAGTGCAGCTGGGGAATCAACATGGATAAGCGTACCCGCCTGTCAACTGCCAGTGCCGACGTGCTTACACTCATAAAGATGAACATGGCACGAACTTGCTGGTCTGCCCTGCCGCTAGTGTGTTATCAGAGAGGGTGTTTAGTGCTGCTGGGGGGATTATCACGGATAAGCGTACCCGTCTGTCAACTGTCAGCACCGACAGGCTTCCACTCATTAAGATGAACAAAGCCTGGATTTCCCTTGACTTCTCTTCTCCACCAGTGGAAAGCAGCGGAACATAAAAATTCTATAAGCTGGAACAAGAGAACCATGCACCCTCTATCACCCCCAAAAAGGGGAGAACTAGCTTCGTCTATCCTTCTCTGATCTTCTACTCCTAAACCAGCATGTCAGCACACTGAACAGCCAATTCTTCAGAGGGCCAAAAGGCTCTACAAAAACTATTTTTTTTTGGAGGGCTGACTCCAGGCTCTGTTAGCAAATGAAGCAAGTACGAGCTGTATTTAAAAAAAAAAATTAGGGTTTCACCTGCCCTCTGGGTAAACAAAGTTTTCAGGGGTACACCTATACTCTTGGTACACTAATTTTTCAGGGGTTTATCTATACTCTTAGCAAACAATTTTTTCCAGGGTTCGCCTAAACTCTTGGTAAAGCAATTGCTTTTGGGGTTCGCCTATACTCTTGGTCAACACATGTTTCAGGGGTCCGCCTATATAGTCTTGGTGCACAAATGTTTCTGGGGTTCACCTATACTCTTAGTACAAAAATCTTTCAAGGATTCGCCTATACTCTTGGTAAACAAATGTTCCAGGGGTTCACCTGGGCTCTGGGTAAAAAAATGTTTTGTTGTAGATTGGGTTGTTGAATTGTGGAGTTGTGTAGAACTACCGGCATCTGAGTCCCCTTTATGCCTACGTTTGTGGCTCATGAAATTTATTTTTTTTCCAAATCAGATTTTTATTGTGGTTTTCACAACATATACAGGGGTAACAGAGAAGAACACGGACAGATAGAAGCCCGAAGGCTAAGGGTCCGACTCGAACCGATGCTCAATAGTAAGTGATAACAAAACATACAAAGTATTCTCAACTTGGAGCAGACTGCGCCACCTATAGCTGTACGGCTGGCATGGAGAAGAGACTGAGTCGTCTCGCATCGGCTTCTACAAAACAGTTGCCCTTTACCAGTCGGGCCGACATAAGGAGGCGAAAAGGACGAAACCCCCCAAAAAAAACCTCAATGAAAGGAGGGGGGGAGGAAAGATAGGGAGAAAAAAGGGGGGGGGGAGGGATGCAGTAAGGAATGCCTATGCTAGATGGGGTGTCGAGGGGTACGACTCACTCATCCCACAACGCCGAGGATCTCACCCCATGCCAAGGAGCCCAAGTCACGATAAATTTATCGTAGGAATTATTTGACCAGCTGTGGAGCTCCTCCAAGGAATATAGGTTGTCAACTCTCTCCCTCCATTGACCCAGCGATGGAGCCGTTCTCTGAAGCCATAAGCGAGGGATCAGGGATTTGGCTGTATCTACTAGCAGAGCGACCAGTTTGTTCCTTTTCGGGTGGATAGGACTACTGGGCCTCCAAAGGAAGACTAGGTCTGGGGAGAGGAGGGTATTTGGCGCAACTTTCTGAATGATTTTTCCTACTCCCTGCCAGAACGGAGATAACGTCGGGCATGACCACCAAATGTGCAGGTATGAACCTACGTCATTCTTACATCTCCAGCAGGATTCCTGAGGAGAGAGCTTGTGTTTGAATAGCCACTGTGGAGTCCGATACCATCTGACTAATAATTTATAGTGTGCCTCCTGTGCTAGGACACATGGGGTGAGGCCAAAAGAGGTATCAAGGATCGTCTTGGTCTCCTCCTCCGAGAGCCGTATACCCAATTCTCTCTCCCAGGACGTAAGGAATGCTGGTTTGTAGTGCTGGTGTGGAGAGATAAAAGACTTGCGTATAAAGGAGATCTTTTTATGGGAGGGCTTGTTTT
Organism: Eleutherodactylus coqui; assembly: GCF_035609145.1. Classification (NCBI taxonomy): domain Eukaryota; kingdom Metazoa; phylum Chordata; class Amphibia; order Anura; family Eleutherodactylidae; genus Eleutherodactylus; species Eleutherodactylus coqui. The sequence goes on along the minus strand of NC_089842.1, from coordinate 114,242,843 downwards.
CTGACCAGGCCTTCTCAAATGAGGTGAGGGGTCTGGTTGACTTAAATACATTGAGAAATTCCTTGAAGTACCCCGTTAATTGGGCAGTCTCAAGGAAGGAAAAGGTTACCGTGGGGAGGAGGTTATGTGGAATCGTCGAAGGGGTCAGATGGGAGAGAGCCTGTATATTAGCTATGGAGAACGCCTTGAATTTCCTCCAAACTGGTGCCAAGGGACGGCTAGCTTGAGGGTTCAGGATTCTAGGGATGGCGTCTAGGGGGAATATAGGGCAGGGAGTTGGAGCAAGTTCCGCTCTGAACTTATCCCATAACTCGCAAGGACCCCTGAGGAGGGGATTGTAGGTTTTGGACCGGTAAAGGGAACCTTTGGGCATCCATAAGACCTTGGCTAGGGGAGGATTGCTATAGCCTGCCACCACCTTTTGTGAGTAGATCGTCGCTCCCTGGGTGGGCGAGATCCCACCAGTAACGGAGCTGGGAAGCGCAGTAGTAATCGTAAAGGTTGGGGAGATCTATTCCCCCCTGCCTTCTCCTTCTGACCATCAGACCGTGCGCTAGCCTCGATCTCCTCTGCCTCCACACGAATGAAGAGAAGGCCGAACGTAACAGCTTGAAGAATTTTGTGGGGAGGTGGATGGGAAGCATTCTGATCTTATATAATATCAGGGGGAGAACATATGCCTTTATGATGTTCTTTCTCCCTAGCCAAGAGATATAGGGGATGTCATATGATTTGAGAAGTTGTTTGACCCGAGCGATGAGGGGGATGAAATTAGTATTGTAAAGGTCCTCCGCCCTCCTGGTCAATTTAATACCTAGGTATTCCAGACAGGACGATGACCAGGAAAAGGGGGAGTCACTTCTTAGTATGTCATATTGCTTTAGCGGAATAGAGATATTCAGTACCGTAGATTTCGCAAAATTAATCTTGAAGTTCGATAACGTACCGAATTCTTCCAGAAGCTCAGAGAGTCTGGGAAGACTCCTCTGGGGCTCAGTGACTAAAAAAGCTACGTATATCATCAGCAAAGGCAGCAGACGATATCTGCTGTCCTCCCATGTACAGCCCCTTAACACCTGGGTCCTGTCTGACTTTCAGAAGAAGAGGTTCAAGGGAGAGAATGAAAAGAGAGGGCGAAAGTGGGCATCCCTGCCGAGTGCCATTTCTTATGAGGAAGGGAGGGGAGAGGATCTCATTAATTTTGAGTCTTGCATGGGGGCAGGCGTATAGCGAGAAAATCCCCCTCGTGAACTCCTCCGGGAGACCAAAGTGATGTAAAACTCTCTTCATGTAGAGCCAGTTGACCCTATCAAAAGTCTTTTCGGCATCTGTACCTACTAGGGCAAGGGGTATCCTGTGGTGTTGAGCATATCTAGCCGCATGGAGGAGTCTGATGCAATTGTCTCTCCCCTCCCTTCCCTTAACGAAACCCGCCTGTTCTGTGTTAATCAAACCGGGCATGAACGGTTCCAACCTTTTTGCTAACAATTTGGCCCATAATTTCATATCTAGGTTGATCAAAGATATGGGGCGGTAACTCTCGCATAGTTCCGGGTCCTTATTATCTTTGTGAATTAACGTGATATGGGCTTCCTGGGATTGCCGCGGCAGGGATGCCCCCCCCCCCCCATCAGGTCGTTGAACAGAGCTGTTAATCTTGGCTTTAGTACCAGGAGGAAAGCTTTATAATATTGTATCAGGAGTCCATCCGGACCTGGGCTTTTATTAGGGGGACTAGAGGTTATCAAAGCCTCCACCTCCTCCTGTGTGACCCGCGTAACCAAAGACAAGGCCTCAGTCCTGTTCAGAGACGGCATCTTGAGTTGCTGGAGAAAATTGTCTATCTGAGCGGCGGGATTCTCCACCCGCGGGGTACTAGGGGTGTTTTGAAGATTGTAGAGTTTTGAATAGAACCTTTGAAATTCCTCTGCGATGTCTTTTGAGGTGGTCAGAGTCGGTCCTGTGGGGGGTTTAATAGCCCTGATCTGGTTTTTTACCCGAGCTTTTTTGATCAGTGCTGACATGAGCTTGCTGCCCCTATTGCCCTGAGCATATATCTTATGCTTAAAATGGAGCTGTTTTTTGTTAAATTTCGAATTGAGCAGGAGTTTCAGGTCTGCCCTTGCTGCCGCAAGTTCAGCCATATTTTGTTTCGCCTGAGATAGTTTCACCGTCAGCTCCAGTTTTGCAATCTTTGAAAGCCTCTCATCAATGGATTTTTGGTTGCGTTTCCTGGTACGGGAGCCCAGGGCAATAAGTAGGCCTCGCATATAAGCCTTATGGGCTTCCCAGACCATCGGAGACTCTGACCCTTCTATTGAATTTAGGCAAAAGTATTCTTCTAGGAGTTTATTTAAGTATTCTCTGTCCTCTATTTGGTCAAGGAGGGAAGTATTAAGAGACCATCTCCATTCCTTAGGTGTTGGTTGAGGTAATCGTAATGACGCATGCACCGGGGCGTGATCAGATATCGTCACTGAGTCAATATCCGACCCAGTTAGGGACGGGAGGAGAGAGGAGGAGACCAAGACGTAATCCAACCTCTGAAAAGTGGAGTGCACCGAGGAGAAAAATGAGAAATCTTTCGTGGTAGGATGTAGGGTGTGCCATGTGTCCACCAAGTCTAGTTCCTGAAGTCGTTTGCCCAGTCTTTTAAATTTACGTTGGGAGATTTGTGAGCGGCCCGAGGAAGAATCTAAGGTGGGATTGAGAGTGACGTTTAGGTCGCCCGCTAGGATAATCTGACCCTCACTAAAGTGCTTCAGAGTCTCCAACTGCTTGAGCAGCCACGGAATCTGCTCAGAATTAGGTGTATAGAGATTGGCTAAGGTCAATTTTCTATTGTTCAGTGTGCCTTTAACAAACAAGACTCTACCCTCGTCATCCCTAAACTGAGCCTCCTCGACGAAATTAATCGTTCTGTGGAGAAATATGGAGACCCCTTTCGAGGCCGACAAGGGGTGAGTGCAGTGAAATGCCTTGGAAAATGATTTCCCTGGTAGGGGAAATGATTTGCCTCCCTTAAAATGGGTCTCTTGGAGGAAGAGAATTTTGGTGTCATACCTCCTCAGTAGCAGCTCCAGGTTGTGGCGTTTGGAAGGCGAGTTAAGACCCCTGGCGTTGAAGGAGGTGAGACGCAGACCACTCATTGCGATAGACCTGTACTAAAGATGAGAGAGAGCACACGTGAGCAAACAACAATATAATAGCAATCACAGGGAGGAGGGGTGTCTCCAATGGTACTCCCAAGTGCGGCGCCCTGACTTTGTAGGTGGGTGTGAGGTGTGGGCGAGGAGGGAGGGAAAGAGGGTAGGGAAGAGAAATACGGGGAGGAGGGGATTAATGCGAGTCAAATAAGCAATGAAAAACAAAATTACAATACCGCAGAGTCTCTGCTGGCAAAGAGAACCTTATTTGAGTGAGCCCCAGGGGGTCCGATGACTCCCTAACGCGGGCCCGCTCGTGGGGCAGTCTGCTGAGATCCCGCAGAGCAAAAGGCTCTGACGAGAGGACAGAGTGTTAGTTACGGCCTGGACGGTACAGGCACCCACTAGCTCTAAAAAAGACAAAAACGGAAAAACGAGGCAGAGAAATACAAAAAGAAAAAGCAAAACCGAGGAGGGCTAACCTCCCTAATATATGCAATAAAAACATAAACATACAACCGGCTAATATCATGTATGGCGCTCTTCTTACTCGTCGGCTTGAACGCAAAGTCTAAAGAGTGAAGCGCCAGATGTAGGGAACAGAGTCAAGAAGACGACGAGGCATCCTTTTCTCACATCCTCCAGAGACGAACCCCGAAGGCTTGGAACTCATCCGAACTCCAAGCCTGCAATTCTGACCTCTGTAGGAGCAAGAGTTAAAGTGAGGGGATGAATCGAAAAAGTGTCGAAGAGGAGCTGGCAACATAACCTCTACTGGTAAGGCAACCGTAGGGTAAGGCCCGCCTCCAGCGGGGTTCTTTCGGTACAAACGGGTATATCCGGAGAGGAACACTCTCCGAGCTTTGGGCTTCACGAGTCCTGCTTAGGCTTCTTTTTTTTCTCCTTGGGGGATTTCGCATTGCCCGCCACCAGCCAGTCTCCTGGGTTCTCTAGGGGTTGAAACTGCGGAAGTTCTGGGAGCAGCTGCCAGTTTGGAAGTTCAATTGGTTCCATGTCTAGAAGGCTCCATAAATTCTGCATCTCTTCTTGGGTACGTATGTTAACTCTCTTGCCTTTAATGGAAATACTGATGCCAAATGGGAATAACCATGCGTACCTGATCTCCTTGGATTTCAGGACTTCCAGCAAAGGACGGAGGGCTCGGCGCTTTGCTAAGGTGGAGGGCGCCAGGTCCTGAAAGATCAGGATAGAAGAACCTTCAAATTTCAGATCCTCATGGGTTCTGGCCGCTCTCAGAACCGCGACTGTATCCGGAAACGCCAGTAGTTTACAAATGACATCTCTGGGCGGCTCTGGGGCCCCCGACGGGGGTCTGAGGGCTCGATGGATCCTTTCAATGCAGATGGAAGCCGCTCTCTCACCCCCCAGTAAAGCGCTAAAAATGGCTTTGGCGACTTTCTCCAGGCAGTCGTTTGCATAGGATTCAGGAATACCTTTGAAACGCAGGTTATTGCACCTGTTCCTATTTTCAAGATCTTCTTGAAGCAGGAGAGTTCTATTTAAATATAGGTGCTGTTCCTTTAAGGTCTGTTCTAATTGCAGCGAGTGAGAAGTTATGGCAGCTGCTGAAGACTCCAGGTCTTCCACCCTGTGACCTAGTTGTTTAAGTTCATCCTTTATCTCTGCTAGGTCAGAGCTAATAGGGCGCAGGCCATGTGAAATTAGACTCTTCATAAAGCCCCTGGATACGGACTCACCATCTTCCTCCTCTGAGACCAGATCCTCTTCCTCCTCGTGGCTGGGTGCAGGAGGGAGCGCTCGTGCCTGAGCCATCTTAGAGGGGGGCCGCGGGGAGCGGGCAGTCCGTTCCCTGAAGAATTTCTGCATGTCAGCCTGCGTTTTGGCCGGTCGAGGTGTGCTCTGGAGGTCAGTGCTCTTTTCCCTGCTCGTCTTTCCCATTTCTGTGTCGGCTGTCAGCTGCTGTGAGGTGCCGTGGGTGCCCGTTAGAAGGAGCGCAGCTTTCAAGTAGCCATTGCGCTCGGCGTCCAGGCTCCGCCACGTGGCTCATGAAATTTAGCGACGGAGGTGGCATGGGAATGGAATAATGGGACCCAACACTCCTTTATAGGACTACAACTCCTCTCATTGTGTGCATCATCAGTTTAGCTGCCTGGGAGTAGAAGTGCGCACAAAACATTCACAAGCATACCGGCTGTATACTGCATACTGTTACCTGTTCTATACAGTATACTGCTACTGGTGTACACAGACTATATAGGAACAAAACTCCTCATTTTTCATTGTTTTTTTTTTTGCTGAAAGCATCTGCATAATAGGTCCAAGTGTGTTTCCCATTGATAGAAGTAGCTTGGTCTATCGTTCTCTGATCCTACTCATCCTCCTCCTAAATCCACATGTCAGCATGCTGAACAGCCAATTCTTCAGAGGGCCCCATATGCTTTTTAAAAATATTTTTTTTTATTTTACTGGGAGGCCTCCAGCCTCTGTCAAAACATGTTTTTATGAGGAACGCCTCCAGGTTCTCATCCCCAATTTTGAAGAGGTTCACCACTACAGTTCAGCAAACGAGCTGGTTCTAGCATCATATGCCCACAAATGTTTCCCAGCACAGTGTCCAGCTATCTAACACCCAGACAGAATGAATAGTCCTGCTTTGGCCATTCAAATTTCTTCATGGGTCACACTGTCCTTGAAGCGATCAAAGGAAGCGTAACTGATTTCATGAGACATTGGCAGTTTCACTGTATGCCTGCGGTGGCAACTTTTGTGACACCTTCTGCTTAAAACAAATCTTTGGTTTTATAATGCATTGTAGAATTGTGCAGATGGTTAGAAGTACTAGCATCTCCGCTTTATCGCCACGTTTGTGTCTCCTGACAATTTTATGGTGGAGGTGGCATGGGCATTGGAATTCTGATCAGCACTGTATAGCAAGACAGAACTCATTGTACACTGTCTATTTTTGGATTAAAGCGGACATAAAATACCCTGAGTGGTAAACAGCAGGTTTGGTTTGGGTCTGATAAACGCACGCATCCCTGGGGGCAGCGCTGGTTGTATGTATAATCTGCTCCAAATCTGTTTTGCAGCAACGGGTACTGCTTTGGCCACTCAAATTTTTCATGGGTTACACTGTCCTCGAAGCGATCAAAGGAAGCGTAACTGATTTCATGAAACATTGACAGTTTCACTGTATGCCTGCGGTGGCAACTTTTGTGACACCTCCTGCTTAAAACAAATCTTTGGTTTTAGGCCTCGGTCAGACGGGCGTTTTTTCACGCGATTTGCGCATCGCATAACGGATGCGCATCCGCAAATCGCATGACCGGCGCCGATGAATCGCCGAAAAATCTGCACCTAGCCGCATTTATCTTCGCAGCAAAATGGCCGTCTGACCTGAGTAAAATCGCCGTGCGCATCAAAAGGCGCATGAATCTTAGAACGGCCGGAACTTTTTCGCACCTTTTTCGCCGTGCAAGTAATCATGCTTCAGCCCACTACCTGGTGTTATAAATAGCTGCTAATAAGGCCTGTTCTTCATTCTTCCGTTCTATCTGGGTGTGCGTGACATTACTGGAGCTGGAGAGATGTTGTCGCGAGATGATATTTTCTTTACCTGGTTGATGATGCGTCTATCTAGGCTTTCTGCTCGCCTGCCAGAGGATGTGTTTGGCTATCTTGCTAGTGACCAACCTAGGGCTAGCAATAGTCCTGGGCCGGTCAGGAGGCGGAGGAGGACTAGGAGGTACTGGGCGCATCCGCTGGTGGAGCTGCGGGAACGTATTGGGATGTTTCACTCCCTGTACGCGGACCTGAGGCAATACCCGGACAGGTTCACTGCCTTTTGTCGTTTTTCTGTCAGCATGTTCGATGAAATTCTGGAAGTCGTGCGTGCCGGGATTACGTGCAGAGATACTAACATGCGTGACAGTATCTCTGCTGAGGAAAGACTCCTGGTCACTCTGCAGTAAGTTCTCATCTGTCTCTAGGTCACATCATCTGTTGTTATCTTTCATCCCTTCTCCGTGTAGCCTTTGTACCTTTGTCTATACATGTTAGGGCTTATTCAGACGACCGTATATTGCCTCGTGTTTTTACGCCGAGTCGATATACGTTGTCCTTGTCTGCAGGTGGAGGATGATAGAAAAGGCAGGAGCATGAACTGAGCTCCTGCCCTTTCAACGCCCCTCGCCACTATTAGCAATGGGTAGGGTGGGGCGGGGGCAGAGCCAAGCAGCAGTACTTTGCTCCGCCCCATCTCGCCCCCTCCTATTTCAAATAGTGGGGAGGGGTGGTGAAGGGGCAGGAGCTCAGTTCCTCCTCCTGGCTCTTTCATCCTCCTCCCATAATTAAATAATGAGGAAGGGGTGTGGCTATCGGCCACACCCCTTCCTCATTATTTAATTATTGCTGTCCTTTTTTTTTCCACATCTTGCTGTGGTGTGTTTGACAGCACTTAAGTAGTCTGTATCAAGGGAGCATTGATGCAGCAGAATAATTAGTCACACCTGTGTTCCACGGTGAGCTCCTCATAAAGTGATGGTGGATCTATCACCATTCTTCAAATCTTAGTAGTGCTTTGACGGCTTCGAAATAATTGTACGATTTTACAGCAGTAATACAGGCGTGTATTTTTTCCTTTATTTTGGTCTTTTTTGGCCAACCCTTGTTCTGTAGCCTTTTTTTGGGTGTTTTTTTTTTTTTTTGGGGGGGGGCAAGGCTCCTTGTGTTGGGTAAATACTTTATGTAGCGCCTAAGTTGCTTGGGCCGAGCATGAGCTTACCTTTGGCAGACAGTTACTATAGCGAACATGTTTTTCGAACAAGCGAAGAATTAGCTGAAAAGCCAGCGCGCCAATGTACCATGTTTGCCATTGGTCTGAGTATTAGGCCTCCTTCCCACGGCGACACTGCATCGCTGCGAGAAAATCGCAGCGATCTTGCATCGCTGCACTGCATGATATCGCTGCGATTTTCTCGATGCAATACCGCTATTTTGTAGCACTACAAAGTCGCAAGTGACGCTAAAAAATGGTGCGACTTTGTCGCCCGTGTGAAGGAGGCCTTATGTTTGTAGTCTGTTTAATAAAATGATGCATTTCTATATATAGAAAGTTCATGTCATGTTGCAAAGTTCTAACATTTTTTTATTTCCTCTTCTCCCACAGATTTCTGGCTACTGGGAATTCCTATGCTTCGCAGCATTCACAATTCTTGATTGGCCGCTCTACCATTGGTGGAATCGTCAGGGAGACCTGTGACGTCCTTTGGCAGTGTCTTGTACCTTTGGTGATGGCTCCTCCCTGTCATCAAGATTGGCTGGACGTCGCCGAGGGATTTATGAACGCTGCACAGTTCCCAAACTGCATTGGGGCGTTGGACGGGAAGCACATTCGTGTCCTGAAGCCACCTAACTCGGGGTCTCAATATTTCAACTATCGGCAGTTCTTTTCAGTGGTCCTCCATGCTGTTGCTGACAGTAACTGTCGATTCCTGCTGGTTGATATTGGGGCCTTTGGAAGTGCTGCTGATGCTCGCATTTTCAGCACGTCCAGAATGGGTAGGCAGATGAGGGAACAGCAGCTTTCTATTCCTGCACCCCAGGCCCTTCCTGGCTCGTCAGGTACAGCAGACCCATTTGTCTTTTTGGCGGATGAGGCATTTGGCCTGTCTAATAATGTCATTCGGCCCTTTGCTCGCAGGAACATTGACACCAGGAGGCAGGTCTTTAATTACCGCCTCATACGTGCCCGTCGTCATGTAGAGTGTGCATTTGGTATTTTTGCTAATCGTTGGCAAGTCTTCCTAAGTAGAATTCAGCTGGCTTCTGAGAACGTGTCAGCGGTATTTAGGGCCTGTGTGGTTCTACATAATTTCTGCCGGCGACATGATACAGTTTTGAATGTTCTGCATCCTTTACCCACTGTTCTTGGGGGCGAAGTTTTGGAGGAGGCTGTGCAGCATGGTAGGCCAGTACAATTTGCTATCCTCGTCGGGGACCTCTTCATGAAGTATTTCCTATCTCCACAGGGAGCACTTCCGTGGCAGTTGAAATATGCTTGAGGACGCCGATGAGCTGGTTTCTCAAGATTTTATTTTTTTAAGCTGGCTGTGCCCCCTTTTTTGTAGTTATCTGATTATTGGCACATTCTCTTAGTTAGGGACTCGCAAGTAACGAGGATCCTTGACGTGGATTGCAAGCTTGTACTAACTTGCCCACCTTCAGCTCCATATAGGAAACGGCCTTTCAAAATGAGGCACTCTTTTAAAACTGTTAGCTGAAGTAGGGCAATGTAGTAAACCAATACCTCGTTTGTTTTCCTTTGTTGAGGAGGGGAGGGGGGGGGGCTTGAGGCTGCAAATGTGTTCCTGTGGATATTAGAGACTACAAACACCTAAGGGCTCAGTCACACGGGTGTATCGGCACCCATACCCCGGCGCCGATGCACCCGTGTGTCTGAGAAGACTTACCTGAAGATGGCCGTCTCTCTCCAGCACTGATGAAAGAACACATGACCGGCAATGAAGCCGGTCACATGTTCTTCCTCCCGGCACTGCAGAGAGACGTCCGTCTTTAGGTACGGCCGTCTACTGGCTGCAGTAACACGGGCGCCGATGTGCCCGTGTGACTGAGCCCGTAAATGTGCGATTTCTCTAGCTATTTTCGCATGTCCCACTGTGTAATGTGGTAGAAATGAGTATTGAGGGTTGAAATGCTGTCCGTGACATGCAATAAAAACCACTCAATGCAGGCTCTAACCATGGATCTCTGCTGGAGCCTTTGTACCGTCCAAGAGAAGTGATAAAAGCTCCCGCAAGAGTTCCACGTTCGATCCATGAGTTGCCTAGGAGCATACTGTGTGTGTTTACTATTGTTAAGTCTTTATTACCTTGTGCATGTGACAACAAAGATTTATTAATGAAAAAAAAATAAAAACACGTTTGCTTTTTTTTTGTTGTGAAAATAATTTTATATTTTAAAATGGCAGGGAGTCAACATGGCTCAAAACTTTGTAATTAAAAAACATCATTGAGCCAACATGGCTCAAATGTTGTGAAAAAATTGACAGTGAGCCAACATGGCTCAAAACAGTCTTTTCTGGGACGTCGCGAAACACGGCTCTTCAGATGATGGACCAGCTGGCACGATGGGCAACCACGGACCCTTCTGCCCCCCCCCACAAAGACTTTTATGTTCTTGAAAGGTCCAAGGGCGATGGTGGGGATTGGGACTGTGAGGAGCTGGCTTGACGGTGGAGCGACCTCGTTTCCATTGTCTGGAAGTGATGCACTCCCCACTGATGGAGGTTGGCCAGCCTTTTACGCAATCCGTCTAGGCCACTCTGCAGAAAATCAATCTGCAGGTGGCATAGACGGATTTCATGGAAGAACCATGCCACCCTCTCATCACGGGGGACATCTCTCCACACTGTGACAAAAGAGAAAGACAAGCGATCAGGCATGTGTAAATGTGTGCCTTGGTCTCCTAGTGTGTGTTAAAATTTATGTAGCCTTCTCTGGAGAATGTGTGTACTACCAAAAATGACAGAAAAATGTTATCAGGATGTTACTGTGTGGAGGCCCAAGTGTATCGTCCTTACCTGTCACAGGGCGGCCAGGGTCCAGGCTGGGTCTCTCCACCTCCACCAGGGAAGGCAGGCTCCATGGGGACCCCTCTGCAGATGTTGTTGCAGTTGCAGGGGGGTCTTGAGCTGACAAGGAAAAAAATGGATTGCTAGTAAATTTGGAGGGTACATCAAAGGGTGACTACCCACAACTTTTTTTTAGGTCACTGCAAAATTAGCTGAATTTTGAAATCGGCAGGGGTCTATGGGACTTGTAATGTTAAAATAGAGTTAGCGCAAATTCGCAATATAGCGCAATCTCGAGATTTAGCGCCCTTGCGATTTTAACATAAGTCCCATAGCCCCCTGCTGGAAAAAACGGGGTGAATTTCGCAGTTGAAAAAAAAAGGAGTGGGTAGTCACACAAAAGCTGAGTTAGGTCTCCCACACACTTGCGATGGTGTTTTTTTGGTGCATTGCGTTTTTAACATTAGAAAGTCCCATTGACAATCACATGAGGGCTTGGTCACACGAGCATTTTTGGATCCGATCTGCAGACGCGCTTGCGATCTGCAGATCTATAGACCCAATGAATCCCAATGGGAGCAGGCACATGTCCGTTTTTTTTTTTACGGATGTGGGATAAATTATAGGACACAACGATTCGTAGAACGCGCCTATCTGCGTTCTGCGAATCGTTGTGTTCTATATATGCGCTCAATGGGACCGGTGGCAGCAGCGCCGACCCCATTGAGAACATATACTAAAGATCGTTCTCCTCTGCCACAGCTGTAAAAGCTGTGACAGAGAAGAATGATGTTCGCCCATTGAATTCAATGAAGCCGGCAATACAGCCGGCTCCATTGAAAGCAATGTGCTGCCGGCAATCGCTGTATGAATTTTCGGGGGAGGGCTTAAAATAAAAGCTCTTCCCTGAAAAGCATCCTGCAAATGTGTAAAAATTTTAAAAAAAAGGATACTCACCTTTTTCCTGCAGCCAGAGTTCAGCCGCGTCTTGCCGGCAGCCCATTGCTTTCAATGGAGCCGGCTGTATTGCCGGCTGCATTGAATTCAATGGGCGAACATCGCTCTTCTCTGCCACAGCTGTTACAGCTGTGGCAGAGGATAGTGGGCAGCGCTCCTTTGATCGGGGCCCTTTCACTGAAAACGCTGCTAGGTGCAGATTTTTCAGCGAATCATCGACCCATCACACGATTTGCAGATGCGCATCCGTTATGTGAACTGCAAATCGCGTGAAAAAAAAACCAAAACGCAATCGCAAGTGTGTGGAAGCCCTATTTTGGTCGTCAATTGAGAGCTGCAAAAAGATGCACAGACTATTTACACTTACCGACTGCCTCCTCCTGAGTGGCTTCTGGTGGAGGTGTAGGTTCGCGTGCTGGAGAGGGATGGTGTTCCTCTCCAGAATCCGCCCTGTGACCTTGTGTTGCATCTGTTGGGACAGTAACATGAACACTTTTTAATGTTGTAAACAATTTTTCGCAACTCATATGCAAATAAATACAGAACATTTATATAATGTTTCAAGGCGTTCTTGAGAAATAAGCCACGCCCCCTTAACCCCTTTCCTCCCCATGACGTACCGGTACATCATGGGAGCGGGGTACTTCCCGCAACATGACATACCAGTACATCATCAGGATAGTGCGAGATCATGACTGACCTCAGGCTATCCCGCAGCGGGAGCCGGCTGTCAGTCACAGCCGGCGTCCCACTGCAACAGCGGGGGGGGGGCATCGGAGATGCGCCCGCCCGCTGTTAACCCATTCCCTGCCGCGATCTAAGTAGATCGCGGCAGGGAAAAAGTTCACAGAGTTCACAGGCGTCCTGTACTGCCATAGCCTATGACCGCTATAGTAAGCGATAAGGCATGGCAGGGCAGTAGCTCTGCCATGCCTTATCACAGCGATCATAAGTGTTGTGCTGCAAGTCCCTTCAGAGGGACACAAGTGGTATAAAAAAAAAGATTTAAAAAATGTGTTTTTTTAAATATCAGCATAAAAAAAGGTAAAAAAAAACATTTGGTATCGACGTATCCGTAACAATGTGCACAAAAAGTTAAACACGCTTTTCATTTTGAACGGCAAAAAGCGTTAAAAAAAACCCTATAAAACAAAGGCAAAATGCTAATTTTTCGCATTTTGCCTTCCAAAAAATTCAATAAAAGTGATGAAAAAAGCCGTACATTCCAAAAAATGGTACCAATAAAAGCAACAGCTCGTGTCGCAAAAAGAGCTCCGTACATAAAAAAATCAAAAAGTTATGGCTTTTGAAAAATGGAGATGGAAAAATACCAAACATCGCTTGGTCCCCTACGCCAAAATAGGCCATGTCATTTAAGGGGTTAAAAAACACTGCCACCATGTAAAATTGGTTATAATTTCAGAGCACAACACCACACAGTGTGCTTACCTCCTTCCCAACAATGGAGGCGCAGCCTGATGGCCTCAAGACGCTGAGGGTCCTTCAGCTTGAGGTTGCTCCACCATTTCTGCAGCTGGATGCAGCTCCTCTCAGTCCCAAACTCCCGCATAATCTTTTGCTTGCGCTTGTGGGGGTGCTGGTAGGGGCCATGGTGCCCATCATAATCCAGCTGGTCCATCATCTGGACCAGCAGCCGTGTCTCGCGACGTCCCAGAGGTGAGGTGTGGCCAGACATCTTAAATGCACAAACTGTGGCCACAAAATGGCACCGCCTGGCGACTGCCGTGCGTAACGCTCAGGCGCGGGGCGGGGCACGCACAGATGACGCCAGACGCACACTTTCGCCCGCCTTGACAATACTCGGGCGATTTTTCGTAAAATAATTCGCACTTTCATATTAACGTCGTTTGTTCGTCCGATAGTGAAAAAAAAGGGAACAAAAAATAACCTACTTATAAGGCCGCCTGCAGACGGGCGGGTCGGATCCGGCGGCGAGACTTCTCGCCGCGGGACCCGACCCGAGCGCCTGCAGGGACCAGCGCATACTCATCCGCGCCCATGCCAGCGAGTGAGTGACACGCTATTTCTCTTCTATTGTGCACTAACATAGCGGCACGAACATTTTGTTCATTTATAAAAAACGCATTGCAAAGATTTGATTAGATAACCTGTTGCCCCCATATTACGATCACCTTGTCAGCCTTTGCCATTTCATTCAAGTAATCACTTCCTAGAAGACTATGCACTCGCGCAGATGCTTGCCAGCGAAAAAACGCAGCTAGTTGCAGTACATAGGTACATGCAGATAGGTGCGTTTTGCAAATTGATTTGTCCTATAATTTATCGCACATCCGCATAAAAAGCGGACATGTGACCAATCCCATTGCAAACCATTTAAAATCCCCACCTGCTGAAAGAGCTGAATGTGATTGGCTGAGGTGCTCAGCCAATCACAGGCAGCTCTCCCCGAATGAATGACAGGTGAGAGCTGCCTGTTATTGGCTGAGCACCTGAGCCAATTACATTCCCTGCAAAGCCACTAACAGCTGCCGGGGCTCAGCGGGCACTTCTGCCGCTGTCCCCAGCTCTGTAGCGCTGCTGAGCTATCAGCAGCTGGGTATTTTAAATCCCCGGCTGCTGATAGCTTAGAACTACAGAGCCTGGGACAGCGCTAGAAGTCGCGACTGAGCCCCGGCAACTGAAGGGAAGTGAGAATTGTTGTTTTTTGTTTTTTTTGCACTAATTTAAATGGCTTTTCAGGGAAGGGCTTATGAAGCCCTTCCCTGAAAAGCCATTGACAGCATGCTGGCAGCAGGATTCTCTACCGCAGCTGTCATGTGTGACAGCTGCGGTTGAGAACTGAAGAATTCCTTTTGCTGCATCTGCCACAGATGTGGCAGACGTAGCAGCAGAGAATTCTTTTAACTAGCGTTGGTGAAGGATACATCTGCCGCATGCGGCAGATGTGTTCTTCATGCCCGCGGGGGTCACAGCAGCAGCGGAGAGGTAAGTTTTTTTTTATTCTTTTTTGGTTTTGCACTAAAATGTTTCTTTTTCGGGAAGGGCTTACATTTTTAAGCCCTTCCCGAAAATTCATCCCGCGTTCGCAGGCAGCCCATTGCTTTCAATGGAGCCGGCTGTATTGCCGACTCCATTGAATTCAATGGGCTAACATCGTTCTTCTCTGCCACAGCTGTTACAGCTGTGGCAGAGGAGAACGATCTTCATGCTGACAGTGCGGGGGGGGGGGGGGGTGTCTCACTCTTGCCACTATTGTGGCTTAATAGTGAAACCTCGGAGCCCGAAATGCAGCCCTGCATGTTGCTGCTCGCCTGCCCTATCCATTTCTGTGTTTTTTACATGACTTTGGTGATTTGCTAAGATTTTCACAAATAAAAACCTTAGCGAAGCACCAGTTATATACAAAAATGCTCGAGTCGCCCATTGACTTCAATGGGGTTTGTTACTCGAAACGAACTCTCGAGCATCACTGAAAGTTCGACTCGAGTAACGAGCACTCGAGCATTTTGGTGCTCGCTCATCTCTATTTATCATCAATTCTCATTAGCATAGTGGGATATCGCCCACAATTTTAAAGGGGGTCGCTGCAAGGCCCTGCCAACCCTCTGCAGTGTGTGTCTCCGGTACCTCCTCATCCAAAACGTACTTATAAATAGACATAAGGGTGGTGTGGCTGTTAAGCGACCATGTGGCATGAGGACAGCTGAACACTGCGCTGCGAAAAATTTGAGTACGCTGTGGATGCAGGCTCGTGCCTGTGTACTGGGGGGGGGGGGGCTGCACAGCAATGCTAGCATGTAACACTGAAGAGGCAGGTGTGTCACCCGCAGGTGGTGATTTTCCTTCATTGCACCTACTGTGGTGCTTAGCTAAGATGTGCCAGTGCATGTGCCTTGCTGATTATGGTCTGTCCCAACTAAATTGTTAGAGGGTGACCGCCAGGCTCTTACCCACAATTTGGCTTAATAGTACAACCTAGAGCCTCAGATACACCGATGCATGCTGCCCCTGCTGTTCCCTATCCATTTCTGTGGTGTTTCCATGACTTTCTGATGTTTTCAGATGATTCACACAACCTCCCCTATGGAGAGCATGGGTCATGTTGGAAAATGCTCGAGTCTCCCATTGACTTCAATAGGGTTCATTACTCGAAACGAGCTCTCAAGCATTACGAAAAGCTTGACTCGAGCAAGAGCACCCGAGCATTTTGGTGCTCGCTCATCTCTAGTAACACCTCTTTTTATTCAAATGTACCTGTCGACTGGATGTTGCAGCCCCTTCTTAGCCTGAAAGGCATGCTCCATCCCTGCAGTCCATGGCCGCTTCACTATGTACTTTACAGTCTTTCAGTAAATACATATAGGGGTCATTTAGATTGTTCTCAGTATGTACACACAGAGATCAGTTATATTCTCCTCAGTGTATACACATAGAGGTGAATTATATTCTCTTCAGTATTTGAACATAGAGGTCAGTTTGATTCTCATCAGTATATACACATAGAGGTGAGGTAGATTCTCTTCAGTATACAAATCATTTCCCTGGGCTTTTTAGTTTCTTAGAAGAGCACTATTTCATATATTGTAGATTTTTACACAGTTATTCATACTTACAATTGAACATTGAAGTTTCAACCCCTTTGATTTTCCTATTTAGGATGTAAAGAAAGGTTGTGGCAAATTTCACGTTAGTGCAGTAGAGATGTGTGTTATTAGTTACATCACATAAGGGGTCACTTTGAAATTAATAATCAAGTTGTGACCCCTTTAGCTTTCCTATTTAGGACCTGAAGAATTGTTTTGCCAAATTGCAAGTTTATACAACACTGGGAAGTTAGAGAATAAGTAGTCAGTGAGGGCTTTAGCTGTTATATATGTAGATATCAACAATGCTGGTGTAACATAGACGTCTTCTGTGTATACTTATTTATGTACAGCTGGTATAGCTTATACTAGCTATACATAAATGATTACATACAATGCATACTTCTTTACACCAAATGGTTACCACTCCACTCTTCCGCTATCTGCCACCACCAGACAGACTAATTTTGTGGCTGGCAGTGCATTAATAGACTCACCGGGAAAATCTGCAGTGTGAAATTGGCTGATGGCTCCCCATGTAATGGCCCTTTCCTCCCTGAGTGCCACCCACAGCCAGCCCGTGGGTCGGGGCAGTACATGCAGGGACATTTTTGTCCTGTTTGCTAAGAGGCTTGCTTGCAATTGTGACCCTTAGCAGTACATCAGTGCTCTATTCCTTTCCCTCCCTCCATTCTATGGAGGTACAGAATTACACGTAAGTCAAATAAGTTTGTTTGTTTAAAAGATTTTTTTTTTTTAGCTTTTTAAACAATTCTCAGGATTTACATAAACTTCAATATCTTTGTTACATTTACTGTTATTAAAAAAGTGAAACAATATGCACGTCTTTTATGATATTCTTTTAAACGTTGTCTTTGATCTTGTAACTAAGTTAAAAAGTGGCAATGATTTTTGGAAGAATGAAGCTATAAAGCTAATCTCCTACAATCTCTCTAAGTATAATGTTGCCCATCCCATCTATTGTATATCTCATAGAATTGTATTGGATTGAAATATAATTTTAATGCAATAAATCAGATATATGATTCATGTCTATGAATGGCAGTAGCTTAGGGGAGTTTAGACATCCTACACTCCTTGATAGCAGTAACAACAATAATCTGTTTGTAATCGGTGAGATCACTTTGTATTTTACTATCTAACACTTCACAGGTATCAATCTTAAATCCCTCATTGGCAAGGTTTTGCCTTAAAAAACATTCATCGTAGGTAAAGATGTGATATCTGTCTTTACCAACTTTATAATATGAAGCATTTAAACACCCGATAAGAATTATTAGCCCGTCGGGTTTAAGGAGCTGTGCTATACTTTGGAAATTTTTGATGTATTCATTTTGGTCTTGACTGACCAACTCCAGTAACCCATTAGTCACTATGCAGTCGGCTTGTTCCAGCACCTCCGGGTCTGTGATGTTAGCCTTCTGGAGGTCAAATTTCAGAATCCGCTTAATAGATTTTTTCAAATTTTCTTCCTTATTAAGATCGTCTTGATCACTGAAAAGATAAGCTATTTTAAGAAACTGAATAAATATTAAAATGCCCTTTCTTTTATTCCCGTGGACAGAGCTGTTTTATTTAACTATGTGCTTCAGACAGCTGTTGCATAAAATGGAACAGCTCTACCACCTAATGTCCATACGTTGTAATGGGCTCAATGTATGACATATGATAGCGAGGAGGATTTTAAAAGGAGTTCTAAAAGCTTAGCAGGACATAAATGCCTCAGTGTTCAGGGCAATGTGCAGTCAATGGAAATGGCAGTCACAGTGCTCACACAACAGTGCCTGTCTTAGTGCCCCATAAAAGCACAAGCCACAGTATCTGCATAATAAAACTAGTTTATTGGATTTCAGTTCAAGCTTTAGGCCGCCTGCATATGGCCGGGTCGTTTTCGGCTACGTGAATTCTCGCAGTGGTAGAATTCACTGCAGTGAGCCCCTGCAGTGACCAATGCGGCTCACCTGCTTCCAAGTCTGCTCTGCTGTGATGTGCCTGCTGCCGCCCAGCCGGAACATGCGCAGAGCGCAGCTGGCGCTTCCATAGTGACATTTCTGTGCGGGCCTCTGCTAGACCCACTTAGAAGTAGAACATGCTGCGATTTGTTTTCCACGTGTGTTTTCATGCGGACAAATCGTGACTGCGTGCATAGGATTGCGTTTTGTAATGCAATCCTATGCAGGTGGGCATGGGTGGAGATTCTGCGGGAATTTCCGCCCATGTGCAGGGAACCTTAGAGTGTCAGCCATAGTGCTCCCAGAACAATGACAGTCACAATCCACCAAACCTGGGCCATTATAAAGGGTACACATAATATTGCCAGCCACACTGCACATACAGTGATGCTTGAAAGTTTGTGAACCCTTCAGAATATTCTACATTTCTGCAAAAATTTGGCCTAAAATGACATCATTCACAGAAGTCTTAAAAGTAGATAAAGAGAACCAAATCAAAGAAATGTGTAAAACATATTAGACTTGGTCAATAATTGAGGAAAATGATCCAATATTACATCCGTGAGTGTCAAAAGTATATGAACCTTTGCTTTTATTGTGACGCGCTTGTACAGCAATAGCTCCATGTAAACATTTCCGCTGAATTTTGATTAGTCTTGCACATCAGCTTGGAGGAATTGTAGCCCATTCCTCGGTACAAAACAGTGTCAACTCTTATGTTTGCTCCTCAAGCTTGAGGAAGGCACAACAGTGCCGAAATGTCGCATTCATTTGTAATGGGGTAATAAAACGATTTTATACCTTCATACATCCGTTTATGCTGCCAGTTCATCATTCATATGGACATTTATCTGGAGCCTTTCTGGTTTTTTGGCTCTTAACTGGCTTTTGCATTTTTTGATTGCCTGACCCTGGTAAGGGATTATTTAGTGCTGTTGGTGGGACTGACTTTATTCTCTACAATTGTAATGACGGTGATTACAGCTCATTTTCCTGATTTTACACTCTTAGGCCTGTGGCTTATTTACGTGAATATGCAGAGTAATGATAATCATACTATCCTCATTGCAGACAGAGATGGTATTGGATCTCAATGGTATGGTCATGTGATTGTGTTGCTGCATCATAGGAAATCTAGCAGAGCATGGAAGAGATAAGGCAGGGAAAATCTCAGCCTCAAGGTGATGCCTGATAAATATCAGATAGGATGCTACACTGCATGAAAGTGGGTCCAAAAAGTCGTCAGAGTCTTTCACCTTTTTGTAGTAGCATTGTGCAAATTAAATAAAAATTCTAGTTTTTTTTCCGAATCATTCACAAAATAAACATGAATGATCAATAGAGTAAGCATGTGTTCTTGAAGGGGAGAAGGCAATAGGCTTTTGCCAGGTACCTCTGCTAGCCACCTAACAAAAGGATAATGCATGTTGAAATCCAACAGCCTGCTAATTATTTTCTCTAGTATCTCTAATTGAGGAAATGTTGAGACCCTCATAAACTTTAGGTTATGTTCACATCCCCTTTTTACCATACAGATTAGGGCCTGTTCTCATCACGCTTATCCTTATGTCCAATGGTCTCGTCATGGTTTATGTGCTAAATCCCCAAAAAAGAATACAGATGGAACCCCTGAAAGACAGCTGTCTCTACCATTTTACAAATCTGCCAAGATGGCGACCAAAACAGCGGGTTTCTGTACTGGAAAAAAGAATGTGGTCCACTATAGCTTCGTCTTCACGATATATGATTTAATAGTATTTTTATGGGAATAAATATCATATTTCATGTACTTCACTGCCTGCTCCAAATTGGTTATAATGAGAAGTAGCATGCATGCAGATGTATTTGAGTCTGACTCCATGTTGGTCATTCTCCAGTACACTTCTGCTTTATTCACATTATAACAGTACAGATATAGTTGGACATGACACATCAATACACATGTACGCCCCCAACATAATAAAAACTCATGATTGGCTTAGTATGTAATGACTCCATGATTAACATATGTTAACGCCCCAGGTGTATGCCGCTACCAAACACATCTAACTAGATGAGAACAAACCAAAAAACCTATACTGTGCTCATTATCCAAGTATTTTTTTCTTATTAGTGTATGAGGCCCCAGCATTCTTTCTAGATAGGTTTCTTGTGAGAAAGTTGTGGAGGAGTGTAGCTCAACACTCTGCTTGCAGGTCCAGTGAGAGGGACCTGGACTGTGAAAGACTGAGACAGATCCAGGGGGAGACCTGGACTGGGAGCAAGAGCCAGAGAATGACCTGTACACTAAAAAGACTATTCGTGTGCCTCAGGAAAGTTGGGGTGAAACCTTCCTAAAGAAAACAGAGTGAGTCCTGAGCTGAACACAACTGGGTGAAGCTGCCCTGGAGAGTGGGTGAGAACCACAGTTGAACTGTTTATTGAACTTTATGAAACAAAAGGACATTTAAGTTTATTTAACAAAGTGCTGTGCGGAGGCACGATAATATTGCTGTGAAAGT
This sequence comes from Eleutherodactylus coqui, assembly GCF_035609145.1. Classification (NCBI taxonomy): domain Eukaryota; kingdom Metazoa; phylum Chordata; class Amphibia; order Anura; family Eleutherodactylidae; genus Eleutherodactylus; species Eleutherodactylus coqui. Next base: position 114,222,128 of record NC_089842.1, on the reverse strand, counting down.
GAAAATAGATAGCATTTTGGAGTATAACCCATTGGTGTCTACCAGTGATGTGAGCAAATGATCCCTGGGTTGCTAATATATATATATATGATAGATAGATTGCTGTTTGCCTAGGTATGAGATATATGTATGATATATGTATGATTACTATAACATTTTATTACCTGGTGCTGTGAAGTCCTTTCACATAATCATGTGCATGAGACCAATCAAAAGCTCCAGTACGCATGGCCAGCCACTTGTTCAGCTCCATAATGCAAGTGTCATTCAGTTTTAGTATTGTAATTTCTGGGTAGTAATCACAGACTTTATATAGCTGATGAATAAGGGAGGCAATGCTAAAATCATAAGCAGTTTTTCCTTTGAAATTACCTGCAAAAAACCTCAAATCAGTATCAGCAGTCAATGAGTTGTTTTGAGATCATACAAGTCTCCACAGATGTGTTATAGTCTGATGGCCATAATTAGAATTTATGTCTATATACAAAATATTTCCTATGATTTAATCTAGAATTGTAGATACAAACCAGCAGCCAATGAATCGTGTATCTTTTTCATTTGGAAATTTAAAGTTTCTTCTCCATATATAGTTTCTCTATCAAATGAAAAATAAGTTTGTAGTAAGCTCCTTGTGTTCATTTCATGCTTATGATAGAGTTTTGACTTTGGCACATCCATCCTTTTATATGAAAGGATTAATCTTCTAGCAGCTATTGGTTTAAATGTGCATTCGTGAGCCTTTTATACAGTATCTGCATATTTACAAGGCTAAATAATCAACAACAGGGAAGCAGTACATTGGTTGTATTAAGTAAAATAATATTTACCATTGCCTTAACCCCTTAGTGAAAAAGTCAGTTTGTGAGTTAATGACCAACTGAGTTTTCAGTTTTCTTCATCAAGAGATTCCTAGAGAGATATAACGTTTTAATTTTTCTGTCGACATTGCAACATGAGCGCTTGCTTTTTGTTGTATTTTTTATTGGCATTATTTTTGGGTACATATAATGTAGTATATAACTTTTATTAAAATATTTTTTAGGGGAATTAGGGAAAAACAACTTTGTCATTTGTTTTTGGATTTCAGTTTTATGGCGTTTAGGGTGGCTTCAGACAAGCATGTTTTTGTGCGCGTATACGCACTCACAAAAACACGCTTGTATTTGCAACATTGCATTCCCTGTGGTGTGTTTACATGTCTGTGCTCTACAGGCTTGTGCCTGAAAAGATAGGACATGCCTACACCATTGAGAATACATGTATTGTTTTCAATGGAGCTGCAGCTGCTGCTGGTGCCCCATTGAAAACAATGGTCTGCCAACACCCCTGCATTCTTTTTCAGGGAAAGGCTTTACATATAAGCCCCTCCCTGAAAAAGAAACATTTTAGTGTAAAAAAATAAAAAATTATATATATATTATACCTCTGCATGCGACAGATGTGTCCTTCAACCCCGCTAGTTTAAAGAATTCCCTGCTGCTACATCTGCCACATCTGTGACAGATGCAGCAGAGGAATTCTTCAATTCTCTATTGTCACACATGTCAGCTGCGGTAGAGGATTCTGCTGCCAATTGATTTCAGGGAAGGGCTTTAAATATAAGCCCTTCCCTGAAAATCAAGTAAACGTGCTGTAAAAAAAAAAAAAAAAAAAACATACTTACCTCTCTTCGGGAGCCAATCACAAACAGCTCCTTCAGCAGGTGGGGATTTTAATTGCTTCCTGCTGAAAGATCAGCACTAGAGACCCGGGGACAGCAAGAGAAGACGTGGCTGAAGCCGGCAGGTCAAGGGAGGTAAGTATGTATTTTTTTTTTGGGGGGGGGGGGGGTTTACAGCACTTTTACTTGATTTTTCAGGGAAGGACTTATATTTAAAGCCCTTCTCTGAAATCAATTGGCAGCAGAATCCTCTACCGCAACTGACGTGTAACAGCTGCAATAGAGAATTGAAGAATTCCTCTGCTGCATCTGTCACAGAGCTATAACATTTTTATTTTTTCATTGATGGAGCTCTATAAGGGCTTATTTTTTGTGGGATAAACTTTAGTCTTCATTTACCCCATTTTTGCGAGCATCTAAGATTTTGATTGCTTTTTATTTCACTTTTCTTTCTAGGGACAAGATTTACAAAATCTGCAATTCAGGCATGTTTTTTTATTTTAATGGGTCAGAAACACTTTCTCCTTAGTTAAGGCCCATTTACACTGTACGAGTGTGGGGCAAACGACGCCCGACACTCATCCCTGTGTCTCGGCGCTCCTGTGCTCCTGCATGGGAGCTAGCAGAGCTGGCTCATACGCGGAGCAGCCAGCAGGGGGGCGGGGCAGTGCAGGAGGTTTCCCTCTTCTCGCTCCACCCCCCCTTCATTGAGATAACACAGCAGCAGTTCACTACTAATTGGCCGCTGTTTAAACTGCACGACGAGCAACGAGCTTCATCGCTCATCTTTTAAAAGTGAATAGGCCTGTAAAGAACCTAGACAGTGAGTCAGGAGACTTAAAAGGTCATTTACGCTCCTCTGAGTAATATGCAGATAAGGGATATGAGACAATACCTCCTCAGTGCCACCAATTGGAAGGCAGCAATACTTAAAGTCAATGTTAGACTCTTTATACAAGCCTTGCAACAATGACCAGAAATTGAAAGTAAAGTCAGAGCCCATGCACATACAACTGTTTCAGGGTTTTTGCCCTTCATCAGTGTGCAGTAGGATTGTGACTTTGCTAGACAGCAGCATATAACGTAGGTCAGAAACGCTATCTATTCTCCTTTGGGAGACGTAGGTTGGCTTCCCACGGCCGTCATGGTGCCCCCCAGAGACCCCAATACTAACCTCCGGATTCGGCGTCTTGCGTCCCGCATGACGCTTCGGCGCGCATGCGCAATAGAGCGCGTGCCGCTCCGCAGCGTCATGCGATACACCGGCCGCGTCATATGACACGCCCACAGTGTCATATGACGCGACGGTCGCGTCATATGACGTGGCTGGCAGTGGCCGGGGAAGCGGTTTTATGCTATCTTCCGATGTGCTACTGCAATGGAAAAGTAGAGCATGCCGTGGGTGAGGACGGGTGATTTTACAGTGCGTAATTCTGCGGTGGAATTACACACAGTAAGCATTGTGCTATTAGGTTCAATAGAACCTAATCGCTGCGGGCAACGCAACGGATTTCTGCTTCGTATTATGTGGTGGAAATCCATCCGTGGGAAGGAGCCCTTAAAAGGCCATTTCATACCGCTTTATTTTTAATGGCATTGATAGTACAGTAAAAATAATATGTTAAATTAATCCTGCAGGCCTTCATGATTATGTCAATACTAAATTTATATAAGGTTTTTTTGTAAATTTTTAACACTCTTTTAAAAATGTATTTTGTGTTGATTACTGCAAAGACATTTAATATTTTGATTTTTTGTCAACGGTGGTGTCAGGTTTTTTCTTTTGAAATGAGTTGTACTTCTTAATAGTACCATTTCTTGATCCATGCAACGTTCTGATCACTTTCTATTCCATTTTTTTGTAAGACACGATAGGCAAAATTAGCAATTGTCACCATGTATTTGTTTAGAGTTTTTCATGACATGCACTGAGAGAATTAAATAACATCCCAAATATTTTTCTCATTGTGAATGCAGTGATACCACGTGTGAAAGGTGAGGTTTGACTTTTTTTTAATTTCATTTTTAATATTTTTTTAATATTTATTTTAATACTTTTTATGCTTTTTATTTTTGACCCACTAGGCAACTTGAATATCACAGTTTTATACTTTATAGGACACTATAACTGGCAGATCTGGAGGCCATATTTAAGCCTCTGGGTGCCATAATGCAGCGAGCAGGAGTTGGCGGGAGTAGCTCAAGCAGGTGCGACACTTCTAATTTGGTCGTGTTGGTATCTACTCTGCCTTTTTTGAATAGCTCAAGCTGCACATAGGATTTTTAACAGGGATTCTAGGGGAATTATACTAGAGTTATATATTTTCGTGACATCACTGCCTTTTTATTATCTATTCCCTTAGCAGAATAAAGAAACAAGTCAGTTGGTAAGCTGGTAAAACTGAAGGCTCATAGTTTACTGAAGCTCGGTAGTGGAAATACAGTGCACAGCTTTGAGTTACAGCCAACAAAAATGATCATCACATATTTATTTAATGCAGTTTGGATCCACCATTAGTTTGTCACTCTTCCTGTGGTTTGTGACTTGGGTAGGTAGGCTGAACTGGATCTTGACTGAACTTCAGAAGGGAACCTTTACTAAATGAAACTGGCACTGTAATGAAGGAGTTAACGTGTAGTACTGAACAGCCTGGGGAAGCTGAGGGAGGAGAAAATATTGGCCTTTCTGAGGGATCACAGACTCCTGACTGCGACACGACATCTCCAACTCACAATTACAGCATCTGGCTTTCTCTCCGGCTTTAGCATATATCACCCCGGCTCTCTCATATCCTGGCAGGGTTGCGACAGTCTCCTCTCCACTGATGTCTCCTTACATCCGTCCTAACTGCCACTCTCATCACAACTGATTCTCCTCGCATCTCCCCTCCAACTGTCGACTTCTACTTTGCTTCTTCCCAGGCTTGTGCTGATTCTGCCCCTTGAACCAATCACCAGGACTCTCTCTCTACAGGGTCATCTGGCCATATTCCTCCAATAGGGTTAATTCTCTGTCTTGGAGAGGCTGATCAAGCTGAATCTTAGCTGCCGACAACCAATCACTAAAGACCCGGTTGCTAAGCAGATATTGTTTAACCCATTGTGCAGGGAAAAACAGTGTTTGTCTCCAGAAGGATGCCTCTTTTGTCCCCGAAAAAGCTCATAGAATGGTCTTTGGGACCTATCGACTTGAAGCCTGCCCTATAGGACCTTCTGTATCACTACAATAACAACGCATTGGGACCTTATGATTACATCATAGGGGTCTGATGGGTGAGAGATAGAGCCCCTTCCCTCTGTCAGTGCGACCACAGTATGTAAAGGATTAAACAGCAAAAATAATTTTATTATGTCGTCTACATCAGGCCATAACAGGACTCTGCAATTGTCAAGTTTTAGTAAACATGTTTTTATTTATTTGGGAGCACTCTTAGTGTTAAACCACTGTAATTTGTTTAGAGGAACTTGAAGGCCCTGTGTGCACTATTACCATTAAGGGGCACCTGGGAGCACTATTACTACCGTTTTGGAGCACTACTACTATTATGGGGGCGATTGGGGGCTCTATTACTATTAAGGGAATACCTAGGGGCACTATTACTGCAAAGGGAAAACTTGTGGACACTTGCAATTTGAAGGGGACTTTTACTATTAAAGGGGTTGTCCCGCGAAACAAAGTTGGGGTATACACTTCTGTATGGCCATATTAATGCACTTTGTAATATGAATTGTGCATTAAATATGAGCCATACAGAAGTTATTCACTTACCTGTTCCATTGCTAGCGTCCCCGTCTCCATGGTGCCGTCTAATTTTCAGCGTCTAATCGCCCGATTAGACGCGCTTGCGCAGTTCCAGCCAATCAGGAGGCTGGAATCGGCAATGGACCGCACAGAAGACCTGCGGTCCACCGAGGGTGAAGATCCCGGCGGCCATCTTCGCAAGGTAAGTAAGAAGTCACCGGAGCGCGGGGATTCGGGTAAGTACTATCCGTTTTTTTTTTTCAACACATGCATCGGGTTTGTCTCGCGCCGAACCGGGGGGGCTATTGAAAAAAAAAAACCCCGTTTTGGCGCGGGACAACCCCTTTAAGGAGTCATTGGGGGAACTATAACTTTATAAGGGTCACAATCGTGGGCACTATATGGGGCATTAAAGGGGAGTTATTACTGTGTGAGAGCAGCAAAAGGAAATATGACTGTGTGGGCACTAAGAGAAGCACTATTACCATCAGTGGCCCAGTAATCAGCCCTGTATATTTGGCACAATTTTTTAGGGGCGCTACTAACTGGCACTTCTGTGTTTCTGAGGTAGTGTCTGTGTGGCACTATCATTTTGGCTAGGAAAGTAAAGTTATGATCAAGTATAGTTACTTCTCAAAAAAAGTATTTGCAGGCATTATGCTACACTGCAGGTACAGTAATAGGGTCAGACAGGGCTGCAACAGGAACATAATAGGAGCAGTTTCTGTAGGTAGGGAAATGGTTAATGGGGTGCTTGAGAAGTGAGTACAAAAATATGTCTGTATTGTAAACTTTATAGAGAAAAGTCATGGCTGGAAGAAATCATTCTTGTAGCCGGGTCCTGATGAAAAAAAAACACACAAAAAGTGAACTCCAGAGATGACACCACCTGTGCGTCACTAAATATACCTTAACCACTTGTAAAATCTGTGGACTGCTTGTGTAGAGCTGATATCTAGCACTATATTGTCATTGTCCATTGTATAACAACTCTGATTAGAATACACCTTTGTGATGCTGTGAGTTCAGGTCAGTAGATCCAAGGTCAGGCTAGAATACTCATCTGTATTATGAGCAGGGAAATGCAGTTGTAATGTTGTCTGAAACTGACCATGTAGAGACGAAATATAGTTCTTGGTTTTGGTACCACGTATTAGCTTTGTTCTTGTACTGAATTTATTAATGAGCTTGGTTCTAATACTTTTTCTAGACACTGTGTTTTGTTTGGGTGTTGTATTTATGTTAACTGCACAATACTGTCATAAATTTGTGCAGTTTATTTTATTTTAAAGTTGGAGAGAGCCCCAAATTCATTCAGGAGATTAGTGAGACGTGGCAGCCCTCTCTCCGGGTTCGTAACCAGGAAAACAATATCATTGGTGTAGGCTGCCAGTGAGAGGGTTGCTTGCCCTTTTTTTTCAATCCCTGGATGTTGGGGTCAATCCGGACCTTCTGTAGGAAGGGCTCAAGGGCGAGGATGAATAGCGAAGGGGAAAGGGAGCAGCCCTGCCGCGTGCCATTGCTTATATTAAAGGGAGGCGAAACGATGTCATTTATTTTGAGCCTAGCATAAGGCGCAGCATATAGGGAGAATATAGCAGTAATGAAGGTGGGGGGAATTTTGAAATGTGAGAGGACAAGTTGCATATACAGCCAATTCACCCGGTCAAAGGCTTTTTCGGCATCTGAGCCTACTAGAGCCAACGGGATATTTTGGGCCTGGGCATACCTAACTGCATGAAGAAGCTTGATGCAATTATCCCTACCCTCCCTGCCTTTGACGAAACCAGTCTGCTCAGCATTGATTAGGGTTGGGATATATTTTTCTATTCTTTTTGCAAGAAGTTTTGCCCATAGCTTAACGTCAAAGTTAATTAGGGATATAGGCCTATAATTTCCACAAGCTTCAGGGTCTTTATTGTCTTTATGTATCAGGGTTATGTGCGTCTCTTGCGCTTGTTTGGGAAGGGATTCCCCTCGCATGAGGGAATTGAATAATTCTGTTAGATGAGGGACTAGGCTGGATTTAAAGGCTTTGTAATATGTTACAGGGAGGCCATCAGGGCCTGGGCTTTTGCCCAGTGGGGAGGAAGCCAAAAGGTCCTCCACTTCCTGCAAGGAGACTGGTCTCGTCAAAGTTGCCGCTGCATCCTCATCCAGACTGGGGAGGTCCAACCCCTCCAGAAAGGTGCGGATTTGTGTGTGGGCGTCAAGCTGCTCATCCGGGGTAAGGGGTTTGTGGATATTATAGAGTTGGGAATAAAAGGACTGAAACTCTGTTGCTATGTCTGCAGAGGAGGTGACTGGGTGACCCAAGCTGGTTTTGATGGAACGAATGAAATTCCTCTTACGAGCTTTTTTGATGAGGGCAGAAGTACATTTGCTGCCCCTGTTACCTTGGACATAGACTGCATGCTGTAGATACAGCTGTTTCTTATTATATCTGGTTTCAAAGTCCCTTTTTAAATCCTTTCTGAGGGAGATCAATTTATCAAGTGTGGCCTTGCATTGGGAGTGTTTTGCAACCTGTTCTAATTTAGCAATTTGATGAAGCTTCTCATCAATTGCTTTTTGTTGTCTTTTTTTTATTCTAGAGCTTAAAGCGATTAAGAGGCCTCTTGCGTAGGCCTTATGGGCTTCCCATATCACTGGAGTAGAGACCTACTGAGAATTATTTAGATGAAAAAATTCATCTAAAGCGATTTTTAGATGTTGTCTGTCCTCCTCTGAATCTAGAAGTGAGGGGTTTAGTTTCCATCTCCACTCCTGAGGGGAAGACGGAGCGAGATTGATGTTGCTGTGGAGTGGGGCATGGTCAGAGATCAGAATGGGGTCAATATTGGCTCCGGTAACAGATTCCAGAGGGGGGGAGGATATAAAAATGTAGTCGAGGCATTGGAAGGAAAAGTGTACGTGACAATAGAAAGTGAAGTCTTTCGCCAATGGGTTTATGTATCTCAATGCGTCTACAATGCCCATTTCTGATTGCGGCTCAATCTCTTGAGTTTAATTTGAGAGATATGAGCTTTTCCCATCGAGGAGTCAAGGAGAGGGCATAGAGTCAAATTTAGGTCACCCCCCAGGAGGATCGGGCCGACGGCAAATTGTTTTAAGGTCTCCAGCTGGCTGATCAGCCAGGGCACCTGTCCAGTGTTTGGGGTGTATAAATTAGCAAGGGTCAATTTGTGGTTATAAAGCGTACCCCTTAAGAAAAGGACTCTTCCCTCCTCATCAGAGTATTGAGCCTCACAGGTGAAAGCTACGGAGTTGTGGAAAAGTATGGAAACTCCACTTGAGGCGGAGGTTGGGTGCGTGCTGTGAAACCCCTTAGTCAATTGTTTACCAGGGAGGGACAAGCGCCTGTTGCCCCTGAAGTGGGTCTCCTGTAAAAATGCAATTTTAGTGCCATACCTTCTCAGCAGCAGTGCAATATGATGTCTCTTGGAAGGGGAGTTCAACCCTTTAACGTTGAACGTAGACAATCTCAAGGAGTCGCTCATGCTGAGGTGGACCGGACCCCTAGAGGAACTCTGAAATGCGTAGGGAGAGAGAAGGGCGTTAGTCGTTAGTATATAGAAATCTGAGCCTCCTCGAGTCCCGAGAGCAGCCCAACTGGAGGTGCGAGACTAGGAAGTGGGGAGGGTAAGTGGTGAAAGAAACAAGGAAGGGAGGGAGAGGGGAGGTAGACTCACAAAAGGGAGGGGGGAAAACAAACTTTGTGCACACAAAAAAGGAGTGCTGAACTCTTCTCCGGAGGAGAAGTCCACAGAACCTGACAGTGTAGGACCGCCTGTTCGTGAGGGGGGGGGGGGGAGATGGGGGAGGGGGGGCGGGTTGGTCTGTCTATAAGGTGTTAAAGACCAATCAACGGTGTACAGCCTGAACTGCCAGGCGCCCAGCGAGATCCTCTGAGTAGGACACACAAAGGAGATTTGAGATCTCAGATCCAGGCAAAGACATGTCAGGAGAGGAGCCAAACAATTAACAATAGAATGTATCAAAAATACAACAATATTAAAGGGAAGTTGTGCCAAACCGTTCCAAGGAAGGGGTCAGCAGGGGAATATAGAACTCCCAAAATAGCCTCAATGGGCTTGAGGGTACGCTTCACAGTGAGCGCAGAGTCAGGCCACTTGCACAAGGCCAATGGAGAGGCAAAAATGAGCCAGAACGCTCAATGCTTCAGGTGTCCACATTGTTGGTGGCCTCCTTTGCCTTCTTTCTTTTCCCTCTTGGAGATTTCAGATTGGTGGCTTGTTGCCATGCGTCTGGCAGGGGGAGTTTCGGTAATTTCGGGAACTCCGGAAGCGTGAGCCAGCACGGCAGGTCTATGGGGGCTATCTCCAGAAGGGGCCAAGCCTTGTGCAGGTCTTTTGGGGTACGTATTGTGAGCCTATGCCCCTTCACAGAGACCCCCAGACCGAAAGGGAACAACCACGAGTATCGCAAGTCCTTAGCCCTGAGGGCCTCTAGGAGCGGCTGTAAGAGTCTCCTTTTATATAAGGTAGAGGGGGCAAGATCTTGGTAGAACTGCAGGAGATGTCCAGCAAACCTCAGCTCTTTGTACGCTCTTGCAGCTTTAAGGATAGCTAGGGCATCTTGGTAGAATAGCAGCCTACAGATAATGTCTCTAGGTGGTTCATTCGTTGAAGGAGGGGGCCTGAGCACCCTATGAATGCGCTCAATGCTGATGTGGGGGGCTTTTTCGGCGCCAAGCAAAAGCTCAAATATTTCTGCACCCACTTTAAAAAGAGACTCTGCTGCAAACGACTCGGGGAGCCCCTTTATGTAGACGTTGCAGCGCCTGTTGCGATTCTCCAGGTCTTCTTGGGATATTAGGGCGCGATTAAGGTACTCATGCTGCTCCTTCAACACTTGTGCCATAGTCAGGGCATGAGAGGTAATGGAGGAGGAGGATGCCTCTAGTTCTTCCACCCTGCGCCCTAAGTGCTTAATGTCCTCTTTTATTTCTGAAAGGTCTAACATCAGGGGCTGCAGGGCATTAGTTAGGAGTTGCTTCATGAAGCCCTTAGATATAGCTTCACTATCCTCATCGTCCGATGAGGACTCTCCCTCTCCTTACTTTGTGCTGAGGCAGAGGCATCGTGGGCCGGCGCCATCTGGGCCGACGGGCGCGGGGAGCAGGAGTCGCGGTCTTTTAAGTAGCGCTGCATTCCAACGTGATTTTTCTGAGCGCGGGGGGTGCCCAGCTGCTCAGTGCTCCTCTCCTTGGTAATTCTCCGCATGTCCGCTGCTGCTAGCTGTAAAAAGGACCTCTTATGGATGCCTCACAGTCGGTGCTCTGGTCTCAGGCAGCCATTGAGCTCGGAGGTCAGGCTCCACCCCCAATTTGTGCAGTTGTTGGCCACAGCAGATGGGCATGATTTGACTTTGTGTGGCCATCTGCACCATGTGTTTCCAGCTTTAGTTTCCTAGGGTGTGACAGGGTTGCTGACGAACCCGGTTCTTTTGGAGGTACAGTATTTCCAATTGTGTTGGTATTAGAGATTTTGGTCGAGAGGCTTAGGAACATGAGAGTTCAATTTTGATGTGATAATTTGCGAGTGGTTTAGGCAAATAACAGACAATCAGCAAGTTCCCTGCCTTTGTTGGAACTGTTGCATTATTTGGTATTGCAGGGCTTATCTTTGACTTTATTGTGGAAGTTTATATTTTGGACATTACATATTCAGTTGCAAATGGTCTCTATCATTGGCAGATGGATTGGTTTTGAACATTGGTACCGGATGCGGGGGAGTTCAGGATTCCATGTCCAGATAGACTGTGCAGTATGGTTCGGGTATTGCATCCAGTTAGATTGAACAATAAAGCGTGATAAAGACCACGTCTGGTGGTCGAAATGTCACTTTTATGTGAAGTCAATAAAATTACATGAGAAGATGGGAAGAAAAACCTTTGCATTTCTGCATGCTTCTCAAAGATCTTTTTCTATTGTATTATGGTGGATTTGTGAGTCTGAATCATATAACTAAGTGTGCATGTTTTCCAGCTTCCCCATCTTGGGTATGTGGTAGTAATACACTGCTTAATGTAGTAATTGAGGGGTGTCATGAGTATTTTGATCCCATCTTTTGTTTTCAGAAGTTAATTAAGTCAATTTAGAAGAGAAAAAATAAAATTCGATATTTTTGCAAATATGCAATTTTAAATACAGTTTCTTTTCTATAGTGCATTTTAAAATGAGGATGTTCAGACTTACATTGATACCCCTGTTTTCCCTGTGTTCAGAAATCTACATATGGTGGCCTTAATCTTATGCCTGAAAACTCAATAGGGCCCCGAAAGGAAAGAAACACCCAGTGGCTTTCAGAACAGAAATTTTGCTTGAAAGTGTTTCACATCCAATTGCACACTTGCAGAGCCCTTGAGCTGCCAAAATGATAATACAAAAAGGATACCATTTTGAAAACTAGACCCCTAAATAAATTAATCTGGGGCTCTACTGTGTGTTTTCTGCTCATAGTTCTTAAATGAATGTAAGCTAAGCAGAAGGAAAAAATTTAAATTTTCATTTTTTTTGCAAATGTGTCCTTTTGAAGACAGTTTTTTGTACAGCGCACATATGAATGAAGACTTGCACCCAAAAATGGATATTTGTTAGAGATGAGCGAATGTACTTGTCCGAGCCAAAACAGATGGATATATATATATATATATATATATATATATATATATATATCCAACAGCAGAAAATGGAAACAACCCTTCAAAAAGTGGAGGTTTTCTCAAGAGCTGCACAGCCACAGGCAGAAGATGGACTCATATCTTCTTTTGAATAAGTCCCAATGTTAGATAAAGTGACAGCAGCAAAGTTCCAGGTGCAGTAAAAAACAGGTTTTCTTTGTTTCATCAGTAAAACACGCGACGTTTCGGCCATTGCAATGGCCTTTCTCAAGCATGCAATAATACCAACATACCCCCCTTATATATTAAAAACAGAGGTAGTGCCAAATGGTCATTGGTTGTAACAAAACACTCCTACTTGCATAGCTGTATCTCATTAAACAGTAATTAGTATATTAACATTGTACTGTGCACCTGCGTGAGAGCACCACCCGACATCCGTCCTCCATTTTGGTATCTGAACACATTATTGCACCTGCACAGACCACCTGACTGATCTCCATATGCGTTACCGCCATGGTTACCACAGTGTCCATACATCCATCCATAGTGGCCTGTGGGACTTCACGTCCATCCAAACTGCCTAGTTCACATCCTAGCCTGCGTGCAGCCTTCATTTAAACATTTTTCTGTCCGCACTTTGCGTTGCCTCAGTTCAGTCTGCCTCTAAGTGTACGCCAAGAAACCACACATTTTCTACAACACTCTGTGTTATACGTGTGCTGTCTCAGAAGTTCACGGTCTGCTCGACACCCATAGATTGAAAGTGCAATACACACTGCCTAGCCTCAGCCTGCATTGCAGAGTAAAATAAGGAGATTTAAAAAAAAAATTCCTTTTTACGGCTACCGGTGACCCAGTGCATTTGCCTGCGTGGCCTGTGGGACTTCACGTCCATCCAAACTGCATAGTTCACAGCAAGGCCTGCGTGCAGCCTTCCTTATAATTTATCTCTGGCTTCATTTTGCGTTATATTACCGCCGGCAGCCACCAACTGCGCGGCAATAATTCACAAACATTTTTAGACCGCTCTGTCTCTGCTCGATTCTTAATCCACCATGCTGAGGGGTAGGGGTAGAGGATGTGGACGCGGTCGCGGTCGAGGACGCGGAGGTCCACGTGAGGGTGTGGGCATAGGCCGAGTTCCTGGTCCAGGTGAATCGCAGCCGGCTGCTGCGGGAGTAGGAGAGAGGACAGTTTTTTGGGGTCCCCAGCTTCATATCACAATTTTTGGGTCCACGCGGTAGACCTTTATTAAAAACCGAGCAGTGTGAGCAGGTCCTGTCGTGGATGGCAAAAAGTGCATCCAGCAATCTATCGACCACCCAGTCTTCTACGCCGTCCACTGCTGCAACTCTGACTCCTCTGGCTGCTGCTCCTCCTTCCTCCCAGCCTCCTCACTCCATGAAAATGACACATTCTGAGGAACAGGCAGACTCCCAGGAATTGTTCTCGGGCCCCTGCCCAGATTGGGCAGCTATGGTTCCTCTCCCACCTGAAGAGTTTGTCGTGACCGATGCCCAATCTTTGGAAAGTTCCCGGGGTCCGGGGGATGAGGCTGGGGACTTCCGGCAACTGTCTCAAGAGCTTTCGGTGGGTGAGGAGGTCGATGATGATGAGACACAGTTGCGAAAGTACAGGCTCATAAAATGGCCGCTAGATACAAAATGGAGCATTATAAGATGTAAATAAGCTTGTGTGTAGTGAAACAATAATTCAAGCAGAAATAGCTTTAGAGCATGAGATTCGGTGCAATGTCTAATGATGTGCCTCTGTTCTTTTTCATGAGAACCAAGTCTGGACACAGTTCTTATCAGAAGAAGCCCTCCCACACCTCCATTCGGAGACTTGGACAAAGGAACTGACTGTACTACAGCCACCTGAATTACAAAGTGAATACAAGGGAGGACCAGGGAGGACCAGATAACGCTGGGAGAAACAGACACTTGAGAACATAACAGATATATTCTCACTACACTGATTGCTGAACAATGCATGATTCTTAATGTTTTTCTAACCCAATGAGATTAACCCCGTGACTAATGACGTATTCCTTTCCTGTATTAGAACTATACCAAAGTGAATAAACTTTCAGTGTACACGCCTTAAGCAGAGTGGGCTGTATACTTGCCGCGGCTTATCTCTACGTATCTGTGGGAACTGATAACTATAAATTATATAGTTTTTGGCCTCTTTGATGCATCCAGGTACAAACTAATTTGGAACCCAAGGCCTGAAAGGTTAATGTGACCGGTCATGTGCAGCGGTCCTTAACACAGTTGTCTATCTGGGAGGTAGTAGTAAGGACAGTAAGTCCAAGGGAGGAGCGCACAGAGGATTCGGAGGAAGAACCGCTGGACGATGAGGTGACTGACCCCACCTGGTTCGCTAACCCAACTGAGGACAGGTCTTCAGAGGGGGAGGCAAGTGCAGCAGCAGGACAGCTTGGAAGAGGCAGTGGGGTGGGCAGGGGTAGAGGCAGGGCCAGAGCGAAGACTCCCCCAACTGTTTCCCAAAGCACCCCCTCGCGCCAAGCCACCGAGCAGAGGCCTAGGTGTTCAAAGGTGTGGATGTTTTCAGTAAGAGCGCAGACGACCGACGGACAGTGGTGTGCAACCTGTGTCGCGCCAAGATCAGCCGGGGAGCCACCAGTACCACCAGTACCAGCCTCACCACCACCAGCATGCGCAGGCATATGATGGCGAAGCACCCCACAAGGTGGGACGAAGGCCGTTCACCAGCCTCACCACCACCAGCATGCGCAGGCATATGATGGCGAAGCACCCCACAAGGTGGGACGAAGGCCGTTCACCAGCCTCACCACCACCAGCATGCGCAGGCATATGATGGCGAAGCACCCCACAAGGTGGGACGAAGGCCGTTCACCACCTCGGGGTCGCACCACTGCCTCTCCCCCTGTGCTCCAGCCTGCCACTCAGATCCAACCCCCCTCTCAGGACACAGGCACGAGCGCCTCGCGGCCTGCACCCTCACCCTCACCTCCGCTGTCCTCGGCCCCATTCAACAATGTCTCTCAGCGCAGCGTCCAGCTGTCGCTATCGCAAGCACAAATACGCCACCACGCACCTGCACGCTCAAGCATTAAACGTGCACATTGCCAAATTGATCAGCCTGGAGATGCTGCCATATAGGCTTGTGGAAACGGAGGCTTTCAAAAACATGATGGCGGCGGTTGTCCCGCGCTACTCTGTCCCCAGTCGCCACTATTTTTCCCCGATGTGCCGTCCCAGGCCTACACCAGCACGTCTCCCGCAACATCAATCGTGCCCTCACCAACGCGGTTACTGGGAAGGTCCACTTAACCACGGACACGTGGACAAGTACTGGCGGGCAGGGCTACTATATCTCCCTGATGGCACATTGAGTGAATTTAGTGGAGGCTGGGACCAAGGCAGAGCCAGGGAATGCTCACGTCCTACCCACACCCAGAATAGTGGTTCCTACCTCGGTGCTGGTATCTGCGGCGGTTTATCCCACCTCCTCTAAATCCTCCCCCTCCTCCTACGCAACCTCTACCTCTCAATTAAAAAGTGTGAGCAGCACGTCACCAGCAGTCGGTATTGCGCAGCAGCACAGTGGTGGGCAAGCGTCAGCAGGCCATGCTGAAACTAATCAGCTTAGGTGACAAGAGGCACACGGCCCCCGAACTGTTGCAGGGTCTGACAGAGCAGACCGACCTCTGGCTTTCGCCGCTGAGCCTCCAACCGGCATGGTCGTGTGTGACAACGGCCGTAACCTGGTGGCGGCTCTGCAGCACGGCAGCCTCACACACGTGCCATGCCTGGTACACATCTTCAATCTGGTGGTTCAGCGGTTTCTGAAAAACTACCCTCACTTGTCTGACCTGCTCGGTAAGGTGCGCCGCGTCTGTGTACATTTCTGCAAGTCCACCACGGACGCTGCCACCCTGAGGACCCTGCAACATCGGTTTAATCTGCCAGAGCACCGACTGCTGTGCGACATGCCTAAATGGTGGAATTCTACGCTGCACATGTTGGCCAGGCTCTATGAGCAGCGTAGAGCAATAGTGGAATACCAACTCCAACATGGGCGGCGTAGTGGTAGTCAGCCTCCCCAATTCTTTACCGAGGAGTGGGCCTGGATGGCAGATATCTGCCAGGTCCTCGGAAATTTTGAGGAGTCTAACTAGATGGTGAGCGGCGATGCTGCAATCATTAGCCTTACCATCCCGCTGCTATGCCTGCTGAGAAGTTTGCTGCAAAGCATAAAGGCCGACGTTTTGCGGTTGGAACAGGAGACGGGGGTCGAGAGCATGTTGCTTGATAGCCAGACCACCCTCATGTCTTTATCTCAGCACGTTTTGAAGGAGGAGGAGGACGGGGAGGAACAGGAGGAGGAGGAGGGGGAAGAGACAGCTGGGCACACTGCAGAGGGTACCCATCCTGCTTGCCTCTCATCTGTTCAGCGTGTATGGGCTGTGGAGGAGGAGTAGGATCCTAAAAGTCATCTTCCTAGTGAGGACAACCATGTCTTGCGTACTGGTACCGTGGCACACATGGCTGACCTCATGTTAGGCTGCCTTTCTCGTGACCCTCGCGTTAGACGTATTCTGGCCAACACGAATTACTGGGTGTACACCCTTCTCGACCCACGGTATAAGGAGAACCTTTCCACTCTCAGTCCCGAAGAGGAAAGGGGAACGAGAGTGATGCAATACCACGGGACCCTGGTGGAAAAAGTGATGCTAAACTTCCCGCCTGACAGTGCTAGTGGCAGAAGGGGCAGGTCCGAGGGCCAAGTAGCAGGGAGGCGCGGAGATCAGGCAGCTTGTACAGCGCAGGCAGGGGGACACTCTCCAAGGCCTTTGCCAGCTTTATGGCTCCCCAGCAAGACTGTGTCACCACTCCCCAGTCAAGGCTGAGTCAAAGGGAGCACTGTAAAAAGATAGTGAGGGAGTACATAGCCGATTGTACCACCGCCCTCCGTGATGCCTCTGCTCCATACAACTATTGCATGTCAAAGCTGGACACGTGGCACGAACTTGCGCTGTACGCCCTGGAAGTGCTGGCCTGCCCTGACGCTAGCGTCTTGTCAGAGAGGGTATTTAGTGCAGCTGGGGGAATTATCACGGATAAGCGTACCCACCTGTCAACTGCCAGTGCCGACATGCTTACAGTCATAAAGATGAACAAAGCCTGGATTTCTCCAGACTTCTCTTCCCCACCAGCGAAGAGCAGCGGTACCTAAAGATTCTTTTTGCTGCAACCGGAGAAATAAGCATTCTCTATCACTGGGAAAAAAAGGGGAATTACCTTTGTCAATCACTCTCGGATATTAGTCTTCCTCCTCCTACTCCTTCTCCTGAAACATCATGTCATCATGCAGAATTGCCAATTTTTCTGTGGCCCAAAAGGCTCTGCTTACAATTTTTTTGCAATTTTTCAAAGTTTGAAAAGTATTGATACTTTAACAGAAACCAATTTTTTTCACAGGGCTGCCTCCAGGCTCTGTTGCAAATTAAGCAACAGCGAGCTGTATCTTTAGAAAATATTTCTGGGTTTCACCTGCCCTCTCGGTTGAGAAATTTTTCAGGGGTATTTTCTCTCGTGTTACCACGGTTATCTGAGACACTGGTTTGGGCCAAAGAAGACGAGCCTTACTGCATTCATGAGACGTTCACAGCTGTACTAGCATCGGAGTCCGCTTTATGCCCACGATTGCTGAGGGTGTGGGCAGAGGCCTATGTCCTCGGCGGAGTGAAAGTCTGCCATGTTTGGGCACTGTAATTTCTTCATGTTTATTACTGTCTTTGGGTTTCTTCGGCTCGCCTATGCTGTGGGTACACAAAAACGTCCCATAGCGGTGTTTTTTCTGTCTGGCACGAAGACACTGACTGACTTGGGTAAGGTGCAGATAGCAGATAGCTTTCCCCTTGCGGTGTCGATTCAGCTATTCGACACCTACACAGAATGAATAGAGTGAGGGCATATGGATTTCCCCATTGCTATGTAACTCGCGGTACCTTGGGTCACACAAGGTGTTTGCTGGGACCGAGCCTGTCCAAGGGCCCACTCACATACTTCCCACACAGGCTACAGCGGCTCCTGGTCATGGTTTCTTGGCCTTGTAAGGCCACCTCCTCCCCCTGCTTGGGGTCAGGGGATCAGCACTGGGCATCATGTATTTTCTCTCGTGTTACCACAGATATCTGAGACACTGGTTTGGGCCAAAGAAGAGGAGCATTACTGCATTAATGAGACGTTCACTGCTGTACTAGCATCGGAGTCCGCTCTATGCCCACAAGGTGTTTGCTGGGACCGAGCCTGACCAAGGGCCCACTCACATACTTCCCACACAGGCTACAGCGGGTTCTGGTGATGGTTTCTTGGCCTTCTAAGGCCACTTCCTCCTCCTGCTTGGGGTCAGGGGATCAGCACTGGGCATCATATATTTTCTCTCGTGTTACCACAGTTATCTGAGACACTGGTTTGGGCCAAAGAAGACGAGCAATGCTGCATTAATGAGACGTTCACTGCTGTACTAGCATCGGAGTCTGCTTTATGCCCATGATTACAGAGGGTGTGGGCAGAGGCCTATGTCCTGGGGGAAATGCAACTGCGCCAGGTTGGGCCTGTGGAAGTTGTTCCTGGTTAATTCAGTCTTTTGGAGCGGTGAAAGCAATCGCAAATAATTAAATGAGACATTCACAGCTGTACTAGCATCGGAGTCCGCTTTATGCCCACGATTGCTGAGGGTGTGGGCAGAGGCCTATGTCCTGGGGGAAATGCAACTGCGCCAGGTTGGGCCTGTGGAACTTGTTCCTGGTTAATCCAGTCTTTGGAGCGGTGAAAGCAAACGTAACTGATTTAATGAGACCTTCACAGCTGTACTAGCATCAGAGTCGGCTTTATGCCCGTGATTGCTGAGGGTGTGGGCAGAGGCCTATATCCTGGGGGAAATGCAACTGCGCCAGGTTGGGCCTGTGGAACTTGTTCCTGGTTAATCCAGTCTTGGGAGGGTGAAAGCAACTGCAAATAATTAAATGAGACGTTCACAGCTGTACTCGCATCGAAGTCCGCTTTATGCCCACGATTGCTGAGGGTGTGGGCAGAGGACGAGGTCCTCAGCGGAACGAAAGTCTGCCATGTTTGGGCATTGTAATTGCTTCATGTTTAATACTTTCCTTGGGTTCCTTTTATCAGGGTAATATTCTAAGTACAGCGCCAATCGGGCCCACCCCACTTGCCCCGTTGCCGGCGGTAAGAAGAGACACCACACAGGGATCTGGTATCATTCCTCACACGGGACATGGCTGTGCTGTGCCGACGTGCTTTATTACAGATTACATGAGATCTTATACCCTTTGTCCCATCCCCACCAGGGGGTGATGGGCTCATAACCATATATGGGAAGTCCGGATTTCCGCCTTAGACAGTGAGGCGCCTCTGGCTTGTACAGAAAATCACGTATTTAATTAACTCCAGTGCAAAGAATCACCCACTCAATTCTAAGAAGTCCGGATTTCGGGCCTGAGACAGTGAAAATTATGTACATGGTTGAACATCTTGATATGGGCTTCTGGGAAAGCGGCCAAGTACATGCGTCCTTCATGTCTGGTTCGGTATCATCTCTGAATTTCTAGAACATCTCTCTCAGCCTTCTAAAGCCTTGGAATATCTGATGTAAGGCGACATATAAGTTTTTTTTCATTTGGAATTGAATAAAACTTGCATATAGGTATAAAACATAAAAAAACATATGGCAATATATATATATATATACCCTCACAAACCCCCCTAAAAAACTTAATATGGAGATCAAGCATCAGACCTTGCACTCTTCCTCGGTCGCCTCTCCCTTGCGTCAGGGTTTCTCCACTGCCCGTAAGTCCCTACTCCTAAAAGGGAGGAATCCCTACCTCACCTCAGAAGGAGGCCATGGATTCCCTGGGCTTATTTCCGGGCATCCATACCCTCTATCTGTACGAGTTAACACCCCACAGGGTGTGCCCTCGCCGGAACCTAAGGTCTTCTGCACTTTCCCTAGGCAAATGGGAAGTCCACTGACAGTCCATCTTATGAGACTGAGGCAGGCGCAGTACTAGTCCATCTCTCCATTCTTCTGGTAACGTATCTGGTTGGCATTATCGGAACTGGCTCTTCATCTTTTTTCTTTTTTTCAAACAAGGGAAATTTTGGTCATATTAAAGGAATAATACACAATCAGGAAATTACATACCCCACCTCTTTCTGCTAAAACCATATCCACGGCCACTCTATTTTGGAACTCCATGGATGCAGTGGGCCCTAACTGGTCAGCTAACCCTTGCAAAGTATGCCTGGTGTAGTTTACAAACCTCTGCTGATTGTAATAGATATAATTCATCCAATCTACATTATTATTAACAGTGACAATAGCAAATAAGGACTCAAAACCTGCTTTAAACTGATCTCTAGAATTAAATTCATCTGGCACCCCCCTTGGCACTCCTATTGCATCTAGGTATACATGTGGATTAAAGTTACCACCTGGAGCGTCAACTTCTCTCTTAGCACGATGCGGAGTTGGATTCTCACCCTTAGTGTAGGATTCATATTGCAAATTTGATTGTATTAATTTGTTGTGAAACAGGGGGCTAGTGTACAGTAGTCAAAGGTGTGTGTTAGAGGAATTGTACCACATTATAGCATGTAAAGGATATACAGGATCATTAGTTTTTTCAGTGCGAAGTGTGGATCCAAGTGGGCTTTCCTTCGAGCTTGACTGCAGTTGGCGTGGTGAACAACATCTGGTAAGGACCTTTAAACAGGGTTTCTCTCTCAAACTTTTTCACATAGACCCTGTCACCTGGGTTTAGATTGTGACACTCATCTGTAGGACCTGGGAGAAAAGCAGAGACTGCAGAATGCATTATTGACAATTCCTTGGAGGGACCCATGACAAAATTAACAAGAAAATCATTCCCCAAACTCTGATACTGAGGCATGTACCCTCAGGAGAAAAAGAAAAACTAATGAAAGACACTCAATTCAAAATTTGCCCGTTTCCTCTGTTGTCTTTTGTATCTACTTTCCCCTACTCCGTGGACGGTAGGGTGTGTGAAAAGCCTGGAATATACCCAAAACAGACATGATGTGTTGCATTATTATACCTGTGAAGTGTGTACCTTTGTTTGACTCAATCACTTCCGGTACCCCGTATCTGCGGATTACCTCATTCATGAACTTCTGTGCGGTTACCTGCTTATTTACTTTGGTAACAGAGTAGGTCTCCAACCTGAAAAGACATCAACAACAACAAGCACATTTTCATGCTTCCCAACAAGTAGGAGCTGAGTGTAGCCAATTTGCAATCCCTGAAATGGGTAGAGTGGCCTAGGCAAGTGTGATGTGGCAAATTTTACTTCTGCCCTGTTGCTTACGGCAAAGATCATGCAAAATTAGACAAATGATGCAGCAGCTACAGAAAACCAAGGAGCCACCCGTCCTCGTTCAAGCGTTGACATCATTACTGCTTTGAGAGGTGCGTCTTTCCGTGCGTCAGCTGGGCCATCATGGGGCACAGGGACCGTGGTAGGCAAGTGCTGTTGACTGTTCACCATATGCCGTCCCTTTTTAGTCCATTTGTCTTTTCTTCCTTGCTGGCTCGTAACTGTAAAGTGTTTAGCATATCAAAGGCCAAATTTTTATCAAAGTCCAAGTTCAAATCAAAGTCCAAGTGTAGTCAAAGTCCAAAGTTATTGTCAAAGTCCAAAGTTATTGTTAAATTCTTCTTTTCTTCTTTTCTTCCACGGCTTGAGGGCCGCTGCTTTTGCTGTGTGGCCTGTGATGGCATTACCTCTCGCTTCTCCGGTGTAGGAATTGGTGTGAGCTTTCCACCTTGTCAGGTAGAAGTAGGGTCTCCATGAGACTGCACCGCTGCAACATTCTTAATTGGCTGTCCTGCTGTGGTAAAAAACTGTCTGGCCTTCCATTTTGGGCCTTCATCATGAGCTATGCCAAATGCATACCGGGAGTCAGTGTAAATGTTTGCCGTCTTACCTTCCTCCACTCTACATGCCTCAGCGAGGGCTTTTAGTTCCGCTTCTTGTACTGCGACATGCAGAGACATTCTGCTTTTAGGACATCTTGTTGTGTAACCACCGTATATCCAGTGTGGAGTCGTCAATCACACTGGTACCATCTATAAAAAACAACTCAAAATATGCATTATTAACAAGGGCTTTCAGTAACTTTTTTTTTAAACTTAAATTTTCTTGTTGCATTACTGCTAGACAATCAGGCTGGTATTGTATTTCAAAAAGATCAGAACTTTGTTGCAAAAAATTTAAAAATTTAAAAATGGCTTGCAAAAATTTTTTTTTTAAATGGCTGAATTTAAAAATGGCTGACTTGCAATACCTAGATCACCTATGCCTTCTCCTCCCCCCCTTTAAATCAGGGTACTCAATTGGAAGAATAGTAGCCGGGTTTAAGTTAGTACCACATTGTAAAAAGATTTGATGGATGCAGATAAGGCCTGTAAGATGTTAGCACCAATAACAGACATGAGTTACATCGGGGAAGAATAATCTACAAAACATCTACTAATATTGGAAATGTGATATCCCTTTAAGTGAATTCATTATTAGTCTGATCCTGCCTGCAATATCTTATAAAATCTGAGACAGGAGAAAAAAAAAAAAAACCCCAAAACAAAAACTTTTACTAGCTGCTCAAGCTCCTCACCCCCTCCCTTGGACAAGAAGGATGAAACATTACGTACTATTACATCATCTAGCTCCACCCCTTCGATATTGGCTCCGTGCGTCCGTCTTCCCAGCTCCATTTCAGCGTAACAGTCCACACGTCCACATCTCAACCAAGCAAAGTCCCATGCATGGGGAGGACTTTTATCCCCAGTCAATTATCTGCATCACACATTCCACACAGCCCGAACACGGGTCACCAACTCTCATCCATCCATGCTCTCAAGTCTGCTCCGTCACCCCCCTTGGAGGTGTACCAGTACATACAGATGCACAGACAAAAAAAGTTTGACAAACATACATACATCAGTTGAAAAACATTGAGGTGAGTGCTATCATTTTATAAAGTACATAATTCTATTGAGATGAGATTGTGAATGAGCGCTATCTTTGACAAATTATGTGAAAAAGTTTGCTGAGTGACTGAGATATTCTATATTTCTTATCTACTGAAGCTATTATATGCTGTAGTAAACGCTGAAGTGTTTTAGAATCTCTGGGTATTTTTCAACCCCCCTTGTGACCCTGAATTTGGAGTGAATTCTGAAAGCCCCCACCTTTTCAAAATAAATCTCTGAATATGCATTCACTGACTGAACAGCCCTGCATTTGAACTCATAAATACAGCACAACATGTTCTTCATTTTCAACCCCTGTATAAGTAAGAATATAACTTAGAAATTGATTGCTATATTTCCTGCCTACTAAGACAGTATAACTAATTAAATTCATTTCAATTCATTGTAAGCAAGCCAAGATATTAACCAAGGTTGTTATTGCATTTTCTCTCTCGCTGTTATCTTCCGACCTTGAAAAGCTTACACAGACTCGCAGCTACATGTCAACAATCTTTCTCATCTAAAAGCAAGCTCAGTTAACTATTTGCACTATTTGCACATACAGTATATACATATATACACATATATATCCATATCTATTATCTATCTTGTATTATACACATTTTCATCTCTCTTTGCCAACAAATCACATGCATTGTAACTTACTTATCGACTTTCCTGCTCCCCTTATTTCTCTCCCCTACCTAACTGCCAATATAACCTTCAATAGACACTCTCCTGACGCCCTCTTGATCACTTAATGTACTTTTCAACATTTCACTTACGGATACTTTCTTAAACAAATAATGTGTACATACCTAACTTACTCTGACTATCTATCTCTCTCCTCCTCCTCCAGCATTTTCTAGCAAACCTTGGTCTTCCAAGGCACCTCTCGGTCCTAAAGACCTCCCTCCCAGACACCATTTTGTAATCTGCCGTGCGGGTCGGTGTCACACATTTTCATAAGTTTTCTTACATTTTACAGATTCATCCACACGGCGGCAGCCCTTGAAGGGCTCTATCTTCTTTAATAAGATCTTACGCGTATTACAACAACAACAATAATAATAATAACACGCTCCATAGAATGCATCCCTCTTAATTTTCAAATTGCCAGGCCCTTATATACTGGCAAGACAACCGAGGGTCCCTTCTCCTTATGGAACCAGCCCCATAAAATGCATCTCTCTGAAATCAAATCGCTAGCCCCATATATAAGGCAAACCGACCGAGAGTGCCTTCTCTTGTGAGACTAAAATGAAAAGAAAGAGAGAAAAAAAAACTTCTGCAGATACAACAAACAATCAAACAATCTCCACTATCGTTAAAATGCTACTGACTTCAACAACAAATAGACTACAGACTAGTTTCTGGGTGAGCCATTGGTGCGCATATCACGGTCAGTGGTCCATGACGGCAAACCCGGAGCCCACACGAGTTACCGTGTAGAACTCTTAACCCAACCCGTCCGGTCACAAACCACAGATAGTCAGTCCTGCTGCAAGACTCTGCAGTGTAAAACACAACATAAATATATGCTGGCCTTACCTGGAGTTCTTGTGAGTTGATCAGGCTCGGTTTGCAGCAGGACGGCTTCTCAGTAGCGTGGATCCGGGTGAATTGCGCTGTAAGCTCCTGGTTTTACCGCCCCACAGTTGAGCGCCATTTATCAGGGTAATAAAAATTCTAAGTACAGCACCAATCGGGCCCACCCCACTTGCCCCGTTGCCGGCGGTAAGAAGAGACACCACACAGGGATCTGGTATCATTCCTCACACGGGACATGGCTCTCGGCTGTGCCGACGTGCTTTCTTACAGATTACATGAGATTAGAGATGAGCGAACACCAAAATGTTCGGGTGTTCGTTATTCGAAACGAACTTCCCGCGATGTTCGAGGGTTCGTTTCGAATAACGAACCCCATTGAAGTCAATGGGCGACCAGAGCATTTTTGTATTTCGCCGATGCTCGCTAAGGTTTTCATGTGTGAAAATCTGGGCAATTCAAGAAAGTGATGGGAATGACACAGCAACGGATAGGGCAGGCGAGGGGCTACATGTTGGGCTGCATCTCAAGTTCACAGGTCCCACTATTAAGCCACAATACCGGCAAGAGTGCCCCCCCCCTCCCTCCCAACAACTTTTACTTCTGAAAAGCCCTCATTAGCATGGCATACCTTTGCTAAGCACCACACTAGCTACAACAAAGCACAATCACTGCCTGGATGACACTCCGCTGCCACTTCTCCTGGGTTACATGCTGACCAACCGCCCCCCCTCCCCCCCACAGCGCACACCAAAGTGTCCCTGCGCAGCCTTCAGCTGCCCTCATGCCACACCACCCTCATGTCTATTTAGAAGTGCGTCTGCCATGAGGAGGAACCGCAGGCACACACTTCAGAGGGTTGGCACGGCTAGGCAGCGACCCTCTTTAAAAGGGGCGGGGCGATAGCCCACAATGCTGTACAGAAGCAATGAGAAATAGAATCCTGTGCCACCGCCATCAGGAGCTGCACACGTGGGCATAGCAATGGGGAACCTATGTGCCACACACTATTCATTCTGTCAAGGTGTCTGCATGCCCCAGTCAGACTGGTAATATGTACCTTAACAGTAACCGCGTTGGTGGTAATGTGGTGGTGACTGCGGACCTAGTAGCACGGTTGTATTTTGTTGGTTTTCGGAATGCGGCCAGGATTAAGTGGGCCGTGGCGGGGGGATGGTGTGGGGGCTCTCTTGTTGTGTCGGTAAAGGTGAAATTCTTGGACTGCCACTAGACGAACCAATGCAAAGGCATTTGCCAAGAATGTTTTCCCTGTTGGAGGAGGAGGGGGATGTTTTTGAGGCACTACGTGTCCTCTCCACGTGTCCGTGGTTATATGCACCTTAACAGTAACCGCGTTGGTGGTAATGTGGTGGTGACTGCGGACCTAGTAGCACGGTTGTATTTTGTTGGTTTTCGGAATGCGGCCAGGATTAAGTGGGCCGTGGCGGGGGGATGGTGTGGGGGCTCTCTTGTTGTGTCGGTAAAGGTGAAATTCTTGGACTGCCACTAGACGAACCAATGCAAAGGCATTTGCCAAGAATGTTTTCCCTGTTGGAGGAGGAGGGGGATGTTTTTGAGGCACTACGTGTCCTCTCCACGTGTCCGTGGTTATATGCACCTTAACAGTAACCGCGTTGGTGGTAATGTGGTGGTGACTGCGGACCTAGTAGCACGGTTGTATTTTGTTGGTTTTCGGAATGCGGCCAGGATTAAGTGGGCCGTGGCGGGGGGATGGTGTGGGGGCTCTCTTGTTGTGTCGGTAAAGGTGAAATTCTTGGACTGCCACCAGACGAACCAATGCAAAGGCATTTGCCAAGAATGTTTTCCCTGTTGGAGGAGGAGGGGGATGTTTTTGAGGCACTACGTGTCCTCTCCACGTGTCCGTGGTTATAAGCACCTTAACAGTAACCGCGTTGGTGGGAAATGGCCTCGCCGCCATCATGTCTTTGGGAAGCCTCTGTTTCCACACCCCAGAGACATACCATTAGCAGCGGTATAGGCAGAGCCCAGAATTCGTAACATTTCAGCCGTAGCATTAGGACAGGCCCCACTAACATATCAGTAGCAGCATTATAGGAGGAGCGCAGTCTTCGTTCCATGTCAGCAATAGTAGCACTCAAGACCGGCCCCAGTAACAATTCCGAAGCAGCAGTATAGCGGGAGCGCAGTCTTCGTTCCATGTCAGCAATAGTAGCACTCAAGACAGGCCCCAGTAACAATTCTGAAGCAGCAGTATAGTGGGAGGCAGCCCAGTTTAACAAAAAATTGGTTCAAGTTAAAGTTTCAACGCTTTTAAGCGCATTGAAACTTATAAAAATTGTTCAGAAAAATTATTTGAGTGAGCCTTGTGGCCCTAAGAAAAATTGCCCGTTCAGCGTGATTACGTGAGGTTTCAGGAGGAGGAGCAGGAGGAGGAGGAGGAATATTAGACACAGATTGATGAAGCAGAAATGTCCCCGTATTGGATGGTGAGAGAGAATGTAGCTTCCATCCGCGGGTGCAGCCTACGTATTGCTTATGTATCGCTGCTGTCCGCTGGTGGAGAACAGAAGTCTGGGGAAATCCAGCCTTTGTTCATCTTGATGAGTGTTAGCCTGTCGGCACTGTCGGTTGACAAGCGGCTACGCTTATCTGTGATGATTCCCCCAGCCGCACTAAACACCCTCTCCGACAAGACGCTAGCCGCAGGACAAGCAAGCACCTCCAGGGCATACAGCGCTAGTTCAGGCCACGTGTCCAGCTTCGACACCCAGTAGTTGTAGGGGGCAGAGGCGTCACCGAGGATGGTCGTGCGATCGGCTACGTACTCCCTCACCATCCTTTTACAGTGCTCCTGCCGACTCAGCCTTGACTGGGGAGCGGTGACACAGTCTTCCTGGGGAGCCATAAAGCTGGCCAGGCCCTTAAAGACTGTTGCACTGCCTGGGATGTACATGCTGCTCGATCTCCGCACCTCCCCTGCTACCTTGCCCTCGGTACTGCGCCTTCTGCCACTAGCGCTGTCGGCTGGGAATTTTACCATCAGCTTGTCCGCAAGGGTCCTGTGGTATAGCAACACTCTCGAACCCCTTTCCTCTTCGGGAATGAGAGTGGGCAGGTTCTCCTTATAGCGTGGGTCGAGCAGTGTGTACACCCAGTAATCCGTCGTGGCCAGAATGCGTGCAACGCGAGGGTCACGAGAAAGGCATCCTAACATGAAGTCAGCCATGTGTGCCAGGGTACCAGTACGCAACACATGGCTGTCTTCACTAGGAAGATCACTTTCAGGATCCTCCTCCTCCTCCTCCTCCTCAGGCCATACACGCTGAAAGGATGACAGGCAATCAGCCGGTGTACCGTCAGCAGCGGGCCAAGCTGTCTCTTCCCCCTCCTCCTCATCCTCCTCATGCTCCTCCTCCTCCTCCTGTACGCGCTGAGAAATAGACAGGAGGGTGCCCTGACTATCCAGCGGCATACTGTCTTCCACCGCCCCCGTTTCCGAGCGCAAAGCAGCTGCCTTTATGGTTTGCAGGGAATTTCTCAAGATGCATAGCAGAGGAATGGTGACGCTAATGATTGTAGCATCGCCGCTCACCACCTGGGTAGACTCCTCAAAATTACCAAGGACATGGCAGATGTCTGCCAACCAGGCCCACTCTTCTGAAAGGAATTGAGGAGGCTGACTCCCACTGCGCCGCCCATGTTGGAGTTGGTATTCGACTATAGCTCTACGCTGTTCATAGAGCCTGGCCAACATGTGGAGCGTAGAGTTCCACCGTGTGGGCACGTCGCACAGCAGTCGGTGCACTGGCAGCTTAAAGTGATGTTGCAGGGTGCGCAGGGTGGCAGCGTCCGTGTGGTAATTGCGGAAATGTGCGCAGAGCCGGCGCGCCTTTACGAGGAGGTCTGACAAGCGTGGGTAGCTTTTCAGAAAGCGCTGAACCACCAAACTAAAGACGTGGGCCAGGCATGGCACGTGCGTGAGGCTGCCGAGCTGCAGAGCCGCCACCAGGTTACGGCCGTTGTCACACACGACCATGCCCGGTTGGAGGCTCAGCGGTGCAAGCCAGCGGTCGGTCTGCTGTGTCAGACCCTGCAGCAGTTCGTGGGCCGTGTGCCTCTTATCGCCTAAGCTGAGTAGTTTCAGCACGGCCTGCTGACGCTTGCCCACCGCTGTGCTGCCACACCGCGCGACACCGACTGCTGGCGACATGCTGCTGCTAACACATCTTGATTGCGAGACAGAGGAGGAGGAGGGTGCTTTAGTGGAGGAAGCATACACCTCCGCAGATACCACCACCGAGCTGGGGCCCGCAATTCTGGGGGTGGGTAGGACGTGAGCGGTCCCAGGCTCTGACTCTGTCCCAGCCTCCACTAAATTCACCCAATGTGCCGTCAGGGAGATGTAGTGGCCCTGCCCGCCTGTGCTTGTCCACGTGTCCGTTGTTAAGTGGACCGTGGCAGTAACCGCGTTGGTGAGGGTGCGTACAATGTTGCGGGAGACGTGGTCATGCAGGGCTGGGACGGCACATCGGGAAAAGTAGTGGCGACTGGGAACTGAGTAGCGCGGGGCCGCCGCCTCCATGATACTTTTGAAGGACTCAGTTTCCACAACCCTATACGGCAGCATCTCAAGGCTGATGAATTTTGCTATGTGGACGGTTAACGTTTGAGCGTGCGGGTGCGTGGCGGCGTACTTGCGCTTGCGCTCCAACAGTTGCGCAAGCGACGGCTGGACGGTGCGCTGAACTACACTGCTGGATGGGGCCGAGGACAGCGGAGGTGAGGGTGTGGGTGCAGGCCATGAGGCAGTAGTGCCCGTGTCCTGAGAGGGGGGTTGGATCTCAGTGGCAGGTTGGGGCACAGGGGGAGAGGCAGGGGTGCAAACCGGAGGCGCTGAACGGCCTTCGTCCCACCTTGTGGGGTGCTTGGCCATCATATGTCTGCGCATGGTGGTGGTGGTGAGGCTGTTGGTGTTGGCTCCCCGGCTGAGCTTTGCGCGACAAAGGTTGCACACCACTGTTCGTCGGTCGTCAGGCGTCTCTGTGAAAAACTGCCAGACCTTAGAGCACCTCAGCCTCTGCAGGGTGGCATGGCGCGAGGGGGCGCTTTGGGAAACAGTTGGTGGATTATTCGGTCTGGCCCTGCCTCTACCCCTGGCCACCGCACTGCCTCTTGCAACCTGCCCTGCTGATGCCCTTGACTCCCCCTCTGAAGACCTGTCCTCCTGAGTAAGCGTTGCACACCAGGTGGGGTCAGTCACCTCATCGTCCTGCTGCTCTTCCTCCGAATCCTCTGTGCGCTGCTCCCTCGGACTTACTGCCCTTACTACTACCTCACTGCAAGACAACTGTGTCTGATCGTCATCGTCCTCCTCACCCACAGAAAGTTGTTGAGACAGTTGGCGGAAGTCCCCAGCCTCTTCCCCCGGACCCCGGGAACTTTTGAATGGTTGGGCATCAGTGACGATAAACTCCTCTGGTGGGAGAGGAACCGCTGCTGCCCAATCTAAGCAGGGGCCCGAGAACAGTTCCTGGGAGTGTTCTCGCTCCTGAGCAGGTGTCATTGTAGTGGAGTGAGGAGGCTGGGAGGAAGGAGGAGCAGCAGACAGAGGATTCGGATTTGCAGCAGTGGACGGCGCAGAACTGCGTGTTGACGATAGGTTGCTCGAAGCACTTTCTGCCATCCAGGACAGGACCTGCTCACACTGCTCATTTTCTAATAACCGTCTCCCGCGTGGACCCATTAATTGGGTGATCAATGTGGGGACTCCAGAAACGTGCCTCTCTCCTAATCGCGCAGCAGTCGGCTGCGACACACCTGGATCAGGAGCTCGGCCTGTGCCCACACCCTGACTTGGCCCTCCGCGTCCTCGCCCGCGTCCACGTCCTCTAGGCCTACCCCTACCCCTCAGCATGCTGTATTACCAGTGATTTGATTTCACAGGCAGGAAATAAATTGGCGCAAGACTGCAGGCCAAATATAATTTTTTCCCTTTTTTGAAAACGAAAGGCCCCACTGCCTCTAGTGAATGAATAATCTAAGTTTAATAACTGTGCTGTGGCCCTGCTAATGTGTCACAGAACGTGAGGGTAGCAGAGTTATTATAACTCTGGCAGAGCAGGTATTTTTTTTCCAAATTAAGGAAAGCAAATGGCGAAGCCTGCAGTAAAACGTAGCCGGGTGCGTCTGATTTTTAAACGTTGCACACGCAGCCGACACGTGTCCACCGCCCTTAGGACGGACAGAGGCAGGACAAATAGAATTATTTTCACTTGTTTTACAAGCAAAAGGCCGCACTGCGTATATTCAATGAATAATAACTGTGTTGTGGCCCTGCCTACACAATTCTTTCCCTGCAGTATCAATGGAGGGTGCAATGCTCTGCAGAGGCGATTTTGAGAAGAAAAAAAATATGCAGCACAGCTAACAGCAGCCAGCACAGTACTGCACACGGTTAAATATGGCCCTAGAAAGGACCGTTGAGGTTCTTGAAGGCTACACTCACTCTTAACACTCTCCCTGCCTATGCAACACTTCTGTCCCTAATGCCGGGTGCAACGCTCTGCAGAGCCGATTTTGAGGGGAAAAAAAATTGCCACTGCTAACAGCAGCCAACACACAGCTATCAGTGGCCCTAATAAGGACCTTTGGGGGTCTTGAAGCCTACACTAACTACCAATTCTTTCCCTACAGCAGCTCCGGTACAAACAGCACTGTCCCTCACTAACTCACAAGGCATCTGAGGCGAGCCGCGGGAGGGGCCGACTTTTATATTAGGCGGACACCTGATCTCCCCAGCCACTCACTGCAGGGGGGTGGTATAGGGCTTGAACGACGCAGGGGGAAGTTGTAATGCCTTCCCTGTCTTTCAATTGGCCACAAAAGCGCGCTAACGTCTCAGGGAAGGAAGTGAAAGTAACCCGAACACCGCATGGTGTTCGTTACGAATAACGAACATCCCGAACACCCTAATATCCGCACGGATATCAAGTTCGGACGAACACGTTCGCTCATCTCTACATGAGATCTTATACCCTTTGTCCCATCCCCACCAGGGGGTGATGGGCTCATAACCATATATGGGAAGTCCGGATTTCTGCCTTAGACAGTGAGGCGCCTCTGGCTTGTACAGAAAATCACGTATTTAATTAACTCCAGTGCAAAGAATCACCCACTCAATTCTAAGAAGTCCGGATTTCGGGCCTGAGACAGTGAAAATTATGTACATGGTTGAACATCTTGATATGGGCTTCTGGGAAAACGGCCAAGTACATGTGTCCTTCATGTCTGGTTCGGTATCATCTCTGAATTTCTAAAACATCTCTCTCAGCCTTCTAAAGCCTTGGAATATCTGATGTAAGGCGACATATAAGTTTTTTTTTCATTTGGAATTGAATAAAACTTGCATATAGGTATAAAACATAAAAAAACATATGGCAATATATATATATATACCCCCACACTTTGGCTCACCTATGCTGTGAGTGCACAAAGACTTCCCATAGCTGTGTTTTACCTGTCCGACACAAATACACTGACTGACAAGGGTAGAAATGTGTACCGAGGTCCTTTGCGGGGTGAAACTTTGCCATGTTTGAGCGCTGTGATTTCTTTTTTTTTAAATCCAATTTTATTGGTTTTTCAGATTAAGGCATACTATTAACTCAATTGAACAAAATGCGCAATCATTCTCCTCGCAGGGAGTCAAAGCATAAATCTTCCGCTGTCTGGAATCATATATACAACATGAGCTTGGGGGCAAGGGCTCTGGAGAGCTTTATATGTGATCTTCTGGTGTCTGAGCTTGGCAGGTCTCCGGTGTTTGTATACCCTGCGAGGCTAACTGCGTCTTTAAACTTAAGAAGAAACATGAACTTCGGGGTAGGGAAGACAGGGGAAGTTAGGGAGGAGAAGAAGGTAGGGGCGTGGATGGAAATGTGAGGGGGAGGGGGGTATGATGGGAGGTGCTGAGTGACGTACTGCTGGTCTCCGCCGCGTCCACTCCACCGGCATCTCAGTCCTCCGCCATCTGTATTTTGGTCTGTATCACCTTCTTCAGCCGTAATAAAGATACGCCTGATCTTAAGTTTTGGGGCCAGTCTCTATCCATCTCCGGGGCCTCCTTCACCAGAAGTGAAAGCAAGAACGAGAGAGGTGTGTGTGTGGGGGGGGGGGGGGGGATACACACTTCTGTAGTTTGGGTTATTCCTGTACCATCGGTGGTTCCCAGAGTCTCTATGTCCCATCGGTTTAGACAATCCGCCTCCAAGGGGCCCACACCTCAACAAATTTATCATGTGAGCCTTTGTTCCAGCTTGAAAGTTCTTCCATGTTACAGATTGAATCTACTTTCAATTTCCATTGGGATAGGGTGGGTGAGGTTTTTTGGAGCCAGAGAGTAGGAATGAGAGCTTTTGCAGCGTTGATTAAGAAAGCAATTAGCTTGTCTTCTAACGGGTGGAAAGTAGGGGATGGTTTCCAAAGGAAGATAATTTCCTCTGTTAGATTGAGTCCCGGTTTTAATTGTTGTATGACTCTCTCTACCTCCGACCAAAAAGTTGTAATTTCAGGGCAGTTCCACCAAATATGTCTGAAGGAGCCTACTCCCTGGTTATACCTCCAGCATCTGTCATGCGGGGAAAGTTTATAGGCATACAGCCATTGAGGGGTTTTATACCACCTGACAAGAAGCTTATAGTGGCTTTCTTGTAGGAGTATGCACTGAGAGTGGCCGAAGGCTGTTTGTAGAATTGTCTTCACATCAGAGGCAGAGAGAGTCAGGTTTAATTCGCTTTCCCAAGATTTGATGAAAGTGGGTTTACAGTGGTCGGGTGGCGTTATAATCTTTTTTCGTAGGTAGGTGATCACTTTGTTTTTATTTTTTGGGGAGTCTTGATTGAGTAGTTTTTCAAATGGGGTTTCGGGTCTGGTGGATCTGTGCTTTTTCTTGAAATCTTCGAACGTATTAATTATGTGTGCTTTTTGCAGGAATGACATTGTTGTCTTGGTGGCCAATGATGCAACGATATCAGGTGCTTTTTTAGGGGCGTGTGTCTGGAGGTCTTTTATTTTTAGCTGATCGAAAGCCTTCCAGAGGCTCCTCGTTGGGCCCTCGGTCGGTCTTCCTAGTAATTTATTGATAGTGTTCAGCGGGGATACTGGGGAGGGGTCCGGTGCTAAGGATGTTTTCAATTTGTCCCATACTTCGCATGAACCTTTTAGTAGGGGATTAAATTTTTTCGACCTGTAATGTGTTTTGTTAGGGTACCATAGGTCTTCTGATAGGGTATCTCCATGAGAGCTCGATGCTAGTAGGTAAAGAATATCATCTTTCTTGGGGGAGTTGAGTTCTAGCCAGTAATTTAATTGTGTTGCTAAGTAAAAGTCGTGGACACATGGCAAGCCGATCCCTCCCTCCTCCCTTCTTCTAATCATGAGGCTGTAGGCCAGGCGGGGTCTTCTCTGTCTCCACGTAAATCCGTTAAAGGCTGAAAGGAGAGCTTTGAAGAAAGCCTGGGGGGGGGGGGGGGGGGGCGATTGGGAGCATTCTTAGTTTGTATAGGATCTTTGGGAGGATGTAGGAGTTTAATATATTTTTCCTACTGATCCATGAAATGAACGGGAGGTCGTATGTTTGAAGAAGGTGTTTAATCTGTGTTAATAGTGGGATGAAATTTTGAGGATATAGGTCTGAGGTGTTAGACCAAGCAAAGGGTGAACCGGAGCTAAGGGAGTCGTGTCTTGCTGGGGGTAACGTGATATTTAAGATGGTGGATTTAGCATAATTGATTTTAAAATTAGACACCGATCCGAAGTGTTCCAGCAGGGACATCAGGTTCGGGATGCTCGTTTCAGGTTCTGATATCACAAACATGACGTTGTCTGCAAAAGCAGCTGTGTTTAAAGTTTTTGTGCCTATTTTAAGCCCTTGTATGTTCGGATTCATTCTTACTCCTTGCAGGAGGGGTTCCATGGTGAGGACGAACAGGGTCGGGGAGAGCGGGCAGCCCTGTCTGCTTCTGTTCTTGATGTCAAAAGGAGGGGATAATATGTTATTAATTTTTAATCTCGCATAGGGTTCTCTGTATAGTGACAGGATTGCTTTAATAAAGATAGAGGGGACATTAAAATGGGTCAGGACATTTTCCATAGAGTTCCAGTTCACCCTATCGAACGCCTTTTCAGCGTCTGTACTGATCAGCACTAACGGGATTTTATGAGTTTGGGCGTATTTAATTGCGTGTAGTAATCTATAACTATTTCCTTTGCCTTCACGGCCTTTGACAAAGCCCGTTTGTTCTTTGTTTACTAAGGATGGTATTAGATCCTCCATTCTTCTTGCCAGTGAGAGGATATATATATATATATATTGCCATATGTTTTTTTATGCTTTATACCTATATGCAAGTTTTATTCAATTCCAAATGAGAAAAAACTTATATGTCGCCTTACATCAGATATTCCAAGAGGCCTTGCCAGGTGAAGACAAAAACGTATCTTGAACAAAATGTATCTTAAACACAGCAAAGAAGAACCAGACATGAAGGCCGCATGTACTTGGCCGTTTTCCCAGAAGCGCTGGAACAAGATATCAAGATGTTCAACCATGTACATAATTTTCACTGTCAGGCCGGAAATCCGGACTGCCCATATATGGTTATAAGCCCATCACCCCTTGATGGGGATGGGACAAAGGGTATAAGATCTCATGTAATCTGTAATAAAGCACAGCCGAGAGCCATGTCCCGTGTGAGAAACTATACCAGACCTCCGTGTGGTGTTTTCTTCTTATCGCCGGCAGCGGGCAAGTGGGGTGGGCCCGATTGGTGCTGTACTTAGAATATTTTATTACCCTGATAAATGGCGCAACCAACTGGGGCGACAAAGCCAGAGCCTTCAACGCATTCCACCCGGATCCACGCCACTGAGAAGCCGTCCTGCTGCAAACCGAGCCTGATCAACTCACAGAACTCCAGGTAAGGCCAGCATATATTTATGTTGTGTTTTACACTGCGAAGTCTTGCAGCAGGACTGACTATCTGTGGTTTGTGACCGGACGGGTTGGGTTAAGAGTTCTACACGGTAACTCGTGTGGGCTCCGGGTTTGCCGTCATGGACCACTGACTGTGATATGCGCACCAATCGGTCACCCAGAAACTAGTCTGTAGTCTATTTGTACTTTGAAGTTTTAACGTTTTAATAATAGTGGAGATTGTTCTATCTGCAGAAGTTTTTTTTTCTCTCTTTCTTTTCATTTAGTCTCACAAGAGAAGGGACCCTCAGTTTAGTTTAGTTAGTTGTTAATGGTTTAGCAGAGAGGGATGCATTTTGTGAGATAGGCTTCATAGGAGAAGGGACCCTCGGTCGGTTTGCCTTATATATGGGGCTAACGATTTGATTTCAGAGGGATGCATTCTGTGAAGTTGGTTCCATAGGAGAAGAGACCTTCGGTTGTCTTGCCAGTATATAAGGGCCTGACAATTTGGAATTAAGAAGGATACATTCTATGGAGCGTGTTATTATTATTTTTGTTGTTGTTCTAATATGCGTAAGATCTTATTAAAGAAGATAGAGCCCCTCAAGGGCTGCCGCCGTGTGGATGAATTTGTAGAATGTAAGAAAACTCTAATGAAAATGTGTGACACCGACCCGCATGGCAGATTACAAAATGGTGTCTGGGAGGAGGTCTTTAGGACCGAGAGGTGCCTTGGAAGATCAAGGTTTTCTAGAAAGTGCTGGAGAGGAGAGAGAGAGAGACAGTCAGAGAAAGTTAGGTATATACACATTATTTGTTTAAGAAAGTATCCGTAAGTGAAATGTTGAAAAGTACAGTAAGTGATCAAGAGGGCGTCAGGAGAGTGTCTATTGAAGGTTATATTGGCAGTTAGGTAGGGGAGAGAAATAAGGGGAGCAGGCAAAGTCGATAAGAAAGTTACAATGCATGTGATTTGTTGGCAAAGAAAGGAGAAAAATGTGTATAATACAAGATAGATAATAGATATGGATATATATGTGTATATATGTATATACTGTATGTGCAAATAGTTAACTGAGCTTGCTTTTAGGGGAGAAGAGTTTTGTTGACATGTAGCTGCGAGCTTGTGTTTAGTCTTCAAGGTCAAGAGATAACGAAGCGAGAGAAGGAATGCAATAATAACCCTGGATAATATCTCTGCTTGCTGTAAAGGAATGAAGGCTTGAAATGAATTTAATTAATTATACTGTCTTAGTAGGCAGGGAAATATAGCAATTTCTAAGTTATATTCTTACTTATACAGGGGTTGAAAATGAATGTTGCAAGGTCAGGCAATAGTTTACGCTAAAACAATTCAGTCTGTGTTTCATATTCGTAGAGAGATAAGAGATGTTTTAAAAAGGTGGGGGCTTTCAGACTTCACTTTTTGTTCAGGGTCAAATACAGAGAAATACAGAGAAAGAGAGACAAGGGGGGTTGAAAAATATCCACAGATTCTAAAATACTTTAGCGTTTAATACAGCATATAATAGCTTCAGTAAATAAGAAATATAGAATATTTCAGTCACTCAGCAAACTTTTTCACATAATTTGTCAAAGATAGCGCTCATTCACAATCTCATCTCAATAGAATCATGTACTTTATAAAATGATAGCACTCACCTCAATGTTTTTCAACTGATGTATGTATGTTTGTCAAACTTTTTTTGTCTGTGCATCTGTATGTACTGGTACACCTTCAATAGGGGGTGACGGACCAACTTGAGAGCATGGATGGATGAGAGTTAGTGACCCGTGTTCAAGCTGTGGTGGAATGTGTGATGCAGATATTGACTAGGGATAAAAGTCCTCCCCATGCATGGGACTTTGCTTGGTTGAGATGTGGACGTGTAGACTGTTACGCTGAAATGGAGCTGAGAAGACGGACGCACGGAGCCAATATCGAAGGGGTGGAGCTAGATGATGTAATAGTACGTAATGTTTCATCCTTCTTGTCCAAGGGAAGGGGTGAGGAGCTTGAGCAGCTAGTAAAAGTTTTTTGTTTTGTTTGTTTTTTTTCTCCTGTCTCAAATTTTGATAAGATATTGCAGGCAGGATCAGACTAATAATGAATTCACTTAAAGGGATCTCACATTTCCAATATTAGTAGATGTTTTGTAGGTTATTCTTCCCCAGTGTAACTCATGTCTGTTATTGGTGCTAACATTTTACAGGCCTTATCTGCATCCATCAAATCTTTTTACAATGTTATACTATCTTAAACCGGGTACTCTTCTTCCAATTGCGTACCCTGTTTCAAA
The DNA here is from genome assembly GCF_035609145.1 of Eleutherodactylus coqui. Taxonomy (NCBI): domain Eukaryota; kingdom Metazoa; phylum Chordata; class Amphibia; order Anura; family Eleutherodactylidae; genus Eleutherodactylus; species Eleutherodactylus coqui. The sequence continues at coordinate 114,184,209 of NC_089842.1, read as the reverse complement.
GGGGGGGAGGAGAAGGCATAGGTGATCTAGGTATTGCAAGTCAGCCATTTTTAAATTCAGCCATTTTTAAATTTTTTGCAAGCCATTTTTTTATTTTTTTATTTTTTGCAACAAGATTCTGATCTTTTTGAAATAGAATACCAGCCTGATTGTCTAGCATTGAAGCAACAAGAAAATTTAAGTTTTAAAAAAAGTTACTGAAAGCCCTTGTTAATAATGCATATTTTGAGTTGTTTTTTATAGATGGTACCCAGGGTGATTGACGACTCCACACTGGATATACAGTGGTTACACAACAAGATGTCCTAAAAGCAGAATGTCTCCGCATGTCGCAGTACAAGAAGCAGATCTAAAGGCCCTCACTGAGGCGTGTAGAGTGGAGGAAGGTAAGACGGCAAACATTTACACTGACTCCCGGTATGCATTTGGCATAGCTCATGATTACGGCCCAACATGGAAGGCCAGACAGTTTTTTATCTCAGCAGGACAGCCAATTAAGAATGTTGCAGCGGTGCAGACTCATGGAGACCCTACTTCTATCTGAAAAAGTGGAAAGCTCACACCAATTCCTACACCAAAAAAGCAAGAGGCAATGCCATCACAGGCCACACAGCAAAGGCAGCGGCCCTCAAGCCGTGGAAGAAAGAAGAAAAGAAGAATTTGATAATAACTTTGGACTTTGACTACACTTGGACTTTGATAAAAACTTGGACTTTGATAAAAACGTGGACTTTGATATGAACTTGGACTTTGATAAGGACTTTGATATGCTAAAGACTTTACAGTTACAAGCCAGCAAGGAAGAAAAGGAAAAATGGACTAAAAAGGGATGGCGTATGGTGAACAGTCAACAGAACTTGCTTACCATAGTCCCTGTGCCCCATGATGGCCCAGCTGACGCACGAAAAGACGCACCTCTCAAAGCAGTAATGATGTCGACGCTTGAACGAGGATGGGTGGCTCCTTGGTTTTCTGTAGCTGCTGCATCATTTGTCCAGTTTTGCATGATCTTTGCCGTAAGCAACAGGGCAGAAGTAAATTTGCCACCCCACACTTGCCTAGACCACTCTACCCATTTCAGGGATTGCAAATTTGGCTACACTCAGCTCCTACTTGTTGGGAAGCATGAATATGTGCTTGTTGTTGATTTCTTTTCAGGTTGGAGACCTACCCTGTTACCAAAGTAATTTCCAGGTAATCGCACAGAAGCTCATGAATGAGGTAATCTGCAGATATGGGGCACCGGAAGTGATTGAGTCAAACAAAGGTACACACTTCACGGGTGAAATAATGCAACACATCATGTCTATTTGGGTATATTCCAGGCTTTTCACACACCCTACCATCCGCGGAGTAGTGGGAAAGTAGATACAAAAGGTAATGAAGAAAATGGGCAAATTTTGAATTGAGTGTCTTCTATTAGTTTTTCTTTTTCTCCGGAGGATATATGCCACAGTATCAGAGTTTGGGGAATGATTTTCTTGTTAATTTTGTCATAGGTCTCTCCAAGGAATTGTTAGTAATGTATTCTGTAGTCTCTGCTTTTCTCCCAGGTCCTACAGATGAATGTCACAATCTTAAACCAGGTGACAGGGTCTATGTGAAAAAGTTTGAGAGAGAAACCCGGTTTAAAGGTCCTTACCAGATGTTGTTCACCACCCCAACTGCAGTCAAGCTCGAAGGAAAGCCCACTTGGATCCACACTTCGCACTGAAAAAACTAATGATCCCGCATATCCTTTACATGCTATAATGTGGTACAATTCCTCTAACACACACCTTTGACTACTGTACACTAGCCCCCTGTTTCAGAACAAATTAATACAATCAAATGTGCAATATGAATCCTACACTGAGGGTGAGAATCCAACACCGCATCGTGCTAAGAGAGAAGTTGACGCTCCAGGTGGTAACTTTAATCCACATGTATACCTAGATGTAATAGGAGTGCCAAGGGGGGTGCCAGATGAATTTAATTCTAGAGACCAGGTTAAAGCAGGTTTTGAGTCCTTATTTGCTATTGTCACTGTTAATAATAATGTAGATTGTATGAATTATATCTATTACAATCAGCAGAGGTTTGTAAACTGCACCATGGATACTTTACAAGGGTTAGCTGACCAGTTAGGGCCCACTGCATCCATGGCCCTAGAGTGGCCCTGGATATGATTTTAGCAGAAAGAGGTGGGGTATGTAATTTCCTGTTTGTGTATTATCCCTTTGATCAAAAAGAGTATGAGTAAGGGACTGGATAATGTGACCAAACTTTCCCTTGTTTGAAAAAGATGAAGAGCCAGTTCCGATAATGCCAACCACGTACGTTACCAGAAGAATGGAGAAATGTATTAGTACTGTGTCTGCCCCGGTCTCATAAGATGGACTGTCAGTGGACTTCCCATTTGCCTAGGGAAAGTGCAGAAGACCTTAGGTTCCGGCGAGGGCACACCCTGCGGGGTGTTAACTCGTACAGATAGAGGGTATGGATGCCCGGAAATAAGCCCAGGGAATCCATGGCCTCCTTCTGAGGTGAGGTAGGGATCCCTCCCCTTTAGGAGTAGGGACTTACGGGCAGTGGAGAAACCCTGACGCAAGGGAGAGACGACCGAGGAAGAGTGCAAGGTCTGATGCTTGATCTCCATATTAAGTTTTTTAGGGGGGTTTGTGAGGATATATATATATATTGCCATATGTTTTTTTTATGCTTTATACCTATATGCAAGTTTTATTCAATTCCAAATGAGAAAAAACTTATATGTCGCCTTACATCAGATATTCCAAGAGGCCTTGCCAGGCGAAGACAAAAACGTATCTTGAACAAAATGTATCTTAAACACAGCAAAGAAGAACCAGACATGAAGGCCGCATGTACTTGGCCGTTTTCCCAGAAGCGCTGGAACAAGATATCAAGATGTTCAACCATGTACATAATTTTCACTGTCAGGCCGGAAATCCGGACTGCCCATATATGGTTATAAGCCCATCACCCCTTGATGGGGATGGGACAAAGGGTATAAGATCTCATGCAATCTGTAATAAAGCACAGCCGAGAGCCATGTCCCGTGTGAGAAACTATACCAGACCTCCGTGTGGTGTTTTCTTCTTATCGCCGGCAGCGGGCAAGTGGGGTGGGCCCGATTGGTGCTGTACTTAGAATATTTTATTACCCTGATACCAGGAGTTTTGCCCAGAATTTAATATCTAAGTTTATTAAAGATATTGGCCTGTAGCTACTGCATAGTTGTGGATCTTTTTTATCTTTGTATATAAGCGTGATGTGCGCTTCTTGCGCTTGTTTTGGTAGGGGGTTCCCTGTCATAAGTGCGTCAAAGAGGTCTTTTAATTTTGGAACAAGAATATCTTTAAAAGCCTTATAATATCTTAATGAGAGGCCGTCCGGACCGGGACTTTTCCCCTCGGGGCTGAGCATTATTATTTCCTCTACTTCTTGTAGTGAGATAGGTTTGAGTAGAGAGTTGGCCTCTCTCTCTCCTAGTGTTGGCAATTTGATAGTTTTTAGGAACTTTTTTATTTGTTCTTCATTACCAACTTGTTCTCTGAGAGGGTCCTGTCTTTTTAGGTCGTACAGATTTGCGTAGAATCGCTGAAAGCATTCAGCAATTTCCTGGGAAGAGGTTGCTGTTCTATCCTTATGGTCTTTGATTGCTGTGATGATGTTTTTAGTTTTCGCTTTTTTAATTAAGGATGATGTAAGTTTGCTCCCTTTGTTGCCATGGGCGTATGCGATATGTTTAAAGTAAATATGTTTTTTATTATGTCTGGATTCTAATAGGCATTTAAGGGTGCGTCTCAGTTCTTTTAGTTCTCCCAGTTTATCTGAGGCTTGTGACAGCTTGTCTATCCGTTCTAATTTTGCTATTTTCGTTAGGAGGTCGTCTATTTCTGCTTGTTGTTGTTTTTTAACTCGTGCTCCTAGTGAAATTAGTAAGCCCCTTATGTAGGCTTTATGCGCCTCCCATATCATGGGAAACCGTACCTCACCCACAGGATTAAGATGAAAGTACTCTGTTAGCATTTTAGATAGGTACGCTCTGTCTGTTTCAGGATCGAGTAGCGAAGTGTTGAGCTTCCAAATCCATTCTCTGGGTCCCTCCCCTTTAATTCTGAGATCTGCATGAATGGGCGCATGATCGGAGATGGTAATAGCTTCTATTTTTGTTTTTTCAACTTTTGTTAGCGTGTTTTTGGAGATTAGGATATAATCTAACCTCTGGTATGAGGCATGAATTGGGAATAGTGGGTGTAGTCTTTTGTTGAGGGGTTTAGGGCTCGCCATGTGTCCACGACTCCCATGTCCTGAAGGGTTTTGTTGAGTTTCTTAACCTGTTTCTGTGGTATCCAAGATCTTCCCGTTGAAGAGTCTAGGAGGGGGTTTAATGAGGCATTTAAATCCCCACCAATGATAATAGGGCCTTCCGCAAACTCCTTTAGAATATTTAATTGAACTACTAACCAGTTTACTTGATTAGCATTAGGCGCGTATAAGTTGGCTATCGTTAGCTTGGTGTTATTGATGGTGCCTTTTAAGAATAGGACTCTTCCTAACTCATCTGAATATTTGGCCTTGAGGTTAAAGGTTATAGATTTGTGGAACATGGTAGAGACTCCCTTGGAGGCGGAGGTCGGGTGTGGGTTGTGGTAGCGCCGGGTAAAAGCCCTCCCCGGCAGGCATGGGCATTTATCTAGTTTGAAGTGTGTCTCCTGTAGTAATAAAATCTTTGACTTATATTTTTTAATAAGTTGGGAGATACTATACCTCTTCTGAGGAGTATTGAGGCCCCGGACATTGAAAGACGTGACCCTCACCAGATCCATGATCTTGACTTGGCTTTTGTTGGAGCAGTATTCGGTTTAGGAGAAGACGCGGCAGAGACAGATATTCTAATGGGATAAAACAGAGCAGTTAAGGCAAAATATAAAATCCTGATCAACTGTTACAGATGAGAGTATGTGGGTAGTAGGAGTGAGACCAGAAGGCTAGAGTAGAGAGGAGATTGATAGGTATTTTGTAGACGTCCGACAGAGGTTCAGACAGATACAGAAGGTCTGTAGAAGGTGAGAGGAAAGAGACCAACAGGGGAGGATAGGGAGGGAGGGTTGGGATATGTATACCAGCGATCCTTGTTGTCGGCTTGATGGATGCTGAAGATGAGGTCTTTGACAGTTCTCTTTTCCAAGAGATACAGAGAGAAGAGGAAGGGGGGGGGGGGTCTCCCGAATAACAGGAGTCCCTCTGTAGAGGGTGGGGCAGACTATGTAATGTGGAAGGCAAAAGAAAAACAAGATTAGTCCAGGGTGAAACCAAGGCTCCGGCCTTTGGTTTTCGTTGGTTCTGTGGGTGCCTGATCGGGGGGGGCACAGGCAGACTCCTCCTTCTGTGGGGATGTTCTGTATAAACAGGTTCTACTTTTTCGTAGGTGTAAAGTTCTTTTCCTGAGCAAGTTCGTAAAATAAGATTGCAACGGATGGAACATTAAATACTGGGTTGCCCCTTAACGTTGAGGGGGTCTGCCCAGGGAACTGGTTAAAGCTGGACTGTATGCTTACAGTCTCTAAGAGAGTGTCCTAGGATTGTGTCTAGGGGGTTCAGGTGTCCCTAGGTGCACTTTCCTCTCTGGTCTTCTTCTTGAGTTTGCTCCTGGGGGATTTGGAGTAGTTGGCTGTGTGCCAGCTTACTGGAGTAGGAAGGTGTGGGAGAGTCGGGAACTCCGGGAGGGGAAGCCAATTTGGTAATTATAGGCTCTAACCCCAGGTGTTGCCAGCAGCCTTTGAGATCTTCTGGGGAGCGGATGTTCAATCTCTTTCCTTTATGAGTGATGCCAATGCCGAACGGGTATAGCCACACATATCTAATATTCTTTGCCTTGAGGCCTTCAAGGAGAGGTCTGAGCAGTCTGCGTTTGGCTAGGGTAGTGGGCGAGAGGTCTTGAAATATCTGAATTGCTGCTCCATCATATAATAGATTCCTGGCACTTCGTGCTACATTCAAGATGGCCGCGGTGTCTGGGAAGGACATAAATCTGCAAATAACATCTCTTGGGGGGTCGCTGGGAGCGGATTGTGGCCTCAGAGCTCTGTGAATTCTTTCTATATTCATAGATATCGCTCTGTCTGCTCCCAAGAGATCTGTAAAAATCTCCATGGCTATTTTCTGTAGCGCATCATGAGCCCAGGATTCCGGCAGTCCCTTGATACGGACGTTATTCCGGCGGTTCCTATTCTCCATGTCCTCTTGCATCAGGAGCATTCTGTTTAGTTGGAGGTGCTGCTCTTTAACAACTGCAGCCAGCTCTCCTGTATGTGTGGTTATGGTAGCTGCAAAGCTTTCTAAATCTTCAACTCTCCCCCCCATGTTCCTTACCTCCTCCTTGATCTCGGACAATTCAGTCATGACTGGTTTCATGGCTTTGGTGAGTAGATCTTTCATAAATCCTTTTGAAAGGGGTTTGTCTTCCTCCTCGTCTGAGGAGCTTTCTCCCTCCCGCGCTATGGTCCGTGCTGCAGCTGCAGCTGGCGCCATCTTGCCTGCTGCGTGCGGGGAGCGGGAGCTCCGATCTTTTAGGAAGCGCTGGAGATCCGACTGACATCGGGCTGGTCGCGGTGTCCCCTGGTGCTCACCTCCTCTTTCCTTAGAGATTTTCCCTATTTTCTCTCAAAATAGCAGCTTTTAGGAGCCTGTATCTGTGCCTGTGTGACGGAGCACTAGTCCTATGCGGCCATCACACACCGCGGTCAGGCTCCACCCCGCGCTGTGATTTCTTCATGCGGAATACCATCTTTGTGCACCGACAGCTTAGGCAAGCCCAAGGAACCCAAAGACTTTCTGTTGCGGTGTTGAGCTACTTAAAGGGGTTGTCCCGCGCTGAAACGGTTTTTGTTTTTTTTCAACCCCCCCCCCCCCCCCCCGTTCGGCGCGAGACAACCCCGATGCAGGGACCTAAAGAAAAATCCGCACAGCACTTACCTGAATCCCCGCGCTCCGGTGACTTCTTACTTACCGGCTGAAGATGGCCGCCGGGATCTTCACCCTCGGTGGACCGCAGGGCTTCTGTGCGGTCCATTGCCGATTCCAGCCTCCTGATTGGCTGGAATCGGCACGTGACGGGGCGGAGCTACACGGAGCCGGCATTCAGCACGAGCGGCTCCATTGAGGAAAGAAGAAGACCCAGACTGCGCAAGCGCGTCTAATTTGGCCATCAGAGGGCGAAAATTAGACGGCCTCCATGGAAACGAGGACGCCAGCAACGGAGCAGGTAAGTGAAAAACTTCTTATAACTTATGTATGGCTCATAATTGATGCACAATGTACATTACAAAGTGCATTAATATGGCCATACAGAAGTGTATAGACCCACTTGCTGCCGCGGGACAACCCCTTTAACACCTACACAGAATGAATTGTGTGGGGACACATGGATTTCCTATTGCAATGCAACTCGCAGCACCTTGGGTCACACAAGATGGAGGCTGGGACCAAGCCTGACCCTGGGCCCACTCATGTGCTTCCCACACAGAGTATTGCTGCATTGTGGAGATGTGTAGAAGTGCTGGCACCTGAGTCCCCTTTATGCCCACGTTTGCAGCTCCTGACAATTTTGTGACGGAGGTGGCACAGGATTGGAATGATGATCGAACGTCAATTTATCATCAATTCTCAACAGCATTGTGGGCTATCGCTCACACTTTCAAAGAGGGTCGCTGCCTGGCCCTGCGAACCCTCTGCAGTGTGTACCTCCGGTTCCTCCTCATCCAGTACGCGCTTATAAATAGACATGAGGGTGGTGTGGCTATGAAGCGAGCGTGTGGCATAAGGGCAGCTGAATGCTGCGCAGGGACAATTTTGTATACACTGTGGACACAGGATCGTGCGGGGGGGGGGGGGTTGGACAGCAATGCCAGCATGTAACCCAGAAGAAGAGGCAGCTGTGTCACTCGCAGGCAGTGATTGTCCTTGGTTGCAGGTAGTGTGGTGCTTAGCTAAGGTGTGCCTTGCTAATGAGGGTTTGTCCCAAGTAAAAATTGTTGGGGGGGGGGCAGACTCTTGCCCCCATTTTGGCTTAAAGGTGTTGTCCCGCGGCAGCAAGTGGGTCTATACACTTCTGTATGGCCATATTAATGCACTTTGTAATGTACATTGTGCATTAATTATGAGCCATACAGAAGTTATAAAAAGTTTTATACTTACCTGCTCCGTTGCTGGCGTCCTCGTTTCCATGGTTGCCGTCTAATTTTCGCCCTCCGATGGCCAAATTAGCCACGCTTGCGCAGTCCGGGTCTTCTGCAGTCTTCTATGGGGCCGCTCGTGTAGAATGCCGACTCCGTGTAGCTCCGCCCCGTCACGTGCCGATTCCAGCCAATCAGGAGGCTGGAATCGGCAATGGACCGCACAGAAGCCCTGCGGTCCACGGAGACAGAGGATCCCGGCGGCCATCTTCAGCAGGTAAGTATGAAGACGCCGGACCGCTGGGATTCAGGTAAGCGCTGTGCGGGTTGTTTTTTTAACCCCTGCATCGGGGGTTGTCTCGCGCCGAACGGGGGGAGGGGGGTTAAAAAAAAAACAAAAAACGTTTCGGCGCGGGACAACCCCTTTAATAGTGGGACCTGGGAGCCTGAGATGCAGCCATGCATGCTGCCCCTGCCCTTCCCTATCTATTTCTGTGGTGTTTCCATGACTTTCTGAGGTTTTCCAGAGTTTCACAAGTCATGACCAATGCGGAGCATCGGTCCCATACTAAAATACTTCAATGGGGTTTGTTACTCGAAACAAGCTCTCATAGGCAGGGTCTTCTCTTGGGGGACTAGGGAATTATCAGTTAAATGGAAGAAACATATTAGCATTTTAAAATAGGTTCAGGGTATAACTGCCAAAACTACAGCAGTCGCATGCACAGCAGTAGTAGACCAGTATGAGCGGATAAAGGATTTTTTTTACCAATTCTATTAACAATTTGATTCCTCTTTTTTTTTATTTCTGGGACACTTGTGTGGATTTATAGTCAGAGGTGGGGTCCTCTGACACAAATTATCTAGCATAAATGTTGGTCTACTGGAAAATTAATTCCATGATTTTATCACTGATAAATAAATGTAAAAAGTCAAAGGGGGCAAAATTAGCAACATCTGCATTTACACGTGGATTTGCTACTAATTCTGGTATTGGGGGGGATTAATCTCCAGATTCCCACATTGTAGAAGGCATTTCACTTCTCAGCACCAATGACTCCTACTACTTCAACCAGCATGGGGCTAGTGGTAGAACTAGAGCTGTTACTGATAGAATTTATTTTTGCCTCAGTTTGGGTATAGCTACCAGAACTGCTAGAACAAATCAATGCATAAGCCTGCTCTGGAGTATATCTCTTGTGCGCCATTTTAGAACATTTCTTTTATAAGGAACGACATATAAGCCTAAAAGAAAAATGTAGTGAAATGGACACAATAACGAAATTCTGCCTAAAAGCATTGCAACTAAAAACACAGAAACTCAGGAAACGTCAGTAGATGTACACTACTAAACAATATGCTACTATCTTTTTTGTTGTATTTTCTGATTGCTTTTTTTTTAAAAGGAAGAAAAAAAAAAACAGCAGTTACCTGCACATAATAATGAAACACTGGTGTGTGATCAGGGTATGAGAATGGGGATTATCACGAGGTGATGAAAGGTACTTTCTTTTATACTTTTTATCTCCTCAGCAGTGGATTAGTAGCTTTTTATCTCTCTCCTCTCAAAAAAAAACTCAGTAAGGTGACAAAAATAACAGCACTAATCGAATGCTATATTTACTAAACAAATTACATAGATTGGTGTCATAGGCATATCACAGAGATCCATGTGGCTATGGGCCAATGACAATAGTCCCCAGTGGATGTTATGTGCCAAATCCTCCCACAACTTCTCCTCTCCCCTCCATTTCCCTCTCTCTCCCGCCCCTCTCATTGCCACTTTCAATTTGCCAAAAGGTATAAAATATCCATGTTGAACTTTGACATTATGCTTGATAAAGAAGGCAATTTGCAAACCTCTGAAACATGTTGAATCGCATATACGCATATATTGCTACCACATCATGTATCTTTAGGCTATTTGTCTATGTATATTTGTTATTTTTGAATAAAGAAAGACTGGCTCTCCAAAACATTTCCTTGGGTCATTAAGGACACATTTGGATTTTAGAGGAGTCCTATCCAGGAACGGACTCCTGTAAAAGTAAGTACACTATATTTTTTATACTGTCATCATCCACCCACCAGAAGTGCGAGATTTTACTTTACTTTGTTCTCAGAAGTTCTTTCAGTTTCATCTCGTCTCACCATTATAATCGGCAAGAGGAGATAAAAAATATTACACCCTAGTCCTCCCTAAATATCCCCCATGGAACTGTGCTCCTTTACCCCTACCAGAGATCTGCACACCCATGGCAAAATGGCAAGCACAAACACAGAAGCTATATGCCAAGCTGCAATTGGCAGTAACTGTCACATAGCAACTACTTACTTAGATTGCTATAATATACCTATGGCAGCGATCTATGTCATTTATTTAGTAAATACAGCACTAGTACTAAATGGGCACTGAGAGGAGCATTGGAGAAGTAGCAAGAAAAGGAGAAGGCACAGAGAAAAGTCATGGCTGGAAGAAGTTGTCATTATGATCTAGGCCCAGATATAGAATAAAATGGATGACTGTTATAATTGGAAATACCAGCACTGTAATCACTGTGTAGAGTGGGTATCTAACTATATTACATGGTAAAAAAAATCATAGACAGAGGCTAACCTAAAACATAACCTTTAATAGATATAATTAAACTAATCAAGCCTCATATATTAAGACAAGCTGATATACCTGGCTTCACCCAACTTAATTTGGTACAGGAGTTTACCTGTTGTTCGCACTAACATTTTTCATGAAGTCATGGTTACTTCTGAAAAACTGATTAATAAAATGTGTATACCTAAAGAGGAGTGTTGGATTCTTCTCAGACTGCATGTACCAATGTCCCTCTGTAGAATTTACACCCCTCCCATTTGTTTTACATTTTACCCTTAAAGGTAACACCTAGAGATGAGCGAGCACGAAAATGCTCGGGTGCTCGTTGCTCGAGTTGAACTTTCCACGATGCTCGAGAGTTCGTTTCGAGTAACGAACCCCATTGAAGTCAATAGGCGACTCGAGCATTTTTGTATATGACCGATGCTCCACTAAAGTTTTCATTTGTGAAAATCTGGAAAACCTATGAAAGTGATGGAAATGCCACAGCAACGGATAGGGCAGGCCAGGGGAAACATGCTGGGCTGCATCTCAGGCTCCCAGGTCTCACTATTAAACCACAATAGTGGCAAGAGTGTGCCCCCCCCCCCCTAAGAATTTTTACTTCGGACAAACCCTCATTAGCAAGGCACACCTTAGCTAAGCACCACACTACCCTCCAACCAAGCACAATCACTGCCTGCGGGACACACCGCTGCCTCTTCTCCTGGGTTACATGCTGCCCAACCCACCGCACAACCCTGCGTCCACAGCGCACACAAAAGTGTCCCTGCGCAGCCTTCAGCTACCCTCATGCCACACGCTCGCTTCATAGCCACACCACCCTCATGTCTATTTATAAGTGCGTCTGCGATGAGGAGGAACTGGAGGCACACACTGCAGAGGGTTGGCAGGGCCAGGTAGCGGCCCCCTTTAAACTGATGGGGGGGCGATAGCCCACAATGCTGTTGAGAATCGATGAGAAATTGACATTCAATCTTCATTCCAATCCTGTGCCACCTCTGTCAGGAGCTGCAAACGTGGGCATAAAGGGGACTCAGCTGCCAGCCCAGCACTTCTACACATCTCCACAATGCAGCAATACTCTGTGTGGGAAGTATGTGAGCGGGCCCTGGGTCTGCCTCTGTCCCAGCAAACACCTTATGTGGCCCAAGGTGCTGCGAGTGACATAGCAATGGGGACTCTATGTGTCCGCACGCTACTCATTCTGCTTGGGTGTCGGATACCTCATCGACAACGCAAGGGGTAAACCATCTGCACTCTGCACCCTACCCAAGTCTGTCAGTGTTTTGGGGACAGTCAATAAGTAAAGGAACGTCAAGCAGCAGGTTTTTCAGTGCAAATAATTTTATGTATCCATAGGAGTACAAGATAAATGCTTCTGCATCACACAGGAATAGCGACCTTTCGACCTTCTATGCTGGTCTTTGTCAAGCTAATACATCATTCACTCCTAGGTATTTTTATATACCCCTCCACCAATCCCCATCAGTAAAATCATTAAAACATGGAGCAGGTGGGATATATACCTTGCATATGGAATCCAGTGCATGTCCTAAATGCCTCAAGGCTGCTAATTGGCGTGCAACCGCCTTCACCATTCATGTGTCTGCACCGGAACTACTTTCCTACAAAGGTCCTCAAGCAGTCATGTGATGCATCACATGACGCGTCATGTGATCGAACTTGTTGCGCATCATTTCCTCTAACCAGAATTCGGTCGATTCGCATGCGCGCGAATTCGAACAAACTTCGCGATATTACGGCATGAAAGAGAGATCAGTTAGCCTTCTCTACCAATCGATCTGCGCTAATGCAGAGCCGCTCATTAAACGCGAATTCGTTCGCTGCGCATGCACAGGAATTCGAACAAATTTCGCGATATTACTGCATGCAATATAGATTAGTTAGCCTTCTCTACCAGTCGATCTGCGCAGATGCAAGGCCGCACACTAGACGTAACGTAGCACATCCTATTTGATCGGGCCCATACTCAAAATGCATATAGGGAATCATTCCACATATTGCAGTATTATCAGGTTATGCCCCAGTAAAACATCCCAAATGTTAACTGCTGAGATTTAATCACCTAATAAGACCTGATGCCGAAAATAATACTTTAAATATAAGTGGGGACATAGATATTCTATAATTACCCAGCCTTTCTTAAAATAGTGACCCAATTGCATATTATATCAACTAATCATATTTATTATAATCACCCAATAACGCCCTCGGGTATATATAATGTTGGTGCACAACTGTTTCCACGCGTTCATAAGGAAACCTATGCATATACATAGATCCATATATGGATCACCAGGTTGAACTGTTGCAAAAATGACCAGTCTTAGAATGGCCATAGTGCCCAAGGGAATTGATAAACTAGAATATGATCTCCAACCAAGTCCCCCTACTTTTGAATATTAACCACTAGGTTATAACCACGCAGTGCAGTACATAAACAGGGATGACTTCCAAATTTTATTTTATTAAATTACTGCAAAATACACATAAAAGCATAGGCCACGTCTATAATTGTGTACACAGAAACATTGAGGCAAGATGAACCAAGCCTAACCAATATGTTGAACAGAATTTCATGGACTCCACATACAGAGGATTAACACATATCAAGGCATACTTCATCATGCTCCTAGTGCCTGTAATACAAAAAAACATGTATTAGAAATATGTACAGGAGAAGAAAGATAGAAGACTGCAAAAAAATCACTGAAATGCAAACGTGTTGTATTCAAGGTTCAGACCAGATGGAGTCAAAGTGTCTAAATTGAAAATCCAACTGGCTTCTTTTTTCTTGAGTAATTTAATACGGTTGCCATCTCGAATATTCTCAGAGACATGGTCTATGACCCTGAACTTAAGTTGGCTTAGGTTATGTCCTGCAGCCAGAAAATGCTTAGGGATGGGCAATTCAGTGTTCTTGGTTCTAATTGTACTTTTATATTTCGTGATCCTAGAGCGGATCTCCTGAATAGTTTCGCCCACATAACATAAGCCACTCGGACATGATACTAAATAAACAACATAAGACGACTTACATGTGTCTTATATGAAAGACTTTGCCGGTTCTGGGGTGATTAAACATGTTCCCCCTGCTCATATTGCTGCAACATGTGCAGCTGAGACAGGGGAAATTCCCTTTCTTAGTTGGAAGAAAGGTACGTTGACTCTGAGCACCCATCTCTGGCAAATAGGAACGCACTAACCGATCTTTAAGATTTTGACCGCGTCGATAGGATATTATTGGAGGAAGAGAAAACTGAAGAACACTCCCGCAGCCCTTCGATAATAGGGGCCAATGTTTCCTAATAACCCTTGCCACTTGTTAACTTACAGGGCTATATTCCGATATAAAGGGAATACGAGAGGTTTCAGTTTCCCTACATCTAGGAATCAATAATTGATCCTGTGAAAGTTGTTGAATTTTGTCTGAAAGTGGTGTCAATAATTCACTTGGGTAGCCTCTTGCCAAAATTTTGGAGCACATTTGCTCTAATCTCTCATCAATGTTATCATTACTGACGAAACGTCTCACCCGGAGAAGCTGGCTCCAGGGTAAGGATTCAATGGTTCTTCTTGGATGAAAGCTATCAAACACCAACAGGTTATTTCTATCCGTCACCTTGGTGAAAAGATCAGTCTCTAATATGTTACCCTTCTTGGTTATTAACACATCCAAGAATTGTAATTCTGTCTTTGATGTAGACATTGTGAAATTAAGCTCCGGTAACAACTCGTTATAGAACGATCTCAACTCATCCTCAGGACCGTCACAAATCGTGAAGACATCGTCAATATACCTCCACCATCCACGCACGTGGTGCCAGGATGGGGAGGTATAGACCCTTGTCTTCTCGATATAATTCATAAAAATCACGGCATATGTTGGGGCCACATTCGACCCCTTTGCGGTTCTGCAACATTGCTGGTAGAAGACATTATCAAAGATAAAGAAATTGTTAGTGAGGATAAATTCCAGCAATGTCTAGATAAACTGAATAGTTCCATTACTCCAATCAGACTCTATTAGACACTTCCGAACCGCCTCTAGCCCTTTTTCATGAGAAATTATGGTATATAGCGAGGCCACATTCAGCGACACCAGTATTGTTTGCTCACTGACTCTTATTTCTTTTCTTTTATTCAAAAAGTCACTGGTGTCACGTATTTATGATCTCTCGCTTGTGGCAAACACTCTCAACACTCTATCTAAAAAACGAGATATTGTTTTGAAGAGAGAATGCCTACCGGAAAAAATTGGTCTTCCCGGGGAATTCTCCAAGTTCTTGTGAATCTTGGGCAAAACATAGATGGTAGGCGTGATGGGATGTGACACTAATAGAAAATTGTCAAGTTGTTGATCAATGATAGCGTTATCAACTGCCTCATTGATCAGAACACGTAATTGTGTCTGAAACCGTAGGGTGGGGTCATATCTCAGTTGTTCATATGTGTTAGGGTCGCTCAACTGGCGCTGGATCTCATTAATATATTTATCCCTATCCATAACAACGATTGCCCCACCCTTGTCTGCCGGTTTAATTACCACTGATTTATTTCTACTCAAATTCTTAACAGCTGTAAATTCATCCTTACTCATGTTGGATTTACATGGTTTACACAATTTGTGAGATCTTAAATGGCTCACATTCTGTTTCACAAATTTACAGAAAGTTTCCACAGTGTGGTCAGTTGTTGGTGGTTGAAAACGGCTGGTGGGGCGGAGACCAACCTCCCTCGAGGAAAATACCTCACGGGAGTTGGTCTGCGTCCCACCCTCCTGTCCTCTTGCAGTTGGGGCAGAAAAAAACACTTTCAATCTTAGACGCCTCTTAACCCCTTGAGTGGCACGCCCGGAAATTTTCCGGGACGAGCTCCACTGCTCATAGCGATACAGCCCGGAAGATTTCCGGGCTATGTATCACTATGGGAGCTGCAGAGCACAATGCCACAAGTTGTGGCAGTGTGCTCTGCCTGCACAGACCCACACAGAGCAGTGCAAGGGCTTTGAAAAACCAGCAGAAGATATTGCCGATATGCCGGCAACCTCCTGCACTGGTTTGTTTACAGGTTGCCATAGAGACCATCGGCTTGTCAGAAGCAAGCTGATGGTCTCTGTGGCAGGGAGAGCTGGTTGTTAGCTGTCAGAGGACAGCTAGGTACTAGCTCTTACAGCAGAGATCAGAGAAAACCTCCGATCTCTGCTGTGTTAACCCTTTACATGCTGCAGTCTATGTGACTGCAGCATGTAAAGGGCTGTCACTGCAGCATGTAAAGGGCTGTCACCATCGGACCCCCGGAATGTGATCAGGGGTCCTGATGGGTCCCTGTGGAAGTCCCCTAAAGGGACAAAAAAAAAAAAAGTAAAAAAAAAAAAAAGTAAAAAAATAATAAAAAAAAAATAAAAACACTTGTCTTTCTTTACTTTGTAAAAAATCAAAAATAAAATCACACATGTGGTATCCATGCGTCGTAATGACCCAGAGAAGGAAGTTAATACATTATTTAACCCCTTAATGACATGGCCCCTTTTTTTCTTTTTTCCCCATTTCTTTTTTTCCTCCCCCCTGTTTAAAAAATCACAACTTGTCCCGCAAAAAACAACCCCTTATATGGCCATGTCAATGGAAAAATGAAAAAGTTATGGCTCTTGAGACGCAACTGCAAAATTAGTTGAAATTCAATGATTACACCATTTTAAAAAACCTGCCCTGGTGGGCACGACAGGGTGGTAGGAAACCCGCCACTCAAGGGGTTAAAGGCATCCAAGTCAACATCCAATTGAAATCAATTTATCATTGGCCTAGGGCAAAAGGTTAAACCCCTTGACAACACTGAGATTTCCAAATCAGACAATTTAAGTGACGAGATGTTTACCACTAATGAATGGTCATACATTACGGAATTCTTTTGGTTGTTGCTCGAGTCTGTATAGTGTATTTTCCTTGCCCTGTCGTGTTTACATCCCAACGTGGGTTGGGATGTCATTCTGTACTTTGTTTAGATAAGTCATCAGTCGAGTCTGAACCAACGGAAGTAAATCCAAACTCACCTTTCCGTTTGTATCCACCCATTCGCCCTCGACGTGGGTGTCTCACCATCAAAATGTGTGTATATTTAGTAAAAAGGGGATTCAGAGTTAGATAGGTGGTACAGTAATTGACAGAGTCTTAATATTCCCTTCCCAGTCAGAAGAACTCTCAAGGTTTTTAATACACATTAGAGATGTTTAATGAGGGCACCATTGATGACACTAAACAACCTAAAACAATGCATCTTCACTGCAGTGGAATCAATAACAGAGGATATACTGGGATACGTCTGGGTATATCTCTAATCCCACAATAAAAAAAAAATAAAAAAAACTAAATGCCTTCAAACATTTCTGATTTATACACATGATTGCAAACTTAATTCTTTAGAAGTAATATTAATAGAAAGGGTTAAAAGACCAGTGCAAGGGGAAGATTGGAAATGGGTCCTATTGAATCTAGGTGATTTTTGGTTTATGACACTTGTAGACAGTTAAAGGGTGAAGTTGTGGATGGAGTATATCTCCCTCCCAGGCTCTTAGTCTGGACAGGGTGGCGATCCAGTCCATAACTTCAGCCGGGTTCTCAGAAAGCTCAGCTGTAGGCACTGGCCCCGTTACTGGGGCATAAAAGACTGCAGGTCTTTGGAGTCAGTGTCTGTCAAGCTGAGGAGGGAGTACAACCTTACAGCGTGGACCTGAGGAAACCTCTGAGCACCCTGCATGGTGCATCTTTGCATATGTTACTTTGAATGGACTTTTCTGTTGCTTTGCCTAGAGTGTACTTAAAAGAATAAAACTGAAGTAAGTTTTATGTACTTTCTAGTCCAGAGTGTCATTGTCGCCCCCTTTGTTGCACACTATAAACTAGATTTCCAAAGAGCCTCAAATCTAAGTCTGATTTGATGTACATTTACTAATTGGTAGATTACTTTATTAATAGTTTTCATTGTTTTTCTATAGTGTTTATGTGTTGAAAATGTTATGCATTTGATTATTCCTGACATGTGATTTGATTTGTAGATTTATCTCACATACTGGGAATCTATAAAGCTTAATTCTTCTGCTGGGAGGACTGTGCTATGATTAAAAACCATAGGTTTGGGTTAAAACAAAGAAGATTCTTAAGATGGATGCTTTTTAAAATGATGGTCTGTTTTTAATGATAATCTGTCATCTTGAATGTGTTTTGCCACCACTCCCCAGTTAAGACTGAGTCTGAGGGAGCACTGTAAAAAGATGGTGAGGGAGTATGTAGCCGATCGTACCACCGTCCTCCGTGATGCCTCTGCTCCATACAACTATTGGGTGTCAAAGCTGGACACGTTGCACGAATTTGTGCTGTACGCCCTGGAGGTACTGGCTTGCCCTGCCGCTAGCGTCTTGTCAGAGAGGGTGTTTAGTGCAGCTGGGGGAATCATCACTGACAAGCGTACCCGCCTGTCAACTGCCAGTGCAGACATGCTTACACTCATGAAGATGAACAAAGCCTGCATTTCCCCAGACTTTTCTTCTCCACCATCGGAGAGCAGCAGTACCTAAAGATTCTTTTCACTGCAACCGCTGATAAAAGCACTCTTCTCGTAGAGTAAAACGGGGCATTTACCTTTGTCAATCTGTCTCTGACATTAGTCCTCCTCCTGCTACTCCTCCTCCAGAAACAACATATCATCACGCTGAATGGCCAATTTTTCTGCAGCCCAAAAGGCTCATCTACATCTACCAATGTTTTTACAATTTTTCAAAGTTTGAAAACTATTGAGACTTTAACATGAACCAATTTTTTCAACAGGGCTGCCTACAGGCTCTGTTACAAATTAAGCAACAGTGAGCTGCATCTTATCAAAATATTTATGGGTTTCACCTGCCCTCTCGGTGGATACATTTTTCAGAGGTACACTTGTACTTTTGGTACACTTATTTTTGGGGCCCACGCCTACACTCTTATCCAACTTATTTTTCCAGCCTTCGCCTACTCTCATGGTACCCCAATGTTTCAGAGGTTGGCCTATACTATTACTACAGAAATTTTACTGGAGTCTGTCTGCCTATACTTCTGCTACAAGAAAGTTACAGGGGTCTGCCTATACTGCTGCCACTGAAATGTTACAGGGTTCTGCCTATACTGCTGCTACAAAAATGTAACAGGGGTCTGCCTATACTTCTGCCACGTAAATATTACAGGGGTCTGCCTATACTGCTGCCACAAGGATGTTACTGGGGTTTGCCTATACTACTGCCACTTAAAAGTTACAGGGGTCTGCCTATACTGCTGCCACAAGGATGTTACTGGCACTGCAATGGGATTTCTTTATGTACAGTCGGTGGGTTCCTAGGGGCCACCCATGCTGTGGGTGCACACAGACTTCCCATAGCGGAGTTGTACCTGCCTGGCACTTTAAAAAAAAAAAACAGACTGACTAGGGCATGGAATGTGGGGCAAAGCCAACATGTCTTTTCTCTCACGTAACCTCAGCTATCCGGGGCACTGTAATGGGATTTATTTATGTACCGTCTGTGGGTTCCTGGGAGCCACGCATGCTGTGGGTGCACACAGACTTCCCATTAAGGTGTTTTACCTGTCTGTCCCCAAAACACTGACAGACTTGGGTAGGGTGCAGAGTGCAGATGGTTTACCCCTTGCGTTGTCGATGAGGTATCCGACACCCAAACAGAATGAGTAGTGTGTGGACACATGGAGTCCCCATTGCTATGTCACTCGCAGCACCTTGGGCCACACAAGGTGTTTGCTGGGACAGAGACTGACCCTGGGCCTGCTCACATACTTCCCACACAGAGTATTGCTGTATTGTGGAGATGTGTAGAAGTGCTGGGCTGGCAGCTGAGTCCCCTTTATGCCCACGTTTGCAGCTCCTGACGGAGGTGGCACAGGATTGGAATGAAGATGGAACGTCAATTTCTCATTGATTCTCAACAGCATTGTGGGCTAACACCCCCTCTTTTACAAAAGGTCACTATCTGGCCCTGCCAACCCTCTGCAGTGTGTGCCTCCAGTTCCTGCTCATGGCAGACACACTTATAAATAGACACGAGGGTGGTGTGGCTATGAAGTGAGCGTGTGGCATGAGGGCAGCTGAATGCTGCGCAGGGACAGTTTTGTGTGCGCTGCGGACGCAGGGTCGTGTGGGGGTGGGGGGGGGTGGGCAGCATGTAACCCAGGAGAAGAGGCAGCTGTGTGTCCCGCAGGCAGTGATTGTGCTTGGTTGGAGGTAGTGTAGGGCTTAGCTAAGGTGTGCGTTGCTAATGAGGGTTTGTCCGAAGTAAAAATTGTTAGGGGGGGGGGGGGGGGGTCACTATTGCCGCTATTGTGGCTTAATAGTGAGACCTTGGGAACCTGAGATGCAGCCCTGCATGTTGCCCCTCGCCTGCCCTATCCGTTTCTGTGTCGTTTCCATCACTTTCGTAGGTTTTCCAGATTTTCACAAATGAAAACCATAGCGGAGCATGGGTCATATACAAAAATGCTCGAGTCAGCCATTGACTTCAATGGGGTTTGTTACTCAAAACGTACTCTTGAGCATAGCGGAAAGTTCAACTCGAGCAACGAACACCCGAGCATTTTGGTGCTTGCTCATCTATATATATAAAGCTGAAAGCCCTCACTGACTCACTCACTGACTGACTCACTCACTGACTGACTTGCCAAAAGTTCTCCAACTTCCCGATGTCGTAGAAACATGAATTTTGGCACGAGCATAGATTATCCCCAAAATAGGAAAAGTAATTGGGTCCCAACTCGATTATTCAATTCTAGCGCAAAAGAATTGGCGTAGAAATTTAACGTACATAATTAGAGATGAGCGAGCACCAAAATGCTCGGGTGCTCGTTACTCGGGACGAAATTATCGCGATGCTCGAGGGTTCGTTTCGAGTAACGAACCCCATTGAAGTCAATGGGCGACCCGAGCATTTTTGTATTTCGCCGATGCTCGCTAAGGTTTTCATGTGTGAAAATCTGGGCAGTTCAAGAAAGTGATGGGAACGACACAGCAACGGATAGGGCAGGCGAGGGGCTACATGTTGGGCTGCATCTCAAGTTCACAGGTCCCACTATTAAGCCACAATACCGGCAAGAGTGCCCCCCCCCCTCCCAACAACTTTTACTTCTGAAAAGCCCTCATTAGCAATGCATACCTTAGCTAAGCACCACACTACCTCCAACAAAGCACAATCACTGCCTGCATGACACTCCGCTGCCACTTCTCCTGGGTTACATGCTGCCCAACCCCCCGCACGACCCAGTGTCCACAGCGCACACCAAATTGTCACTGCGCAGCCTTCAGCTGCCCTCATGCCACACCACACTCATGTCTATTTATAAGTGCGTCTGCCATGAGGAGGAACCGCAGGCACACACTGCAGAGGGTTGGCACGGCTAGGCAGCGACCCTCTTTAAAAGGGGTGGGGCGATAGCCCATAATGCTGTACAGAAGCAATGAGAAATAAAATCCTGTGCCACCGCCATCAGGAGCTGCACACGTGGGCATAGCAATGGGGAACCTATGTGCCACACACTATTCATTCTGTCAAGGTGTCTGCATGCCCCAGTCAGACCGGGCTTTTTAATTCATAGACACAGGCAGGTACAACTCCCTATTGTGAAGTCCGTGTGGACCGACAGCATGGGTGGCTCCCTGGAACCCACCGGCGGTACATAAAAATATCCCATTGCAGTGCCCATCACAGCTGAGGTAGTAATGTCATGTTTAATGCAGGTGGACTTCGGCCCACACTGCATGCCCCAGTCAGACTGGGGTTCTTTACAAGTGGAAACAGATGCATTTATAATTCCCTGTGCACCTACAGCATGGGTGGCTCCCTGGAACCCACCGGCGGTACATAAAAATATCCCATTGCATTGCCCAACACAGCGGATGTAACGTCAGCTGTAATGCAGGTGGGCTAAAAATTCATTTGATTACACTGTAGGCGAGGGCCCACAAAAATTGCTGTATCAACAGTACTAATGTACATCCAAAAAATTGGCCATGGCCAACCAAGAGGGCAGGTGAAACCCATTAATCGCTTTGGTTAATGTGGCTTAAGTGGTAACTAGGCCTGGAGGCAGCCCAGTTTAACGAAAAATTGGTTCAAGTTAAAGTTTCAACGCTTTTAAGAGCATTGAAACATATAAAAATTGTTTAGAAAAATTATATGAGTGAGCCTTGTGGCCCTAAGAAAAATTGCCCGTTCAGCGTGATTACGTGAGGTTTCAGGAGGAGGAGCAGGAGGAGGAGGAGGAATATTAGACACAGATTGATGAAGCAGAAATGTCCCCGTTTTGGATGGTGAGAGAGAACGTAGCTTCCATCCGCGGGTGCAGCCTACGTATTGCTTACGTATAGCTGCTGTCCGCTGGTGGAGAAGAGAAGTCTGGGGAAATCCAGGCTTTGTTCATCTTGATGAGTGTAAGCCTGTCGGCACTGTCGGTTGACAGGTGGGTACGCTTATCCGTGATGATTCCCCCAGCCGCACTAAACACACTCTCTGACAAGACGCTAGCCGCAGGACAAGCAAGCACCTCCAGGGCATACAGCGCGAGTTCAGGCCACGTGTCCAGCTTCGACACCCAGTAGTTGTAGGTGGCAGAGGCGTCACGGAGGACGGTCGTGCGATTGGCTACGTACTCCCTCACCATCCTTTTACAGTGCTCCCGCCGACTCAGCCTTGACTGGGGAGCGGTGACACAGTCTTGCTGGGGAGCCATAAAGCTGGCAAAGGCCTTGGAGAATGTTCCCCTGCCTGCGCTGTACATGCTGCCTGATCTCTGCGCCTCCCCTGCTACCTGGCCCTCGGAACTGCGCCTTCTGCCACTAGCGCTGTCGGATGGGAAGTTTACCATCAGTTTGTCCACCAGCGCCCTGTGGTATAGCATCATTCTCGAACCCCTTTCCTCTTCGGGAATGAGAGTGCAAAGCCTCTCCTTATACCGTGGATCGAGCAGTGTGTACACCCAGTAATCCGCAGTGGCCAGAATGAGTGTAACGCGAGGGTCACGAGAAAGGCATCCTAACATGAAGTCAGCCATGTGTGCCAGGGTACCTGTACGCAACACATGGCTGTCTTCACTAGGAAGATCACTTTCAGGATCCTCCTCCTCCTCCTCTTCCTCCTCCTCAGGCCATACACGCTGAAAGGATGACAGGCAAGCAGCATGGGTACCGTCAGCAGTGGGCCAAGCTGTCTCTTCCCCCTCCTCCTCATCCTCCTCATGCTCCTCCTCCTCAACGCGCTGAGATACAGACAGGAGGGTGCTCTGACTATCCAGCGACATACTGTCTTCCCCCGGCTCTGTTTCCGAGCGCAAAGCGTCTGCCTTTATGCTTTGCAGGGAACTTCTCAAGATGCATAGCAGAGGAATGGTGACGCTAATGATTGCAGCATCGCCGCTCACCACCTGGGTAGACTCCTCAAATTTTCCAAGGACCTGGCAGATGGCTGCCAACCAGGGCCACTCTTCTGTAAATAATTGAGGAGGCTGACTCCCACTGCGCCGCGCAAGTTGGAGTTGGTATTCCACTATAGCTCTACGCTGCTCATAGTCTGGCCAACATGTGGAGCGTAGAGTTCCACTGTGTGGGCACGTCGCACAGCAGTCGGTGCACTGGCAGATTAAACCTATGTTGCAGTGTCCGCAGGGTGGCAGCATGCGTGTGGGATTTGCGGAAATGTGCGCAGAGCTGGCACACCTTTCCGAGCAGGTATGACAAGTGGGGGTAGCTTTTCAGAAAGCGCTGCACCACCAAATTAAAGACATGGGCCAGGCATGGCACGTGCGTGAGGCTGCCGAGCTGCAGAGCCGCCACCAGCTTACGGCCATTGTCACACACGACCATGCCCGGTTGGAGGCTCAGCGGCGCAAGCCAGTGGTCGGTTTGCTCTGTCAGACCCTGCAGCAGTTCGTGGGCCGTGTGCCTCTTCTCTCCTAAGCTGAGTAGTTTCAGCACGGCCTGCTGACGCTTGCCCACCGCTGTGCTGCCACGCCGCGTGACACCGACTGCTGGCGACGTGCTGCTGACACATCTTGATTGCGAGACAGAGGTTGCGTTGGAGGAGGAGGAGGAGGAAGGTGCTTTAGTGGAGGAAGCATACACCGCCGCAGATACCACCACCGAGCTGTGGCCCCCAATTCTGGGGGTGGGTAGGACGTGAGCGGTCCCAGGCTCTGACTCTGTCCCAGCCTCCACTAAATTCACCCAATGTGCCGTCAGGGAGATATAGTGGCCCTGCCCGCCTGTGCTTGTCCACGTGTCCGTTGTTAAGTGGACCTTGGCAGTAACCGCGTTGGTGAGGGCGCGTACAATGTTGCGGGAGACGTGGTCGTGCAGGGCTGGGACGGCACATCGGGAAAAGTAGTGGCGACTGGGAACCAAGTACCGCGGGGCCGCCGCCGCCATCATGCTTTTGAAAGCCTCCGTTTCCACAAGCCTATACGGCAGCATCTCTAGGCTGATCAATTTTGCAATGTGCACGTTTAACGCTTGAGCGTGCGGGTGCGTGGCGTCGTACTTGCGCTTGCGCTCAAACTGTGGCACTAGCGACGTCTGGACGCTGCGCTGAGAGACATTGCTGGATGGGGCCGAGGACAGCGGAGGTGAGGGTGTGGGTGCAGGCCAGGAGATGGTAGTGCCTGTGTCCTCAGAGGGGGGTTGGATCTCAGTGGCAGGTTGGGGCACAGGGGGAGAGGCAGTGGTGCAAACCGGGGGCGCATGCTGTTGGTGGTGCCTCCCCAGCTGATCTTGGCGCGACAAAGGTTGCACACCACTGTTCGTCGGTCGTCAGGCGTCTCTGTGAAAAACTGCCACACCGTAGAGCACCTTGACCTGTGCAGGGTGGCATGGCGCGAGGGGGCGCTTTGGGAAACAGTTGGTGGATTATTCATCTGGCCCTGCCTCTACCCCTGGCCACCGCACTGGCTCGGCCTGTGCCCACACCCTCACTTGGCCCTCCGCGTCCTCGGCCGCGTCCACATCCTCTAGGCCTACCCCTACCCCTCAGCATGCTGTATTACCAGTGATTTGATTTCCCAGACAGGAAAGAAATTGGCGCAAGGCTGCACTCAACCGTAGCTGGTTGCGTTTGATTTTTGTACGTTCTCTACGCAGCACACACGTACACGGAGACCTTAGGACTGACACAGGCAGGCCAAATATAATTTTTTCGCTTTTTTGCAAAGGGAAGGCCCCACTGCGTATATTCAATGAACAATACGTTTAATAACTGTGGTGTGGCCCTGAAAAAGTGTCACACAACTTTAGTGTAGCAGAGTTATTAACTCTGGCAGAGCAGGTATTTGCCAGTCAGGAAAGAAAATGGCGCAAGCCTGCAGTAAACCGTAGCTGGTTGCGTCTGATTTTTGTACGTTCTCCACGCAGCACACACGTACACGGAGACCTTAGGACTGACACAGGCAGGCCAAATATAATGTTTTCGCTTTTTTGCAAAGGGAAGGCCCCACTGCGTATATTCAATGAACAATAACTGTGTTGTGGCCCTGCCTACACAATTCTGTCCCTGTAGTATCAATGGAGGGTGCAATGCTCTGCACAGACGATTTTTAGAAAAAAAAAAAATGCAACACTGCTAACAGCAGCTAGCACAGTACTGCACACGGTTAAATTTGGCGCTAGAAAGCACCGTTGAGGTTCTTGAAGGCTACAGTCACTCCTAACACTCTCCCTGCCTAAGCACCACTTCTGTCCCTAATGCCGGGTGCAATGCTCTGCACTGCCGATTTTGAGAAAAAAAAAACACTGCTAGCAGCAGCCTGCACACAGGTAGATGTGGCCCTAAGAAGGACCTTTGGGGTTCTTGAATCCTACACTAACTCCTAACGCTCTCCCTACAGCAGCTCCAGCACGATAGTACTTTCCCTCAGCTAAGTCACAAGGCATGTGTGGCGAGCCGCGGGAGGGGCCGATTTTTATACTCGGGTGACATCAGATCTCCCCAGCCACTCACAGCAGGGGGGTGGTATAGGGCTTGAACGTCACAGGGGGAAGTTGTAATGCCTTCCCTGTCTTTCAATTGGCCAGAAAAGCGCGCTAACGTCCAGAGAGGAAACTGAAAGTAACCAGAACACCGCGTGGTACTCGTTACGAGTAACGAGCATCCCAAACACCCTAATATTCGCACGAATATCAAGCTCGGACGAGTACGTTCGCTCATCTCTATACATAATCTAAATCTCTCACTTCCCAATGTCATAGAAACTTAAAACTTGGCACGGGCACTGAATATGTCATAAATAGGAAAAGTTAATGGGTCCCAATTTGATTATTCAATTCTATGCGCAAAAGAATTAGCGTCCAAATTTTACGTACGGAATCTAATTCTTTCACTTCCCGGTGTCATAGAAACTCGTAATTTGGTACGGGCATTGATTATGTCATAAATAGGAAAAGCTAATGGGTCCCAACTCGATTATTCAATTCTATGCGCAAAAGAATTAGCGTCCAAATATTACGTACGGAATGTAATTTTCTCACATAGAAACTTAACATTTGGCACGGGCATTGAATATGTCATAAATAGGAAAAACTAATGGGTCCCAACTCGATTATTCAATTCTATGCGCAAAAGAATTAGCGTCAAAATTTTACGTACGTAATGTATTTTTCTCACTTTCCAGTGTCATAGAAACATGAAATTTGGCACGAGCATTGATTATGTCATAAATAGGAAAAGCTAATGGGTCCCAACTCCATTATTCAATTCTATGCGCAAAAGAATTAGCGTCCAAATATTACGTACGGAATCTAAATTTCTCACATAGAAACTTAAAATTTGGCACGGGCATTAATTATGTCATAAATAGGAAAAGCTAATGGGTCCCAACTCGATTATTTAATTCTATGCGCAAAAGAATTAGTGTCCAAATTTTACGTACGGAATCTAATTCTTTCACTTCCTGGTGTCATAGAAACTCGAAATTTGGCACGGGCATTGATTATGTCATAAATAGGAAAAACTAATGGCTCCCAACTCGATTATTCAATTCTATGCGCAAAAGAATTAGCGTCAAAATTTTACATACGGAATGTATTTTTCTCACTTTCCAGTTTCATAGAAACGTGAAATTTGGCACGAGCATTGATTATGTCATAAATAGGAAAAGCTAATGGGTCCCAACTCCATTATTCAATTCTATGCAAAAGAATTAGCGTCCAAATTTTACGTACAGAATGTAATTTTCTCACTTTCCGGTGTCATAGAAACGTGAAATTTGGCACGAGCATTGGTTATGTCATAAATAGGAAAAGCTAATTGGTCCTAACTCGAATGTTCAATTCTAGTGCAAAAGAATTAGCATCCAAATTTTACGTATGGAATGTAATTTTTTCACTTTCCGGTGTCATAGAAATTTGAAATTTGGCACGAGCATTGATTATGTCATAAATAGGAAAAGCTAATGGGTCCCAACTCGATTATTCAATTCTATGCGCAAAATAATTAGCGTCCAAATTTTACGTACGGAATGTATTTTTCTCACATAGAAACTTAAAGTTTGGCACGGGCATTGATTATGTCATAAATAGGAAAAACTAACGGGTCCCAACTCGATTATTCAATTCTATGCGCAAAAGAATTAGCGTCCAAATTTTACGTACGGAATGTAATTTTTTCACTTTCCGGTGTCATAGAAACGTGAAATTTGGCACGAGCATTGATTATGTCATAAATAGGAAAAGCTAATTGGTCCTAACTCGAATATTCAATTCTAGCGCAAAAGAATTAGCGTTAAAATTTTACGTACGGAATGTAATTTTCTCTTACTGGTGTCATAGAAATGTGAAATTTGGCATGAGCATTGATTATGTCATAAATAGGAAAAGCTAATGGGTCCCAACTCCATTATTCAATTATATGCGCAAAAGAATTAGCGTCCAAATTTTACGTACGGAATGTAATTCTCTCACATAGAAACTTAAAATTTGGCATGGGCATTGATTATGTCATAAATAGGAAAAGCTAATGGGTCCCAACTCCATTATTCAATTCTTTGCGCAAAAGAATTAGCGTCCAAATTTTATACACGGAATGTAATTTTCTCACTTTCCGGTGTCATAGAAACGTGAAATTTGGCACGAGCATTGATTATGTCATAAATAGGAAAAGCTAATTGGTCCTAACTCGAATATTCAATTCTAGCGCAAAAGAATTAGTGTCCAAATTTTATGTACGGAATGTTACTTTCTCACTTTCCGGTGTCATAGAAATGTGAAATTTGGCACGAGCATTGATTATGTCATAAATAGGAAAAGCTAATGGGTCCCACCTCGATTGTTCAATTCTAAGCGCAAAATAATTAGCGTCCATATTTTACATATGGAATCTAATTCTCTCACTTCCTATTGTCATTTTATATAAAGGAAACGTCGCATGGTTACCTCCCGTGGTGTTTTCTGGGTAACACAGAGAACTATGCAAAATAGTGAACATATGTTTTTCCGGTATCTCTAAAGTAACCACGACTTCATAGGATTTCCGTGTGAACACCAGATAAACACCAGTACCAAATTAAATCGGGCAAAGCCGGGTATATCAGCTAGTCTCTACATATAATCTAAGTAATTATATAATGCACATATTGTAAAGGGAATCTGTACAGAATTATGGACCTATTTAGACTAAACAGAAAAAAAAAGATTGAACAGTGCAGCTTTACTGCTCCTTACACTTCGTAATATGCACAGGTTGTAGTTAATGAAAGGCAGTCATACTATGAAGCGTATAATAGACGGCGGTATGATGGTAGAATATGATTTTTATTGTGAATTTTTTGTTATTAACACTTTATTTTTGTAACTTATCTTTGGACTGATAATAGTACTAGGATCTAATGTGATCATCTTGTACATCATGAGGTATTGTATGACTTCTGGCTATTTGTATTATCAGTATTGTGATAAAGGTAAACATGTAGCATTGAAGTGTGTGCTTTCCTTGAGGACATCTGTATGACTTTTCTGCTGCTTAGCACATGATTATGAATCTGTATGCATGAGTCATGCATTTCTCTTAAACAGGTTGCCTGAATATAACTTTTTTTTTTTCTTAAATGGCCATGCATGCTCTATAATAAAAAAAAAGTACATACTTACCTATGTTCTCCCCCCTGGAAGCAGAGGTACAGCTCCGGTGAAAATGCTGCTGTCATTGCAGAAGTCTGATGATAGGATCAGGACTGGAGTCCAAGGAACTAAACTTATTCTCTCTTTATGAAAAACTAGCTGATATACCCGGCTTCGCCCGAGTTAATTTGGTACTGGTGTTTATATGATGTTCACACCGAAAATCTTATGAAGTCGTGGTTACTTTAGAGATACTGAGGAAAACATATGTTCACCATTTTGCATAGTTGTCTGTGTTACGTGGAGGCAACCATGCAACGTTTCCTTTATATAAAATGACATCAGGAAGTGAGAGAATTAGATTACCTACATAAAATTTGGACACTAATTCTTTTGCGCTTAGAATTGAATACTCGAGTTGGGACCCAGTAACTTTTCATATTTATGACACAATCAATGCTTGTGCCAAATTTCATGTTTCTATGACATTGGGAAGTGAGAGATTTAGATTATGTACGTAAAATTTGGATGCTAATTTTTTTGCGCATAGAATTGAACAATCGAGGTGGGACCCATTAGCTATTCCTATTTAGGAAATAATCAATGCTCGTGCCAAATTTCCCGTTTCTATGACACCGGAAAGTGAGAAAATTACATTCCGCACGTAAAATGTGGACGCTAATTCTTTTGCGCATAGAATTGAATAATCGAGTTGGGACCCATTAGCTTTTCCTATTTATGACATAATCAATGCTCGTGCCAAATCTCCCGTTTCTATGACACCGGAAAGTGAGAAAATTACATTATGCACGTAAAATTTGGACGTTAATTCTTTTGCGCATAGAATTGAATAATCGAGTTGGGACCCATTCGCTTTTCCTATTTATGACATAATCAATGCTCGTGCCAAATCTCCCGTTTCTATGACACCGGAAAGTGAGAAAATTACATTCTGCACGTAAAATTTGGACGCTAATTCTTTTGCGCATAGAATTGAATAATCGAGTTGGAACCCATTAGCTTTTCCTGTTTATGACATAATCAATGCTCCTGCCAAATTTCGAGTTTCTATGACACCGGGAAGTGAGAGAATTAGATTCCGTACGTAAAATTTGGATGCTAATTCTTTGCGCAAAGAATTGAATAAGCGAGTTGGGACCCTTTAGCTTTTCCTATTTATGACATATTCAATGCTCGTGCCAAATTTTAAGTTTCTATGACATTGGGAAGTGAGAGACGTGAAATTTCGCACGGGCATTGAATATGTCATAAATAGGAAACGCTAATCGGTCCCAACTCGATTATTCAATTCTATGCGCCAAAGAATTAGCGTCCAAATTTTACGTACGGAATCAAATTCTCTCGCTTCCCAATGTAATAGAAACGTGAAATTTGGCAGGAGCATTGATTATGTCATAAATAGGAAAAGCTAATGGGTCCCAACTCCATTATTCAATTCTATGCACCAAAGAATTAGCGTCCAAATTTTACGTACGGAATCTTATTTTCTCGCTTCCCAATGTCATAGAAACGTAAAATTTGGCACGAGCATTGATTATGTCATAAATAGGAAAAGCTAATGGGTCCCAACTCCATTATTTAATTCTATGCGCAAAACAATAAGTGTCCAAATTTTACGTACGAAATGTAATTTTCTCACTTTCCGGTGTCATACAAATGTGAAATTTGGCACGAGCATTGATTATGTCATGAATAGGAAAAGTTAATGGGTCCCAACTCGATTATTCAATTCTATGCGCAAAAGAATTAGCGTCCAAATTTTACGTACGGAATCGAATTCTCTCGCTTCCCAATGTAATAGAAACGTGAAATTTGGCACGAGCATTGATTATGTCATAAATAAGAAAAGATAATGGGTCCCAACTCCATTATTCAATTCTATGCGCCAAAGAATTAGCGTCCAAATTTTATGTACGGAATCTAATTTTCTCGCTTCCCAATGTCATAGAAACTTGAAATTTGGCACGAGCATTGATTATGTCATAAATAGGAAAAGCTAATGGGTCCAAACTCAATTATTCAATTCTATGCGCAAAAGAATTAGTGTCCAAATTTTACGTACGGAAAGTAATTTTCTCACATAGAAACTTGAAATTTGGCACGAGCATTGATTATGTCATAAATAGGAAAAGCTAATGGGTCCAAACTTGATTATTCAATTCTATGCGCAAAAGAATTATTGTCGAACTTTTAAGTACGGAAAGTAATTTTCTCACATAGAAACTTGAAATTTGGCACGGGCATTAAATATGTCATAAATAGAAAACGCTAATGGGTCCCAACTCCATTATTCAATTCTATGAGCCAAAGAATTAGCGTCCAAATTTTACGTACGGAATGTAATTTTCTCACATAGAAACTTGAAATTTGGCACGGGCATTGAATATGTCATAAATAGGAAACGCTAATGGGTCCCAACTCGATTATTCAATTCTATGCGCAAAATAATTAGCGTCCAAATTTTACGTACGGAATGTAATTTTCTCACATAGAAACTTGAAATTTGGCACGGGCATTGATTATGTCATAAATAGGAAAAGGTAATGGGTCCCAAGTCCATTATTCAATTCTAAGCACAAAACAATTCGCGTCCAAATTTTACGTACGGAATCTAATTATCTCACTTCCTGATATATATATATATATATATATAAATATATATATATATATATATATATATATGAATGTATGTCTGTCTGTCCTTTATGCATTAGTACACCATTCATCCAATCGCCATGAGACTTTGGGAAGTTGCTGAGTACACTCCAGGGTAGATTATAGGCATAGTACAACTATCCTACGATAGGTGGCGCGCGTGCGAGCATCGTCGACAGTTATGCCCCCCAGACAAAGATCGTTTGATTTCCATCTCAAGCACAAAAGCAAAAGGCATTACGAGCAACGGGATGCGTGTTCAACTACAAAATGATGCATCCGCCGAACGTTTCGCAAGACAATTGCTGGATATTGAGAATGCTGAGGTAAAATGAAAGCTGTGCTGTGATTGGTTGCTATTTCTTATACTGCTGAGGTAAAATGAAAGCTGTGCTGTGATTTGTTGCTATTTCTTATACTGCTGAGGTTGCATGAAAGCTGTGCTGCGATTCGTTGTTATATATTATACCACTGAGGTAACATGAAAGCTGCGCTGTGATTGGTTGCTATATGTAGTACTGCAGAGGTAACATGAAAGCTGCGCTGTGATTGGTTGCTATTTTTTATATTGCTGAGGCAGAATAAAAGTTGCGCTGTGATTGGTTGTTATTTCTCTTACTGCTGAGGTAACATGAAAGCTGTGCTGTGATTGGTTGTTATATTTTATACTGCTAAGGTAACATGAAAGCTGCGCTGTGATTGGTTGTTATATATTATACCACTGAGGTAACATGAAAGCTGCGCTGTGATTGGTTGTTATCTAGATATATAAAAACGAATGAATGTATGTCTGTCTGTCTTCGCAGCAACGCGCGACGGGTAAGCTAGTCTATATATATAAAATTGAATGTATGTCTGCGTGTGTGTCTGTCTGTCTGTCTGTTTGTCCTTTATGCGCTACTACACCATTCATCCGATCGCCATGAAACTTTGGGAAGTTGTTGAGTACACTCCTGGGAAGATTATAGGCATAGTACAAATATTCTATTATAAATGGCGCGTGCGCGAGCTTCGTTGACAGTTACGACCCCCCCCCATGTAGATCGTTCGATTTCCATCATTGCCACCAATTCTCTCACTTCCCGATATTGTAGAAACATGAAATTTGGCACGAGCATTGACTATGTCATAAATAGGAAAAGTTAATGGGTCCCAACTCGATTATTCAATTCTAAGCGCCAAAGAATTAGCGTCCAAATTTTACGTACGGAATCTAATTTTCTCGCTTCCCAATGTCATAGAAACTTGAAATTTGGCACGGGTATTGAATATGTCATAAATAGGAAAACCTAATGGGTCCCAACTCGATTATTCGATTCTATGCGCAAAAGAATTAGAGTCCAAATTTTACGTACGGAATGTAATTTTCTCACATAGAAACTTGAAATTTGGCACGGGCATTGAATATGTCATAAATAGGAAAAGCTAATGGGTCCCAACTTGATTATTCAATTCTATGCGCCAAAGAATTAGCGTCAAAATTTTACGTGCGGAATGTAATTTTCTCACATAGAAACTTGAAATTTGGCACAGGCATTGATTATGTCATAAATAGGAAAAGCTAATGGGTCCCAACTCGATTATTCAATTCTATGCGCAAAAGAATTAGCGTCCAAATTTTATGTACGGAATGTCATTTTCTCACATAGAAACTTGAAATTTGGCACGGGCATTGAATATGTCATAAATAGGAAATGCTAATGGGTCCCAACTCGATTATTCAATTCTATGCGCCATAGAATTAGCATCCAAATTTTACGTACGGAATGTAATTTTCTCACATAGAAACTTGAAATTTGGCACGGGCTTTGAATATGTCATAAATAGGAAAAGCTAATGGGTCCCAACTCGATTATTCAATTCTATGCGCAAAAGAATGAGCGTCCAAATTTTACGTACGGAATGTCATTTTCTCACATAGAAACATGAAATTTGGCATGGGCATTGGTTATGCCATAAATAGGAAAAGTTAATGGGTCCCAAGTCGATTATTCAATTCTAAGCGCAAAACAATTAGCGTCCAAATTTTACGTACGGAATCTAATTCTCTCACTTCCTGATATATATAAATGAATGTATGTCTGTCTTTCTGTCCTTTATGCATTACTACACCATTCATCCAATTGCCATGAGACTTTGGGAAGTTGTTGAGTACACTCCTGGTAAGATTACTGGCATAGTACAACTATCCTACGATAGGTGGCGCGCGTGCGAGCATCATCGACAGTTATGCCCCCCCAGACAAAGATCGTTTGATTTCCATCTCAAGCACAAAAGCAAAAGGCATTACGAGCAACAAGATGAGTGTTCAACTACAAAATGATGCATCCGCCGAACGTTTCGCAAGACAATTGCTGGATATTGAGAATGCTGAGGTAAAATGAAAGCTGTGCTGTGATTGGTTGCTATTTCTTATACTGCTGAGGTAACATGAAAGCTGTGCTGTGATTGGTGGCTACTTCTTATACTACTGAGGTTGCATGAAAGCTGTGCTGCGATTCGTTGTTATATATTATACCACTGAGGTAACAGGAAAGCTGCGCTGTGATTGGTTGCTATTTTTTATATTGTTGAGGCAGAATAAAAGTTGTGCTGTGATTGGTTGTTATTTCTCTTACTGCTGAGGTAACATGAAAGCTGCGCTGTGATTGGTTGTTATTTTTTATACTGCTAAGGTAACATGAAAGCTGCGCTGTGATTGGTTGTTATATATTATACCACTGAGGTAACATGAAAGCTGCGCTGTGATTGGTTGTTATCTAGATATATAAAAACGAATGAATGTATGTCTGTCTGTCTTCGCAGCAACGCTCGACGGGTAAGCTAGTCTTTATATATATAGATGAAGTCATAATTAGTGATTGAGCCTTAAGGATGAGGCAAAGTTCTTGGTGAATGCTGCTAATATTTATTTGTATGCATTTTAATTCCTTGAATCTCAGACATGAGGATTTCATAGCTCATACATCAAGATTCATAATAATGTAGTAAAGAGCAGGCAAGTCATACTGATCCACTCAAGCAAAACACGCAGTTCAAAGCAAAATGTTTACCTTTATTAGCATATTGCAATAGTGTCTGATGTAATGCAAATAGCCAGAAGTCATACAATACCCCATGATTTCGCAGACGACCATATGAGGTCTCAAGACTATTATGAGTCGAAAGAAAGTTTCTAAAAACAAAATGTTAATAACAGCCAACTAGCCATTTATTTAAAGGGAACCTGTTACCTGCCTAAAGCACCATAAACTAAAGGCCCATTTACATTGGACGAGGGTGGGGCAACCAATGCCTGACACTTGTCCCTGCATCCTTGCTCTCCCGTGCTCCCGCACGGGAGCTAACACAGCTGGCTTGCACATGGAGCGGCCAGCATGTGCTGCTAAAAATGACAATCATCGCTCATCGTGCAGTTCAAACAGCTGCCATTCAATAGCGAACGGCACCTGTGTTATGTGAATGGAGAGGGGCGGGGGAGCAAGAGGAAAGCTGCACTGCTCTGCTCCCCTGCTGGATGCTCCGTGTGCAAGCCAACTGTGCTAGCTCCCGTGCGGGAGTATGGGAGCGCGGGGATACAGGGATGAGTGTCGGGCATTGTTTGCCCGACACTTGTCCGGTGTAAATCGGCCTTAACTTACAGTGCTGTTAGGTCAGGTGACAGGGAGGCGGGTGATGTATTTTTTATACTTGCGTGCTACATGAATCTTCTGGTGCCCACCACTGAAGTCCACACAAGTCTATGAAAGATCACATGCATGGCTCTCTGAAAAGAGTCAGATTTTCATCCGTAGCGCAGAATTCAATGGCGGGTACCTCGATATCCAGCTAGCGAGCAAGTATAAAAAAATACATTACTCGGCTCCCTGTCACGTGCTCTAACAGCATCATGGCAAAAAAATCCTATTAAAATCATAATCTGAAATAACACCATAGCCCATTACATGCTTCGCTGTACAGCTCTGTATGCAGTCAGGATGTACATAGTTATATGTGTGTCAAGAAGGAATTAATCTAAATGGATCTTTAATAAAGATGAGCGAGCACCAAAATGCTCGGGTGCTCGTTACTCGGGACGAAATTATCGCGATGCTCGAGGGTTCGTTTCGAGTAACGAACCCCATTGAAGTCAATGGGCGACCCGAGCATTTTTGTATATCGCCGATGCTCGCTAAGGTTTTCATTTGTGAAAATCGGGGCAATTCAAGAAAGTGATGGGAACGACACAGCAACGGATAAGGCAGGCGAGGGGCTACATGTTGGGCTGCATCTCAAGTTCC
Organism: Eleutherodactylus coqui; assembly: GCF_035609145.1. Classification (NCBI taxonomy): domain Eukaryota; kingdom Metazoa; phylum Chordata; class Amphibia; order Anura; family Eleutherodactylidae; genus Eleutherodactylus; species Eleutherodactylus coqui. The sequence continues at coordinate 114,148,312 of NC_089842.1, read as the reverse complement.
CACGTCCCACTATTAAGCCACAATAGCGCCAAGAGTGCCCCCCCTCCCAACAACTTTTACTTCTGAAAAGCCCTGATTAGCAATGCATACCTTAGCTAAGCACCACACTACCTCCAACAAAGCACAATCACTGCCTGCATGACACTCCGCTGCCACTTCTCCTGGGTTACATGCTGCCCAACCCTTCCCCCCCCCCCCCGCACGACGCAGTGTCCACAGCGCACACCAAAGTGTCCCTGCGCAGCCTTCAGCTGCACTCATGCCACGCCACCCTCATGTCTATTTATAAGTGCGTCTGCCATGAGGAGGAACCGCAGGCACACACTGCAGAGGGTTGGCACGGCTAGGCAGCGACCCTCTTTAAAAGGGGCGGGGCGATAGCCCACAATGCTGTACAGAAACAATGAGAAATATAATCCTGTGCCACCGCCATCAGGAGCTGCACACGTGGGCATAGCAATGGGGAAGCTATGTGCCACACACTATTCATTCTGTCAAGGTGTCTGCATGCCCCAGTCAGACCGCGGTTTTTTATAAATAGTCACAGGCAGGTACAACTCCGCAATGGGAATTCCGTGTGCACCCACAGCATGGGTGGCTCCCTGGAGCCCACCGGCTGTACATAAATGTATCCCATTGCAGTGCCCTGGAGACAGCAGAGCTAACATCAGATTAATGCAGGTGGGCTTCGGCCCACACTGCAAGCCCCAACCTGACCGGGGTTTTTAATTCATAGACACAGGCAGGTACAACTCCCTGTGGACCCACAGCATGGGTGGGTGCCAGGAAGCCACCGGTGGTACATAAATATATCCCATTGCATTGCCCATCACAGCTGAGGTAATGTCATGTTTAATGCAGGTGGGCTTCGGCCCACACTGCATGCCCCAGTCAGACTGGGGTTCTTTAGAAGTAGACACATGCAGTTACAACTCCGTGTGGACCGACAGCATGGGTGGCTCCCTGGAACCCACCGGCGGTACACAAATATATCCCATTGCAGTGCCCAGCACAGCTGATGTAACGTCAGCTTTAATGCAGGTGGGCAAAAAATTAATTGGATTACACTGTAGGCGAGGGCCCCAAAAAATTGGTGTACCAACAGTACTAATGTACCTAAGAAAAATTGCCCATGCCCAACCAAGAGGGCAGGTGAAACCCACTAATCGCTTTGGTTAATGTGGCTTAATTTGTAACTAGGCCTGGAGGCAGCCAAGTTAAAATAAAAATTGGTTCAGGTGACAGTTTCAATGCTTTAATGAGCATTGAAACGTATAAAAATTGTTAACAAAAATTATATGACTGAGCCTTGTGGGCCTAAGAAAAATTGCCCGTTCGGCGTGATTACGTGAGGTTTCAGGAGGAGGAGCAGGAGGAGGAGGATGAATATTATACATAGACTAGCTTGCCCGTCGCGCGTTGCTGCGAAGACAGACAGACATACATTCATTCGTTTTTATATATCTAGATAACAACCAATCACAGCGCAGCTTTCATGTTACCTCAGCAGTAAGAGAAATAACAACCAATCACAGCGCAACTTTTATTCTGCCTCAGCCATAGAGAATTAGATTCCGTACGTAAAATTTGGACGCTAATTGTTTTGCGCTTAGAATTGAATAACGGAGTTGGGACCCATTAACTTTTCCTATTTATGGCATAATCAATGCCCGTGCCAAATTTCAAGTTTCTATGTGAGAAAATGACATTCCGTACGTAAAATTTGGACGCTAATTCTTTTGCGCATAGAATTGAATAATCGACTTGGGACCCATTAGCTTTTCCTATTTATAACATAATGAATGCCCGTGCCAAATTTCAAGTTTCTATGTGAGAAAATTACATTCCGTACGTAAAATTTGGACGCTAATTCTTTTGTGCATAGAATCGAATAATCGAGTTGGGACCCATTAGCGTTTCCTATTTATGACATATTCAATGCCCGTGCCAAATTTCATGTTTCTATGTGAGAAAATTACATTCCGTACGTAAAATTTGGACGCTAATTCTTTGGCGCATAGAATTGAATAATGGAGTTGGGACCCATTAGCGTTTTCTATTTATGACATATTCAGTGCCCGTGCCAAATTTAAAGGTTTCTATGTGAGAAAATTAGATTCCGTAAGTAAAATTTGGACGCTAATTCTTTTGCGCATAGAATTGAATAATCGAGTTGGGACCCATTAGCGTTTTCTATGTATGACATATTCAATGCCCGTGCCAAATTTCAAGTTTCTATGTGAGAAAATTACTTTCCGTACGTAAAAGTTGGACGCTAATTCTTTTGCGCATAGAATTGAATAATCGAGTTTGGACCCATTAGCTTTTCCTATTTATGACATAATCAATGCTCGTGCCAAATTTCAAGTTTCTATGTGAGAAAATTACTTTCCGTATGTAAAATTTGGACGCTAATTCTTTTGCGCATAGAATTGAATAATCGAGTTGGGACCCATTAACTTTTCCTATTCATGACATAATCAATGCTCGTGCCAAATTTCACGTTTGTATGACACCGGAAAGTGAGAAAATTACATTTCGTACGTAAAATTTGGACGCTTATTGTTTTGCGCATAGAATTAAATAATAGAGTTGGGACCCATTAGCTTTTCCTATTTATGACATAATCAATGCTCGTGCCAAATTTTACGTTTCTATGACATTGGGAAGCGAGAAAATTAGATTCTGTACGTAAAATTTGGACGCTAATTCTTTGGCGCATAGAATTGAATAATGGAGTTGGGACCCATTAGCTTTTCCTATTTATGACATAATCAATGCTCCTGCCAAATTTCACGTTTCTATTACATTGGGAAGCGAGAGAATTCGATTCCGTACGTAAAATTTGGACGCTAATTCTTTGGCGCATAGAATTGAATAATGGAGTTGGGACCCATTAGCTTTTCCTATTTATGACATAATCAATGCTCCTGCCAAATTTCACGTTTCTATTACATTGGGAAGCGAGAGAATTCGATTCCGTACATAAAATTTGGACGGTAATTCTTTGGCGCATAGAATTGAATAATCGAGTTGGGACCGATTAGCGTTTCCTATATATGACATATTCAATGCCCGTGCCAAATTTCACGTTTCTATGACATTGGGAAGCGAGAAAATTAGTTTCCGTACGTAAAATTTGGACGCTAATTCTTTGGCGCATAGAATTGAATAATCGAGTTGGGACCCATTAGCGTTTCCTATTTATGACATAATCAATGCTCGTGCCAAATTTCAAATTTCTATGACATTGGGAAGCGAGAAAATTAGATTACGTACGTAAAATTTGGACGGTAATTCTTTGGCGCATAGAATTGAATAATCGAGTTGGGACCGATTAGCGTTTCCTATTTATGACATATTCAATGCCCGTGCCAAATTTCACGTTTGTATGACATTGGAAAGCGAGAAAATTAGATTCCGTACGTAAAATTTGGACGCTAATTCTTTGGCGCTTAGAATTGAATAATCGAGTTGGGACCCATTAGCTTTTCGTATTTATGACATAATCAATACTCGTGCCAAATTTCATGTTTCTACGACATTGGGAAGTGAGAGAATTAGTGGCAGTGATGGAAATCGAGCGATCTACGTGGGGGGGGGCGTAACTTTCGACGACGCTCGCACGCGCGCCATTTATCGTAGGATATTTGTACTATGCCTATAATCTTCCCAGGAGTGTACTTAACAACTTCCCAAAGTTTCATGGCGATCGGATGAATGGTGTAGTAGCGCATAAAGGACGAACAGACAGACACGCACGCACGCACGCACACATACATACATTCAATTTTATATATATAGATTGATGAAGCTAAAAGGTCCCCGTTTTTGATGGTGATAGAGAACAATGCTTCCATCCGCGGGTGCAGCCTACGTTTTGTTTAGGTATCGCTGCTGTCCGCTGGTGGAGAAGAGAAGTCTGGGGAAATCTAGACTTTGTTCATCTTGATGAGTGTAAGCCTGTCGGCACTGTCAGTTGACAGGCGGGTATGCTTATCCGTGATGATTTCCCCATCCGCACTAAACGCCCTCTCTGACAAGACGCTAGCCGCAGGACAAGCAAGCACCTCCAGGGCATACAGCGCGAGTTCAGGCCACGTGTCCAGCTTCGACACCCAGTAGTTGTAGGGGGCAGAGGCGTCACGGAGGACGGTCGTGCGATCGGCTATGTACTCCCTCACCATCCTTTTACAGTGCTCCCGCCGACTCAGCCTTGACTGGGGAGCGGTGACACAGTCTTGCTGGGGAGCCATAAAGCTGTCAAAGGCCTTAGAGAGTGTTCCCCTGCCTGTGCTGTACATGCTGCCTGATCTCTGCGCCTCCCCTGCTACCTGGCCCTCGGAATTGCGCCTTCGGCCACTAGCGCTATCGAATGGGAATTTTACCATCAGCTTGTCCGCCAGGGTCATGTGGTATAGCATCACTCTTGAACCCCTTTCTTCTTCGGGTATGAGAGTGGAAAGGTTCTCCTTATACCGTGGGTCGAGCAGTGTGTACACCCAGTAATCCGTAGTGGCCAGAATGCGTGTAGCGCGAGGGTCACGAGAAAGGCATCCTAACATGAAGTCAGCCATGTGTGCCAGGGTACCTGTACGCAACACATGGCTGTCCGCACTAGGAAGATCACTTTCAGGATCCTCCTCCTCCTCCTCCTCCTCCTCAGGCCATACATGCTGAAAGGATGACAGGCAAGCAGCATGGGTACCCTCAGCATTGGGCCAAGCTGTCTCTTCCCCCTCCTCCTCATCCTCCTCATGCTCCTCCTCCTCATCCTCAACGCGCTGAGATATAGACAGGAGGGTGCTCTGACTATCCAGCGACATACTGTCTTCCCCCGCCTCCGTTTCCGAGAGCAAAGCATCTGCCTTTATGCTTTGCAGGGAACTTCTCAAGAGGCATAGCAGAGGAATGGTGACGCTAATGATTGCAGCATCGCCGCTCACCATCTGGGTAGACTCCTCAAAGTTTCCAAGGACCTGGCAGATGTCTGCCAACCAGGCCCACTCTTCTGTAAAGAATTGAGGAGGCTGACTCCCACTGCGCCGCCCATATTGGAGTTGGTATTCCACTATAGCTCTACGCTGCTCATAGAGCCTGCCAACATGTGGAGCGTAGAGTTCCACCGTGTGGGCAAGTCGCACAGCAGTCGGTGCACTGGCAGATGAAACCGGTGTTGCAGGGTGAGCAGGGTGGCAGCGTCCGTGTGGGACTTGCGGAAATGTGCGCAGAGTCGGCGCACCTTTACGAGCAGGTCTGACAAGCGTGGGTAGCTTTTCAGAAAGCGCTGAACCACCAAATTAAAGACGTTGGCCAGGCATGGCACGTGCGTGAGGCTGCCGAGCTGCAGAGTCGCCACCAGGTTACGGCCGTTGTCACACACGACCATGCCCGGTTGGAGGCTCAGCGGCGCAAGCCAGCGGTCGGTCTGCTCTGTCAGACCCTGCAGCAGTTCGTGGGCCGTGTGCCTCTTCTCTCCTAAGCTGAGTAGTTTCAGCACGGCCTGCTGACGCTTGCCCACCGCTGTGCTGCCACGCCACGCGACACCAACTGCTGGCGACGTGCTGCTGCTGACACATCTTGATTGCGAGACAGAGGTTGCATAGGAGGAGGAGGAGGAGGAGGGTGGTTTAGTGGAGGTAGCATACACCGCCGCAGATACCACCACTGAGCTCGGGCCCGCAATTCTAGGGGTGGGTAGGACGTGAGCGGTCCCAGGCTCTGACTCTGTCCCAGCCTCCACTAAATTCACCCAATGTGCCGTCAGGGAGATATAGTGGCCCTGCCCGCCTGTGCTTGTCCACGTGTCTGTTGTTAAGTGGACCTTGGCAGTAACCGCGTTGGTGAGGGCGCGTACAATGTTGCGGGAGACGTGGTCGTGCAGGCCTGGGACGGCACATCGGGAAAAGTAGTGGCGACTGGGAACTGAGTAGTGCGGGGCCGCCGCCGCCATCATACCTTTGAAAGCCTCCGTTTCCACAACCCTATACGGCAGCATCTCCAGGCTGATAAATTTGGCTATGTGCACGTTTAACGCTTGAGCGTGCGGGTGCATGGCGGCGTACTTGTGCTTGCGCTCCAACACTTGCGCTAGCGACGGCTGGACGGTGCGCTTAGAGACATTGGTGGATGGGGCCGAGCACAGCGGAGGTGAGGGTGTGGGTGCAGGCCAGGAGACGGTAGTGCCTGTGTCCTGAGAGGGGGGTTGGATCTCAGTGGCAGGTTGGGGCACAGGGAGAGAGGCTGCGGTGCAAACCGAAGGCGGTGAACAGCCTTCATCCCACCTTGTGGGGTGCTTGGCCATCATATATATGCGCATGCTGGTGGTGGTGGCTCCCCGGCTGATCTTGGCGCGACAAAGGTTGCACACCACTGTTCGTCGGTCGTCTGCACTCTCAGTGAAAAACTGCCAGACCTTTGAGCACCTCGGCCTCTACAGGGTGGCATGGCGCGAGGGGGCGCTTTGGGAAACAGTTGGTGGATTATTCAGTCTGGCCCTGCCTCTACCCCTGGCCACCGCACTGCCTCTTCCAACCTGCCCTGCTGCTGCACTTGCCTCCCCCTCTGAAGACCTGTCCTCAGTAGGCGTAGCAAACCAGGTGGGGTCAGTCACCTCATCGTCCAGCTGCTCTTCCTCCGAATACTCTGTGCGCTCCTCCCTCGGACTTACTCCAATTACTACTACCTGAGTGATAGACAACTGTGTCTCATCATCATCGTCCTCCTCACCCACTGAAAGCTCTTGAGACAGTTGCCGGAAGTCTCCAGCCTCATCCCCCGGACCCCGGGAACTTTCCAAAGGTTGGGCATCGGTCACGACAAACTCCTCCGGTGGGAGAGGAACCATTGCTGGCCATTCTGAGCAGGGGCCCCGGGAACAGTTCCTGGGAGTCTGCCTGTTCCTCAGAATGTGTCATTGTAATGGAGTGAGGAGGCTGGGAGGAAGGAGGAGCAGCAGCCAGAGGATTCAGAGTTGCAGCAGTAAACGGCGCAGAACTCTGGGTGGTCGATAGATTGCTGGATGCACTTTCTGCCATCCACGACAGGACCTGCTCACACTGCTCATTTTCTAATAAAGGTCTACCGCGTGGACCCATTAATTGTGGGTCGCCAAGAAACATGCCTCTCTCCTAATCCCGCAGCAGTCGGCTGCGATACACCTGGATCAGGAGCTCGGCCTGTGCCCACACTCTGACTTGGGCCTCCGCGTTCTCGCCAGCGTCCACGTCGTCTAGGCCTACCCCTACCCCTCAGCATGGTGTATTACCAGTAGTGCAGAAACAGAACGCTGTAATTAAATGTGCCGCCTATTGGCCTGTGGTTGGAGGCTGACTTCGCTTACGGAACGCACAGCAGAGGCAGGAAAGAATTTTGCGCAAGCCTGCTGTAACACTTAGCTGGCTGCATATGAATTAGGACAACTACCCCCAGCAGAGACCCAGTACACTTGTGGACAGGAATACAGCAGTGATGTAAGAGGCAACACAGAGGTAGGAAAGAATTTTGCGCAAGCCTGCTGTAACACTTAGCTGGCTGCGTATGAATTAGGACAACTACCCCCAGCAGATACTCAGTACACTGAGGACGGTCACAGGCAGCCCAAATAGATTTTTTTTCCAAATGTTTTTGGAAAGGCCCACTGCCTATATACACTAAATATGTCTTCTGTCCCTGCCTCACCACTACTGGCCCTGGACAATGTAAAATTACTGCAGGACGCAATGCTCTGCACGGCCGATATACAAAAAAAAAAAAAAAAGTGCAACACTGCAAAAAGCAGCCTCCACACTACTGCACACGGTTAGATGTCGCCCTAAGAAGGACCGTTGGGGTTCTTGAAGCCTAAAATAACTCCTAACGCTCTCCCTATAGCAGCTCCGGCACCAGCAGCGCTGTCCCTAATCTCTGTCACAATGCATCTGTGGCGAGCCGCTGGAGGGGCCCATTTATATACTCGGGTGACACCTGATCTCGCCAGCCACTCACTGCAGGGGGGTGGTATAGGGCTTGAACATCGCAGGGGGAAGTTGTAATGCCTTCCCTGTCTTTCTATTGGCCAGAAAAAGCGTGCTAACTTCTCAGAGATGAAAGTGAAAGTAACTCGAACATCGCGTGGTACTCGTCTCGAGTAACGAGCATCTCGAACACGCTAATACTCAAACGAGTATCAAGCTCGGACGAGTACGTTCGCTCATCTCTAATCTTTAATTCTGCTCCGATTTTCACATTATATCTTTAAAGGGGTTGGTGCATCATTTCTCTCTTTTAGAGCTACAAATCCCTTCTCTACGCTGGTTTCAGACAAGCATACTATAGACTCATTTATACTTCTGTAACGCAAACCCAACCGTGGGATTTACTGACTCGAACTTCGTAGCTCATGAATCAGTTTGAATCTTTTCAGCCAGATGACTTTTCTCTGGTAATGTTTATACGGCACAGGATAACTTTTAAACCTAATTGTTGAGGCACATGGGTTCATTAGGAATAGCAAAAGAATTAGAAGTCAATAATTTTTCATCCCATTACGGCTAATAAAGTTAAATTTATGGCTGAGATGGTGCTGAGTGCTGACAAATTCCATGTAAAGGGAATCCGTGAGCACAATAATCCTACTGTGTCAGAGAACAGCATGAAGTAGTCATACACATGCTGATTCCAGTGTGTCTGTAATTTGTGAATATGCTGCAGTTTAGTTAAACTCACAGTTTAATCATATCAGCACAATGCCATTTCTATAAAACTGAAGTCAGATGTATTTATGAGATACAGGCATCTTCCACTGCTGATTTACTGTGTAAAGAGAAAACTGTCAAAGGAAGAAGGCTGTCAATCAGATTCTGGAGGGCGGGGGAACTTATATTTCATGAATACATTCGACTCTTGCTTCACAGCACTGGTATTATGCTGCAATGATGAAACTGTAAGTTTAAATTACACTATTAAATATTCACAAATAACAGACACCTTTAGGCACATTAATAGAATTTTCTATGAATTCTGTAGGCGAGTTCGATCATACAGGATTAAATCCTATTTTAAAATTTACATATGAACTATTAACTTGCACATTTAAAATTAATTCTCTACTTCTCTTTGTAAGCAGCCATGAATATGACGCCCTTGTAGTCACAAAGGTCACTCACAACTTTTGCCTCTTTAACCTTACAGCAATCAATAACAAAGCCTTCTCCAACTAGAGCTTTCCTGGCAAAATCCTCATCATATCTGAGAACATGGAACTTGCCTTTTTGGATTGTGATATATGTTGTGTCTAAACACCCAATTAATATGAGGTGTCCCCCAGGTTTCAGCAGCCTTGAGTACTTCCTGAGATATCCCCTGTAATCATCATGGTCTTTGCAGATAACATCTAGAAGGCCAACACTGATAATACAATCGGCTGGTGGTAGGTCCAGCGGTTCTATTATATTTTCTTTCTCAAAGTCACATTTCATAACATGTTGAACTGCTGATCTGATTTTTTCTTCTTTGTCCTGTAACTGGTCTCTGAAACAAATGGGGAAAATGAAGAAAGTAATTATCCCATCATCATCACCATGGGTATTAAAGCTCAGCAGTAGCTCTATAGATCAGTAATCTGTAGATTGTTGGCTCCCAGTACTGGTAGAAAGATTTGAATTCAACCAAGACCAGTGTACTAAGTGTCAGGCTTATACTGTGCACTTCCAACAGTAACTATTATTATACAAGGAACCATGATGGAGAATATTTGTCTGAGTGGCTAAATTTTGATTTTACTATTGACTTCTGAAATGAGATCTGGAATAAACTAGCATTACAAATGTGTTGGACCCACTTCTTTTTAGTATATTATTGACCTGGTAGAAGGATTGCACCGTAAAATATCAACATTTGCAGATGAAAAAAACTGTGAAGTAATTAACACAAGAGAGGATAGCATACCATTGAAAATGGATCTGGATAAGTTAAGAGTTTGGGCAGAAAAATGGCAAATGAGGTTTAACACTGATAAGTGTAAGGTTATGCACATGGGCAGGTAAAAAAAAAAAGCTACCGGTACACACTAAATGGGAAGCCACTGGGCAAAACTATCATGAAAAAGCGGATCAAGAAGGGTGTCACCCCTCTTGACCAACGTCACAGGCCTCTCACCAGCCAAGCCAGAAACCTACTGTGCACTGATGAGGTGCAAACACCCTGAAACAGCTGTCTGTGTAAGGTTTTCTGGCTTGGTTTTCTATTGCCAATTATTGTTTTACAGACTTGTTAAAAAGTCATTCAATGATTTGAAGGAATGTTGCCATCCAATAGGTGGCGCTGCAGAGATATTGTACCATCTTCCTTATTAACATGAAAAAGGACATTGGGATTTTAATTCACTGCAAACTTAACTGCAGCAACAAGTCTTAGGTAGCTGCTGCCAAGTTAAATAGGATCATGGCGTGAATTAAAAGGGATCTAGGGACACATGACAAGAACATTGTTTTTCCAATTTATGAATTACTGATCAGACTACACATGGATTATTGTGTACAATTTTGGGCACCAGTACTCAAGAGATACTTATCAGAGCTTGAGTAGGTTCAAAGACCAGTAACTAATGGAATGATCAAAATTGGGGTTATTTACTTTAAAAGAGATAGCTGAGTGGGCGACCTAATAACTATGTGTAAGTATATCAGAGGTCAATACAGATATCTTTCCCATAACCTATTGCATGTTATAGTCAATATTACATGTTATAGTCACTGATTACTACAGAGGGGTTATTGGTTCAGGGTGTTGTTCTACCTATCGCTTCTACCTCATTGAGGGTGCGGGCAGACGAGCGCATAAACGGCGCGTTTTTGCGACCAAACGTATATACGTGACCATCTGAGGCAATGGTTTCGAATGTATTTGTTCACATGGGCGATTTTACGGCGCGTAAAAACGGCAATTCGAAAAAAAACGGAACATATGCGACCGAAATACGCGCCAACGCATATTCGATTGCCGAAAAGACCGTTTGCAAAGTAGGAACAAACGAAAATACGCTTTCTAGCTCTGGTCGTGATCGGTGAAAAACGATCGCTCGGGCGATTATACGTTGCGCTCGTGCGAACGTAAATACGCCTACGCTTGTCTGCCCGCACCCTGAGGTTTTTTGCCTTTCTCTGGATCAACATTGCAGGAAAATAGGCTGAACTGGATGGACACAAGTCTGTTTTCAGTCTAAAATATTATTTTACTGTGTTTATAATATAAAGTAGATAGAAGATATATTGCATAAACATTCCCTAGATCTACTTCATATTATTTGTATGGTTGCAATGATGACAATGGCAGCCGGTTTTCCCCTAATATTTGATAAAATATTTCACCTGTTTCCCTCTGTGTCTACATGAAGCTGTGTGGCATGGCCCCAATGAAATGCTCCTGTACGTGTGTCCAGCCATCTTTTCAGCTCCAGGATGCATCTGTCTCTGGCCTTCAGCACTATAATGTGCTTGAAAAACTCACAGGCCGCATACAAATGATGAATCATGGGACCACAGCTGAGGTCAATACAGATCTCTCCTTTAATGTGACCTGTAAAAATAAATTGCAAATATTGAAGCATCTACAGTAATATGTTAAACCCTCATGCAGAGCTTGCTCCACGTATATGTTGGACAATGGAGTCACAGTGGTTTCCCTACATGCCTCATTTTGTTGTGCGTATATTCATAAACATTATATAAATATATTTTCTTTCAATTTCTACCAAAGAACTTCCAAATGGTCAACTGTGCCATCAGCAAAGATTTGGATTTCTAGACCATGGAGTGAATTACCTACAGGATAGACTCCTTGCTAGAGATGGGTGGCACCTTGCAAAGACAGAAAAGCATATATTTGGTAGGTGCCTTGCTACACTCATCAGGAGAGCTTTACACTTGAATAATATGAGAAGGGAAGTGAAAGGCCAGGGAAAATATACAACTAATTAGTACAAATTGTGAATCTTGCTATTAGAAGTCGAAAGAAAGAAAAAAGACAAAACATTCGGAAGGAAAGTAGAGGAGCAAGAGACACCCATCAAAATAAAATGTTACTATACAAATGCACAGAGCATGGGAAACAAGTAAGGAGAATTAGAGCTCATAACACAGGAAAAGTAATGCGATGTCATAGGCATCACAGAAACTTTTGGACAGAAATGTACAAGAAGGTTGGGATATGTTCCAAAATGAGATTCTCAAAACACAACTGTTAACAATCCCTAAAAGGGGGCGCGGCTTAGCTACAGAGCGGGAAGGACGTGTTCCATTCCGCTCTCTAGCAAACCCTTCTAAGGAGCGCAATAAACTGCAGAAAATCAACTGCCACAGACACCAAAGATGGTCTACTTACCATCAGGAAGACCCCCGGTGACCTGGTAGGAGACTAAGGACTTTTGGAGCTCCACAGCGGACGAATGGCTCCAGCGGCACAGAGCGATTCCCGCCTCACCTTCCCCCCCCCCCCCCCCCTCGCCATCTTCTTACCTCGATCTCCTGCCGCCGGGGCTGGATACGGAGCACTCGGACGACATCTCCCCCCGCCGAGCGTACCCGCAGCAGACACTAGAGCCGGGTGAGTGCCTCTGCCAGTAAACCTCGACGTGAGCACTCTCCGCTGCCGGACCCGCGGGTGGCCCTGGTGACGCTTCCCCCCCGCGCCTACGGAGACATTCAGGCACAGGGACTCTGCTCCCCTACCGAGACGAGGCAGCCAGGTGTTGAGGGATACGAGAAGACTGCACATACCGGGGACTGAGCCTACAGGAGAGGGTGCGGAGTCACCATCCCCCCTCCCTCTCTCTCCATTTAACTCACAGCCGGAGCAGATGGGCCAGCAGGGAGATCATCACCCCCTCTGCCCCCCCTCTCTGGACCCACAGACGCTGCATGAGACATATAAGACTGTGCCACCCGAGATCTAAAGGAGCACCCCCCTCCCCTGCAAGAGATTTAAAGCAGAGCCGCAGAGGGTTCTCCACTTTTACCTCTCATACGTCTCTAACACCACAGCCTGAGGTCTCAGGCCACCCAAAATCAGTCCACACCAACGTTTAAACTATACACAGAATCAGAGAGGCGCATTAACCCTTGGTGGCCCAACAACTCCAGCAGACAAATATGATATAACACAGCTTCCTGAAGCTACAAGACGCCACTCACCTCTAACCAAACGCCATCAGGAGCCAAGTGAACCCACATAAAATCTGAATCTTCTTAGCAACTACCTATATAAAGGTCCCAGGTAGACAAAATCTCTTCTCTCTCAATCCTGTGAGTCTAAAAATGATTTCTGACGCAAAAAAAAATACAAGAAGGACGCTGTGCTTAACTAACTACTACGTAGACACCACCGAGACTTCAGCAGAACCTAACACGCGACCTGACCTCAACATGGTTAAAACTAACAGAAACAATAAAAATCAACTAGAAATGGATAAATACTTAAAGAAAAAACATCACTCGCCAGCGGCGCAAAGAGCCAAAATTACACACAAAGCCTCTAACGACCAAGACCTGATCGACTCTGACAGAGACTGTGGCTCAACACACTCGGACCAAGACGAAGAACAAGATAGAGGCCCAATCTCTCGCTCCTTCATCAAAAAAATACTAACCAAAGCTCTCTCCCCGGTCTGACAAGAACTTGCCGACATCAAAACAGATGTCAAACATATAGGCCGCAGGGTAGATCACTTGGAGAACACCCAACTAGAATTAAAGGGGTTGTCCGGCCACACAGGGTAAAAATTTTTTATAATGCTGCTGCTTCCCTTTCAGTAAGGATAGTAGCATACAGGGGCTCAAACCGGCAGGCAGATCAGCTGGAATGTCAGTTTCATACCTTAGAATCTGATCTTCACTGCAGCTTTCAAAGATAGCGCCTCTGTGCTGCCTTCCCACAATGCTCTGCGCTCTCCCTCTTCTGTGTGCGCGCTCCCGATGGCAGTAAGAGGCATGAAAAGGCAGGATTTCATGGCCTCCCTCAGCTCACGTCCTAGCCCCGCCCACTACATGCCCACCTCTATTGAACTGCTCTACAGTCTCTCCCCGCCCAGGCCCCGCCCCCTGCTGCATACTATACTCAGAGGGGGTGTGGCCAGGGGAGACTGCGTTATACACTCATGGTTCAGGATAAAATCCTGGCATGAGTGTAAACAGCAGCACAGTGTATAGTGTGTATAATGGAGAGGGGCTGGGGAGAGCCGAGAGAGAACTCTCCTGCAGCCCCCCACTGCAAGGCTACCTACTGCCCGCCCACCCTGCTAAAGTAAAGTAAAACAAAACATTTCCCCACACACACATGCCCCCATAGTGCCCATCCCACAGCGACCCCCCCCCTCACAATGACCCCCCCCACTGTGCACTCTCCCACAGTGCCCCCCTAATGATCCCCCACAGTGCCACAAACAGTGCCCTCTACAGTACCCCCTACACATGCCCCCCCACAGTGCCCCCCAGTGTCACCCCTACAGCGCCCTCCAAAGTAGCCCCCCTTATTCCCCCCAACCACAGCATTCTCCACAGTCCCCCCTCAACAGTGCCCCCCAGTATCCCCCCACACAGTGCCCTCCACAGTACCCCCCCTACACATGCCACCCCCCAGAGTCCCCCCCAGTGCACTCCAAAGTAGCCCCCCTCCACATGCCCCCCACAGTCCCCACATCCACAGCGTCCCTATACAGTGCCCCCTGCCCTGTGACCTCCCCCACAGAGTCCCCCTTTACAGTGCCCACACACAAGTACACTAACAGCACCCCCTGCCCCTCCCCCTACAAGTACAGTGATACCTATATATAGATAACACAGGATCCACCATTCACAACAGACACAGCTCACCTCCTCCCCTCCCTGCACAGGCAGGATTATACTGTGTGAAAAATTACTGTGACAGCCCCACGCTACCCCCCCCCCCAGCGCAGCAAATTACAGTCACAGCCCCCTCCAACCCCACGTGACAAATTACTGTGACAGACCACCCCCCCACAGCTACAAATCTATGTGATGGGACACCCCACCGCGACAAGTCTATGTGACCGCACACCCCACCGCAACAAGTCTATGTGACCGCACACCCCACCGCGACAAGTCTCTGTGACCGCACACTCCACCGCGACAAGTCTATGTGACCGCACACCCCACCGCTACAAGTCTATGTGACCGCACACCCCACCGTACAAGTTTATGTGACCGCACACTCCACCATGACAAGTCTATGTGACCGCACACTCCACTGCGACAAGTCTATGTGACCGCACACCCCACCGCTACAAGTCTATGTGACCGCACACCCCACCGTACAAGTTTATGTGACCGCACACTCCACCGTGACAAGTCTATGTGACCGCACACCCCACCGCTACAAATCTATGTGACCGCACACCCCACCGCTACAAGTCTATGTGACCGCACACCCCACCGCTACAAGTCTATGTGACCGCACACCCCACCGCGACAAGTCTATGTGACCGCACACTCCACCGCGACAAGTCTATGTGACCGCACACCCCACCGCTACAAGTCTATGTGACCGCACACCCCTCCACTACAAGTCTATGTGACCGCACACCCCACCGCTACAAGTTTATGTGACCGCACACTCCACCGTGACAAGTCTATGTGACCGCAAACCCCACCGCGACAAGTCTATGTGACCGCACACCCCACCGCTACAAGTCTATGTGACCGCACACCCCACCGCGACAAGTCTATGTGACGCACACCCCACCGCTACAAGTCTATGTGACCGCACACTCCACCGCGACAAGTCTATGTGACAGCACACCCCACCGCTACAAGTCTATGTGACCGCACACCCCATCGCTACAAGTCTATGTGACCGCACACCCCACCGCTACAAGTCTATGTGACCGCACACCCCACCGCTACAAGTCTATGTGACCGCACACCCCACCGCGACAAGTCTATGTGACCGCACACTCCACCGCTACAAGTCTATGTGACTGCACCCCCCCCCCCTGCGACTTCTGACAGCCGGGTCTCCTGACACCACTAGCACACACACACATCACTGCACCCCCGCCCCCCCCCCCCCCGGGACTTCTGACAGCCGGGTCTCCTGACACCACTAGCACATACACATCACTGCACCCCCGCCCCCCCCCCCCCGGACTTCTGACAGCCGGGTCTCCTGACACCACTAGCACACACACACACACGCACATCACTGCACCCCCCCCTCCCCGGGACTTCTGACAGCCAGGTCTCCTGACACCACTAGCGCGCATACACACACACACACACACACACACACAGCACTGCACCCCCCCCCCCTGCGACTTCTGTCAGCTGGGTCCCCGCACACCACTTGCACACATCCATCCATCCTCCCTCTCCTCTCCCTCTCCCCCCCCCCCCCACGAGAGCCCGCCCCTCCACTCATTCTTACCTTGGAGATGAAGAGCCAGCAGCCACACCTCCCCTGCAGGCAGAACTGAGCTTCCCAGCGGCTGAAGTCCTTCTGCACATGCTCAGAGCTGTGCTGGAGAAGCACGTCCCCGTCATCCCGACAAGAAGAGGACAAGAGACTTGTCGGAACCAATGGCAACCGAGGAGCAACACAGGGGGGGCACCCCAAAAGGTAAGTGAATAACTTCTGTTTGCCTAATTTACAATGCACAATGTATATTACAAAGTGCATTGTATTGGGCAAACAGAAGTAATGAGATCTAATGTTTATGGCCGGACAACCCCTTTAATCCACCACAGCGAGGCAGTACAGAGCAATCTACTATCTCAACAAGACCATCTCAACCAAGCCTACCTTCTCTTGGAGGACCAGGAGAACAGGAGCAGGAGAAAAAACGTCAGAATAAGAAGTCTTCCAGAGTCCACTGCACCAGAAGCTCTTAAATCAGCGGCCATACAAATATTTGGCTCTCTCCTGGGAGAAGAGAGGGCAGATAATATCACTATTGAACGAATCCACAGAGCTTTGCGACCTAGGCCTATCGCTTCAGCCCCTCCGCGAGATGTCATATGCGGACTACTAAGCTACGTAGATACTGCAGATATCTTTCAAAAAGCACGAGAGACCCAAGATATACTATTTGAAAACAGCAAAATATTACTCTTCCAGGACTTAGCACCAAGCAAGCTAGCTAAAAGGCGCTTATTGAAACCTTTAACAGATGCCTTGAGAGCGAAAAAATTCCCAGTGAAATGGCTCTTCCCATTTGGCTTAGCTACCTTCAACGACGGGCAACAAAGAACCATTCGAACTCCAGAAGACCTAGGCAAAGCATGGGAAAAATTAGACATCTCGCCGATCGACATCCCCTCCTGGCTACCAGTACAAAGCCAACATGTGATACCTCTGCTCTCGAAACCGGAGGACTGGAAGATCAGCTCAAAACTCAAGTCAACTAAGAAGTCCCAACCTTCCAATAAATAATTAACCACAATATTCATTTTCCAAAAGGACAATCTACACCCCAGCTCAGAGGTTTACGCCTCGGACTCTCCACACCCACCGCCCCCCTCCCTCTCCTTACCTCTCTCCCTATCATTCTCTTCCTCTTCCTAATCTTGCAGGGCAAGAACAAGCCACCGCAGCTGGACAGAGGACTTTACAGTTCCTACGGAGGAGACGGGGGACACCCCCACCCCCAAATACATCAGAGACTTGTGAGTCATAACCGGCTACCAGCAGCTGGCGCGCGGGGAGGGCTGGGGAGTTGTGTGCGGTCAACATGCTATACCTGTTTTTCATTCGTGGAGGTCCCTCCTAATGACCCCGGGCCCCCGAACCCACAGAAGTACCCCATGAAGCGGGACGTGGGGGAATCGGGACCCCCGGCCATCGGGACAGGTCTTATCCTGAATTTAGCTAATCCTTGTTATAATGTTTTTAGACTCTGTTACAAAAGGCTGTTCACATACAGCTTAGTTCGGTTAGTTTCAATAACAATAGGAGTTGTCTGACATTACAAGCCAAAATATTTAAGATAAAATCTCACTCAAAGACGACTCGCTATTTTCTCTAATACGACGTCTCGGTGGTCTGCTAGAATCAATGGAGTGCGTCCAGCCACCCCCCAAACACGCAGGTGGGATTTGTCACCTAGGCCTGGCCTTCTATGCAACTGGCTTAGTCCTTGCGGTGAAGAGCTCGGCCACTGTTCGGTGGCTGCACCCACACCTGGGTTTTCGCAGACCTTACTACCCGCCACACAAAGTGATGGGTTACGTTAATAGTTCTTGTTGTTTGATCGTCGAGAAGGAGCGCCCGAGGACAGTAGAAACACTAATAGATACCATTTGTACACAACTTAACACACACATATTATGGCTAACATAAAATATACATCCTTCAATGTAAGAGGGATGAACACCCCTGAAAAAAGAAGTCAAATAATGACACTACTGAAAAAATTGAAATCCGAATTAGTATTTCTCCAAGAGACCCACTTAAAACATAACCACATAGCAAAACTTCCCATACACATATAAAACCAATTGTTCCACAGTACATACACATCCGCATCTAGAGGAGTGACCATCGCAATAGGGCAAAATGCCCCCTTTACACCTATTCTCCAGAAAATAGACCCATACGGTAAGTACATATTGCTGAAAGGCACGATAGCAAACAACAAAGTGACCCTTGCTAACTTATACGCCCCAAACCACAATCGAGTCCCGTGGCTCATATGCACTTTAACCGACTTCGCAGACTTTGCAGAAGGGCTCATAGTCATAGGCGGAGACTTTAATCTAGTTCTGGACCCCTCCAGGGACACCACATCAGTCCCCAACAAACATATACGCAGACTTAAAGCTACCCTCTCTGAACTGAACCTGCACGACATATGGAGAATATTACACCTCGAAGACAGGGGGTACACATACTTCTCCCACATACACACAACATACCACAGGTTAGATTACCTCCTTGTGTCTGGAAAACATATAATAAACACTCAAGACACAGACATTGGTCAAATCACAATTTCTGACCACGCAACGGTCTCATTCTCACTCCCCATAAACAACCTCCCCATTAGAGAATGGACCTGGAGACTGAACCCCACACTACTAAGCGACAAACTCCACTGCACAATATTATCAGACAAGCTAAAAGAATTCTTTGAGTTAAACTATACCCCAGACATCCCTACACTGACCGAATGGGAAGCCCACAAGGCTTTTATTAGTGGTGAATTAATAGCCCTAGGCAGGAGAGTGAAGAAACAAAGGGAGAGGGATGTAGATTCCTTGCTAACACAGATATCCAACTTAGAACAAATTCATAAGCACTCACTAAACAATGATAAACTCCAAGAACTAAAAGATCTCAGAGACAAACTCAAAAACATTCTAAACATCAAAACAGCAAAGACCCTCCTCTAATCTAAATATAAAATCTATATGCACGGCGACAAAGGTTCCAAGACAATGTCCAACCTCATCAAGAAAAAAAAAGAAAAAACCTTCATACACAAAATAAAAACAACAGGCCAAACTGTAGATTCTACTGCGGACATTGCGATGGAATTTGAAAAATTCTATAAAAACCTGTACAACCTCCCTAGTGACAAACGGAGAGGGGAACATATCTCAATCATTTATAGAATCCCTCACCCTACCCAGCCGAACTGAAGAAGATAAAACCAACCCGTTTATCCCCAATCACCTCTCCAGAGGTCGAAAAAAATTCTCAAATCAATCCCCAATGGAAGAAGCCCAGGGCCGGATGGCCTACCAATCATATACTATAAAACCTTTTCCAAAACGCTCATCTCACACCTCACAAACCTATGTAATACACTTCTTACAGGTGGACAATTCCCTAAACAAGCCTTAGAAGCATTTGTCACCCTGATACCAAAGGAAGGGAAAGACCCAGTACAATGTGGCAATTATAGATCCATTTCCCTATTAAACACAGACCTTACGATCTGGGCAAAATTGTTAGCATAACGTATCTCACCTCTACTTCCTAAACTAATACATGCTGACCAAGGGGGGTTTGTATTAGGTTGAGAAGGGAAAATGAACACATCTCGCATCATCAATGCTATCCATTACGCCAAACTTAACAAAATCCCGCTGGTCCTATTGAGAACAGATGCCGAAAAGGCCTTCGACAGAGTGAGCTGGAGTTTTATGAGAGTCGCATTACAGAAGTTTGGTCTGCCAGATCAGTTCATCGAGGCCATATTTAGCATGTACTCAGCCCCCACAGCTAGGCTCCAAATAAACGGTACTCTGTTGAGGCCTTTTGCCATCACCAATGGGACCAGGCAGGGTTGCCCTCTTTTCCCCGCCCTTTTTATGTTGGTCATGGAAATCCTACTTCAACTAATCAGACAATACCCCAATAATAAGGGGTTAAGTATTGGAAACCTCACGCACACAACAGCTGCTTTTGAGGATGACCTTTCGGTGCTCATGACCAACCCGGAGAGGGCCTTCCCTGCAATCCTAGACATCTTTGAACAATTCGGTAAAATCTCAAATTTTAAAATTAATTATGAAAAATCAGAAGCTCCAAACATTTCAGCTCCAACCAACAAGATTAAACAGATCAAAAAAACACTCCCCTTTAAATGGCCCACTTCCAGCATCAAATACTTAGGCATCACTATAACTGCAGACCCACGCCTCCTTTATAAGGCAAACTCCCCCCCCCCCCCCACCTCCTCCAAAAAATACAAAACCAACTACACAATATCAACACACCCCTGCTGTCGTGGCTGGGTAGAAAAAAACTGGTATCAACCTAAATACTACCATATATTCTCTATGTTCTACAAACAGTCCCGATAGAGATCCCCTGCAAATTCTTCTTAAATCTTAACAAACTGTTCAGGACATTTATTTGGAATAAGCGGAAACCACGACTAGCATTTTCATACTTGACACAAAAGAAGCCGCAAGGAGGTTTTTGCCTACCAGACATATCTACCTATTACAAAGCGATCCACATGGCTAGATGGTTTGACTTGGTGGATCGCAAACTAGACTCGCCCTTTTTAAATCTAGAGAGAACACTAATAGATCAAATTGGTCAATTCCTCCTTTGGACCAACAATAAAATGTCTTATAAAAAACAAACACTCAGCCCGACACTAAGAGGCACAATCAAAGTAATGCATTCTATCAGAACAGAAACGGGAGATCAACACAAGCTAGCACCAATGATTCCCGCATCACTGGTCCCCTCTATTATAGCTAATAAGCTAATTAAACCAACCAACACCTGGGCTAAACTAAATTCTCTAACAATCCAAGACATCATTAAGGGAACTAAAATAAACAACCCCTCACATATCGACCTGCTCTTACCAAACCACTCTCTAAACATCCTAGAAATATCAGGTATCTATTCCTCACTCAAAAAGCTTCAGGAGAAATATCAAAGAGAACTGCGAGACCCACTTTGGTTCGAAGCTTACCTCGCTGTCCCAGAGAGACTAAAGAAACTCATGACACACCTATACAGAGGCCTACTTTTGAACGCCGCGCCCGACAAGCCATGGTTTCTTAGAGTTTGGGAAGGAGAATTGGGGACAACCTTTGATAGGGAAGAGACTAAAAAAAATCTTGACAAACTCACATGGTTTCTCGAAATGCGTCCGCATTCAGGAAAACTCATTCAAATTGAAAACACCGGTCTTGCTCTCCAAACTTAATGCTACACAAACCGACAGATGTTGGAGATGTGACTCAGATAGAGGGAACCTAGTACACATTTGGCGGCACTGTCCACAAATCAAGCCCTTCTGGCAAAACCTCACAAACCAGATAAATAAAATATGTAACACCACATACACATTTACACCCGAGGAAGTTTTACTTTGGAAACCCTTGAAACAGTTCACACCCTCAAAAAGTTGTCTCCCCACCATACTAATTGCGGTAGCAAAACTACTCATTCCACCACTATGGAAATCAAATCATACACCTACGATAGCACAGTGGAAAGATAAAATTTCACAAATCTATAGATTTGAGGAACTAGCCGCATGGGAAACCAACTCGAGGGACGAATTCCTCAAATTCTGGTCACCGTGGTACACACACCTAAAAGACTAGATAACACAGCTCTATCCAAGTAGCCTTAAACGGGGTGACGTATAAGAGTATCTAGCAGCAACATACTCACTTGGGTGCTCCTCTCGATGGCTGTGTTTCCCCCCCTCTTGTTAAGTTTCTTACCAATGATCGCAAATAAAAAGCCGGGACGCTGTAACAGGTGCGGGCGGGAGCCCTCAGTAGATCCGATTTACCAAATCGTTTCCTCCATTGTCCTCTCCCCCACTCGCATACCTCGTTGATTACACATTTGAACAGACCCCTAACGATGTGGGGATGTGGCTCCCACACGCACACATAGCACCCATCAGCTGATTGTACCCAACCTATATCTATACAACCTTCAAAGCAAGAATTGCGCACCTTATCCCTACCCAAATATGTAACGCTCATAATTTTTTGATCTGATAATAATGTCCTATAACGGCTTTATTTATGTAAGAAGCCACCCATTGTTTGTATACGATTATCTCTGTACTCAATGAAAACAAGATTGTTTAAAAAAAAAAAAACAATCCCTAAAAGAAGGAAGAATGGGAACTATTTAAAGAGACCAGGATGGATAAACACAGAACTTAAATACATGCTAAAAAGGAAGAAAAATCGGTTTATTAAATGGATAGAGCAGGGCATATCCAAAGAATATAATGCAGTCTGCAAAAACTGTAGTGCAAGTGTCAGAATAGCTAAAGCTGATAATGAACTGAGTCTTGCTAGAAAGGCCAAAAGCAATAAATGGGATTATTTGGGGTATATCAAAAGCAAAAGAAAATTCAAAGATGCCATAGAATGTTTACTGGATGAAAATTGTGAATTGGTTAAAAATGATGTTGAGATGGCAGAACCTTTAAATTCCTATTTCATATTCATTTACTTCTCAGGAAGTAAATGTAACATAAACTGATTTCCCCTGTACTATTGAAGGAATAATAGAATGCAGGCCATCTATAAGCAGAAAATGGTGAGGGAATCCTTAGCTAACTTAAATGAATTCAATTCTCAGGGTCCATATGAATTACATCATCGGATACTGTAGGAAGCAGCAGAAGTAATTACTAAGCCACTCCCCTCAATCTTTGAAAATTCCTTGAGAACAGGAGAAGTCCCAGAAGATTAAAGAAGGCCAAATGTTGTGCCTATCTTCAAAAAAAGGGAAAAAGGTGGACTAAGGCAACTACAGGCCTGTGAGCCTAACTTCTATAGTGGAAAATACCTTTGAAGAAATTATTAAACAGCTTGTATGCAAGTGCTTGGGTAAGAATATAGTAATTAATCAGAGCCAGCATGGGTTTGTAATAAACAAGTCATGCTAGACCAATTTAATTTTCTTCTATTACAGAATCACGGACTGGTTTGATCAGGGAAATGAAACTGATGTAATATATTTTGACATTAGCAAAGCATTTGACAAAATATTTCATATGAACCTTATTGAAAAGATAACCAAATATGGCATTGACAAGGCAACTGTTACGTGAATTCACTGGCTTAGTGATTCACTGCTACAGTCCTGAGATCCTTCTGGTCTTTGCTTAGGAACAGCTACTAATCAGAGGCCGCAGCGGGCATGTGCCGATCTCCCAGCTGAAATGCCCCAGCTCCCAGTAATGGCACTTTTTTAAACGAAGACTTTGTGGACCACAGGTCTGCAACACTGGATCACTGAGGAAGAGGATGGGTAAGTACCGCTGTTTTTATTGTTTTACCATATTTGGATCCAGTTTTAAACAATCTTATCACAGCCAGACAACTGCTTTCATCTAATACTTCTTAAAACCACACTAAAGTGGTTCTACACTTCGATCAATCCCTACTTGTTAGAAAATTCCCTTGACAATAAGATCATAAGTATCACCCTTCCAGGACCTGCAGGATTACAGCAATCAGCTGTAATCTGTGAGGAACCATGACAGTGACTGTTCAATTTCCATGCAGCACAACCACATGGAAAATTCAGCATTACACAGTGCCCTTTCAAATCAACAGATTAACCTAGCAATGCAGTGCAGGACAGATCCTTCAAAATGATAGACAATCTTTGTGATTGCTCTTGACTTAAAATTGCATAGTAGGGTAGATGATAATGGGTAGTCTCAAGTAAATAGCCCTTTATAAGAGCAGGACCACCAAAGCTTTCCTACAGTATTTCAATGCCATTAATTTTTCTCAGAAAGAGCAGACTGCTGGGTGACCTTGAAGTCTTCTGGTTACAGTAAGAGAAAAGGAGAAAGGAGGCTCAAAATGCTTGTGTGACCAGAACCATCCAAATATCTTCAACAATTACTAAAACGTGAGATGCTAAGATGATGGCATGGTGTTATTTCACTTTATGTATCATCAATAACCAGGGGTGCAGCTGTCCACTTGTCTCCCTGCAACTCATTGATCATGGTGTAGAATAAATATCAAAGTGGGAAAAAAGACAAAAGCAGCATGCACCCATGAGTATATACACTACCGTTCAAAAGTTTGGGGTCACCCAAACAATTTTGTGTTTTCCATGAAAAGTCACACTTATTTACCACCATGCGTTGTGAAATGAATAGAAAATAGAGTCAAGTCATTGACAAGGTTAGAAATAATGATTTGTATTTGAAATAACATTGTTTTTACATCAAACTTTGCTTTCGTCAAAGAATCCTCCTTTTGCAGCAATTACAGCATTGCACACCTTTGACATTCTAGCTGTTAATTTGTTGAGGTAAGCTTGAGAAATTGCACCCCACGCTTCTAGAAGCATCTCCCACAAGTTGGATTGGTTGGATGGGCACTTCTGGCGTACCATACGGTCAAGCTGCTCCCACAACAGCTCAATGGGGTTCAGATCTGGTGACTGCGCTGGCCACTCCATTACCGATAGAATACCAGCTGCCTGCTTCTGCTGTAAATAGTTCTTGCACAATTTGGAGGTGTGTTTAGGGTCATTGTCCTGTTGTAGGATAAAATTGGTTCCAATCAAGCGCTGTCCACTGGGTATGGCATGGCATTGCAAAATGGAGTGATAGCCTTCCTTATTCAGAATCCCTTTTACCCTGTACAAATCTCCCACTTTACCAGCACCAAAGCAACCCCAGACCATCACATTACCTCCACCATGCTTAACAGATGGCGTCAGGCATTCTTCCAGCATCTTTTCATTTGTTCTGCGTCTCACAAACGTTCTTCTTTGTGATCCAAACACCTCAAACTTGGATTCATCCGTCCACAACACTTTTTTCCAGTCTTCCTCTGTCCAATGTCTGTGTTCTTTTGCCCATCTTAATCTTTTTCTTTTATTGGCCAGTCTCAGATATGGCTTTTTCTTTGCCACTCTGCCCTGAAGCCCAAAATCCCGCAGCCGCCTCTTCACTGTAGATGTTGACACTGGTGTTTTGCGGGTACTATTTAATGAAGATGCCAGTTGGGTACCTGTGAGGCGTCTGTTTCTCAAACTAGAGACTCTAATGTGCTTATCTTCTTGCTTAGTTGTGCAACGCGGCCTCCCACTTCTTTTTCTACTCTGGTTAGAGCCTGTTTGTGCTGTCCTCTGAAGGGAGTAGTACACACCGTTGTAGGAAATCTTCAATTTCTTAGCAATTTCTCGCATGGAATAGCCTTCATTCCTAAGAACAAGAATAGACTGTCGAGTTTCAGATGAGAGTTCTCTTTTTCTGGCCATTTTGAGCGTTTAATTGACCCCACAAATGTGATGCTCCAGAAACTCAATCTGCTCACAGGAAGGTCAGTTTTGTAGCTTCTGTAACGAGCTAGACTGTTTTCAGATGTGTGAACATGATTGCACAAGGGTTTTCTAATCATCAATTAGCCTTCTGAGCCAATGAGCAAACATATTGTACCATTAGAACACTGGAGTGATAGTTGCTGGAAATGGGCCTCTATACACCTTTGTAGATATTGCACAAAAAACCAGGCATTTGCAGCTAGAATAGTCATTTACCACATTAGCAATGTATAGAGTGCATTTGTTTAAAGTTAGGACTAGTTTAAAATTATCTTCATTGAAAAGTACAGTGCTTTTCCTTCAAAAATAAGGACATTTCAATGTGACCCCAAACTTTTGAACGGTAGTGTATATATAAGATAAGAGTGTATTTAACCCTTTATGTCCAGGTCACATTCTGCTGTTCTGGTATTTCCACTTTAAAAAATCATCTTTTTAATATATTTTTTTCTGTGATATATCTACATGAGGGCTTTTTTTTGCAGGATGAGTTGTATTTTTAGATAGCACCATTTAACATACCATATAATATATTGGAAAACTTTAAAACATTTTTAAGTTGGGCGAAATGAGAAATAATGTAATTGCACCATTTTGGAGGGGGTTGTTTTTATGGCACTCAGCACACAGTAACAAATTAGATGTTATATTTAGTATGTGGGTCATACAATTGCAGCAATATCAAATAAATACTTAAAAAAAATACTTATTTTTATAAAAAAATCTATTGCTTTCTATTGCCCTCTATTAACGCCCATAACTTTAAAACAAAATCTAACAGGGCTGCGTGATGGCTTATTTTTTGCATGGTGATCTAGTTTTTCTTGGTATGATTTTGGGGTATATTAAAGCTTTTATGGTAGTGTATTAACTTTTTTTGGAGGTGATCAAAGAAAGCACAATTCTGCATTGCATTTTTTATCTTACAATGTTCACCATGCAGGATTAATTATGTGATGTTTTAATAAACTAGACCCTTATGAATGCAGCAATACCAGTTTTTACATTTTGTAAATTGAATTATATTTTGATGCAATGACTGGAAAAAGTTTTTTTTTAACTTTTAATTCTTTTTTATAATAATAAAAAGCCTTTATTTTAGTTATTTTTAGTCCTTATAGGAGTCTTGAACTTGTGATCGTTTGAGTTCTTATTTTGCATAATGCAATACCATTGTATTGCATTACCATCATGTCCAACTTGAGCATAATTCACACCATGCCCAGGGCAAACACAAATAGGAGAAGAATTCATTCAAACGGACACTGAAACAGACTGAACAGTAAATGAGACTTGTGAGCAGACATCTAACAACAAATGACAAATGCTAAAACACTTACCAAGAATACTAAACGCATAAGTAGATGGAATAGCAAAAAAATACTATAAGGTATTGCGTCATATTTTGGGCCAAGATACTTAAGCTCATGAACCCATGACAAGGGTCCTTGTTATCCTGTAAGTTCCTACCCTAATGAGAAAACTCAAACCACAGGGAGTCCTGCCTGTAAGCAGGGCGATTGTCTAAATAGGGGCAGCCCCACGCTGAAACCGAGGTGCCTGGCTCACCATAGATGGTAAATAGCATACAAGCTGAACAGGACACTGTTTATATCAACAGGGAATCCCACTGAAATCCTCATGCATGAAGCAACAGTAAGCAACATATGCATGACTTCAAACACCAGCGTTCTGAGAGGGAAAGATGAGAAAGATAAATGTCCAGCTCCCTCTAGCAAGTGATGCTGGCATTTATGTGTAGCAGACCGGTGGCAATTGGCGGACTGGAGCAATACACATGCAGCCAGCAAAATCATCCCACACCTGTGCAAGTGTGCTGCTGGAAACTCACAGAACTACAAGCACAATGTGACAATTACATTGTATTCAAACAAAAGAAGAAAAATCCTCAGCGCTCGACCGAGCAAGAAAATTTGGCAAGATAAAGGAATAAGTTGTATAACTTACTTCGTGGAGGCGCCTATGTGCAGGCACCTCCTAATCCCGGATTGCGTATCACAAAGTCAGTGGACACCGGCAGCGATGAAAGTTTCACAGCTTAATACTCACAATGATATACAACGCGTTTCGGTCTGGAGCCTTTTTTAAGTACACATTATGTTAAAAATCATTCATATATGTATAAAATTTAAAATTACCTGATAAGGTAAGTGTGGGTGCAGCAAGTAAGGTTTCCGGATTCACCGGAGGCATCACGTGACGTTTACGTCCGAATGACGCTCCAGTAACTCCACTATGAGACGCAATCACGTGACCATACGTCACTACACGGGTTCTAACAATCTTCCTATGAGACGTAACCACGTGACTACACGTCACCGCGCAAGACGTAAACGTCACGTGAAGCCTCCGGTGAATCCAGAAACCTTACTTGCTGCACCCGCACTTATCTTGTCAGGTAATTTTAAATTTTATACACATATGTATGATTTTTAACATAATGTATACTTGAAAAAGGCCCCGGGCCGAAACACATTGTATATCATTGTGAGTATTAAACTGTGGAACTTTCATCGCTGCCGGTGTCCACTGACTTTGTGATACGCCATCCGGGATTAGGAGGTGCCTGCACATAGGCGCCTCCATGAAGTAAGTTATACAACTTATTCCTTTATCTTGCCAAATTTTCTTGCTTGGTCGAGCGCTGAGGATTTTCCTTCTTTTGTTTGCATTCATCCTTCTCCCTCATTTACATGATCGGAGCTCCCTCTAGCTGCTCTCTCATATATATACATGAGATTTTCCAAGCAACCACGAACATTTGCCTTCTTCTGCAACGTTAACCCTTCCCCAACTT
Source organism: Eleutherodactylus coqui (assembly GCF_035609145.1). Taxonomy (NCBI): domain Eukaryota; kingdom Metazoa; phylum Chordata; class Amphibia; order Anura; family Eleutherodactylidae; genus Eleutherodactylus; species Eleutherodactylus coqui. The sequence goes on along the minus strand of NC_089842.1, from coordinate 114,119,706 downwards.
CATCTTTTAACACCCCTCAAGTGAGCGCTACCCATCACCTCCTAATTACATTGTATTAATAGGCTACCTAATAAAGATGTGCCACATGCACGTTTTAATAGGCAAAGCATCGGGGTAGACCTTGGAGAATTGTTTAGGGCAAATAAATCTACATCGATCAGGAAATATAAATGCCACTGTCAGAACGGACAATGGCATTTAAAAGGTTAACAGCTGTGATTGCAGCTGTTGTGGGTAAGTGTCAGCTGCAAAGACAGTGGATACCTACCTTGTATGGAGAGAGCTCAGCTCCCAAGCCAATTCTATGCGCAGCATATGCTGTGGATAACTATATACATTCTAACTGCATGGAGTATGTGCAAATAAGATGCATATACAGTAGCTGTATGTCTGTAGGGAAGGGGTTAATAAAACACAGCAAAATGCAGGCTCAGAAATCATTTTTTATAAACTAAATTCTATTTTTCATAGCATTCTTAGATACATTTTGGTTACTTGAGTTTCACTGAAGAGCCATATCTGCAGTTCTTTCTTGGGATGCCTGGGGGTCTGATTTTTATACCATTTACTAGCTAATAGATACTACACAGGTATAATCTCTGTTCACTAGTTTTCCTACAGTATCTTCTTGACCATCTCAATGTTGACTTTTATCTGCTCCGGTAGCACAATTGTTCCAAGTTCCATAGAATCTTCTATTAAACACAGCAATATGACATCAATGCACAGAGAAGAATGTGCTAAACATCTTTAGTTGAAAAATATTATTATTTCTGCTATTGGTGAGCATAAACTTATTGCTGGTGTATTTTCTTAAACAGATTAAATCTTGCATTGAGCACTAAATTCTGGAAATTAAATTCATTAAAAACAAAGGTGGAAGAGGTCACGAAATGACAGAAGTAGAAATGAGTAAACCACAATTGCCTGATAATAGTAGCTTTGAATTGTCCCATAACTGAACTTTTAGAAGTAAGTAAAAGGTTTGGTTCTGTGTTAAGGTCCATTGAGACACAACGATTATCGCTCAAATTTGCTGAAAAGCAGTCTTTTGAGCAATATTCGTTGCATGTAACTGCACTTACATCGTGCAGTTTTCGTTCTCCCGTCGCTCATCATCATCTTTCAATTAAATTAATTAAAGTACTGAGAGGAGATAAGAAAATCCCCCACCCAGTCTCCTCATGGGCTGCATAGTGTTGGGTGCGTGTTGCATTATTGATAATGATACAGTTAGTGTTGCAGGGATAAACATTGTTCTATAATAAAAATATAAAAAAGTACAACAAATTAAATGTAGAAACTGAAAAACTAAATAGGAATAGTTAAATGTAGAAAAATACATACCTGCTGTGAAAGTTTTTTTAAGATTTTCAATGGGAAATATCAAGGTATCCTCTCTAGAGATGAGCGAACACCAAAATGTTCGGGTGTTCGTTATTCGGAACGAACTTCCCGCGATGTTCGAGGGTTCGTTTCGAACAACGAACCCCATTGAAGTCAATGGGCGACCAGAGCATTTTTGTATTTCGCCGATGCTCGCTAAGGTTTTCATGTGTGAAAATCTGGCCAATTCAAGAAAGTGATGGGAACGACAAAGCAACGGATAGGGCAGGCGAGGGGCTACATGTTGGGCTGCATCTCAAGTTCACAGGCCCCACTATTAAGCCACAATACCGGCAAGAGTGGGCCCCCCCCCTCCCTCCCAACAACTTTTACTTCTGAAAAGCCCTCATTAGCATGGCATACCTTTGCTAAGCACCACACTACCTCCAACAAAGCACAATCACTGCCTGTATGACACTTCACTGACACTTCTCCTGGGTTACATGCTGCCCAATTGCCCCCCCTCCCCCCCACAGCGCACACCAAAGTGTCCCTGGGCAGCCTTCAGCTGCCCTCATGCCACACCACGCTCATGTCTATTTAGAAGTGCGTCTGCCATGACGAGGGACCGCAGGCACACACTGCAGAGGTTGGCACGGCTAGGCAGCGACCCTCTTTAAAAGTGGCGGAGCGATAGCCCACAATGCTGTACAGAAGCAATGAGAAATAGAATCCTGTGCCACCGCCATCAGGAGCTGCACACGTGGGCATAGCAATGGGGAACCTATGTGCCACACACTATTCATTCTGTCAAGGTGTCTGCATGCCCCAGTCAGACCGGGCTTTTTAATTCATAGACACAGGCAGGTACAACTCCCTATTGTGAAGTCCCTGTCGACCCACAGCATGGGTGGCTCCCTGGAACCCACCGGCGGTACACAGAAATATCCCATTGCATTGCCCAACACAGCTGAGATAGTAATGTCGTGCTTAATGCAGGTGGGCTTCGGCCCACACTGCATGCCCCAGTCTGACTGGGGTTCTTTATAAGTGTACAGATGTAGTAAAAACTCCGTGTGCACCTACAGCATGGGTGGGTGCCAGGAAGCCACCGGCGGTACACAGAAATATCCCATTGCATTGCCCAACACAGCTGAGGTAGTAATGTCGTGCTTAATGCAGGTGGGCTTCGGCCCACACTGCATGCCCCAGTCTGACTGGGGTTCTTTTCAAGTGTACAGATGTAGTAAAAACTCCGTGTGCACCTACAGCATGGGTGGCTCCCTGGAACCCACCGGCGGTACACAGAAATATCCCATTGCATTGCCCAACACAGCTGAGGTAGTAATGTTGTGCTTAATGCAGGTGGGCTTCGGCCCACACTGCATGCCCCAGTCTGACTGGGGTTCTTTATAAGTGTACAGATGCAGTAAAAACTCCGTGTGCACCTACAGCATGGGTGGGTGCCAGGAAGCCACCGGCGGTACACAGAAATATCCCATTGCATTGCCCAACACAGCTGAGGTAGTAATGTTGTGCTTAATGCAGGTGGGTTTCGGCCCACACTGCATGCCCCTGTCAGACTGGGTTTCTTTATAAGTGGAAACAGATGCATTTATAATTCCCTGTGGACCCACAGCATGGGTGGGTGCCAGGAAGCCACCGGCGGTACATAGAAATATCCCATTGCATTGCCCAACACAGCTGAGGTAGTAATGTCGCGCTTAATGCAGGTGGGCTAAAAATTAATTTGATTACACTGTAGGCGAGGGCCCACAAAAATTGCTGTATCAACAGTACTAATGTACATCAGAAAAATTGGCCATGGCCAGCCAAGAGGGCAGGTGAAACCTATTAATCGCTTTGGTTAATGTGGCTTAAGTGGTAACTAGGCCTGGAGGCAGCCCAGTGTAACGAATAATTGGTTCAAGTTAAAGTTCCAACGCTTTTAAGCGCATTGAAACTTATAAAAATTGTTCAGAAAAATTATTTGAGTGAGCCTTGTGGCCCTAAGAAAAATTGCCCGTTCACCGTGATTACGTGAGGTTTCAGGAGGAGGAGCAGGAGGAGGAGGAGGAATATTAGACACAGATTGATGAAGCAGAAATGTCCCCGTTTTGGATGGTGAGAGAGAACGTAGCTTCCATCCGCGGGTGCAGCCTACGTAGTGCTTACGTATCGCTGCTGTCCGCTGGTGGAGAACAGAAGTCTGGGGAAATCCAGCCTTTGTTCATCTTGATGAGTGTTAGCCTGTCGGCACTGTCGGTTGACAGGCGGGTACGCTTATCTGTGATGATTCCCCCAGCCGCACTAAACACCCTCTCCGACAAGACGCTAGCCGCAGGACAAGCAAGCACCTCCAGGGCATACAGCGCTAGTTCAGGCCACGTGTCCAGCTTTGACACCCAGTAGTTGTAGGTGGCAGAGGCATCACGGAGGACGGTCGTGCGATCCGCTACGTACTCCCTCACCATCCTTTTACAGTGCTCCCGCCGACTCAGCCTTGACTGGGGAGCGGTGACACAGTCTTGGTGGGGAGCCATAAAGCTGTCCAGGCCCTTAAAGACTGTTGCACTGCCTGGGATGTACATGCTGCTCGATCTACGCACATCCTCTGCTACCTTGCCCTCGGTACTGCGCCTTCTGCCACTAGCGCTGTCGGCTGGGAATTTTACCATCAGCTTGTCCGCAAGGGTCCTGTGGTATAGCAACACTCTCGAACCCCTTTCCTCTTCGGGAATCAGAGTGGGCAGGTTCTCCTTATACCGTGGATCGAGCAGTGTGTACACCCAGTAATCCGTCGTGGCCAGAATGCGTGCAACGCGAGGGTCACGAGAAAGGCATCCTAACATGAAGTCAGCCATGTGTGCCAGGGTACCTGTACGCAACACATGGCTGTCTTCACTAGGAAGATCACTTTCAGGATCCTCCTCCTCCTCCTCCTCCTCCTCCTCCTCCTCCTCCTCAGGCCATACACGCTGAAAGGATGACAGGCAATCAGCCGGTGTACTGTCAGCAGCGGGCCAAGCTGTCTCTTCCCCCTCCTCCTCATCCTCCTCATACTCCTCCTCCTCCTCCTGTACGCGCTGAGAAATAGACAGGAGGGTGCCCTGACTATCCAGCGGCATACTGTCTTCCCCCGCCCCCGTTTCCGAGCGCAAAGCAGCTGCCTTTATGGTTTGCAGGGAATTTCTCAAGATGCATAGCAGAGGAATGGTGACGCTAATGATTGTAGCATCGCCGCTCACCACCTGGGTAGACTCCTCAAAATTACCAAGGACATGGCAGATGTCTGCCAACCAGGCCCACTCTTCTGAAAGGAATTGAGGAGGCTGACTCCCACTGCGCCGCCCATGTTGGAGTTGGTATTCGACTATAGCTCTACGCTGTTCATAGAGCCTGGCCAACATGTGGAGCATAGAGTTCCACCGTGTGGGCACGTCGCACAGCAGTCGGTGCACTGGCAGCTTAAAGTGATGTTGCAGGGTGCGCAGGGTGGCAGCGTCCGTGTGGGACTTGCGGAAATGTGCGCAGTGCCGGCGCGCCTTTACGAGCAGGTCTGACAAGCGTGGGTAGCTTTTCAGAAAGCGCTGAACCACCAAATTAAAGACGTGGGCCAGGCATGGCACGTGCGTGAGGCTGCCAAGCTGCAGAGCCGCCACCAGGTTACGGCCATTGTCACACACGACCATGCCCGGTTGGAGGCTCAGCGGCGCAAGCCAGCGGTCGGTCTGCTGTGTCAGACCCTGCAGCAGTTCGTGGGCCGTGTGCCTCTTATCGCCTAAGCTGAGTAGTTTCAGCATGGCCTGCTGACGCTTGCCCACCGCTGTGCTGCCACACCGCGCGACACCGACTGCTGGCGACATGCTGCTGCTAACACATCTTCATTGCGAGACAGAGGAGGAGGAGGAGGAGGAGGGGGCTTTAGTGGAGGAAGCATACACCTCCGCAGATACCACCACCGAGCTGGGGCCCGCAATTCTGGGGGTGGGTAGGACGTGAGCGGTCCCGGGCTCTGACTCTGTCCCAGCCTCCACTAAATTCACCCAATGTGCCGTCAGGGAGATGTAGTGGCCCTGCCCGCCTGTGCTTGTCCACGTGTCCGTAGTTAAGTGGACCGTGGCAGTAACCGCGTTGGTGAGGGCGCGTACAATGTTGCGGCAGACGTGGCCGTGCAGGGCTGGGACGGCACATCGGGAAAAGTAGTGGCGACTGGGAACTGAGTAGCGCAGGGCCGCCGCCTCCATGATACTTTTGAAGGACTCCGTTTCCACAACCCTATACGGCAGCATCTCAAGGCTGATGAATTTTGCTATGCGGACGGTTAACGTTTGAGCGTGCGGGTGCGTGGCGGCGTACTTGCGCTTGCGCTCCAACAGTTGCGCAAGCGACGGCTGGACGGTGCGCTGAACTACACTGCTGGATGGGGCCGAGGACAGCGGAGGTGAGGGTGTGGGTGCAGGCCAGGAGACGGTAGTGCCTGTGTCCTGAGAGGGGGGTTGCATCTCAGTGGCAGGTTGGGGCACAGGGGGAGAGGCAGGGGTGCAAACCGGAGGCGCTGAACGGTCTTCGTTCCACCTTGTGGGGTGCTTGGCCATCATATGTCTGCGCATGGTGGTGGTGGTGAGGCTGTTGGTGTTGGCTCCCCGGCTGAGCTTTGCGCGACAAAGGTTGCACACCACTGTTCGTCGGTCGTCAGGCGTCTCTGTGAAAAACTGCCAGACCTTAGAGCACCTCGGCCTCTGCAGGGTGGCATGGCGCGAGGGGGCGCTTTGGGAAACACTTGGTGGATTATTCGGTCTGGCCCTGCCTCTACCCCTGGCCACCGCACTGCCTCTTGCAACCTGCCCTGCTGATGCCCTTGACTCCCCCTCTGAAGACCTGTCCTCCTGAGTAAGCGTTGTACACCAGGTGGGGTCAGTCACCTCATCGTCCTGCTGCTCTTCCTCCGAATCCTCTGTGCGCTGCTCCCTCGGACTTACTGCCCTTACTACTACCTCACTGCAAGACAACTGTGTCTGATCGTCATCGTCCTCCTCACCCACAGAAAGTTGTTGAGACAGTTGGCGGAAGTCCCCAGCCTCTTCCCCCGGACCCCGGGAACTTTCGAATGGTTGGGCATCAGTGACGATAAACTCCTCTGGTGGGAGAGGAACCGCTGCTGCCCAATCTAAGCAGGGGCCCGAGAACAGTTCCTGGGAGTGTTCCCGCTCCTGAGCAGGTGTCATTGTAGTGGAGTGAGGAGGCTGGGAGGAAGGAGGAGCAGCAGACAGAGGATTCGTATTTGCAGCAGTGGACGGCGCAGAACTGCGTGTTGACGATAGGTTGCTCGAAGCACTTTCTGCCATCCAGGACAGGACCTGCTCACACTGCTCATTTTCTAATAACCGTCTCCCGCGTGGACCCATTAATTGGGCGATGAATGTGGGGACGCCAGAAACGTGCCTCTCTCCTAATCGCGCAGCAGTCGGCTGCGACACACCTGGATCAGGAGCTCGGCCTGTGCCCACACCCTGACTTGGCCCTCCGCGTCCTCGGCCGCGTCCACGTCCTCTAGGCCTACCCCTACCCCTCAGCATGCTGTATTACCAGTCATTTGATTTCACAGGCAGCTAATAAATTGGCGCAAGACTGCAGGCCAAATATAATTTTTTCCCTTTTTTGAAAACGAAAGGCCCCACTGCCTCTAGTGAATGTATAATCTAAGTTTAATAACTGTGCTGTTTTCCTGCTAATGTGTCACAGAACGTGAGGGTAGCAGAGTTATTAACTCTGGCAGAGCAGGTATTTTTTTTCCCAATTAAGGAAAGCAAATGGCGAAGCCAGCAGTAAACCGTAGCTGGGTGCGTCTGATTTTTAAAGGTTGCACACGCAGCCGACACGTGTCCACACCCCTTAGGACGGACAGAGGCAGGACAAATAGAAATATTTTCCGTTTTTTTCCACCAAAAGGCAGCACTGCATATATTCAATGAACATGAGAAGTTTAATAACTGTGCTGTATCCCTGCTAATGTGTCACAGAACGTGAGGGTAGCAGAGTTATTAACTCTGGCAGAGCAGGTATTTTTTTCCCAATTAAGGAAAGCAAATGGCAAAGCCAGCAGTAAACCGTAGCTGGGTGCGTCTGATTTTTAAAGGTTGCACACGCAGCCGACACGTGTCCACCGCCCTTAGGACGGACAGAGGCAGGACAAATAGAAATATTTTCCGTTTTTTTGGCCCAAAAGGCAGCACTGCGTATATTCAATGAACATGAGAAGTTTAATAACTGTGCTGTGTCCCTGCTAATGTGTCACAGAACGTGAGGGTAGCAGAGTTATTAACTCTGGCAGAGCAGGTATTTTTTTTCCCAATTAAGGAAAGCAAATGGCGAAGCCAGCAGTAAACCGTAGCTGGGTGCGTCTGATTTTTAAAGGTTGCACACGCAGCCGACACGTGTCCACCGCCCTTAAGACGGACAGAGGCAGGACAAATAGAAATATTTTCCGTTTTTTTCCACCAAAAGGCAGCACTGCGTATATTCAATGAACATGAGATGTTTAATAACTGTGCTGTGTCCCTGCTAATGTGTCACAGAACGTGAGGGTAGCAGAGTTATTAACTCTTGCAGAGCAGGTATTTTTTTTCCCAATTAAGGAAAGCAAATGGCGAAGCCAGCAGTAAACCGTAGCTGGGTGCGTCTGATTTTTAAAGGTTGCACACGCAGCCGACACGTGTCCACCGCCCTTAGGACGGACAGAGGCAGGACAAATAGAAATATTTTCCGTTTTTTTGCACCAAAAGGCAGCACTGCGTATATTCAATGAACATGAGAAGTTTAATAACTGTGCTGTGTCCCTGCTAATGTGTCACAGAACGTGAGGGTAGCAGAGTTATTAACTCTGGCAGAGCAGGTATTTTTTTTCCCAATTAAGGAAAGCAAATGGCGAAGCCAGCAGTAAACCGTAGCTGGGTGCGTCTGATTTTTAAAGGTTGCACACGCAGCCGACACGTGTCCACCGCCCTTAAGACGGACAGAGGCAGGACAAATAGAAATATTTTCCGTTTTTTTCCACCAAAAGGCAGCACTGCGTATATTCAATGAACATGAGAAGTTTAATAACTGTGCTGTGTCCCTGCTAATGTGTCACAGAACGTGAGGGTAGCAGAGTTATTAACTCTGGCAGAGCAGGTATTTTTTTTCCCAATTAAGGAAAGCAAATGGCGAAGCCAGCAGTAAACCGTAGCTGGGTGCGTCTGATTTTTAAAGGTTGCACACGCAGCCGACACGTGTCCACCGCCCTTAGGACGGACAGAGGCAGGACAAATAGAAATATTTTCCGTTTTTTTCCACCAAAAGGCAGCACTGCGTATATTCAATGAACATGAGAAGTTTAATAACTGTGCTGTGTCCCTGCTAATGTGTCACAGAACGTGAGGGTAGCAGAGTTATTAACTCTGGCAGAGCAGGTATTTTTTTTCCCAATTAAGGAAAGCAAATGGCGAAGCCAGCAGTAAACCGTAGCTGGGTGCGTCTGATTTTTAAAGGTTGCACACGCAGCCGACACGTGTCCACCGCCCTTTCCACCAAAAGGCAGCACTGCGTATATTCAATGAATAATAACTGTGTTGTGGCCCTGCCTACACAATTCTTTCCCTGCAGTATCAATGGAGGGTGCAATGCTCTGCAGAGGCGATTTTGAGAAGTAAAAAAAATTGCAGCACAGCTAACAGCAGCCAGCACAGTACTGCACACGGTTAAATATGGCCCTAGAAAGGACCGTTGAGGTTCTTGAAGGCTACACTCACTCCTAACACTCTCCCTGCCTATGCAGCACTTTTGTCCCTAATGCCGGGTGCAACGCTCTGCAGAGGCGATTTTGAGAAAAAAAAAATTGCCACTGCTAACAGCAGCCAACACACAGCTATCAGTGGCCCTAATAAGGACCTTTGGGGGGTCTTGAAGCCTACACTAACTACCAATTCTTTCCCTACAACAGCTCCGGTACAAACAGCACTGTCCCTCATCTAACTCACACGGCATCTGAGGCGAGCTGCGGGAGGGGCCGACTTTTATATTCGGCGGACACCTGATCTTCCCAGCCACTCACTGCAGGGGGGTGGTATAGGGCTTGAACGTCACAGGGGGAAGTTGTAATGCCTTCCCTGTCTTTCAATTGGCCAGAAAAGCGCGCTAACGTCTCAGGGAAGGAAGTGAAAGTAACCCGAACACCGCATGGTGTTCGTTACGAATAACGAACATCACAAACACCCTAATATTCGCACGAATATCAAGCTCGGAAGAACACGTTCGCTCATCTCTAATCCTCTCCAAAGACCATTTCAGGTTTATCTGACATGTAAGTCTCCAGATAGTGTCTGGAATCAAAGCCGTCTACATGGTAGAGCTTATGAGTAGAGGAATCCATTGTCTAACCTTCACAGTCTGATAAGTAAGTACTGGGTGACTGATTCTGTACCTGAAGGTCTTTATATGATTACTAGGAAATCAATCTGCAATTTTTGTTAGCAGGAATTACTTATCACATGATGAGTATTATTATCTTCATGCGATAGTCAAGGTAACGTATTATAATAGCCTAACATAGAACATTAATCAACGTCAAACAAATCTGTTTTATTGTCAAATATCAATGGGGAAAAAATCCACAGAAAATTGTCAGTCTACAATAGTTTTTCAAAATGAGTGCATGATCAACGATCTAGTAGAGATTGAATAATTGATTTTAGAGTTGAACTGAAACGGACCTTGCCTAATGAAATAAAATAAATATTTAGTATAATTATACAAGTCAGCACATAACACTAGTCAACAACATTTTTGAATCTGGTGCATGGTACATCATCTCTATATATATAAAGCTGAAAGCCCTCACTGACTGACTGACTGACTCGCCAAAAGTTCTCCAACTTCCCGATGTCATAGAAACATGAAATTTGGCGCAAGCATAGATTATCTCCAAAATAGGAAAATAAATTGGGTCCCAACTCGATTATTCAATTCTAGCGCAAAAGAATTGGTGTCGAAATTTAACATACATAATCTAAATCACTCACTTCCCAATGTCATAGAAACGTGAAATTTGGCAGGAGCATTGATTATATCATAAAAAGGAAAAGCTAATGGGTCGCAACTCGATTATTCAATTTTATGCGCAAAAGAATTAGCGTCCAAATTTTACGTGCGGAATGTAATTTTCTCACTTTCCGGTGTCATAGAAACATGAAATTTGGCACGAGCATTGATTATGTCATAAATAGGAAAAGCTAATGGGTCCCAACTCAATTATTCAATTCTAGCGCAAAAGAATTGGCGTCGAAATTTTACGTACGGAATCTAATTTTCTCACTTTCTAGTGTCATAGAAACATGAAATTTGGCACGAGCATTGATTATGTCATAAATAGGAAAAGTTAATAGGTCCCAACTCCATTATTCAATTCTAGCACAAAAGAATTGGCGTCGGAATTTTACATGCGGAATGTAATTTTCTCACTTGCCTGTGTCATAGAAACGGGAAATTTGGCACGAGCATTGATTATGTCATGAATAGGAAAAGCTAATGGGTCTCAACTCGATTATTCAATTCTATGCGCAAAAGAATTAGCGTCGAAATTTTACGTGCGGAATGTAATTTTCTCACTTTCCGGTGTCATAGAAACGGGAAATTTGGCACGAGCATTGTTTATGTCATAAGAAGGAAAAGCTAATGGGTCCCAACTCAATTATTCAATTCTATGCGCAAAAGAATTAGCGTCCAAATTTTACGTACGGAATCTAATTTTCTTACTTTCTGGTGTCATAGAAACATGAAATTTGGCACTAGCATTGATTATGTCATAAATAGGAAAAGTTAATTGGTCCCAACTCCATTATTCAATTCTAGCGCAAAAAGAATTGGCGTTGAAATTTTACGTGCGGAATGTAATTTCTTTACTTTCCTGTGTCATAGAAACAGAAAATTTGGCACACACATTGATTATGTCATAAATAGTAAAAGCTAATGGGTCCCAACTCGATTATTCAATTCTATGCGCAAAAGAATTAGCGTCCAAATTTTACGTACGGAATCTAATTTTCTCACATTCCGGTGTCATAGAAACGGGAAATTTGGCAGGAGCATTGATTATGTCATAAATAGGAAAAGCTATTGGGTCCCAACTCGATTATTCAATTCTATGCGCAAAAGAATTAGCGTCCAAATTTTACGTGCGGAATGTAATTTTTTCACTAGCCGGTGAAATAGAAACGGGAAATTTGGCATGAGCATTGATTATGTCATAAATAGGAAAAGCGAATGGGTCCCAACTCAATTATTCAATTCTAGCGCAAAAGAATTGGCGTCGAAATTTTACGTGCGGAATGTAATTTTCTCACTTTCCGGTGTCATAGAAACGGGAAAATTGGCACGAGCATTGATTATGTCATAAATAGGAAAATGTATTGGGTCCCAACTCGATTATTCAATTCTATGCGCAAAAGAATTAGCGTCCAAATTTTACGTGCGAAATGTAATTTTCTCACTTTCTGGTGTCATAGAAACGGGAAATTTGGCACAAGCATTGATTATGTCATAAATAGGAAAAGCTAATGGATCCCAACTCCATTATTCAATTCTATGCGCAAAAGAATTAGCGTCCAAATTTTACGTACGGAATGTAATTTTTTAACTTTTCGGTGTCATAGAAACAGGAAATTTGGCACGAGCATTGATTATGTCATAAATAGGAACAGTTCATAGGTCCCAACTCGATTATTCAATTCTATGCGCAAAAGAATTGGCTTCAAAATTTTACGTGCGAAATGTAATTTTCTCACTTTCTGGTGTCATAGAAACGGGAAATTTGGCACAAGCATTGATTATGTCATAAATAGGAAAAGCTAATGGGTCCCAACTCGATTATTCAATTCTATGCGCAAAAGAATTAGCTTCCAAATTTTACGTGCGGAATGTAATTTCTTCACTTTCCGGTGTCATAGAAACAGGAAATTTGGCACGAGCATTGATTATGTCATAAATAGGAACAGTTCATAGGTCCCAACTCGATTATTCAATTCTATGCGCAAAAGAATTGGCTTCAAAATTTTACGTGCGGAATGTAATTTTTTCACTTTCCGGTGTCATAGAAACGTGAAATTTGGCACGAGCATTGATTATGTCATAAATAGGAAAAGCTAATGGGTCCCAACTTCATTATTCAATTCAATGCGCAAAAGAATTAGCGTCCAAATTTTACGTGCGGAATGTAATTTCTTCACTTTCCGGTGTCAGAAACGGAAAATTTGGCACGAACATTGATTATGTCATAAATAGGAAAAGCTAATGGGTCCCAACTCCATTATTCAATTCTATGCGCAAAAAAATTAGCACCCAAATTTTACGTGCGGAATGTAATTTTCTCACTTTCCGGTGTCATAGAAACTGGAAATTTGGCACGAGCATTGATTGTGTCATAAATAGGAAAAGCTAATGGGTCCCAACTACATTATTCAATTCTATGCGCAAAAGAATTAGCGTCCAAATTTTACGTACATAATTTTAATCTCTCACTTCCCAATGTCATAGAAACATGAAATTTGGCACAAGCATTGATTGTGTCATAAATATGAAAGGTTAATAGGTCCCAACTCGATTATTCCATTCTAAGCGCAAAAGAATTAGTGTCCAAATTTTATGTATGTAATCTAATTCTCTCACTTCCTGATGTAATTTTATATAAAGGAAGCGTCGCATGGTTACCTCCACGTGGTGTTTTCTGGGTATCGCAGAGAACTATGCAAAATGGTGAACATATCTTTTTCCTCAGTATTTCTAAAGTAACCACGACTTCATAAGATTTTCCATGTGAACACCACATAAACACCAGTACCAAATTAACACTGGGGCGAAGCCGGGTATATCAGCTAGTATATATATAAAGACGAAAGCCCTCACTGACTCACTCACTGACTCACTGACTCACTCACTGATGCACTCACTGACTGACTCGCCAAAAGTTCTCCAACTTCCCGATGTCGTAGAAACATGAATTTTGGCGCAAACATAGATTATCTCCAAAATAGAAAAAGTAATTGGGTCCCAACTTGATTATTCAATTCTAGCGCAAAAGAATTAGGGTTGAAATTTAACGTACATAATCTAAATCTCTCACTTCGCAATGTCATAGAAACTTAAAATATGGCAGGAGCATTGATTATGTCATAAGTAGGGAAAGCTAATGGGTCCCAACTCGATTATTCAATTCTATGCGCAAAAGAATTAGCGTCCAAATTTTACATACGGAATCTAATTCTCTCACTTCCCAGTGTCATAGAAACGTGAAATTTGGCAGGAGCATTGATTACGTCATAAATAGTAAAAGCTAATGGGTCCAAACTCGATTATTCAATTCTATGCACATTAAATTTGCGTCCAAATTTTACGTACGGAATGTAATTTTCTCACTTTCCGGTGTCATAGAAACTTGAAATTTGGCAGGAGCATTGATTATGTCATAAATAGTAAAAGCTAATGGGTCCCAACTCGATTATTCAATTCTATGCACATAAAATTTGCGTTCAAATTTTACGTACGGAATGTAATTTTCTCACTTTCCGGTGTCATAGAAACGTGAAATTTGGCACGAGCATTGATTATGTCATAAATAGGAAAAGCTATTCTATGCGGAAAAGAATTAGTGTCCAAATTTTATGTGCGGTATGTAATTTTCTCACTTTCCGGTGTCATAGAAACTTGAAATTTGGCAGGAGCATTGATTATGTCATAAATAGGAAAAGCTAATGGGTCCCAACTCGATTATTCAATTCTATGCACATAAAATTTGCGTCCAAATTTTACGTACGGAATGTAATTTTCTCACTTTCCGGTGTCATAGAAACGTGAAATTTGGCACGAGCATTGATTATGTCATAAATAGGAAAAGCTATTCTATGCGCAAAAGAATTAGTGTCCAAATTTTATGTGCGGAATGTAATTTTCTCACTTTCCGGTGTCATAGAAACTCGAAATTTGGCAGAAGCATTGATTATGTCATAAATAGGAAAAGCTAATGGGTCCCAACTCGATTATTCAATTCTATGCGCAAAAGAATTAGCGTCCAAATTTTACGTACGGAATGTAATTTTCTCACTTTCCGGTGTCATAGAAATGTGAAATTTGGCACAAGCATTGATTATGTCATAAATAGGAAAAGCTATTCTATGCGCAAAAGAATTAGTGTCCAAATTTTATGTGCGGAATGCAATTTTCTCACTTTCCGGTGTCATAGAAACTCGAAATTTGGCAGAAGCATTGATTATGTCATAAATAGGAAAAGCTAATGGGTCCCAACTCGATTATTCAATTCTATGCGCAAAAGAATTAGCATCCAAATTTTACGTACGGACTGTAATTTTCTCACATAGAAACTTAAAATTTGGCACGGGCATTGAATATGTCATAAATAGGAAAAGTTAATGGGTCCCAACACATTATTCAATTCTATGCGCAAAAGAATTAGCGTCCAAATTTTATGTACGGAATGTAATTTTCTCACTTTCCGGTGTCATAGAAACGTGAAATTTGGCACGAGCATTGATTATGTCATAAAAAGGAAAAGCTAGTAGGTCCCAACTTGATTATTTAATTCTAGCGCAAAAGAATTAGCGTCAAAATTTTACGTACATAATCTAAATCTCTCACTTCCCAATGCCATAGAAACATGAAATTTGCCACAAGCATTGAATATGTCATAAATAGGAAAAGCTAATGGGTCCCAACTCGATTATTCAATTCTAAGTGCAAAAGAATTAGTGTCCAAATTTTACGGATGGAATCTAATTCTCTCACTTCCTGGTGTCATAGAAACATGAAATTTGGAATGGGCATTGATTATGTCATAAATAGGAAAAATTAATGGGTCCCACCTCGATTGTTAAATTCTAAGCGCAAAAGAATTAGCGTCCACATTTTACGTACAAAATCTAGTTCTCTCACTTCCCGATGTCATAGAAACTTAAAATTTGGCACGGGCATTGATTATGTCATATTTAGGAAAAGCTAATGGGTCCCAACTCGATTATTCAATTCTAAGTGCAAAAGAATTAGTGTCCAAATTTTACGGATGGAATCTAATTCTCTCACTTCCTGATGTCATTTTATATAAAGGAAACGTCGCATGGTTACCTCTCTCGTGGTGTTTCCTGGGTAACGCAGAGAACTATGCAAAATGCTGAACATATGTTTTTCCGGTGTCTCTAAAGTAACCACGACTTCATAATATTTTCCGTGTGAACACCAGATAAACACCTGTACCAAATTAACTCGGGCAAAGCTGGGTATATCAGCTAGTTATGTATATATAATTAAAGCAGTGACTATGCTGAACTCTTTATTTGTATGTAAGACACAGTGGATGAAGTTCTAAATATGAACACTACAGAACATTGTAGTTGTGCGGGAATGGTACCGGCTTTAGCCTATAGAGGTTCTGCTGTTTAGTGCATGTTGTAACCAGTATAAAGCACCTCTCTTTATTCTTATTTAAGCATATTGTTTTTTTCTTGAGTTTTTGTACCTCAATTTGTGTTTACCTGTGTACTTTGTCTTTCCTGTGTGAGCTAGTGAATCATTCTGATATATCAAAGTTATAGTTAGTACTATGGCAACTGCTAAACTTCGTTGTTGTGTAAACCACCCCAACAACTTGAGGGACTTACCTCTTAAGGAGCGACTTGTGGAAAACCCTATTGAAAGGCAGCATTCCTTCAAGCCAAAGTCAGACTTTTTATACAAGCCTTGTTACAATGACCAGGAATTAAAAGCAAAACCATACTCCATGTACATACAGCTGTTTCAGGGTTTTTGCCCTTGAAGGATTGCTGCCTTTCAATATGTGGCACTGTGGAGGATTTATTCCATCTCCCTTATTTGCATATTACCAAAAGAAGCATGCATGGCCATTTGAGTCTCCTTACTAACTGTATATAGTTGCTCTCCCTAGAGAGAAAAGATAGTGTTTCTGACCCACGTCCCAGGCCTCTCACTAGCAAAGCCAGACTCCTACTGTATAGTGATGAAGGGCAAAAACCCTGAAACAACTGTATGTACATGGAGTCTGGCTTTGCTTTTAATTCCTGGTCATTGTAACAAGGCTTGTATAAAAAGTCTGACTTTGGCTTGAAGGAATGCTGCATTTCAATAGGTGGCACTGTGGAGGATTTATTCCATCTCCCTTATTTGCAGAAGAAGGGAGAAATACCAGACTCCGAATGTGTATGGTTATTGATAGCAAATTCGGCCAACGCTAAATAATTGACCCAGAGACTCTGACAATCACTTACGTTCATTCTAACGTACTGAACCAGTTCCTGATTCATATGTTCTGTCTGCCCATTAGACTCCGGGTGGAAGGCAGAGGAAAAGGACAACCCGAAACCGATACCCTTACAAAAAGCCCTCCAAAACCGGGCAACAAATTGGACTCTCCGGTCGGAAACAATATCCTTGGGAACCCCATGCAGGCGTACAATCTCCTTGATGAATATGGTCGCTAGCTCAGGAGCGGACGGAAGCTTCTTAAAGGCAGTAAAATGTGCCATCTTAGAAAATCTGTTGACGACCACCAAGATCACCGAGCACCCCTGGGACTTGGGCAAGTCGGTAATAAAATCCATCGACAGATGGGCCTATAGTCTCTCCGGAATGGGAAGAGGAAGAAGTGGGCCCTCAGGCCTTCCCCATACACTCTTCCGCCAGGCATAACTAGGACAGGACTTGACAAATTCCTTGATGTCCCGAGACATTTGTGGCCACCAATACAGACAGCCACACAACTCCAGGGTGCCTCAGACTCCTGGATGACCTGCTAAGACCGATGAATGGACTTCCTCCAAAATGAGAAGCAGCAAGGCCCTGGAAACAAATAAGCTCCCCTCAGGGAGGCCTTTTGGAATGGACTGCTGAGCCGCCCGGAGTACAGCAGAAATGTCGGATGTAAGGGCAGCTACCATGGGCCAAAAAAAATACTCTCCGGATGAGGCTCCTTTAGCTCAGGTACCCCGAAATTGCGGTACAAGGCATCAGCGTTGACATTCTTGGACCCAGGCATATATGTGACTACAAAATTGAAGCGTGAAAAAAATAATGCTCACCTTGCCTGACAAGCGTTCAAGCGCTTGGCGGACTCCAGATACACAAAGTTCTTATGGTCCGTGAGAACCGTAGTAGTATGACGAGCACCCTCTAAGAAATGTCTCCATTCATCAAATGCCGATTTAATGGCTAATAATTCCATGTTGCCAATATCACAGTTGTGTTCAGCATGATTAAACTTCCTGGAAAAGAGGGACTGGTTGGAGACCAGTTCGGCCTGGAGATTCCTGCGAGAGGACTGCCCCCACGCCATGCTCATCCACTTCAATGATAACCAAGCGATCAAGATCCGGCTGCACCAAAACTGGTGCTGTGGAGAAAGCCCTCTTGAGAAGTGTAAATGTTTTCACTGCCTCCTGTGAACAGGAATCAACCCTAGCCCCCTTCTTGGTCAGATCGGTCAGGGGCTTGGCCACTACCGAAAAGTTTTCAATAAATTTCCGATAAAAGTTTGCGAACCCCAAAAAGCATTGTAACGCCTTTAAGTTGGCGAGGTGCACCCATTCGGTGATGGCCTTGACCTTGTCCGAGTCCATCCGGATGGCTGACGAAGAAATGACATATCCCAGGAAAGCAATCTCCTGTACCCAGAAAAGACATTTCTCCCGCTTAGCATACAAATGATGGGCTCAAAGACGGGAAATAACTATCCGTAAATGCCTAACATGACTCTCCCAATCAGAAGAGAAAATTAGAATGTCATCCAAAAATACAACCACGAACGTGCCCAGAATATCATAGAAAATGGTATTCATAAACCCATGAAAAATAGCTGGCACATTACATAACCCGAATGGCATGACTAGACATACAAAATGTCCCAAAGGTGTATTAAATGCCGTTTTCCATTCGTCCCCCTCTCTGATATGAATGAGGTTATAGGCTCCCAGAAGATCCAGCTTAGAGAACCCACGGGCTCCTATAACCTGGTTGAGGAGGTCTGGGATTAGGGGCAACTGATTTTTGACAGTTATCCTGTTCAAAGCTCTATAATCAACACAGGGCCAAAGGCCACCATCCTTCTTTTCCACGAAAAATAACCCTGCTCCTGCGGGTGATTCGGAAGGACATATATGCCCCTTGGCAAGACTCTCGGTAATATACCCCTTCATCGCCTCACATTCAGGCACAGTTACATTATATATCCCCCCCCTTAGGGATCTTGCTCCTGGGAATGAGATCGATTTTGTAGTCCCATTCATGGTGCGGAGGTAACGTCTCAGAAAGTTGTTTCGAAAACACGTCAGCAAAATCCCTTTAAATGTGGAGGTAATCTCCGGATATTACACTCAGTCAAATGCACCTGGACGGAAACCAAATGCTCACTGCACTCCTGCCCCCATTGCACTGCTTCAGAGATGGACCAATCAATCTGGGGATTGTGAAGTCGGAGCCAGGGTAGCCAAAGGACTAAATCAACTGAAAGGCTCGCCATCATTAGAAAAGAGCACACCTTCGAATGTAGCGCCATGACAGAAAAATTTAGTTCAGGAGTCCTCTTACTGATTAACCCCACTGACAGCGTTGTGAAATCAATACCCGAATTGGAGGGTTCAAAGGCAACAGACATGCAGACATGGACTTACCAAATTCATAATTAATGAAGTTCGAGGGGCCCCCGAATCAATGAAGGCCTGACCGATAAGGTGATCGCACTTCCATCAACTCGACTTCTTTGGTAGCTGTGGTCGTGACCCGATTTTCGGACCAGATCACAGGCAGTTTAGTCCAAGTCATAGCCTGTTCTAACGTCTCAGGTTCTGGGTGCGACAACAACAGGTCTTTTATGGACTCTGACAACCCAGTTAAAAATAAATCTTTCAGAACGCAGTCATTTCACCTTGACTCTACACAAAACTGATAAAACTGGGAACAGAATTCTTCCATGCGACGTACCCCCTGCCGAAGACTCAATAACGTACTCACTGTGTTCCCAGCCCTATCTCACTCATCATAAATCTGCCCAAGGGCTGTAAAAAAGTCATCTACTGATTGGCGGAAGCAGGATTCGGGGGGTAGCGAAAATGCACAGTTTTGAGGGTCGCCCCTCAAACAAGAAATAACTATGCCCACCCTCTGGTATTCAGAACCTGGCGAGTGTGGATGTAATTCAAAATATAACCTGCACACTTCCCGGAATGAGAAAAACCAAAAAACATGTCAGGCAGAGAGACCTTAGGCTCGACCCCTGACCCCGGGGCTGCTGCAGTTGCGGCCGAGGCAACGGTGGCGGACTGCTCCTGTAGCTGGAGCTGAGTAGACAGGTCTTGAACCAAACCTGTCAAGACCTGAACTTTGTTGGCAGTAGACGCAATAGCCTCTTTATCCAGGGTCAAGCGGGGAGGTTGAGACGGGTACCCAGCAACAATATGGGCCAGTGTTTCTGTTAAGGCTGTCAGGGACAGATGGCTAGGTGATCCTTATGCCAGCCCTCTCCTGTGTCCCTATCTACTTGCCCCCCTGGGCTAAGCTCCAGGGCAACAACTGGGTGACTGTCCCTGCGCTGCTCTAGTGACAGGGACCCCAAGGAAGGGGGGGCAGGGGAACTGGCAGATAGCACTGAGTACAGACAAAAAGCAAACTGAATAAACCAGAGAGTCCTCGGAAAGCAGGCAGGGTCAAAACCAGGGGTCACGTGCGAGATACAAGAAGCAAAACTGAGTGGGAGTCAACATAAAGTACAAGGTCAAAACACGAGTTAATCAGGTCAAATAACGCAGGTGTAGGCAGAGCGAGTCTAAACTAAATACTGGCAGCCAGTTTCTTGCCCAACCAGGTATATAAGCAGAACTCCCCGCCCCCTTTGGGCGGGGAGAAGTCACATGATGACCAGAGGAATCACAAAGCCACCTCCGCCCGGCGGCACGCACCGATCAGATCGCCACGTGGCCGACCAGCTGACAGGCACGTCAGCGCATGACGCGGGGCGTGCCGCTGGCCACTGCAACCAACCACCAGAGTGCGGGAACCCTAGACACAGCCGCCAGGCCGGGCCCCCGCAGCTCCAGGACGAGGGCCCACCTCAACTGGACACCAGCGCCCCCAGTAGTAATCCCATCTCTAACACAATGACACTGGAGCCCTTTGATCATGGGGATTACTGTTGGTTTGTGGTTAGGGGGATTAATAAGACACCATGCAAGTGAAAATCTTCATGATCTTATTTTGCCAAACCCAATCAGTTCGAACATTGCAATGCATAAATTTTAGTGCTTTTGTATCTCACGTTCACAAAAATATTACCAGAAAAACATTACTGTGTTGTGAGCGTTATTTTTTTTTCTTGTATTTAAAACCAGTCAATATTTGCCAATATTATATTATTGTCTCTGTATTAGTGCTGTGTATTTCAGAAATATGACGTGATATATAGAATGTGATTCTTCCACTGAATTCAGCACCTCAAAAATAGGTAAACCAGATACAGAAAAAAGTAACTGTGCATGTTATCATTATATAAGTAATACTTGACAGCGGAGCTCTACTAGGCTGCTGTAGTTAGCCAGGGGGGTTGCGGTCTTTTTTTTTTTTTTCCTGTCAGCTATAGAGAAAAGTATAGGCCCAGGAAAAGCCTGAGGTGCTGAAATACCACAATTTTAGGAGGAGATAAAAAGGGAAGAAATGTGGCATCAATGGCAGAGTGCAGATGGTTTTCCATAACAATTTGGCCCATTGTTTGTTCATGATGAAGAGTACCCTGTAACCTGATTTCCATTTTTGATACTTCTGAGAAAGTGAATTAGCTACTTGCAGAGTACAGTAACAGATTGTGAAACATTGCTGCTGAATAGATGCTGCTACTTAAGTGTTCTAGCTAGTTCAGAGCTACAGGTATACTGGGTGCTAGAACTACAATATTTTAAACTTGATGTGTGTGTGGGGGGTGTGGGGGGCGTGGCCTAGCAGCCCAGGAGAGAAGACGTGCCCGGAGAGGCTCCGCTCCATAGCCGCCTCAATCCTCAGTATCCCGCGCGCTGGAGGCTCGGGACGGCAGTTTGGGGACCGGCGCTGACTCCCCCGACCTGGCAGGAACATTTAGAGACCTTTTGGGGTCTCTTCCGGAGAAAAACGCCGCGGGGCCTACAAGGCCTGAAGATCCCCGGACTCAAGTGCCGGCTGGCCGCAACCGGAAGTGCCGGCCAGCCGCGACCGGAAGTGGGGAAACGCGAGCTTTCCTGCCCAGCAGACCGCAGCGGGGACCATACTAGAGACACCAGCGGAGGAGGAGAGAGCTGGTAGCCCACCCTATACAGCTGTGGACTGGTTGAGTGACGCGGCGGCCGCTGCCGGACCCTACGCTCCCCAACCGGACTGCAGCGCTACACCTGGGACACCAGAGGCCCCCTGGAGTGGGCTCCCTTCCATGCGGCTATCACCCCAGGCCGGCAGTTACATCAGGAGGCTCACGCCTTCCACCCCAGTCAAACACCATCTGGAAGAGGGGGACAGGGTGTAATGGGGAGGAATCTGAGTCGCAGGGCCAGTGGGGGAGAGGGGAAGAAGCTGAGCATACAGCGAGGAGCACCGCACGCGGAGCCCCCCCCCCCCCCCGGGAGAGCACATTATCCCTAAACAGAGGGGTACATAGGCAACGGATTGCCCCCCTCCCTAAACACCATGCCACTTGACAGATAGAGCGGGAGGCGAAGAGTGACATGGACCTTCGGACCCCCTCCATCAGTGGCACTTCGGGACTATAACCCATTGTCTTACATACACCTATAGACTGAGCCCTGAGCTGCTGCCTGGGGGTAGCGCGTCGGTGATGCACAGATACCACTACACTATGACTGTACCCCAACAGCTATGCACTAAAGCCTAAACTGCGCATGAATCGCCCCTGTGACATCTCATAAGCTCAAGCCTGCGGACATCCCCTACTACTATCCCCTAGCGCGATGGCGCCCAGCAAGCAAGCTAAGATAACTAGCAAGCTGCAGCAATACTCTCGGCCCAGCACCTCAGCGGACCCCCGACCCAATACGCCCTCCAGCCCACAGAGTGCACCTTCTGAGGGAGCCGCACCAGTTTCGCCCTCTGCATCTGGCACGACAATTGCCGACGTACTGAAGGCAATCACAGAATCACGCTCTGCCCTCAGAAAAACATCGACACACTACAGTCAGACTTTGATCTGCTGCGAGCGGATGTCCAAACGCTGAGAGAGCGCACAACAGAGGTCGAGACGCAAGTCTCTAACTTAGAGGACACTTTTACACCACTCTCAGATCAGGTGCGCACCCTCAACTCTAACCGTGTGGCGCAGCGGAAGAAACTGGACGATATGGAGAACCGCCTGCGCAGATGCAACCTTAGATTTATAGGATTGCCGGAGGGCGCGGAGGGCAGAGACCCTTGCGACTTCCTCGAGTCGCTCCTCAAGCAGGAGTATGGCCCCAACTCTTTGTCCCCCTTATTTTGCGTTGAGAGGGCCCAACACATTCCATCAAAGGCTCCGCCGCCCGGGGGCCCCCCACGCACCTTTATTGCAAAGTTGCTTAACTACAGGGACAGAGACAAAATCCTGGGACTTAACCGTGAGAGAGAACCACTTAGAGTCGATGGACAAACAGTCTGTATCTTTCCGGATTTCTCTCTAGAGGTGCAGTAGAGGCAACAAAAATTTACAGAAGTAAAGAAAACGCTGCACTCTAAACAACTTGTCTACGCCATGTTATACCCTGCCAGGTTAAAGGTGATCAAGGATAACCGCTCCCACTTTTTTGAAAACCCAGAGGATGTCCTAAACTGGCTTGAACAAAACTGATCTATGTCATGAGACTTTTAAAAATGCGTATTTGATGCGGCTGGCCGGCCAACGCTGCCCTTTCTCTTGCACTGTAACTGTGGAGGGCGACCCCCTTCCCCTCCCCGCCCTTCCCCCTCTCCCCCCCTTTTTTTCCCCTTCCTCCCCCCCCCTCCCTTCCCCCTTCTCCTTTCCATTCTCCACCCTCTACCCTCCCCCTCCCTCCATCTTAGATAAGAAGGCCGGCAGCTGAAGATAATGAAACTGCAAAGTGAAGTGGACTGCGATAAAGTTATTCTTTTCTGTCTTAGATTGTGAGGGCCCGGCTGGACTAGATGCCTATATACCACCCGCGGCCTGTGCTGGGTACCTATAGTCCACACTGGCGCAGCCCACATTCACATGACCCTGTCTCTGTTTCTTCACAGAGGGATTCCATTTTCATGTTTGTAACCGCTGTTGCTGTTTTTCATTTTTCTGTTATAGTTTGTTGTTGACTCTCTCCTGGGGGTAGGCCTTACGCCCCCTACAAGCTGTGAGTTATGGGATCGAAACCTGTTCAAAGTTCGGGGGGATGGGTAGGGGGGGAAGGGAGGGATTGGTTTGAGGTTTACAAATGTGAACAGATTTTGGTTTGCTCCGTAATTTTTATTTGTTGTTATTTTTGGCGCGGCTCTTTTTTGGATGCTTTACGAGGAACCAGTGGGAACGATGTCCAGCTCTTTGAAAATGGCTAGTACGTAATTAAAACTGGTCTCCTGGAACGTCAGGGGCCTAAATTCTAAAATTAAAAGAGCATTGGTTTTTGACTTCCTTAAAACTCACTCCCCTCACATGATACTACTCTAAGAAACACACCTTAGGGGCTCGAGGACGCTGGCGCTTAAGCGAGCAACTATAGGCTCAGCGTACCACGAGACTTACTCAAACTATGCCCGAGGAGTCAGCATTTTGATGGCCAAATTGGCCCAGTTTGCTTTCCGCCAAATACATATAGACCCTGGGGGGCGCTACTTGATCCTACAGGGAACCTTCCATGGGCGCCTCCTCACAATAGTAACTGTTTACCTACCACCACCTGCCAACATTGAAGTGCTTCATGAGGTGATGGCGCGAGTGGTCCCCCTTAAGGCGGCCCCAATAGTAATTATGGGAGACTTCAACCTGATCTTAGACCCGGTGCGGGACCGTCTCACTCCAGCTGCTTCCACACAGGTTCGGCTGCCTGGGTGAGCCGACTCCTACTTATTGCAGGAAATATGACGAGCGCGACATCCAAACAACAAAGCCTACTCATGTCACACCCCGACCTACAATGCATTCTCGCGTATAGATCTCTGTTTTGGCTCCCCGGACTGCCTCCCCAAGGTTCGTTACCTATCCTACCTGCCCAGAGGCATCTCAGATCACTCCCCACTCCAACTGGTTCTTGACCTTGAAGTTGAGGGCAGTCGTCCTATGTGGAGACTGAGCCCGCTGTGGTTGGAACAGAGAGAAGTACACGAATATGTAGAACAAGAGTCTGAAATGTACTGGGAAGTCAATGAGGGGACAGCCTCGGAGCTAGTGGTATGGGATGCATTTAAAGCCTTCACCAGGGGATCCTTTACCTCGGCCATTGCCGAGCATAGAAGGTCCCTGGGAGCCAGCCGCTTGGACTTGGAACGTCGCCTTGACTTAGCAAAGGCTAGACACATAGCAGATCCCTCCCCGGAGACTATTACAATTCTGGGCGCCCTGTGACGGGAATATAAATTACTACTTATTGAATACACCAAGAAGAAACTTCTGTATTCCCGTCCCTGGATCTTTGATCAGAGAGACAAGAATGGCTCCTACTGGCCTACCTTGCTAGAGAGGATCAGACACTCCTGCCAATTACAGCAGTGCGAGATAGCGCGGGTACTCTATTAAACGATTCTAAACTAATTAATCAAACGTTTGCCCAATTCTACTGGGACTTGTACACCTCCAAACTGAGCTGCACTGATGCTCAGCTTCTGGCATATCTAGATGACATTCCTTTCCCCTCACTGAGCAGAGACAGAGCGGCCCACCTGGATAGAGACCTGAGTATAGAAGAAATAACGGAGGCCATTAGGTCACTTCCCAATAGAAAGTCACCAGGTGTGGATGGGCTCCCGGGGGAATGGTACAAGAAAAATGTGGAAACCCTGGCCCCAAGACTTCTCACATTATATAATTCTATCCTGCAGAAGGGGGCACTACCGGACACAATGCGTAAAGCCCTAATAATAATGATCCCTAAAACCGGAAAAGTTCCCACAGACTGCGGCTCTTACCGCCCCATTTCCCTCCTCAATAATGATGTAAAAGTAATTGCAAAAATACTGGCGACGCAGATAAACTCGGTACTGAGCGAGATCATACAGGCTGACCAGTCTGGCTTCATGCCTGGCAAAAGCACGGACATGAACCTGAGGAGGCTTTTTAACCACCTATCGTACAAGCACACTAACTGCGGGAAGCGCACTCTGGTATTTAAAAACCAGGTAAAGGCCTTCGACTCAGTAGAGTGGAAGTACCTATGGGCGGTGATGCGGCGGTTCGGATTCGGGCCAACCTTTATTAAATAGATCGAGATTCTATATCACTCCCCGGTGGCCAACATCAAGACTAATATACATGTTTCTGCCCAGTTTTCCCTGAGTAGGGGCATAAGACAGGGCTGCCCTTTGTCCCCGGCCTTGTTTGCCCTCGCCATAGAGCCTCCTGCGATCCAAGTCCGAACGTCACCAACAGTGAAGGGATTTAGACTGAACAACTATGAAGAGCGCATAGCACTCTATGCAGATGACACCCTTCTTTTCCTTCAAGACCCGGAGGCGTCTCTAGATGCAGCGCTGACTATATTCGGCGCATTTGGCACACACTCTGGCATTAAGGTCAACTGGGACAAGACCCATTTACTGGCAGTGGACCCTGCGGCCGCTGAGCTCCCCTTGCCCGCCCCGCTGAGTTGAACAACCCAGACCACCTACTTGGGCGTAAAGGTCTCAGCGGAATTATCCGCTTTTTACAGCTCCAACCTAGTCCCTCTCCTGGGCTGGGCTGGGGAGGTGGTGACACGCTGGGCTTCTCTCCCACTCACGCTGGTGGGCAGAATAAACCTGCTAAAAATGAAACTGCTGCCAAAATTCCTGTATATACTGCATAACTCCCCTACGTTAGTCCCCAAAAATTCTTCACTATGCTCCGTGGGATTGTGCTGCGCATACTGTGGCGGGGCACCACACTCAGGATCAAATTGGAGACTCTGTGCCTCCCGTCGAACAGGGGAGGGCTGGCCTTACCACACTTCTATTACTACTATCTGGCTAGCCAACTGGTATACGCGGGGTGGTGGCTATCTTCGTCAGATTACAACCCGGTAGTGAGCCTGGAGCATAGAATGCTGGACCCTGTCCAGTACCTATGGGGGCTGCTGCTGAACGGCCCCTCATCCTCGGTTGCTCCTCCGCCCACCCCCATGCTGGTGACACTGGAGACCTGGCATCGGGCCACGAGACTGTCCACTGTAGAGGAGACTGCGCGATCTTCACACACTCCCCTCTGGAATAACCCCAAACTGCCACACTTCCAGCGCTTCCCGGAGTCTGCCTTCTGGAGGCGTTGGGGCATCCATGTCCTCTCTGACATTGTCAGCGAGGGTACGCTCTGCACCTTTCTACAGCTGCGGATAGCCCGTGGCCTGCCCGAAAACACCTACTTTAGGTATTACCAGTTGCGAGATGTGGCCAGGGCTCAGTTTGGAGGTCTATCTATCCCACTATCCATGACATGGCTGGAGAGCCTGGCGCAGATGTGTAATCTTGTCAAACCACTGTCGAGTTTCTACGCCCATATAGCGCAACACCTGGCCCCGCTAGGCGAGAGGGCCGTGCAGAGATGGGAGGGGGACATCCCTGACCTGACCTCGGGGGAGGATGAGGATATACTGGGTGGATCTGGTCCCCCCTGGTTAGCGCTAGAGACAAACTCATTCAAGTTAAGTTCCTGCACGGCATATATTACACCACCTCCAAATTGTGCACTATGGGCTGGCTCTCTACTTCAACGTGCCCGCGATGTCTGGATGCGGATGGGACGGTCATGCACGTGTTTTGGGAGTGTGCGATCCTACAGGACTACTGGAGACATGTGCTGGTCTTCATGGAAACACATCTAGGGGCACCGAGAATCATGCATCCTGGAATGTGCCTCTTTGGGCTTGTAGGAGACCTACCAGTGACCGCAGCAACACGTATACTGTACATGCTGCTACTTTTCTACACCAAAAAAGTGATTCTTCCTAATTGGAAACACCCCAGGAGGCCGACCAGGAGTGCATGGGTCCGGGTGGTCAACGCCGAAATCCCAATGTACAAACTGACGTACATGGCCAGGGGGTGCCCCGAAAAATTTGATAAGATATGGGGTGGTTGGATGAGTTGCCCTGTGACAGCGTTGGGAGATCCAAGCTAGGTGGTAGTTGGGGAGTGAGGGAGAGGGAAGGATATAAAAGGATATAAAGAAGGACGTCTGCTCAACTTGTTCTCTAAGTTAAAACCCTATGCTCAGAAAAAAAAATGTTTTCTTTGTTTCCACAATTCTCCTTAAGAGTCGCGCCGGGGGGCTCGGGGGGGGGGGGGGGGGGGTCTTTTTAAATTTCCTTACTTTTTTCTTTTTCTTTTTCCTGATTGATTACAGTTAATTCACTCCAAGGTTAAACTGCTGTTTAGTAATAATCGACAAAGTTAAAGGGGTTGTCCGGCCACACAGGGTAAAATTTTTTATAATGCTGCTGCTTCCCTTTCAGTAAGGATAGTAACACACAGCATACAGGGGCTCAAACCGGCCGGCAGATCAGCTGGAATGTCAGTTTATTACCTTAGAATCTGATCTTCACTGCAGCTTTCAAAGATGGCACCTCTGTGCTGCCTTCTCACATGCTCTGCGCTCTTCCTCTTTTGTGTGCGCGCTCCCGATGGCAGTAAGAGACATGAAAAGGCAGGATTGCATGGCCTCCCTCAGCTCATGTCCTAGCCCCGCCCATGACACGCCCACCTCTATTGAACTGCTCTACAGTCTCTCCCCGCCAAGGCCCCGCCCCCTGCTGCATACTATACTCAGAGGGGTTGTAGCCAGGGGACACTTATACACTCATGGTTCACGATAAAATCCTGGCATGAGTGTATAGTGAATGGAGAGGGGCTGGGGAGAGCCGAGAGAGAACTCTCCTGCAGCCTCCCACTGCAAGGCTACCTACTGCCCCCCCCCACCCTGCTAAAGTAAAGTAAAACAAAACATTTCCCCACACACACATGCCCTCATAGTGCCCCTCCCCCTTACAATGACCCCCCCACACTTCTGTCAGCAGGGTCCCTGCACACACACACATCACTGCACCCCCCCCTTGCACACATCCATCCATCCATCCATCGATCTCTCCCTCTCCACCCCCCCCCCCTTCCCCCGGGACTTCTGACAGCCGGGTCTCCAGACACCACGAACACACACACACATCACTGCACCCCCCCCCCTTGCACACATCCATCCATCCATCTCTCCCTCTCCACCCCCCCCCCCTGCGCGAGAGCCCGCCCCTCCACTCATTCGTACCTTGGAGATGAAGAGCCAGCAGCCACGCCTCCCCTGCAGGCAGAACTGAGCTTCCCAGCCGCTGAAGTTCTTCTGCACATGCGCAGAGCTGTGCTGGAGAAGCGTGTCCCCGTCGTCCCGACAAGAAGAGGACGAGAGTCTTGTCGGAACCCATGGCAACCGAGGAGCAACACAGGGGGGGCATCGTAAAAGGTAAGTGAATAACTTCTGTTTGCCTAATTTACAATGCACAATGTATATTACAAAGTGCATTGTAATGGGCAAACAGAAGTAATGAGACCTAATGTTTATGGCCGGACAACCCCTTTAAAGTTACAATGGGAGGGGCGGGGGAACAAAAAGCACTAGCCAGGCATTATGTGTCAAGAAGAAATGTGTGTGTATACACAGGTAAAGACTATTTTTCCCTGCCTTCCATGCAATGTACTGTTAGCTGGCACCACAGGTGTCAGGTTCAGCAATCTATGTTTGTATGCTTGTTAACCAGCTTCTGGCTAAATAAAAACTTGATGTGTATGACCACGAAAAGTGTGGCTGTCCACTAAAAAGTGAACACAACTTGCTATTAGTCCCTGTGTTTCTTGATTATTCATGAGGGTGCATTCACACGAGCATGTTACATAGCCACACATCTATTAGAACCATTGATTCCCTATGGTGTGTTCAGATGTTCGTGTTTTACAGGTATGCAAATGCACATACTTGCAAAATATTAGGACATATGTGCACCATAGCTCTGTGGTACGTGTCAATATTCCCAGCGGGGAATCCACTTGTCACTGAAGACTGTGACAGCACTGTCATAGTGTTCAGTGACAAGGGGACTCCCCGCGGGAGTAAAGAATCCCCTGCCACAGCTGTCACATCTGTGACAGCTGTAGCAGAGGTCGCAAAGCTCTCCCATTGATTACAAAGCAATAAGATGTCGGCACCCCTGAAGTGATTTTCAGGAAAGGGCTTTAAATATAAGCCCTTCCCTGAAAATCATTCCTATCTTGTGTGAAAAATAAAAATAAGTAAATACTCACCACTTCGCTGCTCCCAGGGCTCAGGCACTTGGGTCCCATCACTGAAATGAAGTTCTTTCAGAAGGCAGGTATTTAAAATCCCCGCCTGCTGGAAGAGCTGCGTCTGATTGGCTGAGCGCTCAGCCAATCGCAGACAGTGCTTAGCCATTCACTGAATTCAATGCCTGTGATTTTTTACCCCTGCCTTCTAAAAAAACCTCATTACAGCGACGGCACCCAAGATGCTAGATATGCCTGAGCCCTGGCAGTGGTGAAGACGTGAGTATTTATATATTTTTATTTTTTACACCAGATAGGTATGATTTCCATGGAAGGGCTTATATTTAAAGCTTTTCCCTGAAAATCACTGCAGGGGTTGCCGGCAGACCATTGCTTTCAACTGGGCCGCCGGGGGCAGCTGCAGCCCCATTGAAAGCAATGCTGCACAGACCTGTATTCACATGTCTTTGTGCACATATGTGGGTGCGCAGTTTTCTGTGTACCTATGTATGCACACACTCGTGTGAATGCACCCTTAGGGTGACTACCCACTAGCGTTTTTTTTTCTGCTGCGAATTTGCTCCTATTTTTTCTTCCAATTGTCAATGGGACTTCCTAATGTTAAAACCGCAACGCGACGCAACGCAACTTTGCGTTTTTAACATTAGAAAGTCCCATTGACAATTGGAAGAAAAAATAGGAGCAAATTTGCAGCAGAAAAAAAACGCTAGTGGGTAGTCACCCTTACCTTGTTTTTTTGCCTTTATGTATCTTTGCTGGTGCTTCTCTGATCACAGCCTTGATACTGGGCCATTTCTTTATCTTCTTGGAGCACAGGAGAGTGACAGTGCTGAAGGATAGTCAATGTCTGAGCTTTTCTTGAGATGTGTTGCATGCACACTGCTTTAACCCCTAACCGACATGACCTATTTTTGCCTTCAGGACCAATCCTTATGTGGTTTTTACACCGGCTGTAAAAGATAGTTATGCTTAGATTCCTATGGGGGAGTCTGTGAGAGCTTCCAGAGAAGGAAGGTGGGAGGGAGTTTAGCAGCATGGTCAGACAGAGCCAAGTGAAAATGAGGGTCGTGAGAACTGGAATGGAAAAAACACAGGGCATCCATGCCAGGTCGCAGTTTCAAGAGGTCAGCTTGAGGCGGACGATTTTCCCTTCATAGAGTGCCAAATGGGGGGGCAGCAAAAAAGCACCTCCGGCAGAGACATGGGGAGGTTCCACCAGAGGCAGTTGCGGGGCTACCTTGGGCAAGGATGTTGGAGAAGTGGCAAAGTCGTTTTAACTGCGTGATGGCTGTGAGACTGGCCGATTTGGGTTCCAGGAGGTTAGCTTGGGTGAGCTGCAGGTCCTCCTGAGTGTCCCTTACAGTGTCCCCCAGTCTTTTCTTGAGACGGGGTGATGGTAATGAGAGTGGCCGATTTGGGCTCAGGAGGTCAGACTTGGAGAGTTGCAAGGCTCGATGGCATCCCCCAAGTCTTGGGTGGAAAGAACCGGGATGGAAAAAATCCAGAGCTTCCATGCCGGGTCAAAGTTCCAGGAAGTCAGCTTGAGGCGGACGATTTTCCCTTCATAGAGTGACAATGTGCCAAATGGGGGGGCAGCAAAAAAGCAACTCTGGCAGAGACATGGGTAGGTCCCCCCTGAGGCAGATGCTGTGCTGCCTTGGGCAAGGATGTTGGAGAAATGTTAAAGTCCCTACCAGTCTTTGGTTTTAACCGAGTGATGTCCAGGAGAGTGACCGATTTGGGTTTCGGGAGATCGGCCTGGGCGAGTTGCAGGTCCCCCTGAGTGTCCCTTAGAGTGTTCCCCAGCCTTTGCTGAAGACCAGGTAATGGCCGTGAGAGTGGCCAATTCGGGCTCCAGGAGGTCGACCTGGGCGAGTTGCAGGTCCCCCTGAGTGTCCCTGAGTGTCCCCTGTTCTTTGCTGGAGACCAGGTGATGGTCGTAAGAATGGCTGATTTTGGCACCAAGAGTTCAGCCTGGGCGAGTGGCAAGGCCTGCTGTCGTCCCTCAAGATTTTTGTGGATAGAACCGGGATGGGAAGAATCCAGGGGGTCCCTGCCGGGTCAGAGTTCCAGGTTGGCTTGAGGGAGCCGATTTTTCCCTCGTAGAGTGACAATGTGTAAAGTGGACAGGCAGCAATAAAGCACCTCCGGCAGAGACTTGAGTAGGTCCCCCCGAAGGCAGTTGCTGGGCTGCCTTGAGCTAGGATGTAAGAGGGCTGGCTAAGTCCCAACCTGTCTTTGGTTTTAATTGGTTAATGGCCATTAAAGTGGCCAATTTGGGCCCCAAGAGGTTGGCTTGGGTGAGTGCCAAGTTCTACTGAGTGTCCCACAGAAGGTCCCCCAGTCTTTGCTGGAGACTGGGTGATAGCCGCCAGAGTGGCTGATTGGGGCCCCAGAAGGATGACCTGGGGGATCTGCAAGTGCCCCTGAGTGTCTCCCAGTGTTTGGCAAAAAACGGGTAATAGCTGTCATTGTGGCCAATTCACCCCAGGAGGTTGGCGTGGGCAGTTGGCAAAAGCCCCTGAATGTTCCCCAGAGTATCCCCCAGCGTTTGCTGAAAACTGAGTAATAGCCATCAAAGTGGCCGATTGGGACCCCAGGAGGACGTCCTAGGGGAGAGGCAAGTGCCCCTGAGTGTCTCCCAGTGTTTGGTCAAAACCAAGTAATAGCTGTCAATGTGGCCGATTGGGTCCCCGGGAAGTCGGTCTGCGCAAGTTGCAGGGCGTCCCCCAAATCTTTGATGGAAAGAATCGGGATAGGAAAAATCCAGGGCGTCCATGCGGGGTCGCGGTTGCAGGAGGTTAGCTTGAGGCTGATGATTTTCCCCTCATAGAGTGACAATGTGCTAAATGGGGGGGAGGAGGGTTAGCAAAAAAGCAACTCCGGCAGAGACATGGGTAGGTCCCCCCTGAGGCAGTTGCTGGGCTGCCTTGGGCAAGGATGTTGGAGGAATGGTAAAGTCCCTACCCATCTTTGGTCTTAATTAGGTGATGGCCATGAGAGTGGCCAATTGGGGATCCAGAAGTTTGGCGTCGGCAAGCACCAAGTCCCCCTGAATATCCCCAGTGTTTGGTGTAAACCAGGTGGTAGCCATTAGAGTGGCTGATTTGGGCTCAATGAGGTCAGGCTAGAAAAGAGCGCCAAGTCTCCCTGAGTGTCCCCGAGTGTTTGGTGTAAACAGGGTAGTAGCTGTCAGTAGCCGATTGGGGCTCCAGGAGGTTGGCCTGGATGAGCGCCAGGTCCCCCTGAGTTTCTCCCAGAGTTTGGTGGAAACCTGGTGGTAGCTGTCAGAGTGACCGATTTGAGTTCCAGGAGGTCAAGTGAAATTGAGGGTTGTGAGAACCGGTATGTGGAAAATCCAGGGCGTCTGTGCCGGGTTGGCATTCCAGGAGGTCGGCATGAGGCGGGCGGTTTTCCCTTAGAGAGAGCTTATGTGCCAAAATGAGGGTCAGCATAAAAGCACCTCCGACAGATTTATACAGGGGTGCTGGCTGGGTGAAAGAGAGTGAGTGACCAGCAACTGGGTGCTGGCTGCCCGAGTAACTGTATCAGAGCTCTAGGAGGTGGGACTGGACCTGTGAAGAGTCCCGGAGGCAGTTGGAGGGCTGCCTTAAGCAAGGATTTGGAGGCATGGTCAAGTCCCCCCCCAATCTTGGGTGAGAACAGGGTGATAGCTGTTTGGGTGGCCATCTGGAGCTCCAGGAGGTTGGCCTGGGCGGGCAGCAAGTTGGTAGTGAGTGTCTCCCAATATTTGCTCTTTACCAGGTGACGGCCGGCGGGAGTTCCAGGAGTCTGGGAACAGGTCGCGGTTGCTCCCACTGGCATCACCTGAGGCAGACAGAAAAAAGTGGAAACGCTCCAGGCGCGAGGATAGACCCAGCTGGAGAGTTGCGGTTGCTCCCACTGGTGTCCCCTGATGCGGCCAGAGAAAAATCTGAACTTTTTCTAAGTCCAAACGCTCCAGGTGCGAGCTATGAGGACGAACTCGGCTGGCTATGCCAGGTGGCAGTTCTAGGAGGTCGCACAGAGGATCAGCTTTTGAGAAGGGATGGTGCGGCTGATAAGGGGGAGAGAGGCTGAGACTGGGCCCAAGCAGTCCCAGTGGCTGACTGGGAGTTCCAGGAGGTTGGCTGGGTGAGTGGCAAGTCCTGCTGGCGTCCCCCATAGTCTTTGGGGAAACCTGTTGATAGCTGTCAAAGTGTCCAACTCAAAGTTCCAAAAGGTCTGCCAAGTCCCTTTGAGTGTCTCCCAGTGTCTGGTGGAAACCGGGTAACTGCCACCAGAGTGACCAATTTCAGATCCAGGAGGTCGGCCTGGGCGAGTGGCAAGGCCCGCTGTCGTCCCCCAAGTGTTTGGTAGAAAGAACCGGGATGGGAGAAATCCAGGGTGTCTATGCCAGGTCGGAGTTTCAGGAGGTCGTCTTGAGGCGGCTGATTTTCCCCTCATAGAGTGACAATGTGTAAAATGGGGGTGGGCAGCAAAAAGCACCTCCGGCAGAGACTTGGGTAGGTCCCCCCAGAGGCAGTTGCTGAGCTGCCTTGAGCAAGGATGTTACAGGGTGAGCTAAGTCCCAACCAGTCTTCGGTTTTAACTGGTTGATGGCCATGAGGATGGCCGATTTGGGCTTTAGGAGGTCGGCCTGGGAAAGTCCCTCTTAGTGTCTTCCAGATTGTAACCCAGTCTTTGCTGAAGATCGAGTAATAGCCGTCAGAGTGGCCCATTGGGGCCCCAGGAGGACGACCTGGGAGAGAGGCAAGTGCCCATGAGTGTTCCTCAGTGTTTGGTCAAAACCGGGTAATATCTGTCAATGTGGCCGATTTGGGGCCCCAGGAGGTTGGGCCGGGGGGAGCTGCAAGTTCTCCTGAGTGCCCCTGAGTGTCCCCCAGTGTTTGGTCAAAACTGGGTAATAGCTGTCAATGTGGCCGATTGGGGCCCCAGGAGGTCGGGCTGGGCGAGCAGCAAGCGCCCCTGAGGCCCCTTTAGTGTTTCCCAGTGTTTGGTAATAAAATGGGTTATAGCCATCAATGTGGCTGATTGGGGCCCCAGGAAGTCAGCCTGGGCAAGCAGAAAGGCCCCTTTTGAATGTCTCCCTTTGTTTGCTCTTAACCGAGTGACAATTGCAATGGTGGGTGTTCTAGGAGGTCGGGGAGAGCTCGCAGTTGCTCCCACTGGCATCCCCTAATACGGACAGAGGAAAATCTGAAAAGTCCGAATGCTCTAGTAGCGAGCTATGAGATCGAACCCAGCAGGCCATGCTGGGTGTCGGTTCCAGGAGGTCAGGTAGAAGATCAACTTTTGCCATTGGATCTAGGAGGAGCTCATTATTCCGGGCTTATTGTGTGGCAGTACGGTCATAGGAGTGGGGTTGGTGGGACGGGCGGGGAGAGAGGCCGGGATCGGGCCTCGCCAGCCCCAGGGTCCGGGTGGGAGTTTCAGGAGGTCGGGCTGAGCCGGGGTGTAGTGGTGGTGCCAGAGAAGCGGTAAGGGGAAAATCCGGGATGGTCCAGGCTGAGGGACTGTTCTAGAAATTGGCTGGCTTCCTCTGATAGAACCAACAGGGATAAAATAAGGTTTCACAAAACATGATGACGAACACCTTGTCAGGACTAATGGGAGAGAGCTGTGGTCTTTGACAATTTTTCTCAAAGTGCTGAGGAGTGGGAACGAGGCTATCTGTCGACGCACCACAGCCGCCCCTCTGCAGCCTCCCTTGGGGAAGAACCACTGAGTCCCCAAGTCCCCACTCTGCCTGTCCGTCCCGAGAGGCCGACAGGTGGCCATCCAGCCCAGGCACCCCCTTCGAGCAGCTGGGCACTCTACTGCCTATGCTGGTTCTGGGGGCGGACAAAGCCCACCTAAAACCCTACGGTAGGCTAAACCTTTGTGCACCAGGGCCTGGCTAAAAAGCCACGCCCGAGGCGTTCCCAGCCGCAAGACGAGATGAATTAGGTTCCAGAGAACCGGTATGGGGAAAATTTGGGGTGGTCCAGGCTGAGGGATAGTTCGAAGAAGGCGGACAGAGTGGGATGGTTTCCTCTGATAGAACCGACAAGGGTAAAATAAGAGATCGCAAAACATCACGATAAACACCTTGTCGGGACTAATGGGAAAGAGCTGTGGTCTTTTACAATTTTTCTGAAAAGGAGTGGGGATGAGGCTCTCTGTCAATGCACCGCAGACCCCTTCTCCTGCCTTCCTTGGGGCAGAGCCACTGAGTCCCACCTTTGCTTTTCAGGCCGAGGGGCCAACAGGCGGCCCACCCAAGCACCCCCTCCGAGCAGAAGGGCGCGATGTAGACCCTAAGGTCCACACTTTGCTCATCCAACCGAGGGGCCGATAGGCTGCCCGTCTGGGCACCCCCTCCAAGCAGCCTGGCGCATGATGAAGTTCCCAAGGTCCCCATTTTGCTTGTCCGGCTGAGGGCCAACAGGCAGCCCGCACAGGCTTCCCCTCAGAGAAGCTGGGCGCGATGTAGTACCTGAGGTCCCCTCTTTGCTCGTCTGGCCGAGGGACCGACAGGCGGCCCACTCAGATACCCCCTCCAAGCAGCCGGGCATGCGATGTAGTCTCTGAGGTCCTCACTTTGCTCGTCCAGCTGAAGGGCCAACAGGCGGCCTGCCCAGTCTCCCCCTCTGCGCAGCCGGGTGTGCTGTAGTCCTCGAGGTCCTCACTTTGCTCGTTCAAAACGAGGGGCTGACAGGCTGCCTGCCCAGGCACCCCCTTCAAACAGCCTGTCACAGGATGTAGTTCACAAGGTCCCCACTTTGCTTGTCTGGCTGAGGGGCCAACAGGCAGCCCGCTCAGGCTGCCCCTCTGAGCAGCCAGGCGCGATGTATTACCAAAGGTCCCCACTTTGCTCGTCTAGCCGAGGGACCGACAGGCGGCCCGCCCAGGCACCCTCTTCGAGCAGCCAGGTGTGCCATGTAGTCCCCAAGTTCCCCACCTTGCTTGTCCGGCTGGTGGTCGGCACCCCTGCCCGTGCACCCCCTCCGAGCAGCCAGGCAATGTGGAGGCACATTGAGGCAGTTAACATGATTGAGGCAGTTAACAGGAGATCAGACGTGGAGAGCTACCCTCATCATTCACAGGTCGGGGACAGGCCTTAATGGCTTAGCTCCCCATGTGTCTCTGGTGAGCCAGTCCCCGCCCACATATGACTCCTAACGGGGGGGGGGGGGGGGGGGGCAAATGGGTACCCCTGCCCTCCTCCAGGCTCCAGCAATCTGGCGTCGGGGAGCCGTCTAAAGTCCCGCCTGGCCCTTCCATGGGAGAGTGTGGGCAACGCTCTACCTTTCCTCTCTCACGTGGGGTTGGCTTTGCTCAGATGGTCTGAGGCAGAAGCAGCCACTCGATGGTGTGTCTGAGCACCTCTCGGAGCTACCTCCGGGGAGACCACTCCTCGGGATGCACGGCTCATGGGCACAGCCTTTTCCCAGGCACCATGCGATGGTGACTGGGTGCCAAGAAAGACTCTCCCGCCTCATGAAGCACTCTGGAGGATGCGTGGGGAAGGAGTGCAGCTGTTTCGCAAGCACCACGCAACTCAAATGCAAAAGAGCTGTAAAGCATTCTCTTATGTTCAACTGCCCCGCCTTTACTCAGGCATGACCAAGGCGGGATCCTGAGTGGGTGAACGGAGAAGGACAACCGTCGACAATGAATGGCAGGGCCTGGCGGTGCGGGCTATGCGGCAATGTGGGTTAAACCCGGGAGTGCGTCTTCCCCGGCGGTGCGCATGGAGGGTACCAAGACTGGTCCTTTTATGCCTCCTGACAAATGCGTTGCCCAACCCTTGTCATCACGCTTGACAGGGTGGGTGGCAGGTGTCCGCAGTGATTGGGGATTCTGGATGCAGTGGTGGTAAGCTCTCCTTGGACCCACTGGGGTGTCCTGGGGCAACTGCACCCATGTTCTGAAGTGCTAAGAATGTGGAAAGGTGTCCGCCTGCCCACTCAACTGAGTCTGGATCGGTGGTGCCTGCACTCTGAGAGTCCAGTGGGGAGCAGGGTGGCTAGCGGGCCCGGGTCTAGAGGAGGCCACCATCCATAATGGGTCCTCCCGGCTCCTGGCGACCGACGCCCCAACCTGCCATGGGTTACAGTCCGGAGCAAGCGACTGGGAGTCCTAGTCCGGCGACCGGTGTGCTCCGAGAGCCTGTGGTGTTCGACGAAACTGCTCTTACCCCTGTGTGAGCGCCAGAAAGAGGTTTGAAGGAAACTCTCAATGCCTCCAGGATGTTGCGCGGTATTGCCATAATGGGCCCCCATGTCTGACGGTGCCTCATCCCCACTGTTAACCATTCTTCCACGGCTCCTGATGACCAACACCACTGCTTCACTCCCCTGAGAGTGGGGAGTGCGCTTTTCATGAAGCGGGCGACCAGAAGTCTTGGTTCCGTGGATAAGCCAACCTTGACCACAGTGGTGGCCTAGCACCCCATGCTGCAAAGCACCCATTTGTCCCGAGGCTGAGGGTAGCTTGGCAACACCAAGTGAGTCCTAGAGGCTCCTGAAAACCAATTCCCCTGAGCCCACCACCCATGTGAGGTGGTGTGGCGAGGTCGGCAACTGAGAGTCCTGGTCCGGCAGGTGTTCCCTCTCTAAAACCTGTGGTGGCCTGTGTCTCTGAACGAACTCTTGCTGGGTTTGGGCATGGAAGACACAATGGGATGTTGTGCTTGGTGTGAAAGCTGAAGGAGCCTGGCAGTGAAGTCCAACGTGCGTTAGCCACGTCGGTCACAGGTGCTGTCAGTAGTTGAAGCAATGGCATAGTTCCATATGCAGCTCATTCCTTCCCCCATTATGGCGGTAGTGAAGCATAATGCGGCACGACACCGCTGGCTCCCCAAGGCGGCAGCTCCTCAAACACCTTCCCGATTGAGCAGAGCAATGGCCGACTGCTTGAAGAAGGCCCTTGAAGATGCTCTTCCGGATCTCCAAGAGTGCCTGCTGGCAGAAACACCAGCTTCCGGCCCCAAGGAGGCTCAACACCAGTGCTGGTTCTAGAGGCTCCTGACAATCTAAGCCCCAAGCCCGCTATCCATGCAAGGGGGTCGCTGGCGAGGGCCAGCGACCAGGAGTCCCGTATCAGCAGTGCTAACCTCTCCGAAAGCCCGGTGGGAAGTTTCTTGCGATTCTGGCATCCGATGGGGCTAGCGCAGTGTGTGGATCCTCTGGCATAGCTCCCTCTGTCTCACCCTTTTTAGTACCCTGGTGGCAGCCCCCAGGAAATGGTCTTCCTCGGCCGCCACAGTCACATTCCTGTGTTGTCCTTTTTGTCGGTGGAGCCCTCCCTGAACCTACCGTAGCTACAACACCCGTGTGCCTCGTAGCCCGGTGAGAGAGATGATTGTTGGCACTGTCTCTCCGCCTCCCTGTTGATCCTGCCAGTAGCATATGCTTGTCTAAAAGATTTTAAGCCATGCTTGTGTAGGTACACACGGGCAGTACAGTGAAACTGCAAATGGCTCATTAAATGAGTTGTGGTTCCTTTGATCGCTCCAAACCAGTTACACAGACAACTGTGGTAATTCTAGAGCATATGTATGGGTCTATGCATAGGTACGGGTAGCATGCTGATATCTGTCTGTGATAAGAATCGGGGTTTGCAATTATTTTCCATGAACGAGGAATTCCCAGTAGGTGCGGGTCATAAGCTTGCGTTGATTAAGTCCCTGCCCTTTGTAAACACCACCTGTCGATACTACCAAATGAATGATTTAGTGAGGTCCTCCGATTCTCCCCGCTGGAGTTGGTAATGGCCAATGGCCCTGGTGGTGTGTCGAGAAGATGATCAAACTTGACTATCTAGAGGAAGTAAAAGTCGTAACATTGTTTCCGTAGGTGAACCAGCAGAAGGATTATTTCCGAGAAGGCTAGGCCGAAGTGTCCAGGGAACTCCAAGCCCCAGAGGAGCCTGCACCGACCATGGGAGGCAGCAGCATTGGAGGTAGGCTTCAGGATATGTCACAAGGGTCTTGTAGGTATAGCGAAGAGGAGGCATGCGTAGGGTCTGGTTGCCCACATGGACTCTCCCATATAGATCCAGTCCACCCTATTGAATGCCTTCTCGGCATCTGTGCTTACAAAGGTCGTTGGGATGTTGCAGGTTTGGGCATATTTTGCCGCTTGAAGTAAACATATACAATTGTCCTTGCCTTCCCTGCCTTTAACAAAGCCCACCTGTTCGTGATTTATAAGAGTGGGGATGAAGCCTTCCAACCTTCTAGCAAGAAGTTTGGCCCAGATCTTCACGTCTAGGTTGATCAGCGAGATGGGCCTGTAACTACCACACGATTTTGGATCTTTATTGTCTTTTTGGATCAATGTAATGTGTGCTTCCTGCGCTTGTTTGGGGAGATTCTCTCTCTTGAGAAGTGCATTAAACACCTCCGTCAGGTGAGGGACAAGTTGTGTTCTGAAGGTTCTATAGTAGGCTAATGAGAGACCATCTGGCCCAGGGCTTTTTCCCTGGGGACAGGAGTCTAGTACCTCTTCTATTTCTTTGGATGTGATTGGGTCGAATAGAATAGAAGTATCTTTGCTGTCCACAGAAGGGGAAAATAAAAAATTAAAAACAATCACAGAAAATGGCCATTACTTACTGACTGAGCAGTGCATATAGATGCATCCTCCTCTCACCATGCAGGTAGCTGACTACCAAATGGAGGAGCAAATAACACCTGTGCAGGATGCCGATAAGACAACCACTCACACTACCTCTTGATAATGAGGGGGGTGGATGCTTGGCATACACTCTCACACATAGTGGATACAGGGTGCCAGACCATTCTGATATATGTTGTTCACCATGCAGACCAGCAACCTATTAATGATGCCATGATAATTTGGCGTGTTGCCCTGCATTTCCTTCAGTGAACCACATTGGTACTGCCACCCTGGGCTCCCCCTGGAGTCTTAAAGGGGTTGTCCCGCGAAAGCAAGTGGGGTTAAGCACTTCTGTATGGCCATATTAATGCACTTTGTAATATACATCGTGCATTAAATATTGGCCATACAGAAGTTATACACTCACCCCCTCCGGTGTTGGCGCCCCCGTCTCCATGGCTCCGACCGAAGCCTTCTTCTCCCTGGATTAGACGCGCTTGCGCAGTCTGCCCTCTTCTGTCAGGCTCCGGCGTGCTCGCGCCGCAGAGGTCTTCTGCGCATGCGCAAAAGACCTGTGCGGCACGAGCACGCTGGAGCTGCCCCTTCAGCGCAAGTATGTCTAATCCAGGGAGAAGAAGGCTTTGGTCAGAGCCATGGAGACGGGGACATCAAAACACCGGAGGGGGTAAGTGTATAACTTCTGTATGGCCAGTATTTAATGCACGATGTATATTACAAAGTGCATTAATATGGCCATACAGAAGTGCTTAACCCCACTTGCATTCGCGGGACAACCCCTTTAATGCTGTAGTGCATGTGAATGATAGATAATAAATGCAAGGCATTGGTTGAATGTTGGCCAAGATACATGAGCCCACTAACCACTTCACGGTTCCTTGCATTGTAGTGGGTCCCTACACTAATATAAATGCATCACAGAAGGGGAAAATTAAAAATTAAAAACAATCACAGAAAATGGCCGTTACTTACTGACTGAGGAGTGCATATAGATGCATCCTCCTCTCACCATACAGGTAACTGACTACCAAATGGAGGAGCAAATAACACCTGTGCAGGACGCCGATAAGACAACCACTCACACAGGGGGAGCCCAGGGTGGCAGTACCAATGTGGTTCACTGAAGGAAATGCAGGGCAACCCGCCGAATTATCATGGCGTCATTAATAGGTTGCTGGTCTGCATGGTGAACTACATATATCTGAATGGTCTGGCACCCTGTATCCACTATGTGTGGGAGTGTACGCCAAGCATCCACCCCCCTCATTATCAAGAGGTAGTGTGAGTGGTTGTCTTATTGGTGTCCTGCACAGGTGTTATTTGCTCCTCTATTTGGTAGTCAGCTACCTGCATGGTGAGAGGAGGATCCATCTA
This sequence comes from Eleutherodactylus coqui, assembly GCF_035609145.1. Classification (NCBI taxonomy): domain Eukaryota; kingdom Metazoa; phylum Chordata; class Amphibia; order Anura; family Eleutherodactylidae; genus Eleutherodactylus; species Eleutherodactylus coqui. Next base: position 114,077,851 of record NC_089842.1, on the reverse strand, counting down.
TATGCACTCCTCAGTCAGTAAGTAACGGCCATTTTCTGTGATTGTGTATCTTTGCTGTCCAGTTTAGTAAAATTTAGGGAACTTAGAAAAGAATCAATCTGGCCTTTGATTTTCTGCCTAACCGGGGAGGTCTCACAATCCGCGAGGTTGTATAATTTTGAGTAGAAATATTGGAATTCTTTTGCTATCTCAGGGGTTGAGGAAGCTACCGTACCAAAAGGTGTTTTTATTGTCTGAATAAAGTTCCTAGTTCGGACCTTCTTAAGTAGTGATGACGTGAATTTACTGCCCCTATTGTCGTGCGCGTATATGACTTGCTTGAGTAAGAGATGTTTTCTGTTGAATTTATCGTTAAGGCAGCGTCGGAGTTCCAGCCTCAAGGATGTTAGTTCATCAAGATTGGTTTTTGTGTGTGATAGCTTGGCTACCTGCTCTAGCTTTGCTATTTGTAGGAGATAATTGTCTATCTCTTTTTGTTTCTGTTTTTTTACTCTAGAGCTATTAGTAGCCCCCTCACAAATGCCTTGTGGGCTTCCCATACCATCGGTAACTTGAGATTATCTTTTAAGTTTATTTTAAAATATTATTCTATCAAGTCCCTTATGTGGGATTTTTCTTCTAGGGAGTCAAGCAGGGATTCATTCAATCGCCATCTCCACTCACGTGGGGACTCACTGCTCAAGTGTATGTCAGCATGCACGGGGGCGTGGTCTGATAGGGTTATGGAATCAATTTTGGCTTCTCTGAGGTTTAGTAGAAGGCCAGAGGAGAGAAAAATACATAATCCAGTCATTGGAAGGAAGAGTGTACATGTGAGAAAAAGGTGAAATCCTTGGTGGAGGGATGTAGTGATCACCAGGCGTCCACCACTCCCAGTTCTTGTAGAGACTTATTAAGTTTTTTTAATTTAACCTGGGAGACCTGGGATCGAGCCGACGAAGAGTCCAAAAAGGGGTTTATGGTAATGTTCAAGTCCCCTCCAAGTATGATATGTCCCTCCTTGAACTGTTTAAGAACTTTTAGTTGTTTAGTTAACCAAGTGATTTGGTCTGAATTGGGGGCATATAGGTTCGCAATCGTTATTTTGGTGTTGCTAATCCGGCCTTAAGAAAGAGTACCCTTCCCTTCCCGTCTGTGTGTTGGGCTGCGAGCGTAAAAGGTATAGATTTGTGGAGCAATATGGAGACCCCGTTTGATGCAGAGCTTGGATGGGAGTTATGGAAGCATTGATGAAACATTCCCCCTGGGATAGGTAGATGCCTGTCTTTTTTGAAATGTGTCTCTTGTAGCAATAAAATTTTGGACTTATATTTTTTTAGGATTTGGGCTACATTATGTCTCGGATGTTGAACGACCTGAAGCGGACGTCAACACGGGCCCCAGGAGAAGAAGCCATCGCCTAGAAGGAGTAGACAAATTAGCACAGTTAGACAAGATAGGCGAGAGGTGTTGGTTACTTGTGAGTCATGGTTTGTTTTAAATTCAGCTGTATAGGTTGCGGAGGACTCAAGTGGAAGGAACAGATGGGGGAGGAAAGGGGTGGGAGGAAGGGAGCAGGTGAAAAGACAGTAGGGGTAAAAAAAAACTCTAGGAGAGTAGTAAGCTCAGAAAGTAAGGTATAGAGATAAAGCTAATACTTAAGGAAATAATGCGGTTTCAGTGTGTATGTCCCTGTTTTCAGTTGGCATACCAGTCTCAACCACCTAGAATTGAAAGAGTCCCTTCAACTTGAAGGGTGTGAAGTTACGGGTTTACCGGTTAACTTAAAGGGGTTGTCTCACGAAAGCAAGTGGGGTTAAGTACTTCTGTATGGCCATATTAATGCACTTTGTAATATACATCGTGCATTAAATATGAGCCATACAGAAGTTATTCACTTACCTTCCCTGCGCTGGCGTCCCCGTCTCCATGGCTCCGTCTAATTTCAGTGTCTAATCTCCAGATTAGACGCGCTTGCGCAGAAGGGTCTTCTCCCATCTCTTCGGTCCGGCACGAGCGGCATTCTGGCCCCGCCCCCTTCTACGTGTCCTCGCGTAGCTCCGCCCCGTCACATGTGCCGATTCCAGCCTCCTGATTGGAACCATTTTGAAGGTGGTCCACTTGCAACACACTCTTCTTATCCCACAACACAAATGCCATCACCTTAGTGGCTGATTTTTGCACCCTGAACTTCTTTGGGCGAGGAGAACCATTGTGCCTCCACTCTTTTGACTGCTCCTATGTTTCAGGGTCATACAAATAAATCCAGGTCTCATCCATAGTGACCAGTCGATCCAGGAAGTCAGGTAACGCTGACAAACGGCCCAGAAAGTTTTCACTTGCATGCTTTTCTGATCTGTTGTCAAACATTTGGAGACCCACTTTCCAGATAGCTTCTTCATGTTCAAATGTTCATGGATAATGACACAAACACGTTCACAAGAAATGCCCATGATGTCTGCTATTCCTTTAGCTGAAATTCGCCAATTCTCCAGTATGGGGCTGTGCACAGCATCGACGATCTCTGGAACAACAACCTCTCTCGGTTGTGCAGGACGTTCCTCATTATTGGTGCTGAAGTGGCCCATTTTAAATTTGGCAACCCAGTTCTTAATTGTAGAATATGAAGTGCATTGATCCCCCAATGACTGCGACTAGAGATTAGCTAGTACACTCGTCCAAGCTTGATGCCTCCAACCGGGCATGGTCGTGTCAACGGCCGTGACAACGGTTGTAACCTGGTGGCGGCTCTGCAGCTCATCAGCCTCACATCTGGCCCAAGTGTTCAATCTGGTGGTTCAGCGGTTTCTGAAAAACTACCCCCACTTGTCTGACCTGCTCGGCAAAGTGCGCCACGTCTGCTCACATTTCCGCAAGTTCACCACGGACGCTGCCACCCTGAGGACCCTGAAAAGCCAGTTTCAGCTGCCAGAGCAACGACTGCTGGGTGACGTGCCCACACGCTGGAATTCTATGCTATACATGTTGGCCAGGCTGTACGAGCAGCGTAGAACAATAGTGGAATACCAGCTGCAACATGGGTGGCGCAGTGGTAGTCAGCCTCCGCGATTCTTTACTGAGGAGTGGGCATGGATGGCAGATATCTGCCAGGTCCTTGAAAACTTTGAGGAGTCTAGCCAGATGGTGAGCGTCGATGCGGCATTCATTAGCGTTACCATCCTGCTGCGTTGCCTGCTGAGAAGTTTGCTGCAAAGCATAACGGCCGACGCTTTGCGGATGGAACAGGAGACAGGGGATGACAGTATGTCGCTTGACAGCCAGACCACCCTCATGTCTTTATCTCAGCATGTTTTGGAGGAGGAGGAGGAGGAGTGGAAGGGGGAGGAGCAGGAGGAGGAGGGGGAAGAGACAGCTGGGCACACTGCAGAGGGTACCCATGCTGCTTGCCTCTCATCTGTTCAGCGTGTATGGGCTGTAGAGGAGGAGGATCCTAAAAGTCATCTTCTTAGTGAGGACAGCGATGTGTTACATACTGGGACCCTGGCACTCATGTTAGGCTGCCTTTCCTGTGACCCTTGCGTTACATGCATTCTGGCTAACATGGATTACTGGATATCCACCCTTCTCGATCCACGGTATAAAGAGAACCTTTCCACTCTCATTCCAGAAGAGGAAAGGGGTATGAGAGTGATCCATAACCACAGGGCCCTGGTGGAAAAAGTGATGCTAAAGTTCCCATCTGACAGCGCTAGTGGCTGAAGACGCAGTTCCAAGGGCCAAGTAGCAAGGGGAAGTGGGGGGATCAGGCAGCATGTCCAGCGCAGACAGGGGAACACTCTCCAAGGCCTTTGCCAGCTTTATGGCCCCCCAGCAAGACTGTGTTACCACTCCCCAGTCAAGGCTGAGTCAGAGGGAGCACTGTAAAAAGATGGTGAGGGAGTACGTAGCCAATCGTACCACCGTCCTCCGTGATGCCTCTGCTCCATACAACTATTAGGTGCCAAAGCTGGACACGTGACACAAACTTGTACTGTACGCCCTGGAGGTGCTGGCCTGCCCTGCCGCTAGCGTCTTGTCAGAGAGGGTGTTTAGTGCAGCTGGGGGAATCATCACGGATAAGTATATCCGCCTGTCAACTGCCAGTGCCGACATGCTTACACTTATAAAGATGAAGAAAGGCTGGATTTCCCCAGACTTCTGTTCTCCACCGGCGAAAAGCAGCGAAACCTAATGATTCTTTTCGCTGCAACAGGAGAAAAATGCATCCTCTATCACCACAAATAAAGGGGGAATTAGTTTTGTCAATCACTCTCAGATATTATTACTCCTTCTCCTAAAACAGCATGTCATCACACTGAACTGCAAGTATTGATACTTTAAGAGAAACCAATTTTTTTTCACAAGGCTGCCTCCAGGCTTTGTTACAAATTAAGCAACAGCGTTCTATATCTTTAAAAAATGTTTATGGGTTACACCTACCCTCGCGGTTGAGCAGTTTTTCAGGGGTGCACTTGTACTCTTGGTACACCAATTTTTCTGGCCCTAGCCTATACTGTTATCTAACTAATTTTTCCGACCTTCGCCTACACTCTTGATACACCAATGTTTCAGGGGTTCGCCTACACTCTTGCTCCAAAAATGTTACTGGGGTCTGCCTATACTTTTGTTACAGAAATGTTACTGGGGTCTGCCTTTACTCTTGGTACACCAATGTTTCAGTGGTTTGCCTGCACTCTTGGTACAGAAATGTTACAGGGGTCTGCCTATACCTTTTCTACAGAATGGTTTGGGGGGTTCCCCTATACTCTTGCTACAGAAATGTTACTGTGGTCCGCCTATACTTCTGCTACAGAAATGTTACTGGGGTCCGCCTATACTTCTGCTACAGAAATGTTACATGGGTCCACCTATATTCTTGGTTCAGAAACGTTACATGTGTTCGCCTATACTTTTACTACAAAAATGTTACAGGGGTCCACCTATACTCTTGGTACAGAAATGTTACAGTGGTTTGCCTATACTTTTACTGCAGAAATGTTACTGGGGTCCGCCTATACTTTTACTACAGAAATGTTACAGGGGTCCACCTATACTCTTGGTACAGAAATGTTACAGGGGTCTGCCTATACTTTTGCTACAGAAATGTTATGGGGCTCTGCCTATACTTTTGCTACAGAAATGTTACTGGGGCCCGCTTATACTTCTGCTACAGAAATGTTACTGGGGTCCACCTATACTTCTGCTACAGAAATGTTACAGGGTTCTGCCTATACTTTTACTACAGAAATGTGACTGGAGTCTGCCTACACCTTTTCTACTGAATGGTTAGAGGGGTTCGCCTATACTCTTGCTACAAAAATGTTACTGGGGTCTGCCTATACTTTTGCTACAGAAATGTTACTGGGGTCTGCCTATACTCTTGGTACAGAAATGTTACAGGGGTCTGCCTATACTTTTGCTGCTGAAATGTTACTGGGGTCCGCCTACACTCTCGCAGAAATGTGGGCTGAGGCTGAGGCCCTTACCAGGGTGAAACTCTGCCATGTTTGGGCACTCTGATTTCCTCATGTGTATTACCATGCTTGAGTTTCTTGGGCTCACCTATGCTGTGAGTGCACAAAAACTCCCATAGCATTGTTTTACCTGTCTGGCACAAATACACTAACTGACTATGGCAGAAATTTGGGCCAAGGCCCTTTGCAGGGTAAAGCTCTGCCATGTTTGTCCACTCTGATTTTCTCATGTGTAATACCATGCTTGAGTTCCTTGGGCTCGCCTATGCTGTGGATGCACAAAGACTTCCCATCGCGGTGTTTTACCTGTCTGGCACAAATACACTGACTGACAAGGGTAGAAATGTGGGCCGAGGTCCTTGACGGAGTGAAACTCTGCCATGTTTGGGCGCTCTGATTTTTTTCCTGTGTAATACCATCTTTGTTCCTTGCTAATGAGGGTTTGTCTGAAGTAAATTGTTAGTAGGGTGACCGCCAGACTCTTGCCCCTATTTTGGCTTAATAGTGGGACTTGGGAGCCTCAGATGCAGCCAAGCATGCTGCCCCTGCCCTGCCCTATCCATTTATGTGATGTTTCCATAACTTTCTGATGTTTTCTCGTGTTTGACAAGTCATGACCTATGCGGAGCATCAGTCCCATACAAAAATGCTCGAGTCGCCCTTTGACTTCAATGGGGTTCGTTACTTGAAATGAGCTCTCGAGCATTACGAAAAGTTCGACTTTGGTGCTCTCTCATCTCTATCTGCGACATATCACCATGTATATCCTTTGCGGAGTTTCCTTGCAGAAACAAGAATTTTATCACTCCTCTGCTCTCATTTGCTGTGAATATCACCTTAGACTCCGCCATTTTGTTTTCCGGCGTGCCTAGATCACTCTTGCCATAAGCTACAAACACAAAATTTTAAAAACATATATTAGACACATAAGGCTTTCATGTGATGTAATATTCGTTACCATAGAAACAAAAAAGAACACAAAGCCAAAGACTTATCAGCACCCCCTCATAGAGATGAAAAAAGGCAGCTAAACAAAAGGGCAGAGGGTTCAGGGGAGAGCCAGCCCAGGAGGCTGTTAAAAGGTGTATCAGCGGTCATTAAGAGGTTAAGAACCATTGAATAATATGGGACACCATGGTGTCCATGGTAATAAGACTGTTGGGTCTTTTGTGTGCCTCTAAAACACACAATGTGATTGTTCTCAGTAAGATAAACTAAGTAATCTTCTAGATATGATATCTTTAATGGCTAACAAAAATACACGATGTTTTAATTAGCTTTCAGACCTACTCATGGTTCTTCCTCAGGCATAATGGAACAGATCTGAATACACTGCTATATAAATACATATACACATGATCATATGAAAATGCACAGGTATGATGTGAATAATTTAAAAGGTATCATATCTACAAGATAAAGACCCGAGCACAGGGTCGAAACGTGGCTGCTTGCTTCCCCATGATGTATTGATTCTAATAAAGAAGAGGATTTTAAGTGGATGCTGCCTGGTTCTTCTCCTTTTCTATACTGACGATCAACGGTGGACCCTGGGAGTCGGGATCCTAACTTGGCTCTTGCATGGTACCTTGCACCAGTGGTGCGATTTAACTCTTGGAGTGCTGCTGTGACTCTTTTTCTCCCCATATCTACAAGATTACTTTGTTTATCTTACTGAGAACAATTAGATTTTGCTCTATGGCTAGCACGGTACTGAACTTTTTTCATTAATCTAAGATACACATACTCAGTACTGGCTGAGATTACTTTGGGTAAGTTCTGCAGAGGGACTTAAAGGGGTTGTCCCGAGGCAGCAAGTGGGTCTATACACTTCTGCATGGCCATAATAATGCACTTTGTAATGTACATTGTACATTAATTATGAGCCATACAGAAGTTATAAAAAGTTTTATACTTACCTGCTCCGTTGCTGGCATCCTCGTCTCCATGGTGCCGACTAATTTTCGCCCTCCGATGGCCAAATTAGCCGCGCTTGCGCAGTCCGGGTCTTCTTCTTTTCTGAATGGGGCTCCGTGTAGCTCCGTGTAGCTCCGCCCCGTCACGTGCCGATTCCAGCCAATCAGGAGGCTGGAATCGGCAATGGACCGCACAGAAGCCCTGCGGTCCATGAAGACAGAGGATCCCGGCGGCCATCTTCAGCAGGTGAGTATGAAGACGCCGGACCGCCGGGATTCAGGTAAGCGCTGTGCGGGTGGTTTTTTTAACCCCTGCATCGGGGTTGTCTCGCGCCGAACGGGGGGGGGGGTTTAAAAAAAAAAAAAAACCCGTTTCGGCGCGGGACAACCCCTTTAAAACATATAATAAAGTGGGGAAGTTAGTTTCTTGCCTGGGATCTGACTGGTTTGGTCAGAAATGCTTTTCCACATTGTTTGGTGGTATACCCAAGACCCTACGGCACTACATCAGTTCAAAAGGATAGAGAATAGGGAGTTGTCCTCCTTTATTTGCCTCTTTGAAAACGTGGTAGTTTGGTATCAGATGCTGGAAGGTGATCTTACTGGGATGTTTTGGGAATATGGGATACACCTGACTGGAATTGGTTCTTCACTGGCCTTTCACCAGATTTCTTTGTTTTTTGTGGATGGCACATGGTTAAGATCTAATTGTAAGGCTTTTGTGTACAAATCAAAAACCTGGTTATTGCAAAGCTGTTAATGGGAATTTAGTCGGGTTAGTGAAGAAAGCAGAGAAGTGACCAAGAATAAATGTGTACCTAGGTATTAGAGATGAGCGAGCACCAAAATGCTCGGGTGCTCGTTACTCGGGACGAAATTATCGCGATGCTCGAGGGTTCGTTTCGAGTAACGAACCCCATTGAAGTCAATGGGCGACCGGAGCATTTTTGTATTTCCCCGATGCTCGCTAAGGTTTTCATTTGTGAAAATCTGGGCAATTCAAGAAAGTGATGGGAACGACACAGCAACGGAAAGGGCAGGCGAGGGGCTACATGTTGGGCTGCATCTCAAGTTCACAGGTCCCACTATTAAGCCACAATACCGGCAAGAGTGCCCCCCCCCCCTCCCAACAACTTTTACTCCTGAAAAGCCCTCATTAGCAATGCATACCTTAGCTAAGCACCACACTACCTCCAACAAAGCACAATCACTGCCTGCATGACACTCCACTGCCACTTCTCCTGGGTTACATGCTGACCAACCCCCCCCCACAGCGCACACCAAAGTGTCCCTGCGCAGCCTTCAGCTGCCCTCATGCCACACCACCCTCATGTCTATTTATAAGTGCGTCTGCCATGACGAGGAACCGCAGGCACACACTGCAGAGGGTTGGCATGGCTAGGCAGCGACCCTCTTTAAAAGGGGCGGGGCGATAGCCCACAATGCTGTACAGAAGCAATTAGAAATATAATCCTGTGCCACCGCCATCAGGAGCTGCACACGTGGGCATAGCAATGGGGAACCTATGTGCCACACACTATTCATTCTGTCAAGGTGTCTGCATGCCCCAGTCAGACCGCGGTTTTTAATTCATAGACACAGGCAGGTACAACTCCCTATTGTGAAGTCCCTGTGGACCGACAGCATGGGTGGCTCCCTGGAACCCACCGGCGGTACATAAAAATATCCCATTGCATTGCCCAACACAGCTGAGGTAGTAATGTCGTGCTTAATGCAGGTGGGATTCGGCCCACACTGCATGCCCCAGTCAGACTGGGGTTCTTTAGAAGTGGAAACAGATGCATTTAGAATTCTCTGTGGACCCACAGCATGGGTGGGTGCAAGGAAGCCACCGGCGGTACATAAAAATATCCCATTGCATTGCCCAACACAGCGGATGTAACGTCAGCTGTAATGCAGGTGGGCTAAAAATTCATTTGATTACACTGTAGGCGAGGGCCCACAAAAATTGCTTTATCAACAGTACTAATGTACATCAGAAAAATTGGCCATGGCCAAACAAGAGGGCAGGTGAAACCCATTAATCGCTTTGGTTAATGTGGCTTAAGTGGTAACTAGGCCTGGAGGCAGCCCAGTTTAACGAAAAATTGGTTCAAGTTAAAGTTTCAACGCTTTTAAGAGCATTGAAACGTATAAAAATTTTTAAGAAAAATTATATGAGTGAGCCTTGTGGCCCTAAGAAAAATTGCCCGTTCGGCGTCATTACGTGAGGTTTCAGGAGGAGGAGCAGGAGGAGGAGGAGGAGGAATATTATACACAGATTGATGAAGCAGAAATGTCCCCGTTTTGGATGGTGAGAGAGAACGATGCTTCCATCCGCGGGTGCAGCCTACGTATTGCTTAGGTATCGCTGCTGTCCGCTGGTGGAGAAGAGAAGTCTGGGGAAATCCAGGCTTTGTTCATCTTGATGAGTGTAAGCCTGTCGGCACTGTCGGTTGACAGGTGGGTACGCTTATCCGTGATGATTCCCCCAGCCACACTAAACACACTCTCTGACAAGACGCTAGCTGCAGGACAAGCAAGCACCTCCAGGGCATACAGCGCGAGTTCAGGCCACGTGTCCAGCTTCAACACCCAGTAGTTGTAGGGGGCAGAGGCGTCACCGAGGACGGTGCTGCAATCGGCTACGTGCTCCCTCACCATCCTTTTACAGTGCTCCCGCCAACTCAGCCTTGACTGGAGACCGGTGACACAGTCTTGCTGGGGAGCCATAAAGCTGGCAAAGGCCTTGGAGAATGTTCCCCTGCTGCGCTGTACATGCTGCCTGATCTCTGCGCCTCCCCTGCTACCTGGCCCTCGGAACTGCGCCTTCTGCCACTAGCGCTGTCGTATGGGAATTTTACCATCAGCTTGTCCGCCAGGGTCCTGTGGTATAGCATCATTCTCGAACCCCTTTCCTCTTCGGGAATGAGAGTGCAAAGGCTCTCCTTATACCGTGGATCGAGCAGTGTGTACACCCAGTAATCCGTAGTGGCCAGAATGCGTGTAACGCGAGGGTCACGAGAAAGGCATCCTAACATGAAGTCAGCCATGTGTGCCAGGGTACCTGTACGCAACACATGGCTGTCTTCACTAGGAAGATCACTTTCAGGATCCTCCTCCTCCTCCTCCTCCTCAGGCCATACACGCTGAAAGGATGACAGGCAAGCAGCATGGGTACCGTCAGCAGTGGGCCAAGCTGTCTCTTCCCCCTCCTCCTCATCCTCCTCATGCTCCTCCTCCTCCTCCTGAACGCGCTGAGATATAGACAGGAGGGTGCTCTGACTATCCAGCGACATACTGTCTTCCCCCGCTTCTGTTTCCGAGCGCAAAGCATCTGCCTTTATGCTTTGCAGGGAACTTCTCAAGATGCATAGCAGAGGAATGGTGACGCTAATGATTGCAGCATCGCCGCTCACCATCTGGGTAGACTCCTCAAATTTTCCAAGGACCTGGCAGATGGCTGCCAACCAGGCCCACTCTTCTGTAAATAATTGAGGAGGCTGACTCCCACTACGCTGCCCATGTTGGAGTTGGTATTCCACTATAGCTCTACGCTGCTCATAGAGTCTGGCCAACATGTGGAGCGTAGAGTTCCACCGTGTGGACACGTCGCACAGCAGTCGGTGCACTGGCAGATTAAACCGATGTTGCAGGGTCCGCAGGGTGGCAGCGTGCGTGTGGGATTTGCGGAAAAGTTCGCAGAGCTGGCGCACCTTTCCGAGCAGGTATGACAAGTGGGGGGTAGCTTTTCAGAAAGCGCTGAACCACCAAATTAAACACATGGGCCAGGCATGGCACGTGCGTGAGGCTGCCGAGCTGCAGAGCTGCCCCCAGCTTACGGCCGTTGTCACACATGACCATGCCCGGTTGGAGGCTCAGCGGCGCAAGTCAGCGGTCGGTCTGCTCTGTCAGACCCTGCAGCAGTTCGTGGGCCGTATGCCTCTTATCTCCTAAGCTGAGTAGTTTCAGCACGGCCTGCTGACGCTTGCCCACCGCTGTGCTGCCACGCCGCGTGACACCGACTGCTGGCGACGTGCTGCTGCTGACACATCTTGATTGCGAGACAGAGGTTGCGTAGGAGGAGGAGGAGGGTGGTTTAGTGGAGGAAGCATACACCCCCGCAGATACCACCACCGAGCTGGGGCACGCAATTCGGGGGGTGGGTAGGACGTGAGCGGTCCCAGGCTCTGACTCTGTCCCAGCCTCCACTAAATTCACCCAATGTGCCGTCAGGGAGATGTAGTGGCCCTGCCCGCCTGTGCTTGTCCACGTGTCTGTTGTTAAGTGGACCTTGGCAGTAACCGCGTTGGTGAGGGCGCGTACAATGTTGCGGGAGACGTGGTTGTGCAGGCCTGGGACGGCACATCAGGAAAAGTAGTGGCGACTGGGAACCGAGTAGCGCGGGGCCGCCACCGCCATCATGCTTTTGAAAGCCTCCGTTTCCACAAGCCTATACGGCAGCATCTCTAGGCTGATCAATTTTGCAATGTGCACGTTTAACGCTTGAGCGTGCGGGTGCATGGCGTCGTACTTGCGCTTGCGCTCAAACTGTGGCGCTAGCGACGTCTGGACGCTACGCTGAGAGACATTGCTGGATGGGGCAGAGGACAGCGGAGGTGAGGGTGTGGGTGCAGGCCAGGAGACGGTAGTGCCTGTAACCTCAGAGGGGGGTTGGATCTCAGTGGCAGGTTGGGGCACAGGGGGAGAGGCAGTGGTGCAAACCGGAGGCGGTGAACGGGCATCGTCCCACCTTGTGGGGTGCTTGGCCATCATATGCCTGCGCATGCTGTTGGTGGTGCCTCCCCAGCTGATCTTGGCGCGACAAAGGTTGCACAGCACTGTTCGTCGGTCGTCAGGCGTCTCTATGAAAAACTGCCACACCGTAGAGCACCTTGACCTCTGCAGGGTAGCATGGCGCGAGGGGGTGCTTTGGGAAACAGTTGGTGGATTATTCGGTCTGGCCCTGCCTCTACCCCTGGCCACCGCACTGGCTCGGCCTGTGCCCACACCCTGACTTGGGCCTCCGCGTCCTCGCCTGCGTCCACGTCCTATAGGCCTACCCCTACCCCTCAGCATGGTGTATTACCAGTGATTTGATTTCCCAGGCAGGAAAGAAATATGCGCAAGCTTGCTGTTAAACGTAGCTGGCTGCATATGATTTCTGTTTACGTTCTGCACCCACCACACACGTACCCAGAACGCTGAGGACTGTCAGAGGCAGGCCAAATAGAATGTTTCCCTTTTTTTGGTAAAGAAAAGGCCCACTGCGTATATTCAATCAATAATATATGTCTTCTGGCCCTGCAAATGTGTCACAGAGCTGCAGGGTTGCAGAGTTATTAACTACAGCAGAGCGGTGATTTTTCCCAGGCAGGAAAGAAATATGCGCAAGCCTGCTGTTAAACGTAGCTGGCTGTGTATGATTTCTGTTTACGTTCTGCACCCACCACACACGTACCCAGAACGCTGAGGACTGTCAGAAGCAGGCCAAATAGAATGTTTCCCTTTTTTTGGTAAAGAAAAGGCCCACTGCGTATATTCAATCAATAATATATGTCTTCTGGCCCTGCAAATGTGTCACAGAACTGCAGGGTTGCAGAGTTATTAACTACAGCAGAGCGGTGATTTTTCCCAGGCAGGAAAGAAATATGCGCAAGCCTGCTGTTAAACGTAGCTGGCTGCATATGATTTCTGTTTACGTTCTGCACCCACCACACACATACCCAGAACGCTGAGGACTGTCAGAGGCAGGCCAAATAGAATGTTTCCCTTTTTTTGGTAAAGAAAAGGCCCACTGCGTATATTCAATCAATAATATATGTCTTCTGGCCCTGCAAATGTGTCACAGAACTGCAGTGTTGCAGAGTTATTAACTACAGCAGAGCGGTGATTTTTCCCAGGCAGGAAAGAAATATGCGCAAGCCTGCTGTTAAACGTAGCTGGCTGCGTATGATTTCTCTTTACGTTCTGCACCCACCACACACGTACCCAGAACGCTGAGGACTGTCAGAAGCAGGCCAAATAGAATGTTTCCCTTTTTTTGGTAAAGAAAAGGCCCACTGCGTATATTCAATCAATAATATATGTCTTCTGGCCCTGCAAATGTGTCACAGAACTGCAGGGTTGCAGAGTTATTAACTACAGCAGAGCGGTGATTTTTCCCAGGCAGGAAAGAAATATGCGCAAGCCTGCTGTTAAACGTAGCTGGCTGCGTATGATTTCTGTTTACGTTCTGCACCCACCACACACGTACCCAGAACGCTGAGGACTGTCAGAGGCAGGCCAAATAGAATGTTTCCCTTTTTTTTGGTAAAGAAAAGGCCCACTGCGTATATTCAATCAATAATATAGGTCTTCTGGCCCTGCAAATGTGTCACAGAACTGCAGGGTTGCAGAGTTATTAACTACAGCAGAGCGGTGATTTTTCCCAGGCAGGAAAGAAATATGCGCAAGCCTGCTGTTAAACGTAGCTGGCTGCGTATGATTTCTGTTTACGTTCTGCACCCACCACACACGTACCCAGAACGCTGAGGACTGTCAGAGGCAGGCCAAATAGAATGTTTCCCTTTTTTTGGTAAAGAAAAGGCCCACTGCGTATATTCAATCAATAATATATGTCTTCTGGCCTTGCCTACACAATTCTGTCCCTGTAGTATTACTGCAGGGCGCAATGCTCTGCACAGCCGATTTAAAAAAAAAATAAAAATGCAACACTGCTAACAGCAGCCTGCACAGTTCTGCACACAGTTAAATGTGGCCCTAAGAAGGACCGTTGGGGTTCTTGAAGCCTACACTCACTCCTAACACTCTCCCTGCCTAACCACCACTTCTGTCCCTGTAGTATTACTGCAGGGCGCAATGCTCTGCACAGCCGATTTTGAAAAACAACAAAATGGGAAACACTGCTAACAGCAGCCTCCACACGGATAGATGTGGCCCTAAGAAGGACCGTTGGGGTTCTTGAAGCCTACACTCACTACTAACACTCCCCCTACAGCAGCCCCGGCACCAGCAGCACTGTCCCTCAGCTAACTCACAAGGCATTTGAGGCGAGCCGCGGGAGGGGCCGGCTTTTATACTCGGGTGACATCTGATCTCCCCAGCCACTCACAGCAGGGGGGTGGTATAGGGCTTGAACGTCACAGGGGGAAGTTGTAATGCCTTCACTGTCTTTCAATTGGCCAGAAAAGCGCGCTAACATCTCAGAGATGAAAGTGAAAGTAACCCGAACATCGCGTGGTACTCGTTAAGAGTAACGAGCATCCCGAACACCCTAATATTCGCACGAATATGAAGCTCGGACGAGTACGTTCGCTCATCTCTACTAGGTATGTTTTAACATGTACAGATATCTTACTAATTTCTGAAAAATCAACATCAAGAAGCATGAACTTTTCACCCGTGCTCACCAACTCCACTAGAGATGAGCGAGCATGCTCGTCTGAGCTTAATGCTCATTCGAGCATTAGCATCCTCAAATGTACTTGTTACTGGAGCCTATTGCATATTGCTTTTCATGTAGCCATACTTAAACAAAGAAAAATGTAATTAGAAAAAAAGGAATGGCGGGGGGAGGGGGAGAAGAGGGGGGTGGGGGGTAGATACAATAATAGAGGACATTACCTTACTGCAATACACCATTCATACAATACAGTATCCAGATGAACAACACCTCATGTACATTTTTATCACAGCTTAGTCTAGCCTATCTTACTGCAAACAGTGAGATACATTTCTGTTGTTATTCAGTGTGCTTGTTTAGTATTGTTTTTAAGAGGCATGTGCTAAGTAACATAATAACAGAGTTTGTAAGGCCGAATGAAGACAATGTCCATCTAGTCCAGCCTGTCCATCCTCTTGTGTTGTTGATCCAGAGGAAGGCAAAAAAAAACAAGAGCTGAAGCCAATTAGCCCTTTTGGGGAAAAAATTCCTTCCCGACTCCCTAATGGCAATCAGACTGTTCCCTGGATCAACCCCTAATAGTTCCTACCTGCCTGTATACCTGGATTAACAATTAACCTTAGATTTATAACCTATAATATCCCTCCTCTCCAGATAGACATCTAGTCCCCTTTTAAACTCCTCTATGGGTTTTGCCATCACTACTTCCTCAGGCAGAGAGTTCCTCACTCTAACTGCTCTTACCGTAAAGAACCCTTTTCTATGTTGGTGATGAAACCTGCTTTCCTCGAAACGTAGTGGATGCACTCTTGTTACCGTCATGGTCCTGGGTATAAACAGATCCTGGGAGAGATCCTTATATTGTCCCCTCATGTATTTATACATAGTTATTTGGTCGCCCCTTAAGCTTCTTTTTTCTAGAGTAAATAATCCCAATTTGGATAGCCTATCTGGGTATTCCAGTCCCGTCATTTCATGTATTAGTTTAGTCGCTCTTCTTTGAACCCCCTCCAATACTGTAACATCTTTCCTGAGCACCGGTGACCAGAACTGTACACAGTATTCCATGTGGGGCCTGATTAGTGCTTTATATAATGGAATGATAATGTTCTCGTCCTTCGCCCCTATACCTCTTTTTATGCATCCCAAGACTTTATTTGCCTTTGCAGCAGCTGACTGGCATGCGTTACTCCAATTCAGTCCACAATCCACTAGTACCCCCAGGTCTTTTTCCATATCACTTTTCCCTAGCAGTACCCCATTTAGTGTATATAGGTAACATCCGTTTTTGCTTACATTTGTCAACATCAAACTTCATTTGCCATTTTTCTTCCCAAGCCCCCAGCTTGTCCAGGTCCTTTTGTAGCCGTACACTGTCCTCCGTTGCGTTAATTATATTGTATAATTTTGTGTCATCTGCAAATATTGATATTTTGCTGTGCAGCAAAATATATTAAACAGAATGGGGCCTAATACTGAACCCTGTGGCACCCCACTAGCGACTGTGGCCCTATCAGAGTATGAACCATTTATTACCACCCTCTGCTTTCTATCTTTGAGCCAATTCTTTACCCAATTACACACGCTTTCACCCACTCCGAGCTGTCTCATTTTGTATATTAGCCTGTTATGTGGCACGGTGTCAAATGCTTTAGAGAAGTCCAGATATACGAGATCAATAGATTCTCCCAGGTCCAGCCTAGAGCTTACTTCTTCGTAGAAACTGATCTGATTTGTCTGACATGAGCGACCCTTCATGAATCCATGCTGGTGAGGAGTTATTCCCTTGTTCTCCTTGAGGTACTCATCAATGGTGTCTCTCAGAATCCCCTTGAAAAATTTTCCCGTTACTGAAGTGAGACTTACTGGCCTGTAGTTACCAGGCTCACTTTTGGTCCCCTTTTTTGTAAATTGGAACCACATTGGCAATGCGCCAATCCAATGGTACAACACCGGTTTTGATAGTGTCTAAAAATATTAGATATAGCGGCCTAGCTATCTCATCACTTAGTTCCCTTAGTATCCTTGGGTGTATTCCATCTGGGCCTGGCGATTTATCGATTTTAATCTTTTTAAATCAGTTCCGCACTTCCTCTTCTGTTAGGTATGACATATTTTGTGAGGGGTTCATTTTATTCCCCTGCATCTCGTGTGGCATTTCCTTTTCATTTGTGAATACGGTTAAAAATAAACTATTTAATAATTTCCCCTGCATTATTTGTTAAAGGGCCAGTGCTCTCCCTGCAAATCCTTTTGCTGTTAATATAGTTGAAAAGTAGTTTTGGGTTGTTTTTGCTCTGTTTGGCGATCAGTCTTTCTGCCTCCTCCTTGGCAATTTTGATCTTTTCTTTGCATATTTTGTTTTTTTCCCTGTACGATTTTAGTGCATTTTCGCTGCCTTCTTGCTTTAGTAGTTTGAACGCTTTCTTTTTTTCATTTATTGCCCCCCTTACCGTCTTGTCGAGCCACATTGGTTTCCTTTTAGTTGAGATTCTTTTATTTTTAAAGGGAATGAACTGCTTGCATGAGGAGTATAGGATCCTTTTAAACTTTTCCCATTTGTCCTCTGTACTGTTATTTTTGAGGATGTTGTCCCATTTAATGTTACCGATAGTAGTTCTAAGCTGATCAAATTTTGCTTTACCAAAGTTTAGTTTGTTTGTCGCTCCCTGATAAGGCTATTTATTGAATGACAGCTGGAAGTTGATTATATTGTGATCACTGTTCCCTGAGTGCCCCTCAACCTGTACCCCCTTTATTCGGTCCGGTTTGTTAGTTAGTACTAGGTCCAGAATGCCCTCCCTCTCGTTGGTTCCTGCACAAGTTGGTTCAGGTAATTATCTTTAATTACTCTCAAGAACTTATCATCCCTGTGAGATTTGCAGGTTTCGTTCTCCCATGTTATATCTGGATAATTAAAGTCCCCTATGATAATTACTTCATTGCGGTTTGACACCTGTTCTATCGCGTTTTTGGCGCGTTTTCCGCTCGTTTTTCGCGGCATTTTTGCGGCTTTTTCGCGCCTTTTCCGTTAATTTCCATTGACATTCATGGGTGCATTAAGAGAAAAATAAGGACACATATGCAACTGACAGTTCCTATGTTAACCCCTTAATGACCGCCCCATCGGGAAACTACGTCCTCAGAAAGTGGGCCTTAATCCTAGAGGACGTAGTTTTATGCATCCTCTTTGGATTGATGCCCACTGGCCTGAGGACGTGGCAGCTCCATGCTGTCGGTGCCCGCAGGTAGCCGACAGCATGGAGCTGTCATCCCAGGATGCGGGCAGTCCCCCCCGGCATTGCGATCGGCGCTATAAAATGAATAGCGCCGATCGCAAAAAATTAAATAAAACAGTGTAAAAAAGTAGTAATTCAGCTGCTATGATGGATCGGATCCATCACGGCAGCTGAAAATACTCACACGGCTTGTCGGCGGTGTTCCCCGGAGATCTGGTCCTCCCGGACCCGCCGGCGGTCTTCTGCGCATGCGCGCCAGGCGATGACGTCACGCGCACGCGCAGCAGCCCGGGTGTCCCCGGCAAATTTAAAATCTCCTGGCTCCCGGCTCCTGAAGGTAGTCGGGAACCAGGAGGTGTTACCGGGGACCACTGTGAGCGGTCCCCAGGCCCGCGATCACCGCTATCCATTGCAAAAAGTTGAAAAAGTAAAACAAAAGTAAAGTTTCACCTCCCCTCATGGATCCGATCCATGAGGGGAGGTGAAGATACTCACCCCCGGTCCTCTGCGATGTCCCAATGTCCCGGGACCCGAAATCCCCGTCTGCGCATGCGCGCCCGATGATTGACATGGGGCGTGTGCACAGAGGGGCTCGAGCCCCGGGAAATTCAAAATTGCTCTGCTCCTGGCTGCCATGTGTAGCCAAGAGCAGAGGGATGTCACCAGGGACATGATCACTGTCATCCAATGGATGACAGTGATCATGTAAAGTAAAAAAAAAGTGCAAAAAGTTAAAAAATAAAAATAAAAAAGGGGTAAAAGGTAAAAAAAAAAAAGGTGCAAAAAGTAAAAAAAAGTTTTAAAAAGTTAAAAAAAGCTTGCGTTTCATCTCCCCCCACGGATCATATCCGTGAGGGAGGATGAAATGACATACCTAAGGCCTGCGGATTTATCGCGGACCTCACCCCAGCTTCTGCGCACGCGCCCTTCGCCAATGTGGCAGGCGCATGCGCAAAAGCCGTGGTTTTTTAAAATCTCCCTGCTCCTGGCTACAAAACTTAGCCGAGAGCCTGGAGATTTCACGGGGGGCCGCGGTGAGCAGTTCCTGATCACGTGTTCGCCGTTATCCAAAGAATAATGGCGATCACGTAAAAGTTAAAAAAAAGGGGAAGGTTCAGCTCCCCTCACCGATGCGATCGGTGAGAGGAGATAAAACTTTTTACCGTAGGCCTCCATATTTGCACCCTGACGCAATCTTCTTCCGTGAACTTTCCCGTATTCTGCGCATGCGACCGCTGGCAAAACACCGCACACATGCGCAGGAGTCGGGGAGCCCAGGAAACTTAATATCTCCTTGCTCTCGGCGACCAACGGTCGCCGAGAGCCTGGAGCAGTGACGGGTGGCCTCGTTGAGCGGTCCCCGGTCACGTGATAAAAAGGTAGCGATCTACCTTTGGCCGGTCTCACATGACCGGATAGGAATTACGGATTCCGCATGCGTTTGATTAGCGGTAATACGCAGATCAATCGCATTGGATTACACAATTCCGCTCACATTAGCGGGTTGGAATTGTGTAATCCACTCGCAGAAAAGAGAACGCAGCAGGTTCTATTTTACCGCGGATATCAGCAACATAGAGCCTATTGTGCTCCATGGTCGCGGATATACCCGCAGCCCATACGCAACTACGTTGTATACGGGCTGCGGGTACCCGCGTCATCGCTAAGCGATGCTGCGGGAAATACAAACAACAAGAACAAAAAAATGTACTGCGCATGACCGCCCGTGTAAGTACGCAGTTATGCGCAGTACATTACGCGGCCGTACGCAGGGTCACAGCCGGGCTCCACCTACGGCTGCGTAAGTCCGGCGTTATTCAGACCGCTACCTGTAATACGCAATCTACAAGAAGCCCCGGGAACGCTCGCCTTCCTGCAGTTCCAGGAGCACCTTGTTGAGCGCCTTCTGTGTGAGACTGCCGCACCTCGTCAAGCTTACGGAGACTCACGGAACGCCACTTTTTACACCCCATCCCCGCCACTGAGGTCAAAAAATGACCCCCAAAAAGCATGAGAGGAGGGGGCATACCCGATTTTATTGCCCTATGTGCCCATCCCAACCAGCCTCCATAATTACCCGTCTTTGGAAATACCACACAGTTCACATTATTACTTTTATCTAAGATTTGGGGAACGCCGAAAAGGGCGTGGAGGGGGGGGGGGATTTTTAGGGAGTCAATTTTTATTCCGTACAAATGAGCAATGGGGCCTGGAATGTATTCAGTTGTGCCCTGCAATCCAACGGGTGTTCCCTCCATTACAGGCCTTGCCATGTTTCCTGTAAGTAGATTAGGGCCACAATGGGTATGTTTTTGAACACGGGACAAACGGGGGGATCCATTTGGGGGTGAATGTCTTCATTCCTATGTACACTGTACAAAAAAACCTGTTTTTAAATTGACAAAATTGCCAAAAAAATGAAAATCGTAATTTTTTCCTTCTGCTTTGCTGAAATTTATTTAAATACTGTGGGGTCAAAATACGCAATACACCCCTAGATGAATTCGTTAAGGGATCTAGTTTTTAAAATGGGGTCATTTAAGTGGGTTCTCTATAGTTTTGGACGCTCAATGGCTCTATAAGTGGGCAATGGGGCCTGGAATTTAATCTGTTGTACCCTAAAATCCAACGGGTGCTCCTTCCATTATAGGCCTAGCCATGCGTCCTTTAAGTAGATTAGGGCCACAAGGGGTATGGTTCTGAACACAGGACAAACAGGGGTATCAATTTTGGGGTGAAAGTCTTCATTCCTATGTGTGCTGTACAAAAAAAAACAGTTTTTAAATTGATACAACTGCCAAAAAAATGAAAATTGTAATTTTTTTCTTACTGCTTTGCTTAGATTTATTCAAAAATTGTAGGGTAAAAATACACAGTACACCCCTAGATAAATTCGTTAGGGGGTGTAGTTTTCAAAATGGGATCATTTGTGGGGGTTCTCTGTCGTTTTGGCCGCTTAAGGGCTCTACAAGTGGGCAATGGGGCCTAAATCACCTTCATGCTAAATTTCTGTTCTGAAAGCCACCGACTACTCCTTTCATTTTGGGCCCCGTTGTGCATCCAGACAAAAGATTAGGGCCACAATGGGTATGTCTCTGAACACGGGAGAAACAGGGGTATCCACTTTGGGGTGCAAGTCTTCATTCATGTGTGTGCTGTACCAAAAAAGCAGTTTTTAAAACGACAGAATTGCCAAAAAAACGAAAATCACAATTTTTTCCTTTTGCTTTGCTTCAATTCATTCAAAACTGTGGGAACAAAATGGTCAGTACACCCCTAGATAAATTTGTTAAGGGGTCTAGTTTTCAAAATGGGGTCATTTGTGGGGGTTCTCTTTGATTTTGGCCGCTCAAGAGCTCTACAAATGTGCTATGGGGCCTAAAAGGCCTTCAAGGAAATTCTATGTTCTGAAAGCCACTGACTACTCCTTTCGTTTTGGGCCCCATTGTGCATCCAGACATGATTAGGGCCACAATGGGTATGTCTCTGAACACGGGAGAAACAGGGGTATCCATTTTGGGGTGAAAGGCTTCATTCATGCGTGTGCTGTACAAAAAAAGCTGTTTTTAAAATGACAGAATTGACAAAAAAACGAAAATCACGATTTTTTTCCTTTTGCTTGGCTTGAATTCATTCAAAAACTGTGGGGTCAAAATGGTCAATACACCCCTAGAAAAATTCGTTAAGGGGTCTAGTTTTCAAAATGGGGTGACGTGGGGGTTCTCTTTGGTTTTGGCCACTCAAGAGCTCTACAAAAGTGCTATCGGGCCTAAAACGCCTTCAAGCAAAATTTATGTTCTGAAAGACACCGACTACTCCTTTCATTTTGGCTCCCGTTATGCATCCAGACATGAGATTAGGGCCACAATGGGTATGTCTCTGAACACGGGAGAAACGGGGGTATCCATTTTGGTGTGTAAATCCTCATTTTCATGGGCTCTATAGGAAATAAAATATGTCTTTAAAATGACATATTTGCAAAAATATGAAATTTTATTTTTTCTCCCCTAAATTGAACTAATTCCTGAAAAAAACTGGTGGGGTCAAAATACTCATGACCCCCCTCAGTGAATACACTAAGGAGTGTAGTTTTTAAAATGGGGTCATTTGTGGGTGTATCTATTATTCTGACACTTATGAGCCTTTGCAAACTTGCCTTGGTGCAGGAAAACAAAGTGCTCCTCAAAATGCTGAAAAGTAATGTTAAATTTGTACGTCCTCTAAATGGTTAAAAAAAAACACAAAAGTTTTTTAAGTGTGCATTCAGAATAAAGTAAACAGATGGAAATACATATCTTATCAAAAATTTGTACAGTATGTTTGGACATATTTGAGATATTACGGTTGAAAATGTGAAAAAATGACAATTTTTTCACAATTTTTCCAATATTGGTACTTTTAATAAATATACACAAATTATATCGGTCTCTTTTTACAATCTAAATGAAGTACAACATATGGCGAAAAAACAATGTCAGACTCACTGGGATATGTTAAGCCTTTACGGAGTTATGCCACGTTGAACGACGCATGTCAGATTTCCAAAATTTGGCTCCGTCACTAAGGCGCAAACAGGCTTCGTCACTAAGGGGTTAAAAATTGCAACGGACCGAAAAAAAAAACCGCAAGTGGACAAGAACACATTTTATCCTAATTGCTCTTCAGAAAAAACGCAAAGGAAAAAAAATCGCAAGTGGGTAGGCACCCTTAATAGTAAGTTTTCAGTTTCTTCTGCTACTTTTGGTGGTCTATAGAAAACCCCTATCAAGATTTGTTATTTTTTTCTCTCTTTATTTCTACCCACAGAGAATCCACCTGTTCTTCTCCTACTCCTATATCCTCCCGTAGTCTTGGCTTTAAGTACGATTTAACGTACAGACATTCCTCTCCCCCTTTCTGGTTCCTTCGGTCTCTTCTGAAGAGATTGTACTCCTGTAAATTCGTCGCCCAATTGCATTTATCATCAAGCCATGTTTCCGTTATTCCGACTATATCATAGTTTTCATCGACCATTCTCGCTTCAAGCTCACCCACTTTACCAATCAGACTTCTTGCATTCGTGGTCATACACTTTTTATATAATTTTTTTTGTTCTTTAAATTTGTTTTGTTGCTATTCATACTAATGGCTGATCTAACAGTTCTAACTGTACTAACCCCATCCCCTGCACGACCCCCATTCCCCTTGCTTAGACCCGGGTTGCTAGCTACACTGGCTACCCCACTATTTCTCATTTTGCCCTCCCCCCCCCCCGTCCCTAGTTTAAACACTCCTCCAGCCTTCTTACCATCTTCTCCCACATCCCCATCCTAATGGGGAGGGTGCACAGCTGCACCCTCCCCATTAGGATGCAGCCGGTCCCTACAGTAGAGCCTGTAGCCGACAGCAAAGTCAGCCCAGTTCTCCAGGAACCCAAATCCCTCCTTCTTACACCAACTTCGAAGCCACTTGTTTACCTCCCTAAGATCCTGCTGCCTTTCTAGTGTGGCTTTAGGTGCAGGTAGTATTTCCGAGAAAACTACCCTGGAGGTCCTCGCCCTAAGCTTGCACCCTAGGTCCCTGAAATCCTTTTTGAGGGCCTTCCATCGACCTCTAATTTGTTCATTAGTGCCAACATGCACCATGACAGCTGGATCCTCACCAGCCCCCCCCCCAGTAATCTGACAATCCGATCCGCGATGTGTCAAACTCGAGTGCCAGGAAGACAACACACCGTTCGACGATCCCGGTCTTTATGGCAGATTGCCCTCTCTGTCCCCCTTATAAATGAGTCCCCCACCACTAGGACCTGTCTAGCCTGCCCTGTGCTCCCCGTCCCCGTCTCACTGGAGCAGTCATCTCCCTGGCGTTCAGAGGGCATGTCGTGCTGCAGTGGTGCTGGCTCTGTAATGACATCCCCCTCATCTGCCAACTTTGCAAACTTGTTGGTTTGTGCCAGTTCAGGACTAGCCTGCCTTGCTCTCTTCCCTCTACCCCTCCTTCTTTCTGTCACCCAGCTAGCTGCCTGCTCCCCCTGCTTTTCCGTACTACCATCCGCCCCCGCCTCTACCCCAGCGAGTGCCTGCTCAGTGAGCACCAAACTCCTTTTCATGATGTCAATGGCTCTCAGTGTTGCCAGTTGCCCATTTAGATCCGGGATTTGGGCTTCTAAATGTGCGATGTGCACACATCTTGCGCAACAGTATGCACCCTCGATCGGCTGATCAAGGACCGCATACATTGCACAAGTAGCACACTGGATGACATTGGCAGGCATGGAGCTCATCTTATTGGGGATCTACGATTTACTTGTGGAAGTAGTGAAGATGGACTTGTTCACACTCCGCTCACACGCTGCCGCCTCTGCGCAACTGCTCACACGCTGCCGCCTCTGCGCAACCACTCACACGCTGCCGCCTCTGCGCAACCACTCACACGCTGCCGCCTCTGCGCAACCACTCACACGCTGCCGCCTCTGCGCAACCACTCACAGTAACAATTCCGAAGCAGCAGTATAGCGGGAGCGCAGTCTTCGTTCCATGTCAGTAATAGTAGCACTCAAGACAGGCCCCAGTAACAATTCCGAAGCAGCAGTATAGCGGGAGCGCAGTCTTCGTTCCATGTCAGTAATAGTAGCACTCAAGACAGGCCCCAGTAACAATTCCGAAGCAGCAGTATAGCGGGAGCGCAGTCTTCGTTCCATGTCAGTAATAGTAGCACTCAAGACAGGCCCCAGTAACAATTCCGAAGCAGCAGTATAGCGGAAACGCAGTCTTCGTTCCATGTCAGTAATAGTAGCACTCAAGACAGGCCCCAGTAACAATTCCGAAGCAGCAGTATAGTGGGAGCGCAGTCTTCGTTCCATGTCAGTAATAGTAGCACTCAAGACAGGCCCCAGTAACAATTCCGAAGCAGCAGTATAGTGGGAGCGCAGTCTTAGTTCCATTTCAGTAGCTGCAGTATAGCCAAGGCCCAAGTTACATTTATGTAGCTAAAGTGTAGGCCAACCCCACACACACTTCTGTACCATGAGTGCAGGCGAAGAACATACAAATTGCTATGATTACACTGTAGGTGAGGGCCCCAAAAAATTGGTGTACCAACAGTACTAATGTACCTCAGTAAAAATTGGCCATGCCCAACCAAGATGGCAGGTGAAACCCATTAATCGCTTTGGTTAATGTGGCTTAAGTGGTAACTAGGCCTGGAGGCAGCCCAGTTTAACGAAAAATTGGTTCAAGTTAAAGTTTCAACGCTTTTAAGAGCATTGAAACATATAAAAATTGTTTCGAAAAATTAGATGAGTGAGCCTTGTGGCCCTAAGAAAAATTGCCCGTTCAGCGTGATTACGTGAGGTTTCAGGAGGAGGAGCAGGAGGAGGAGGAGGAATATTATACACAGATTGATGAAGCAGAAATGTCCCCGTTTTGGATGGTGAGAGAGAACATAGCTTCCATCCGCGGGTGCAGCCTACGTATTGCTTAGGTATCGCTGCTGTCCGCTGGTGGAGAAGAGTAGTCTGGGGAAATTCAGGCTTTGTTCATCTTGATGAGTGTTAGCCTGTTGGCACTGTCGGTTGACAGGCGGGTACGCTTATCTGTGATGATTCCCCCAGCCGCACTAAACACCCTTTCCGACAAGACGCTAGCCGCAGGACAAGCAAGCACCTCCAGGGCATACAGCGCGAGTTCAGGCCACGTGTCCAGCTTCGACACCCAGTAGTTGTAGGTGGCAGAGGCGTCACGGAGGACGGTCGTGCGATCCGCTACGTACGCCCTCACCATCCTTTTACAGTGCTCCCGCCGACTCAGCCTTGACTGGGGAGCGGTGACACAGTCTTGGTGTGGAGCCATAAAGCTGTCCAGGCCCTTAAAGACTGTTGCACTGCCTGGGCTGTACATGCTGCTCGATCTCCGCACCTCCCCTGCTACCTGGCCCTCGGAACTGCGCCTTCTGCCACTAGCGCTGTCGGATGGGAATTTGACCATCAGCTTGTCCGCCAGGGTCCTGTGGTATAGCAACACTCTCGAACCCCTTTCCTCTTTGGGAATGAGACTGGGAAGGTTCTCCTTACAGGGGCACCGTCAGCAGTGGGCCAAGCTGTCTCTTCCCCCTCCTCCTCATCCTCCTCATGCTCCTCCTCCTCCTCCTCCTGAATGCGCTGAGATATAGACAGGAGGGTGCTCTGACTATCCAGCGACATACTGTCTTCCCCCGCCTCCGTTTCCGAGCGCAAAGCGGCTGCCTTTATGGTTTGCAGGGAACTTCTCAAGATGCATAGCAGAGGAATGGTGACGCTAATGATTGCAGCATCGCCGCTCACCACCTGGGTAGACTGCTCAAAGTTTCCAAGGACCTGGCAGATGGCTGCCAACCAGGCCCACTCTTCTGAAAAGAATTGAGGAGGCTGACTCCCACTGCGCCGCCCATGTTGGAGTTGGTATTCCACTATAGCTCTACGCTGCTCATAGAGCCTGGCCAACATGTGGAGCGTAGAGTTCCACCGTGTGGGCATGTCGCACAGCAGTGGGTGCACTGGCAGATTAAAGCGATGTTGCAGGGTGCGCAGGGTGGCAGCGTCCGTGTGGGACTTGCGGAAATGTGCGCAGAGCCGGCGCACCTTTACGAGCAGGTCTGACAAGCGTGGGTAGCTTTTCAGAAAGCGCTGAACCACCAAATTAAAGACATGGGCCAGGCATGGCACGTGCGTGAGGCTGCCGAGCTGCAGAGCCGCCACCAGGTTACGGCCGTTGTCACACACGACCATGCCCGGTTGGAGGCTCAGCGGCGCAAGCCAACGGTCGGTCTGCTCTGTCAGACCCTGCAGCAGTTCGTGGGCCGTGTTCCTCCTATCTCCTAAGCTAAGTAGTTTCAGCACGGCCTGCTGACGCTTGCCCACCGCTGTGCTGCCACGCCGCGCGACACCGACTGCTGGCGATGTCCTGCTGCTGCTGACACATCTAGATTGCGAGACAGAGGTTGAGGAGGAGGAGGGTGCTTTAGTGGACGAAGCATACACCGCCGAACATACCAGCACCGAGCTGGGGCCCGCAATTCTGGGATTGGGTAGGACGTGAGCGGTCCCAGGCTCTGACTCTGTCCCAGCCTCCACTAAATTCACCCAATGTGCCGTCAGGGAGATGTAGTGGCCCTGGCCGCCTGTGCTTGTCCACGTGTCCGTAGTTAAGTGGACCTTGCCACTAACCGCATTGGTGAGGGCGCGTACAATGTTGCGGGAGACGTGGTCGTGCAGGGCTGGGACGGCACATCGGGAAAAGTAGTGGCGACTGGGAACTGAGTAGCGCGGGGCCGCCGCCGCCATCATAGCTTTGAAAGCCTCCGTTTCCACAACCCTATACGGCAGCATCTCAAGGCTGATAAATTTGGCGATGTGGACGGTTAACGATTGAGCGTCCGGGTGCGTGGCGGCGTACTTGCGCTTGCGCTCCAACACTTGCGCTAGAGACGGCTGAACTGTGCGGTGCGAGACATTGGTGGATGGGGCCGAGGACAGCGGAGGTGAGGGTGTGGGTGCAGGCCATGAGACGGTTGTGCCTGTGTCCTGAGAGGGGGGTTGGATCTCAGTGGCAGGTTGGGGCACAGGGGGAGAGGCAGCGGTGCAAACCGGAGGCGGTGAACGGCCTTCGTCCCACCTTGTGGGGTGCTTGGCCATCATATGTCTGCGCATGCTGGTGGTGGTGAGGCTGTTGGTGGTGGCTCCCCGGCTGATCTTGGCGCGACAAAGGTTGCACACCACTGTTCGTCGGTCCTCAGGCATCTCTGTGAAAAACTGCCAGACCTTTGAGCACCTCGGCCTCTGCAGGGTGGCATGGCGCGAGGGGGCGCTTTGGGAAAAAGTTGGTGGATTATTCAGTCTGGCCCTGCCTCTACCCCTGGACACCGCACTGCCTCTTGCAACCTGCCCTGCTGCTGCCTCCCCCTCTGAAGACCTGTCCTGAGTAGGCGTTGCACACCAGGTGGGGTCAGTCACCTCATCGTCCAGCTGCTCTTCCTCCGAATCCTCTGTGCGCTCCTCCCTCGCACTTACTGCCCTTACTACTACCTCACTGCAAGACAACTGTGTCTCATCGTCATCGTCCTCCTCACCCACTGAAAGGTCTTGAGACAGTTGGCAGAAGTCCCCAGCCTCATCCCCCGGACCCCGGGAACTTTCCAATGGTTGGGCATCAGTGACGATTAACTCCTCTGGTGGGAGAAGAACCACTGCTGCCCAATCTGAGCAGGGGCCCGAGAACAGTTCCTGAGAGTCTTCCCGCTCCTGAGCATGTGTCATTGTAGTGGAGTGAGGAGGCTGGGAGGAAGGAGGAGCAGCAGACAGAGGATTCGGATTTGCAGCACTGGACGGCGCATAACTCTGGGTGGATGATAGCTTGCTGGAAGCACTTTCTGCCATCCAGGACAGGACCTGCTCACACTGCTCATTTTCTAATAAAGGTCTCCCGCGTGGACCCATTAATTGTGCGATGAATGTGGGGACGCCAGAAACGTGCCTCTCTCCTAATCGCGCAGCAGTCGGTTGCGACACACCTGGATCAGGAGCTCAGCCTGTGCCCACACCCTCACTTGGGCCTACGCGTCCTCGGCCGCGTCCACGTCCTCTAGCCCTACCCCTACCCCTACCCCTCAGCATGCTGTATTACCAGTGATTTCACAGCCAGGAAATAAATTGGCGCAAGCCTGCAGGCCAAATAGAATTTTTTGCCTGCTTTTTACAAGGATCACCCACACTGCGTGTATTCAATGAATACTAAGTTTAATAACTGCGTTGTGGCCCTGCCAATTTGTCACAGAACTGTAGTGATGCAAAGTAATTCGCTACCTACAGCAGATCAGGGATTTCCCATGCAGGAAAAAAATTGCCGCACGCCTGCGGTAAAACGTAGCTGACTGCGTCTGATTTTTTCTGAACGTTCAGCGCACAGCACACACGTACACAGAGCCCTGAGTACTGTCAGAGGCAGGCCAAATAGAATTTTTTGCCTGCTTTTTACAAGGAACACCCACACTGCGTGTATTCAATGAATACTACGTTTAATAACTGTGTTGTGGCCCTGCTAATTTGTCCCAGAACTGCAGTGATGCAAAGTAATTCGCTACCTACAGCAGATCAGGGATTTCCCATGCAGGAAAAAAATTGCCGCACGCCTGCGGTAAAACGTAGCTGACTGCGTCTGATTTTTTCTGAACGTTCAGCGCACAGCACACACGTACACAGAGCCCTGAGTACTGTCAGAGGCAGGCCAAATAGAATTTTTTGCCTGCTTTTTACAAGGAACACCCACACTGCGTGTATTCAATGAATAATGTATGTCTTCTGGCCCTGCCTACACAATTCTATCCCTGTAGTATTAATGCCGGGTGCAATGCTCTGCACAGCCGGTTTTGAGAGAAAAAAATAAATATGCAACACTGCTAACAGCAGCCTGGACAGTACTGCACATGGATAGATGTGGCCCTAGAAAGGACCGTTGGGGTTCTTGAAGCCTACACTAACTCCTAACACTCTCCCTGCCTAACCCCCACTTCTGTCCCTATTGCAGGGCGCAATGCTCTGCAGATCCAAATTTGGAAAAAAAAATAAAAAATACTGTGCTAACACAGTATTGCACACTAGTAGATGTGGCCCTAAGAAGGGCCGTTGGGGTTCTTGAAGCCTACACTAACTCCTAACGCTCTCCCTACAGCAGCTCCAGCACGATAGTACTTTCCCTCAGCTAAGTCACAAGGCATGTGTGGCGAGCCGCGGGAGGGGCCGACTTTTATACTCGGGTGACATCTGATCGCCCCAGCCACTCACAGCAGGGGGGTGGTATAGGGCTTGAACGTCACAGGGGGAAGTTGTAATGCCTTCCCTGTCTTTCAATTGGCCAGAAAAGCGCGCTAACGTCTCAGAGAGGAAACTGAAAGTAACCGGAACACCGTGTGGTACTCGTTACGAGTAACGAGCATCCCGAACACCCTAATATTCGCACGAATATCAAGCTCGGACGAGTACGTTCGCTCATCTCTAGTACCTACATGTGCTTCATCGGCACATCTAGTCAAGCTAATAAAATCACTTTATACCAATCAAGAAGGAACTGTGAGAACACAGTATGGGGACACAGATTGTTTTGGGATCAGCAAAGCCGTCTGACAGGGCTGCATTCTCTCACTATTCTTGTTTAACCTACATGTGTGTAGTCGTGTAAAATGGACCTAAACGAATTGGAAATCGGGGTAAAAATAGGTGGAAGAAACATCAACAATCTCCGTTATGCAGATTTTACAACTCTGCTTGCAGAAACAGAAGCAGGTCTGAAGCAGCCGATATATGTTCAATCCGTTTTTATTGAAATTTTCCATAGGATAGGTTACAAAACATACAAATCTCACAAAGGTCTCACAGGACCTATAAAACATGTATAACAACAAAAGAAATAACATAAATAATTCGTCCTTTTCTTGAAAATATCCATCCAAATCAGACTCTTGGAGGGGCCATAATACTAATAATACCCGGACATGCAATTTGAGAATAAAATGTTTGCAGTCTGTATTCTTCGGGTAGAGGCCCGAGGCCTTATCCTCTTGCAACAATGAAAACAAAAATGAGATATAGAAAAGAGAAGAGAGACAAAAAGAGAGAAGATGAGTTATGGAAAGAGGAAGAGCAAGAAGGTAAAATGAATAAATAAAAATAAATAATATTTCTAAATAAGTAGAAAAGAATGGGTAAACTAAGGGGTAGGTAGTTGGTTGAGGGAAGCCGGAGGAAAGGGGAGGGGGGAAATCCAGGGCCACCCCCGGGCATGTTTAATATCAGGATTACTACCTTCTAATAACCCGTCTTATCCCTGCGGGGAGGGAGCAACTAGGAAAACAGCGCTTGAAACTCTGCAGAAGATTCAAAGTCGATCCACAATTGCCATACCGACAGAAATTTTTCAGATTCTCTATTATGTTCTGCACTTAATTCCTCCATACGGCACAGATGAGACATTTCCTGAAGCCACTCAGTCATGGAAGGAATTTGTGTGGAACGCCAATGGCGCGGGATAACTGCTCTTGCTGCTGCTAGGCAGAACCTGAGTAACCCCTTTTTCTGTGAACCTATTGAGCCCAGCAGTATGGAAAGGAGAGCAATTTGGGCATTATTGGTAATATTTCCCCGGCTGATTAAGTTATATGTGGAGAATACCTTGTCCCAGAAAGGTCTCAACAAGTCACAGCTCCACCAGATGTGCATCATTGTACCCCTATCAGTTCCACAGCGCCAACACGTCTCAGACACCGAAGGAAATATAGCATGGAGGCGGGTAGGATATCTATACCATCTTGTAAGAATTTTGTAATTTTTTTCCTGTGCAGCACAGGCCATAGACAGTTTATGAGTAAAGATGAATGCCTTCCGCCACTCATTCTCTGAAATCATGACTCCGATTTCCTGTTCCCAAGCCCATTTGAAACCAGGATCCGTGGTATATGTTTCTTGGATCAGCAGACCATATATTAGGGATACTACGTGTGTCGGAGGGGACCCTCCTGAAAAGAGACTCTCAAAAGGTGTGAGGGTTGTTAGGAAAGTGTTTCTATCCCCTTGAGTATTAAGAAAAGAACGAAGTTGGTGAAATTCTAACCAGGAGAGATTCAATTCACCGAACCTAGATCTTAATTCCTGGAAGGAAGGCACCGAGGGGCCACCAAGGACATTGCGAACCCGGGGGTCCTCTCGAGCCTCCCACCCCATGAAGCGATCTCGGCTGTTACCTGGTGGGAATGCTGGGTTGGAGAAAAGCGGTGTGAGGGGACTATATAGCCTTGACAGGATTTGCTTTTGTATTTTCGAGTCCCAGAGTTTAAGTGTCTCTTTCAATAGGTAATTGGTAGATAGGATTTGAGCTCTATCTCGGGGACGAATCCATGGGAGAAGTCTTATCAGGATTGAGCAATCCACCTGTTCTAACTGTATCCATTGTTTGTGTGCAGAGTGGTAGTGCCAGTCCACAATATGTGTTAAAACCGCTGCAGCATGGTATAGTCTGAAATTTGGCAGACCTACACCTCCATCTTTCTTGGGGCGAAAGAGGGTTCGCACTCCCACCCTGGGTCTCGAGCAACCCCACACAAATTTAATCAGAGCCGACCTTAATGAATTAAAGAACGATGTAGGGGGTATGATAGGTACAGCCTGGAAGACATATAGGAATTTAGGTAACACATCCATTTTTAGGGTGTTTATCCTCCCAAACCATGAGATGTCTCTGTTTGCATAGGTGGAGAGGTCTTTTAGTGTGCGCTCTAGGAGGGCCTGATAATTTAAGGGGAACAACCTAGATTGGTCAGTAGGGACAAACACCCCAAGATATTGAATGGCCTCCCGTTGCCATCTAAATGGGAATTGCTCTGAGATATGTTTCTGTTCTGCTATCGGAAGTGAGATGTTCAGAGCTTCTGTTTTGGAGTAATTTATTTTAAAGTTTGACAGATGTCCATATCTCTCAAACTCCTGTATTAAGGACGGAAGTGTGGTATGGGGCTGGGAGATGTACAGCAGGAGGTCATCAGCGTATAGGGCCGTCTTATAATGGTTCCACCCAATTTGAAGACCTTGTATATTTGGGTTGTTTCTTATCGCTACTGCGAGATGTTCCATTACCAACACATACAGAAGAGGTGACAGAGGGCAACCCTGCCTGGTGCCATTTCTGATATGTATGGAAGAGGACAATAATCCATTCACCCTTATCCTAGGACACGTGTAAAGGATCAGTACTCTGTCCACAAATTTAGGGCCTAGTCCAATTTGTTTGAGAGTTGCTGACAAGAATCCCCAATGGACCCTGTCGAAGGCCTTTTCTGCATCCACGGACAGCAGACAGAGAGAATCAGGCCCAACTCTCGCTCTAGATGTTATTAGTAGAGTTTTTATAATGTTGTCTCTGGCCTCCCTACCTTTGATAAATCCTACCTGATCTGTGTGTATAACGGAAGGGAGGAGAGGAGACAATCTGTTAGCTAGTGTCTTAGAAAAAAGTTTAATGTCCACGTTTATCAGTGATATAGGTCTATAATTAGTGGAGACTGTGAGATCCTTACCAGGTTTAGGCAGGACACTAATGTGCGCTTCCAAGGATTGTCGTGTGAAGGGGGAATCTGAAGAAACCGCTGAAAAGACTTTAGCTAGAATGGGGGTCAGTTGTTCCCTAAATAATTTGTAAAAGGTGGGAGTAAAGCCATCGGGACCTGGACTCTTCCCTGTTGGGGTGGATTTAATTGTCTCCTTTATCTCCTCCTCTGTGATGTCAGACTCCAATGTCTCTCTGGAATCAGTGTCTAATGTAGGTAAGGCTGTCTCTGCAATGTAACCAGAGATTCGCTCCGTTAGGGTAGATGGGTTCATGTCTGCAAATTGTCCCCTAAGATCATATAACTGTGAGTAGTAAGTCCGAAATATCTCGAGGATCTCTGAGGGATTGTAAGTGTCTAAACCAACTGAGTTTTTAATCCTGGGGATGTAAGTGTGTGCCGTCCGTGGATGCAGCAGTTGTGAAAGGTGCCTTCCCGCTTTGTTGGAATACTCGTAATAGAAGCATTTGCATTGATCTCTAAAACGTAGGTATTTTTTTATCTAGCTTAGATTGGAGTTCCTTCCTTGCTATTACTAGGTCTGCTAAAGTAGCTGGAGAAAGGGTAGGTTTGTGAGCGGTTTCTAAATCATGAATTTTTTGGAGGAGGTTAGATATCTGATGAGCCCCTTCCTTCTTAAGTCGCGTACCGTGTTTAATTAAGATGCCTCTAAGGACACATTTCAGCGTCTCCCACTGGGTGGGTACAGATGTGCTGTCTGATGCATGTGTTTCTAAGAAAAGTTCAATGTGCTCCTTTATGTCAGCTACGCATACGGCATCTTTTAGGAGGTTGTTATTTAACCGCCAAGTCCACCGCTTATCAAAGCGGTCTGGCAGTGTTATGTTCACAAATATTGAAGCATGGTCTGACCACAGCATGTCCCCTATAGAAGCTGAGGGTTGCCAAGATAGTGTGTACTGGCCTAGCAGAAAGTAATCTATGCGACTGTATGAATTGTGTGGGTGCGAGTAGAAAGTGAAGTCCTTATCTTGTGGATGTAGAACTCGCCATATATCCACCAGCTGAAGGGCATGCAGCTTGCGTTTAAGTGATTGCAATTGTCCAGTTGAGATTGAGCCTCGGCCCATCGAGGTGTCAATATTTGGGTTCAAAGTAAGGTTAAAGTCCCCTCCGACAACGAGCACCCCTTCAGCAAATTCGGACAGCTTGTTAAGAAATGAGTGACATGCCGTAACCAGTCGCTGATTGGGGGCGTACCAATTGGCAATGGTAAGTCTAGTCGATCCGATCATTAATTTGAGGAGGAGGTAACGGCCCTGTGGGTCAAGGCATTCATCTATCAGGCAGTGAGCCAGGGATTTATGTATAGCAATAGACACCCCCCCGGAGCGAGAGTCAGGGTTGGCGCTGTGGAACCAATGCGCGTAGTAGTGGTCTCTTATATTAGGTACATGCCCAACTTTAAAATGTGTTTCTTGGAGAAGGAGCACTTGGACCCCCTGCTTATGCATGTGGTAAAGAACCTGTGACCGTTTCTGTGGAATATTAAGTCCTCGAACATTCAATGAGCAAAGTTTGAGGGGCGCCATTAGTGAGGTTTTATGGGAGGTGGATGAGGAAGAAGGGAGCGAAAGAAAGAGAAGGGAAGAAAAAATAAATAAATAAATAAATTAAGAAAAAAAAAAGACAAAAAAAAAAGGGGGGGGGGTGGAAGACTTATTGGTTAGAGAGTAGGAAGAAAGTTGCTACGAGAGCAATGACAGACGTGTATCGCCTAAGAAATTAGAAGAAATTTAAAGTAACAGAAAAGAAGAAACGTTGGGGGGTAGTGGTTTAATCTGCGTCCTAGAACAAAGGGCGCAATGTCCCCAATGGGTGGCGGGCTTTCTACAGAAGAGACCTCCCCCCACACCGGGATGCCAGCCATAACTTAACACCATATTATTTTAGGGCAATAAATTCAAAACTGAGATTAACGTCCACATGGGTGAAACATTTTTTAAGACCCAAGAAGTCCCACAACCTATCTGTTGTACCTCTAGGGAAGCAGACCCACTTTCGCAAAGCATTTTCTGTGTTTTCTTCTTATTGGCACCAGCATCTAGTATTGGTGCCGGATACGACCTCTGTGTTTGAGCTCGCATGTCTGGGGTACACCCCTAGATTCACGGGAGGATCTGTCTTCTGCTCCCTGCATACCGCAGGCCCAATGGAGTGCTCATTGTCCAAGCACTTTAGCGTATTCATCTCCCTATCCTGGGAAGGAGACACACGGCCATGGGCTATTTTACTGCTAGGAAGTTTGCTGACTATTAAAAAAGAAAAATCAGATCTTCATATCATCGTAAAAAGGAGCCCCTGCGTGCGGGTGTTCAGTATGCTGATATAGCTGAGGGGTTGCTTGATGTGGGGACCTAAAAATGCAGGATGGGGACAACCAAGGGTCCCATGGGTACTCCAGCGGGAAGCTCTATGTAAACGAAGTGCCGAGTCGACCGGGGCTCTGTCTCCTATCCGACCTGTCTCCTCTGCGACGTCTTTCCGATCTCTGGGGTCGTGGGGGTACCCTCTCAAATGAAGTCGTAGGCATAGAAGGCCAGTCATGAATCGTTATATTGGGAAGGCCTAATGCTGAGGTGAAAGAAGAGATGTCTCTGGGAGTCTGGAGCACGTGTAAATGACCCTCGCGACGAACTTGTAGGCGGAAAGGGAATCCCCAAGTGTACGAGAGGTTGTGTTGGCGCAGAGATTCCAAGAGGGGTCGCAGGGCCCTTCTTTTTTGCAGTGTGACCCTGGATAAATCGGGAAGTACTTGTATACGTTTGCCCTGATGAAGTATCATTTGACAATTCCATGCTTTTCTCATTATGGATTCTTTGACTTGGTATCGGTGGACTCTGCATATTATGTCTCGGGGGCGGTCCGGATCAAGAGACCTTGGGCCCAGGGATCTATGCGCTCGGTCCAGCTCAAGGGGGGAGTCCTGGGGGACCCCTAGGATGGAATTGAAAATGTGGCGTAGGGTGTCCCCTAGATTTTGTTGTTCCACCTCTTCAGAGATACCGCGTATCCGAATATTATTTCTCCTTCCTCTATTTTCTGCGTCATCAATAGAATCCGCTAGATACTGCATTTGATATGCATGGGACGATATTAGTGCCTCCTGTGCATTAACTCGGGATGATAGATCAGCCAGGGAAGTCTCTACTGTAGTGACCCTCGTGTCAATTTGGTGAATCTCCGTATGAACAGAGGCCAGTTCGCTTTTATATGAGTTCTCTAATCTAGCGATATATGCTTCCATGTCTTCTTTAGTTGGTATGGCTTTTATATGGGAACTGAGAGCTCTGATTTCGGCTAATGCTGCTATTCCCTGCATGGGTTCACACATCGTGGGCACTGTCATGTCAGCTCCTCTGTATGGGGGATCAGTGCTGTTTGCCATGTTGGGTGAATGATTTCTGCCTGTGGAGGGTAGTGAGGTGCAAGTGTGACCAGGAGCTGATGGTGTTGAGGGGGAGCTGGGAGATGTGGTGCAGCCAAATACCTGACTTCTGGTAGCTTTGCCCAGGAGTTGGTATTGAGGACCTTCTCCCTGTAGCAGGCTGTCGTTGTCCTCTGATGCTGCTGCATGAGGGGTTAATGAGCTCTCCCCTCCTCCACTTGCTTTCTCCTCCGAAGCTGCTGCTGCACAAGGGGTTAGTGAACTCTCCCTTCCTCCGCTTGCTTTCTCCTCCGTTGCTGCTGATGCACGAGGAGTTAATGAGTTCTCCCCTCCTCCACCTGCTTTCTCCCCCCGCTGTGAGTAACGCTGTGTCTGTCGGCAGCAGTGAGTGCTGCTGTCCCTCCATGTGCTCTTCTCCTCTCTCTGCTTCTGATATAGGAGCTGTCACAGTAGTTCCTGCAGGCTGTGGTCGGTCCGACATGCATGCTGCCGCCGCGGCCGCCATGTTGGCTGGGGAAGCAGCCGATATATAAGATTAAAACGCTGTGTAGTTCCCAGACAGATACTTGCAGAAATAGTCTTGGTAGTGGATGCTGATACTGCACAAGGCAGAGGTGTGGTACCTGACGGTACAAACACAGACATAAACCAGAAACAAGCTGAGGTTGGGACAGATAGCTTAAACTTCAACACAGGGATCATTGTGGTCATGTGCCGTGTCAACCTCTTTTTCTATTTTGAAGTATATAGATATTTAGATGTAGGTGTTTTATTGAAGTCTTCTTACTGTATTTTATTGGTTGTTTATTTGCATGTGATAATCCACATTTTTTCACAGACCTCATATGGATCGTACATTAAGACCTATGTAGGGTCTGGTTTTATATGTATATATTTCTTTATAGTGTTAATATAAAGCAAGAAGCGCCCCGTCAAATGTTTTGAATATAGACCATTGATAGCTCAGTGCTGACTCCGTGATAATGCAGCAGATCGGTGACACAGGCTCCGCCCACACGATGACGCGGCATGGTGCCATGATCACATGGCTGCCGTGCCCCACGTGATCATATGGATGACACGGCTACCGAGGGTCACGTGACACGGCACATGACCGCTATGACGTGGCGGCATGTGACCGCAATGACGTGGCGGCACAGGGTCACGTGACTCCCCTTATTACGTGGCCACATTTTACTATATATCTCGCAGATGACACAGTCTATCGGCGTCACAGACCCTGCCCATACGATGACGCAGCACGTCGGCATCATTGGATCCGCCCCTAAGATGGCGCCATACAGGGAGGAAAAAAATGTAATGTATTACTTACCCTATATATATGCAGATGTTTAAATGTGTTTTATATTATTGGGTTGAAAAAGGGGCTAGTATATGGGCACCGAAACGCATTGACTTCTACATTAAAGTGTTGGAATTTACCTCCGTGGACCTGAGTGTATCTTCCCTTAAAGGGGTTGTCCCGCGCCGAAACGTTTTTTGGTTTTTTTTCAACCCCCCCCCCCCCCCCCCCCCCGTTCGGCGCGAGACAACCCCGATGCAGGGACCTAAAGAAAGCTTACCGGACCGCTTACCTTAATCCCCGCGCTCCAGTGACTTCTATACTTACCGGTGAAGATGGCCGCCGGGATCCTCTTCCTCCGTGGACCGCAGCTCTTCTGTGCGGTCCATTGCCGATTCCAGCCTCCTGATTGGCTGGAATCGGCACGTGACGGGGCGGAGCTACACGGAGCCCCATAGAGAACAGGAGAAGACCTGGACTGCGCAAGCGCGGCTAATTTGGCCATCGGAGGGCGAAAATAAGTCGGCTCCATGGGAACGAGGACGCTAGCAACGGAGCAGGTAAGTATAAAACTTTTTATAACTTCTGTATGGCTCATATTTAATGCAGGATGTACATTACAAAGTGCATTATTATGGCCATACAGAAGTGTATAGACCCACTTGCTGCCGCGGGACAACCCCTTTAATGATGAAGTCGACACTTCAAGGAGGGGGATTCTGAACATCATAACCCCTCCTGTTAAGTAAGTGTCTTTCTGTTGTTAGTTCTTTTACCTATTAGGCAGATTCATTTTTCTTACCACAGTACTGTGCAGCACAGGGACTTTTTTTCTAACAGCACATTGTTTCTT
The DNA here is from genome assembly GCF_035609145.1 of Eleutherodactylus coqui. Taxonomy (NCBI): domain Eukaryota; kingdom Metazoa; phylum Chordata; class Amphibia; order Anura; family Eleutherodactylidae; genus Eleutherodactylus; species Eleutherodactylus coqui. The sequence continues at coordinate 114,039,165 of NC_089842.1, read as the reverse complement.
CCTTTGGGGGGCTCTCTGCATAAGAGAAGCCCTCTATATGTCCTGCAGCTCTCCCTAAACTTCAAGGGATTGGATACAGGTGGTAAAGAATTTGAAGGCGGACCCCGCGGCGCATTTCCTACTATTTCACTTAATAAAGCTGGAAAGTCCTTTTTAACGATGTGAGTTTCATTGTCTTCAGGTTGGATACCCCTGGATGCTGCTCTATTACTATAGACTCAGTCGATACTAATGATGTCTGCCAGGCTTTTCATTTTTTATTTATTTCTTGGATACCCCTGGATGCTGCTTTGTTACTATGGACTCAGTCGATCATTATGATGTTTGCCAGGCCTTTCATTTTTCATTTATTCTTCACTGGGTTCCTCCATATCACTATTTATCTGACCAGTATAAGAAGGATCAATCCTAGGTGAGCTTAAGAGCTGGGCATAGATACTAGAGATGAGCGAGCACCAAAATGCTCGGGTGCTCGTTGCTCAAGTCGAACTTTCCGCGCTGCTCGAGAGCTCGTTTCGAGTAACGAACCCCATTGAAGTCAATGGGCGACTCGAGCATTTTTGTATATGACCGATGCTCCGCTTAGGTTTTCACTTGTGAAAATCTGGAAACATACGAAAGTCATGGAAATGCCACAGAAACGGATAGGCAGGGGCAGCATGCAGGGCTGCATCTCAGGCTCCCAGGTCTCACTATTAAGCCACAATAGCGGCAAAAGTGTGCCTCCCCCCCTAACAATTTTTACTTCGGACAAACCCTCATTAGCAAGGCACACCTTAGCTCCAACCAAGCACAATCACTGCCTGCGGGTCACACTGCTGCCTCTTCTCCTGGGTTACATGCTGCCCAACCCCCCGCACGACCCAGCGTCCACAGTGCACAGAAAAGTGTCCCTGCACAGGCTTCAGCTGCCCTCATGCCACACGCTCGCTTCATAGCCACACCACCCTCATGTCTATTTATAAATGTGTCTGCCATGAGGAGGAATCGGAGGCACACACTGCAGAGGGTTGGCAAGGCCAGGTAGTGACCCTCTTTAAAAGGGGGGGCGACGGCCCACAATGCAGTTGAGAATCAATGAGAAATTGACGTTCGATCTTCATTCCAATAAAGTGCCAACCTCCGTCAGGAGCTGCAAATGTGGGCATGAGTTACATAGCTATGGGGAGTCTATGTGCCCACACAGTATTCATTCTTTCTAGGTGTTGGATAGCTCAATCGACAACGCAAGGGGATAGATACTAGAGATGAGCGAGCACCAAAATGCTCGGGTGCTCGTTGCTCGAGTCGAACTTTCCGCGCTACTCGAGAGCTCGTTTCAAGTAACGAACCCCATTGAAGTCAATGGGCGACTCGAGCATTTTTGTATATGACCGATGCTCCGCTTAGGTTTTCAGTTGTAAAAATCTGGAAACATACGAAAGTCATGGAAACGCCACAGAAACGGATAGGGCATGGGCAGCATGCAGGGCTGCATCTCAGGCTCCCAGGTCTCACTATTAAGCCACAATAGCGGCAAGAGTGTGCCCCCCCCTAACAATTTTTACTTCGGACAAACCCTCATTAGCAAGGCACACCTTAGCTCCAACCAAGCACAATTACTGCCTGCGGGTCACACTGCTGCCTCTTCTCCTGGGTTACATGCTGCCCAACCCCCCGCACGATCCAGCGTCCACATCGCACAGAAAAGTGTCCCTGCGCAGGCTTCAGCTGCCCTCATGCCACACGCTCGCTTCATAGCCACACCACCCTCATGTCTATTTATAAATGTGTCTGCCATGAGGAGGCATCGGAGGCACACACTGCAGACTGTTGGCAGGGCTAGGGAGCGACCCTCTTTAAAAGGGGGGGGGGGGGCGACAGCCCACAATGCAGTTGAGAATCAATGAGAAATTGACGTTCGATCTTCATTCCAATAAAGTGCCAACCTCCGTCAGGAGCTGCAAACGTGGGCATGAGTTACATAGCTATGGGGAGTCTATGTGCCCACACAGTATTCATTCTTTCTAGGTGTCGGATAGCTCAATCGACAACGCAAGGGGAAAGCCATCTTCGCTCTGCCAGACAGACAGGTCAAACATGGGAAGTCTGTGTGCACCCACAGCATAGGTGGGTCCTAGGCAACCCAAGACATGAACAATAAAGAAATCAGAGTGGCCAAACATGGCAGAATTACATTGCGCCAAGGACATAGGTCTCAGCCCACACCCTCAGCAAACGCGGGCATGAAGCGGACTTCGATGCTAGTTCATCTGCGACGGGCTCAGTAAATCAGTTACGTTTTCTTTCAACCCTCCAATGACTGGATTAGCCAGGAAAAAGTTCCACACGCCCAACCTGGTGCAGTTGCAGTTCCCCCGGGACATAGGCCTCAGCCCACACCCTCAGCAATCGCGGTCATGAAGCAGACTTCGATGCTAGCACAGCATTGAACGTCTCATTAATGCAGTAACGCTCCTCTCCTTTGGCCCAAACCAGTGTATCAGATAACTGTGGTAACATGGGAGCAAATACATGATGCCCAGTGTGGATCCCCTGACCCCAAGCAGGAGGAGGAGGTGGCCTTACAAGGCCAAGAAACCATGACCAGGACCCACTGTAGCCTGTGTGGGAAGTATGTGAGCAGGCCCTTGGTACGGCTTGGTTCCAGCAAACACACTGTGGTACCCAAGGTGCCGCGAGTTACATAGCAATGGGCAATCCGGGTCCCCTCACACTATTCATTCTGTGTTGGTGTCGGATAACTCAATCGACACCGCAAGGGGAAAGCCATCTGCACTCTGCACCATACCCAAGTCAGTGAGTGACTTTGTGCCAGACAGGTAAAACACCGCAATGGGAAGTCTTTGTGTACCCACAGCATAGGCGAGCAGAAGGAACCAAAAGAAAGTAATAAACATGAAGAAATTAAACTGCCCACACATGGCAGACTTTTACTCCGCCAAGGACATAGGCCACTACACACACCCTTAGCAAACGCGGGCATAGAGCGGACTCCGATGCTAGTACAGCTGTGAACGTCTCATTAAGGCAGTAACGCTCCTCTTCAGTGGCCCAAGCGAGTTTCACAGATAACTGTGGTAACACGAGAGAAAATACATATTGGCCTCCGCCCACAATTCATGCCCTAGTTAGTGGGTGTTTTTGGGCCAGATAGGTAAAACACCGCGATGGGAAATCTGTGTGCACCCATAGTATAAACAGACCCCTGTAACATTCCAGTAGAAAAGGTATAAGCAGATACCAATAACATTTTGGTTGTAGTATTATGGGCAGACCCCGGTACCATTTCTTTAGTAGAAGTATAGGTAGACCCATGTAACATTTTGGTAGCAGCAGTATAGGCAGACCCCTGTAACATTCTGGTAGCATGAGTAAAGGCAGACCCCAGTACTACCATTTCTGAACAAGTATAGGCAGACCCCTGAAACATTTATGGAGCAGTAGTATAGTGAGACCCCTGTAACATTTACGTGGCAGAAGTATAGGCAGACCCCAGAAAGATTCTTGTAGCAGAAGTATAGGCAGACCCCTGTAACATTTAAGTGGCAGCAGTATTGGCAGACCCCTGTAACATTTCTGTAGCAGCAGTATAGGCAGACCACTGTAACATTTACATGGCAGAAGTATTGGCAGACCCCTGTAACATTTATGTAGCAGCAGTATAGGCAGACCCCTGTAACATTTACGTGGCAGAAGTATAGGCAGACCCCAGTAACATTCTTGTAGCAGCAGTATAGGCAGACGCCTGTAACATTTATGTGGCAGAAGTATAGGCAGACCCCAGTAACATTCATGTAGCCGCAGTATAGGCAGACCCCAGCACCATTTCTGTAGTAAAAGTACAGGCAGACCCCTGTAACATTTAAGTGGCAGAAGTATAGGCAGACCCCTGTAACATTTATGTAGCAGCAGTATAGGCAGACCCCTGTAACATTTGCGGGGCAGAAGTATAGGCAGACCCCTGTAACATTTATGGAACAAAAGTATAGGCAGACCCCTATAGAATTTACGTGGCATAAGTATAGGCAGACCTCAGTAACATTCTTGTAGCAGTGGTATAGGCAGTCCCCAGTATCAGTTCTGTAGTAGCAGCAAGGGCAGACCCCAGCACCATTTCTGTAGTAGAAGTATAGATATACCCCTGTAAAATTTACGTGGCAGAATTATAGGCAGACCCCTGTAACATTTAAGTGGCAGCAGTATAGGTAGACCCCTGTAACATTTATGTAGCAGCAGTATAGGCAGACCCCTGTAATATTTACGTGGCAGAAGTATAGGCAGACCCCTGTAACATTAACGTGGCAGCAGTATAGGCATACCCCAGTAACATTCTTGAAGCAGCAGTATAGGCAGGCCCCTGTAACATTTACGTGGCAGACGTATAGGCAGACCCCTGTAATAGTAACGTGGCAGCAGTATAGGCAGACCCCAGTAACATTCTTGTAGCAGCAGTATAGGCAGACCCCAGCACCATTTCTGTAGTAAAAGTATAGGCAGACCCCTGTAACATTTACATGGCAGAAGTATAGGCAGACCCCTTTAACATTTAAGTTGCAGTAGTATAGACAGACCCCAGTAACATTCTTGTAGCAGAAGTATAGGCAGATCCCTGTAACAATTAAGTGGCAGCAGTATAGGCAAACCCCTGTAACATTTATGGAGCAGCAGTATAGGCAGACCCCTATAAAATTTACGTGGCAGAAGTATAGGCAGACCCCAGTAACATTCTTGTAGCAGCAGTATAGGCAGACCTCTGTATCAGTGCTATAGCAGCAGCATAGGCAGACCCCAGCACCATTTCTGTAGTAGAAGTATAGGCAGACCCCTGTAACATTTATGTGGCAGAAGTATAAGCACACCCCTGTAACATTTACGTGGCAGAAGTAAAGGCAGACCCCTGTAACATTTACGTGGCAGAAGTAAAGGCAGACCCCTGTAACATTTACGTGGCAGAAGTAAAGGCAGACCCCTGTAACATTTACGTGGAAGCAGTATAGACAGACCCCAGTAACATTCTTGTAGCAGAAGTGTAGGCAGACCCCTGTAACATTTACGTGGCAGAAGCATAGGCAGACCCCTGTAACATTTTTGTGGCAGCAGTATAGGCAGACCCCAGTAACAATCTTGTAGCAGAAGTATGGGCAGGCAGACCCCAGTAAAATTTCTGTAGAAATAGTATAGGCCAACATCTGAAACATTGGCGTACCATGAGTGCAGGCGAAGGCCGTAAAAATTAGTTGGAGAAGAGTGTAGGAGTGGGTCCGAAAAATTAGTGTACCAAGAGTACAAGTGTACCTCTGAAAAATTTATCAACCGAGAGGGCAGGTGAAACCCATAAATATTTTTTGAAAGATACAGCTCGCTGTTGCTTAATTTGTAACAGAGCCTGGAGGCAGCCCTGTTGAAAGGATTGGTTCATGTTAAAGTATCAATACTTTTGAAACTTTGAAAATTTGTAAAAACATTGCTAGATGAGCCTTTTGGGACGCAGAAAAATTGGCAGTTCAGCGCGATGACATGTTGTTTGTGGAGGAGGAGTACTAATATCAGAGACAGATTGATAAAGCTAAATGCCCCGTTTTTCCGGTGATTGAGAAGAGTGCTTTTATCTGTGGTTGCAGCGAAAAGAGTAGGTTTCGCTGCTCTCTGCCGGTGGAGAAGAGAAGTCTGGGGAAATCCAGGCTTTGTTCATCTTTATGAGTGTAAGCATGTCGGTACTGGAAGTTGACAGGCGGGTACGATTGTCCGTGATGATTCCCCCAGCAGCACTAAACACCCTCTCTGACAAGACGCAAGCGGCAGGGCAAGCCAGCACCTCCAGGGCACACAGTACAAGTTCGTGCCACGTGTCTAGCTTTGACACGCAATAGTTGTATGGAGCAGAGGCATAACGGAGGATGGTGGTACGATCGGCTATGTACTCCCTCACCATCTTTTTACAGTGCTCCCTCCGACTCAGCCTTGACTGGGGAGTAGTGACGCAGTCTTGCTGGGGAGCCATAAAGCTGGCAAAGGCCTTGGAGAGTGTTCCCCTGCCTGCGCTGAACATGCTGCCTGATCTCTACGCCTCCCCTGCTACTTGGCCCTCGGAGCTGCGACTTCTGCCGCTAGCTCTGTCAGATGGGAAGTTTAGCATCACTTTGTCCACCAGGGCCCTGTGGTATTGCATCACTCTCATACCCCTTTCCTCTTCTTGAATGAGAGTGGAAAGGTTCTCCTTGTTACGTGGGTCAAGAAGGGTGTACACCCAGTAATCCGTGTTGGCCAGAATGCGTCTAACGCAAGTGTCACGAGAAAGGCAGCCTAACATGAAGTCAGCCATGTGTGCCAAGGTGCCAGTATGCAAATCATGGCTGTCCTCGCTAGCAGGATGACTTTCAGGATCCTCCTCCTCCACAGCCCATACACGCTGAACAGATGAGAGGCAAGCAGCATGGGTACCCTCTGCAGTGGGCCCAGCTGTCTCTTACCCCTCCTCCTCCTGCTCCTCCCCCTCCTCCACCTCCTCCAAAACGCGCTGAGATATAGACATGAGGGTGGTCTGGCTATCAAGCGACATACTGTCATCCCCCATCTCCTGTTCCAACTGCAAAGCGTCGGCCTTTATGCCTTGCAGCGAACTTCTCAGCAGGCATAGCAGTGGGATGGTAACGCAAATGATTGCAGCGTTGCCGCTCACCTTCTGGGTAGACTCCTCAAAGTTTCCGAGTACCTGGCAGATGTCTGCCATCCAGGCCCACTCCTCGGTAAAGAATTGGGGAGGCATTCCACTATTGCTCTATGCTGCTCAAAGAGCCTGGCTAACATGTGCAGCATAGAATTCCACTTTGTGGGCACGTGGCACAGCAGTCGGTGCTCTGGCAGATTAAACCGATGTTGCAGGGTCCGCAGGGTGGCAGTGTCCATGGTGGACTTGCAGAAATGTGCGCAGACGTGGCGCACCTTGCCGAGCAGGTCAGATAAGTGCGGGTAGTATTTTAGAAACCGCTGAACCACCAAATTAAAGACGTGGCCCAGGCATGGCACGTGTGTGATGCTGCCGAGCTGCAGAGCCGCCACCAGGTTACGGCCGTTGTCACACAAGACCATGCCCGGTTGGAGGCTCAGCGGCGAAAGCCAGAGGTCGGTCTGCTCTGTCAGACCCTGCAACAGTTCGGGGTCGTGTGCCTCTTGTTACCTAGGCTGAGTAGTTTCAGCACGGCCTGCTGACGCTTGCCCACAGCTGTGCTGTCGCGCCGCGCCACACCAACTGCTGGCGATGTGCTGCTTACATTTCTTAATTGGAGGAGGAGGGGAAGGGTTTAGAGGAGGTGGCATAGACCGTCGCAGATACCAGAACCAAGGAAGGACCCGCTATTCTGGTTGTGGGTAGGACGTGTGTGGTCCCAGCCTCCACCAAATTCACCCAATGTGCCATCAGGGAGATATAGTGGCCCTGCCCGCCTGTACTTGTCCACGTGTCTGTGGTTAAGTGAACCTTCCCAGTAACCGCGTTGGAGAGGGCACGATTGATGTTGCGGGAGACGTGGTGGTGTAGGGCTGGGACGGCACACCGGGAAAAATAGTGGCGACTGGGGACCGAGTAGCGTGGGACCGCCACCGCCATCATGTTTTTGAAAGCCTCTGTTTACACAAACCTGTACGGCAGCATCTCCAGGTTGATCAATTTGGCAATGTGCACGTTTAAAGCTTGAGCGTGCGGGTGCGTGGCGGCGTATTAGCGCTTACGCTCCAACGCTTGCGCTAGTGACAGCTGGACACTGCGCTGAGAGGCATTGCTGGATGGGGTCGAGGACAGCGGTGCTGAGGGTGTGGGTGCAGGCCAGGAGGCACTCGTGCCTGTATCCTGAGAGGGGGGTTGGATCTTAGTGGCAGGTTTGGGCACAGGGGGAGAGGCAGTGGTGCGACCCAGAGGCGGTGAATGGCCTTCATCCCACCTTGTGGGGTGCTTGGTAGAGATGAGCGAACCTACTCGGCCATGCCCCTTTTTCACCCGGGCGCCGCGATTTTCGAGTACTTCCGTACTCGGGTGAAAAGATTCGGGGGGCGCCGTGGGTGAGTGGGGGGTTGCAGCGGGGATTGGGGGCGAGAGGGAGAGAAAGAGGGCTCCCCCCTGTTCCCCGCTGCTACCCCCCGCTCCGCCACGCCTCCCCCCGCCCCCCGAATCTTTTCACCCGAGTACGGAAGTACTCGAAAATCGCGGTGCTCGATCGAGTAATTACTCGAATCAAGTAGGTTCGCTCATCTCTAGGGCTTGGCCATCATATGCCTGCACATGCTGGTGGTGGTGAGGCTGGTAGTGGTGGCTCCCCGGCTGATCTTGGCGCGACACAGGTTGCACACCACTGTTTGTCGGTCGTCCGCGCTCTCACTGAAAAACATCCACACCTTTGAACATCTAGGCCTCTGCACGGTGACTTGGCGCAAGGGGGTGCTTTGGGAAACAGTTGGGGGATTCTTCGCTCTGGCCCTGCCTCTACCCCTGGCCACCCCACTGTCTCTTCCAACCTGTCCTGCTGCTGCACTTGCCTCCCCCTCTGAAGACCTGTCCTCAGATGGCTTAGCAAACCAGGTGGGGTCAGTCACCTCATAATCCAGCGGCTCTTCCTCTGAATCCTCTGTGCACTTCTCCCTCAGACTTACTGCCCTTACTACTACCTCACTGACAGACAACTGTGTTTCATCATCATCATCATCCTCCTCACCCACTGAAAGCTCTTAAGACAGTTGCCAGAAGTTCCCAGCCTCATCACCCAGACCTTGGGAACTTTCCAAAGGTTGGGTATCAGTCACGACAAACTCCTCAGGTGAGAGAGGAACCATTTTTTCCCAATCAAGGCAGGGACCTGAGAACAGTTCCTGGGACTCTGTCTACTCATAAGAATCTGTCATTTTCATGGAGTAAGAAGGCTGAAAGGAAGGAGGAGCAGCAGCGAGAGGATTCAGAGTTGCAGCAGTGGACGGCGTAGAAGACTGGGTGGTCGATACATTGCTGGATGCATATTCTGCCGTCCACGACAGGACCTGGTCACACTGCTCTGTTTGTAATAAAGGTCTACCACGTGGACCCATAAATTGTGATATGAAGCTGGGGACCCCAGAAACTTGCCTCTCTCCTAATCCCGCAGCAGCCGGCTGCGATTCACCTGGACCAGGAACTCGGCCTGTGCCCACACCCTCACTTGGACCTCCGCGTCCTCGCCCGCGTCCTTGAGCCCCACCTCTACCCCTCAGCATGGTGGATTACGAATAGAGCAGACACAGAGCGGTGTAAATAATTATGGAATTATTTGCGTACACTTTCACGCTGACAGCGGTATTGTAACGCTAACTCCAGGCAGAAACAAAGAATACGGAAGGCTGCAAACAGGCCTAGCTGTGCAATAGTGATGCACTGCAATTCCCACCAGACACCAAGTAAATTTCAGACGGTCAGAGGTAGCCCAACAATGGATTTTTTTTTTCTTTTTGAAAAACAATACAGGCTATATAGTGTGCATATGACTTTCCCTCTATCAGTGGCTGTGGCCGTACGCTGTGCGTGAGGTTCACGGCAGACACAGACCGGTTTAAAAAATTATGGAATTATTGGCGGACAGTTTGATGCTGAGTGCTGTATTGTAATGCTAACTCCAGGCAGAAACAAAGAATATGGAAGGCTGCAAACAGGCCTAGCCGTGCAATAGTGATGCACTGCAACTCCCACCAGACACCCTGTAAATTTCAAATGGTCAGAGGTATCCCAACAAAGGAGCTTTTTTTAAATTTTTTTGAAAAGAATACAGGCTATAAAGCATGTGTATGACTTTCCCTCTATCAGTGACTGTGGCCGTACGCTGTGCGTTAAGTTCACGGCAGGCATAGACCGGTGTAAACAAATTATGGAATGATTGGCGTACAGTTAGAGGCTGACAGCGGTATTGTAACGCAAACTGCAGGCAGAAAAAATTATACGGAAGGCTGCAAACAGGCCTAGCTGTGCAATAGTGATGCACTGCAACTCCCACCAGACAAGCTGTAAAATGCAGATAATCAGAGGTAGCCCTAAGAAGGAGCTTTTTTACATTTTTTTGAAAAAGAATACAGACTATATAGTGTGTATATGACTTTCCCTCTATCAGTGACTGTGGCCATACGCTGTGCATGAAGTTCACGGCAGGCATAGACCGGTGTAAACAAATTATGGAATGATTGGTGGACAGTTAGAGGCTGACAGCGGTAATGTAACACAAACTGCGGGCAGAAAAAAATTATATGGAAGGCTGCAAACAGGCCTAGCTGTGCAATAGTGATGCACTACAACTCCCACCAGACACCCTGTAAATTTCAGACGGTCAGAGGTAGCCCAACGAAGGAGCTTTTATTTTAATTTTTTTTTTTTAAAGAATACAGGCTATATAGCGTGTATATGACTTTCCCTCTATCAGTGGCTGTGACCGTACGCTGTGCGTTAAGTTGACGGCAGACACAGACCGGTGTAAACAATTATGGAATTATTGGCGTACAGTTGGAGGCTGACAGCGGTTATGTAATGCAAACTGCAGGCTGAAAAAAATTATACGGAAGGCTGCAAAAAGGTCTGGCTATGCAATAGTGATGCACTACAACTCCCACCAGACAACCTGTAAAATGCACACGGTCCGAGGTAGCCCTAAGGAGAACCGTTGGGGTTCTTGTAGACAGGATCCTACACTACCACTGTCCCTTTCTCAGCACCACTTTCCCTATACTCTGTATTATAGACTGCAGACTTAGAATGCTATAGCTGTAATAGCCTGCACAGCCCGAGATGAAAAAAAAAAATTGGGGTGCAAAACTGCTCCCAGCAGCCACAACAGTAATGCACAAGGTCAGATGTGGCCCTAAGAATGACCGTTGGGGTTCTTGAGGACAGGATCCTACAATAACACTCTCCCTATAGCAGCAGCAGCACTTTCCCTAATCTCTCTCAGTGTGTGTCTGAGGCGAACCGCAGGCGGGACCGCTTGTAGTACTCGGAGGTCACTTGATCTCACCAGCCACTCACTGCAGGGGGGTGGGATAGGGCTGGCAAGTCACAGGAGGAAGTGGCAATGCCTTCTCTGCACATCTATTGGCTAAAAAATGGCGCTAAACATGCAGGGAAGGAAATGGAATTGACTCGAGTACCGTGTGGTGCTCTTCTCGAGTAACGAGCATCTCGAACACCCTAATGCTCGAATGAGCATCAAGCTCGGACGAGTGTGCTCGCTCATCTCTAATAGATACCTTTTTGAGCTATCATAGTGGGTATCACCTTTTTAGCATATTTTGCCAAAATGCGGCGTATACAAAGAACAACACAACAACCTACTACTAAAAAAAAAATTACTATACTAATCAAAGTGGTGAAAAGATACATGATCCAGGCACTCCATTGTCCAAAAATATCCTCCAACCATGATGTAAATGGATCATAAGCACCAGAATTTTCTGCAATTTCAATAGATAGACTTTTCAATCCATGCAAAGCTTTAGCCACTGATCTCTCCGGAGTTGTGTTATTGGGGAGGTATGTGCAGCATGTTGCGACTCCTCCTTTCTCTGCTGGAAGCACGTCCAGAGCAAGACTATTATGAAAAGCAATAGTGGATGTTGGTCCTAGTTGTTCCACTAGTCCTTGCTGTTTACAAATCCCTGTTGATTATAATATATATGATTCATCCAATAAATATTTTTATTACTTGTGCACCAAGGACAAAATAATGATTCGATTCCTCCTGTAATCTAGTTTCATCAATACAAATACCTGCATCAAAAGATTCACCTGGTAGACTATGTCGCAGTCTACACAGAGATTCTTTATGTCCTGGTGGGGGTGCGATTGTGTGTCCTGTCTATCCAGCTGGGAACAGCTGAAAGGGGAGGAGTACTTTTGTAAGTGCGCACTTACCTTTCCAAAATTTGGGCAGGGTTGCACGCATCCTAACATTACTAGAAATCCACCAGACATCCTGCAGTGGAGTTGACATATTTTCAAATTGAACTGTAACTGCTGAGGAAAGTATAGGCCTAGTCGAGGTGCTGAACCAAACAGAATCTCATAAGGACTGAGAGCTGTCTGTTTGGTGGGCGTGTGTCTTATTGAAAAGAGAGCCAAGAAAACAAACTCAGGCCAAGGTTTAATAAATTCAGTCGTTACGTTCAAAATCTTGTTTTTTATGGTCTCATTCAGCCTCTCTACTCTCCCACTGCTTTGAGGATGGTAGGGTGTGTGGAATGCCTGTTCTATGCCTAACACCCCTGCTATCTCATTAAAGTGAGTACCACGGTTACTCTCAATGGTTTCTGGGACACTAAACCTACATACCACTTCAAAAAGAAGATTTTTGGCTGTATTTTTGTCATTAGCCGCAGAAACGGGCTAAGTCTCCAGACAGAAAAGGGAGCAATACAAGCAAGGACATATTGAAATGGTCCAGATTGAGGAAGTTGTATGTAGTCGATCTGCAACTTCTGGAAGGGGTACAATGGCCTAGGAGTGTGTTTAGAAGGGGTTTTGACAGTCCTACCTGGGTTGGACGATGTCCAAGTCATACATCCCTGAGTATAAGAGGCAGCAACTACTGAGAAACCGGATGCATACCAATATCTGGAAACAAGATCACATATTGCAGTTTTAGAAGCATGCGCGAGGCCATGTGTTTTGGAGGCTAAAATCAGAAACAAGGCTGTTGAAAGACAAGGCTTTCTGTGAAGAGTCCATATTCCATTGGAATCTGAAGTGGCTCCTTTTGCTTGCCAACCCAACACTTCATGGAAAGATGCTTGTTTCTGAAAAGACAAAAGGAGCTGTTGTGAGACATTAAGCGATGGTGACATGTCTTCTTCTTGGCAGGTGGCCAGAACTGCCAGTGTGAGGTGCAGCAAGGCTACTTCTTTGGCTGCTTGGTCTGGCAAGGCATTACCCTTAGCTTCTGGAGACTTGGCTGACGTATGTGCTTTGACTTTAAAGATGGCCACCTATTTGGGTAAGAGAAGAGCAGACATTAGTGCTTCAACTTGTGCCTGGTGTCTTATTGGCTGGCCCATGGGCGTAAGGAATGATCTAGCTTTCCAGATTGGACTATAGTCATGTGCAATGCCAAAGACATAGCTGTCTTGTCATGTGCCAGCGTACAGGCATGTGTAAGGGCCTGCAGTTCAGCTTGTTGGGCTGAGATGTGTGCAGATAATGACTGTTGATGAAGGACAGTGGTCTGTTTGGTGATTGTGTGGAATTATCCATCTACAGCATACCTGGAGCAATCAACGAACAAGGAAAAGTCAGAACTGGGTAGTGTAGTGTCTTTGACGGAATCAAACCCACAAGTTTTCATCTGCATGAGCTGGCCGCAGTTGTGAGGTTCTTCTTGAGTTACTTGGTCAGTGTCATCGTGTTCCAGTTAGAGGGTGGCAGAATTCAAAGTCTGACAGCGGGTGATGGTGACATTGGCAGGCATAAGGAGGGTACATTGGAGTCTCAGATGATAGACTGCAGACAAGTACTTAGGCTGACCTTTGTTAGAATGGCAGAGATGTCATAGTAACATAGTATGTAAGGCCGAATGAAGACAATGCCCATCTAGTCCAGCCTGTTTATCCTCCTATGTTCTTACTGGGGCAAACAAATAGGGCAAAAGGGACAAATGAGCATTTTAGCTACCATGCTTTTTTTTAAAATTTCTTAAAAAGTGGAAAAAAAAAAAATTGTCACAATTTCACAAATATCTGCATTTTTAACACAATCCTCCAGCGATTACACACAGGTTAGATGGGCCTTTTTCCGTGTTCTGTCACGCTATTATTTTAACATGCTTCTATTCATTCAAGTATTCACTGCCTAGAAGACTATGCACTCGCGCAGATGATGGGAGTACAGTGCGGCGTGGTCACAAAAGAAAAACCGCAGCCATTTGCAGTACATGCATTTGTGCGCACAATTTAAACGCAGACTGCAGATAGCCCCGTTCTGTGAATCGTTGTGTCATATAATTTTCCGCCCATCCGATTAAAAAACGGACATGTGACTGTTCCCATTGCAGAGCATTGGGTCTATATAGATGCGGATCGCAAACGCATCTGCAAATCTTGCGAAAAAAAACCCATGTGACTAAGCCCTTACACTGAACGATTATCTTTCATTTCTGCTCATTTGAATGAAGTGAAGAAGCCGAGCATTATGGCCTACTGGAGCATGGATATTTTATGCCACACGCTATTCTTCTGCATGGCTATGTCATGGACGTGGTTTGAAGTGACGCTAAAATTCCTGCATTATGATGACAATATGCAGTTCCCACCCAGCGATGACCCCAAATATGATCGTTTCTATAAAATCAAGCTGGTAATAGAACAGTTTAATGCTAAGTTTACCCAGGCATATATCCCTAAGAAAAACATATCTGTAGATGAGCTCCTGGTACATTTTAAAGGGAGGCTTCAATTCCATCAGTACCTGCCCAGTAAGAAAGCAGGTATGACGTGAAAATGTACAATTTGTGCAAGGGTACATCAGGGTACACCCATAAGCTCAAGATTTATGAAGGGAAGGACACTAATATTGAGCCCCCAGAATGCCCCGCCCACCCCTCACCATCCTGGGAATTAGAGGAAACATTGTATGAGAACTGGTGCACCCACTTCTGGACCATGGTTAGTGTTTTCCTATTCCAGAGCCTCGCCTCCAGAAAAACTGGCACGTGGCACTGTTAGGAAAAATAAACAAACAAACAGAAAAGCCCTCCTAAGTCTCTGCTGGGGCAGAGTAAGAGGTCAAGAGGGATGTCCTTATATTAAGCACAACACATGGCCATAGCAGTACTTTCTGCCCGGTAGGAAGTACCAGTACAGAGACCCCCCCCCCCCCCCCCGAGCCAGACTGCGTCCTTGACTACAATAGGTTCATGGGAGGGGTTTATAAAGTAATGGGCCGTACAGTACAGTGTGGAAAACAAGGGTGTTATGTAAAAAACTGGCTATACACATAATATAGTTGGCTCTGTATAATGCCTATGGGCTATAATGATGTGCAAGCCAGAGAGGCACCTTTTTTGAACTCAAGGCCCTCACATTTGGAGACTTGGAAGGGGGAGCCCAGTAATTCTGGTAGTGAAGCCACACGTATAGTACTAGGGCAACCTTTTCCTAGTGAAATTCCATCCATTGGTAAGAAGGGAATGACGCAAAAAGGTCTAGAGTCTGTTACAAACAAGAGATAAGGAAGGACACCATTTCCCCCACCTGTGCATAAAAGATTGCTTCAAAATATACCAAACGACCCTGGAATTTTAACCACTTAAGGACGTGACCGTTTTTTCTCATTCTTGTTTTTTCCTCCCCACTTTTGAAAAATCATAACTCCTTTATTTCTCCATAAACATAAAAGTCTGAGGGCTTGTTTTTTGCAGGGAAAGTATTTTTCAATAATACTATTTAATGCATCATTTATTAAACTGAAAAACTTAAAACATTCAAAATGGAGCGCAATGAAAATACATTAATTCTGCCATCTTTGGGGGTCTTTTTTCTACGACATGCATACTGCAGCAATGTATAAGTACAAATTACTACGATACCAAATTTATGTAGTTTTTATTTTTTGCGGTAGCACTTTAAACAATTAAGATGTCTGAATTTTTTTCTACTGCTGTTTTCTGACAGCCATGTATTTGTTATTTTTCCATCAATAAAGTTGTGTGAGAGCTCATTTTTGTGGGAAGTTCTGTAAACTCTATTGGTACTATTTTGGAGTACATATGGCTTTTTGATCTCCTTTTATTACATTGTTTTCTTGGAGTTAGGGTGACCAAAAAGTGCAATTCTGAGGTCAACATTTTTTTCGGACCACACTCATCATGTGGGATAAATGTGTTAATTTGAGAGATCCGAATTTAACATTTCTGTAGTCCCCATAGGGAACAAGAACTTGTGATGGTTTGATCTTTCCTGCAGTATTATGTAATACCACATTATACCGCAATATGACAGGCAGTCTATCAAGCCACGCGACAGTCAATCTACAACGGCAGTCCTGTGGGCAACTGCACAGCACCCCACAATCTCATTGCTGGGGACCATTCTGTACACCGAAGCATCGATCAGGGCAGATAAAAATGCCATTGTTAGAATTAATGATGACATTTAAAGGTTTAACAGTAGAGATGAGCGAACGTACTCGTCCGAGCTTGATGCTCGTTCGAGTATTAGCGTGTTCGAGATGCTCGTTACTAGAGGTGAGCACCACGCGATGTTCGAGTTACTTTCACTTTCATCTCTGAGACGTTAGCGCGCTTTTCTGGCCAATTGAAAGACAGGGAAGGCATTACAACTTCCCCCTACGACGTTCAAGCCCTATACCACCCCCCTGTAGTGAGTGGCTGGCGAGATCAGGTGTCACCCGAGTATATAAATCGGCCCCTCCCGCGGCTCGCCACAGATGCATTCTGACATAGCTCAGGGAAAGTGCTGCTGATGGTGGAGCTGCTATAGGGAGAGTGTTAGGAGTGATTTTAGGCTTCAAGAACCCCAACGGTCCTTCTTAGGGCCACATCTGACTGTGTGCAGTACTGTTGAGGCTGCTTTTTGCAGTGTTGCACATTTTTTTTTTTTTGTATATCGGCCGTGCAGAGCATTGCCTCCTCAGTCTGCAGTAATTTTACATAGTCCAGGGCCAGTAGTGGTGAGCCAGGGACAGTGAAAGAGATATACTGTGTATATAGGCAGTGGGCTTTTCCAAAAAATTTTGGGAAAAAACATTCTATTTGGGCTGCCTGTGACCGTCCTGAGTGTACTGCGTCTCTGCTGGGGGTAATAGTCCTAATTAATACGCAGCCAGCTAAGTGTTACAGCAGGCTTGCGCAAAATTCTTTCCTGGCTCTGCTGTGCGTTAAACATCACCGCTATCATCCTGTCCAGAGGGAAACAGTCTGCAGTAATTTTACATAGTCCAGGGCCAGTAGCGGTGAGCCAGGGACAGTGAAAGAGATATACTGTGTATATAGGCAGTGGGCTTTTCCAAAAAAATTTGGGAAAAAACATTCTATTTGGGCTGCCTGTGACCGTCCTGAGTGTACTGCCTCTCTGCAGGGGGTAGTAGTTCTAATTAATACGCAGCGAGCTAAGTGTTACAGCAGGCTTGCGCAAAATTCTTTCCTGGCTCTGCTGTGCGTTCCGTAAGCGAAGTCAGCCTCCAACCACAGGCCAATAAGCGGCACATTTAATTACAGCGTTCTGTTTCTGCACTACTGGTAATACACCATGCTGAGGGGTAGGCCTAGAGGACGTGGACGTGGACGCGGGCGAGGACGCGGAGGCCCAAGTCAGGGTGTGGGCACAGGCC
Source organism: Eleutherodactylus coqui (assembly GCF_035609145.1). NCBI lineage: Eukaryota > Metazoa > Chordata > Amphibia > Anura > Eleutherodactylidae > Eleutherodactylus > Eleutherodactylus coqui. The sequence continues at coordinate 114,021,824 of NC_089842.1, read as the reverse complement.
GAGCTCCTGATCCAGGTGTATCGCAGCCGACTGCTGCGGGATTAGGAGAGAGGCACGTTTCTGGCGTCCCCACATTCATCTCACAATTAATGGGTCAACACGGTAGACCTTTATTAGAAAATGAGCAGTGTGAGCAGGTCCTGTCGTGTATGGCAGAAAGTGCATCCAGCAATCTATCAACCACCCAGAATTCTGCGCCGTCCACTGCGGCAACTCTGAATCCTCTGGCTGCTGCTCCTCCTTCCTCCCAGCCTCCTCACTCCATGAAAATAACACATTCTGAGGAGCAGGCAGACTCCCAGGAACTGTTCTCGGGCCCCTGCCCAAAATGGGCAGCAATGGTTCCGAATCCTCTCCCACTGGAGGAGTTTGTCGTGACCGATGCCCAACCTTTGAAAAGTTCCCGGGGTCCGGGGGATGAGGCTGGGGACTTCCGGCAACTGTCTCAAGAGCTTTCAGTGGGTGAGGAGGACGATGACGATGAGACACAGTTGTCTATCACTCAGGTAGTAGTAATTGGAGTAAGTCCGAGGGAGGAGCGCACAGAGGATTCGGAGGAAGAGCAGCAGGACGATGAGGGGACTGACCCCACCTGGTTGCTACGCCTACTGAGGACAGGTCTTCAGAGGGGGAGGCAAGTGCAGCAGCAGGGTAGGTTGGAAGAGGCAGTGCGGTGGCCAGGGGTAGAGGCAGGGCCAGAGCGAATAATCCACCAACTGTTTTCCAAAGCGCCCCCTCGCGCCATGCCACCCTGCAGAGGCCGAGGTGCTCAAAGGTCTGGCAGTTTTTCACTGAGAGTGCAGACGACCGACGAACAGTGGTGTGCAACCTTTGTCGCGCCAAGATCAGCCGGGGAGCCACCACCACCAGCCTCACCACCACCAGCATGCACAGACATATGATGGCCAAGCACCCCACAAGGTGGGACGAAGGCCGTTCACCGCCTCCGGTTTGCACCGCTGCCTCTCCCCCTGTGCCCCAACCTGCCACTGAGATCCAACCCCCCTCTCAGGACAAAGGCACTACGTCTCCTGGCCTGCACCCACACCCCCACCTCCGCTGTCCTCGGCCCCATCCACCAATGTCTCTCAGCGCACCGTCCAGCCGTCGCTAGCGCAAGTGTTGGAGCGCAAGCGCAAGTACGCCGCCACGCACCCACACGCTCAAGCGTTAAACGTGCACATAGCCAAATTTATCAGCCTGGAGATGCTGCCGTATAGGGTTGTGGAAACGGAGGCTTTCAAAGGTATGATGGCGGCGGCGGCCCCGCGCTACTCAGTTCCCAGTCGCCACTACTTTTCCCGATGTGCCGTCCCAGCCCTCCACGACCACGTCTCCCGCAACATTGTACGCGCCCTCACCAACGCGGTTACTGCCAAGGTCCACTTAACTACGGACACGTGGACAAGCACAGGCGGGCAGGGCCACTATATCTCCCTGACGGCACATTGGGTGAATTTAGTGGAGGCTGGGACAGAGTCAGAGCTTGGGACCGCTCACGTCCTACCCACCCCCAGAATTGCGGGCCCCAGCTCGGTGCTGGTATCTGCGGCGGTGTATGCTTCCTCCACTAAACCACCCTCCTCCTCCTCCTACGCAACCTCTGTCTCGCAATCAAGATGTGTCAGCAGCAGCACGTCGCCAGCAGTCGGTGTCGCGTAGCGTGGCAGCACAGCGGTGGGCCAGCGTCAGCAGGCCGTGCTGAAACTACTCAGCTTAGGAGAGAAGAGGCACACGGCCCACGAACTGCTGCAGGGTCTGACAGAGCAGACCGACCGCTGGCTTGCGCCCCTGAGCCTCCAACCGGGCATGGTCGTGTGTGACAACGGCCGTAACCTGGTGGCGGCTCTGCAGCTCGGCAGCCTCACGCACGTGCCATGCCTGGCCCACGTCTTTAATTTGGTGGTTCAGCGCTTTCTGAAAGCTACGCACGCTTGTCAGACCTGCTCGGAAAGGTGCGCCGCCTCTGCGCACATTTCCGCAAGTCCCACACGGACGCTGCAACCCTGCGCACCCTGCAACATCGGTTTAATCTGCCAGTGCACCGACTGCTGTTTGACGTGCCCACACGGTGGAACTCTACACTCCACATGTTGGCCAGGCTCTATGAGCAGTGTAGAGCTATAGTGGAATACCAACTCCAACATGGGCGGCGCAGTGGGAGTCAGCCTCCTTAATTCTTTACAGAAGAGTGGGCCTGGTTGGCAGACATCTGCCAGGTCCTTGGAAACTTTGAGGAGTCTACCCAGATGGTGAGTGGGGATGCTGTAATCATTAGCGTCACCATTCCTCTGCTATGCTTCTTGAGAAGTTCCCTGCAAAGCATAAAGGCAGACGCCTTGCGCTCAGAAGTGGAGGCGGGGGAAGACAGTATGTCGCTGGATAGTCAGAGCACCCTCCTGTCTATATCTCAGCGCGTTGAGGAGGAGGAGGAGGAGGAGCATGAGGAGGATGAGGAGGAGGGTGAAGAGACAGCTTGGCCCACTGCTGAGGGTACCCATGCTGCTTGCCTGTCATCCTTTCAGCGTGTATGGCCTGAGGAGGAGGAGGATCCTGAAAGTGATCTTCCTAGTGAGGACAGCCATGTGTTGCGTACAGGTACCCTGGCACACATGGCTGACTTCATGTTACAATGCCTTTCTCGTGACCCTCGCGTTAGACGCATTCTGGCCACTACGGATTACTGGGTGTACACACTGCTCGACTCACGGTATAAGGAGAACCTTTGCACTCTCATACCCGAAGAGGAAAGGGGTTCGAGAGTGATGCTATACCACAGGACCCTGCCGGACAAGCTGATGGTAAAATTCCCATCCGACAGCGCTAGTGGCAGAAGGCGCAGTTCCGAGGGCCAGGTAGCAGGGGAGGCGCGGAGATCAGGCAGCATGTACAGCACAGGCAGGGGAACACTCTCCAAGGCCTTTGCCAGCTTTATGGCTCCCCAGCAAGACTGTGTCACCGCTCCCCAGTCAAGGCTGAGTCGGCGGGAGCACTGTAAAAGGATGGTGAGGGAGTACGTAGCCGATTGCACGACCGTCCTCCATGACGTCCTCCATGACGCCTCTGCTCCGTACAACTACTGGGTGTCGAAGCTGGACACGTGGCCTTAACTCACGCTGTATGCCCTGGAGGTGCTTGTTTGCCCTGCGGCTAGTGTCTTGTCAGAAAGGATGTTTAGGTCGGCGTAGATAAGCGTACCCGCCTGTCAACTGACAGTGCCGACAGGCTTACACTCATAAAGATGAACAAAGCCTGGATTTCCCCAGACTTCTTTTCTCCACCAGCGGACAGCAGCGGTACCTAAACAATACGCAGGCTGCACCCGCGGATGGAAGCATCGTTCTCTATCACCATAAAAAACGGGGACCTTTTAGCTTCATCAATTTGTGTATTATATTCATCCTCCTCCTCCTGCTCCTCCTCCTGAAACCTCACGTAATCCCGCCGAACGGGCAATTTTTCTTAGGCCCACAAGGCTCAGTCATATTACTTTTGTAAACAATGTTTTTACGTTTCAATGCTCATTAAAGCTTTGAAACTTGCACCTGAACCAATTTTTATTTTAACTGGGCTGCCTCCAGGCCTAGTAACAAATTAAGCCACAGTAACCAAAGCGATTAATGGGTTCCACCTGCCCTCTTGATTGGGCATGGGCAATTTTTTTGAGGTACATTAGTACTGTTGGTACACCAATTTTTTTGGGCCCTCGCCTACAGTGTAATCCTAGTAATTTTTATGGGCTTCGCCTGCACTCATGGTACAGCTAGGTGTGTGGGGTTGGCCAACACTTTTGCTACATAAATGTAATTGGGGCCTTGTCTATTCTGCAACTACTGAAATGTGAAAGAGACAGTTATCTCCCTAAACTGCTGCAACGGCAATGTTACTGTGGCCTGTCATGACTGCTACTACTACTGAAATGGAACTAAGACTGTGCTCCCCCTATACTGCTGCTTCAGAATTGTTACTGGGGCCTGTCTTGACTGCTACTATTACTGAAATGGAACTAGTACTGTGCTGCCCCTATACTGCTGCTAGTGATATGTTACTGGGGCCTGTCCAGACTGCTACTACTACTGAAATGGAACTAATACTGTGCTCCCCCTATACTGCTGCTAGTGATATGTTACTGGGGCCTGTCTTGACTGCTACTATTACTGAAATGGAACTAATACTGTGCTCCCCCTATACTGCTGCTAGTGATATGTTACTGTAGCCTGTCTTGACTGCTACTACTACTGAAATGGAAATAAAACTATGCTCCCCCTATACTGCTGCTAGTGATATATTACTGGGGCCTTTCCAGACTGCTACTACTACTGAAATAGAACTAATACTGTGCTCCCCCTATACTGCTACTAGTGATATGTTACTGGGGCCTGTCTTGACTGCTACTATTACTGAAATGGAACTAATACTGTGCTCCCCCTACACTGCTGCTAGTGATATGTTACTGGGGCCTGTCCCTGATGCTACCGCTACCGCTCTGCCTATACCGCTGCTAATGCTGTGTCACTGGGGTGTGGAAACGGAGGCTTCCCAAAGACATGATAGCGGCGAGGCCATTTGCCACTAACGCGGTTACTGTTAAGGTACATATAACCATGGACACATGGAGTGGACACATAGTGCCTCAAAAACATCCCCCTCCTCCTCCAACAATGAAAACATTCTTGCCAAATACCTTTGCATTGGTCCATCTGGTGGCAGTCCAAGAATTTCACCTTTAACGACACAACAAGAGAGCCCCCCCACCATCCCCCCACCACGGCCCACTTAATCCTGGCCACATTCCAAAAACCAACTAAATAAAACCGCGCTACTAGGTCCGCAGTCGCGACCACATTCCCACTAACGCGGTTACTGTTAAGGTACATATTACCAGTCTGACTGGGGCATGCAGTGTGGGCCGAAGCCCACCTGTATTGTATCTGACGTTAGCTCTGCTGAGCAGGGCACTGCAATGGGATACATTTATATACCGCCGATGGGTTCCAGGGAGCCACCCATGCTGTGGGTCCACAGGGACTTCACATTATGGATTTGTACCTGCCAGTGTCTATGTATTAAAAACCCTGGTCAGACTGGGGCATGTAGTGTGGGCCGAAGTCTACCTGCATTTAGTCTGACGTTACCTCAGCTGTGCTGGGCACTGCAATGGGATTTGTTTATGTACCGCCCGTGGGTTCCAGGGAGCCACCCATGCTTTGGGTCCACACGGACTTCACATTAGGGAGTTGTACCTGCCTGTGTCTACTTATAAAAAAAAAACAGTCTGACTGGGGCATGCAGTGTGGGCTGAAACCCACCTGCGTTTAATCTGACGTTACCTCAGTCGTGCTGGGCAATGCAATGGGATTTATTTATGTAACGCCGGTGGCTTCCTGGGACCCACCCATGCTGTCGGTCCACACGGAGTTGTACCTGCCTGTGTCTACTTATAAAGAACCCCGGTCTGACTGGGGCATGCAGTGTGGGCCGAAGCCCATCTGTATTTAATCTGACGTTAGGTCTGCTGTCCAGGGCACTGCAATGGGATTTGTTTATGTACCGCCGGTGGGTTCCAGGGAGCCACAGATGCTTTGAGTCCACACAGACTTCACATTAGCGATTTGTACCTGCCTGTGTCTATGTATTAAAAACCCCGGTCAGACTGGGGCATGCAGTGTGGGCCGAAGCCCACCTGTTTTTAATCTGACGTTAGCTCTGCTATCCGGGGCACTGCATTGGGACAAACTACAGGAGCAATACAGCGCTAATGAGACGTGCACAGCTACGCTAGCATTGGAGTCCGCTGTAGGCACGCGATTGCTGAGGGTTTGTGCAGAGGCCTATGTCTTGGATGCAGTGAAAGTCTGCTTCAAGCCTAGGATTGCTGAATCTGTGGGCCAAGGCCTATGCCGTGGGCGCGGTGCAAGTCTGCCATGTTTGGCCGCTCAGATCAATTTTTTGTTCATGTCTTGGGTTTCCTAGGACCCACCTATGCTGTTGGTGCAAACTTAGTTCCCATTGTGGTGTTTGACCTGTCTGGCACAAAGGCACTGACTGACTTGGGTAGGGGGCAGAGCGCTGACGGCTTTCCCCTTGAAGTGTGGATTGAGCTATGCGACACCTTGACAGAATGAATACTGTGTGGCACATGAATACCCCATTGCTATGCCCACGTTTGCAGCTCCTGACGGAGGTGGCACAGGATTGGAGTTCTCATTGCTTCTGTAAAGCATTGTGGGCTATCGCCCCGCCCCTTTTAAAGAGGGTCGCTGCCTGGCCCTGCCAACCCTCTGCAGTGTGTGCCTCCGGTTCCTCCTCATGGCAGACGCACTTATAAATAGACATGAGGGTGGTGTGGCTATGAGGCCAGCGTGTGGCATGAGGGCAGCTGAAGACTGCGCAGGGACACTTTGGTGTGCGCTGTGGACACTGGGTCGTGCGAGGGGGTTGGGCAGCATGTAACCCAGGAGAAGTGGCAGTGGAGTGTCATGCAGGCAGTGATTGTGCTTTGTTGGAGGTAGTGTGGTGCTTAGCTAAGGTATGCCTTGCTAATGAGGGTTTTTCAGAAGTAAAAATTGTTGGGGGGGGCCCACTCTTGCTGCTATTGTGGCTTAATAGGGGGACCTGGGAACTTGAGATGCAGCCCAACATGTAGCCCCTCGCCTGCCCTATCCGTTTCTGTGTCGTTCCCATCACTTTCTTGAATTTCCCAGATTTTCACAAATGAAAACCTTAGCGAGCATCGGAGATATACAAAAATGCTTGAGTCGCCTATTTACTTCAATGGGGTTCGTTACTCGAAACGAACCCTTGAGCATCGCGGGAAGTTCAACTCTAGTAACGAGCACCCGAGCATTTTGGTGCTCGCTCATCTCTAATATTTATTATTTTTTTGTAATAAATCTAAAACATTTTTCACTTATTTGTGGTTTTTTTTAGTCCTTTAAAGGCATTTGAACTTGCAATAACTTATACTATAATAGTGAAGTATTGCAGTATTTTGTATGTTATATTTTTTCATTAATTCTATTAAGATGTGGCATAGACACGTCTTAAAATGTAGGAATACATGGCAGCCCTAAGGGCTTTCTCAAGGTCATTAGTTGTCATGACACCAAATAGTAGGCAAAGTAAAGAGAAAAAGCTGGTGGAGCTACTGCTGAGTTGGGTATGTAGAGCCTAAATGGTGTAACAAAGTGTGGAGAATGGGAATTACAGAAGTCCTGTCAATCCAGAAGGTTTGCCACATCCACAAGAGAAGTAGGTATTCATAGTAAATATAAAAACGGATACTAAACCCTGGTAACATTTCAGACTTCCAAATCAGACAATTTAAGGCAATTGGATAAAGTCCAGCTTCTCTTTTATTTATTAACCAGCAAAAGTAAGGTGTTTTGGGGCATAATACCCCTTCTTCAGCTTTGCTCATGGTTGCACTGTTAAGGAAAAATGCTGTATAGACACAGTCCCTTTCTGAGAGAAGTGACAGAGTGACCGTTAGGGACCGGAAAACCCCTGTAATTCACATATAGGTGAAGAACCCTGATGGTATTTAGTTATTCCAGCTAGAAAGAATGTACCTAATTCTGCTACAACTGTTTGCATGGACTAAATATAGCAAGTTTGGACATTATACTAGACTAAGTGTGAAATGCATCATTGCTGACAACACACATGTCCAGCGTAAGATCCTGACAATATATGTATGTAGCGTTCACATTTTTATTTAAATGTTTTTTCTTTTTATATTAATGGAATTACTTAATGTTTCCAGGTTAAATCCTTATTTTTCCCCCCAACATTTTATCTATCTTGCAACATGAAGACACATAGATTCACTGGGTGGTGTCCCTCATTTGTCTCCAAGAAAGTTATCAGGCTTGTATTTCTCTGTACTTCAGTGAGTGTGTTGGTCATAACCAAAGAGACAATAGACTCATTGTACTTGTTGCCAATTGTAGTCAAAGCATTTGGAAGGTGGGTTATACTGGGTTTCAGCCAGAGAGAAATCAGCACTGTGTCCTTATTTTCCAAAACCAATACCGAACAGGACTATGGGCTCGTGCACCCAGCAGCCCCTTGTGCATGGAGCATACACAACATTGCACAGAGGCCATATGGTTTCATAGTATGGAGCTCTACAGCCTTAATGTGTTGCCCTATGGACTCCTTGGTGTGCCAGATGTGAGGAGATATACTTCTATGCATGCATGTTAAATGGAGCATACCATGATTTTCATATCAAATTCAACAAAACAACCTTCTATATGCTGCCATACGAAAACAGAGGCATGCAACCATACAGTGGAGATTTCATACACATCTTTGTTGGACCACTCAGAACTATATACAAAATGAAGTCATAATTAGTGATTGAGGCAAAGTTCTTGGTGAATGCTGCTAATATTTATTTGTATGCATTTTAATTCCTTGAATCTCAGACATGAAGATTTCATGGCTCATACATCAGGATTCATAATCATGTAGTAAAGAGCAGGCAAGTCATACTGATCCACTCAAGCAAAACACACAGTTCAAAGCTAAATGTTTACCTTTATTAGCATATTGCAATAGTGTCTGATGTAATGCAAATAGCCAGAAGTCATACAATACCCCATGATTTCCTAGACGACCATATGAGGTCTCAAGACTATTATCAGTCGAAAGAAAGTTTCTAAAAACAAAATGTTAATAACAGCCAACTAGCCATTTATTTAAAGGGAACCTGTTACCTGTCTAAAGTAAAGGCCCATTTACATTGGATGAGGGTGGGGCAACCGATGCCCGACACTTGTCCCTGTATCCTTGCTCTCCCGTGCTCCTGCATGGGAGCTAACACAGCTGGCTTGCACACGGAGCGGCCAGCATGTGCTGCTAAAAATGACGATCTTCGCTCATCGTGCAGTTTAAACAGCTGCCATTCAATAGCGAACGGCACCTGTGTTATGTGAATGGAGAGGGGCGGGGGAGCGCGAGGAGAGCTGCACTGCCCCGCCCCCTGCTGGACGCTCTGTGTGCGAGCCAGCTGTGCTAGCTCCCGTGCAGGAGTACGGGAGCGCGGGGATACAGGGATGAGTGTCGGGCATTGTTTGCCCGACACTTGTCCGGTGTAAATCGGCCTTAACTTACAGTGCTGTTAGGTCAGGTGACAGGGAGGCGGGTGATGTATTTTTTATACTTGCCTGCTACCTGAATCTTCTGGTGCGCACCACTGAAGTCCACACAGGTTTTTGAAAGATCACATGCATGGCGCTCTGAAAAGAGTCAGATTTTCATCCGTAGCGCAGACTTCAATGGCGGGTACCTCGATATCCAGCTAGCGAGCAAGTATAAAAAAATACATCACCCGGCTCCCTGTCACGTGCTCTAACAGCATCGTGGCAAAAAATTCCTATTAAAATCTTAATCTGTAATAATACCATAGCCCATTACATGCTTCGCTGTACAGCTCTGTATGCGGTCAGGATGTACATAGTTATATGTGTGTCAAGAAGGAATTAATCTAAATGGATCTTTAATTCTGCTCCGATTTTTACATTATATCTTTAAAGGGGTTGGTGCATCATTTCTCTCTTTTAGAGCTACAAATCCCTTCTCTACGCTGGTTTCAGACAAGCATATTATAGACTCTATTATACTTCTGTAACGCAAACCCAACCGTGGGATTTACTGACTCGAACTTCGTAGCTCATGAATCAGTTTGAATCTTTTCAGCCAGATGACTCTTCTCTGGTAATGTTCATACGGCACAGGATAACTTTTAAACCTAATCGTTGAGGCACATGGGTTCATTAGGAATAGCAAAAGCATTAGAAGTCAATAATTTTTCATCCCATTACGGCTAATAAAGTTAGATTTATGGCTGAGATGGTGCTGATAAATTCCATATAAAGGGAATCCGTGACCACAATAATGCTACTGTGTCAGAGAGCAGCATGAACTAGTCACACACATGCTGATTCCAGTGTGTCTGTAATTTGTGAATATGCTGTAGTTTAGTTAAACTCACAGTTTAATCATATCAGCACAATGCCATTTCTATAAAACTGAAGTCAGATGTATTTATGAGATACAGGCATCTTCCACTGTTGATTTACTGTGTAAAGAGAAAACTGTCAAAGGAAGAAGGCTGTCAATCAGATTCTGGAGGGTGGGGGAACTTATATTTCATGAATGCATTCGACTCTTGCTTCACAGCACTGGTATCATGCTGCAATGATGAAACTGTAAGTTTAAATGACACTATTAAATATTCACAAATAACAGACACCTTTAGGCACATTAATAGAATTTTCTATGAATTCTGTAGGCGAGTTAGATCATACAGAAAGCCCTGGTTTGGTTATTAAATCCTATTTTAAAATTTACATATGAACTATTAACTCGCACATTTAAAATTAATTCTCTACTTCTCCTTGTGAGCAGCAATGAATATGATGCCCTTATAGTCACAAAGGTCACTCACAACTTTTGTCTCCTTAACCTTACAGCAATCAATAACAAAGCCTTCTTCAACTAGAGCTTTCCTGGCAAAATCCTCATCATATCTGAGAACATGGAACTTGTCTTTTTGGATTGTGAAATATGTTGTGTCTAAATCCCCAATTAATATGAGGCATCCTCCAGGTTTCAGCAGCCTTGAGAACTTCCTGAGATATCCCCTGTAATCATCATGGTCTTTGCTGATAACTTCTAGAAGCACAGCACTGATAATACAATCGGCTAGTGGTAGGTCCAGCGGTTCTATTATATTTTCTTTCTCAAAGTCACATTTCATAACATGTTGAACTGCTGATCTCATTTTTTCTTCTTTGTCCTGTATCTGGTCTCTGAAACAAATGGGAAAAATGAAGAAAGTAATTATCCCATCATCATCACCATGGGTATTAAAGCTCAGCAGTAGCTCTATAGGTCAGTAATCTGTAGATTGTTGGCTCCCAGTACTGGTAGAAAGATTTGAATTCAACCAAGACCAGTGTACTAAGTGTCAGGCTTATACTGTGCACTTCCAACAGTAACTATTATTATACAAGGAACCATGATGGAGAATATTTGTCTGAGTGGCTAAATTTTGATTTTACTATTGACTTCTGAAATGAGATCTGGAATAAACTAGCATTACAAATGTGTTGGACCCACTTCTTTTTAGTATATTATTGACCTGGTAGAAGGATTGCACAGTAAAATATCAACATTTGCAGATGAAAAAAACTGTGAAGTAATTAACACAAGAAAGGATAGCATACCATTGAAAATGGATCTGGATAAGTTAAGAGTTTGGGCAGAAAAATGGCAAATGAGGTTTAACACTGATAAGTGTAAGGTTATGCACATGGGCAGGTAAAAAAAAAAGCTACCAGTACACACTAAATGGGAAGCCACTGGGCAAAACTATCATGAAAAAGCGGATCAAGAAGGGTGTCACCCCTCTTGACCAACGTCACAGGCCTCTCACCAGCCAAGCCAGAAACCTACTGCGCACTGATGAGGGGCAAACACCCTGAAACAGCTGTCTGTGTAAGGTTTTCTGGCTTGGTTTTCTATTCCCAATTATTGTTTTACAGACTTGTTAAAAAGTCATTCAATGGGGGGGGGGGGCGTGCCTGGCAGGCAAGATGGCCGGACGCATCTGGATCTAGCTCCCACCAGAAACTCCCAAACAGCGGTTTAAAGTAAGCTCTTACCCCCAAAAGAGTTCCCAAAAAGTAAAACCGCACTACCTGCACATTCCCCTTGGTCCCGGTGACAGACGGTGACAGAAGATCGCGGGGACAGGCTCCGTGCAGCCTCCGGCCGGGAGACCCGGGGAGATACCTTCCGCACAGCCGCATAGTGACGAGGGCATTGCCGCGGACCCGCCGCTGCTTCCACCCGACACCACCCGATACCTCCAGGAGGGAGAAGCGCGAGGCAGGGGAGAAGAGCGGGGCTGCTGGAGAGACGGCGCGGAGAGGACATCCACGCGGTCGGCAGACAGAGAGACCGGAGTGCGGCAGACAGTAAGCAGGGGAAGGGAGAGAGGAGGGGGAGCCCACCGTGCCTGCAACCTCTGTGCAGCCGCCACAAGCATAAAGAACGGAGCCTGGGGAAGACAGCTGGGCACTTATTTAAAGGGGTTGTCCCGAGGCAGCAAGTGGGTCTATACACTTCTGTATGGCCATAATAATGCACTTTGTAATGTACATTGTGCATTAATTATGAGCCATACAGAAGTTATAAAAAGTTTTTTTACTTACCTGCTCCGTTGCTGGCGTCCTCGTTCCCATGGAGCCGACTAATTTCTGGCCTCCGATGGCCAAATTAGCCGCGCTTGCGCAGTCCGGGTCTTCTGTAGTCTTCTATGGAGCCGCTCGTGCCAGAGAGCGGCTCCGTGTAGCTCCGCCCCGTCACGTGCCGATTCCAGCCAATCATGAGGCTGGAATCGGCAGTGGACCGCACAGAAGAGCTGCGGTCCACGAAGGTAGAAGATCCCGGCGGCCATCTTCAGCGGTAAGTATTGAAGTCACCGGACCGCCGGGATTCAGGTAAGCGCTGTGCGGGTGGTTTTTTTAACCCCTGCATCGGGGTTGTCTCGCGCCGAACGGGGGGGGGGTTTAAAAAAAAAAAAAACCCGTTTCGGCGCGGGACATCTCCTTTAAGCAAAGTGGCTTTCCCCTCTGCACAATAAATCACAGCACTGCCAGGTGGAGAGGCAGACCGAGACAGCCACCATTACCGAGCACCACGTGGGGCAGCCATTTTGGTGGACACTTCTAGCTTTGAAGTGCATAAAGTATCACAAGCTCCAAACACAGGGGCCAGCAGAGCTTTAGGGGATAAGACAACCCCGGGAGGCATTTGCTTTCTACAGCACACATACCCCCCTCATAAAAATAAAAAGGCACTGAATAGACTCTCCACTACTCAAGTGATTATAAAGAGCGGCGAACTACTGTTCCTCCACCTGTCGCTAGATCCCGAACACCATTTTAAACCTAAAGGGGAAGAATTACTATCATTAGCCCAACTAAAAGAACCAGTGGAGGTGGGGACCTCGTTGGAGGTTCCGTAGGAAGCCCTGCAGAAAGTGTCTCAAGCCGCAATAGAGAGAAGAAGGAAGAAAGGGAAAAAAAAAAAAAAAAAAGGAAAGGAAGACATATCTCGCTCCGCTTTAAATTGTTTCACACAGAGCCGAAGGCTACCCTGTAGCTCTGCTCGAAACCCGAACGCCCCAGTTTTGCTGGCATTACCACGCCTTCGCCTGGCAGTAAGAAATACCACATCTATCGATAATAGCTTCGCAAATGCAAAGAACGTGAATTGCTACCATTGCAATACATGATATGTGAATAACCCTCTCACCCCACTTCTCCCAGCGCAATTATATCGAAACAGGCAAAATGGGTAAACCCACAAAATCTATAGGCAGCAACAGCGCCAAAGAAATAAAAACACCCAGAAGACCTCAAGCTCTAATGAAAACTTTTGGGACTTCCTCTCAAGATACCTCCATCTCGTTCCAATCCAAACAGTTGTCATTAGAAGAAGATAACCAAAATCACGCTACCTCCCTACAAGGCTCAGAAAGTGAGTCTGAAGACGACTCGCTTATAATTTCCAACTCAGACATAAAAAAATATATCAAGGCGCTGCCAACCAAGGAATGCATAAAGGATCTATTCAAAGAATTCACGCAAACAGTGAAGGAAGAGATCTCTGACTTAAAGAAAGATGTCAAGGAAGTACATACCAAAGTCAATACTCTTGAAGATTCTTGCTCAAAAATGATCAACCACACAGAAAGAGTCAAAGACATCCTGATCGACCAACATAAAGAGCTGTATCTCCAACGAATACACATAGACGACCTTGAGAACCGCTCAAGACGCAACAATATTCGCGTACGTGGTTTCCCAGAGAGTATCCCTGACAAAGAGATCTCCGTCACTCTAGGCCGGATCTTCAACGGTCTCCTGGAAAGGGATGAAGACACTGACCTTGGCCTGGAAAGGGCCCACAGAGTCTTTAGACCCAGATCGGTGAAATCAGACAAGCCCCGGGACATCCTCTGCTGCCTCCAGAGTTTTAAACTCAAGGAAGAAATCCTCAACAAGGCCAGAACCACAAAAAAAATTGAATACGACAATAACGAAATCCAAATCTACCAGGACCTTTCCAAACTCACACTAGACCTGAGGAGGCAATTACAACCACTCACAAGAGAACTGAGAGACAAAAACATGCCTTACAAATGGCTTTTCCCATTTGGATTGGCAATCACAAGCCCAAACAGAACCTGGGTTATAAAAACCCCAGAAGACCTCCCCCTGGTCCTAAGCAAGCTAAACCTATCCCACATTCAAATCCTAGACTGGACATCAGCAGAGGACTCACTGGCTCTTCCAGCTCTCCCCAAAATAGATTCCTGGACTCAGGTTACCCCAAACAAGCCTAGAAAATCGAGAAGAATGGAGCAGGACTTCACCAGGTCCCCCAGAAAAGGTCCCCCACCAGATGCCACCTGACAAGATGGGACTCTATACTCCGCTTCAACACCTATTCTCCTCTGAGGAGATAAGTACAAATTTCTTGCTCTTTTTACTCGCATTTGCCTGTTTACCTTTGTATTTCTTCAAATTATATCCGGTCGCGCTGGGAGACCTGACGAGAGCAAATCTAATTTGATCTAGTCAGTTTTTCCCACCGGCCCTTGCTAGAGCAGGGATCCCGTTTGATCCTTCTTTGTTTGCGGGCACCCCCCCACAAACTTTGATTGTTTGCTTTTGAACCTGAGTGTGAGCAGACACAGTCTAATTACTCGCACTCAGCTGCAAAACGTTGTCAATTGTTTATTTCTTAATCTCATTTCCTTAAAAATGATGATACACTGTTCTGTTTACCCCTATGTTTCCCCTCCCACTCTGAGTAGCTACGCTGATCCTACCACACACCAAACAATACTCTCTATAACAACTAATGGCTAAATTACAAATCACCACCTTTAATGTTAAAGGTATTAATATCCCCAACAAGAGATCCCAAATCCTCCATTACTTAGAAAAAAATAAAACAGATATAGTTTTCTTCCAGGAAACACATTTCAAAAAAGGCTACACACCACTGTCCAAAAACAAAAGATTCACTAAATGGTACAACGCCTCTTCTCCTCTCAAGAGACACAGAGGAGTATCAATTGCTTTAAGCAAAGACCTACCGTTCCATTTCATTAATGTCTATCCGGACCCAGAAGGAAGATACATTTTCCTCAAAGGCACACTTTACGATAAAATTTACACCCTGGCCAATATATATGCGCCAAACAATAGCCAGGCAAACTTCTTCCTCTCAGTCTTTGACCGTTTGGAAAATTTCAAAGAGGGACAGTTAATTTTAGGTGGTGATTTTAATGTCCCGCTTCAACCTTCCATAGATACTTCAAACGGAACATCTTCAATCCCTTACCTCAAATTAAAAAAAATTAAAAAACTGCTGTCCGACCTCAACTTAGTGGACCCATGGAGAATTCAGAATCCTGCAACAAAGGACTTCTCCTTTTACTCATCAGTGCACAAGAAATATTCTAGAATAGACTACCTATACATCCCACACCATTTACTGGACTCAGTGACCAAATCGGCCTATGACGCAATCCTCTTCTCGGATCACGCTCCCTTCTCTCTTGAACTTTCCTTAACAACAAAAAAAAGAAGCCCAACAAACTGGGTATTGAACGATAGCATCCTACTTAATAAAGAGGATGTCGCCACTATTAAGCAGAGCATCCAACTATATTTCACCGAGAATGCTCAATACGCTACAAAACCAGCGATTTTGTGGGAGGCCCACAAAGCGGTAGTCCGAGGGCTTCTCATACAAATAGGCTCTAGAAGGAAGAGAGAAAGAGAGAGGGAGAAAACTGATCTGATAGAACAAATCAAAATACTAGAATCACAACACAAAAAAACAATCTCGCGACCCGTGGAGAGGGAACTTTTTGAATTACGTACCAAGCTAAGACAGCTGCTAAACCTAGCCACAGATAAATACCTATATTATGCTAGATTCAAACATTATGCTCTAGCAGACAAATGTGGGAAAAAATTAGCCTCTCTTATCAAAAAACAAAATTCAAAATCCTTCATCACGAAAATTAAAGATAGAAATGACCAACTCCATCATACAACAGACGCTATCGCCAAAATTTTCCACTCCTATTATTCAGAATTATACAACATAGATTGTCAAGCGAATTTGGACACACGGAGACCTGAACAAATTCAAAAAATCCTAGATTCTATCTGTCTCCCAAAGGTCTCAGACGCTCAGAAATCAGCACTTAACAGCCCAATCTCCTTAAAAGAAATAGAAGATGTCATCAAAGCCCTCCCTAAAGGTAAAAGCCCTGGCCCAGATGGGTTTAGCGCCACATACTATAAAACATTCATGGATATCTTAACCCCAGCCTTGCATAAGTACTTTAATCACATTAACGCCACAAATGATTTCCCAAAAGAAGCACTCACGGCGCACATTTCTTTAATCCCAAAAGAAGGGAAGGACAGTTCCCTTTGCAGTAGCTATAGGCCAATTTCTTTAATTAACAATGACCTCAAACTTTATGCCAAAATTCTTGCTAACAGAATTAAACCCCTTCTCCCAAACCTTATCAATCCGGAACAAGTGGGCTTTACGTCCTCCAGAGAAGCAAAGGATAATACCACCAGACTAATCAACACGATACATCAGGCCAAACTAACCAAAATCCCCCTAGCTATCCTTACAACTGACGCAGAGAAGGCCTTTGACAGGGTCAACTGGCTATTCCTTAAAATGACTCTTCAAAAATTCAGCCTTCCTGACACTTTCATAGACAAAATTATGGCATTGTATAAAGAGCCTTCAGCCAAAATTAAAATTAATGGAAGCCTCTCTTCCGCCTTTAACATAAGGAATGGCACAAGACAGGGGTGCCCACTCTCCCCTCTTCTGTTTGTCCTGTCAATGGAGGTGTTCCTAGAAAGAATAAGACAAAACGCACAAATTGCAGGCCTCAGTTGCGGACAAGTGGAACACAAAACAGCCTCCTTCGCCGATGACGTCTTGATAATGATTTCCCAACCACAACAGTCTCTCAAACCACTCTTGAGGGAATTTGACCTCTTCGGACAAATTTCAAATTTTAAGCTTAATTTCTCAAAGTCTGAACTCCTCAATATAAATATAGAGGAAAGAGCCTGGTCCAGATTATCTAAATTATCCCCGTTCAAAAACACATGCTCTCATATAACATACCTGGGAACCAAAATCCCACATAACCTCGCCGACCTATACAAATTAAACTTCATACCATTATTAGACAAAATTGAAAAGGATCTAGCCTCCTGGATGTCACTGCAGACGTCATGGATGGGAAGGAAAAACCTAGTCAAAATAGTTGTCTTGCCCAAAGTCCTTTATTTACTGCAAGTGCTCCCAATAGAAATCCCACAGCCTTTCTTTATTAAATTAAAACGTCTAGTTTCTAGATTCATCTGGCAAAATAAAGGTCACAGAGTTAAATATTCGACCTTAATTAGACACAAAAAAAATCGGGCGGTGTCGGCCTCCCAGATTTCGAACACTACTATAATGCAATACACCTTGCCCGCATCTTTGATCTTATACACCCCTCCAATGATAAACTTTGGGCCCAAATAGAACTCCATTCACTAGAGACCAAACTCTACTCCCTGCCTTGGGTTACACCACATAATAAACCTTCACTAAAAGAAATTAGCAACCCTCTCACCGCATTCTCCTTTAAAATCTGGCACAAACTCAATAAGAAAGTACGTTTTATACCTCAGATCAGCGGATACACACCTTTTCTAAATCTATTACCAAACAAACTTAAACGCCTTAAGAAACATCTCTCACAAAGCCCGAACTTATATAATGTACCCGCCCTGAAATTCTTCCAAAACGACTCGTTCATCACATACCAAGATCTCCAAGAGGCACTTCCCTTCCTGCAGCTCCAGCCTAAGGACTATAAGGCAATTAGGGACGCATTAACACTCTTTCAATCAGACATACTTAGTACCAATCATAACTTACTTTCACATAAACTTCTAAGGACGTTCCGTCCCTTCAAGGGGATCATCTCAAAAATATACAATACCCTCATTCACAATAAGGAAAGACCGTCCTACATAGCTAGATGGGAAAAAGAGCTTGGAACTACATTCTCTCAAGAGGAAACCTTGAACATATTAAGCAATTCACACTCAAGCTCTGTTTCAACAAAATATCAAGAACTAAACTTCAAAATAATCTCCAGGTGGTACAAGACTCCAGAGTTACTTCATAGAATTGACCCGAAATACCCTTTGACCTGCTGGAGATGCGCAAAAGCAGAGGGTTCTCTTTCACATGTTATGTTTTCATGCCCATTGTTGACCCCCCTCTGGCAGGAGATACAGAAGGCCTTAAAAGCAGTTTTCGGTTATGAAGTGACCATCACGTCCAAGCTTCTCCTTTTAAATATAACCCCCCAGAGGGCATCTGAAAAAAGAGACCCACTTCTTCCTCTCTTCATGGACGCGGCAAAAATGTTAATCCCGAGACACTGGAAGGATGTAACCCCCCCTAATTTCTATGAATGGCTGAACGAGGTCAGCCAAATAAATAGCTTTGAAAAAATTAGATACATGCAAGAGGGTAAGCCAGAAAAATACTTTAAAGTCTGGAACAAATGGATCTCTTACAGGAACAAATAAACCTCTTTTCAGAAACACATCAGCCAGCTAATTCCCACTTTTTTTTTTTTTTTTTTAATATAAAGATCCCACCCCATTTCTCAACACGATCACAAATCTGGATCATAAAGCAAGCTACCAGCAACTTTACCTTGTTCATCCCTCACTCTACTACTTTTATCCTCCTTTGGTTTATGCAACATAACTACCATGTTAAACTGTATACAATAGTAAATTTCATGGTGCTGCATTTTTGTATACCCCCCTCCCCACCCTCTTCCCCTTTTTCCTTTCTGTACCCAAGTTCAAAATATAAATAAAGAATTTGAACAAAAAAAAAAGTCATTCAATGATTTGAAGGAATGTTGCCATCCAATAGGTGGCGCTGCAGAGATATTGTACCATCTTCCTTATTAACATGAAAAAGGACATTGGGATTTTATTTCACTGCAAACTTAACTGGAGCAACAAGTCTCAGGTAGCTGCTGCCAAGTTAAATAGGATCATGGCATGAATTAAAAGGGATCTAGGGACACATGACAAGAACATTGTTTTTCCAATTTATGAATTACTGATCAGACTACACATGGATTATTGTGTACAATTTTGGGCACCAGTACTCAAGAGATACTTATCAGAGCTTGAGTAGGTTCAATGACCAGTAACTAATGGAATGATCAAAATTGGGGTTATTTACTTTAAAAGAGATAGCTAAGTGGGCGACGTAATAACTATGTGTAAGTATATCAGAGGTCAATACAGATATCTTTCCCATAACCTATTGCATGTTATAGTCAATATTACATGTTATAGTCACTGATTACTACAGAGGGGTTATTGGTTCAGGGTGTTGTTCTACCTATCGCTTCTACCTCATTGAGGTTTTTTGCCTTTCTCTGGATCAACATTGCAGGAAAATAGGCTGAACTGGATGGACACAAGTCTGTTTTCAGTCTAAAATATTATTTTACTGTGTTTATAATATAAAGTAGATAGAAGATATATTGCCTAAACATTCCATAGATCTACTTCATATTATTTGTATGGTTGCAATGATGACAATGGCAGCAGGTTTTCCCCTAATATTTGATAAAATATTTCACCTGTTTCCCTCTGTGTCTACATGAAGCTGTGTGGCATGGCCCCAATGAAATGCTCCTGTACGTGTGTCCAGCCATCTTTTCAGCTCCAGGATGCATCTGTCTCTGGCCTTCAGCACTATAATGTGCTTGAAAAACTCACAGGCCGCATACAAATGATGAATCATGGGACCAAGGCTGAGGTCAATACAGATCTCTCCTTTAATGTGACCTGTAAAAATAAATTGCAAATATTGAAGCATCTACAGTAATATGTTAAACCCTCATGCAGAGCTTGCTCCACGTATATGTTGGACAATGGAGTCACAGTGGTTTCCCTACATGCCTCATTTTGTTGTGCGTATATTCATAAATAGAGATGAGCGAACATGTTCTTCCGAGCTTGATATTCGTGCGAATATTAGGGTGTTCGGGATGTTCGTTATTCGTAACGAACACCATGCGGTGTTCTGGTTACTTTCACTTCCTTCCCTGAGACGTTAGCGCGCTTTTCTGGCCAATTGAAAGACAGGGAAGGCATTACAACTTCCCCCTGTGACATTCAAGCCCTATACCACCCCCCTGCTGTGAGTGGCTGGGAAGATCAGGTGTCACCCGAACATAAAAGTCGGCCCCTCCCGCGGTTCGCCTCAGATGCCGTGTGAGTTAGATGAGGGACAGTGCTGTTTGTACCGGAGCTGCTGTAGGGAAAGAATTGGTAGTTAGTGTAGGCTTCAAGACCCCCCAAAGGTCCTTATTAGGGCCACTGATAGCTGTGTGTTGGCTGCTGTTAGCAGTGGCAATTTTTTTTTTTCTCAAAATCGGCTCTGCAGAGCGTTGCACCCGGCATTAGGGACAGAAGTGCTGCATAGGCAGGGAGAGTGTTAGGAGTGAGTGTAGCCTTCAAGAACCTCAACGGTCCTTTCTAGGGCCATATTTAACCGTGTGCAGTACTGTCCAGGCTGCTGTTAGCTGTGCTGCATTTTTTTTGCTTCTCAAAATCGCCTCTGCAGAGCATTGCACCCTCCATTGATACTGCAGGGAAAGAATTGTATAGGCAGGGCCACAACACAGTTATTATTCATTGAATATACGCAGTGCTGCCTTTTGCGTGTAAAACAAGTGAAAATAATTCTATTTGTCCTGCCTCTGTCCGTCCTAAGGGCGGTGGACACGTGTCGGCTGCGTGTGCAACCTGTAAAAATCAGACGCACCCAGCTACGTTTTACTCCTGGCTTCGCCATTTGCTTTCCTTAATTGGGAAAAAAAATACCTGCTCTGCCACAGTTAATAACTCTGCTACCCTCACGTTCTGTGACACATTAGCAGGAAAACAGCACAGTTATTAAACTTCTCATGTTCATAGAATATATGCAGTGCTGCCTTTTGGTGCAAAAAAACGGAAAATAATTCTATTTGTCCTGCCTCTGTCCGTCCTAAGGGCGGTGGACACGTGTCGGCTGCGTGTGCAACCTGTAAAAATCAGACGCACCCAGCTACGTTTTACTCCTGGCTTCGCCATTTGCTTTCCTTAATTGGGAAAAAAAATACCTGCTCTGCCACAGTTAATAACTCTGCTACCCTCACGTTCTGTGACACATTAGCAGGAAAACAGCACAGTTATTAAACTTAGATTATACATTCACTAGAGGCAGTGTGGCCTTTCGTTTTCAAAAAAGGGAAAAAATTATATTTGGCCTGCAGTCTTGCGCCAATTTATTAGCTGCCTGTGAAATCAAATCACTGGTAATACAGCATGCTGAGGGGTAGGGGTAGGCCTAGAGGACGTGGACGCGGCCGAGGACGCGGAGGGCCAAGTCAGGGTGTGGGCACAGGCCGAGCTCCTGATCCAGGTGTGTCGCAGCCGACTGCTGCGCGATTAGGAGAGAGGCACGTTTCTGGTGTCCCCACATTCATCGCCCAATTAATGGGTCCACGCGGGAGACGGTTATTAGAAAATGAGCAGTGTGAGCAGGTCCTGTCCTGGATGGCAGAAAGTGCTTCGAGCAACCTATCGTCTACCCGCAGTTCTGCGCCGTCCACTGCTGCAAATCCGAATCCTCTGTCTGCTGCTCCTCCTTCCTCCCAGCCTCCTCACTCCACTACAATGACACCTGCTCAGGAGCGGGAACACTCCCAGGAACTGTTCTCGGGCCCCTGCTTAGATTGGGCAGCAGCGGTTCCTCTCCCACCAGAGGAGTTTATCGTCACTGATGCCCAACCATTCGAAAGTTCCCGGGGTCCGGGGGAAGAGGCTGGGGACTTCCGCCAACTGTCTCAACAACTTTCTGTGGGTGAGGAGGACGATGACGATCAGACACAGTTGTCTTGCAGTGAGGTAGTAGTAAGGGCAGTAAGTCCGAGGGAGCAGCGCACAGAGGATTCGGAGGAAGAGCAGCAGGACGATGAGGTGACTGACCCCACCTGGTGTGCAACGCTTACTCAGGAGGACAGGTCTTCAGAGGGGGAGTCAAGGGCATCAGCAGGGCAGGTTGCAAGAGGCAGTGCGGTGGCCAGGGGTAGAGGCAGGGCCAGACCGAATAATCCACCAAGTGTTTCCCAAAGTGCCCCCTCGCGCCATACCACCCTGCAGAGGCCGAGGGGCTCTAAGGTCTGGCAGTTTTTCACAGAGACGCCTGACGACCGACGAACAGTGGTGTGCAACCTTTGTCGCGCAAAGCTCAGCCGGGGAGCCAACACCAACAGCCTCACCACCACCACCATGCGCAGACATATGATGGCCAAGCACCCCGCAAGGTGGGACGAAGGCCGTTCAGCGCCTCCGGTTTGCACCCCTGCCACTCCCCCTGTGCCCCAACCTGCCACTGAGATGCAACCCCCCTCTCAGGACACAGGCACTACCGTCTCCTGGCCTGCACCCACACCCTCACCTCCGCTGTCCTCGGCCCCATCCAGCAGTGTAGTTCAGCGCACCGTCCAGTTGTCGCTTGCGCAACTGTTGGAGCGCAAGCGCAAGTACGCCGCCACGCACCCGCACGCTCAAACGTTAACCGTCCGCATAGCAAAATTCATCAGCCTTGAGATGCTGCCGTATAGGGTTGTGGAAACGGAGTCCTTCAAAAGTATCATGGAGGCGGCGGCCCCGCGCTACTCAGTTCCCAGTCGCCACTACTTTTCCCGATGTGCCGTCCCAGCCCTGCACGACCACGTCTCCCGCAACATTGTACGCGCCCTCACCAACGCGGTTACTGCCACGGTCCACTTAACTACGGACACGTGGACAAGCACAGGCGGGCAGGGCCACTACATCTCCCTGACGGCACATTGGGTGAATTTAGTGGAGGCTGGGACAGAGTCAGAGCCTGGGACCGCTCATGTCCTACCCACCCCCAGAATTGCGGGCCCCAGCTCGGTGGTGGTATCTGCGGAGGTGTATGCTTCCTCCACTAATGCACCCTCCTCCTCCTCCTCCTCCTCCTCTGTCTCGCAATCAAGATGTGTTAGCAGCAGCATGTCGCCAGCAGTCGGTGTCGCGCGGTGTGGCAGCACAGCGGTGGGCAAGCGTCAGCAGGCCGTGCTGAAACTACTCAGCTTAGGCGATAAGAGGCACACGGCCCACGAACTGCTGCAGGGTCTGACACAGCAGACCGACCGCTGGCTTGCGCCGCTGAGCCTCCAACCGGGCATGGTCGTGTGTGACAACGGGCGTAACCTGGTGGCGGCTCTGCAGCTCGGCAGCCTCACGCACGTGCCATGCCTGGCCCACGTCTTTAATTTGGTGGTTCAGCGCTTTCTGAAAAGCTACCCACGCTTCTCAGACCTGCTCGTAAAGGCGCGCCGGCTCTGCGCACATTTTCGAAAGTCCCACACGAACGCTGCCACCCTGCGCACCCTGCAACATCACTTTAAGCTGCCAGTGCACCGACTGCTGTGTGACGTGCCCACACAGTGGAACTCTACGCTCCACATGTTGGCCAGGCTCTATGAACAACGTAGAGCTATAGTCGAATACCAACTCCAACATGGGCGGCGCAGTGGGAGTCAGCCTCCTCAATTCCTTTCAGAAGAGTGGGCCTGGTTGGCAGACATCTGCCATGTCCTTGGTAATTTTGAGGAGTCTACCCAGGTGGTGAGCGGCGATGCTACAATCATTAACGTCACCATTCCTCTGCTATGCATCTTGAGAAATTCCCTGCAAACCATAAAGGCAGCTGCTTTGCGCTCGGAAACGGGGGCGGGGGAAGACAGTATGCCGCTGGATAGTCAGGGCACCCTCCTGTCTATTTCTCAGCGCGTACAGGAGGAGGAGGAGGAGCATGAGGAGGATGAGGAGGAGGGGGAAGAGACAGCTTGGGCCGCTGCTGACGGTACACCGGCTGATTGCCTGTCATCCTTTCAGCGTGTATGGCCTGAGGAGGAGGAGGAGGAGGAGGAGGATCCTGAAAGTGATCTTCCTAGTGAAGACAGCCATGTGTTGCGTACGGGTACCCTGGCACACATGGCTGACTTCATGTTAGGATGCCTTTCTCGTGACCCTCGCGTTGCACGCATTCTGGCCACGACGGATTACTGGGTGTACACACTGCTCGATCCACGGTATAAGGAGAACCTGCCCACTCTGATTCCCAAAGAGGAAAGGGGTTCGAGAGTGTTGCTATACCACAGGACCCTTGCGGACAAGCTGATGGTAAAATTCCCAGCCGACAGCGCTAGTGGCAGAAGGCGCAGTACCGAGGGCAAGGTAGCAGGGGATGTGCGTAGATCGAGTAGCATGTACATCCCAGGCAGTGCAACAGTCTTTAAGGGCCTGGCCAGCTTTATGGCTCCCCACCAAGACTGTGTCACCGCTCCCCAGTCACGGCTGAGTCGGCGGGAGCACTGTAAAAGGATGGTGAGGGAGTACGTAGCGGATCGCACGACCATCCTTGGTGACGCCTCTGCCCCCTACAACTACTGGGTGTCGAAGCTGGACACGTGGCCTGAACTAGCGCTGTATGCCCTGAAGGTGCTTGCTTGTCCTGCGGCTAGCGTCTTGTCGGAGAGGGTGTTTAGTGCGGCTGGGGGAATCATCACAGATAAGCGTAGCCGCTTGTCAACCGACAGTGCCGACAGGCTAACACTCATCAAGATGAACAAAGGCTGGATTTCCCCAGACTTCTGTTCTCCACCAGCGGACAGCAGCGATACGTAAGCAATACGTAGGCTGCACCCGCGGATGGAAGCTATGTTCTCTCTCACCATCCAAAACGGGGACATTTCTGTTTCATCAATCTGTGTCTAATATTCCTCCTCCTCCTCCTGCTCCTCCTCCTGAAACCTCACGTAATCACGCTGAACGGGCAATTTTTCTTAGGGCCACAAGGCTCACTCAAATAATTTTTCTGAACAATTTTTATAAGTTTCAATGCGCTTAAAAGCGTTGGAACTTTAACTTGAACCAATTTTTCGTTACACTGGGCTGCCTCCAGGCCTAGTTACCACTTAAGCCACATTAACCAAAGCGATTAATGGGTTTCACCTGCCCTCTTGGCTGGCCATGGCCAATTTTTGGGATGTACATTAGTACTGTTGATACAGCAATTTTTGTGGGCCCTCGCCTACAGTGTAATCAAATTAATTTTTAGCCCACCTGCATTACAGCTGACGTTACCTCAGCTGTGTTGGGCAATGCAATGGGATATTTTTGTGTACCGCCGGTGGGTTCCAGGGAGCCACCCATGCTGTAGGTGCACACGGAGTGTAACCTACATGTGTCCACTTGTAAAGAACCCCGGTCAGACTGGGGCATGCAGTGTGGGCCGAAGCCCACCTGTATTACGCACGACATTACTACCTCAGCTGTGTTGGGCAATGCAATGGGATATTTTTGTGTACCGCCGGTGGGTTCCAGGGAGCCACCCATGCTGTAGGTGCACACGGAGTTTTTAATACATCTGTACACTTCTAAAAAACCCCAGTCTGACTGGGGCATGCAGTGTGGGCCGAAGCCCACCTGTATTACGCACGACATTACTATCTCAGCTGTGTTGGGCAATGCAATGGGATATTTTTATGTACCGCCGGTGGGTTCCAGGGAGCCACCCATGCTGTAGGTGCACACGGAGTTTTTAATACATCTGTACACTTCTAAAGAACCCCAGTCTGACTGGGGCATGCAGTGTGGGCCGAAGCCCACCTGTATTACGCACGACATTACTACCTCAGCTGTGTTGGGCAATGCAATGGGATATTTCTATGTACCGCCGGTGGCTTCCTGGCACCCACCCAGGCAGTGGGTCCACAGGGAGTTTAACCTACATGTGTCCACTTCTAAAGAACCCCAGTCTGACTGGGGCATGCAGTGTGGGCCGAAGCCCACCTGCATTAAGCACGACATTACTACCTCAGCTGTGTTGGGCAATGCAATGGGATATTTTTATGTACCGCCGGTAGGTTCCAGGGAGCCACCCATGCTGTAGGTGCACACGGAGTGTAACCTACATGTGTCCACTTGTAAAGAACCCCGGTCAGACTGGGGCATGCAGTGTGGGCCGAAGCCCACCTGTATTACGCACGACATTACTACCTCAGCTGTGTTGGGCAATGCAATGGGGTATTTTTGTGTACCGCCGGTGGGTTCCAGGGAGCCACCCATGCTGTAGGTGCACACGGAGTTTTTAATACATCTGTACACTTCTAAAAAACCCCAGTCTGACTGGGGCATGCAGTGTGGGCCGAAGCCCACCTGTATTACGCACGACATTACTATCTCAGCTGTGTTGGGCAATGCAATGGGATATTTTTATGTACCGCCGGTGGGTTCCAGGGAGCCACCCATGCTGTAGGTGCACACGGAGTTTTTAATACATCTGTACACTTCTAAAGAACCCCAGTCTGACTGGGGCATGCAGTGTGGGCCGAAGCCCACCTGTATTACGCACGACATTACTACCTCAGCTGTGTTGGGCAATGCAATGGGATATTTCTATGTACCGCCGGTGGCTTCCTGGCACCCACCCAGGCAGTGGGTCCACAGGGAGTTTAACCTACATGTGTCCACTTCTAAAGAACCCCAGTCTGACTGGGGCATGCAGTGTGGGCCGAAGCCCACCTGCATTAAGCACGACATTACTACCTCAGCTGTGTTGGGCAATGCAATGGGATATTTTTATGTACCGCCGGTAGGTTCCAGGGAGCCACCCATGCTGTAGGTGCACACGGAGTGTAACCTACATGTGTCCACTTGTAAAGAACCCCGGTCAGACTGGGGCATGCAGTGTGGGCCGAAGCCCACCTGTATTACGCACGACATTACTACCTCAGCTGTGTTGGGCAATGCAATGGGATATTTCTATGTACCACCGGTGGCTTCCTGGCACCCACCCATGCTGTGGGTCGACAGGGACTTCACAATAGGGAGTTGTACCTGCCTGTGTCTATGAATTAAAAAGCCCGATCTAACTGGGGCATGCAGACACCTTGACAGAATGAATAGTGTGTGGCACATAGGTTCCCTATTGCTATGCCTACGTGTGCAGCTCCTGATGGCGGTGGCACAGGATTCTATTTCTCATTGCTTCTGTACAGCATTGTGGGCTATCGCCCCGCCCCTTTTAAAGAGGGCCGCTGCCTAGCCATGCCAACCCTCTGCAGTGTGTGCCTGCAGTTCCTCCTCATGGCAGACGCACTTCTAAATAGACATGAGTGTGGCGTGGCATGAGGGCAGCTGAAGGCTGCGCAGGGACACTTTGGTGTGCGCTGTGGGGGGGAGGGGGGCGGTTGGTCAGCATGTAACCCAGGAGAAGTGGCAGCGGAGTGTCATCCAGGCAGTGATTGTGCTTTGTTGTAGCTAGTGTGGTGCTTAGCAAAGGTATGCCATGCTAATGAGGGCTTTTCAGAAGTAAAAGTTGTTGGGAGGGGGGGGGGCCCACTCTTGCCGGTATTATGGCTTAATAGTGGGACCTGTGAACTTGAGATGCAGCCCAACATGTAGCCCCTCGCCTGCCCTATCCGTTTCTGTGTCATTCCCATCACTTTCTTGAATTGCCCAGATTTTCACACATGAAAACCTTAGCGAGCATCGGCGAAATACAAAAATGCTCTGGTCGCCCATTGACTTCAATGGGGTTCGTTGCTCGAAACGAACCCTCGAACATCGCGGGAAGTTCGTTCCGAATAACGAACACCCGAACATTTTGGTGTTCGCTCATCTCTATTCATAAACATTATATAAATATATTTTCTTTCAATTTCTACCAAAGAACTTCCAAATGGTCAACTGTGCCATCAGCAAAGATTTGGATTTCTAGACCATGGAGTGAATTACCTACAGGATAGACTCCTTGCTAGAGATGGGTGGCACCTTGCAAAGACAGAAAAGCATATATTTGGAAGGTGCCTTGCTACACTCATCAGGAGAGCTTTACACTTGAATAATATGAGAAGGGAAGTGAAAGGCCAGGGAAAATATACAACTAATTAGTACAAATTGTGAATCTTGCTATTAGAAGTCGAAAGAAAGAAAAAAGACAAAACATTCGGAAGGAAAGTAGAGGAGCAAGAGACACCCATCAAAATAAAATGTTACTATACAAATGCACAGAGCATGGGAAACAAGTAAGGAGAATTAGAGCTCATAACACAGGAAAGAAATGTGATGTCATAGGTATCACAGAAACTTTTGGACAGAAATGTACAAGAAGGTTGGGATATGTTCCAAAATGAGATTCTCAAAACACAACTGTTAACAATCCCTAAAAGGGGGCGCGGCTTAGCTACAGAGCGGGAAGGACGTGCCCCATTCCGCTCTCTAGCAAACCCTTCTAAGGAGCGCAATAAACTGCAGAAAATCAACTGCCACAGACACCAAAGATGGTCTACTTACCATCAGGAAGACCGGTGACCTGGTAGGAGACTAAGGACTTTTGGAGCTCCACAGCGGACGAATGGCTCCAGCGGCACAGAGCGATTCCCGCCTCACCTTCCCCCCCCTGGCCATCTTCTTACCTCGATCTCCTGTCGCCGGGGCTGGATACGGACCGCTCGGACGACATCTCCCCCCGCCGAGCGTACCCGCAGCAGACACTAGAGCCGGGTGAGTGCCTCTGCCAGTAAACCTCGACGTGAGCGCTCTCCGCTGCCGGACCCGCGGGTGGCCCTGGTGACGCTTCCCCCCGCGCCTACGGAGACATTCAGGCACAGGGACTCTTCTCCCCTACTGAGACGAGGCAGCCAGGTGTTGAGGAATACGAGGAGACTGCACATACCGAGGACTGAGCCTACAGGAGAGGGTGCGGAGTCACCATCCCCCCTCCCTCTCTCTCCATTTAACTCACAGCCGGAACAGATGGGCCAGCAGGGAGATCATCACCCCCTCTACCCCCCCTCTCTGGACCCACAGACGCTGCATGAGACATATAAGACTGTGCCACCCGAGATCTAAAGGAGCACCCCCCTCCCCTGCAAGAGATTTAAAGCAGAGCCGCAGAGGGTTCTCCACTTTTACCTCTCATACGTCTCTAACACCACAGCCTGAGGTCTCAGGCCACCCAAAATCAATCCACACCAACGTTTAAACTATACACAGAATCAGAGAGGCGCATTAACCCTTGGTGGCCCAACAACTCCAGCAGACAAATACGATATAACACAGCTTCCTGAAGCTTCAAGACGCCACTCACCTCTAACCAAACGCCATCAGGAGCCAAGAGAACCCACATAAAATCTGAATCTCCTTCGCAACTACCTATCTAAAGGTCCCAGGGAGACAAAATCTCTTCTCTCTCAATCCTGTGAGTCTAAAAATGATTTCTGCCGCAAAAAAAAAAATACAAGAAGGATGCTGTGCTTAGCTAACTACTACGTAGACACCACCGAGACTTCAGCAGAACCTAACACGCGACCTGACCTCAACATGGTTAAAACTAACAGAAACAATAAAAATCAACTAGAAATGGATAAATACTTAAAGAAAAAACATCACTCGCCAGCGGCGCAAAGAGTTAAAATTACACACGAAGCCTCTAACGACCAAGACCTGATCGACTCTGACAGAGACTGTGGCTCAACACACTCGGACCAAGACGAAGAACAAGATAGAGGCCCAATCTCTCGCTCCTTCATCAAAAAAATACTAACCAAAGCTCTCTCCCCGGTCTGACAAGAACTTGCCGACATCAAAACAGATGTCAAACATATAGGCCGCAGGGTAGATCACTTGGAGAACACCCAACTAGAATTAAAGGGGTTGTCCGGCCACACAGGGTAAAAAATTTTTATAATGCTGCTGCTTCCCTTTCAGTAAGGATAGTAGCATACAGGGGCTCAAACCGGCAGGCAGATCAGCTGGAATGCCAGTTTCATACCTTAGAATCTGATCTTCACTGCAGCTTTCAAAGATGGCGCCTCTGTGCTGCCTTCCCACAATGCTCTGCTCTACAGTCTCTCCCCGCCCAGGCCCCGCCCCCTGCTGCATACTATACTCAGAGGGGGTGTGGCCAGGGGAGACTGCGTTATACACTCATGGTTCAGGATAAAATCCTGGCATGAGTGTAAACAGCAGCACAGTGTATAGTGTGTATAATGGAGAGGGGCTGGGGAGAGCCGAGAGAGAACTCTCCTGCAGCCCCCCACTGCAAGGCTACCTACTGCCCCCCCCCCCCACCCTGCTAAAGTAAAGTAAAACAAAACATTTCCCCACACACACATGCCCCCATAGTGCCCCTCCCACAGCGACCCGCCCCCCTCACAATGACCCCCCCCCACTGTGCACTCTCCCACAGTGCCCCCATAATGATCCCCCACAGTGCCACAAACAGTGCCCTCTACAGTACCCCCTACACATGCCCCCCCACAGTGCCCCCCAGTGTCACCCCTACAGTGCCCTCCAAAGTAGCCCCCCTTATTCCCCCCAACCACAGCATTCTCCACAGTCCCCCCTCAACAGTGCCCCCCCAGTATTCCCCCACACAGTGCCCTCCACAGTACCCCCCTACACATGCCACCCCCCAGAGTCCCCCCCAGTGCACTCCAAAGTAGCCCCCCTCCACATGCCCCCCACAGTCCCCCCATCCACAGCGTCCCTATACAGTGCCCCCCCTGTGACCTCCCCCACAGAGTCCCCCTTTACAGTGCCCACACACAAGTACCACCTGCCCCTCCCCCCTACAAGTACAGTGATACCTATATATAGATAACACAGGATCCACCATTCACAACAGACACAGCTCACCTCCTCCCCTCCCTGCACAGGCAGGATTATACTGTGTGAAAAATTGCTGTGACAGCCCCACGCTACCCCCCCCCCCCCCAGCGCGGCAAATTACTGTTACAGCCCCCTCCAACCCCACGTGACAAATTACTGTGACAAACCACACACCCCCCCCCCCCCCACAGCTACAAATCTATGTGACGGGACACCCCACAGCGACAAGTCTATGTGACCGCACACCCCACAGCGACAAGTCTCTGTGACCGCACACTCCACCGCGACAAGTCTATGTGACCGCACACCCCACCGCGACAAGTCTATGTGACCGCACACCCCACCGCGACAAGTCTATGTGACCGCACACCCCACCGCTACAAGTCTATGTGACCACACACCCCACCGCTACAAGTCTATGTGACCGCACACTCCACCGTGACAAGTCTATGTGACCGCACACTCCACCGCGACAAGTCTATGTGACCACACACCCCTCCGCTACAAGTCTATGTGACCGCACACCCCACCGCTACAAGTCTATGTGACCGCACACCCCACCGTACAAGTTTATGTGACCGCACACTCCACCGTGACAAGTCTATGTGACCGCACACTCCACCGTGACAAGTCTATGTGACCGCACACCCCACCGCTACAAGTCTATGTGACCGCACACCCCACCGCTACAAGTCTATGTGACCGCACACACCACCGCTACAAGTCTATGTGACCGGACACTCCACCACGACAAGTGTATGTGACCGCACACCCCACCGCTACAAGTCTATGTGACCGCACACCCCACCGCTACAAGTCTATGTGACCGCACACTCCACCGCGACAAGTCTATGTGACCGCACACCCCACCGCTACAAGTCTATGTGACCGCACACCCCACCACTACAAGTTTATGTGACCGCACACCCCACCGCTACAAGTCTATGTGACCGCACACCCCACCGCTACAAGTCTATGTGACCGCACACCCCACCGTACAAGTTTATGTGACCGCACACTCCACCGTGACAAGTCTATGTGACCGCACACTCCACCGTGACAAGTCTATGTGACCGCACACCCCACCGCTACAAGTCTATGTGACCGCACACCCCACCACTACAAGTCTATGTGACCGCACACCCCACCACTACAAGTCTATGTGACCGCACACCCCACCGCTACAAGTCTATGTGAGCGGACACTCCACCGCGACAAGTCTATGTGACCGCACACCCCACCGCTACAAGTCTATGTGACCGCACACCCCACCGCTACAAGTCTATGTGACCGCACACCCCACCGCGACAAGTCTATGTGACCGCACACCCCACCGCTACAAGTCTATGTGACCGCACACCCCACCACTACAAGTCTATGTGACCGCACACTCCACCGCGACAAATCTATGTGACCGCACACTCCACCGCGACAAGTCTATGTGACCGCACACCCCACCACTACAAGTCTATGTGACCGCACACCCCACCGCTACAAGTCTATGTGACCGCACACCCCACCACTACAAGTCTATGTGACCGCACACCCCACCGCTACAAGTCTATGTGAGCGGACACTCCACCGCGACAAGTCTATGTGACCGCACACCCCACCGCTACAAGTCTATGTGACCGCACACCCCACCGCTACAAGTCTATGTGACCGCACACCCCACCGCGACAAGTCTATGTGACCGCACACCCCACCGCTACAAGTCTATGTGACCGCACACCCCACCACTACAAGTCTATGTGACCGCACACTCCACCGCGACAAGTCTATGTGACCGCACACTCCACCGCGACAAGTCTATGTGACCGCACACCCCACCACTACAAGTCTATGTGACCGCACACCCCACCGTACAAGTTTATGTTACCGCACACTCCACCACTACAAGTCTATGTGACCGCACACTCCACCGCGACAAGTCTATGTGACCGCACACCCCTCCGCTACAAGTCTATGTGACCGCGCACCCCACCGCTACAAGTCTATGTGACCGCACACCCCACCGTACAAGTTTATGTGACCGCACACTCCACCGTGACAAGTCTATGTGACCGCACACCCCACCGCTACAAGTCTATGTGACCGCACACCCCACCACTACAAGTCTATGTGACCGCACACCCCACCGCTACAAGTCTATGTGACCGGACACTCCACCGCGACAAGTCTATGTGACCGCACACCCCACCGCTACAAGTCTATGTGACCGCACACCCCACCGCTACAAGTCTATGTGACCGCACACCCCACCACTACAAGTCTATGTGACCGCACACCCCACCGCAACAAGTCTATGTGACCGCACACCCCACCGCGACAAGTCTATGTGACCGCACACCCCACCGCTACAAGTCTATGTGACCGCACACCCCACCACTACAAGTTTATGTGACCGCACACCCCACCGCTACAAGTCTATGTGACCGCACACCCCACCACTACAAGTCTATGTGACCGCACACCCCACCGCTACAAGTCTATGTGAGCGGACACTCCACCGCGACAAGTCTATGTGACCGCACACCCCACCGCTACAAGTTTATGTGACCGCACAACCCACCGCTACAAGTCTATGTGACCGCACACCCCACCGCGACAAGTCTATGTGACCGCACACCCCACCGCTACAAGTCTATGTGACCGCACACCCCACCACTACAAGTCTATGTGACCGCACACTCCACCGCGACAAGTCTATGTGACCGCACACCCCACCACTACAAGTCTATGTGACCGCACACCCCACCGTACAAGTTTATGTTACCGCACACTCCACCACTACAAGTCTGTGTGACCGCACACTCCACCGCGACAAGTCTATGTGACCGCACACCCCTCCGCTACAAGTCTATGTGACCGCACACCCCACCGCTACAAGTCTATGTGACCGCACACCCCACCATACAAGTTTATGTGACCGCACACTCCACCGTGACAAGTCTATGTGACCGCACACCCCACCGCTACAAGTCTATGTGACCGCACACCCCACCACTACAAGTCTATGTGACCGCACACCCCACCGCTACAAGTCTATGTGACCGGACACTCCACCGCGACAAGTCTATGTGACCGCACACCCCACCGCTACAAGTCTATGTGACCGCACACCCCACCGCTACAAGTCTATGTGACCGCACACCCCACCACTACAAGTCTATGTGACCGCACACCCCACCGCAACAAGTCTATGTGACCGCACACCCCACCGCTACAAGTCTATGTGACCGCACACCCCACCGCTACAAGTCTATGTGACCGCACACCCCACCGCTACAAGTCTATGTGACCGGAAACTCCACCGTGACAAGTCTATGTTACCGCACACCCCACCGCTACAAGTCTATGTGACCGCACACCGCACCGCTACAAGTCTATGTGACTGCACACCCCACCACTACAAGTCTATGTGACCGCACACTCCACCGCGACAAGTCTATGTGACCGCACACCCCACCGCTACAAGTCTATGTGACCGCACACCCCACCGCTACAAGTCTATGTGACCGCACACCCCACCACTACAAGTCTATGTGACCGCACACCTCACCGCAACAAGTCTATGTGACCGCACACCCCACCGCTACAAGTCTATGTGACCGCACACCCCACCGCTACAAGTCTATGTGACCGCACACCCCACCGCTACAAGTCTATGTGACCGGAAACTCCACCGTGACAAGTCTATGTTACCGCACACCCCACCGCGACAAGTCTATGTGACCGCACACCCCACCGCTACAAGTCTATGTGACTGCACATCCCACCGCTACAAGTCTATGTGACCGCACACTCCACCGCGACAAGTCTATGTGACCGCACACTCCACCGCGACAAGTCTATGTGACCGCACACCCCACCACTACAAGTCTATGTGACCGCACACCCCTCCGCTACAAGTCTATGTGACCGCACACCCCACCGCTACAAGTTTATGTGACCGCACACTCCACCGTGACAAGTCTATGTGACCACACACCCCACCGCGATAAGTCTATGTGACCGGACACCTCACCGCTACAAGTCTATGTGACCGCACACCCCACCGCGACAAGTCTATGTGACCACACACTCCACCGCTACAAGTCTATGTGACCGCACACTCCACCGCGACAAGTCTATGTGACCGCACACCCCACCGCTACAAGTCTATGTGACCGCACACCCCCCCCCCTGCGACTTCTGACAGCCGGGTCTCCTGACACCACTAGCACACACACATCACTGCACCCCCGCCCCCCCCCCCGGACTTCCTGACACCACTAGCACACACACACACATCACTGCACCCCCGCCCCCCCCCCCCCCCCCCCCTCCGGGACTTCTGACAGTCGGGTCTCCTGACACCACTAGCACACACACATCACTGCACCCCCGCCCCCCTCCCCGGACTTGTGACAGCCGGGTCTCCTGACACCACTAGCACACACACACACACACACACACACCACTGCACCCCCCCCCCCCCTGCGACTTTTGTCAGCTGGGTCCCCACACACCACTTGCACACATCCATCCATCCTCCCCCCTCCTCTCCCTCTCCCCCCCCCCCCCGTGAGAGCCCGCCCCTCCACTCATTCTTACCTTGGAGATGAAGAGCTAGCAGCCACGCCTCCCCTGCAGGCAGAACTGAGCTTCCCAGCGGCTGAAGTCCTTCTGCACATGCTCAGAGCTGTGCTGGAGAAGCACGTCCCCGTCATCCCGACAAGAAGAGGACAAGAGACTTGTCGGAACCAATGGCAACCGAGGAGCAACACAGGGGGGGCACCCCAAAAGGTAAGTGAATAACTTCTGTTTGCCTAATTTACAATGCACAATGTATATTACAAAGTGCATTGTATTGGGCAAACAGAAGTAATGAGATCTAATGTTTATGGCCGGACAACCCCTTTAATCCACCACAGCGAGGCAGTACAGAGCAATCTACTATCTCAACAAGACCATCTCAACCAAGCCTTCCTTCTCTTGGAGGACCAGGAGAACAGGAGCAGGAGAAAAAACGTCAGAATAAGAAGTCTTCCAGAGTCCACTGCACCAGAAGCTCTTAAATCAGCGGCCATACAAATATTTGGCTCTCTCCTGGGAGAAGAGAGGGCAGATAATATCACTATTGAACGAATCCACAGAGCTTTGCGACCTAGGCCTATCGCTTCAGCCCCTCCGCGAGATGTCATATGCGGACTACTAAGCTACGTAGATACTGCAGATATCTTTCAAAAAGCACGAGAGACCCAAGATACACTATTTGAAAACAGCAAAATATTACTCTTCCAGGACTTAGCACCAAGCACGCTAGCGCTTATTGAAACCTTTAACAGATGCCTTGAAAGCGAAAAAATTCCCAGTGAAATGGCTCTTCCCATTTGGCTTAGCTACCTTCAACGACGGGCAACAAAGAACCATTCGAACTCCAGAAGACCTAGACAAAGCATGGGAAAAATTAGACATCTCGCCGATCGACATCCCCTCCTGGCTACCAGTACAAAGCCAACATGTGATACCTCTGCTCTCGAAACCGGAGGACTGGAAGATCAGCTCAAAACTCAAGTCAACTAAGAAGTCCCAACCTTCCAATAAATAATTAACCACAATATTCATTTTCCAAAAGGACAATCTACACCCCAGCTCAGAGGTTTACGCCTCGGACTCTCCACACCCACCGCCCCCCTCCCTCTCCTTACCTCTCTCCCTATCATTCTCTTCCTCTTCCTAACCTTGCAGGGCAAGAACAAGCCACCGCAGCTGGACAGAGGACTTTACAGTTCCTACGGAGGAGATGGGGGACACCCCCACCACCAAATACATCAGAGACTTGTGAGTCATAACCAGCTACCAGCAGTTGGCGCGCGGGGAGGGCTGGGGAGTTGTGTACGGTCAACATGCTATACCTGTTTTTCATTTGTGGAGGTCCCTCCTAATGACCCCGGGCCCCCGGACCCACAGAAGTACCCCATGAAGCGGGACGTGGGGGAATCGGGACCCCCGGCCATCGGGACAGGTCTTATCCTGAATTTAGCTAATCCTTGTTATAATGTTTTTAGACTCTGTTACAAAAGGCTGTTCACATACAGCTTAGTTCGGTTAGTTTCAATAACAATAGGAGTTGTCTGACATTACAAGCCAAAATATTTAAGATAAAATCTCACTCAAAGACGACTCGCTATTTTCTCTAATACGACGTCTCGGTGGTCTGCTAGAATCAATGGAGTGCGTCCAGCCACCCCCCAAACACGCAGGTGGGATTTGTCACCTAGGCCTGGCCTTCTATGCAACTGGCTTAGTCCTTGCGGTGAAGAGCTCGGCCACTGTTCGGTGGCTCCACCCACACCTGGGTTTTCGCAGACCTTACTACCCGCCACACAAAGTGATGGGTTACGTTAATAGTTCTTGTTGTTTGATCGTCGAGAAGGAGCGCCCGAGGACAGTAGAAACACTAATAGATACCATTTGTACACAACTTAACACACACATATTATGACTAACATAAAATATACATCCTTCAATGTAAGAGGGATGAACACCCCTGAAAAAAGAAGTCAAATAATGACACTACTGAAAAAATTGAAATCCGAAATAGTATTCCTCCAAGAGACCCACTTAAAACATAACCACATACCAAAACTTCCCATACACATATAAAACCAATGGTTCCACAGTACATACACATCCGCATCTAGAGGAGTGACCATCGCAATAGGGCAAAATGCCCCCTTTACACCTATTCTCCAGAAAATAGACCCATATGGTAAGTACATTTTCCTGAAAGGCACGATAGCAAACAACAAAGTGACCCTTGCTAACTTATACGCCCCAAACCACAATCGGGTCCCGTGGCTCATACGCACTTTAACCAACTTCGCAGACTTTGCAGAAGGGCTCATAGTCGTAGGCGGAGACTTTAATCTAGTTCTGGACACCTCCAGGGACACCACATCTACCACCCCATCAGTCCCCAACAAACATATACGCAGACTTAAAGCTACCCTCTCTGAACTGAACCTGCACGACATATGGAGAATATTACACCTCGAAGACAGGGGGTACACATACTTCTCCCACATACACACAACATACCACAGGTTAGATTACCTCCTTGTGTCTGGAAAACATATAATAAACACTCAAGACACAGACATTGGTCAAATCACAATTTTTGACCACGCAACAGTCTCAGTCTCACTCCCCATAAACAACCTCCCCATTAGAGAATGGACCTGGAGACTGAACCCCACACTACTAAGCGACAAACTCCACTGCACAATATTATCAGACAAGCTAAAAGAATTCTTTGAGTTAAACTATACCCCAGACATCCCTACACCGACCGAATGGGAAGCCCACAAGGCTTTTATTAGTGGTGAATTAATAGCCCTAGGCAGGAGAGTGAAGAAACAAAGGGAGAGGGATGTAGATTCCTTGCTAACACAGATATCCAACTTAGAACAAATTCATAAGCACTCACTAAACAATGATAAACTCCAAGAACTAAAAGATCTCAGAGACAAACTCAAAAACATTCTGAACATCAAAACAGCAAAGACCCTCCTCTAATCTAAATATAAAATCTATATGCACGGCGACAAAGGTTCCAAGACAATGTCCAACCTCATCAAGAAACAAAAGAAAAAACCTTCATACACAAAATAAAAACAACAGGCCAAACTGTAGATTCTACTGCGGACATTGTGATGGAATTTGAAAAATTCTATAAAAACCTGTACAACCTCCCTAGTGACGAACGGAAAGGGGAACATAAAAACCTTAACAGCATATCTCAATCATTTATAGAATCCCTCACCCTACCCAGCCGAACTGAAGAAGATAAAACCAACCCGTTTATCCCCAATCACCTCTCCAGAGGTCGAAAAAAATTCTCAAATCAATCCCCAATGGAAAAAGCCCAGGGCCGGATGGCCTACCAATCATATACTATAAAACCTTTTCCAAAACGCTCATCTCACACCTCACAAACCTATGTAATACACTTCTTACAGGTGGACAATTCCCTAAACAAGCCTTAGAAGCATTTGTCACCCTGATACCAAAGGAAGGGAAAGACCCAGTACAATGTGGCAATTATAGATCCATTTCCCTATTAAACACAGACCTTAAGATCTGGGCAAAATTGTTCGCATAACGTATCTCACCTCTACTTCCTAAACTAATACATGCTGACCAAGGGGGGTTTGTATTAGGTTGAGAAGGGAAAATGAACACATCTCGCATCATCAATGCTATCCATTACGCCAAACTTAACAAAATCCCGCTGGTCCTATTGAGAACAGATGCCGAAAAGGCCTTCGACAGAGTGAGCTGGAGTTTTATGAGAGTCGCATTACAGAAGTTTGGTCTGCCAGATCAGTTCATCGAGGCCATATTTAGCATGTACTCAGCCCCCACAGCTAGGCTCCAAATAAACGGTACTCTGTCGAGGCCTTTTGCCATCACCAATGGGACCAGGCAGGGTTGCCCTCTTTTCCCCGCCCTTTTTATGTTGGTCATGGAAATCCTACTTCAACGAATCAGACAATACCCCAATAATAAGGGGTTAAGTATAGGAAACCTCACGCACACAACAGCTGCTTTTGAGGATGACCTTTTGGTGCTCATGACCAACCCGGAGAGGGCCTTCCCTGCAATCCTAGACATCTTTGAACAATTCGGTAAAATCTCAAATTTTAAAATTAATTATGAAAAATCAGAAGCTCTAAACATTTCAGCTCCAACCAACAAGATTAAACAGATCAAAAAAACACTCCCCTTTAAATGGCCCACTTCCAGCATCAAATACTTAGGCATCACTATAACTGCAGACCCACGCCTCCTTTATAAGGCAAACTCCCCCCCCCCCTCCTCCAAAAAATACAAAACCAACTACACAATATCAACACACCCCTGCTGTCGTGGCTGGGTAGAAAAAAACTGGTATCAACCTAAATACTACCATATATTCTCTATGTTCCACAAACAGTCCCGATAGAGATCCCCTGCAAATTCTTCTTAAATCTTAACAAACTGTTCAGGACATTTATTTGGAATAAGCGGAAACCACGACTAGCATTTTCATACTTGACACAAAAGAAGCCGCAAGGAGGTTTTTGCCTACCAGACATATCTACCTATTACAAAGCGATCCACATGGCTAGATGGTTTGACTTGGTGGATCGCAAACTAGACTCACCCTTTTTAAATCTAGAGAGAACACTAATAGATCAAATTGGTCAATTCCTCCTTTGGACCAACAATAAAATGTCTTATAAAAAACAAACACTCAGCCCGACACTAAGAGGCACAATCAAAGTAATGCATTCTATCAGAACAGAAACGGGAGATCAACACAAGCTAGCACCAATGATCCCCGCATCACTGGTCCCCTCTATTATAGCTAATAAGCTAATTAAACCAACCAACACCTGGGCTAAACTAAATTCTCTAACAATCCAAGACATCATTAAGGGAACTAAAATAAACAACCCCTCACATATCGACCTGCTCTTACCAAACCACTCTCTAAACTTCCTAGAAATATCAGGTATCTATTCCTCACTCAAAAAGCTTCAGGAGAAATATCAAAGAGAACTGCGAGACCCACTTTGGTTCGAAGCTTACCTCACTGTCCCAGAGAGACCAAAGAAACTCATGACACACCTATACAGAGGCCTACTTTTGAACGCCGCGCCCGACAAGCCATGGTTTCTTAGAGTTTGGGAAGGAGAATTGGGGACAACCTTTGATAGGGAAGAGACTAAAAAAATCTTGACAAACTCACATGGTTTCTCGAAATGCGTCCGCATTCAGGAAAACTCATTCAAATTGACAACACCGGTCTTGCTCTCCAAACTTAATGCTACACAAACCGACAGATGTTGGAGATGTGACTCAGATAGAGGGAACCTAGTACACATTGGCGGCACTGTCCACAAATCAAGCCCTTCTGGCAAAACCTCACAAACCAGATAAATAAAATATGTAACACCACATACACATTTACACCCGAGGAAGTTTTACTTTGGAAACTCTCGAAACAGTTCACACCCTCAAAAAGTTGTCTCCCCACCATACT
Source organism: Eleutherodactylus coqui (assembly GCF_035609145.1). Taxonomy (NCBI): domain Eukaryota; kingdom Metazoa; phylum Chordata; class Amphibia; order Anura; family Eleutherodactylidae; genus Eleutherodactylus; species Eleutherodactylus coqui. Next base: position 113,980,820 of record NC_089842.1, on the reverse strand, counting down.
AATTGCGGTAGCAAAACTACTCATTGCACCACTATGGAAATCAAATCATACACCTACGATAGCACAGTGGAAAGATAAAATTTCACAAATCTATAGATTTGAGGAACTAGCCGCATGGGAAACCAACTCGAGGGAAGAATTCCTCAAATTCTGGTCACTGTGGTACACACACCTAAAAGACTAGATAACACAGCTCTATCCAAGTAGCCTTAAACGGGGTGACGTATAAGAGTATCTAGCAGCAACATACTCACTTGGGTGCTCCTCTCGATGGCTGTGTTTCCCCCCCTCTTGTTAAGTTTCTTACCAATGATCGCAAATAAAAAGCCGGGACGCTGTAACAGGTGCGGGCGGGAGCCCTCAGTAGATCCGATTTACCAAATCGTTTCCTCCATTGTCCTCTCCCCCACTCGCATACCTCGCTGATTACACATTTGAACAGACCCCTAACGATGTGGGGATGTGGCTCCCACACGCACACATAGCACCCATCAGCTGATTGTACCCAACCTATATCTATACAACCTTCAAAGCAAGAATTGCGCACCTTATCCCTACCCAAATATGTAACGCTCATAATTTTTTGATCTGATAATAATGTCCTATAACGGCTTTATTTATGTAAGAAGCCACCCATTGTTTGTATACGATTATCTCTGTATTCAATAAAAACAAGATTGTTTTAAAAAAATAAACTATCCCTAAAAGAAGGAAGAATGGGAAGTATTTAAAGAGACCAGGATGGATAAACACAGAACTTAAATACATGCTAAAAAGGAAGAAAAATCGGTTTATTAAATGGATAGAGCAGGTCATATCCAAAGAATATAATGCAGTCTGCAAAAACTGTAGTGCAAGTGTCAGAATAGCTAAAGCTGATAATGAACTGAGTCTTGCTAGAAAGGCCAAAAGCAATAAATGGGATTATTTGGGGTATATCAAAAGCAAAAGAAAATTCAAAGATGCCATAGAATGTTTACAGGATGAAAATTGTGAATTGGTTAAAAATTATGTTGAGATGGCAGAACCTTTAAATTCCTATTTCATATTCATTTTTTCTCAGGAAGTAAATGTAACATAAACTGATTTCCCCTGTACTATTGAAGGAATAATAGAATGCAGGCCATCTATAAGCAGAAAATGGTGAGGGAATCCTTAGCTAACTTAAATGAATTCAATTCTCAGGGTGCATATGAATTACATCATCGGATACTGTAGGAAGCAGCAGAAGTAATTACTAAACCACTCCCCTCAATCTTTGAAAATTCCTTGAGAACAGGAGAAGTCCCAGAAGATTAAAGAAGGCCAAATGTTGTGCCTATCTTCAAAAAAGGGAAGAAGGTGGACTAAGGCAACTACAGGCCTGTGAGCCTAACTTCTATAGTGGGAAATACCTTTGAAGAAATTATTAAACAGCTTGTATGCAAGTGCTTGGGTAAGAATATAGTAATTAATCAGAGCCAGCATGGGTTTGTAATAAACAAGTCATGCTAGACCAATTTAATTGTCTTCTATTACAGAATCACGGACTGGTTTGATCAGGTAAATGAAACTGATGTAATATATTTTGACATTAGCAAAGCATTTGACAAAATATTTCATATGAACCTTATTGAAAAAATAACCAAATATGGCATTGACAAGGCAACTGTTACGTGAATTCACTGGCTTAGTGATTCACTGCTACAGTCCTGAGATCCTTCTGGTCTTTGCTTAGGAACAGCTACTAATCAGAGGCCGCAGCAGGCATGTGCCGATCTCCCAGCTGAAATGTCCCAGCTCCCAGTAATGGCACTTTTTTAAACGAAGACTTTGTGGACCATCTTATCACAGCCAGACAACTCCTTTTATCTAATACTTCTTAAAACCACACTAAAGTGGTTCTACACTTCGATCAGTCCCTACTTGTTAGAAGATTCCCTTGACAATAAGATCATAAGTATCACCCTTCCAGGACCTGCAGGATTACAGCAATCAGCTGTAATCTGTGAGGAACCATGACAGTGACTGTTCAATTTCCATGCAGCACAACCACATGGAAAATTCAGCATTACACAGTGCCCTTTCAAATCAACAGATTAACCTAGCAATGCAGTGCAGGACAGATCCTTCAAAATGATAGACAATCTTTGTGATTGCTCTTGACTTAAAATTGCATAGTAGGGTAGATGATAATGGGTAGTCTCAAGTAAATAGCCCTTTGTAAGAGCAGGACCACCAAAGCTTTCCTACAGTATGTCAATGCCATTAATTTTTCTCAGAAAGAGCAGACTGCTGGGTGACCTTGAAGTCTTCTGGTTACAGTAAGAGAAAAGGAGAAAGGAGGCTTAAAATGCTTGTGTGACCAGAACCATCCAAATATCTTCAACAATTACTAAAACGTGAGATGCTAAGATGATGGCATGGTGTTATTTCACTTTATGTATCATCAATAACCAGGGGTGCAGCTGTCCACTTGTCTCCCTGCAACTCATTGATCATGGTGTAGAATAAATATCAAAGTGGGAAAAAAGACAAAACCAGCATGCACCCATGAGTATATATATAAGATAAGAGTGTATTTAACCCTTTATGTCCAGGTCACATTCTGCTGTTCTGGTATTTCCACTTTAAAAAATCATCTTTTTAATATATTTTTTTCTGTGACATATCTACATGAGGGCTTTTTTTGCAGGATGAGTTGTATTTTTAGATAGCACCATTTAACATACCATATAATATATTGGAAAACTTTAAAAAAAATTTAAGTTGGGCGAAATGAGAAATAATGTAATTGCACCATTTTGGAGGGGGTTGTTTTTATGGCACTCAGCCCACAGTAACAAATTAGATGTTATATTTAGTATGTGGGTCATACAATTGCAGCAATATCAAATAAATACTTCAAAAAAATACTTATTTTTATAAAAAAAATCTATTGCTTTCTATTGCCATCTATTAACGCCCATAACTTTAAAACAAAATCTAACAGGGCTGCGTGATGGCTTATTTTTTGCATGGTGATCTAGTTTTTCTTGGTATGATTTTGGGGTATATTAAAGCTTTTATGGTAGTGTATTAACTTTTTTTGGAGGTGATCAAAGAAAGCACAATTCTGCATTGCATTTTTATCTTACAATGTTCACCATGCAGGATTAATTATGTGATGTTTTAATAAACTAGACCCTTATGAATGCAGCAATACCAGTTTTTACATTTTGTAAATTGAATTATATTTTGATGCAATGACTGGAAAAAGTTTTTTTTTTACTTTTAATTCTTTTTTATAATAATAAAAATCCTTTATTTTAGTTATTTTTAGTCCCTATAGGAGTCTGAACTTGTGATCGTTTGAGTTCTTATTTTGCATAATGCAATACCATTGTAATGCATTACCATCATGTCTAACTTGAGCATAATTCACACCATGCCCAGGACAAACACAAATAGGAGAAGAATTCATTCAAACGGACACTGAAACAGACTGAACAGTAAATGAGACTTGTGAGCAGACATCCAACAACAAATGACAAATGCTAAAACACTTACCAAGAATACTAAATGCATAAGTAGATGGAATAGCAAAAAAATACTATAAGGTATTGCGTCATATTTTGGGCCAAGATACTTAAAGGGGTGGTCTCGCGAAAGCAAGTGGGTCTATACACTTCTGTATGGCCATATTAATGCACTTTGTAATATACATCGTGCATTAAATATGAGCCATACAGAAGTTATTCACTTACCTGCTCCGTTGCTAGCGTCCCCGTTGCCATGGTTCCGTCTAACTTCGGTGTCTTCTTGCCTTTTTAGACGCGCTTGCGCAGATCCGTCTTCTCCCTTCTTCTCCCTTCGGCTCCGCTCGGCAGCATCGGCATTTTGGCTCCGCCCCCTTGTACGCATCATCGCGTAGCTCCGCCCCATGACGTATGCCGGTTCCAGCCTCCTGATTGGCTGGAATCGGCACATGACGGGGGCGGAGCTACGCGATGACGCGAAAAGGGGGCGGAGCCAAAACTCCGATGCTTCCAAGACCAGCCGAAGGGAGAAGATGCATCTGCGCAAGCGCGTCTAAAAAAGCAAGAAGACACCGAAGTTAGACGGAACCATGGCAACGGGGACGCTAGCAACGGAGCAGGTAAGTGAATAACTTCTGTATGGCTCATATTTAATGCACGATGTATATTACAAAGTGCATTAATATGGCCATACAGAAGTGTATAGACCCACTTGATTTCGCGAGACCACCCCTTTAAGCTCATGAACCCATGACAAGGGTCCTTGTTATCCTGTAAGTTCCTACCCTAATGAGAAAACTCAAACCACAGGGAGTCCTGCCTGTAAGCAGGGCGATTGTCTAAATAGGGGCAGCCCCAAGCTGGAACCGAGGTGCCTGGCTCACCATAGAAGGTAAATAGCATACAAGCTGAACAGGACACTGTTTATATCAACAGGGAATCCCACTGAAATCCTCATGCATGAAGCAACAGTAAGCAACATATGCATGACTTCAAACACCAGCGTTCTGAGAGGGAAAGATGAGAAAGATAAATGTCCAGCTCCCTCTAGCAAGTGATGCTGGCATTTATGTGTAGCAGACCGGTGGCAATTGGCGGACTGGAGCAATACACATGCAGCCAGCAAAATCATCCCACACCTGTGCAAGTGTGCTGCTGGAAACCCACAGAACTACAGATCCCTTAAGCACAATGTGACAATTACATTGTATTCAAACAAAAGAAGAAAAATCCTCAGCGCTCGACCGAGCAAGAAAATTTGGCAAGATAAAGGAATAAGTTGTATAACTTACTTCGTGGAGGTGCCTATGTGCAGGCGCCTCCTAATCCCGGATGGCGTATCACAAAGTCAGTGGACACCGGCAGCGATGAAAGTTTCACAGCTTAATACTCACAATGATATACAACGCGTTTCGGTCTGGGGCCTTTTTCAAGTATACATTATGTTAAAAATCATTCATATATGTATAAAATTTAAAATTACCTGACAAGATAAGTGTGGATGCAGCAAGTAAGGTTTCCGGATTCACCGGAGGCATCACGTGACGTTTGCATTCATCCTTCTCCCTCATTTACATGATCGGAGCTCTCTCTAGCTGCTCTCTTATATATATACATGAGATTTTCCAAGCAACCACGAACATTTGCCTTCTTCTGCAACGTTAACCCTTCACCAACTTCATCTTTTAACACCCTTCAAGTGAGCGCTACCCATCACCTCCTAATTACATTGTATTAATAGGCTACCTAATAAAGATGTGCCACATGCACGTTTTATTAGGCAAAGCATCAGGGTAGACCTTGGAGAATTGTTTGGGGCAAATAAATCCACATCGGTCAGGAAATATAAATGCCACTGTCAGAACTGACAATGGCATTTAAAAGGGTAACAGCTGTGATTGCAGCTGTTGTGGGTAAGTGTCAGCTGCAAAGACAGTGGATACCTACCTTGTATGGAGAGAGCTCAGCTCCCAAGCCAATTCTATGCACAGCATATGCTGTGGATATCTATATGCATTCTACCTGCATGGAGTATGTGCAAATAAGATGCATATACAGTAGCTGTATGTCTGTAGGGAAGGGGTTAATAAAACACAGCAAAATGCAGGCTCAGAAATCCTAGGAGTGCATATTAGTATCTAGAAAACATTTTTTTATAAACTAAATTCTATTTTTCATAGCATTCTTAGATATATTTTGGTTACTTGAGTTTCACTGAAGAGCCATATCTGCAGTTCTATCTTGGGATGCCTGGGGGTCTGATTTTTATACCATTTACTAGCTAATAGATACTACACAGGTATAATCTCTGTTCACTAGTTTTCCTACAGTATCTTCTTGACCATCTCAATGTTGACTTTTATCTGCTCCGGTATCACAATTGTTCCTAGTTCCATAGAATCTTCCATTAAACACAGCAATATGACAACAATACATAGAGAAGAATGTGCTAAACATCTTTAGTTGAAAAATATTATTATTTCTGCTATTGGTGAGCATAAACTTATTGCTGGTGCATTTTCTTAAACAGATTAAATCTTGCATTGAGCACTAAATTCTGGAAATTAAATTCATTAAAAACAAAGGTGGAAGAGGTCACGAAATGACAGAAGTAGAAATAAGTAAACCACAATTGCCTGATAATAGTAGCTTTGAATTGTCCCATAACTGAATTTTTAGAAGTAAGTAAAAGGTTTGGTTCTGTGTTAAGGTCCATTGAGACACAACGATTATCGCTCAAAATTTGCTGAAAAGCAGTCTTTTGAGCAATAATCGTTGTGTGTAACTGCACTTACATCGTGCAGTTTTCGTTCTCCGGTCGCTCATCATCATCCTTCAATTAAATCAATTAAAGTACTGAGAAGAGATAAGAAAACCCCCCACCCAGTCTCCTCATGGGCTGCATAGTGTTGCGTGTTGCATTATTGATAATGATACAGTTAGTGTTGCAGGGATAAACATTCTTCTATAATAAAAATATAAAAAAGTACAACACATTAAATGTAGAAACTGAAAAATTAAATAGGAATAGTTAAATGTAGAAAAATACATACCTGCTGTGAAAGTTTTTTTAAGATTTTCAATGGGAAATATCAAGGACTCCTCTCCAAAGACCATTTCAGGTTTATCTGAAAAGTAAGTCTCCAGAAAGTGTCTGGAATCAAAGCCATGTACATGATAGAGCTTATGAGTAGAGGAATCCATTATCTAACCTTCACAGTCTGATAAGTAAGTACTGAGTGACCGATTCTGTACCTGAAGGTCTTTATATGATTACTAGGAAATCAATCTGCAATTTTTGTTAGCAGGAATTACTTATCACATGATGAGTATTATTATCTTCATGTGATAGTCAAGGTAACGTATTATAATAGCCTAACATAAAACATTAATCAACGTCAAACAAATCTGTTTTATTGTCAAATATCAATGGGGAAAATATCCACAGAAAATTTTCAGTCTACAATAGTTTTTCAAAATGAGTGTATGATCAACCATCTAGTAGGGATTGAATAATTGATTTTAGAGTTGAACTGAAACGGACCTTGCCTAATGAAATAAAATAAATATTTAGTATAACTATACAAGTCAGCACATAACACTAGTCAACAACATTTTTGCATCTGGTGCATGGTACATCATTTCTTATGGATTTTTGGGTGTAGAATCCTAATTTTACTTTGGAAATGATGTATCACATAAGGGTTCTATGTAATTTACTTTTTTTTTCTATTTATTAAAAGTGCATTTGTGCTCTACTTTTCTGGTGAATTATGTATATATAATTAAAGCAGTGACTATGCTGAACTCTTTATTTCTATGTAAGACACAGTGGATGAAGTTCTAAATATGAACACTACAGAACATTGTAGTTGTGCGGGAATGGTACCGGCATTAGCCTATAGAGGTTCTGCTGTTTAGTGAATGTTGTAACCAGTATAAAGCACTTCTCTTTATTGTTATTTCAGCATATTGTTTTTTTCTTGAGTTTTTGTACCTCAATTTGTGTTTACCTGTGTACTTTGTATTTCCTGTGTGAGCTAGTGAATCATTCTGATATATCAAACTTATAGTTAGTACGATGGCAACTGCTAAACTTTGTTGTTGTGTAAACCACCCCGACAACTTGAGGGACTTACCTCTTAAGGAGCAACTTGTGGAAAACCCTATTGAAAGGCAGCATTCCTTCAAGCCAAAGTCAGATTTTTTATACAAGCCTTGTTACAATGACCAGGAATTAAAAGCAAAACCATACTCCGTATACATACAGCTGTTTCAGGGTTTTTGCCCTTGAAGGAATGCTGCCTTTCAATAGGTGGCACTGTGGAGGATTTATTCCATCTCCCCTATTTGCATACTACCCAAAGGAGCATGCATGGCCATTTGAGTCTCCTCATTCACTGTATATAGTTGCTCTCCCTAAGGAGAAAAGATAGTGTTTCTGACCCCCGTCCCAGGCCTCTCACTAGCAAAGCCAGACTCCTACTGTATAGTGATGAAGGGCAAAAACCCTGAAACAACTGTATGTACATGGAGTCTGGCTTTGCTTTTAATTCCTGGTCATTGTAACAAGGCTTGTATAAAAAGTCTGACTTTGGCTTGAAGGAATGCTGCATTTCAATAGGTGGCACTGTGGAGGATTTATTCCATCTCCCTTATTTGCAGAAGAAGGATGAAATGCCAGACGCTGAATGTGTATGGTTATTGATAGCAAATTCGGCCAACGCTAAATAATTGACCCAGAGACTCTGACAATCACTTACGTACATTCTGACGTACTGAACCAGTTCCTGATTCATATGTTCTGTCTGCCCATTAGACTCCAGGTGGAAGGCAGAGGAAAAGGACAACCCGATACCCTTACAAAAAGCCCTCCAAAACCGGGCAACAAATTGGACTCTCCGGTCGGAAACAATATCCTTGGGGACCCCATGCAGGCGTACAATCTCCTTGATGAATATGGTCGCTAGCTCAGGAGCGGACGGAAGCTTCTTAAGGGCAGTAAAATGTGCCATCTTAGAAAATCTGTCGACGACCACCAAGATCACCGAGCACCCCTGGGACTCGGGCAAGTCGGTAATAAAATCCATCGACAGATGGGTCCATGGTCTCTCCGGAATGGGAAGAGAAAGAAGTGGGCCCTCAGGCCTTCCCCATACACTCTTCCCCCAGGCATAACTAGGGCAGGACTTGACAAATTCCTTGATGTCCCGAAACATTTGTGGCCACCAATACAGACAGCCACACAACTCCAGGATGCCTCGGACTCCTGGATGACCTGCTAAGACCGATGAATGGACTTCCTCCAAAATGAGAAGCCACAAGGCCCTGGGAACAAGTAAGCTCCCCTCAGGGAGGCCTTCTGGAACGGCCTGCTGAGCCGCCCGATGTACAGCAGAATTGTCGGATGTAAGGGCAGCTACCACCACGCCCGGGCCCAAAAAAATACTCTCCTGCTAAGGCTCCTTTAGCTCAGATACCCCGAAATTGCGGTACACGGCATCAGCGTTGACATTCTTGGACCCAGGCATATATGTGACTACAAAATTGAAGCGTGAAAAAAATAATGCTCACCTTGCCTGACAAGCGTTCAAGCACTTGACGGACTCCAGATACACAAAGTTCTTATGGTCCGTGAGAACCGTAGTAGTATGATGAGCACCCTCTAAGAAATGTCTCCATTCATCAAATGCCCATTTTATGGCTAATAATTCCATGTTGCCAATATCACAGTTGTGTTCAGCATGATTAATCTTCCTGGAAAAGAGGTACTGGTTGGAGACCAGTTCGGCCTGGAGATTCCAGCGAGAGCACTGCCCCCACGCCATGCTCATCTACTTCAATGATAACCGGGCGATCAAGATCCGCCTGCGCCAAAACTGGTGCTGTGGAGAAAGCCCTCTTGAGAAGTGTAAATGTTTTCACTGCCTCCTGTGAACAGGAATCAACCCTAGCCCCCTTCTTGCTCAGTTCGGTCAGGGGCTTGGCCACTACCGAAAAGTTCTCAATAAATTTCCGATAAACGTTTGTGAACCCCAAAAAGCATTGTAACGCCTTTAAGTTGGCGGGTTGCACCCATTCGGTGGTGGCCTTGACCTTGTCCGAGTACATCCGGATGGCTGAAGAAGAAATGACATATCCAAGGAAAGCAATCTCCTGTCCCCCGAAAAGACATTTCTCCCGCTTAGCATACAAATGATGGGCTCAAAGATGGGAAATAACTATCCGTAAATGCCTAACATGACTCTCCCAATCAGAAGAGAAAATTAGAATGTCATCCAAAAATACAACCACGAACGTGCCCAGAATATCATAGAAAATGGTATTCATAAACCCCTGAAAAATATCTGGCGCATTACATAACCCGAATGGCATGACTAGACATACAAAATGTCCCAAAGGAGTATTAAATGCCGTTTTCCATTCGTCCCCCTCTCTGATATGAATGAGGTTATAGGCTCCCTGAAGATCCAGCTTAGAGAACCCACGGGCTCCTATAACCTGGTTGAGGAGGTCTGGGATTAGGGGCAAAGAGTACTGATTTTTGAGTTATCCTGTTCAAAGCTCTATAATCAACACAGGGCCAAAGGCCACCATCCTTCTTTTCCACGAAAAATAACCCTGCTCCTGCGGGTGATTCGGAAGGACATATATGCCCCTTGGCAAGACTCTCGGTAATATACTCCTTCATCGCCTCGCATTCATGCACAGTTACATTATATATCCCCCCCTTAGGGATCTTGCTCCCGGGAATGAGATCGATTTTGTAATCCCATTCACGGTGCGGAGGTAACGTCTCAGAAAGTTGTTTCGAAAACACGTCAGCAAAATCCCTTTAGATATGGAGGTAATCTCCGGATATTAGACTCAGTCAAATGCACCTGGACGGAAACCAAATGCTCACTGCACTCCTGCCCCCATTGCACTACTTCAGAGGTGGACCAATGAATCTGGGGATTGTGAAGTCGGAGCCAGGGTAGCTAAAGGACTAAATCAACTGAAAGGCTCTCCATCATTAGAAAAGAACACACCTTCGAATGTAGCGCTACGACAAAAAAATTTAGTTCAGGAGTCCTCTTACTGATTAACCCCGCTGACAACGGTGTGGAATCAATACCCAAGACCCGAATTGGAGGGTTCAAAGGCAACAGACATGCAGACATGGACTTACCAAATTCATAATTAATAAAGTTCGCGGGGGCCCTCGAATCAATGAAGGCCCGACCGATAAGGTGATGAGCATTATAAAAAATGGAAAACGGCACAAATAACTTGGAACATTCCGGAAGTACCTGGGCTCCTAGGCGATCCCTCTGGACATCGCCTAGGAACGGGTGTTTTCCGGCAGCTGTTTCTTGAGACAGTTGGTGACCCGATGACCTGGACCTCCGCAATAAAGGCATAATCGGTTCCTGATCCGGAATTCCTTACATTCCTGTTGGGACATAGAACCCACTTCCATCAACTTGACTTCTTTGGTAGCTGTGGTCGTGACCCGATTTTCGGACCAGATCACAGGCAGTTCAGTCTGAGTCATAGCCTATTCTAACGTCTCAGGTTCTGGGTGCGACAAAAACAGGTCTTTTATGGACTCTGACAACCCAGTTAAAAATAAATCTTTCAGAGCGCGGTCATTCCACCTTGACTCCACACAAAACTGATAAAACGGAGAACATAATTCTTCCGCGCGACGTACCCCCTGCCGAAGACTCAATAACATACTCACTGCGTCCCAGCCCTATCTCACTCATCATAAATGTGCCCAGGGGCTGTAAAAAAGGCATCTACCGATTGGCGAGAGCAGGAGTCGGGGGGTTGTAGTGGAAACCCAATATATCTATATTCTGGACTGTGGGCCTTTGGTAATGGACAATGAACCTGTTTTTATTTTGTATACTAAGTGCCAGTACTTTTCCATTACTGATACAAATATAGATATCCAATGTATCTACTTCCTCCTATGAAACTTCTGATCTCAAAACGCTGACAAGATAATATATAGTATAAACACGTTACATTTTCCATCTGTTTTGCAACTTTGGAAGACAGTATAACTCAGACATAGATAACCGCAGTCTGAAACAGCTACCGCAATAATTACCCAAGCAATTTTACTGGAAACGTATGCAAATAACATGGGAGGTTTGTGCAATTTATAGTTCATGATGTAACATCCAATCATATCGAAGGAACCACACGTGGCTCCAAGACAACCCACTCATTTCATCCACCACCTGATGGCCAATCACAGATGACCGGAGGATGGAAGAATTGCAAGATGCTTATCCAATAATTAAACAATACGTTGTATCTATGTAATCTTTGACCTGCCCAGATGGGCGGATATGTTAAACTCTTTAAAAGAGGCTACACGCCCAACATTAAAGGAGAATTGAGGAAGCTATACATGCTGAACCTGAGTCAGTGTGGAAACTTCTTATGCGCATATAATCAATTCAGAATTAATATGGAAGGGTGTAAACATTCCAAATTGAGTAAGCCGTGGTTCCACAAAGGAAAGCCACAACAGCGTAGCGAAAATGCACAGTTTTGAGGGTCGCCCCTCAAACGAGAAATAACTATGCCCACCCTCTGGTATTCAGAACCTGAGGAGTGTGGATGTAATTCAAAATATAACCTGCACACTTCCCGGAACGAGAAAAACCAAAAAACATGTCAGGCAGAGAGACCTTAGGCTCGACCCCTGACCCCGGGGCTGCTGCAGTTGCGGCCGAGGCAACGGTGGCGGACTGCTCCTGTAGCTGGAGCTGTGTAGACAGGTCTTGCACCAAACCTGTCAAGACCTGAACTTCGTTGGCAGTAGACGCAACAGCCTCTTTATCCGGGGTCAAGCGGGGAGGTTGAGACGGGTACCCAGCAACAATATGGGCCAGTGTTTCTGTTAAGGCTGTCAGGGACAGATGGCCAGGTGATCCCTATGCCAGCCCTCTCCTGTGTCCCTACCTACTTGCCCCCCTGGGCTAAGCCCCAGGGCAACAACTGGGTGACTGTCCCTGCGCTGTTTTAGTGACAGGGACCCCAAGGAAAGGGGGACAGGGGAACTGGCAGATAGCACTGAGTACAGACAAAAAGCAAACTGAATAAACCAGAGAGTCCTCGGAAAGCAGGCAGGGTCAAAACCAGGGGTCACATGCGAGATACAAGAGGGCAAAACTGAGTCGGAGTCAAGAGAAAGTACAAGGTCAAAACACGAGTTAATCAGGTCAAATAACGCAGGTGTAGGCAGAGCAAGTCTAAACCAAACACTGGCAGCCAGTTTCTTGCCCAGCCAGGTATATAAGCAAAACTCCCCACCCAAAGGGGGCGGGGAGAAGTCACATGATGACCAGAGGAATCACAAAGCCACCTCCGCCCGGCAGAACGCACCGATCAGATCACCACGCGGCCGACCAGCTGACAGGCACTCCCGCGCACGACGCGGGGCGTGCCACGGGCCACTGCAACCAAGCACCAGAGTGGGGGAACCCCAGACGCAGCCGCCAGGCCGGGCCCCCGCAGCTCCAGGACGAGGGCCCGCCTCAACTGGACACCAGCGCCCCCAGTAGTAATCCCATCTCTAACACAAGGACACTGGAGCCCTTTGATCATGGGGATTACTGTTGGTTTCTGGTTAGGGGGATTAATAAGACACCATGCAAGTGAAAATCTTCATGATCTTATTTTGCCAAACCCAATCAGTTCGAACATCGCAATATATAAATTTTAGTGCTTTTGTATCTCACGTTCACAAAAACATTACCAGAAAAACATTACTGTATTGTGAGCGTTATTTTTTTTTCTTGTATTTAAAACCAGTCAATATTTGCCAATATTATATTATTGTCTCTGTATTAGTGTTCTGTATTTCAGAAATATGACGTGATAGATAGAATGTGATTCTTCCACTGAATTCAGCACCTCAAAAATAGGTAAACCAGATACAGAAAAAAGTAACTGTGCATGTTATTATTATATAAATAATACTTGACAGCGGAGCTCTATTAGGCTGCTGTAGTTAGCCGGGGGTTTGGCGTTTTTTTTTTTTTCCTGTCAGCTATAGAGGAAAGTATAGGCCCAGGAAAAGCCTGAGGTGCTGAAATACCACAATTTTAGGAGGAGATAAAAAGGGAAGAAATGTGGCATCAATGGGCAGAGTGCAGATGGTTTTCCATAACAATTTGGCCCATTGTTTGTTCATGATGAAGAGTACCCTCTAACCTGATTTCAATTTTTGATACTTCTGAGAAAGTGAATTAGCTACTTGCAGAGTACAGTAATAGATTGTGAAACATTGCTGCTGAATAGATGCTGCTACGTAAGTGTTCTAGCTAGTTCAGAGCTACAGGTATACTGGGTGCTAGAACTACAATATTTTAAACTTGATGTGTGTGTGGGGGGGCGTGGCCTAGCAGCCCAGGAGAGAAGACGTGCCTGGAGAGGCTCCGCTCCATAGCCGCCTCAATCCACGGCATCCCGCGCTGGAGGCTCGGGACGGCGGTTTGGGGACCGTCGCTGACTCCCCCGACCCGGCAGGAACATTTAGCGACATTTTTGGGTCTCTTCCGGAGAAGAACGCCGCGGGTCCTACAAGGCCTGAAGATCCCCGGGCTCAAGTGCTTGCTGGCCGCAACCGGAAGTGCCGGCCATCCGCGACCGGAAGTGGGGAAACGCGAGCTCTCCTGCCCAGTAGACCACAGCGGGGACCATACTAGAGACACCAGCGGAGGAGGAGAGAGCTGGTAGCCCACTCTATACAGCTGCGGACCGGGTGAGTGACGCGGCGGCTGCCGCCGGACCCTGCGCTCCCCCACCGGACTGCAGCGCTACACCTGGGACACCAGGGGCCCCTGAAGTGGACTCCCTGCCATGCGGCTATCACCCCAGGCCGGCAGTTACATCAGGAGGCCCACCCCTCCCCCCCAGACAAACACCATCTAGAAGAGGATATAAAGAACAAGATCAGCGCCTACTCAATCTTTGCAATTTTATCATGTTGTGTGAATACTTATAGTACTCACCTGGTGCTCGGCAAGACCCCCTGACTGGAAGGTCCACTGGCAGCCTTTTTTCCTCGCTGGCTTGTAACCGTTCCTAGGATCCCAAATCCGAACCTTCGGAGAGCAAACGGTGGGGTGACAGCCTAGAATCGGCTGTTTGCATATACGTCTTATGAAAACCAAAAAGTACCCCCGCGCTCGTGGTCTCCAGGAATATCAATGGACACAATGGTCCATAGAATATACTTATATTTTATTAATATTCAGTTGCGACGTGTTTCGGCGGTTTATACCGCCCTCTTCAAGCATAAAATAAACGTTTTACAGACATACATTTATACAAATTATCTAACTCACATTAATCCACGGACGCCACTGGTGGGGGCCATCTTGTGATCACGTGTGATCTTACGTCATAGTCACATGTCCCACACGTCATTCTCAAAGTCATGTGATGTTTCCCGAAAGCACTGCATAGTGCCCATTCATACAAATCGGCATTTTGTATCGCTCGAATCCATTTGTTGTTTCACATTATCATATTCAATTTCCTCTGTAACTCTATATCTTATATCCGTTTCTCTTTCAATCTTAACCTATTTCCCTACTTTTATTTAAAACCATATCATAATGCCTAGTGATTACTTCTCACTTTTAAACATCAAATCTTGTCTATATGTATATATATGAAAATATATATATATATATATATATATATATATATATATATATCTTAACTGATTCCTACATATAGGTAAAAAAAATAAATATATATATATATATATATATATATATATATATATGAATAAAATTTATATATTGTTTCTAAACCTTCATCCATAATTAAAATATCATTATCAATATAAATTCATAACTTATTCATATAATGCTTCTATAAACTATCTAAACAATAAATATGCATTGTAAAAATTAAATATACACATCATCATTAAAATATTAAAACATATTCCTATATAACTTATACGATCTTAAACCTATAAATTCATATTTATATAAATTCATAATCCTATTAACCCTATTTTAACCCATATATCATTGATAAAATTTATATTATTTTATTTGTCCCTAATAACTATCAATTATACTCAATGATGCTCTACAATATAAATATTCCTATTTTTCCATATGATTAATTGTTTTACTAAAAAAGGAATAAAAAAGAATAAAAAATAAATAACTATATTTATATTTTCTCTAAAATTTCATTGAGCCCGGATGGTTGGAGGGTTTGGAGCCTATATATCCAGAACACTTCCTTCCGCTTCAGTTCATTTATAGATTTACTGGATATTTGTTCTAATAGAGTGATTTTAGGGTTAGGGATTGACATTTATGCTTTTCTGCATAATGCCTGGATACGCTGTGTTTGTTATAACCACGTTTTATGTTGAATTTGTGGTTTGCTAATCGGGCACGTATTGCGTTTTTAGTTTTCCCTATATATTTTAAACCGCAGTCGCATTCTAAAAGATATATTATGTGTGTGCTATCACAATCTATTCTGCTTTTATATTGGACAATGATTTCTTTCCCTTCTATTTTTAACATAAGTACTTCTCTTTGTTGTTGAATGCGGGTGCAACATTTACATAGAATTTTATTGCATTTAAATACTCCTTTTTCTAAGCTTTTTATTTGAGAAAGAGAGATCTTTTTATTATTTTTATTTTTTAGCTCTGCTTTGGATGGTGCGATCATATTTTGTACTGTTCTATTTTTCCTAAAAACTAGTCTTGGATCAGTTTCTAAAAAGGGTTTTAAAACAGGGTCACTTTGTAGCACTGGCCAATGTTTTAAAATGCATCTTATATTACTAGCCTGATTATTATATTTAGTGATAAAAGATGTCTTTTTAATAAAATTATTTTTATTTTCTTTTTCATTATCTTTTTTACTTCTTTATATCGGGGTTTTTTGTGTATGTTCTCTTTCTATCGGGGTTTTTAATAAAACGATGTCTTTTTAAAAAAAACATTGGCCAGTGCTACAAAGTGACCCTGTTTTAAAACCCTTTTTAGAAACTGATCCTAGACTAGTTTTTAGGAAGAAGGGCAGAGACCCTTGCGACTTCCTGGAGTCGCTCCTCAAGCAGGAGTATGGCCCCAACTCTTTGTTCCCCTTATTTTGCGTTGAGAGGGCCGAACGCATTCAATCAAGGGCTCTGCCGCCCGGGGGCTCCCCGCGCATCTTTATTGCAAAGTTGCTTAACTACAGGGACAGAGACAAAATCCTGGCACTTAACCGTGAGAGAGAACCACTTAGAGTCTATGGACAAACAGTCCGTATCTTTCCGGATTTCTTCCTAGAGGTGCAGTAGAGGCAACAAAAATTTACAGAAGTAAAGAAAACGCTGCGCTCGAAACAACTTGTCTACGCCATGTTATACCCTGCCAGGCTAAAGGTGATCAAGGATAACCGCTCCCACTTTTTTGAAAACCCCGAGGATGTCCTAAACTGGCTTGAACAAAACTGATCTATGTCGTGAGACTTTCAAAAATGCGTATTTGATGCGGCTGGCCAGCCAACGCTCCCCTTTCTCTTGCACTGTAACTGTGGAGGGCGACCCCCTTCCCCTCCCCGCCCTTCCTCCTCTTCCTCCCCCCTTTTTTTTGCCTTCCTACCCCCCCTCCCTTCCTCTTCCTCCTTTCCATTCTCCCCCCCTCTACCCTCCCCCTCCCTCCATCTTAGATAAGAAGGCCGGCAGCTGAAGATATTGAAACTGCAAAGTGATGTGGACTGTGATAAAGTTATTCTTTTCTGTCTTAGATTGTGAGGGCTCGACTAGAGGCCGGACTAGAGGCCTATATACCACATTCACATGACCCTATCTCTGTTTCTTCACAGAGGGATTCCATTTCCATGTTTGTAAGCGCTGTTGCTGTTTTTCATTTTTCTGTTATAGTTTGTTGTTGACTCTCTCGAGGGGGTAGGCCTTACGCCCCCTACAAGCTGTGAGTTATGGGATCGAAACCTGTCCAAAGTTCGGGGGGATGGGTAGGGTGGGAAGGGAGGAATTGGTTTAAGGGTGGACAAATGTGAACAGATTTTGGTTTGCTCCGTAATTTTTATTTGTTGTTATTTTTGGCGCAGCTCTTTTTTGGATGCTTTACGAGGAACCTGTGGGAACGATGTCCAGCCCTTTGAAAATGGCTAGTACGTACTTAAAACTGGTCTCCTGGAACGGCAGGGGCCTAAATTCTAAAATTAAAAGAGCATTGGTTTTTGACTTCCTTAAAACTCACTCCCCTCACATGATACTACTCCAAGAAACACACCTTAGGGGCTCAAGGATGCTGGCGCTTAAGTGAGCAACTACAGGCTCAGCGTACCACGCGACTTACTCAAACTATGCCCGAGGAGTCAGCATTTTGATGGCCAAATCGGTCCAGTTTGCTTTCCGTCAAATACACAAAGACCCTGGGGGGGCGCTACTTGATCCTACAGGGAACCTTCCATGGGCACCTGCTCATGATAGTAACTGTTTACCTACCACCACCTGCCAACATTGAAATGCTTCATGAGGTGATGGCGCGAGTGGTCCCCCTTGAGGCAGCCCCAATAGTAATTATGGGAGACTTCAACCTGATCTTAGACCCGCTGCGGGACTGTCTCACTCCAGCTGCTTCCACACAGGTTCGGCTGCCTGGGTGGGCTGACTCCTAATTATTGCAGGAAATATAGCGAGCGCGACATCCACACAACAGAGCCTACTCATGTCACACCCCACCCTACAATGCATTCTCGTGTATAGATCTCTGTTTTGGCTCCCCAGACTGCCTCCCCATGGTTCGTTACATATCCTACCTGCCCAGAGGCATCTCAGATCACTCCCCACTCCAACTGGCTCTTGACCTTGAAGTTGAGGGCAGTCGTCCTATGTGGAGACTGAGCCCGCTGTGGTTGTAACAGAGAGAAGTACACGAATATGTAGAACAAGAGGCTGAAATGTACTGTGAAGTCAATGAGGGGACGGCCCCGAAGCTATTGGTATGGGACGCATTTAAAGCCTTCACCAGGGAATCCTTTACCTCGGTCATTGCCGAGCATAGAAGGTCCCTGGGAGCCAGCCGCTTGGACTTGGAACGTCGCCTTGACTTAGCAGAGGCTAGACACATAGCAGATCCCTCCCCGGAGACTACTACAATTCTGGGCGC
The DNA here is from genome assembly GCF_035609145.1 of Eleutherodactylus coqui. Lineage (NCBI taxonomy): Eukaryota > Metazoa > Chordata > Amphibia > Anura > Eleutherodactylidae > Eleutherodactylus > Eleutherodactylus coqui. The sequence goes on along the minus strand of NC_089842.1, from coordinate 113,962,151 downwards.
CTTGCGACGGGAATATAAATTACTACTTATTGAATACACCAAGAAGAAACTTCTGTATTCCCGCCCCCGGATCTTTGATCAGGGAGACGAGAATGGCCACCTACTAGCCTACCTGGCTAGAGAGGATCAGACACTCCCGCCAATTACAGCGGTGCGAGATGGCGCGGGTACTCTATTAAACGATCCTAAACTAATTAATCAAATGTTCACCCAATTCTACTGGGACTTGTACACCTCCAAACAGAGCTACACTGATGCGCAGCTTCTGGCGTATCTAGATGACATTCCTTTCCCCTCACTGAGCAGAGACAGCACGGCCCACCTGGATAGAGACCTGAGTATAGAAGAAATAACGGAGGCCATTAGGTCACTTCCCAATAGAAAGTCACCAGGTGTGGATGTGCTCCCGGGGGAGTGGTACAAGAAAAATGTGGAAACCCTGGCCCCAAGACTTCTCACATTATATAATTCTATCCTGCGGAAGGGGGCACTACCGGACACAATGCGTAAAGCTCTAATAATAATGATCCCTAAAACCGGTAAAAGATCCCACAGACTGCGGCTCTTACCGCCCCATTTCCCTCCTCAATAATGATGTAACAGTAATTGCAAAAATACTGGCGACGCGGATAAACTCAGTACTGAGCGAGGTCATACACGCTGACCAGTCCGGCTTCATGCCTGGCAAAAGCACGGACATGAACCTGAGGAGGCTTTTTAACCACCTATCGTACAAGCACACTAACTGCGGGAAGCGCACTCTGGTATTTATAGACCAGGTAAAGGCCTTCGACTCAGTAGAGTGGAAGTAGCTATGGGCGGGGATGTGGCGGTTCGGATTCGGGCCAACCTTTATTAAATAGATTGAGATTCTATATGACTCCCCGGTGGCCAACATCAAGACTAATATACATGTTTCTGCCCAGTTTTCCCTGAGTAGGGGCACAAGACAGGGCTGCCCTTTGTCCCGGGCCTTGTTTGCCCTCGCCATAGAGCCTCTTGCGATCCAAGTCCGAACGTCACCAACAGTGAAGGGATTTAAACTGAACAACTACGAAGAGCGCATAGCACTCTATGCAGATGACACCCTTCTTTTCCTTCAAGACCCGGAGGCGTCTCTAGACGCAGCGCTGACTATATTCGGCGCATTTGGCACACACTCTGGCATTAAGGTCAACTGGCACAAGACCCATTTACTGGCGTTGGACCCTGCGGCCGCTGAGCTCCCCTTGCCCGCCCCGCTGAGTTGGACAACCCAGACCACCACTTGGGCGTAAAGGTCTCAGCGGAATTATCCGCTTTTTACAGCTCCAACCTAGTCCCTCTCCTGGGCTGGGCTGGGGAGGTGGTGATACGCTGGGCTTCTCTCCCACTCACGCTGGTGGGCAGAATAAACCTGCTAAAAATGAAACTGCTGCCAAAATTCCTGTATATACTGCATAACTCCCCTACGTTAGTCCCCAAAAATTCTTCACTATGCTCCGTGGGATTGTGCTGCGCATACTGTGGCGGGGCACCACACTCAGGATCAAATTGGAGACTCTGTGCCTCCCGTCGAACAGGGGAGGGCTGGCCTTACCACACTTCTATTACTACTATCTGGCTAGCCAACTGGTATACGCGGGGTGGTGGCTATCTTCGTCAGATTACAACCCAGTAGTGAGTCTGGAGCGTAGAATGCTGGACCCTGTCCAGAACCTACGGGGGCTGCTGCTGAGCGGACCCTCATCCTCGGTTGCTCCTCTGCCCATCCCCATGCTGGTGACACTGGAGACCTGGCATCGGGCCACGAGACTGTCCACTGTAGAGGAGACTGCGCGATCCCCACACACTCCCCTCTGGAATAACCCCAAACTGCCACACTTCCAGCGCTTCCCGGAGTCTGCCTTCTGGAGGCGTTGGGGCGTCAATGTCCTCTCTGACATTGTCAGAGAGGGTACGCTCTGCACCTTTCTACAGCTGCGGATAGCCCATGGCCTGCCCGAAAACACCTACTTTAGATATTACCAGTTGCGAGATGTGGCCAGGGCTCAGTTTGGAGGTCTATCTATCCCACTATCCATGACACGGCTGGAGAGCCTGGCGCAGATGTGTAATCTTGTCAAACCACTGTTGAGTTTCCACGCCCATATAGAGCACCACCTTGCCACGCTAGGCGAGAGGGCCGTGCAGAGATGGGAGGGGGACATCCCTGACCTGACCTCGGGGGAGGATGAGGATATACTGGGTGGATCTGGTCCCCCCTGGTAAGCGCTAGAGACAAACTCATTCAAGTTAAGTTCCTGCACCGCATATATTACACCCCCTCCAAATTGTGCACTATGGGCCTGCTCTATACTGCAACATGCCTGCGATGTCTGGCTGTGGATGGGACGGTCATGCACGTGTTTTGGGAGTGTGCGGTCCTACAGGGCTACTGGAGAGATGTACTGGTCTTCATGGAAATGCATCTAGGGGCACCGAGAATCATGCATCCTGGAATGTGCCTCTTTGGGCTTGTAGGAGACCTACCGGTGACCGCAGCAACACGTATACTGTACAAGCTGCTACTTTTCTACGCCAAAAAAGTGATTCTACTTAATTGGAAACACCCCGGGAGGCCGACCAGGAGTGCATGGGTCCGGGTGGTCAACGCCGAAATCCCAATGTACAAACTGACGTACATGGCCAGGGGGTGGCCCGAAAAATTTGATAAGATCTGGGGTGGTTGGATGAGTTGCCCTGCGACAGCGTTGGGAGATGCAAGCTAGGTGGTAGTTGGGGAGTGAGGGAGAGGGAAGGATATAAAGAAGGACGTCTGTTCAACTTGTTCTCTAAGTTAAAACCCTATGCTCAGAAAAAAAATGTTTTTCTTTGTTTCCACAATTCTCCTTAAAAGAGTCGCGCTGGGGGGGGAGGGGGGGTTCTTTTTAAATTTCCTTTCTTTTTTCTTTTTCCTGATTGATTACAGTTAATTCACTCCAAGGTTAAACTGCTGTTTAGTAATAATCGACAAAGTTAAAGTTACAATGGGAGGGGCGGGGGAACAAAAAGCACTAGCCAGGCATTATGTGTCAAGAAGAAATGTGTGTGTATACACAGGTAAAGACTATTTTTACCCTGCCTTCCATGCAATGTACTGTTAGCTGGCACCACAGGTGTCAGGTTCAGCAATCTATGTTTGTATGCTTGTTAACCAACTTCTGGCTAAATAATATTCCTTTAAAAAAAAATAAAAAATCTTGATGTGTATGACCACGAAAAGGGTGGCTGTCCACTAAAAAGTGAACACAACTTGCTATTAGTCCCTGTGTTTCTTGATTATTCTTGGGGGTGCATTCACACGAGCATGTTACATAGCCACACATCTATTAGAACCATTGATTCCCTATGGTGTGTTCAGATGTCCGTGTTTTACAGGTATGCAAATGCACATACTTGCAAAATATTAGGACATACGTGCACCATAGCTCTGTGGTACGTGTCAATATTCCCAGCGGGGAATCCACTTGTCACTGAACACTGTGACAGCACTGTCATAGTGTTCAGTGACAAGGGGACTCCCCGCAGGAGTAAAGAATCCCCTGCCACAGCTGTCACATCTGTGACAGCTGTAGCAAAGAATCGCAAAGCTCTCCCATTGATTTTAAAGCAATAAGATGCCAGCACCCCTGCAGTGATTTTCAGGAAAGGGCTTTAAATATAAGCCCTTCCCTGAAAATCATTCCTATGTTGTGTGAAAATTAAAAATAAGTAAATACTCACCACTTCGCTGCTCTCGGGGCTCAGGCACTTGGGTCCCATCACTGAAATGAAGTTCTTTCAGAAGGCAGGGATTTAAAATCCCCGCCTGCTGGAAGAGCTGCGTCTGATTGGCTGAGCGCTCAGCCAATCACAGACAGTGCTTAGCCATTCACTGAATTCAATGCCTGTGATTTTTTACCCCTGCCTTCTAAAAAACACTTCCTTACAGCGACGGCACCCAAGCTGCTAGATGTGTCTAAGCCCTGGCAGCGGTGAAGACGTGAGTATTTATATATTTTTATTTTTTACACCAGATAGGAATGATTTCCATGGAAGGGCTTATATTTAAAGCTTTTCCCTGAAAATCACTGCAGGGGTTGCCGGCAGATCATTGCTTTCAACGGGGCCGCCGGGGGCAGCTGCAGCCCCATTGAAAGCAATGCTGCACAGACCTGTATTCACATGTCTTTGTGCACATATGTGGGTGCGCAGTTTTCTGTGTACCTATGTATGCACACACTCGTGTGAATGCACCATTAGGGTGACTACCCACTAGCGTATTTTTTCTTCCAATTGTCAATGGGACTTCCTAATGTTAAAACCGCAACGCGACGCAACTTTGCGTTTTTAACATTAGAAAGTCCCATTGACAATTGGAAGAAAAAATAGGAGCAAATTTGCAGCAGAAAAAAAAACGCTAGTGGGTAGTCACTAGAGATGAGCGAGCATACTCGTCCGAGCTTGATGCTCGTTCGAGTATTAGGGTGCTCGAGATGCTCGTTACTCGAGACGAGCACCACGCGGTACTCGTCTCGATTAAACGAGCACTGACCATTGAATTCAATGGAGCCGGCAATACAGCCGGCTCTATTGAAAGCAATGGGCTGCCGGCGTATGCGGGATGAATTGTCGGGAAGAGCTTAAATATATAAGCCCTTCCCTGCAATTCATCTAGAAATGTGTAAAAATAAAAAATATATATATACTCACCTGGTCCCGGCAGAACGATGTTAGCCCATTGAATTCAATGGAGCCGGCAATACAGCCGACTCCATTGAAAGCAATGGGCTGCCGGCGATCGCGGGATGAATTGTCGGGAAGGGGTTAAATATATAAGCCCTTCCCTGCAATTCATCCAGAAATGTGTAAAAATAAAAAATATATATATACTTACCTGGTCCCGGCAGACGGAGTTCAGCGCGGCAGGCTGCAGTTCTCCTGAACTGCTCTAAACAGCTGTGAGTAGTATTCAGCAGCCGGGGATTTAAAATCCCCGCCTGCTGAATGAGATGCCTCTGATTGGTCACAGCCTGACCAATCAGAGGCATCCCTCACTCACACCCATTCATGAATTCATGAATGGGTGAGTGAGGGCTGCCTCTGATTGGCTGATTGAATTCAATGGGCTAACATCGTTCTGCCAGGACCAGGTAAGTATATATATATTTTTTATTTTTACACATTTCTGGATGAATTGTAGGGAAGGGCTTATATATTTAAGCCCTTCCCGACAATTCATCCCGCGTACGCCGGCAACCCATTGCTTTCAATAGAGCCGGCTGTATTGCCGGCTCCATTGAATTCAATTAGTTAACATCGTTCTTCTCTGCCATTGTGGCTTAATAGTGGGACCTGGGAACTTGAGATGCAGCCCAAAATGTAGCTTCTCGCCTGCCCTATTCGTTTCTGTGTCGTTTCCATCACTTTCTTGTGTTTTGCAGATTTTCACAAATGAAAACCTTAGCGAGCATCGGCGATATACAAAAATGCTCGAGTCACCCATTGACTTCAATGGGGTTCGTTACTCGAAACGAACTCTCGAGCATCACTGAAAGTTCGACTCGAGTAACGAGCACCCGAGCATTTTGGTGCTCGCTCATCTCTAGTAGTCACCCTTACCTTGTTTTTTTGCCTTATGCATCTTTGCTGGTGCTTCTCTGATCACAGCCTTGATACTGGGCCATTTCTTTATCTTCTTGGAGCACAGGAGAGTGACAGTGCTGAAGGATGGTCAATGGCTGAGCTTTTCTTGAGAAGCGTTGCATGCACACTGCTTTAACCCCTAACCGACATGGCCTATTTTTGCCTTCAGAACCAATCCTTATGTGGTTTTTACACCAGCTGTAAAAGATAGTTATGCTTAGATTCCTATGGGAGCCTGTGAGAGCTTCCGGAGAAGGAAGGTGGGAGGGAGTTTAGCAGCATGGTCAGACAGAGCCAAGTGAAAATGAGGGTCGTGAGAACTGGAATGGGAAAAATCGAAGGCATCCATGCCAGGTCGCAGTTTCAGGAGGTCAGCTTGAGGCGGACAATTTTCCCTTCATAGAGTGCCAAATGGGGGGCAGCAAAAAAGCACCTCCGGCAGAGACATGGGGAGGTTCCACCAGAAGCAGTTGCGGGGCTACCTTGGGCAAGGATGTTGGAGAAGTGGCAAAGTCCCAACCAGTCATTTTAACCGCATGATGGCTGTGAAACTGGATGATTTGGGTTCCAGGAGGTTGGCTTGGGCGAGTTGCAGGTCCCCCTGAGTGTCCCTTAGAGTGTCCCACAGTATTTTCTTGAGACGGTGTGATGGTAATGAGAGTGGCCGATTTGGGCTCAGGAGGTCAGACTTGGAGAGTTGCAAGGCTCGATGGCATCCCCCAAGTCTTGGGTGGAAAGAACCGGGATGGAAAAAATCCAGAGCTTCCATGCTGGGTCAAAGTTCCAGGAAGTCAGCTTGAGGATGACGATTTTCCCTTCATAGAGTGACAATGTGCCAAATGGGGGGGCAGCAAAAAAGCAACTCCAGCAGAGAGATGGGTAGGTCCCCCCTGAGGCAGATGCTGTGCTGCCTTGGGCAAGGATATTGGAGAAATGGTAAAATCCCTACCAGTCTTTGGTTTTAACCGAGTGATGTCCAGGAGAGTGACCGATTTGGGTTTCGGGAGATCGGCCTGGGCGAGTTGCAGGTCCCCCTGAGTGTCCCTTAGAGTGTTCCCCAGAGTGTTCCCCAGCCTTTGCTGAAGACCAGGTAATGGCCGTGAGAGTGGCCAATTCGGGCTCCAGGAGGTCGACCTGGGCGAGTTGCAGGTCCCCCTGAGTGTCCCTGAGTGTCCCCTGGTCTTTGCTGGAGACCAGGTGATGGTCGTAAGAATGGCTGATTTTGGCACCAAGAGGTCTGCCCCGGCGAGTGGCAAGGCCTGCTGTCGTCCCTAAAGATTTTTGTGGAAAGAACCGGGATGGGAAGAATCCAGGGTGTCCATGCCGGGTCAGAGTTCCAAGTCAGCTTGAGGGAGCCGATTTTCCCTCGTAGAGTGACAATGTGTAAAGTGGATAGGCAGCAATAAAGCACCTCCGGCAGAGACTTGAGTAGGTCCCCCCGGAGGCAGTTGCTGGGCTGCCTTGAGCTAGGATGTAAGAGGGCTGGCTAAGTCCAAACCTGTCTTTGGTTTTAATTGGTTGATGGCCATGAGGATGGCCGATTTGGGCCCCAAGAGGTTGGCTTGGGTGAGTGCCAAGTTCTACTGAGTGTCCCACAGAAGGTCCCCCAGTCTTTGCTGGAGACTGGGTGATAGCCACCAGAGTGGCTGATTGGGGCCCCAGGAGGATGACCTGGGGGATCTGCAAGTGCCCCTGAGTGTCTCCCAGTGTTTGGCAAAAAAAGGGTAATAGCCGTGATTGTGGCCAATTCGCCCCAGGAGGTTGGCGTGGGCAGTTGGCAAAAGCCCCTGAATGTTCCCCAGAGTATCCCCCAGCATTTGCTGAAGACTGAGTAATAGCCATCAAAGTGGCCGATTGGGGCCCCAGGAGGACGTCCTAGGGGAGAGGCAAGTGCCCCTGAATGTCTCCCAGTGTTTGGTCAAAACCAAGTAATAGCTGTCAATGTGGCCGATTGGGTCCCCAGGAAGTCGGTCTGCGCAAGTTGCAGGGCATCCCCCAAGTCTTTGATGGAAAGAACCAGGATAGGAAAAATCCAGGGCATCCATGCCGGGTCGCGGTTGCAGGAGGTTAGCTTGAGGCTGATGATTTTCCCCTCATAGAGTGACAATGTGCTAAATGGGGGGAGGGTTAGCAAAAAAGCAACTCCGGCAGAGACATGGGTAGGTCCCCGCTGAGGCAGTTGCTGGGCTGCCTTGGGCAAGGATGTTGGAGGAATGGTAAAGTCCCTACCCATCTTTGGTTTTAATTAGGTGATGGCCATGAGAGTGGCCAATTGGGGCTCCAGAAGTCTGGCATCGGCAAGCACCAAGTCCCCCTGAATATCCCCAGTGTTTGGTGTAAACCAGGTGGTAGCCATCAGAGTGGCTGATTTGGGCTCAATGAGGTCAGGCTAGAAAAGAGCGCCAAGTCTCCCTGAGTGTCTCCGAGTGTTTGGTGTAAACAGGGTAGTAGCTGTCAGTAGCCGATTGGGGCTCCAGGAGGTTGGCCTGGATGAGCGCCAGGTCCCCCTGAGTTTCTCCCAGAGTTTGGTAGAAACCTGGTGATAGCTGTCAGAGTGGCCGATTTGAGTTCCAGGAGGGTTGTGAGAACCTGTATGTGGAAAATCCAGGGCGTCTGTGCCGGGTTGGAGTTCCAGGAGGTTGGCATGAGGCGGGCGGTTTTCCCTTAGAGAGTGCTTATGTGCCAAAATGAGGGTCAGCATAAAAGCACCTCCGATAGATGTATACAGGGGTGCTGGCTGGGTGAAAGAGAGTGAGTGACCAGCAACTGGGTGCTGGCTGCCCGAGTAACTGTGTCAGAGTTACAGGAGGTGGGACTGGACCTGTGAAGAGCCCTGGAGGCAGTTGGAGGGCTGCCTTAAGCAAGGATTTGGAGGCACGGTCAAGTCCCCCCCAATCTTGGGTGGGAACAGGGTGATAGCTGTCTTGGTGGCCATCTGGAGCTTCAGGAGGTTGGCCTGGGCGGGCAGCAAGTTGGTAGTGAGTGTCTCCCAATATTTGCTCTTTACCAGGTGACGGCCGGTGGGAGTTGCAGGAGTCTGGGAACAGGTCGCGGTTGCTCCCACTGGCATCCCCTGAGGCAGACAGAAAAAATTGTCAAAGTGAAAACGCTCCAGGCGCGATCTATGAGGATAGACCCAGCTGCAGAGTTGCGGTTGCTCACACTGGTGTCCCCTGTTGCGGCCAGCGAAAAATCTGAATTTTTTTCTAAGTCCAAACACTCCAGGTGCGAGCTATGAGGACGAACTCAGCTGGCTATGCCAGGTGGCAGTTCCAGGAGGTCGCACAGAGGATCAGCTTTTGAGTGGGGATGGTGCGTCTGATAAGGGGGAGAGAGGCTGAGACTGGGCCCAAGCAGTCCCAGTGGCTGAGTGGGAGTTCCAGGAGGTTGGCTGGGTGAGTGGCAAGTCCTGCTAGTGTCCCCCATAGTCTTTGGGGAAACCTGTTGATAGCTGTCAGAGTGTCCAAGTCAAAGTTCCAAGAGGTCTGCCAAGTCCCTTTGAGTGTCTCCCAGTGTCTGGTGGAAACCGGGTAACTGCCACCAGAGTGGCCAATTTCAGATCCAGGAGGTCGGCCTGAGCGAGTGGCAAGGCCCGCTGTCGACCCCCAAGTGTTTGGTAGAAAGAACCGGGATGGGAGAAATCCAGGGTGTCTATGCCAGGTCAGAGTTTCAGGAGGTCGGCTTGAGGCGGCTGATTTTCCCCTCATAGAGTGACAATGTGTAAAATGGGGGGGCAGCAAAAAGCACCTCCGGCAGAGACTTGGGTAGGTCCCCCCAGAGGCAGTTGCTGAGCTGCCTTGAGCAAGGATGTTACAGGGTGAGCTAAGTCCCAACCAGTCTTCGGTTTTAACTGGTTGATGGCCATGAGGATGGCCGATTTGGGCTTTAGGAGGTTGGCCTGGGCAAGTCCCTCTTAGTGTCTTCCAGATTGTAACCCAGTCTTTGCTGAAGATCGAGTAATAGCCGTCAGAGTGGCCCATTGGGGCCCCAGGAGGACGACCTGGGAGAGAGGCAAGTGCCCATGAGTGTTCCTCAGTGTTTGGTCAAAACCGGGTAATAGCTGTCAATGTGGCCAATTTGGGGCCCCAGGAGGTTGGGCCGGGGGGAGCTGCAAGTGCTCCTGAGTGCCCCTGAGTTTCCCCCAGTGTTTGGTCAAAACTGGGTAATAGCTGTCAATGTGGCCGATTGGGGCCGCAGGAGGTCGGGCTAGGCGAGCGGCAAGCGCCCCTGAGGCCCCTTTAGTGTTTCCCAGTGTTTGGTTAAAAAAAATGGGTAATAGCCATCAATGTGGCTGATTGGGGCCCCAGGATGTCAGCCTGGGGGAGGGGCAAGTGCCCCTGAGTGTTCCCCAGGCTGTGGTCAAAACCAGGTAATAGCTATCAATGTGGCCGATTGGGGCCCCAGGAAGTCAGCCTGGGCAAGCACAAAGACCCCTTTTGAATGTCTCCCTTTGTTTGCTCTTAACCGAGTGACAGTTGAAATGGTGGGAATTCTAGGAGGTCGGGGAGAGCTCGCAGTTGCTCCCACTGGCGTCCCCTAATACGAACAGAGGAAAATCTGAAAAGTCCAAATACTCTAGTAGCGAGCTATGAGATCGAACCCAGTAGGCCATGCTGGGTGTCGGTTCCAGGAGGTCAGGTAGAAGATCAGCTTTTGCCATTGGATCTAGGAGGAGCTCATTATTCCGGGCTTATTGTGTGGCAGTACGGTGATAGGAGTGGGGTTGGTGGGACGGGCGGGAAGAGAGGCCGAGATCAGGCCCCGCCAGCCCCAGGGTCCGGGTGGGAGTTTCAGGAGGTCGGACTGAGCCGGGGTGTAGTGGTGGTGCCAGAGAAGCGGTAAGGGGAAAATCCTGGGTGGTCCAGGCTGAGCGACTGTTCTAGGAATTGGCTGGCTTCCTCTGATAGAACCAACAGGGATAAAGTAAGGTTTCACAAAACATGACGACAAACACCTTGTCAGGACTAATGGGAAAGAGCTGTGGTCTTTGACAATTTTTCTCAAAGTGCTGAGGAGTGGGGACGAGGCTATCTGTCGACGCACCGCAGCCGCCCCTCTGCAGCCTCCCTTGGGGAAGAACCACTGAGTCCCCAAGTCCCCACTCTGCCTGTCCGTCCCGAGAGGCCGACATGTGGCCATCCAGCCTAGGCACCCCCTTCGAGCAGCTAGGCACTCTACTGCCTATGCTGGTTCTGGTGGCGCACAAAGCCCACCTAAAACCCTACGGTAGGCTAAACCTTTGTGCACCATGGGCTGGCTAAAAAGCCACGCCCGAGGTGTTCCCAGCCGCAAGGCAAGATGAATTAGGTTCCAGAGAACCGGTATGGGGAAAATTTGGGGTGTTCCAGGCTGAGGGATGGTTCGAGGAAGGCGGACAGAGTTGGATGGTTTCCTCTGATAGAACCGACAGAGGTAAAATAAGAGATCGCAAAACATCACGATAAACACCTTGTCGGGACTAATGGGAAAGAGCTGTGGTCTTTTACAATTTTTCTCAAAGTGCTGAGAAGGAGTGGGGATGAGGCTCTCTGTCAATGCACCGCAGCCCCCCTCTCCTGCCTTCCTTGGGGCAGAGCCATTGAGTCCCACCTTTGGTTTTCAGGCCGAGGGGCCAACAGGCGGCCCACCCAAGCACCCACTCCGAGCAGAAGGGCGCGCGATGTACTCCCTAAGGTCCACACTTTGCTCATCCAACCAAGGGGCCGATAGGCTGCCCGTCTGGGCACCCCCTCAAAGCAGCCTGGCGAATTATGAAGTTCCCAAGGTCCCCATTTTGCTTGTCCGGCTGAGGGCCAACAGGCAGCCCGCACAGGCTTCCCCTCAGAGAAGCTGGGCGCGATGTAGTACCTGAGGTTCCATCTTTGCTCGTCTGGCCGAGGGACCGACAGGCGGTCCACTCAGATACCCCCTCCAAGCAGCCGGGCGTGCGATATAGTCCCCGAGGTCCCCTCTTTGCTCGTCTGGCCGAGGGACCGACAGGCGGCCCACTCAGATACCCCCTCCAAGCAGCCGGGCGTGCGATGTAGTCCCCGAGGCTGCCCCTCTGAGCAGCCAGGCGCGATGAATTACCCAAGGTCCCCACTTTGATCGTCTAGCTGAGGGACTGACAGGCGGCCCGCCCAGGCATCCCATTCAAGCAGCCAGGCGTGCCATGTAGTCCCCAAGTTCCCCACCTCACTTGTCCGGCTCGTGGTCGGCACCCCTGCCCGTGCACCCCCTCCGAATAGCTGGGCAATGTGGAGGCACATTGAGGCAGTTAACATGATTGAGGCAGTTAACAGGAGATCAGACGTGGAGAGGTACCCTCATCATTCACAGGTCGGGGACAGGCCTTAATGGCTTAGCTCCCCATGTGTCTCTGGTAAGCCAGTCCCCGCCCACATATGACTCCTAACGGGGGGGGGGGGGCAGGGCAAATGGGTACCCCTGCCTTCCTCCAGGCTCCAGCAATCTGGCGTCAGGGAGCCGTCTAAAGTCCCGCCTGGCCCTTCCATGGGAGAGGGTGGTCAACGCTCTACCTTTCCTCTCTCACGTGGGGTTGGCTTTGCTCAGATGGTTTGAGGCAGAAGCAGGCACTCGATGGTGTGTCTGAGCACCTCGTGGAGCTACCTCCGGGGAGACCACTCCTCAGGATGCACGGCTCATGGGTACAGCCATTTCCCAGGCACCATGCGATGGTGACTGGGTGCCAAGAAAGACTCTCCCGCCTCATGAAGCACTCTGGAGGATGCGTGGGGAAGGAATGCAGCTGTTTCGCAAGCACCACGCAACTCAAATGCAAAAGAGCTGTAAAACCTTCTCTTATGTTCAACTGCCCCGTCTGTACTTAGGCAGGACCAAGGCGGGATTCTGAGTGGGTGAACGGAGAAGGATAACCGTCGACAATGAATGGCAGGGCCTGGCGGTGCGGGCTATGCGGCAATGTGAGTTAAACCCGGGAGTGCTGTCTCGAGGCGTCTTCCCGGCGGAGCGCAGAGAGGGTACCAACGCTGGTCCTTTATGCCTCCTGACAAATGCGCTGCCCAACCCTTGTCATCATGCTTGACAGGGTGGGTGGCAGGTGTCCGCAGTGATTGGGGCTTCTGGATGCAGTGGTGGTAAGCTCTCCTTGGACCCACTGGGGTGTCCTGGGGCAACTGCGCCCATGTTCTGAAGTGCTAAGAATGTGGAAAGGTGTCCACCTGCCCACTCAAATGAGTCTGGATCGGTGGTGCCTGCACTCTGATAGTCCAGTGGGGAGCAGGGTGGCTAGTGGGCCCGGGTCTAGAGGAGGCCACCATCCATAATAGGTCCTTCCGGCTCCTGGCGACCGACGCCCAACCTGCCATGGGTTACAGTCCTGAGCGAGCGACTGGGAGTCCTGGTCCGGCGACCAGTGTGCTCCGAGAGCCTGTGGTGTTCGACGAAACTGCTCTTACCCCTGTGTGAGCACCAGAAAGAGGTTTGAAGGAAACTCTCAATGCCTCCAGGATGTTGCGCGGTATCGCCATAATGGGCCCCCATGTCTGACGGTGCCTAATGCCCACTGTTAACCATTCTTCCACAGCTCCTGATGACCAACACCACCGCTTCGCTCCCCTGAGAGTGGGGAGTGCGCTTTTCATGAAGCGGGTGACCAGGAGTCTTGGTTTCATGGATAAGGCAACCTTGACCACCGTGGTGGCCTAGCACCCCATGCTGCAAAGCACCCATTTGTCCCGAGGCTGAGGGTAGCTTGGCAACAACAAGTGAGTCCTAGAGGCTCCTGACAACCAATTCCCCTGAGCCCACCACCCATGTGAGGTGGTGTGGCGGGGTCGGCAACTGGGAGTCCTGGTCTGGCAGGTGTTCCCTCTCTAAAACCTGTGGTGGCCTGTGTCTTTGAAAGAACTCTTGCTGGGTTTGGGCATGGTAGACGCAATGGGATGTTGTGCTTGGTGTGAAAGCTGAAGGAGCCTGGCGGTGAAATCCAACGTGCGTTAGCCACGTCGGTCACAGGGGCTGTCAGTAGTTGGAGCAACGGCATAGTTCCATATGCAGCTCATTCCTTCCCCCATTATGGCGGTAGTGAAGCATAATGCGGCACGACACCGCTGTCTCCCCGAGGTGGCAGCTCCTCAAACACCTTCCCAATTGAGCAGAGCAATGTCCGACTGCTGCAAGAAGGCCCTTGAGGATGCTCTTCCGGATCTCCACGAGTGCCTGCTGGCGGAGACACCAGCTTCCGGCCCCAAGGAGGCTCAACACCAGTGCGGGTTCTAGAGGCTCCTGACAATCGAAGCCCCAAGCCCGCTACCCATGCAAGGGGGTCGCTGGCGAGGGCCGGCTACCAGGAGTCCCGTATCAGTAGTGCTAAACTCTCCGAAAGCCCGGTGGGAAGTTACTTGCGATTCTGGCATCCGATGGGGCTAGCACAGTGTGTGGATCCTCTGGCATAGCTCCCTCTGTCTCACCCTCCTTAGTACCCTGGCGGCAGCCCCAGGAAATGGTCTTCCTCGGCCGCCACAGTCACATTCCTGTGTTGTCCATTTTGTCAGTGGAGCCCTCCCTGGGCCTACCATAGCCACAAGGCCCGTGTGCCTCGTGGCCCGGTGAGAGAGATTACTGTTGGCACTGTCTCTCCGCCTCCCTGTTGATCCTGCCAGTAGCATATGCTTGTCTAAAAGATTTTAAGCCATGCTTGCGTAGGTACACACGGGCAGTACAGTGAAACTGCAAATGGCTCATTAAATCAGTTATGGTTCCTTTGATCGCTCCAAACCAGTTACACAGACAGCTGTGGTAATTCTAGAGTATATGTATGGGTCTATGCATAGGTATAGGTAGCATGCTGAAATCTGTCTGTGATAAGAATCGGGGTTTGCAATTATTTTCCATGAACGAGGAATTCCCAGTAGGTGCGGGTGATAAGCTTGCATTGATTAAGTCCCTGCCCTTTGTAAACACCACCTGTCCATACTACTGATTGAATGATTTAGTGAGATTCTCAGATTCTCCCCGCTGGGGTTGGTAATGGCCAATGGCCCTGGTGGAGTGTCGAGAAGATGATCAAACTTGACTATCTAGAGGAAGTAAAAGTCATAACATTGTTTCCGTAGGTGAACCAGCGGAAGGATCAATTCCGAGAAGGCAAGGCCGAAGTGTCCAGGGAACTCCAAGCCCCAGAGGAGCCTGCGCCGACCATAGGAGGCAGCAGCATTGGAGGTAGGCTTCAGGATATGTCACAAGGGTCTTGCAGGTATAGCGAAGAGGAGGCATGCGTAGGGTCTTGTTGCCCACATGGACTCTCTCAATGTTGTTTTGCTCTCCCTACTGTCTCCCTTTTGTTCCCCTAAAGAACCCCGAGAAAGCCGTGTAAGGTTTTAAAGAAAGATGAGGGGAGGTGTATTGGGAGCATACACAGTTTGTATAGAACGATAGGAAGGACATATGATTGTAAGACATTTTTCCTGCCGAACCAGGATAGGGATGGTAAATCGTATGAACGAAGGAGGGCTTTAATTTGAGAAATTAATGGTAGGAAGTTAAGGCTGTAAGTATTCTCTACTTTTTTAGTTAATTTGATGCCCAAGTAGTCTACCGATGCTTCCGACCAAGAAAAGTGTGAACTGGATCTCAACAAACTGCAGCGCCTTTCAGGGATCGAGATGTTAAGGATCGTAGATTTCGAGAAGTTTATTTTAAAGTTTGAAAAAACACCGAAGTCGTTCAGAAGGGAGGCCAGTCTAAAGATACTTCTCTCAGGTTTGGATACGACGAACATTATATCGTCTGCAAAAGCTGTTGTAGAAAGCGTATGCTTGCCGATTCTTAGTCACTCTATGACTGGGTCCTGTCTCACCCACTGGAGAAAAGGCTCCATAGCGAGGATGAAAAGGGTGGGGGACAGAGGGCAGCCTTGGCGGGTGCCGTTGCGAATGTCAAATGGGGGGGATAGTATATCATTGATTTTTAATCAAGCATGCGGTTTAGTGTAAAGAGAGAATATTACTGAGAGGAAGGGGGCGAGGAAGTTGAATATAAGGAGGACTCTTCGCATATAGATCCAGTCCACCCTATCAAATGCCTTCTCGGCATCGGTGCTTACAAAGGCCGTTGGGATGTTGCGGGTTTGGGCATATTTTGCCGCTTGAAGTAAACATATACAATTGTCCTTGCCTTCCCTGCCTTTAACAAAGCCCGCCTGTTCATGATTTATAAGAGTGGGGATGAAGCCTTCCATCCTTCTAGCAAGAAGTTTGGCCCAGATCTTCACGTCTAGGTTGATCAGCGAGATGGGCCTGTAACTACCACTCGATTTTGGATCTTTATTGTCTTTTTGGATCAATGTAATGTGTGTTTCCTGCGCTTGTTTTGGGAGATTCTCTCCCTTGAGAAGTGCATTAAACACCTCCGTCAGGTGAGGGACAAGTTGTGTACTGAAGGTTCTATAGTAGGCTAATGAGAGACCATCTGGCCCAGGGCTTTTTCCCTGGGGACAGGAGTCTAGTACCTCTTCTATTTCTTTGGATGTGATCAGTCGAGTAGAATAGAAGTATCTTTGCTGTCCACAGAAGGGGAAAATTAAAAATTAAAAACAATCACAGAAAATGGCCGTTACTTACTGACTGAGGAGTGCATACAGATGCATCCTCCTCTCACCATGCAGTTAGCTGACTACCAAATGGAGGAGCAAATAACACCTGTGCAGGACGCTGATAAGACAACCACTCACACTACCTCTTGATAATGAGGGGGGTGGATGCTTGGCGTACACTCCCACACATAGTAGATACAGGGTGCCAAACCATGCTGATATATGTAGTTCACCATGCAGACCAGCAACCTATTAATGACGCCATGATAATTCGGCATCCACCCCCCTCATTATCAAAAGGTAGAGGGAGTGGTTGTCTTATCGGCGTCCTGTACGGGTGTTATTTGCTCCTCCGTTTGGTAGTCAGCTACCTGCATGGTGAGAGGAGGATGCATCTATATGCACTCCTCAGTCAGTAAGTAACGGCCATTTTCTGTGATTGTGTATCTTTGCTGTCCAGTTTAGTAAGATTTAGGGAACTTAGGAAAGAATCAATCTGGCCTTTGACTTTCTGCCTAACCGGGGAGGTCTCACAATCCACGAGGTTGTATAATTTTGAGTAGAAATATTGGAATTCTTTTGCTATCTCAGGGGTTGAGGAAGCTACCGTACCCAAAGGTGTTTTTATTGTCTGAATAAAGTTCCTAGTTCAGACCTTCCTAAGTAGTGATGACGTGAATTTACTGCCCCTATTACCATGCACGTATATGACTTGCTTGAGAAAAAGATGTTTTCTGTTGAATTTATCGTTAAGGCAGCGTCGGAGTTCCAGCCTCAAGGATGTTAGTTCATCAAGATTGGTTTTTGTGTGTGATAGTTTGGCTACCTGCTCTAGCTTTGCTATTTGTAGGAGATAATTGTCTATCTCTTTTTGTTTCTGTTTTTTTTAATCTAGAGCTCTTAGTAGCCCCCTCACAAATGCCTTGTGGGCTTCCCATACCATCGGTAACTTGAGATTGTCTTTTAAGTTTATTTTAAAATATTATTCTATCAAGCCCCTTAGGCGGGATTTTTCTTCTAGGGAGTCAAGCAGGGATTCATTCAATCGCCATCTCCACTCGCGTGGGGACTCACTGCTCAAGTGTAGGTCAGCATGCATGGGGGCGTGGTCTGATAGGGTTATGGAATCAGTTTTGGCTTCTCTGAGGTTCAATAGAAGGCCAGAGGAGACAAAGACATAATCCAGTCTTTGGAAGGAAGAGTATACATGTGAGAAAAAGGTGAAATCCTTGGTGGACGGATGTAAAGAACCTGGCGTCCACCACTCCCAGTTCTTGTAGAGACTTGTTAAGTTTTTTTAATTTAACCTGGGAGACCTGGGATCGAGCCGACGAAGAGTCCAAAAAGGGGTTTATGGTAATGTTAAGGTCCCCTCCAAGTATGATGTGTCCCTCTGTGAACTGTTTAAGAACTTCTAGTTGTTTAGTTAACCAAGTGATTTGGTCTGAATTGGGGGCATATAGGTTCGCAATCGTTATTTTGGTGTTGCTAATCTGGCCTTAAGAAAGAGTACCCTTCCCTTCCCGTCTGTGTGTTGGGCTGCGAGCGTAAAAGGTATAGATTTGTGGAGCAATATGGAGACCCCTTTTGATGCAGAGCTTGGATGGGAGTTATGGAAGCATTGATGAAACATTCCCCCTGGGATAGGTAGATGCCTGTCTTTTTTGAAATGTGTCTCTTGTAGCAATAAAATTTTGGACTTACATTTTTTTAGGATTTGGGCTACATTATGTCTCGGATGTTGAGCAACGTGAAGCAGACGTCGGCACGGGCCCCTGGAGAAGAAATCATCGCCTAGAAGGAGTAGACAAATTAGCACAGTTAGACAAGATAGGCGAGAGGTGTTGGTTACTTGTGAGTAATGAGTAATGGTCTGTTTTAAATTCAGCTGTATAGCTTGCGGAGGACTCAAGTGGAAGGAACAGATGAGGGAGGAAAGGGGTGGGAGGAAGGGATCAGGTGAAAATACAGTAGGGGTTAAAAAAAAACTCTAGGAGAGTAGTAAGCTCAGAAAGTAAGGTATAGGGAAAAAGCTAATACTTAAGGAAATAATGTGGTTGCAGAGTGTATGCCCCTGTTTTCAGTTGGCGTACCAGTCTCAACCACCTAGAATTGAAAGAGTCCCTTCAACTTGAAGGGTGTGAAGTGACGGGTTTACCGGTTAACTTAAGGCAAATTGTGCCTAGTCGGTCAGGCACGACCGCTAAAGAACTCCTGCGGGGGTGGATAAGTGCAAACTTAACAAACTTAACAAATAAGAAGAGACATGAGCAATGTGTTGCATTAGTTAGGATCCCGGCTGTAAGATAAAGGGAGTAAAGAGCGAGTCCAAAATGAGGACGTCATAGCCAAGGTGAGACAGTTTTTTTTATCGAGTATCGTCATGTGCCGTCTCTTCTTTGTTCTTTTTCTTCCTTCCTCTGGGTGACTTCGAGTGCCCCACCAGGTGCCAGCTTTCTGTAGGGTTCAGATGCGGAAGCTTAGGAAGTTCTGGCAATGGGAGCCAACAGGGCAAGTCTATTGGCTCCATCTCGAGTTGATGCCAGCACTTATGTAAGTCCTCTAGTGAACGAATGTTGATTCTTTTGCCTCTGATAGAAAGTCCCAGGCTGAATGGAAAAAGCCAGGTGTACTTAATGTCTTTGGCTCTCATAGCCTCTAAAAGTGGCTTCAGCATCCGACATTTAGCCAGTATTGACGGAGCCAGGTCTTGATAGAGTTGTATGGTCGTTCCGTCATATTGAAGGTCTTTTTTATTTCTGGCAGCTTCTAGAATTGTGAGGGCATCTGGGAATGTCAAGAGCTTGCAGATCACGTCCCTCGGTGGATCTGAGGGAGCTGGGGGTGGTCTCAAAGCCCTATGGATGCGTTTGATGGAAATACGGGCTGCTCTGTTGGGGCCCAGTAAGAGTGTAAATAGTTCAGTGGCTACTTTAGGGAGGACCTCTGTGCCCACGACTCGGGGAGGCCTTTAATTCTTACATTACTGCATCTGTTCCTACTTTCCAAATCTTCTTGCATAATCAGAGTACGGTTTAGTTGAGAGTGGTGTTCTTTAATGACTTGTGCCATTTCAATTGAGTGTGATATAATATTGGCTGAGGAAGACTCCAGCTCTACTACTCTCTTCCCCAAGTGCCTGAGCTCCTCCTTGATTTCAGATAGATCCGATATAATGGGATGTAAAGCTCTAGTAATCAAGTCTCTCATGAAGCTTTTGGAAATTTGTTTGTTATCTTCACCTTCTGAGGAGGCATCCTCATCTCTCTCGGTGTTATGATTGGTTGATGCAGTCAGATTTAGAGTCTTTTTGCTAGATGGATGGGGTGATCTGGAGTTGCGATCTTTTAGGAATCGTTGCATGTCAGTTTGCCCTTTGGTTGGACAAGGGGTGCATAGGATGTCAGCACTTATGTCTCGGTTAGTTTTCCCCATAATGTGTAGCTGTTTGCTTTTCATTCAAAGTCCCGCGGTGGTGCCTTTCTTGACACAGCCACCTTAACTGGGGGGCCATTAGAGACCGAAGACTGCTGGTGTTACCGGAAAGTCTCCACCTGAAGTTGGAAAAAATTGTCAAAAATTGGTAAAAATTATTCACAGGAATGCTTAGAGCTCCACTATGGGAGCTCCAGAGAAACAATTCAGGCTAGGCCTGTACTGTAGAAGTTCTCTATAGTCCTGCTGTTGAGTAGGCTCTTCTCTTTGTGTGGAGAGGCTCTGAAATGGGGAAGCAGTGGTAAATATTATGCACAGAAATGTTTAGAGCTCCACTATGGGAGCTCCAGAAAAAATTCAGGCTAAGCCTGCTCTGCAAAAGTTCGCTGTAGTCCTGCTGTTAGGTAGGATCTTCTCTTTGTGTGAAGGGTTCAGAGGTGTGTGTGTGTGGGGGGGGGAGGAGTTGTTGTTTTAATGCTGCTGCAGGAGAAGGGCCGGGTCACCAGGGGGGGGGGGGCGCTGGTGCGGGCACTGTAGATACTGGAAGCAGTGTGTGCCTTTGATTATGTCTGTTTATTTGGCCACAGTTGTTATTCTGCCCAGAGCCTGGGTTCTCTGCTCTGGGGTACTGTTGACTGTGCTTCTTCCTCCTTTCCTGCTCCGCTGCACTCGGCAGGGGGGAAGGGAACTGAGCGGAACGCCGCACAGTAGTCCTGTTCCCTTTGCCTTGTGCTCAATTCCCCTCTCCCTGACCGACCTTAATCTTAAGGGTTTCCGATACTACGGCCGTTGGCTGTGTAGCCAGCGTCGGTGATAGGAATTAGAGTAGCGCCGGACTTCCGGTACGCTCCGGCTCCGAAATCGAGGTCCCGGCTTCAATCTCGACGCTAGGCCCCGACTCTTTCCCTCGGCTGTTTTGGTTTTAAGACCCTTCTGTCTGCTCCTTGGCCTGCGGGGTAGCTGATGCTGGTGTTGAGCGGCTCAATAAAGGGCCAAAGACGTGTGTAATCCAGAAAAAACTGTTCTGGCTGCAGGAGGTCTGAGCCCGTGCGACCGCTCCCTCCGCAGCCTAGGCCACGCTCCTTTTTATCACTCCATTTCACTGCGAGCAGTGTGCCACTCGCTAGTGCATATGATGCCCTCCTTTCCATTTGTCTGGAAACCAGCAGTTGGGGCATTCCCACTCTATTCCTCCTTATTGTCCTATAGGCCCCTGTGTTTGCATCATATAGGGCTTTATATAATTGGATACTCATATAAAAATTGTCTGTGTAGACATGGTATTCTGTGTAGACAGGAATGGAGATTTTAATTTCATACAATTCTTTCACTTGTGCCTATTTTCTCTGGGAAATTTGGGGGATTAAGTTGGCGGTCCCTGCCTTCATGCCTGGCACATTTAAAGGGGATACATTGCTGGAAGGAAAGACGGCCCTTGAAAATCATTAGGGACTCATCAACGAATAGGTTTTTATGGAATGTACAGTATATAAATTTAAAGAACTCTTAGTAGAGAGATTAGGGGCCTCAGTTTATTGGGGCAGTCATGGCCAGGGGCGTCTCTTGGGTGGGTTTAGGAATTGTCTACGAAATGCAAGAAATGCTGCTGACTTTCAAAGCCGGTTCCGGGCACAATTGATGCAAGCACAGGGGCGGCATGTACTGGTGGAGCTGTACAAGTGAATGAAGGATTTTTAAACTAAACCCATTAATAAAAATAATCAGAGATATGTTTTAATTTCTGGGACAGTTGTGGGGATCCATTGTCTGGAATACACAGAGGTGGGGTGCTCTGCAATAAACTGACCAGTATAGATGTTAGTCTGCTGGACAATTAATTCCAAGACATGGTCATTGACGATCAAATGAAAAAAATTGATGGGGGCAAAATTAGTGACATCCATATTAACCCCCGGCATTGCTACAAATGGTGGTATTTAGGGGGGAAAGTTATCACTGGAGCCCCACATTGCGGGAGGCATCACAGTACATGGGCCTGATGACTCTACAGCTGGTACAACCTCCTGTGTGCCATTTCTGTCCAGCAAAAGTGAAAATATGAGGGGCTGCTGATAAGTCTTTGGCTTTACCCAGAAAGAAACAAGATAGGAAGATGAAACTTTACATTTATTTCACATACTCTCCGCTGATGCCAACTCACTTCTTACATCGGTATTCCAAGTTCTGTAAGCCTTGCAAAAAGAAGGATTTCAGTTGTGCTTCAAACTAGTCATCTATAGCAGCCATGGCATCAGAAATGGTGCGAAATTTTGTAACCTTGAGGTGTTTCTTCAGGTTTGGAAACAGATGATAGTCGGAGGGAGCTAGATCTGGTGAATAAGGTGGGTGGTCAACCAGCTGGAAGCCTAGCTCCACCAGTTTTTCCGTGGTCGCTTGTGCAATGTGAGCGGAGGCGTTGTCTTGCAGAAACAAAGATTCCTTTGGACAGCTTGCTGCACCTTTTACCCTTCAGAGCTGCCTTCAATTGGTCCAAAAGTTCAATGTAATATCTTGCATTGATGGTGGAACTATTTTGAAGGTAGTCCACTTGCAACATGCTCTTCTTATCCCAGAACACAGATGCCACCACCTTAGTGGCTGATTTTTGCACCCTGAACTTCTTTGGGTGAGGAGAACCATTGTGCCTCCACTCTTTTGACTGCTCCTATGTTTCAGGGTCATACAAATAAATCCAGGTCTCATCCGTAGTGACCAGTCGATCCAGGAAGTTCTTATGAGTCAGGAAACGCTGACAAATGGACCAGAAAGTTTTCACTTGCATGCTTTTCTGATCTGTTGTCAAACATTTGGAGACCCACTTTGCAGATAGCTTCTTCATGTTCAAATGTTCATGGATAATGACACAAACACGTTCACGAGAAATGCCCATGATGTCTGCTATTCCTTTATCTGAAATTCGCCGATTCTCCAGTATGCGGTTGTGCACAGCATCGACGATCTCTGGAACAACAACCTCTCTCGGTTGTCCAGGACATTCCCCATTATTGGTGCTGAAGTGGCCCATTTTAAATTTGGCAACCTAGTTCTTAATTGTAGAATATGAAGGGCATTGATCCACCATTGTCTGCGACTAGAGATTAGCGAGCACATTCGTCCGAGCTTGATGCCTCCAAACGGGCATGGTCGTGTGTGACAATGGTTGTAACCTGGTGGCGGCTCTGCAGCTCGTCAGCCTCACACCTGGCCCAAGTGTTCAATCTGGTGATTCAGCGGTTTCTGAAAAACTACCCCCACTTGTCTGACCTGCTCTGCAAAATGCGCCGCGTCTACTCACATTTCCGCAAGTTCACCACGGACGCTGCCACCCTGATGACCCTGCAATGCCGGTTTCAGCTGCCAGAACAACGACTGCTGGGCGACGTGCCCACACGCTGGAATTCTATGCTGTACATGTTGGCCAGGCTGTACGAGCAGCGTAGAACAATAGTGGAATACTAACTGCAGCATGGGCGGCGGAGTGGTAGTCAGCCTCTGCAAATCTTTACTGAGGAGTGGGCATGGATGGCAGATATCTGCCAGGTCCTTGAAAACTTTGAGGAGTCTACCCAGATGGTGAGCGTCGATGCGGCATTCATTAGCTTTACCATCCTGCTGCTTTGCCTGCTGAGAAGTTTGCTGCAAAGCATAAAGGCCGACGCTTTGCGGTTGGAACAGGAGACGGGGGATGACAGTATGTCGCTTGATAGCCAGACCACACTCATGTCTTTATCTCAGCATATTTTAGAGGAAGAGGAAGAGGAGCGGAAGGGGGAGGAGCAGGAGGAGGAGGGGGAAGAGACAGCTGGGCACACTGCAGAGGGTACCCATGCTGCTTGCCTCTCATCTGTTCAGCGTGTATGGGCTGTAGAGGAGGAGGAGGAGGAGGAGGATCCTAAAAGTCATCTTCTTAGTGAGGACAGTGATGTGTTACATACTGGGACCCTGGCACACATGGCTGACTTTATGTTAGGCTGCCTTTCCTGTGACCCTCGCATTTCATGCATTTTGGCTAACATGGATTACTGGATGTACACCCTTCTCGACCCACGGTATAAGGAGAACCTTTCCACTCTCATTCCCGAAGAGGAAAGGGGTACGCGAGTGATCCATAACCACAGGGCCCTGGTGGAAAAGTGATGCTGAAGTTCCCATCTGACAGCACTAGTGGCAGAAGACGCAGTTCCGAGGGCCAAGTAGCAGGGGAAGTGCGGGGATCAGGCAGCATGTCCAGCACAGACAGGGGAACACTCTCCAAGGCCTTTACCAGCTTTATGGCCCCCCAGCAAGACTGTGTCACCACTCCCCAGCCAAGGTTGAGTCAGAGAGAGCACTGTAAAAAGATGGTGGGAGAGTACGTAGCCGATCGTACCACCGTCCTCCGTGATGCCTCTGCTCCATACAACTATTGGCTGTCAAAGCTGGACACGTGGCACAAACTTGTGCTGTACGCCCTGGAGGTGCTGGCCTGCCGCTAGCGTCTTGTCAGAGAGGGTGTTTAGTGCAGCTGGGGGAATCATCACGGATAAGCATATCCGCCTGTCAACTGCTAGTGCCGACATGCTTACACTTATAAAGATGAAGAAAGGCTGGATTTCCCCATACTTCTGTTCTCCACTGGCGAAAAGCAGCGAAACCTAATGATTCTTTTCGCTGCAACAGGAGAAAAATGCATCCTCTATCACCACAAATAAAGGGGGAATTAGTTTTCTCAATCACTCTCAGATATTATTACTCCTCCTCCTAAAACAGCATGTCATCACACTGAACTGCAAATTTTTCTGCCGCCCAAAAGGCTTTGTTTAAAAGTGTTTTACAATTTTTCAAAGTTTCAAAAGTATTGATACTTTAAGAGAAACCATTTTTTTTTTACAGAGCTGCCTCCAGGCTCTGTTACAAATTAAGCAACAGCGAGCTGTATCTTTAAAAAATGTTTATGGGTTACACCTACCCTCGCGGTTGAGCAATTTTTCAGGGGTGCACTTGTACTCTTGGTACACCAATTTTTCTGGCCCTAGCCTATACTGTTATCTAACTAATTTTTCCGGCCTTCGCCTACACTCTTGGTACACCAATGTTTCAGGGGATAGCCTACACTCTTGATCCAAAAATGTTACCAGGGTCCGCCTTTACTCTTGGTACAGAAATGTTACTGGGGTCAGCCTATAAATTTTCTACTGAATGGTTTGAGGGGTACACCTATACTTTTGCTACAGAAATGTTACTGGGGTCCGCCTATACTCTTGGTACACCAATGTTTCAGTGGTTTGCCTACAATCTTGCTACAGAAATGTTACAGGGGTCTGCCTATACCTTTTCTACTGAATGGTTTGAGGGGTTCACCTATACTCTTGCTTCAGAAGTGTTACTGGGGTCCGCCTATACGTCTGCTACAGAAATGTTACTAGGGTTCGCCTATACTTTTACTACAGAAATGTTAATGGGTCCGCCTATACTTCTGCTACAGAAATGTTACATGGGTCCACCTATATTCTTGGTACAGAAATGTTACTGGGGTTTACCTATACTTTTACTACAGAAAAGTTACTGGGGTCCGCCTATGCTTTTGCTAAAGAAATGTTACAGGGGTCTGCCTATACTTTTGCTACAGAAATGTTACTGGGGTCTGCCTTTACTCTTGCTACAGAAATGTTACTGGGGTCTGCCTATACCTTTTCTACTGAATGGTTTGAGGGGTTCGCCTATACTCTTGCTACAGAAATGTTACTTGGGTCAGCCTATACTTTTACTACAGAAATGTTACTGGGGTCCACCTATACTTCTGCTACAGAAATGTTACAGGGGTTTGCCTATACTTTTATTACAGAAATGTCACTGAAGTCCGCCTACACCTTTTCTACTAAATGGTTTGAGGGGTTCGCCTATACTCTTGCTACAGAAATGTTACTGGGGTTCGCCTATACTTTTACTACAGAAATGTTACAGGGGTCTGCCTATACTCTTGGTACAGAAATGTTACAGGGGTCTGCCACTGGGGTCCGCCTATACTCTTGCTACAGAAAAGTTACTGGGATCCGCCTATACTTCTGCTACAGAAATGTTACTGGGGTCCGACTATACTTTTACTACAGAAATGTTACAGGGTTCCGCCTATACTCTTGGTACAGAAATGTTACAGGGGTTTGCCTATACTTATACTACAGAAATGTTACTGGGGCCCGCTTATACTTCTGCTACAGAAATATTACAGGGGTCCGCCTATACTTCTGCTACTGAAATGTTACAGGGTTCCGCCTATACTTTTACCACAGAAATGTCACTGGAGTCTGCCTACACCTTTTCTACTGAATGGTTAGAGGGGTTCGCCAATACTCTTGCTACAGAAATGTTACTGGGGTCTGCCTATACTTTTGCTACAGAAATGTTACTGGGGTCTGCCTATACTCTTGGTACAGAAATATTACAGGGGTCCGCCTATACTTCTGCTACTGAAATGTTACAGGGTTCCGCCTATACTTTTACCACAGAAATGTCACTGGAGTCTGCCTACACCTTTTCTACTGAATGGTTAGAGGGGTTCGCCAATACTCTTGCTACAGAAATGTTACTGGGGTCTGCCTATACTTTTGCTACAGAAATGTTACTGGGGTCTGCCTATACTCTTGGTACAGAAATGTTACAGGGGTCTGCCTATACTTTTGCTACAGAAATGTTACTGGGGTCCGCCTACACTCTTGCTACAAAAATGTTACTAGGGTCTGCCTATACTTTTGCTACGGAAATGTTACCGGGGTCCGCCTATACTCTTGGTACACCAATGTTTTAGGGGTTTGCCTACACTCTTGCTACGGAAATGTTACAGGGGTCTGCCTATACCTTTTCTACTGAATGGTTTGAGGGGTTCACTTATACTTCTGCTACAGAAATGTTACAGGGGTCCGCCTATACGTCTGCTACAGAAATGTTACAGGGGTTCGCCTATACTTTTACTACAGAAATGTCACTGGAGTCCACCTACACCTTTTCTACTGAATAGTTTGAGGGGTTCGCCTATACTCTTGCTACAGAAATGTTACTGGGGTCCGCCTATACTTTTGCTACAGAAATGTTACCGGGGTCCACCTATACTTTTGCTACAGAAATGTTACTGGGGTCCGCCTATACTCTTAGTACAGAAATGTTACAGGGGTTCGCCTATACTTTTACTACAGAAATGTTACTGGGGTCCACCTATACTCTTGGTATAGAAATGTTAGAGGGGTCTGCCTATGCTGTGGGTGCACAAAGACTTCCCATAGCGGTGTTTTACCTGTCTGGCACAAATACACTGACTGACTAGGGCATAAATGTGGGCTGAGGCCGAGGCCCTTAGCAGGGTGAAACTCTGCCATGTTTGGGCACTCTGATTTCCTCATGTGTAATACCATGCTTGAGTTTCTTGGGCTCGCCTATGCTGTGAGTGCACAAAGAATCCCATAGCAGTGTTTTACCTGTTTGGCACAAATACACTAACTGACTATGGCAGAAATGTGGGCTGAGGCCCTTTGCAGGGTAAAGCTCTGCCATGTTTGGGCACTCTGATTTTCTCATGTGTAATACCATGCTTGAGTTCCTTGGGCTCGCCTATGCTGTGGGTGCACAAAGACTTCCCATTGCGGTGTTTTACCTGTCTGGCACGAATACACTGACTGACTAGGGTAGAAATGTGGGCAGAGGTCCTTGACCTCTGGTCTTTGAAACTCTGCCATGTTTGTGCGCTCTGATTTTTTCCTGTGTAATACCATCTTTGTTCCTTGCTAATGAGGGTTTGTCCGAAGTAAATTGTTAGTGGGGTGACCGCCAGACTCTTGCCCCCAATTTGGCTTAATAGTGGGACTTGGGAGCCTCAGATGCAGCCATGCATGCTGCCCCTGCCCTGCCCTATCCATTTATGTGGTGTTTCCATAACTTTCTGATGTTTTCTGGTGTTTGACAAGTCATGACCTATGCGGAGCATCAGTCCCATACAAAGATGCTCGAGTTGCCCATTGACTTCAATGGGGTTTGTTAGTCGAAACGAGCTCCCGAGCATTACGAAAAGTTCGACTTTGGTGCTCTCTCATCTCTATCTGCGACATATCACCATGTATATCCTTTGCGGACTTTCCTTGCAGAAACAAGAATTTTATCACTCCTCTGCTCTCATTTGCTGTGAATATCACCTTAGACTCCACCATTTTGTTTTCCGGCGTGCCTAGATCACTGTTGCCATAAGCTACAAATACAAAATTTTAAAAATATATATTAGACACATAAGGCTTTCATGTGATGTAATATTCATTACCATAGAAACAAAAAAAAGAAAACAAAGCCAAAGACTAATCAGCACCCCCTCATAGAGATGAAAAAAGGCAGCTGAACAAGAGGGCAGAGGGTTCAGGGGAGAGCCAGCCCAGGAGGCTGTTAAAAGGTGTATCAGTGGTCATTAAGAGGTTAAGAACCATTGAATAATATGGGACACCATGGTGTCCATGGTAATAAGACTGTTGGGTCTTTTGTGTGCCTCTAAAACACACAATGTGATTGTTCTCAGTAAGATAAACTAAGTAATCTTCTAGATATGATACCTTTTAATGGCTAACAAAAATACATGATGTTTTAATTAGCTTTCAGACCTACTCATGGTTCTTCCTCAGGTATAATGGAACAGATCTGAATACACTGCTATATAAATACATATACACATGATCATATGAAAATGCACAGGTATGATGTGAATAATTTAAAAGGTATCATATCTACAAAATAAAGACCCGAGCACAGGGTCGATACGTGGCTGCTTGCTTCCCCATGATGTATTGATTCTAATAAAGAAGAGGATTTTAAGTGGATACTGCCTGGTTCTTCTCCTTTTTTATACTGACGATCAACGGTGGACCCTGGGAGTCGGGACCCTAACTAGGCTCTTGCATGGTACCTTGCACCAGTGGTGCGATTTAACTCTTGGAGTGCTGCTGTGACTCTTTTTCTCCCCATATCTACAAGATTACTTTGTTTATCTTACTGAGAACAATTAGATTTTGCTCTATGGCTAGCACGGTACTGAACTTTTTTCATTAATCTAAGATACACATACTCAGTACTGGCTGAGATTACTTTGGGTAAGTTCTGCAGAGGGACTTAAAACATATAATAAAGTGGGGAAGTTAGTTTCTTGCCTGGAGTCTGACTGGTTTGGTCAGAAATGCTTTTCCACATTGTTTGGTGGTATACCCAAGACCCTACGGCACTACATCAGTCCAAAAGGATAGAGAATAGGGAGTTGTCCTCCTTTCTTTGCCTCTTTGGAAACGTGGTAGTTTGGTATCAGATGCTGGAAGGTGATCTTACTGGGATGTTTTGGGAATATGGGATACACCTGACTGAAATTGGTTCTTCACTGGCCTTTTACCAGATTAAGATCTAATTGTAAGGCTTTTGTGTACAAATCAAAAACCTGGTTATTGCAAAGCTGTTAATGGGAATTTTGTTGGGTTAGTGGATAGTGAAGAAAGCAGAGAAGTGACAAAGAATAAATGTGTACCTAGGTATGTTTTAACATGTACAGATATCTTACTAATTTCTGAAAAATCAGGTCAACATCAGGAAGCATGAACTTTTCACCTGTGCTCACCAACTCCACTAGAGATGAGCGAGCATGTTCGTTTGAGCTTAAAGGGGTTCTGACATGAATAATTTTTTTATGCTTTAGCAGCCATTGTTCCCTGGTCTGCCTAATGGACCCAGGGAACCCATGGGTTAATGGCTGCTAAAGCATAAAAATCTTATACTTACCTGTTCTTCTGTTGTTGTTGACATCGGGGGGTCATCTCCCGGCAGCATATTAGCACTTTCTGCTTAGGTTAAGCAGCCTGACTAGAGTCACCTGATTGGTGCATGCTGTGCAGTCACGTGGTGCCGAAGAGCCAATCAGGTGGCTCTAATCAGCAGCGCTGCTTAACCTAAGCAGAAAGTGCTAGTATGCCTCCCGGCAGGCAGTCTTCTTCCTCCAGCAGCCGCGCCGCTCTGGGATCGCGCGCATGCGCAGTGGAGAGGTGTCCTCTGACAGGAGTCAGGATGGGCTGCGTCTCCACTGCGCATGCGCAGCACTCCGGAGTTCAGCCGGACTGACGGGCCGCCCACAGCAAGCACTGCTTGTGACGTGCTTGCTGTGGCGGTCCGTCCGTTGACCTCGGAAGTGCCTGATGGACGGACCAGAGCAGGAAGCGGTCTTTTTGACCGCTCCTGCTCTGCTTTAAAGGCACAGAAGAAGATGCCGGCTGGAGGGGACATGCCTGGCGATCGGGCCAGGCCAGGCAAGGTGAGTACAATTTTTTCTTTTTCATGTCAGAACCCCTTTAACCCTCTCCAATCCACTGTCTGACGTCTGAAGACATTATGATTTAAGGCTGTACAGCTCCGATGTTGGAAGACGTCCGTCAGGGTTCTCTTACTGTTTATTGCCAGCCTCTCTGCTGTCGGAGTCTATCCAACGTGTCACCTCATGCAGTACTGGAATTAGCCAGCATATAGCGCTGTTGTATAACAGCAGAAAAAGAGTAAGCCCCCTAGGAAATCCAGAATACAAATTGGATTGGAAAGGGTTGATGCTCATTCGAGCATTAGCATCCTCAAATGTACTTGTTACTGGAGCCTATTGCATATTGCTTTTCATATAGCCACACTTAAACAAAGAAAAATGTAATTAGAAAAAGAGGAATGGGGGCAGAAGAGGGGGGGGGGGGGGATGGGGGGTAGATACAATAAAAGAGGACATTACTAGAGATGAGCGAGCACCAAAATGCTCGGGTGCTCGTTACTCGGGACGAAATTTTCGGGATGCTCGAGGGTTCGTTTTGAATAACGAACCCCATTGAAGTCAAGGGGCGACCCGAGCATTTTTGTATATCGCCGATGCTCGCTAAGGTTTTCATTTGTGAAAATCTGGGCAATTCAAGTAAGTGATGGGAACGACACAGCAACGGGTAGGGCAGGTGAGGGGCTACATGTTGGGCTGCATCTCAAGTTCCCAGGTCCCACTATTAAGCCACAATACCGGCAAGAGTGCCCCCCCCTCCCAACAATTTTTACTTCTGAAAAGCCCTCATTAGCAATGCATACCTTAGCTAAGCACCACACTACCTCCAACAAAGCACAATCACTGCCTGCATGACACTCCGCTGCCACGTCTCCTGGGTTACATGCTGCCCAACCCCCCCCCCCCCCCCCGCGCACGACCCAGTGTCCACAGCGCACACCAAAGTGTCCCTGCGCAGCCTTCAGCTGCCCTCATGCCACACCACTCTCATGTCTATTTATAAGTGCGTCTGCCATGAGGAGGAACCGCAGGCACACACTGCAGAGGGTTGGCACGGCTAGGCAGCGACCCTCTTTAAAAGGGGCGGGGTGATAGCCCACAATGCTGTACAGAAGCAATGAGAAATATAATCCTGTGCCACCGCCATCAGGAGCTGCACACGTGGGCATAGCAATGGGGAACCTATGTGCCACACACTATTCATTCTGTCAAGGTGTCTGCATGCCCCAGTCAGACCGCGGTTTTTTATAAATAGTCACAGGCAGGTACAACTCCGCAATGGGAATTCCGTGTGCACCCACAGCATGGGTGGCTCCCTGGAACCCACCGGCTGTACATAAATGTATCCCATTGCAGTGCCCTGGACAGCAGAGCTAACGTCAGATTAAATGCAAGTGGGCTTCAGCCCACACTGCATGCCCCAACCTGACCGGGGTTTTTAATTCATAGACACAGGCAGGTACAACTCCCTATTGTGAAGTCCCTGTGGGCTGACAGCATAGGTGGGTGCCAGGAAGCCACCGGCGGTACAGAAATATATCTCATTGGATTGCCCATCACAGCTGAGGTAATGTCATGTTTAATGCAGGTGGGCTTCGGCCCGCACTGCATGCCCCAGTCAGACTGGGGTTCTTTAGAAGTGGACACATGCAGTTACAACTCTGTGTGGACCGACAGCATGGGTGGCTCCCTGGAACCCACCGATGGTACATAAATATATCCCATTCCAGTGCCCAGCACAGCTGAGGTAATGTCATGTTTAATGCAGGTGGGCTTCGGCCCACACTGCATGCCCCAGTCAGACTGGGGTTCTTTACAAGTGGACACATGCAGTTACAACTCCGTGTGGACCGACAGCATGGGTGGGTGCCAGGAAGCCACCGGCGGTACATAAATATATCCCATTGCAGTGCCCAGCACAGCTGATGTAACGTCAGCTTTAATGCAGGTGGGCAAAACATTAATTGGATTACACTGTAGACGAGGGCCCCAAAAAATTGGTGTACCAACAGTACTAATGTACGTCAGAAAAATTGCCCATGCCCAACCAAGAGGGCAGGTGAAACCCATTAATCGCTTTGGTTAATGTGGTTTAATTTGTAACTAGGCCTGGAGGCAGCCCAGTTAAAATAAAAATTGGTTCAGGTGCAAGTTTCAACGCTTTAATGAGCATTGAAACGTATAAAAATTGTTTACAAAAATTATATGACTGAGCCTTGTGGGCCTAAGAAAAATTGCCCGTTCGGCGTGATTACGTGAGGTTTCAGGAGGAGGAGCAGGAGGAGGATGAATATTATACACAGATTGATGAAGCTAAAAGGTCCCCGTTTTTCATGGTAATAGAGAACGATGCTTCCATCCGCGGGTGCAGCCTACGTATTGTTTATGTATCGCTGCTGTCCGCTGGTGGAGAAGAGAAGTCTGGGGAAATCAAGGCTTTGTTCATCTTGATGAGTGTTAGCCTGTCGGCACTGTCGGTTGACAGGCGGGTACGCTTATCTGTGATGATTACCCCAGCCACACTAAACACCCTCTCCGACAAGACGCTAGCCGCAGGACAAGCAAGCACCTCCAGGGCATACAGCGCGAGTTCAGGCCACGTGTCCAGCTTCGACACCCAGTAGTTGTAGAGGGCAGAGGCATCACGGAGGACGGTCGTGCGATTGGCTACGTACTCCCTCACAATCCTTTTACAGTGCTCCTGCCGACTCAGCCTTGACTGGTGAGCGGTGACACAGTCTTGCTGGGGAGCCATAAAGCTGTCAAAAGCCTTAGAGAGTGTTCCAATGCCTGTGCTGTACATGCTGCCTGATCTCCGCGCCTCCCCTGCTACCTGGCCCTCGGAACTGCGCCTTCTGCCACTAGCGCTGTCAAATGGGAATTTTACCATCAGTTTGTCCGCCAGGGTCCTGTGGTATAGCATCACTCTCGAACCCCTTTCCTCTTCGGGTATGAGAGTGGAAAGGTTCTCCTTATACCGTGGGTCGAGCAGTGTGTACACCCAGTAATCCGTAGTGGCCAGAATGCGTGTAACGCGAGGGTCACAAGAAAGGCATCCTAACATGAAGTCAGCCATGTGTGCCAGGGTACCTGTACGCAACACATGGCTGTCCTCACTAGGAAGATCCCTTTCAGGATCCTCCTCCTCCTCCTCCTCCTCCTCCTCAGGCCATACACGCTGAAAGGATAACAGGAAAGCAGCATGGGTACCCTCAGCAGTGGGCCAAGCTGTCTCTTCCCCCTCCTCCTCATCCTCCTCATGCTCCTCCTCCTCCTCCTCCTCAACGCGCTGAGATATAGACAGGAGGGTGCTCTGACTATCCAGCGACATACTGTCTGCCCGCGCCTGTTTCCGAACGCAAAGCGTCTGCCTTTATGCTTTGCAGGGAACTTCTCAAGAGGCATAGCAGAGGAATGGTGACGCTAATGATTGCAGCATCGCCGCTCACCATCTGAGTAGACTCCTCAAAGTTTCCAAGGACCTGGCAGATGTCTGCCAACCAGGCCCACTCTTCTGTAAAGAATTGAGGAGGCTGACTCCCACTGCGCCGCCCATGTTGGAGTTGGTATTCCACTATAGCTCTACGCTGCTCATAGAGCCTGGCCAACATGTGGAGCGTAGAGTACCACCGTGTGGGCACGTCGCACAGCAGTCGGTGCTCTGGCAGATGAAACTGATGTTGCAGGGTGCGCAGGGTGGCAGCGTCCGTGTGGGACTTGTGGAAATGTGCGCAGAGCCGGCGCACCTTTCCGAGCAGGTCTGACAAGCGTAGGTAGCTTTCAGAAAGCGCTGAACCACCAAATTAAAGACGTGGGCCAGGCATGGCACGTGCGTGAGGCTGCCGAGCTGCAGAGCCACCACCAGGCTACGGCCGTTGTCACACACGATCATGCCCGGTTGGAGGCTCAGCGGCGCAAGCCAGCAGTCGGTCTGCTCTGTCAGACCCTGCAGCAGTTCGTGGGCCGTGTGCCTCTTCTCTCCTAAGCTGAGTAGTTTCAGCACGGCCTGCTGACGCTTGCCCACCGCTGTGTTGCCGTGCCGCGCGACACCGACTGCTGGCGACGTGCTGCTGCTGACACATCTTGATTGCGAGACAGAGGTTGCGTTGGAGAAGGAGGAGGAGGGTGGTTTAGTGGAGGAAGCATACACCGCCGCAGATACCAGCACCGAGCTGGGGCCCGCAATTCTGGGGGTGGGTAGGACGTGAGCGGTCCCAGGCTCTGACTCGGTCCCAGCCTCCACTAAATTCACCCAATGTGCCGTCCGGGAGATATAGTGGCCCTGCCCGCCTGTGCTTGTCCACGTGTCCGTTGTTAAGTGGACCTTGGCAGTAACCGCGTTGGTGAGGGCACGTACAATGTTGCGGGAGACGTGATCGTGCAGGGCTGGGATGGCACATCGGGAAAAGTAGTGGCGACTGGGAACTGAGTAGCGCGGGGCCGCCGCCGCCATCATACTTTTGAAGGACTCCGTTTCCACAACCCTATACGGCAGCATCTCAAGGCTGATAAATTTCGCTATGTGGACGGTTAACGCTTGAGCGTGCGGGTGCGTGGCGGCGTACTTGCGCTTCCGCTCAAAGACTTGCGCTAGCGACGGCTGGACCGTGCGGTGTGAGACATTGCTGGATGGGGCCGAGGACACCGGAGGTGAGGGTGTGGGTGCAGGCCAGGAGACGGTAGTGCCTGTGTCCTAAGAGGGGGGTTGGATCTCAGTGGCAGGTTGGGGCACAGGGGGAGAGGCAGCGGTGCAAACCGGAGGCGGTCAACGGCCTTCGTCCCACCTTGTGGGGTGCTTGGCCATCACATGTCTGCGCATGCTGGTGGTGGTGAGGCTGTTGGTGGTGGCTCCCCGGCTGATCTTGGCGCGACAAAGGTTGCACACCACTGTTCGTCGGTCGTCAGGCGTCTCTGTGAAAAACTGCTAGACCTTAGAGCACCTCGGCCTCTGCAGGGTGGCATGGCGCGAGGGTGCGCTTTGGGAAACACTTGGTGGATTATTCGGTCTGGCCCTGCCTCTACCCCTGGACACCGCACTGCCTCTTGCAACCTGCCCTGCTGCCCTTGCCTCCCCCTCTGAAGACCTGTCCTGAGTAGGCATTGCACACCAGGTGGGGTCAGTCACCTCATCGTCCTGCTGCTCTTCCTCCGAATCCTCTGTGCGCTCCTCCATTGCACTTACTCCCCCTACTACTACCTCACTGATAGACAACTGTGTCTCATCGTCATCGTCCTCCTCACCCACTGAAAGGTCTTGAGACAGTTGTCAGAAGTCCCCAGCCTCATCCCCCGGGAACTTTCCAATGGTTGGGCATCAGTGACGACAAACTCCTCTGGTGGGAGAGGAACCACTGCTGCCCAATCTGAGCAGGGGCCCGAGAACAGTTCCTGGGAGTCTGCCCGCTCCTGAGCATGTGTCATTGTAGTGGAGTGAGCAGGCTGGGAGGAAGGTGGAGCAGCAGCCAGAGGATTCGGATTTGCAGCACTGGACGGCGCAGAACTGTGGGTGGATGATAGCTTGCTCGAAGCACTTTCTGCCATCCACGACAGGACCTGCTCACACTGCTCATTTTCTAATAAAGGTCTCCCGCGTGGACGCATTAATTGGCCGATGAATGTGGGGACGCCAGAAACGTGCCTCTCTCCTAATCGCGCAGCAGTCGGCTGCGATACACCTGGATCAGGAGCTCGGCCTGTGCCCACACCCTCACTTGGGCCTACGCGTCCTCGGCCGCGTCCACGTCCTCTAGGCCTACCCCTACCCCTCAGCATGCTGTATTACCAGTGATTTCCCAGGCAGGAAATAAATTGGCGCAAGCCTGCAGGCCAAATAGAATTTTTCCCTTTTTTTTTTAAAGGGAAGGCCCACTGACTATATTCAATCAGATAAGAAATGTGTTCCAAAGAAATGCAGTGTTATATGAAGTGCAGCAGAGCTGTGATTTTTCCCAGCCAGGAAATAAATTGGCGCAAGCCTGCTGTTAAACGTAGCTGGCTGCGTATGATTTCTTTATGTTCTCCACCCACCACACACGTACCCAGAACGCTGAAGACTGTCAGAGGCAGGCCAAATAGAATTTTTCCCTTTTTTTTAAAGGGAAGGCCCACTGACTATATTCAATCAGATAAGAAATGTGTTCCACAGAAATGCAGTGTTATATGAAGTGCAGCAGAGCGGTGATTTTTCCCAGGCAGAAAAAATAAATAGGCGCAAGCCTGCAGGACAAATAGAATTTTTCCCTTTTTTTTTAAGGGGAAGGCCCACTGACTATATTCAATCAGATAAGAAATGTGTTCCACAGAAATGCAGTGTTATATGAAGTGCAGCAGAGCGGTGATTTTTCTCAGGCAGGAAATAAATTGGCGCAAGCCTGCTGTTAAACGTAGCTGGCTGCGTATGATTTCTTTACGTTCTCCACCCACCACACACATACCCAGAACGCTGAGGACTGTCAGAGGCAGGCCAAATAGAATTTTTCCCTTTTTTTTTTAAAGGGAAGGCCCACTGACTATATTCAATCAATAATATATGTCTTCTGGCCCTGCCTACACAATTCTGTCCCTGTAGTATTACTGCAGGGCGCAATGCTCTGCACAGCCGATTTTGAAAAAAAAAAATATGCAACACTGCTAACAGCAGCCTGCACAGTACTGCACGGTTAAATGTGGCCCTAAGAAGGACCGTTGGGGTTCTTGAAGCCTACACTCACTCCTAACACTCTCCCTGCCTAACCACCACTTCTGTCCCTGGACTATTACTGTAGGGCGCAATGCTCTGCAGACAGCCGATTTTGAGAAAAAAAATTGTGCAACACTGCTAACAGCAGCCTCCACAGTACTGCACACGGATAGATGTGGCCCTGAGAAGGACCGTTGGGGTTCTTGAAGCCTACACTCACTCCTAACACTCTCCCTACAGCAGCACCAGCAGCAGCACTTTCCCTCAGCTAACTCACAACGCATCTGAGGCGAGCAGCGGGAGGGGCCGACTTTTATACTCGGGTGACATCTGATCTCCCCAGCCACTCACAGAAGGGGGGTGGTATAGGGCTTGAACGTCACAGGGGGAAGTTGTAATGCCTTCCCTGTCTTTCAATTGGCCAGAAAAGCGCTCTAACGTCTCACAGAGGAAAGTGAAAGTAACCCGAACACCGCGTGGTGCTCGTTAAGAGTAACGAGCATCCCGAACACCCTAATATTCGCCCGAGCTTCAAGCTCGGACGAGTACGTTCCTTCATCACTAGTGACAGCCCTTTACATGCTGCAGTGACAGCCCTTTACATGCTGCAGTCACATAGACTGCAGCATTTAAAGGGTTAACACAGCAGTGATCAGAGGTTTTATCTGATCTCTGCTGTAAGAGCAGGTACCTAGTTGTCCTCTCACAGCTGAGCACCAAGCTCTCCCTGCCACGGAGACCAACGGCTTGCTTCTGACAAGCCAATGGTCTCTATGGCAACCTGTAAACAAACCAGGAGATTGCCGACATATCGGCAATATCTTCTGCTAGTTTTTCAAAGCCCTTGCTTTGTTCTCTGTGGGTCTGTGCAGGCAGAGCACACTGTCACAGCTTGTGGCATTGTGCTCTGCAGCTCCCATAGTGATACATAGCCCGGAAATCTTCCGGGGTATATCACTATGGGCAGTGGAGCTCGTCCCGGAAATTTTCCGGGCGTGCCACTCAAGGGGTTAATATCAGATAAATATAAACTTGGAGTAAGTAAATTATCTAATGTCTTAGCTTTTTTACACATAATTCTGTAATCACGTATGCACTAATTTTACTTCTTGGAACAATATAGATAGAAATGTATTCACAGTGTCTTTGATATGATTAAATTGTAGACTATATTTAATAACTAATTTTCGAGGTACTTCATTCTTCATTTTTCAACCAAATTACTAGTCAATGCATCCATCGATAATTGTTGAGGTCTGTTGGAACATGGATTTGTCAAACTAGTCATGGCTCCATTTTGAAAACCACAATAGTTGTGTGAACTAAGTCTCACTTTCATGGCATAGTTTGTTAATAACTAGTCACATAAAATTCATTTTACAAGCCTCATAGAGTTAAAATAACATTCATTTCATTTTCAGACATCATTCTGCCACCACCTGACTCCTTGTGACTTCTGACAATACAGAAGTATAATCATATGAAGCAGCGATGAAGAGAGAAGTCAACAAAAGCCATTAAAAGTAATGGATAATGGACGCCTATAGCATGAATAGACCAGTGATGGCTCAGGCAGCATGCTCTTCTTATAAATCTATATCATTTCTTTCTAAAAAGTTATGTGGATTCATGCAGTAGGTTAAAATCATTAGATCCCAAGAATCTCAACAGGGACTTCACACCAATATAACATTGTACAGTATATTGTCAGGCAGTCAGATGTCGGTCTACCTTGTCACACAATGATCTGGATTAGGGCTATACTATATCTGTAACCAACCCAGCTGTGTAGGAGCCATCCATATATGCCGGTCGCAAGCCCAGATAAATAGGGAGGGTTAGAGAAAGACCTGGCAACCTACCCGTTAAAAACTTTGCCTTGGAAACCCTATGAAAGAGCTCTCAAATGATTCAGATATGGTATCCGGTAGCAGGCCCCCCAGCCCAAAAGATTCTCTAAATGCTACTGAGGAAAAGCAAGGTCTGAGTACAAGTAGTCAGGGTTTTTTCATGACACAACTGGAGGATAGTCCTCAGGAAGCCCATCTGCTGATGCACCTCATGATGAAAGGAAATGAGTACGCTGTACCAAAGTTCACATAGTAGCAACATGGAATGTGTATTGCATAAGTCTAGGGAAATTGGACATTGTGAAACACGAAATGACAAGACTTAACATTGATGTTCTTGGAATTAGCGAATTGGATTGGACAGGTAATGGATATTTTCAGTCTGGTGAATTCACATTGCACTATGCCGGAGACAAGGAAATCAATAGGAATGGAGTAGCCTTTATTACAAACAAGCAGACCTCAAAGGCAGTAGAAGGTTTTAGAACAATCAGCGACCGTATCATTGCTATCCGGACACGTGGTAAGCCAGTGAACATCTCAATCTTATCGGTCTATGCCCCAACGACTGATGCTGATGAGGAAACCTTTAAAGATTTGTATGGCGATGTCCAGAAAACTCTAAACAAAGTGCCAAAGTAGGACATTATTTATATTATGGGCGACTTGAATTCCATAGTCGGCAGCCAGCCATAAGCAACCATTACAGGAAGATTTGGGCTTGGTGAAAGAAAAGATGCTGGTTATTACCTGGTACAGTTCTGCCAAGAAAATCAGCTTAGGATAGCAAACACATGGTTTATGCAACCCAAACGCCAACTGTACACGTGGAATCTCCCGATGGCCTCCATCAGATTAATTACATCCTGTGCAATTATCATTGGCAAAGTTCAGTCATTGCAATAAAAACCTTTTCCTGGCACTGACTGCAGCACTGATCATGAACTCCTTGCAGCTAAGATCAAGATCAAATTCTGTAGCATTCAGAAAGTTGCTCCCTTGAGAAAATTCAACACCTCTAAAATCCACCAATCATACACTATTGAGGTAGCAAACCGATTAAACCTGCTTGACACATCAGAAAAGCATCCAGAGGAAATATGGTACGATATGCAGTCCCCAATTATGGAAACAGCCAGTAAGCATCTTACGTATAAGAAGCAGGAAAAACAACGCTATTGGTTGTCCGAGAAAACCCTCAGAATAGCTGACATAAGAAGAGCAGAAAAGGTGGCTGGCAACAAAGATGAATTTCGGCAACTAATTGCCGATTTTCAGCAAGTGGCAAGGAAAGACAAGGAAATGGACTGGAATGAGC
This sequence comes from Eleutherodactylus coqui, assembly GCF_035609145.1. NCBI lineage: Eukaryota > Metazoa > Chordata > Amphibia > Anura > Eleutherodactylidae > Eleutherodactylus > Eleutherodactylus coqui. The sequence goes on along the minus strand of NC_089842.1, from coordinate 113,922,374 downwards.
ATTGCAAACAACTCAAACCAGAAGCCATGAAAAGCCATATGCGAGGCCTATTCTCACAGGCCAAGATGGCCAGAAAACCTTTCTTGACACGTAACAGCACAATCAAAGGCAAAAATGGGAAGGAAATGAATGTCCAACAGAGTATCAAAGATAGGTGGAGGGAATACTCTGAGAAACTTTATGCCTGCAATCACATACCTGGACTATTGTATGAGGTAGAGCCTGTAGACTTAAAGACCTCTATTATGGAGTCAGACGTGGTTACTGAACAATAGCCCTCATTCCCCATGCAAGCAAGATCCTTCTCAAGTATGATCAGTAGTTAAAGTGGCACTTCCTGATGCACAGGCAGGATTTCAGTGAGGATGCGGCAGCTGATATCATATTACAAACCTGCAATAGACCATGGAAAAAGCTTCACAATACCAAAAGAGTATCTACATGTGCTTCATCGGCACATATAGTCAAGCTAATAAAATCGCTTTATACCAATCAAGAAGGAACTGTGAGAACACAGTATGGGGACACAGATTGTTTTGGGATCAGCAAATTCGTCTGACAGGGCTGCATTCTCTCACTATTTTTGTTTAACCTACATGCGTGTAATCGTGTAAAATGGACCTAAACTAATTGGAAATCGGGGTGAAAATAGGTGGAAGAAACATCAACAATCCCCATTATGCAGATTACACAACTCTGCTTGCAGAAACAGAAGCAGGTCTGAATCAGCCGATATATAAGATTAAAACTGAAAGGGAAAAAATGGACCTCTACCTGAATTTAAAGAAGACTCAAATTATGACAACTGCAAAAAATGTCCAAATTGAAATAAAAATTGACAATGAGGTTAAGAATGCGTGCAAGACTTCGTCTTCCTTTGCTCAAAAATTGACCAGGATGGAGAATCTATTCCAGAGTTAAAACATAGGATACCATTGGAGTGAAATGCAATGCTAAACATGAACAAAATCTGGAAAAGTAGGGATATCAGTGTAGCAACTCAATGCAGGATAGTGCAAACCATCGTTTTCCCCATAGCCATGAATAGATGTGAAAGCTGGACTGCTAAAAAAGCTGATAGAGGGAGGATTGATACGTTACAGCCGTGGTGCTAGCTTTTGAAAGCTGCTGCATATGCCATGGACAGCGAGAGTAACAAACAGAGGAGTCCTGAATCGCATAAGACCGAATATATTAATGGACGGCAAGATGACCAGACTTAGACTCACGTATTTTGGCCATATAATGCAAGCAGAGTCGCTAGAAAAATGTATAATGCTTGGACAGATCAGTGGCAAAAGAAGACCTGGCTGCCAAAGGACACAATAGCTGACACTGTCAAAGCTGATACTGGTATGGATATCACACAACTGAAAGAAGCAGTGCAATACCGAAAAACATGGAGAGAACTCGACTTTAGTGTCACCGAGGGTGGTGAATGACTAAGTGGCTAACAACAACAACAACAACATCTGTAAGCAGCACTTATGCACTCCCAGTTTTTACCCTTCACCCCTACAAGATGGATTGGTTTTCGCTGTGTAGTTCCCAGGCAGATACGTGCAGAAATAGTCTTGGTAATGAATGCTGATACTGCACAAGGCAGAGGTGTGGTACCTGAGGGTACAAACACAGACATAAACCAGAAACAAGCCGAGGTTGGGACAGACAGCTTAAACTTCAACACATTGCAGTCATGTGCCTTGTCAACCTCTTTTTCTATTTTGAAGTATATAGATATTTAAATGTAGGTGTTTTATTGAAGTCTTCTTACTGTATTTTATTGGTTGTTTATTTGCATGTGATAATCCACATTTTTTCACAGACCTCATATGGATCGTACATTAAGACTAGAGATGAGCGAACGTACTCGTCCGAGCTTGATGCTCGGGCGAATATTCGGGTGTTCGGGATGTTCGTTATTCGTAACGAACACCACACGATGTTCGGATGTTCGGGTTACTTTAACTTTCTTCCCTGAGAAATCATTTCTATATGCGCTCAATGGGGCCGGCGGCAGCAGCGCCAACCCCATTGAGAACATATAGAAGACAAATCCTTCTTCTCTGCCACAGCTGTAACAGCTGTGACAGAGAAGAACGATGTTTGCCCATTGAATTCAATGGAACCGGCAATACAGCCGACTCCACTGAATGCAATGGGCTGCCGGCGATCGCGGGATGAATTGTCGGAAAGGGGTTAAATATATAAGCCCTTTCCTGCAATTCATCCAGAAATGTGTAAAAATAAAAAATATATATATACTCACCTGGTGCCGACAGACGGAGTTCAGCGCGGCAGGCTGCAGTTCTCCTGAACTGCTCTGAACAGCTGTGAGTAGTATTCAGCAGCCGGGGATTTAAAATCCCCGCCTGCTGAATAAGATGCCTCTGAATGGTCACAACCTGACCAATCAGAGGCCAGCCCTCACTCACACCCATTCATGAATGGTTCCGCTATTATGCCTAGTGGGGCTGGAGGAAGTTCATGTCCCGCTGTTTGAGACATGAAAAGCCAGGAGTGCAATGTAATCTCCAGCAAGTAGTTGCTGGAGGTCTTTTCTTTAAAGTATTTGGGTCCGATTTTTTTGAATGGATGTCAGGTTGGTAGTGGGGCCATCCATTCCACTTCCTCCACTCCAGGTTGTGTGTGAGGTCAATCAGCACAGGTTCTGAGGCTGAGCCAAGATAGGTGTGGATATAAATAGCAGGGTGCACTAACACGGGAGGGGATAAGGTGGCTGCTGGACCCTGACAGCCTGTGATACCTGCTAAAGCTGAAAACCCTGCTGTGTGTGCACCTGCTAAACGTGACCTGGACAGGCAGGGACTGCCTGATATCCGACTGCTGGACTATTATTTTCTTGCCTGAAGCTAAGGCTGCATTTGTGTTGATTATTCTGGACTGAAATAAACACAGGTCACTGCTTTCCGTCTTTGACTGCCGCCAACCCGCACTCTACTGAGCTGTCTTCCCACAGTACATATTTCTTTATAGGGTTAATATAAAGCAAGAAGCGCCCCATCAAATGTTTTGAATATAGGCCATTGATAGCTCAGTGGTGACTCCGTGATAATGCAGCAGATAGGTGACACAGGCTCCGCCCACACGATGACGCAGCACGGTGCCGTGTTCACACGGCTGCCGTGCCCCACGTAATCTTATGGATGACGCGGCTACCGAGGGTCACGTGACACGGCACATGACCGCAATAACGTAGCGGCATGTGACCGCAATGACGTGGCGGCAGAGGGTCACGTGACTCCCCTTATTACGTGGCCACATTTTACTATGTATCTCGCAGATGACACAGTCTATCGGCGTCACAGACCCTGCCCATAGTGTGACGTGGCGCGTCGGCGTCATTGCATCCGCCCCTAAGATGGCGCCGTACAGAGAGGAAAAAAATGTAATATATTACTTACCCTATATATATATGCAGATGTTTGAATGTGTTTTATATGATTGGCTTGAAAAAGGTGCTAGTATATAGGCACCGAAACGCATTGGCTTCTACATTAAAGTGTTGGAATTTACCTCCATGGACCTGAGTGTATCTTCCCTGAAGGATGAATTCGACACTTCAAGGAGGGGGATTCTGATCATCATACCCCGTCCTGTTAAGTAAGTGTCTTTATGTTGTTAGTTATTTTACCTATTGGGCAGATTCATTTTTCTTACCACAGTACTGTGCAGCGCAGGCACATTTTTTCTAACAGCACATTGTTTCTTCCTTTGGGGGGGCTCTCTGCATAAGAGAAGCCCTCTATATGTCCTGCAGCTCTCCCTAAACTCCAAGGGATTGGATACAGATGGTAAAGAATTTGAAGACGGACCTCGCGGCGCATTACCTACTATTTCACTTAATAAAGCTGGAAAGTCCTTTTTAACCCCTTAACGACCAGTCCATAGTGTTTTTACATCCTCCTGAAGTGGGCTTTATTTTCTGAGGACGTAAAAACATGTGTCCTGCAGAGAATAAAGCCCCTCGGGCTCTGAATGTGTCAGCTCCATGCTGTCGGTGCCCGCAGGTAGCCGACAGCATGGAGCTATCATCCCGGACTGCAGGGACACCTCCCCCCCAGCAATGCGATCAGCGAAAAAAAGTAAATAAAAGTGCAAAAAAAGTTACATATTCAGCTGCCCTAATGGATCGGATCCATCAGGGCAGCTGAAATTACTCACCCGGGTCTGCTGAACTGCTCCCCGCTGTCCTGGTCCTCCGAGCCCCGTAGCCATCCTTCTGCGCATGCGCGCCAGGTGGCATTACATCAGCCGCATGCGCAGAAGGCCCGGCGGCACGGGAAATTTAAAATCCCCTGGCTCCCGGCTACTGTGGGTAGCCGGGAGGCAGGAGATGTCAGCAGGGACCCCGGTAAAGCGATCGCCGTTATCTAATGGATAACGGCGATCTCGGAAAAGTAAATAAAGATGTTAAAAAAAGAAAAGTTTCACCTCCCCTCATGGATCGGATCCATGAGGGGAGGTGAAAATACTCACCCCGCTTCCTCCATGTCCTCCGGACCCCCCGATGGCTTCTGCGCATGCGCAGAAGGCTGGCGAGCCCGGCAAATTCAAAATCTCCCTGCACCCGGCTGTCACAGATAGCCGAGTGCAGGGAGATATGACTGGGGACCGCTGTATGCGGTTTCCAGTCATAGGATCCCCATTATCCACCGGATAACGGTGATCATATAAAATTAAAGAGTAAAAAAAAAAAGTTAAAAAAAGTTTAAAAAGTTAAAGTTTCATATCCCCTTACGGATTGTATCCATAAGGGGGGATGAAATTACGTACCCAAGGTCCTGGATTTGTTACCTGGTGGGATGTTGATCCGTGGACCTTACCCCAGCTTCTGCGCATGCGCCCGTCAGCATGATGGCGGACGCATGCGCAAAAGTGAAATATTGCCCAAGAAATTTAAAATCTCCCTGCTCTTGGCTAGCCAAGAGCCTGGAGATGTCACGGGGAGCCGCAGTATGCGGTTACTGGTCACGTGATCGCCGTTATCCAATGCATAATGGCGATCACGTAAAAGTTCTTAAAAAAGTGGCAGTTTCATCTCCCCTCACCGATGCGATCGGTGGGGGGAGATGAAACATCTTCTCGGAGGCTTCTGCATTTGAATCCAGATGCGATTATCCTCCATGGAACCTTTCCGGCTGCTGCGCATGCACCCGCCGGCAAAATGCCGGACACATTCGCAGGAGACGGGGAGCCCAGGAAATTTTAAATCTCCTTGCTCCCAGTGACCAGCGGTTGCTGAGTGCTTGGAGCAGTGATCGGCGGCCTCGTTGAGCGGTCCCCGGTCACGTGATAAAGTAGCGATCTAACATTAGGCCGGTCACACAAGACCGGAGAGGAATTACTGGTTCTGCATGCGCTTGATCAGCGGTAATCCACGGATCAATCGCATGCATTGGATAACACAATTCCCCCCAATTAGTGGGGTCAGAATTACGGAATCCACTCGCAGAAACAAAACACGGCATGCTATATTTTACCGCGGATATCCGCAACCTAGAGCCCATTGTGCTCTATGATCGCGGAAATACTTGCAGCCCATGTGCAAATACATTATGTATGGGCTGCGGGTACCCGGGTCATCTCTAAGCGACGGCACGGAAAATCTAAACAACAAACAGTGTACTGCGCATGACCGCCTGTGTGAATAGACAGTTATGCGCAGTACATTACGTGGCTGTACGCAGGGTCACAGCCGGGCTCACAGCTGGAATCCGCTGCGGGCCTCCGCAAGCGGATTCTGCATACGGCCGTGTGAGTCCGGCGTTATTCAGACCGCTACCTGTAATACGCAATTTACAAGAACCCCCGGGAACGCTCGCCTTCATGCAGTTCCATGAGCAGCTTGTTGAGCGCCTTCTCTGTGAGACCGCTGAACCGCAGCAAGATTACAAAGCCTCACAGAGCGCCACTTTTTACACCCCATACCCGCCACTGAGGTCAAGAAATGACCCCCAAAAAGCATGAGAGGAGGGGGGATACCCGGTTTTCTGGCCCCATGTGCCCAACCCAACCAGCCTCCGTAATTACCCCTGTCTTCGGACATAAAACGCAGTTTATATTATTACCTTCATGTAATATTTAGGGAAAATGGGGATGGCGGGGGGGTGGGGGATTATTTTTAGGAAATCAATTTTTTTTTCCGTATAAGTGAGCAATGGGGCCTGGAATTTATTCAGTTGTACCCTGAAATCCAGCGGGCATTCCCTCCATTATGGGCCTAGCCATGTGTCCTGTAAGTAGATTAGGGCCACAATGCGTATGTTTCTGAACACGGGACAAACGGCGGGATCCATTTTGGGTGAACGTCTTCATTCCTATGTACACTGTACAAAAAAAACTGTTTTTAAATTGACCAAATTGCCAAAAAAATGAAAATCGTAATTTTTTCCTTCTGCTTTGCTTAGATTCATTCAAATACTGTGGGGTCAAAATACACAGAACACCCCTAGATGAATTTGTTAAGGGGTCTAGTTTTCAAAATGGGGTCATTTGTGGGGGTTCTCTATCATTTTGGCCGCTCAATGGCTCTACAAGTGGGCAATGGGGCCTGGAATTTATTCCGTTGTACCCTGAAATCCAACAGGTGCTCCTTCCATTATAGGCCTAGACATGTTTCCTTTAAGTAGATTAGGGCCACAATGGGTATGTTTCTGAACACGGGACAAACAGGGGTACCTATTTTGGGGTGAACGTCTTCATTCCTATGTACACTGGACAAAAAAAACTGTTTTTAAATTGACACAATTGCCAAAAAAATGAAAATCATAATTTTTTCCTTCTACTTGGATTAGATTCATTCAAAAACTGTGAAGTCAAAAAAGTCAGCGTACCCCTAGATAAATTCGTTAAGGGGTCTACTTTTCAAAATGGGGTCACTTGTGGGCGTACTCCATCGTTTTGGTCACTCAATGGCTCTACAAGTGTGCAATAGGGCCTAAATCTCCTTCAAGCAACATTTCTGTTCCGAAAGCCACCAGTTGCTCCTTTCATTTTGGGCCCCATTGTGCATCCAGACATAAGATTAGGGCCACAATGGGTATGTTTCTGAGCACAGGACAAACAGGCGTATCCATTTTGGGGTGCAAATCCTCATTTTCATGTGTATTATAGAAAAAAATTCCTGTCTTTAAAATGACATATTTGCAAAAATATGAAATTTTAGTTTTTCTCTTCTAAATTGCATTGACTCCTAAAAAAAAAACTGTGGGGTTAAAATACTCATGACACCCCTCAGTGAATACGTTAAGGGGTGTAGTTTTAAAATTGGGGTCACTTGTGGGGGTATCTATCATTTTGACTCCTATGAGCCTTTCCAATCTTGGCTTGGTGTAGGAAAACAAAGTGTTCCTCAAAATGCTGAAAAGTAATGTTAAATTTGTACATCTCCTAAATGGTTAAAAAAACCCGAAAGTTTTAATGGGTCCCAACTCGATTATTTAATTTTAGCGCTAAAGAATTAGCATTGAAATTTTACGTACATAATCTAAATCTCTCACTTCCCAATTTCATAGAAACATGAAATTTGCCATAAGCATTAAATATGTCATAAATAGGAAAGGTTAATGGGTCCCAGATCGATTATTCAATTCTAGCGCAAGAGAACTAGCGTCCAAATTTTACATACAGAATCTAATTCTCTCACTTCTTGGTGTCATAGCAACATAACATTTGGCACGGGCATTGAATATGTCATAAATAGGAAATGTTAATAGGTCCCAACTTGATTATTCAATTCTATGCGCAAAAGAATTAGCGTCCAAATTTTACGTACGGAATCTAATTCTCTCACTTCCCGGTGTCATAGAAACTCGAAATTTGGCACGAGCATTGATTGTGTCATAAATAGGAAAAGCTAATATGTCCCAACTCCATTATTCAATTCTATGCACAAAAGAATTAGCATCCAAATTTTACGTACGGAATGTAATTTTCTCACTTTCCGGTGTCATAGAAACGTGAAATTTGGCACGAGCATTGATTATGTCATAAATAGGAAAAGCTAATGGGTCCCAACTTTATTATTCAGTTTTATGCACAAAAGAATTAGCATCCAAATTTTACGTACGGAATGTAATTTTCTCACTTTACTGTGTCATAGAAACGTGAAATTTGGCACGAGCATTGATTATGTCATAAATAGGAAAAGTTAATGGATCCCAACACGATTATTTAATTTTAGCGCAAAAGAATTAGCGTTGAAATTTTACGTACATAATCTAAATGTCTCACTTTCCAATGTCATAAAAACATGAAATTTGCCATAAGCATTGAATATGTCATAAATAGGAAAAGCTAATGGGTCCCAACTTTATTATTCAGTTTTATGCGCAAAAGAATTAGCATCCAAATTTTACGTACGGAATGTAATTTTCTCACTTTCTGGTGTCAAAGAAACGTGAAATTTGGCACAAACATTGATTATGTCATAAATAGGAAAAGCTAATAGGTCCCAACTTGATTATTCAATTCTATGCGCAAAAGAATTAGCGTCCAAATTTTACGTACGGAATGTAATTTTCTCACTTTACGGTGTCATAGAAACGTGAAATTTGGCACGAGCATTGATTATGTCATAAATAGGAAAAGTTAATGGATCCCAACTCGATTATTTAATTTTAGCGCAAAAGAATTAGCGTTGAAATTTTACGTACATAATCTAAATGTATCACTTTCCAATGTCATAGAAACATGAAATTTGCCATAAGCATTGAATATGTCATAAATAGGAAAAGTTAATGGGTCCCAACTCGATTATTCAATTCTAGCGCAAAAGAACTAGCGTCCAAATTTTACGTATGGAATCTAATTCTCTCACTTCTTGGTGTCATAGAAACATGAAATTTGGAACGGGCATTGATTATGTCATAAATAGGAAAAGTTAATGGGTCCCATCTCGATTATTCAATTCTAAGTGCAAAAGAATTAGCGTCCAAATTTTACGTATGGAATCTAATTCTCTCACTTCCTGATGTCATTTTATATAAATGAAACATTCCATGGTTACCTCCCCGTGGTGTTTCCTGGGTAACGCAGAGAACTATGCAAAAAGGTGAACATAGGTTTTTCCCGGTATCTCTAAAGTAACCACGACTTCATAAGATTTTCCTTGTGAACACCAGATAAACACCAGTACCAAATTAACTTGGGCGTAGCCGGGTATATCAGCTAGTAATATATATGATTCATCCAATTTTTATTAATTGTGCACCAAGGACAAAATAATGATTCGATTCCTTCTGTAATCTAGTTTCATCAATATAAATACCTGCATCAAAAGATTCACCTGGTACACTATGTCACAGTGTACGCAGAGATTCTTTATGTCCTGGTGGGGGTGCGATTGTGTGTCCTGTCTTTCCAGCTGAGAACAGCTGAAAGGGGAGGAGTACTTTTGTAGGTGCACACTTACCTTTCCAAAATTTGGGCAGGGTTGCACGCATCCGAACATTACTACAAATCCACCAGACATCCTGCAGTGGAGTTGACATATCTTCAAATTGAACCTGTAACTGCTGAGGAAAGTATAGGCCTAGACGAAGTGCTGAACCAAACAGAATCTCATAAGGACTGAGAGCTGTCTGTTTGGTGGGCGTGTGTCTGATTGAAAAGAGAGCAAAGAAAAGAAACTCAGGCGAAGGTTTACTAAATTCAGTTGTTACTTTCAAAATCTTTTTTTTTATGGTCTCATTCAGCCTCTCTACTCTCCCACTGCTTTGAGGATAGTAGGGTGTGTGGAATGCCTGTTCTATGCCTAACACCCCTGCTATCTCATTAAAGTGAGTACCCCGGTTACTCTCAATGGTTTCTGGGACACCAAACCTACATACCACTTCAAAAAGAAGATTTTTGGCTGTATTTTTGACATTAGCCGCAGAAACAGGCTAAGTCTCCAGACAGAAAAGGAAGCAATACAAACAAGGACTTATTCAAATGGTCCAGATTGAGGAAGTTGTATGTGGTCGATCTGCAACTTCTGGAAGGGGTGCAAGGGCCTAGGAGTGTGTTTAGAAGGGGTTTTGACAGTCCTACCTGGGTTGGATGATGTGCAAGTCATACATCCCTGAGTATAAGAGGCAGCAACTACCGAGAAACCGGACGCATACCAATATGCATACCAAGATCACATATTGCAGTTTTAGAGGCATGCGTGAGGCCATGTGTTTTGGAGGCTAAAATCAGAAACAAGGCTGTTGGAAGACAAGGCTTTCTGTGAAGTGTCCATATTCCATTGGAATCTGAAGTGGCTCCTTTTGCTTGCCAACCCAACACTTCATGGAAAGATGCTTGTTTCTGAAAAGACAAAAGGAGATGTTGTGAGACATTAAGCGATGGTGACATGTCTTCTTCTTGGCAGGTGGCCAGAACTGCCAGTGTGAGGTGCAGCCAGGCTACTTCTTTGGCTGCTTGGTCTGGCAGGGCATTACCCTTAGCTTCTGGAGACTTGGCTGACGTATGTGGTTTGACTTTAAAGATGGCCACCTGTTTGGCTAAGAGAAGAGCAGACATTAGTGCTTCAACTTGTGTCTGCTGTCTTATTGGCTGGCCCATGGGTGTAAGAAATGATCTAGCTTTCCAGACTGGACAATAGTTATGTGCAATGCCAAAGACATAGCTGTCTTCTCATGTGCCAGCGTACAGGCATGTGTAAGGCCTCTAGTTCAGCTTGTTGGGCTGAGATGTGCGCAGATAATGACTGTTGATGAAGGACAGTGGTCTGTTTGATGATTGTGTGGAATTATCCATCTACAGCATACCTGAAGCCATCAACGAACAAGGAAAAGTCGGAACTGAGTAGTGGAGTGTCCTTGATGGAATCAAGCCCACAAGTTTCCATCTGCATGAGCTGGCCACAGTTGTGAGGTTCTTCTTGAGTCACTTGGTCAGTGTCATCCTGTTCCAATAAGAGGGTGGCAGAATTCAAAGTCTGACAGCGGGTGATGGTGACATTGACAGGCATAAGGAGGGTACATTGGAGTCTCAGATGATGGGCTGCAGACAAATACTTGGGCTGAACCTGTGTTAGAATGGCAGAGATGTCATAGTAACATAGTATGTAAGGCCGAATGAAGACACTGTCCATCTAGTCCAGCCTGTTTATCCTCCTATGTTCTTGCTGGGGCAAACAAATAGGGCAAAAGGGACAAATGAGCATTTTAACTACCATGCTTTTTTAAAAAATTTCTTAAAAAGCGAAAAATAAAATAAAACAAAAATGTCACAATTTCACAAATATCTGCATTTTTAACACAATCTTCCAGCGATTACACACAGGTCAGACGGGCGTTTTGACGGGTTCTGTCACGCTATTATTTTAGCATGCTTCTATTGCGCGCAAAAGTAGGGGTGCTAACATTTAAACATTTTGTACATTATGCCTGCATTTCCAAGACACATTTGCCCAGAATTGTAAACAAAACCTGTTGCCCCCATTAAGACCACCTCATCAGCCTTTGCCATTTCATTCAAGTATTCACTGCCTAGAAGACTATGCACTCGCACAGATGACGGGAGTACAGTGCGGCGTGGTCACAAAAGAAAAATCGCAGCCATTTGCAGTACATGCATTTGTGCGCACAATTTAAACGCAGACCACAGATAGCCGCGTTCTGCGAATCGTTGTGTCATATAATTTTCCGCCCATCCGATTAAAAAACGGACATGTGACCACTCCCATTGCAAAGCATTGGGTCTATATAGATGCGGATCGCAAACGCATCTGCAAATCGTGCGAAAAAACACCCGTGTGACTAAGCCCTTACACTGAACGATTATCTTTCATTTTTGCTCATTTAAATGAAGTGAAGAAGCCGAGCATTATGGCCTACTGGAGCATGGATATTTTATGCCACACGCTATTCTTCTGCATGGCTATGTCATGGACGTGATTTGAAGAGACGCTAAAATTCCTGCATTATGATGACAATATGCAGTTCCCACCCAGTGATGACCCCAAATATGATCGCTTCTATAAAATCAAGCTGGTAATAGAACAGTTTAATGCTAAGTTTACCCAGGCATACCCTAAGAAAAACATTTCTGTAGATGAGCTCCTGGTACATTTTAAAGGGAGGCTTCAATTCCATTAGTACCTGCCCAGTAAGAAAGCAGGTATGGTGGGAAAATGCACAATTTGTGCAAGAGTACATCAGGGTACACCCATAAGCTCAAGATTTATGAAGGGAAGGACACTAATATTGAGCCCCCAGAATGCCCCGCCCACCCCTCACCTTCCTGGGAATTAGAGGAAAAATTGTATGAGAACTGGTGCACCCACTTCTGGACCATGGTTACCATATCTATTTGGATAATTTTTACACTAGTGCTTTCCTATTCCAGAGCCTCGCCTCCAGAAAAACTGGCACATGGCACTGTTAGGAAAAAAAAAACAGAACAGCCCTCCTAAGTCTCTGCTGGGGCAAATTCTCAGAAGGGGTGAAGGCAGGGCACTGTGCAAAGACAAAGTATTGTGTATCAAGTAAAAGGACAAGAGGGATGTACTTATATTAAGCACAACACATGGCCATAGCAGTACCTTCTGCCCGGTACGAAGTACCAGTACAGAGACCCCCCGAGCCAGACTGCGTCCTTGACTACAATAGGTTTATGGGAGGGGTTGATAAAGTACTTGGGCCGTACAGTACAGTGTGGAAAACAAGGGTGTTATGTAAAAAACTGGCTATACACATAATATAGTTGGCTCTGTATAATGCCTATGGGCTATAATGATGTGCAGGCCAGAGAGGCACCTTTCTTGAACTCAAGGCCCTCACATTTGGAGACTTGGAAGGGGGAGCCCAGTAATTCTGGTATAGTACCAGAGCAACCTTTTCCTAGTGAAATTTCATCCATTGGTAAGAAGGGAATGACCCAAAAAGGTCCAGAGTCTGTTACAAGCAAGAGATAAGGAAGGACACCATTTATCATTGTGAAACATTTCCCCCACCTGTGCATAAAAGATTGCTTCAAAATATACCAAACGACCCTGGAATTTTAACCACTTAAGGACGTGACTGTTTTTTCTCATTCTTGTTTTTTCCTCCCCACTTTTGAAAAATCATAACACCTTTATTTCTCCATAAACATAAAAGTCTGAGGGCTTGTTTTTTGCAGGGAAAGTATTTTTCAATAATACTAATTAATGCATCATTTATTAAACTGAAAAACTTAAAACATTCAAAATGGAGCGCAATGAAAATAAATAAATTCTGCCATCTTTGGGGGTCTTGTTTCTACGACATGCATACTGCAGCAATGTATAAGTACAATTACTACAATACCAAATTTATGTAGTTTTTTTTGCGGTAGCACGTTAAAAAATTAAGATGTCTGAATTTTTTTTCTGCTGCCGTTTTCTGACCGCCATGTATTTGTTACTTTTCCATCAACAAAGTTGTGTGAGAGCTCATTTTTGTGGGAAGTTCTGTAAACTCTATTGGTACTATTTTGGACTACATATGACTTTTTGATCTCCTTTTATTACATTGTTTTCTTGGAGTTAGGGTGACCAAAAAGTGCAATTCTGAGGTCAACATTTTTTTCGGACCACACTCATCATGTGGGGTAAATGTGTTAATTTGAGAGATCCGAATTTAACATTTCTGTAGTCCCCATAGGGAACAAGAACTTGTGATGGTTTGATCTCTCCTGCAGTATTATGTAATACCACATTATACCGCAATATGACAGGCAGTCTATCAAGCCAGGCGACAGTCAATCTACAACGGCAGTCCTGGGGGCTTTCAGAAAAGACCCCAGCTGCCATAGCAACTGCACAGCACCCCACAATCTCATTGCTGGGGGACGTTCTGTACACTGAAGCATCGATCAGGGCCGACTTTATCACCCATGAGAATGCACCCTCACAAGATAAAAGGCAGGGGCGGGGTGTGTGAAGAAACTTACTCGTGTGTGAATACTGCAGTTCTGAACTTATTAGGGGGCTTTTTCATAATAACAGAAAAAAAGAACAAGGACATGCACAAAGTTTTGAATAAAAAAAAGAAAAATTAGCAGGCCCTTAGTAGACAACAGAATGTCTATGGCAGTACCTTCATGGTACATGGCCTGACAAAACTCGTAAAACACTTCAACTAATCAAAGGCTGCAGTGTTATTACCAGCACTCCGGGCGTCATGGTGCTCAAGATGTCAACGCTGATGCCAGGAGTGCCAACAGTGATGTTGCAGCCTTTGATTGGTCACAGTGCCACATGACATCAACCCAAAAGCCATCTACAGCATAGGTGATGTGCACCAGGGGGTCCAACGAGAGATGAGTGTGCTTGTACTTTTTTCATTACCATCATTCCCACCTACTTTGAAATTACTTTTTTTTAAATCATACAGGCCATATTTCACATGCATCATATTTAGGCCTCTTTCACATGGGCGACAGCGATTTAGTCACAAGAATATCACAGAGATATCACATCTGTGGTCTGTGCGATATTGCTGCATTTTTTTCAAGGCGACATCGCGAATTTGTGTCACTACGAAGTCCTGCAACTTTATAGCTTTCTTTTGCTGGTATTTTCAGGAGGGCTTGAAATATAAGCCCTACCCTAAAAATAAGCCATGGCTGAATCAACAACCAAACAATACATCACCTAACATGCTCTGTCAGCTCCGCTGTGCATCTCATTAATCGTGATAGCTGTGATTGGTTCATCGAGCGCTGTCTCTGATTGGTTGAGCCGCGGTGCTCGAAAACCAATCACAGCCAGCACTTCCTGGAGGCAGGGATTTAAAACCGACAAACCAGGAAGCGCTAACTAAACACAACAACAAGTCTGCTGGAGCTGCGGTGGAGCCGACATAGACTATTAGGTGAGGTATTGTTTTTTTTTATGCAGCTAGAGCTTATTTTAGGGCTTTTACAGTAAGATTTCCTACTGCAAAAGTTGCACCACAAAAAAACGTGTTTCCGTGCAATGCAGCATAATGGAAGGGACCATATGGAAACGTGGTACAAAACAGCGCAAAACGCGGCTGCATAGAGCATGCTGTGATTTTGTATTCTCGCAAAGTAGCAGCCTATAAAACATCACTAATGTGAAAGAACCCATTGGAAAGCTTGGGCTTCATATACATGCGATTTGTAGCACTGTCGCATCGTGACAAAATCGCACCATTTTGTTGCTTGTGTGAAACAGCCTTAAAACATGAAATAAATGCAGTTTTAACAGCCTGAAAAGCAGTAGAAAACACAAAAGTTTAGAAAGCAAACACAATACCTAACTTCACCTAGGAAAATATTAGACCAACATAGATATATGTTTTTATTGATGCCTTTTCATCAGTTCTATATAAGGGCTCATGCCCATGGCCGTAAGCATAAAACGCCATGGTTCTTCTGCAGCATTTAACACATTACAGCCCATACACTCTGATGGCAGAGAGTCAGCAGAGACCACATGTGGGCTGAGTATGGCACTGCGCATGCCCAAGAATCACACATCACGGACATGCGCAGTGTGAGTTTTTTAAACTCCTGCTTTATTCATAGCAGGATTGTGTATGGAAACACTGCCCATACATAATGTATCGCACATGTACAGAGTATCGTATACGGCACATGGAAGGGCTGCGTATGATATGCAGAGAAATAGAGCATGCTGCGATTTATTCCTCTTACGTATCAATACGCAGTGCCCACACACAGGTGTGCATGGAACAGTGAAAGTCCATTGACTTTCATTGCCTCCATTCACTGTGTATAATGCATGCATGCAACCCATGCGTGATACGTGGTGAAAACACGGTCGTGGACATGAGGACTAAGCCACATTGCATGGAAAAAGCAAATGCTTACCAACATCAATAGAACAAGTACAAACGCACAAAACAATTGTTCCCCATATTAAACCATATCTACACTCACCAGTTTACCCATCCACAAACAGCTTCCTTAAAAAAGAAAACTCAGATACAACCTTGGAAAACTGAAAAGGCAGGGCATAGCTGCAGAACACATTTTACATGGTTGCTCTCCACATTTAAAAAATCCCACATAATTTAACCAAGTTTTTATGGGTTTAATATCAGATAAATATAAACTTGGAGTAAGTAAATTACCTAATGTCAGAGCTTTTTTACACGTAATTCTGTAATCATATATGCACTAATTTTACTTCTTGGAGCAATATAGATAGAAATGAATTCACAATGTCATTTTTGATATGATTAAATTGTAGACTATATTTAATAACTGATTTTCGAGGTTCTTCATTTTTCAACCCAATTACTAGTCAATGCATCCATCGATAATTGTTGAGGTCTGTTGGAACATGGATTTGTCAAACTAGTCATGGCTCCATTTTGAAAACCACAATAGTTGTGTGAACTAAGTCTCACTTTCATGGCATAGTTTGTTAATAACTAGGCACATAAAATTCATTTTACAAGCCTCATAGAATTAAAATAACATTCATTTCATTTTCAGACATCATTCTGCCACCACCTGACTCCTTGTGACTTCTGACAATACAGAAGTATAATCACATGAAGCAGCGATGAAGAGAGAAGTCAACAAAACAATAAAACTCAACAGCCATCAATAGTAATGGATAATGCATATAGCATGAATAGACCAGTGAGGGCTCAGGCAGCATGCTCTTCTTATAAATCTATATCATTTCTTTCTAAAAAGCTATGTGGATTCATGCAGTAGGTTAAAATCATTAGATCCCAAGAATCTCAACAGGGACTTCACACCAATATAACATTGTACAGTATATTGTCAGGCAGACAGATGTCGGTCTGCCTTGTCACACAACGATCTGGATTAGGGCTATACAATATCTGTAACCAATCTAGCTATGTAGGAGTCATCCATATATGCCGGTCACAAGCCCTGTTAAATGGGGAGGGTTACAGAAAGACCTGGTAACCTACCCTCTAAAAACTTTGCCTTGGAAACCCTTATGAAAGAGCTCTCATATGATTCAGATATGGTATCCGGTAGCAGGCCCCCCAGCCCAAAATATTCTCTAAATGCTACTGAGGAAAAGCAAGGTCTGAGTACAAGTAGTCAGGGTTTTTTCATGACACAACTGGAGGATAGTCCTCAGGAAGCCCAGCTGCTGATGCACCTCATGATGAAAGGAAATGAGTACGCTATACCAAAGTTCACATAGTAGCAACATGGAATGTGTATTGCATAAGTCTAGGGAAATTGGACTTTGTGAAACACGAAATGACAAGACTTAAGATTGATGTTCTTGGAATTATAGAATTGCGCTGCTCAGGTAATGGATATTTTCAGTCCGATGACTTCACATTGCACTATGCCAGAGACAAGGAAATCAATAGGAATAGAGAAGCCTTTGTTACAATCAAGCAGACCTCAAAGGCAGTAGAAAGTTTTAGAACAATCAGCGACCGTATCATTGCTATCCGGACACGTGGTAAGCCAGTGATCATCTCAATCTTACCGGTCTATGCCGCAACGACTGATGCTGGTGAGGAAACCTTTAAAGATTTTTATGGCGATGTCCAGAAAACTCTAAACAAAGTGCCAAAGAAGGACATTATTTATATTATGGGCGACTTGAATTCCAAAGTCGGCAGCCAGCCATAAGCAACCATTACAGGAAGATTTGGGCTTGGTGAAAGAAATTAAGTTGGTTATTGCCTGGTACAGTTTAGCCAAGAAAATCAGCTTAGGATAGCAAACACATGGTTTATGCAACCCAAACGCCAACTGTATAGGTGGAATTTCCCAAGGGCCTCCATCAGATTAATTACATCCTATGCAATCATCGTTGGCAAAGTTCAGTCATTGCAATAAAAACCTTTTCCTGGCACTGACTGCAGCACTGATCATGAACTCCTTGCAGCTAAGATCAAGATCAAATTCTGTAGCATTCAGAAAGGTGCTCCATTGAGAAAATTCAACACCTCTAAAATCCACCAATCATAAACTATTGAGGTAGGAAACCGATTAAACCTGCTTGACACATCAGAAAAGCATCCAGAGGAAATATGGTACGATATACAGTCCACAATTATGGAAACAGCCAGTAAGCATCTCACCTATAGAAAGCAGGAAAAACAACGCTATTGGTTGTCCGAGAAAACCCTCAGAATAGCTGACAAAAGAAGAGCAGAAAGGTGGCTGGCAACAAAGACGAAGTTCAGCAACTAAATGCCGATTTTAAGCAAGCGGCAAGGAAAGACAAGGAAATGGACTGGAATGAGCATTGCAAACAACTCAAAGCAGAAGCCATTAAAGGCCATATGTGGGGCCTATTCTCACAGGCCAAGATGGCATGAAAGCCTTTCTTGAATCGCAACAGCACAATCAAAGGCAAAGATGGGAAGGAACTGAATGACTAACAGAGTATCAAAGATAGGTGGAGACAATATTCGCTAGGAACTTTATGCCTGCAATCACATACCTGGACTATTGCATGAGGTAGAGCCTGTGGACTTGAAGACCTCTATTATGGAGTCAGACGTGGTTAGTAAACAATAGCCCTCATTCCGCATGCAAGATCCTTCTCAAAATTATACTGGAAAGACTGAGATCAGTAGTTGAAATGGCACCCCCTGATGCACAGGCTGGATTTTAGTGAGGATGTGGAAGCCGAGATCATATTGCAAACCTGCGATGGACCATGGAAAAAGCTTGAGAATACCAAAAAAATATCTATATGTGATTCATCGACTACATTAAGGCCTTTGACTGCATCACCCATGACAAGCTGTGGCACACTCTACAAGAGCTGGGCATATCGGCACATCTAGTCAAACTAATAAAATCACTTTATACCAATCAAGAAACAACTCTGAGACCACAGTATGGGGACATATAATGCTTTGGGATGGGCAAAGGCGTCTGACAGGGCTGCATCCTCTCACTCTTCTTGTTTAACCTACATGCGGAAGTGATCATGTGTAAAATGGACCTAGACAAATTGGAAATCTGAGTGAAAATAGGTGAAAGAAACAACAACAATCTCCATTATGCAAATTATACAATTCTGCTTGCAGAAACAGACGCCGGTCTGAAGTAGCTGATATATAAGATTAAAACTGAAAGTGAAAAAATGGGCCTCTACCTGAATTTAAAGAACACTCAAATTATGACAAATAGAATAGGACTGAAAACTGGCAGTGGAGAAGGCACAACACTCCAGGTTATAGCAAGTAGGAAGTAACCAAAGGTGTGGAAAACTTATTCTTTTATATAATAAAGTACATAATCAGCTGAATCCTTTTAAATAAAAGGACAAGTTTTTCACACCTATGTTTACTTCCTACTTGTTATAACCTGGAGTGTTGCGCCTTCTCCACTGCCAGTTTTTAGTCCTATTCTCTTGCTGTATCACGCCTACCCAGGAGGTGTGTCATCTGGTCAGGCAGCACCTCCACTATTGAAGTTACCACTCCACTCTCTTCACCACGTATGTAGTATAATTGTTCACAACAAATACGACTATACGGCTTTTGCTCCACCCCTCTCTTTCCTCCTCATCCACATCAAATTATGACAACTGCAAAAAATGGCCAAATTAAAATTGTCCATGAGGTCATAAAATGTGTACAAGACTTCATCTTCCTTTGCTCAAAAATTGACCAGGATGGACCAAGACCAATGCAAGATGAACCACTCAGAGATATAATCTGCAGGCTGCTTACTTCCAAAGTCAGAGACAATATCCTGAGAAGAAGCAGAACCTATGGTGAACAATTACTGGAAGGAGACAAAATCTCAATTTTCCAAGACCAGGATAGAGTCACCCTTTCTAAAAGGAATGTGCTAAGACCCCTGACAGAAGTCCTCTGGAACAAAGCGATACCATACAAGTGGCTCTTCCCATGATTTGCAACTGAAGGGAAACGGTTCCAGATCCGGAAACAGTCCAACCTTTCAGACATATACGAGGCTTTAGGAACAGATGATTTGAGAATTCCAGATTGGGCTGCTATCCAGGACATTGGAGACTTACCAACTATTACAACCCTCGCACAGTGAGAATCGTCTCTCCCTCCAAGACCACTCAGATTTCACATGCGATCAGGCAAGCTTACCCCCAAGAGCATCAATATGGACAGCCCATAGAAATCCACCACTTTGCTGTCTGACTGCCGGCCACAAACACCAACAATGAGGTCAGCTCAAATCTTGATGTCTACTACATGATATGTCAAATTGCCCCTCATCGCTCCCTCAACAGGGCATTTAAGGACTGACCCATTCCAGAACATAAGTGCCTAAGGTTAGATTTTGCAGCGTACAAAACAATCCTTGTCTACCTCACATGCTGCTATAACCCACTAATTGTATAATCCAAGTTCATTTGGATTGAGGGTGACTCAATTGACGGATCTGTCCGGGAGAGGTTCTACTAGAGTCTCAGTGATTTTGCATGAACTTAACTACCAGGATGATTGTAGATCTCCCTGTTACACTCGAAAGACACTACTTTTATTGTTGGTCTTAATTTCCTTCCCGCCTCCTCTCCCCTACGCTTTCCCCTCCCCTCCTCCTCCTGCTCCCCCTCTTATCTCCTTACCTGTGTTTTTCCCCTCCTAGTAACCAATTATATGATATGACATTCAGGTGCATTTTGACGGCCCTTTTTACCTTTGTTTCCTTCTCTGGCATGGGCATGACTCTGATAAAGGAAACTTGTATTGCATAAGTCTGTTTCTCATGTTTTTTCTACTGTGTTACAGATTTTTGAAAATGTTACAAACGGTCTCCTTAAGAGGCCAAGCGGTTGCCACCCATGCATCAGGATCAGGTAAGAAGAAAATCCCTTAAGGGTGTTGATATTATGGCTAGTGGTTCTGCCCCCAGGCCTATCGCCCTGGTCTCATACAATGTCAAGGGACTGAACGAGCCCCAGAAAATAGGTCAGGTACTATCTCTATTAAAGAAATCTAATTATTATATATGCCTATTCCAAGAGACACACTTTAAACTTAAGAATATACCTTACCTGAATAAGCATTGCCAATATGACAAATGGTATCAAAGTGCTCAATAAGACTAGTCTTCAAGAGGTGGGAGCATTGCCCTACATAAGAACACTCCCTTTAATCATATAGTCACACAGTCAGACGCAGAGGGTTGTTTCTTCTCAAAGGTACTATTGCAAATATATTGGTAATAATAGCCGACCTATATGCCCCTAACCAAGGACAAACCCAATGGCTGCTGCAAACACTGGAAAGACTCAATATGTTTGAAGAAGGGATAGTGGGAGAGGCTTAAACCTAGCACTAAACCCTCTAATGGACAGCTCAAATGGAAAGTCCCCTATTTCTTACAAAGCACTTGGTAAATTAAAAAGCTATTTAGCAGATATCAATCTTATAGATATTTGGAGAACAAACAACCCTGATGATAGAGACTATTCTACTACTCCCCTCTACATAAATCGTATCACAGGCTAGACTATTTTTTTTTATCAATAGCAGGTTTCTCACGCAGACGAGTGACCCACAAATAGGTTATTTTACACTGACAGACCATGAACCAGTACCTTCCTCACTAAGGATCAATAGTATCCCTCTGCGTGCTTGGTCTTGGACACTACATGAAACTTTACTAGACTCTACACAGCATCAGGGCCAACTAAACAATACCTTAAAAGATTTTTTTGAGAGAAATGACACAACAGGAATCTCACTAGCTATTCTATGGGAGATCGATAAGGCCTTCATCAGAGGTGAGCTCATTACGCTGGGAGCTAAATGCAAAAAACAGCAACAAACTGAACTACATTCTTTACTTGCACAGATCTCTACGACGGAAAGAATAAGTAAACTCTCGGGGGCGACCGGGGATCAAGAGGAACTCGGAGAGCGACAGAGGAATCTCAAAAAATTACTTAATAAACATTCTGCGAGGCTGTACCAGAGGAGCTCTATCAAATATTACATGCATGGAGACAGAGGCTCTAAAGTAATGTCTACCCTTTTAAAAACAGTTAAGAAAAAATGTTTATAGAGGCAATTAAATCCCCCAGCCAAGGAGTAGTCTCTAAAATAGATGAAACCACAAAATAATTTGTAAAATTTTATAGCTCCCTGTATGACCTCCCGGCACATCTAGACGCAGAAACTCTAACCTCCAATTTCCTGGATTCAATTGAGCTCCCGTCGCTCACTGACCCAACAATTTACTAAAGATGAAATTTTGGAAGTGCTATCATTTATAGACAGTGGGAAAGCACCTGGCCCTGATAGTTTGCCAACCAGCTACTATAAAAGAGAGGTACTAGCTCCGAGATTCCTGACGTTGTGTAACTCTCTTCTGAATGGCAAGCAGTTTACAGAGCAAACTTTGATGGCCCATATCTCCCTCATTCCCAAAGAAGAACAGCAAGGAATGTGGCAGCTATCACCCAATTTCCCTACTTAACGCTGATGTGAAGTTGTGGGCAAAGCTGCTGGCATATAGAATGCAAAACCTCCTACCTAAAATAATAGGTTCAGAGCAAGTGGGTTTTGTTAGGTCATGAGAGGGTAAACACAATACCTCACGGTTAATTGACCTAATATACCACACAAAACCCCATGGGCTTCCACTGACTCTGTTAGGTACTGTTTCCGAAAAGGCATTTGACAGAGTCAGCTGACCTAACATGGAGGCTACACTCGCCAGATTCGGTTTCCCATCCCCCTTTATCCAAGCCATATTCACGCTATACAAATTCCCCTATGTGCAACTTAGAATTAATAGCACCCTCTCTCCCATTTTCCATATTTTTAATGGAACAAGACAGGGATGCCTGCTCTCCCCCTCCCTTTGCATCCTTGTTATGGAAACATTAATACAAAAATTAGCACAGACCAAGGAGATAACAGGTATAGGGGCAGGTGGCTATATGCATAATACCGCAGCATTCGCCAATGACCTTCTACGAATAATTTCTAATCCAAAATTGCCTCTGTCCCAGATACTGGGAATATTCAACCAATTTGGTATTGCCTCAAATTTTAAAATAAACTATACTAATTCTGAGATCCTGAACATTTCCTCCCTGATGTTGGAGTTGGTGGACCTCTCAAAACTAGCCCCCTTTAAGTGGCCAGATAAATATTTAAAATATCTGCAGGACCCTGCAAGACCTGTACACTGCCAACGCCGAACCACTACTCATTATGATCCGTGGCCAACTGGAGTCAACCAAAATCCCCTTTGTATCGTTGATGGGCAGAAAGAATTACCTGAAGGCTTATGAAATGCCTAAAATATTGTATGTATTACAGACAATCCCATAAACATCCCACAAGCCTCCTTTACTAAAATCAAACAATGTTTTGCATGTTTTCTATGGGAGATAAGTCAACCACAACTGTCCCACAGATTACTGATTCAAAAGCCCAGACATGGTGATATAGGCCTTCTGGACCTCTCACTTTATTATAGGGCAATACACCTGAACAGATGGCTACAGATGGCTAGAATAAGATGATCCCTTACATATTGCACTAGAAAGAGACCTACTGGGACCCAACAAGCAAATCTCTCCAACAACAGAATATAAGCCCATTGACTAGAGGCACATTAAAAGTCTTTATTCAATATTTAACATCCCTGATGCCTAGCAGAAGTATTTCAGCTTTGGCCCCAATGTGTTTTCTCCCATTCTACTTAAACTCTCAGCAGTCATATCTGGCTGATTGGAAATACTTGCTAGATATCACCACAGCTGAGCACTTTGAGGTGAAGCCCAGGGAACCAGCAAAGGTATCCAAACAAGCAAATTTCTTGCAGGCACTCTCCCTCAGGAGAATGGAAAATTCCTTCCGGGCCAGATTTTGAGCCATCTTGGCTCAAAATTTTCCTGCTGCTTCCCTCTCTACCTCTGGGTTTGACCTCAAAGATATATGCTGGTCTGCTGCTTTACACTTCCCTGAGTAAATCAAGTTTTGTTCTGGTGTGTGAAAGAGAACTGGAGACTACATTCACTGACAGAAATATATCCCTGATGCTATCACATTCACATGGCTTTTCAAGATGTGTCAGAATACAAGAATACAACTCGTACAAAACTTTAACAAGATGGTAGCGCAGTTCAGATTTCCTACACAGGGGGGCGTGGCCAAGCTTGCAGAGGAGACAGTCGCATCTTCCCTGAGCTCCTGAACACCAGAGGATATACCACATCCCAGGGCTCCCGCAAGCATAACGAAACACTCCACACCACCGCAGAAGACATCTCCGAGGTGTGGGGAACATTTTGAGGGGCTTTTCGGCAGAATCGCCCGGGCCCGGGATTCGGGGCCTAGTCGCCAGCTCAAAGCCGCGGCCTAAATTTTCAGGCGGGGACGCAACGCGGCCCCCGGAGAACCAACAAGGGAGCCTCAAACACCGGAGAGGACAGCAAACCTACCCGCAGGACGTTCGGGACCATCGACGGGGATGGAGAATAGAGGTCTGACGGGCACTTAACGTCGGAGCCACGATCCGGACAGGACGGCCCTGCGGACACAGGCTGCGGCGCCCAGCTGGAGAGAGAGGTGTAGCAAGTGTACCGCTATGTCAATGAGTACCGGGGGATCCCCGCAGAACCCGACCACACTTCGTGCAGGGGAATAGGCGCGACCGCTGTGATACTCATAGCGTGCCCCCCCCCCTCCCCTCCTCTGGCAGGAGCTTCATCTTCACTGGGCTCCCTCATTTCCTGCCCAAACTCGCTGCCATTTTCTCTCCTCCCCTCCCAACGGCCCCCTAAGCCACAGGGGAACAGAAGAAGAGGGACTATCATAAAGGGACTTACCCACAATAACACCCCTTCTGGCTGAAACCACCGAGAGGTAGATGATTTTGAAAGAGCATAGCTCTAATTTTTTTCTTTGAACTGACAAACTCAGCTCTACTACACAGCAACTTTCTTGCATAAGCCCTACCCAACCTGAAAGGCTATAAACCGCCAGGAGGTGGATGATTCTAAAAGAGCATAGCTCTAATTTTTCTTGATCTGACAAATTCAGCTCAACTACTCAACAACTCCCTTGCACAAACTTTACCCAACATAAAAGGGTTTAGACCGCCAAGAGGTGGACGACTTTGAAAGAGCATAGCTCAAATTTTTTCCGGAACTGACAAACTCAGTATTAATATTCAGCAACTCTCTTACATAAGCTTCACCCACGGAAAGTGCATGGAGGAGCACTGCATCAATTTTTATGTAACTTACTGAGTAAGCTCTGCAATTAAACAATTTTTCATCAATATCTCGAAGACTCTTGCATGAAAAGCCCATTCTCAGGGGCAGAGCCTGACCGCGGAGAGAAATGGCTCTCTGAACCCAGAGTCCCATTGCACTGGCACAATTCGGGGCCTACATCAGCAGCGATCCTAACTTTAAAAAATGGTCAAGATTAATAAAGAAAAAGGCGGAGACCACCAAAGCATCCCCCGTCCGGCTAGAGGGCAATCAGACTTACAAAGGT
Organism: Eleutherodactylus coqui; assembly: GCF_035609145.1. NCBI lineage: Eukaryota > Metazoa > Chordata > Amphibia > Anura > Eleutherodactylidae > Eleutherodactylus > Eleutherodactylus coqui. The sequence goes on along the minus strand of NC_089842.1, from coordinate 113,896,932 downwards.
TCCTAAAGGACCGATCTACTCGCTCACCCCACGCCCTAGGCAAACTGACACAGAGCCAACAAAATGCAGCAACAAGAACAGCTGATAGGGAGACAGAAGATTCTCAAGGAGATTCATGAAAGAATTACTCTCCTCAGCCCTACGCCCCGTGATGGCTGACCTTATTGAAATAAAAGAAGAGGTCAAAAGTATGGGGAGGAGGTTAGACGATCTGGAATCTTCCACAGCCACTGTTACAACCCATTCATTCGAACTGTCCCAAGCAATAAAAGAACAACACAACCATCTGAACAAGATCCTCATTTTACAAGAGGATTTAGAGAACCGCAATAGACGTAATAATGTGCGTATAAAAGGACTACCTGAATCATGGGCCACGGAAGCCCTAGACATAATGGCACTAGAAATCTTTTCCTCACTGCTTGGCCCGGACAGAGCGTCCTCTATTACAATAGAACGGATTCATAGAACACTAAGACCGACACCCTCCAACACAGAACCACCTAGAGACATAGTCTGCAAATTATTATCCTTCCCAGATACGTTGGCAGTCCTTAAAGCTGCAAGAAACAACCAAGACATACAATACGGTGAAGCACCTATTCAAATATATCAAGACCTGGCTCCATCTACACTGATGAAAAGAAGGGCACTTCGCCCCTTACTAGATGCGTTAAAACAGAAAAACATAAAATACGCGTGGCTATTCCCCTTCGGCCTAGGCTTCAGCTACAAAGGCAGATGCTTTAATATCAGATCACCTGAAGACCTACAGAATAGCTGGCAACACCTGGGAATTGAGCCAATAGACCTACCATGCTGGCTGCCTCTACCGGACTTACCGAATTTTACACAACTCCCCATGCCGGAGTCTTGACAGCTGGTCAGAAATCAGAAATCGCCAAGAGGCAAAAAGAAGAAGAGCAGAGACGAGGCCATGCTGAGCGACACCTGAAACATGGACGTTGTATTTTCTTTTGCTACACTAATCTTGACCAACCAAATATCTCCCCCAGCAGTACATTGAAATGGTGTGTCGTTGCTCGCGGCAGATGTTAAATGGCTGCACTTAACACTTAGATCCATAGCTTAAAAACATGGCTGCGCCACGCATGTGTCATGGCCAACTACCACCAGATCACAGCCAATCTCACTCCTTTTGAGAGAGAGATCAGTTAAACTGGGCCCCCACAGTGCCTGTACAGATCAGGCCAAAGTCCTCAGTGAGAGCAGATACACAGTACTTGGTGCTGTGTCCTTTCTCACTCCCCCCTTTTCCTCTATTTTTTCACTTGATCACCCACATATATGTGCCCCCTGGGTCCTCCAGAGGAGACGAGGTACCACCAGTTTCGCTCTTCCCCTCTGTGGGAGACAAAAGGGGAAAGTACCGTTGTATATTGTACTGTTTATTGATTAGTTATCCCCCCTGACACATCTTCTCCTCTTGTCCATACCCTCTCTGTGTTTCCCCAATCCCCCTCTACCTACGCACCCTCCCGCCATCGCTCCCTATCCATTTCCCCACAGGGTATTTGCCGGACCCACCGAACGGATACCTTGTGTATAGCGATATTTAAACTTGATCCCTGTTCTCAACATCCTAGACAGGAATCAGAGACCTTATCTACGCAAATTCTACAGGGACCGAAATGGAAGCTACCCGCATCACCATGTTCAACGCCCGGGGTCTAAACTCACCTCTCAAGAGGCATAATCTACTGCATCTACTAAAAAGGTATGGTACCAGGATCCTTTTCCTACAGGAGACTCACTTTAAGGGGGACAAATATATGTCACTCCCGGGAAAACTTTTTTCACAGCAGTTCCATAATGCACACCCTACGTCAGCATCGAAGGGGGTCTCCATTGTCTTCCACAGATCCACTCTATTTAAATGTGAAGCCCAATATGCAGATGGGGAAGGGAGGGTCATCTATGTAAAAGGCACATTCAATAACATGAAATTAACCTTCGCGAACCTATATGCCCCTAACTCCGATCAGGTCCCATGGCTATTGAAACAATTAAACATACTAAAGCAATTCGCAGAGGGACAGATCCTAGTGGGAGGGGATTGGAACCTGACCCTAAATCCACTGTTAGACGCGTCGACGGGCCGATCCCAGGTCTCGCAGGGGAAACTCAGGGCCTTGTTCCCAGCACTCCAGGACCTAGGGGTCACGGATGCATGGAGATGTCTACACCCATCTAAAAAAGATTTCACGTATTTTTCATCTGTACACTCCTCCTTCCAGAGGCTTGATTACTTATTTGTTTCCCACACTCTTCTTCAACGGGTGGGAAAAGCGCATATAGATACACTAACTATCTCCGACCATGCGCCTCTCCACATCGATATTGATCCCCACAAGATAGAGCCAAAGGAATGGAGATGGCGTCTTAACGAGTCACTCCTGGACTCGGCGGAAGAAAGGACTCGATTGTCTGAACTGCTGGAAGAGTTCTTTCAATTGAATTCTGAAGCCGATACAGAAGCGGCAATTATTTGGGAAACCCATAAGGCCTACATAAGGGGTGTATTAATAGCGCTGGGAACAAAAATGAAAAAACAACAACAAAAAGAAATAGATAGCAAACTCAATCAAATCGCAAAATTAGAACAAAAAGCAAAAATCTCCCAAACTAAAAACATTCTAGTGGAATTGACCTCACTAAGACGGGAATTAAAAAAGTCTAGAATCTAGATTCAACAAAAGACGCTTACACCTCAAACACACAGTCTATGCCCATGGCAACAAAGGGAGCAAGTTCATGACGGCCCTAATTAAAAAGGCACGAGTGAGAAACCATATATCGACCATAAAGACACAAACATGTGGGGTGACCTCTTCTACCGTGGAAATAGCAAATGAATTCCAGAAATATTATTCTGATCTATATGACTTGTGTGGCCGAGGAGGAAACCCTATCCCGCAAAAATCAAAAAGTGAGATGGATCACTACTTAAACGCACTAAAATTGTCCAAACTGGACGACTCAGAAGCCGACAACTTATTGACCCCAGTCACTAGTGCCGAAATAGAAGGCGTCCTGGACTCCTGCCCCACCGGAAAGAACCCAGGCTCGGACTGCCTATCCTTGGCCTATTATAAATCCTTCAAAAAGATTCTAGTTCCCCGATTAAGGGATCTATGTGACTCACTACTACAAGGAAAATCACTACGCAGGCAGTCTCTTGAAGCACACATCACGCTGCTGCATAAGGAAGGAAAAGATCCTGAATTATGCGGCAGCTACAGACCTATATCGCTCATAAACGTAGATGTGAAGATTTGGGCAAAATTGCTAGCCAAACGATTAGAAGATCTGATCCCCACATTAGTGGACAAGGAACAAGCGGAATTCGTGAAGGGAAAAGAGGGAAGGGACAATTGCCACTGATTGCTACACATAGCAAGATATGCCCAATCCCGAAAGATCCCGTTAGCCTTTCTTGGGACCAAACGCCGAAAAGGCGTTTGATAGGGTGAGCTGGATATATCTAGAAGCAGTTCTTAGACGGTTTAATTTTCCCATCCCTTTCATTGCTTCCATTTTCTCATTATACTCCAATCCACATGCAAGACTGAAAGTCAACGATATCCATTCCCCCCCATCCGATATAAGCAACGGAACCCGCCAGGGTTGCCCACTTTCCCCAACACTATTTATTCTCGCACTGGAACCTTTCCTCCAGAGAGTGAGACAGGACCCAAGCATTAGAGGCCTCGAAATAGGCCCCCACTCTATCTCATCCGCTGCGTTCGCAGACAATATTATGTTCATCGTCACAGAACCAGAGAGGGGGATCCTGGGACTGGTCTCACTCCTGGAGGAATTCGGGGCCCTACCAAACTTTAAAGTGAATTATTCTAAATCCACAATCCTAAATGTCTCGATTCCAGAATCCCAAAGCAAGCCGATACAATCCAGCTCCCCCTTCAAATGGTCCAACTCTCATATTGACTACCTAGGCATTAAGCTCTCCAGGAGGGCTGGGGACCTTTACATGCACAACTTCTGCCCCCTAATATCTAAGATCAACTAAATGCTTCACGCATATGACCTGCCTTTCGTCTCCTGGTTCTGCAGAAAGAACATCCTTAAATATTACGTTCTCTCGACAATCCTCTACAAAATTCGCATGCTTCATATCTTCCTTCCAAAATCCTTCTTTAAAGCCATCAAGAAAGCTTTCTCAGACTATGTCTGGAAACACAAAAGGCCACGGCTAGCCCATAGCCTAATGATAAAAAGGCGATATGAAGGAGGAATGGACTTACCTTGCGTGGAGGATTACTACAATGCAGCACAATTAAGCTACTGGATGGAACTTAGCCAACCCATAAGAGACCCGATTTTAGCGGTACTGGCAGAAGGAGTGTATGAAGACGCTTTATTAGAAGACCTCTGGTTCCCCCCCCCCCCCCAGATTTAAGTCCAGGGAACGGGACGGTGAGCCTCTTCTCCGGGGACCCTGCGAGACCTGGGAGAGACTCAGGAACTCTCTGGCACCTTACGTGCATTATGTAAATTAGTAAGCATCCCCTCAGACCCGATGTCATTCAATATATGGAAAAAATTCAAGGGGATAACAGTAGGAGACCTACAAGCACATGCTCACAAAACACCCTCAGAGATACTAGAGGCCCTCCTCCCCCAGCACCCCCTCTCTATTGTACAGAAAGCCCATATTACGAAGACTATAGAGAAATTTCAGAGAACATTTAAATCAACTAGACCCAGGACCAGCTTTGATGGAAGCCTGGGGAAGAAGGAACTGAGCCAGAGGAAATTAGCCAAAATAAAGAAATGTTTCATTGCCCCAGTCACCCCTACTAAAACAGCTTTTCTCCTATCATGGGAAAGAGAACTGAATATTACCCTCACTGCAGAGGAAACGAAAGTCATCATAAAAACAGCGTTTGGCCTCTCTCCTTGTGTGCTAACTCAGGAAAGCCATTATAAACTACTAGTACGATGGTATAGGACCCCACAGTGGCTACATGCATACAAATTGGCACCCCACAATAAATGCTGGAGATGCGACGCCAATGTTGGCTCCTATATACACATCTGGTGGGAATGCCCAATCATTACCCCTTATTGGAAAGATATAGAGAGAGCCCTTCAAAACATCTTACCCAACTTTGTTCTCACAGCAGATATCATCTTCCTCTGGAGACCATCAACCAATTTTCACCCATTTAAAAATAAACTAACAGCACTACTGATAGATACAGCAAAAGCCTTGATCCCTCTTCTCTGGCTCCAGAAAACCCCTCCTACTCTAGATCAATGGAAAGAAAAAGTAGATCTAATTTGCAATCTAGAAGAACTAGAGAGCTGGGCAAACAATAGACATGACAGGTTTGTGGAAATGTGGACTCCCTGGAAAGCATTGATCTGAGTCTCCTGTGGGGGTGGGGAACAGATACCAAGGCATCCATGTACAGACACAAACATGGCGAGACCCCGGGTGGCGAACAAGTGAAAGTAACGGGAAACGCAGAGCAAGTACCATAACAAGATATAATGTCGCAAACCCGCCCCCACCCTCCCAATCTCAAACCTCCTTACCCCACACCCCCTGTATGTCCGTCTACCCGTGATCCCCCCTCAACTTCCCCCCCCCTGCTCCCTTGTCTTTGTACCATGCGTTACAAACGTTAACTGATGTCTGTACCCAACACGCAATATCTTGAGTTAAATAAGAACGTGAACAACAATGGATGTACAGAATCACTTAGTATTAAGTAGTTAGTTAATTGCAAGACTATTTCAGGGATGTCCAGACAGTTACTGTTCTAGCCAGAAACACATCCCCGGAAAATGCAACCACGCAACCTCTCTTGCTTTAGAAGTTAAGTTAGTTAAGACAACACTGTCTTTTTTGCCTATATACATGCAATCTCTCAAATGTATGTAACTAATAATAAAATCTAGAGATGAGCGAGCACCAAAATGCTCGGGTGCTCGTTACTCGGAACGAACTTTTCGCGATGCTCGAGGGTTCGTTTCGAATAACGAACCCCATTGAAGTCAATGGGCGACCCGAGCATTTTTGTATTTCGCCGATGCTCGCTAAGGTTTTCATGTGTGAAAATCTGGGCAATTCAAGAAAGTGATGGGAATGACACAGCAACGGATAGGGCAGGCGAGGGGCTACATGTTGGGCTGCATCTCAAGTTCACAGGTCCCACTATTAAGCCACAATACCGGCAAGAGTGCCCCCCCCCTCCCAAAAACTTTTACTTCTGAAAAGCCCTCATTAGCATGGCATACCTTAGCTAAGCACCACACTACCTCCAACAAAGCACAATCACTGCCTGCATGACACTCCACTGCCACTTCTCCTGTGTTACATGCTGCCCAACCGCCCCCCCTCCCCCCCACAGTGCACACCAAAGTGTCCCTGCGCAGCCTTCAGCTGCCCTAATGCCTCACCACCCTCATGTCTATTTAGCAGTGCGTCTGCCATGAGGAGGAACCGCAGGCACACACTGTAGAGGTTGGCACGGCTAGGCAGCGACCCTCTTTAAAAGGGGCGGGGCGATAGCCCACAATGCTGTACAGAAGCAATGAGAAATCCAATCCTGTGCCACCTCCATCAGGAGCTGCACACGTGGGCATAGCAATGGGGAACCTATGTGCCACACACTATTCATTCTGTCAAGGTGTCTCTGCATGCCCCAGTCAGACTGGGCTTTTTAATTCATAGACACAGGCAGGTACAACTCCCTATTGTGAAGTCCTTGTCGACCGACAGCATGGGTGGCTTCCTGGAACCCACCGGCGGTACATAAAAATATCCCATTGCATTGCCCAACACAGCTGAGGTAGTAATGTCGTGCTTAATGCAGGTGGGCTTCGGCCCACACTGCATGCCCCAGTCAGACTGGGGTTCTTTATAAGTGGAAACAGATGCATTTATAATTCCCTGTGGACCGACAGCATGGGTGGGTGCCAGGAAGCCACCGGCGGTACATAGAAATATCCCATTGCATTGCCCAACACAGCTGAGGTAGTAATGTCGTGCTTAATGCAGGTGGGCTTCGGCCCACACTGCATGCCCCAGTCTGACTGGGGTTCTTTACAAGTGGACACATGTAGGTTAAACTCCGTGTGCACCTACAGCATGGGTGGCTCCCTGGAACCCACCGGCGATACACAAAAATATCCCATTGCATTGCCCAACACAGCTGAGGTAGTAATGTCGTGCGTAATGCAGGTGGGCTTCGGCCCACACTGCATGCCCCAGTCAGACTGGGGTTCTTTATAAGTGGAAACAGATGCATTTATAATTCCCTGTGGACCCACAGCATGGGTGGGTGCCAGGAAGCCACCGGCGGTACATAAAAATATCCCATTGCAGTGCCCAGCACAGCTGATGTAACGTCAGCTGTAATGCAGGTGGGCTAAAAATTTATTTGATTACACTGTAGGCGAGGGCCCACAAAAATTGCTGTATCAACAGTACTAATGTACCTGAAAAAAATTGGCCATGGCCAACCAAGAGGGCAGGTGAAACCCATTAATCGCTTTGGTTAATGTGGCTTAAGTGGTAACTAGGCCTGGAGGCAGCCCAGTTTAACGAAAAATTGGTTCAAGTTAAAGTTCCAACGCTTTTAAGAGCATTGAAACATCTAAAAATTGTTTAGAAAAATTATGAGTGAGCCTTGTGGCCCTAAGAAAAATTGCCCGTTCAGCGTGATTACGTGAGGTTTCAGGAGGAGGAGCAGGAGGAGGAGGAGGAGGAATATTAGACACAGATTGATGAAGCAGAAATGTTCCCGTTTTGGATGGTGAGAGAGAACGTAGCTTCCATCCGCGGGTGCAGCCTACATATTGCTTAGGTATCGCTGCTGTCCGCTGGTGGAGAAGAGAAGTCTGGGGAAATCCAGGCTTTGTTCATCTTGATGAGTGTTAGCCTGTCGGCACTGTCGGTTGACAGGCGGGTACGCTTATCTGTGATGATTCCCCCAGCCGCACTAAACACTCTCTCCGACAAGACGCTAGCCGCAGGACAAGCAAGCACCTCCAGGGCATACAGCGCTAGTTCAGGCCACGTGTCCAGCTTCGACACCCAGTAGTTGTAGGGGGCAGAGGCGTCACCGAGGACAGTCGTGCGATCGGCTACGTACTCCCTCACCATCCTTTTACAGTGCTCCCGCCAACTCAGCCTTCACTGGGGAGCGGTGACACAGTCTTGCTGGGGAGCCATAAAGCTGGCCAGGCCCTTAAAGACTGTTGCACTGTCTGGGCTGTACATGCTGCTCGATCTACGCACCTCCCCTGCTACCTGGCCCTCGGAACTGCGCCTTCTGCCACTAGCGCTGTCGGATGGGAATTTTACCATCAGCTTGTCCGCCAGGGTCCTGTGGTATAGCAACACTCTCGAACCCCTTTCCTCTTTGGGAATGAGACTGGGAAGGTTCTCCTTATAGCGTGGGTCGAGCAGTGTGTACACCCAGTAATCCGTAGTGGCCAGAATGCGTTGAATGCGAGGGTCACGAGAAAGGCATCCTAACATGAAGTCAGCCATGTGTGCCAGGGTACCTGTACGCAACACATGGCTGTCCGCACTAGGAAGATGACTTTCAGGATCCTCCTCCTCCTCCTCCTCCTCAGGCCATACACGCTGAAATGATGACAGGCAAGCAGCATGGGTACCGTCAGCAGTGGGCCAAGCTGTCTCTTCCCCCTCCTCCTCCTCATCCTCATCCTCCTCCTCCTCCTCCTCCTCCTGAACGCGCTGAGATATAGACAGGAGGGTGCTCTGACTATCCAGCGACATACTGTCTTCCCCCGGCTCTGTTTCCGAACGCAAAGCGGCTGCCTTTATGGTTTGCAGGGAATTTCTCAAGATGCATAGCAGAGGAATGGTGACGCTAATGATTGCAGCATCGCCGCTCACCACCTGGGTAGACTGATCAAAGTTTCAAAGGACCTGGCAGATGTCTGCCAACCAGGCCCACTCTTCTGAAAATAATTGAGGAGGCTGACTCCCACTGCGCCGCCCATGTTGGAGTTGGTATTCCACTATAGCTCTACGCTGCTCATAGAGCCTAGCCAACATGTGGAGCGTAGAGTTCCACCGTGTGGGCACGTCGCACAGCAGTCGGTGCACTGGCAGATTAAAGCGATGTTGCAGGGTGCGCAGGGTGGCAGCGTCCGTGTGGGACTTGCGGAAATGTGCGCAGAGCCGGCGCACCTTTACGAGCAGGTCTGACAAGCGTTGGTAGCTTTTCAGAAAGCGCTGAACCACCAAATTAAAGACGTGGGCCAGGCATGGCACGTGCGTGAGGCTGCCGAGCTGCAGAGCCGCCACCAGGTTACGGCCGTTGTCACACACGACCATGCCCGGTTGGAGGCTCAGCGGCGCAAGCCAACGGTCGGTCTGCTCTGTCAGACCCTGCAGCAGTTAGTGGGCCGTGTGCCTCCTATCTCCTAAGCTGAGTAGTTTCAGCACGGCCTGCTGACGCTTGCCCACCGCTGTGCTGCCACGCCGCGCGACACCGACTGCTGGCGACGTCCTGCTGCTGCTGACACATCTAGATTGCGAGACAGAGGTTGAGGAGGAGGAGGAGGAGGAGGGTGCTTTAGTGGAGGAAGCATACACCGCCGAACATACCACCACCGAGCTGGGGCCCGCAATTCTGGGGGTGGGTAGGACGTGAGCGGTCCCAGGCTCTGACTCTGTCCCAGCCTCCACTAAATTCACCCAATGTGCCGTCAGGGAGATGTAGTGGCCCTGCCCGCCTGTGCTTGTCCACGTGTCCGTAGTTAAGTGGACCTTGCCACTAACCGCATTGGTGAGGGCGCGTACAATGTTGCGGGAGACGTGGTCGTGCAGGGCTGGGACGGCACATCGGGAAAAGTAGTGGCGACTGGGAACTGAGTAGCGCGGGGCCGCCGCCGCCATCATAGCTTTGAAGGACTCCGTTTCCACAACCCTATACGGCAGCATCTCAAGGCTGATAAATTTGGCGATGTGGACGGTTAACGATTGAGCGTGCGGGTGCGTGGCGGCACTTGCGCTAGCGACGGCTGGACTGTGCAGTGCGAGACATTGCTTGATGGGGCCGAGGACAGCGGAGGTGAGGGTGTGGGTGCAGGCCATGAGACGGTTGTGCCTGTGTCCTGAGAGGGAGGTTGGATCTCAGTGGCAGGTTGCGGCACAGGGGGAGAGGCAGCGGTGCAAACCGGAGGCGGTGAACGGCCTTCGTCCCACCTTGTGGGGTGCTTGGCCATCATATGTTTGCGCATGCTGGTGGTGGTGAGGCTGTTGGTGGTGGCTCCCCGGCTGATCTTGGCGCGACAAAGGTTGCACACCACTGTTCGTCGGTCGTCAGGCGTCTCTGTGAAAAACTGCCAGACCTTAGAGCACCTCGGCCTCTGCAGGGTGGCATGGCGCGAGGGTGTGCTTTGGGAAACACTTGGTGGATTATTCCGTCTGGCCCTGCCTCTACCCCTGGCCACCGCACTGCCTCTTCCAACCTGCCCTGCTGCTGCACTTGCCTCCCCCTCTGAAGACCTGTCCTCAGTAGGCGTAGCAAAGCAGGTGGGGTCAGTCACCTCATCGTCCTGCTGCTCTTCCTCCGAATCCTCTGTGCGCTGCTCCCTTGGACTTACTGCCCTTACTACTACCTTACTGCAAGACAACTGTGTCTCATCGTCATCGTCCTCCTCACCCACAGAAAGTTCTTGAGACAGTTGGCGGAAGTCCCCAGCCTCTTCCCCCGGACCCCGGGAACTTTCGAATGGTTGGGCATCAGTGACGATAAACTCCTCTGGTGGGAGAGGAACCACTGCTGCCCAATCTGAGCAGGGGCCCGAGAACAGTTCCTGGGAGTCTTCCCGCTCCTGAGCATGTGTCATTGTAGTGGAGTGAGGAGGCTGGGAGGAAGGAGGAGCAGCAGACAGAGGATTCGGATTTGCAGCAGTGGACGACGCAGAACTGTGGCTGGACGATAGGTTGCTCGAAGCACTTTCTGCCATCCAGGACAGGACCTGCTCACACTGCTCATTTTCTAATAAACGTCTCCCGCGTGGACCCATTAATTGGGCGATGAATGTGAGGGCGCCAGAAACGTACCTCTCTCCTAATCGCGCAGCAGTCGGCTGCGACACACCTGGATCAGGAGCTCGGCCTGTGCCCACACCCTCACTTGGGCCTACACGTCCTCGGCCACGTCCACGTCCTCTAGGCTTACCCCTACCCCTCAGCATGCTGTATTACCAGTGATTTGATTTCCCAGGCAGGAAATAAATTGGCGCAAGCCTGCAGGCCAAATATAATGTTTTCTTTTTTTGCAAAGGGAAGGCCCCACTGCATATATTCAATGAACAATAACTTTTAGAACTGTAGTGTGGCCCTCAAAAAGTGTCACACAACTATAGTGTAGCAGAATTATTAACTCTAGCAGAGCAGGTATTTGCCAGTCAGGAAAGACAATGGCGCAAGCCTGCAGTAAACCCTAGCTGGTTGCGTCTGATTTTTGTACGTTGTCCACGCAGCACACACGTACACGGAGACCTTTGGACTGACACAGGCTGGCCAAATATATTTTTTTTCCTTTTTACCAAAGGGAAGACCCCACTGCATATATTCAATGAACAATAACTTTTAGAACTGTAGTGTGGCCCTCAAAATGTGTCGCACAACTATAGTGTAGCAGAGTTATTAACTCTAGCAGAACAGGTATTTGCCAGTCAGGAAAGACAATGGCGCAAGCCTGCAGTAAACCGTAGCTGGTTGCGTCTGATTTTTGTATGTTGTCCACGCAGCACACACGTACACGGAGACCTTAGGACTGACACAGGCAGGCCAAATATAATTTTTTTCCTTTTTTGCAAAGGGAAGGACCCACTGCGTATATTCAATGAACAATAACTGTGTTGTGGCCCTGCCTACACAATTCTGTCCCTGTAGTATCAATGGAGGGTGCAATGCTCTGCACAGATGATTTTTAGAAGAAAAAAAATATGCAACACTGCTAACAGCAGCCAGCACAGTACTGCACACGCTTAAATTTGGCCCTAGAAAGGACCGTTGAGGTTCTTGAAGGCTACACTCACTCCTAACACTCTCCCTGCCTATGCACCACTTCTGTCCCTAATGCCGGGTGCAATGCTCTGCATTGCCGATTTTGAGGGGAAAAAAAAAAAAAACACTGCTAGCAGCAGCCTGCACACAGGTAGATGTGGCCCTGAGAAGGACCGTTGGGGTTCTTGAAGCCTACACTGACTCCTAACGCTCTCCCTACAGCAGCACCAGCACGATAGTACTTTCCCTCAGCTAACTCACAAGGCATGTGTGGCGAGCCGCGGGAGGGGCCGATTTTTATACTCGGGTGACATCTGATCTTTCCAGCCACTCACAGCAGGGGGGTGGTATAGGGCTTGAACGTCACAGGGGGAAGTTGTAATGCCTTCCCTGTCTTTCAATTGGCCAGAAAAGCGCGCTAACGTCTCAGAAAGGAAACTGAAAGTAACCAGAACACCGCGTGGTGCTCGTTACGAGTAACGAGCATCCCGAACACCCTAATATTCGCACGAATATCAAGCTCGGACGAGTACGTTCGCTCATCTCTAATAAAATCTAATAAAAATTGATTAAAAAAAAAAAAAAAAGATTTCCTACACAGAATAAAATTGACCCCTTCAGATAAATGCTGGTGCTGTGACGTCCACACAGGAACGCTTACACATACAGTATATGGGTAGATTGTCCTAAGATTGAGAACTTCTGGAAGTGTATTACAGGTATTTAAAAATCTATCATGGGCAAATCTGTTCCCCTTACAAAGGAGCTTATCCTTATCTGGGCACCTTCAGGTTTTTTTTGCCCCAAACGTCACAATCTTATTACTCAGATGATAGTGGCAGCAAAACTAACTATCCCAACACACTGGAGGGATCAGGAACCTCCCACTATAGGGGAATGGATGGAGAAGCTTGACAAAATCTGCAGGATGGAGGAACTAGCTGCTTGAGAGAGCAGACAACACGCCAAATACCTGCAGGTCTGGTCACCCTGGCTGCCTTACTGGAATAGATTTTTCCCGACTGGCTCTCAGAAGAACACCTCTTTAGTCTGAGAGAAATAGCAGATGTTGTGCGGAGATAGCCCCATCCTGCAAATTACATGTCCTATCTAAGGCTCAAGGGTGATAGACCTGGCATCCAATACTAAGCCTGACACCTAATCAAGGGGACACTCGGCTCGCTGGGGTCTCCCACTGACTCGGACCAGAGAACTTTTTCCTTTTGAAATCTGGGTGCGAGGTTTGGCCCTCCCGCCCAGTTACAGTAACTTCAGATGCAACGATAGCAACCACACTATGTATATAGCTGTTGATCCCAAATTATAGTTGATATTTTTTTCAATGAAGATATGCTGTTTTATCATTTTTAGAGATGAGCGAATGTACTTGTCCGAGCTTGATACTCGCTCGAGTATTAGGGTGCTCGAGATTCTCGTTACTCGAGACGAGCACCACGCGTTACTCGAGTCAATTGCATTTCCTTCCCTGCATGTTTTGCACCATTTTCTAGCCAATAGACATCCAGGGAAGGCATTACAACTTCCTCCTGTGACGTTCCAGCCCTATCCCACCCCCCTGCAGTGAGTGACTGGCGAGGTCAAGTGACCGCCGAGTATTTAATCGGTCCCGCCCACAGCTCGCCTCAGACACATGCTGGCAGAGATTAGGGAGGGTGCTGCTGGTGCTAGAGTGAGAGTGTTGGCATCCTTAAGAACCCCAGCGGTCCTTTTTAGGGCCACATCTGACCGTGTGCATTACTGTTGTGGCTGCTGGGAGCAGTTTTGCACAATTTCTTTTTTTCATCTCGGGCTGTGCAGGCTATAGCGTTTTCAGTCTGCAGTCAATTATACGGAGTATAGGGGGAGTTCTGATGAGGCAAGGACAGTGGTAGTGTAGAATCCTGTCTACAAGAACCCCAACGGTCCTTATTAGGGCCACATCTGATCGTGTGCATTACTGTGGTGGCTGCTGGGAGCAGTTTTGCCCCCCAATTTTTTTTTCTCATCTTGGGCTGTGCAGGCTATTACAGCTATAGCGTTCTCAGTCTGCAGACTATTATACAGAGTACAGGGGCAGTACTGGTGAGGCAGGGACAGTGGTAGTGTAGGATCCTGTCAACAAGTACCCCAACGCTCCTTCTTAGGGCTACCTGTGACGTCTACATTTTACTCCGTGACTGCTGGGAGTTGCACTGGCTCACTATTACCCAGCTAGGCCTTTTTGCCGCCTTGCATATAATTTTTTTCGTACTGCAGTGTGCGTAACATAACCGCTGTCAGCCTCCAACTGCACGCCAATAATTGCATAATTATTCAGACTGCTCTGTGTCTGCTCTATTTGTAATCCACCATGCTGAAGGTTAGGGGTAATCCTAGAGGACATGGCCGTGGACGCGGGCAAGGACGCGGAGGTACAAGTGAGGGTGTGGGCACAGGCCGAGTTCCTGGTCCAGGTGAATCGCAGCGGACTGCTGCGGGATTAGGAGAGAGGCAAGTTTCTGGGGTCCCCAGCTTCATATCACAATTTTTGGGTCCACGTGGTAGACCTTTATTACAAACTGAGCAGTGTGAGCAGGTCCTATTGTGGATGGCATTAAATGCATCCAGCAATATATCAGACACCCAGTCTTCTACGCCGTCCACTGCTGCAACTCTGAATCCTCTCGCTGCTGCTCCTCCTTCCTCCCAGCCTCCTCACTCCATGAAAATGACACATTCTTATGAGCAAACAGACTCCCAAGAACTGTTCTTGGGCCCCTGCCTTGATTGGTAAAAAAAAATGGTTCCTCTCAGTTGAGGAGTTTGTCGTGACCGATGCCCAACCTTTGGAAAGTTCGCGGGGTCCGGGTGATGAGGCTGGGGACTTCTGGCAACTGTCTCAAGAGCTTTCAGTGGGTGAGGAGTTCAATGATGATGAGACACAGTTGTCTATCTGTGAGGTAGTAGTAAGGGCAGTAAGTCCGAGGGAGGAGCGCACAGAGGATTCAGAGAAAGAGCCGCTGGACGATGAGGTGATTGACCCCACCTTGTTTGCTAAGCCAACTGAGGACAGGTCTTCAGAGGGGGAGGCAAGTGCAGAAGCAGGACAGGTTGGAAGAGGCAGTGGGGTGGCCAGGGGTAGAGGCAGGGCCAGAGCGAAGACTCCCCCAACTGTTTCCCAAAGCACCCCTTCACACCAAACCACCCTGCAGAGTCCTAGGTCTTCAAAGGTGTGTATGTTTTTCAGCGAGAGCGTAGACGACCGACGAACTGTGGTGTGCAATCTGTATCGCGCCAAGATCAGCCGGGGAGCCACCAGTACCAGCCTCACCACCACCAGCATGCGTAGGTATATGATGGCCAAGCACCCCACAAGGTGGGACGAAGGCCGTTTACCGCCTCCGGGTCGCACCACTGCCTCTCCCCCTGTGCCCCAACCTGCCACTCATATCCAACCCCCCTCTCAGGACACAGGCACGAGCGCCTACCGGCCTGCACCCTCACCCTCACCTCTGCTGTTCTCGGCCCCATCCAGCAATGTCTCTCAGCGCAGCATCCAGCTGTCGCTAGCGCAAGCCTTGGAGCACAAGAGCAAATACGCCACCACACACCCACACGCTCAAGCTTTAAACGTGCACATTGCCAAATTGATTAGCCTGGAGATGCTTTCATACAGGCTTGTGGAAACGGAGGCTTTCAAAAACATGATGGTGGCGGCGGTCCCACGCTACTCGCTCCCCAGTCGCCACTATTTTTCCCAGTGTGCTATCCCAGCCGTACACCAGCACGTCTCCCGCGACATTAATCGTGCCCTCACCAATGCGGTTACTGGGAAGGTCCACTTAACCACGGACACGTGGACAAGTACTGGCGGGCAGGGCCACTATATCTCCCTGATGGCACATTGGGTGAATTTGGTGGAGGCTGGGACCGAGTCAGAGCCTGGGACGGCACACGTTCTACCCACACCCAAAATAGTGGGTCCTTCCTCGGTTCTGGTATCTGCGGCGGTCTATGCCACCTCGTCTAAACCCTCCCCCTCCTCATCCTCCTACGCAACCTCTACCTCTCAATTAAGAAAAGTAAGCAGCACGTCGCCAGCAGTCGGTGTGGCGCAGCAGCACAGCGGTGGGCAAGCGTCAGCAGGCCGTGCTGAAATTACTCAGCCTAGGTGACAAGAGGCACATGGCCCTCGAGCTGTTGCAGGGTCAGACCGACCTCTGGCTTTCGCCACTGAGCCTCCAACCGGGCATGGTTATGTGTGACAACGGCCGTAACCTGGTGGTGGCAAGTCCACTACGGACACTGCCACCCTGAGGACCCTGCAACATCGGTTTAATCTGCCAGAGCACCGGCTGCTGTGCGACGTGCCCACACGGTGAAATTCTACGCTCCACATGTTGGCCAGGCTCTATGAGCAGCGTAGAGCAATAGTGGAATACCAACTCCAACATGGGCGGCGTAGTGGGAGTCAGCCTCCCCAATTCTTTACCGAGGAGTGGGCCTGGATGGCAGACATCTGCCAGGTCCTTGGAAACTTTGAGGAGTCTACCCAGATGGTGAGCGGCGATGCTGCAATCTTTAGCGTCACCATTTCTCTGCTATGCCTGCTGAGAAGTTCGCTGCAAAGCATAAAGGCTAACGTTTTGCGTTCGGAACAGGAGACGGGGAAAAGAGTATGTTGCTTGATAGTCAGAGCACCCTCATGTCTATATCTCAGCGCGTTTTGGAGGAGGAGGAGGAGGAGGGGGAGAAGGAGTAGGAGGAGGAGGGGGAAGAGACAGCTGGGCCCACTGAAGAGGGTACCCATGCTGCTTGCCTGCCATCTGTTCAGCGTGTATGGCCTGTGGACGACGATGAGGAGGAGGGGGAGGATCCTGAAAGTGATCTTCCTAGTGAGGACAGCCATGTCTAGCGTACTGGCACCCTGGCACACATGGCTGACTTCATGTTAGGCTGCCTTTCTCGTGACCCTTGCGTTACACACATTCTGGCCACTATGGATTACTGGGTGTACACCCTTCTCGACCCCCGTTACAAGGAGAACCTTTCCACTCTCATTCCTGAAGAGGAAAGGGGTTCGAGAGTGATGCAATACCACAGGGCCCTGGTGGACAAACTGATGGTAAACTTCCCATCTGACAGCGCTAGCGGCAGAAGGCGCAGTTCCGAGGGTCAAGTAGCAGGGGAGGTGCGGAGATCAGGCAGCATGTTCAGCGCAGGCATGGGAACACTCTCCAAGGCCTTTGTCAGCTTTATGGCTCCCCAGCAAGACTGCATCACCACTCCCCAGTCAAGGCTGAGTTGGAGGGAGCACTGTAAAAAGATGGTGAGGGAGTACGTAGCCGATTGTACCACCGTCCTCCGTGATGCCTCAGCTCCATACAACTATTGGGTGTCAAAGCTGGACACGTGGATCGAACTTGCACTGTATGCCCTGGAGGTGCTTGCTTGTCAGAGAGGGCGTTTAGTGCAGCTGGGGGAATCAGCACGGACAAGCGTACCCGCCTGTCAACTGCCAGTGCCGACATGCTTACACTCATAAAGATGAACAAAGCCTGGATTTCCCCAGACTTCTCTTCTCCACTAGCAGAGAGCAGTGGAACCTAAAGAATCTTTTCGCTGCAACCGCAGATAAAAGCATTCTTCTGTATCACCAGGAAAATGGGGCATTTAGCTTCTCAATCTGTCTCTAATAGTCCTCCTCCTCCCACTCCTCCTCCTGAAACAACATGTCATCACGCTGAACTGCCAATTTTTTTTGCGGCCCAAAAAGGCTCATCTAACAATTTTTTTACACCAACACCCTCAGCAATCGTGGGCATAAAGCGGACTTCGATGCTAGTACAGCTGTGAATGTCTTATTTAATTATTTGCGGTTGCTTTCACCGCTCCAAAGTGCCTATACTGCTGCTACATAACTGTTACTGGGGTCTGCCTATACTTCTGCCACATAAATGTTACAGGGGTCTGCTTATACTGCTGACACTTAAATGTCACAGGAGTCTGCCTATACTTCTGCTACAAGAATGTTACTGGGGTCTGCCTATACTTCTGCCACGTAAATGTTACAGAGGGTCTGTGTATACTTCTGCTACAAAAATGGTACTGGGTTCTGCCTATGCTTTTGCTACAGAAATGTTACTTGGGTCTGCTTATACTGCGGCGACAGACATGTTACTGGGGTCTGCCTTTAATTCTACAGAAATGGTACTGGGGTCTGCCTATACTGCTGCTGCATAAATGTTACAGGGGTCTGCCTATGCTTCTGCTACATAAATGTTTCAGGGGTCTGCTTATACTGCTGCTACAGGAATGTTACAAGGGTCTGCCTATACTGCTGCTATTGAAACATTACTGGGGTCTGCCTATACTGTTGCTACAGAAATGTTACTCGGGTCTGTCTATACTGTTACTACCGAAATGTTGCAAATACTGGGCTCTGCCTGTACTGCTGCTACTAAAATGTTACTGTGGTTCTGCCTATACTTCTGGCATGTAAATTTTACAGGGGTCTGCCTATACTTCTGCTGCAGAAATGTTACAGGGGTCTGCCTATACTTCTGCTAATGAAATGTTACTGGGGTCTCCCTAGACTTCTGCAACATAACTGTTACTGGGGTTAGCTTATACCTTTGCTACAGGAGTATTACAGGGATCTGTGTATACTATGGGTGCACTAAGTATTCCCATCACGGTGTTCTACCTATCTGCCCCCCAAAAAACCCCAGACCAACTAGGGTATGGCGTGTGGGCCGCAGCCAACATGTATTTCCTCTCACATAACCTCAGCTATCCGGGGCACTGCAATGGGATTTCATTATGTACCGTCTGTGTGTTCCTACTAGCCAACCATGCTGTGGGTGCACACAGACTTGCCATAGCGGAGTTGTACCTGCCTGGCACTTTTAAAAAAAACCCAGAATGTCTAGGGCATGCATGTGGGCCGCAGCCAACATGTATTTCCTTTCACGTAACCTCAGCTATCCGGGGCACTGCAATGGATTTCTTTATGTACCGTCTGTGTTCCTGCTACCCACCCATGCTGTGGGTGAGCACAGACTTGCCATAGCGGAGTTGTACCTGTCTGTCCCCAAAACACTGACAAACTTGGGAAGGGTGCATAGTGCAGATGGTGTACCCCTTGCGTTGTCGATGAGGTATCCGACACCCAAACAGAATGAGTAGTGTGTGGACACATGGAGTCCCTATTGGTATGTTACTCGCAGCACCTTGGGCCACACAAGGTGTCTGCTGGGACAGAGGCTGACCCAGGGCCCGCTCACATACTTCACACACCGAGTATTGCTGCATTGTGAAGATGTGTAGAAGTGCTGGGCTGGCAGCGGACTCCTCTTTATGCCCACATTTACAGCTCCTGATGGAGGTGGCAAAGGATTGGAATGAAGATGGAGCGTCAATCTATTATTGATTCTCAACAGCATTGTGGGCTTTCGCCCCCACCACCACCACCTTTTGAAGAGGGTCGCTGCCTGGCCCTGCCAACCCTCTGCAGTGTGTGCCTCCGGTTCCTGCTCATGGCAGATGCACTTATAAATAGACATGAGGGTGGTGTGGCTATGAGGCCAGCGTGTGGCATGAGGACAGCTGAAGGCTGCCCAGGGACACTTTTGTGTGCGCTGCGGACGCAGGGTCATGCGGAGGGGGTTGGGCAGCATGTAACCTAGGAGAAGAGGCAATGGTGTGTCTCATAGGCAGTGATTGTGCTGGGTTGGAGGTAGTGTGGTGCTTAGCTAAGGTGTGCCTTGCTAATGAGGGTTTGTCCGAAGTAAAAATTGTTGGGGGGGGGGGCACTCTTGCCGCTATTGTGGCTTAATAGTGAGACCTGGGAACCTGAGATGCAGCCCTGCATGTTGCCCCTCACCTGCCCTATCCATTTCTGTGTTGTTTCCATCACTTTTGTAGGTTTTGCAGATTTTCACAATTGAAAACCTTAGCGAGCATCGGTCATATACAAAAATGCTCGAGTCGCCCATTGACTTCAATGGGGTTCGTTACTCAAAACGAACTCTCAAGCATCGCGAAAAGCTAGACTCGAGCAACGAGCACTGGAGCATTTTGGTGCTCGCTCATCTTTAATCATTTCCATTCTTCTGAACGGATTGAAAGTATAAGGATATTTGCCCAGCTGGAAGAAGATACTAATTATTATGTTATACTTGTAAGTTCTAAAGAAGGTGTATTTAAGCTGGCAAAAGCTCCTATTTCTTATTGTTTTAATAATTGACACTATTTTATGCCATAATTGTTACAAAGGAAATTATGTAACCATTTTCTCCCACTGTCCGCTTCCCCAGTTACAAATAAAGATTTGTTAAAAAATAAAAATAAATAAATAATAATTTGACCAGGATGGAGAATCTATCACAGAGATAAAATGTAGGATAGCATTGGGGCGAAGCGCAATACTAAACATGGACAAAATCTGGAAAAGTAGGGATATCAGTATAGCAACTCAATGGAGGATAGTGCAAACCATTGTTTTTCCCATAGCCATGTATAGATGTGAAAGCTGAACTGCGAAAAAAGCTGATAGAGGGAGGATTGATACGTTGGAGCCGTGGTGCTAGCAAAAGCTGCTGCGTATGCCATGGATGGCAAGAGCAACAAACAGAGGAGTCCTGAATTGTATAAGACCGAATATATTACTGGACGGCAAGATGACCAGACTTAGACTCACGTATTTTGGCCATATAATTCGAGCAGAGTCGCTAGAAAAATGTATAATGCTTGGACAGATCAGTGGCAAATGACGACCTGGCTGCCAAAGGACACGATAGCTGACACTGTCAAAGCTGATAGTGGTATGGATATCACACAACTGAAAGAAGCAGTGCAATACCGAAAAACATGAAGAGAACTCGACTTTAGGGTCGCTGAGGGTCGTGAATGACTAAGTGGCTAACAACAACAACATCTGTAAGCAGCACTTATGCACTCCCAGTTTTATTCTTCACCCCTACAAGCTGGATTGGTTTTTGCTGCGTAGTTCCTAGGCAGATACGTGCAGAAAGAGTCTTGGCAGTGTGGCTGCTGATGTTGCACAAGGCCGAGGTGTGGTACCTGAGGGTACAAACACAGACATAAACCAGAGAGGATGCAGCATGCAGTGTGGCCATGAGGGCAATGACAAACCAGGGCCCCAGTGGCCGGTGAACAGAGGTAACTGTGGAGTACTGTCTGACATACAGTTTATCATATTACTCCACCAATCTAATCCCTTCTCTTTTATTAAAGATTAGTGAACCCCTCTCATAACTGCCCAGAAGTAACACATTACATCTATTTAATCTCTGGAAAACTTCTCACATTGTTCCTTACTCTGACTGATGGATACGATGGCTGCAGTTCACATGGCAACACAGATATGCTTGGACTATTGACCAGTATAATTATGTATTATTTTAGCTTATATATAGAGGCACTTGGATTTTCTCTACTAGTAAATATACTGTTGCAAGAAAAAGTATGTGAACCCTTTGGAATGATCTGAATTTCCACATTAATTAGTAATAAAATGGATTGAATAACAGGGGGAAACATACAGGAAGGTGCAATCTATTTAAACGTAAGGTAGAGCCGAGTGGACCATTAGCTATTGTTTTTGGAAGTCAGTTTTTTATTTGAGAATCCAGGTTTTCTCTATCGCCCTGAAATTGTATCCAGGGCATCCAGAGGGCAGTAAAGTCATCTCTAGAGCCATTTTCCCAGGCCAGTATCTCTTCAAATCTATAAATTTGTGATACCCTCTCTATCCACTGTGAGATTTGGGGAGTGTCTTCTTTCTGCCAGAAAAGGGGGATCAGCAGTTTGGCTGCTGTAAGAAGGGTAGTCGTTAAGTTTTTGTGGGATGGTTTAAATTGACTTGTAGGTAGCCAGATGAGGATCTCCTCTGGTTTGAAGGAATATTTTGTGTGGCAGATCTTGTTAATAAGATTGTTTGATTCTAGTGCAATGCCACCAGATGTGTAGGGCAGTTCCCCTCTCTTTCCCACATCTCCAGCAGGTGTCAGAAGACTCCGGATTCATTTTAGTGGATGCAACAGGGATTCTATACCATCTAGTTAGGGTTTTATATGAGTTCTCTTGGACACGGACACATCTAGAGAACCCGTGTGAGTTTTTTAAGATTCTGAGGGTCTCTTCTCTACTCAGGGTTAAGTCCAATTCTCTCTCCTACTCCCTAAGGAACCATGGTTTTTCAGAAGCGGACTGTAGGAGAAGGCCCTTATAGAGTTGGGTAACCAACTTCTTTGGCGGGAGGGAATCGTGATGTAAGTCTCGAACCAGAGGGGCTCCCTCAGGCCTTCGGGGTTAGTTGACTGGTATCGCCTCAGGGAGTGGAAAAGGCCCGCCTTGCTCAGGAAGTCAAGAGGGAGCTGTGGTAGAAGAGTGTCCAATTGCGCCTGGTTGGTTAGTTTAGAACCCTTGAGAATGTCGTGGATTATAAGGTCACCGAGTTTGTCCCATACCCCTTCAGTTCTAAGTGGTTTGTTTGCCAGGATGGCCGGTATCAAAGCGGCCGGTGTCATTGGGGGGAGGGAATTTTATTCTGATGTCCCCGATCTCACCAGTCTCAGTATTTTTATTGTGCACTTCGTGATCGGGCTAAGGTATGTGTGTTTAACAAGAGGGGGCCCATTAATCCAGAGCAGTGCTTGGTTGCCCCTGCCTAGCATCTCTTTTTCCATGTCCAGTGAGGGGGTAGATGCTCCTCTGTCTATCAGGGAGATCCATCTGGCGATATGTATCGCCCTGTGGTAAAGCTGGAGATTCGGGAGCCCCGCACCTCCCAGGGGGCGTTTTTGAGTGAGGATAGAGAATGCTAACCGTGGTTTGTTCTCATCCCATATAAATTGCCTGAAGAGTTTATGTAGGTGCGTGAAGAAAAAGCTAGGTATCTCTATTGGGACCGAGTGCAGAATATAAATTATTTGGGGAAGAATATAAGTGGAGATGAGGTTCTTTCTGCCCAGCCATGAGATCAGGGGTATGTTGAATTGTGTGAGTTGGGTTTTCACTTTTTTGATCAGTTGGGTAATGTTGGCTTTGTAAAGCTGGGAGGGGTTGGCTGTTAGTGTGATGCCTAGGTATTGGATATTAGATGTAGGCCACTTAAAGGCGTATTGCTCTTTCAATTTTTTGACTACTTGAGGTGAGGCAGAGACATTTAGTGCTTCTGACATCATAATTTATTTTAAAGTTGGACAGCCTGCCGAAGAGGTCAAACGTTCGCAAAAGCGCCGCCAGTGCCCTGGTCGGGTTGGTGACCAGCACCAAGAGGTCATCAGCAAAGGCTTCAGTAATGTGTGTCATGTCCCCTATCTGTAGGCCCACAATGTCCGTATTTTGTCTAATTTCTTGTAAGAGGGTCTCCATTTTCAACATAAAAAGCGTTGGAGACAGTGGGCAACCCTGCCTGGTGCCGTTTCTTATGGCGGAGTGTCTTGATAGCGTGCCGTAAATTTGAACTCTGGCCGTTGGTTCTGTGTATAAAGAGAAAATAGCACTAGTAAATGTGGGCTGAAAGCCAAACTTGTACAGGGTAGCTTCCATGTAGTTCCATTTTACTCTATCAAAGGCCTTTTCGGCGTCCGTAGAGATCAGAACCAATGGACCTGTGGGGGAGAAAGGGTGGGGGGGTTGGGGGAGGGGGGGGAGTCCAAGTCTCCTCTGGCTCCGGGATAGAATACGTATTTTAAGCCGACTACGTCTTTTACACCTGTTCAGGTCCATCTGTTGTGTCAGCGGAGTAGTTAGCGAACTTCTCCCTCTCTCAGTCTTCCTCTCCCCTCCCTGTCCCAGGAGCTGGTAACGTTAGAGACCTGAATATGTGAGGAAGAGGCGGAGGGGGACCAAGAAAGAGGGAGGGGGGGGAATAGGGGATTGGTTTCCCTAGTCCTCCGGTAGTGAGTAGTGGGAAATGTAAGTAGAGAGTCAGTCCATCTTAGGTTTCAGCCTGTATTCTCTTTTGTGTCTCGGGTTCCTGGGGGCCTTGTTGATTGACCAATTTTCGGGCTTCTTTAGCGGAGGCAACGGGGTTCTTGACTGACAGGGTAGCCAAGATGGTATTTCAATGGGGGGAATCTCGAGTCTCTCCCACACCTTCCCTAGGTCGTTCGGTGTTCTAATGATTATTTGTTGTCCATCCTTAAAGGTTGCGAGTCCGAACGGGTAGAGCTATCTCACCGGTAGCTTCCTTGCTCGGAGCGCTTCTGTTAAAGGTTTTAGTATGCACCTTTTGGCCAGGGTACTGGGAGCGATGTCTTGGAATAAAAGGATTTTGTTCCCTTCGTAAAGAGTCTTGTTTGATTCCCTAACTTTCTGAAGGATCGCAGAGGTGTCGAGGTAATTCAATAGGCCACAGATGACGTCTCTTGGGGGCTTCAGAGGTGAAGATTTTGGTCTCAGGGCTCTGTGAATTTTCTCTATTACAATTGTGTCCGCTCTATCTTCTCCAAGAAGAGATTGGAATATCTGCGAAGCAGCAGCGTTTAATGCCTCCGCGGCTATGGATTCTGGTAGGCCTCTGAAGCGAATATTTTTCCTCCGGCTTCTGTTTTCTTGATCTTCAATTAGGAGCATTGCTTAGTTTATCTGGTCCTGTTGCTCCTCCATGGTGGATTGAAGAGCTAGGTTATGTTGAATCAATTCTTGTTGGGTATTTTCAAGGTCTTCTACCCTGTCGCCTATTTGTTTGACTTCAGTTTTATGTCAGCTAGTTCTTTTAGGGCTGGAGAGATGGCTTGGGTTAGAATTTTTTGAAGAAGGAGCGAGATATTGGGTCCCTGTCAAGTTCCTCGTTGTGTTCAGAAGCAGCCGAGACACTCTCCCCGTCTGAGTCCTCTGAATGCGGGTCTGCAGCATTTTCACGGGGGAAGGGTTGTTCTGCTTTTGTGCCGCCGGGAAGCTGTGTTTCTTTTTTAGGCATTTATCCATCTCCGCTTGGTTTTTGTTGGTTTTAGGCGCTTCAGCGTGCTCTTTGTTTTTGTCTTTCCCAATTTTCACCATTTTGTGGATAGGTAGTTTGTGCTTCTCTGTGGTATGTTAGCTCAGAATTATGCGCCCGTGCGTTGTTGCTCTGTATCCGCTGTTTGCATTTACATGTGTCTCAGGGGTCTATTATCGCATTATGAGGAATTAAGTGCCCATTCTGGGCCCTCCTCGTCCCTTTAACCCAGGGGCCCCTTTCGTTGGATTAAATGTGAAATAAGCGGAGGTATCCGGGGTCCTAGGGAAACGAGGTTGATCCTGTAGAGCAGGTAGTGCTCCCTGTCCGTTGCGTCTGAGACGGCTCTGGAGCGGGCGAGGGGGAGTAGTTAAGAAAGCGTGCTCTTTTTTAGCGCGGTCTTGTTAGCAGGACGATAAGAGAGCGTACTGTTTAGTGGATATGTGATGTCTGGAGGTGAAGTGAGGCAAAGTGAGGCAGAGAGGTAGGCAGTGTTTGCACTGGATCTGTGCTGGAGCACATATGCGGGGTTTCAGGGCTTGATGATCTGCTCTGTAGGAAATTTGGCTGCTGGCAGTTTGCCAGCAGTTTGCCAGGGGGGTCACAGAGTCCTCTTTAGGCTTTCAGGCCTTTAAGCAGACCCCAGTTGGGGTTATATGGGTCTTTTGTGGTGTAAGTAGAGGAGGGTGTCTCACACACTGCTTGTTTCTCTTCCCCCCCTTCCTTACTATGTTGCTGCTTGAATGGAAGCTGTTGGCGATGCTTGAATGGAGGGGGAGGGAGGGGGGATTGCAGTCCCGCGCTGTGGTTTCCCACTTCTCTGGCCTCCAACCTGAGGGGCGCGGGTGAGCGACGTCGGTGCTGAGCCCTCTTACTATCCGCCGCTGGTATTGCCTGTGTGCCTACCTCCTGCTGCTCGCCTGATGACTGTGGCGTCCGCGCCGGCCGCCGGCGCCCGGGAATCCAGGCCGGGGATGCGGCTGTCTGTGTAGGCCCCGCTCGCGACCTTCGTCAAAATGCACCGGAGCGGTATCAGTCTGTTCCCCCTACGGCCAGGTACTCGCAGTGAGTTGATCTGGGCTCTCCAGGGCACTGGTAAGGTGCAAAGTCCCTTTTTTCCTCCGCTGTTTCAGGGAGCTCAACAGGCTGCGTCCTCCTTCCTGCTCGGCTAGCTCCACCCCCACTACAAGCAAGTCTAACTGAGCTGCCGAGGAGATGTGTGGCAGAGCCAACAAAGCCTGTTAAGGTGATGTTTTGCTTTTTATGCAACTAGGGCTTTTTTTTAGGGCTTTTACAGTAGGATTTCCTACTGTAAAGTTGCATTGCGCTGCACTGCATGAAAACCGTGTTTTCATGTGATGTAACACAAAGGAGAGGACCATAGGGAAACATGGGCTACAAAACAGCGCAACATGCAGCTGTATAGAGGATGCAGCGATTTTGTATTCTCACAATGTAGCAGCCTACAAAACATCGCTAATGTGAAAGAACCCATTTGAAAGCTTGGGTTTCACATACCTGTGATTTGTAACACTGTCGCATCATGAGAAAATCTCACGATTTTGTCGCTTATGTAAAACCTGCCCTAAGAACATGAAATAAATGCAGTTTAAACAGACTAAAAAGTAGTTATGAAGATGCAGCATTGCATAGAAAACACCAAAGTTTAAAAAGCAAACACAATACCTAACTTCACCTAGGAAAATATTAGACCAACATAGATATACGTTTTAATTGATGCCTTTTCATCAGATCACAGAACAGTTCTATATAAGGGCTTGTGCCCATGGCCGTAAGCATAAAACGCCATGGTTCTCCTGCAGAATTTTACACATTACAGCCCATACGCTCTGATGGCAGAGAGTCCGCAGAGACCACATGTGAGCTAAGTATGGCACTGCGCATGCCTGCGAATCACACATCACGGATATGCGCAGTGAGAGTTTTTTAAACTCCTGCTCTATTCTGAGCAGGGATGTGAATGGAAACAGTGCCAGTACATAACGTATTGCGTATGGACAGCATATCATATACAGCACATGGAAGGGCTCTGTATGTTATGCAGAGAAATAGAGCATGCTGTGATTTATTCCTCTTATGTATTGATACGCAGTCCCCACACACAGGTGTGCATGGAACAGGGAAAGTCCATTGACTTTCATTGCCTCCATTCACTGCGTATAATGCATGCATGCAACACCTGTGGGATACGTGGTGAAAACACGGTTGTGGACATGAGGACTAAGCCACATTGAAAGGAAAAAGCAAATGCTTACCAACATTAATAAAACAAGTACAAACGCACAAAACAATTGTTCCCCATATTAAACCATAACTACACTAACCAGTTTACCCATTCACAAACAGCTTCCTTACAAAAGAAAACTCAGATACAACCTTGGAAAACTGAAAAGGCAGGGCATAGCTGCAGAACACATTTTACATGTTTACTCTCCGCATTTAAAAAAATCCCACATAATTTAGCCAAGCTTCTATAGGTTTAATATCAGATAAATATATACTTGGAGCAAGTAAATTACCTAATGTTGTAGCTTTTATACATAATTTTGTAACCTTTCTGCAATGTATGCACTAATTTTACTTCTTGAAACAATATAGGTAGAAATTAGAGATGAGCGAGCGTACTCATCCAAGCTTGATGCTCGTTCGAGTATTAGGGTACTCGAGATGCTCGTTACTCGAGGCGAGCACCACGCGATGTTCGAGTCAATTTCATTTCCTTCCCTGAAAGTTTTGCGCCATTTTCTGCCCAATAAAACCGCAGGGAAGGCATTACAGCTTCCTCCAGGGACGTTCCAGCCCTATCCCACCCCCCTGCACTGAGTGGCTGGCGAGATCAAGTGACCCCCAAGTATTTAAAGTGAGGCCGCCCGCGGCTCGCCTCAGTTACAGACTGGGAGAGATCAGGGACAATGCTGGTGCTGCTATAGGGAAAGTGTTAGTGTAGGATCCTGTGTACAAGAACCCCAACGGTCCTTCTTAGGGCCACATCTGACAGTGTGCAATACTGTTGTGGCTGCTGGTAGCAGTTTTGCAATTTTTTTTTTTTATATCGGGCGTGCAGCCCTATTACAGCTATAGCGTTCTCACGCTGCAGTCTGTACCACATAGTATAGGGACAGCGTTGCTAAGATAGGGAAAGTGGTAGTGTAGGATCCTGTGTACAAGAACACCAACGGTCCTTCTTAGGGCTACCTGTGACCGTGTGCATTTTACAGGTTGTCTGACGGGAGTTGTAGTCCATCACTATTGCACAGCTAGGCCTGTTTGCAGCCTTCCGTATAATTTTTTTCTGGCTGCAGTAAGCGTTACATAACCGCTGTCAGCCTCCAACTGTACGCCAATAATTCCAACATTTTTTACACCGCTCTGTGTCTGCCGTCAACTTCACGCACAGTATGCAGCGACAGCTCCTGATAGAGGGAAAGTCATATACACGCTATATAGCCGGTATTCTTTTTCAAAAAAGTTTTTAAATAAAAGCTCCTTCTTATGGCTACCTGTGACTGTGTGCATTTTATAGGTTGTCTGATGGGAGTTTTAGTCCATCACTATTACACTTAGGCCTGTTTGCAGCCTTCCTGACTATTTTTTTCTGCCTGGAGTCTGCCTTACTATACTGCTCTCAGCGACAAAGTCTACGCACATAATTCCAAGCTTATTTACACCGGCCTGTGTCTGCAGTGAATTAGAGACGCACAGCATACAGCCACAGCGACTGATAGGGGGAAAGTGATAGACACACTATATAGCCTATATTCTTTGACCAAAAAAACAAAAAGCTCCTCAGTTGGGCTACCTTTGACTGTTTAAATTTCACTGGGTGTCTGATGGGAGTTGTAGTCCATCACTATTGCACTTTGGCCTGTTTGCGGCCTCCCTGACTATTTTTTTCTGCCTGGCGTTCGCTTTACTATACTGCTCTCAGCGACAAAGTCTACGCACATAATTCCAGGATTATTTACACCGGCCTGTGTCTGCAGTGAATTTACGCTCAGCGTACGGCCAACACAAGTACTTATAGAGGGAAAGTGATATACACAGTATATAGCCTGTCTTCTTTTAAAAAAAAAAAAAAGCTTCTTCGTTGGGCTACATCTGACCGTCTGCATTTTACTGGGTGCCTGGTGGGAGTTTTGGTGCATCACTATTGCATTGCTAGGCCTGTTTGCGGCCTTCCTTCCATTTTTTTCTGCCTGGAGTTAGCGTTACGATTCCGCTCTCTGCATGAAAGTGTACGCATATAATTCCATAATTATTTACAGCGGTCTGTGTCTGCTCTATTTGTAATCCACCATGCTGAGGGGTAGGGATCGAGGATGTGGACGCGGGCGAGGATGCGGAGTTCCAAGTGAGGGTGTGGGCACAGGCCGAGGTTCTGGTCCAGGTGTATCCCAGCCGGCTGCTGCGGGATTAGGAGAGAGGCAAGTTTCTGGGGTCCCCAGCTTCATATCACAATTTATGGGTCCACATGGTAGACCTTTATCACAATCACAATAAGCTCTTTCAGCAGGCAAAGATTTTAAATCTCCAGCTGCTGATAGATCGGCACTACAGAGGCGGGGACAGCGCAGAGAAGACGTGGCTGAGCCCCGGCAGCTGAAGCAAGGCGAGTATGTATTTTTTTTGTTTTTTACACTTTTACTGTTTTTTCAGGGAAGGGCTTATATTTAAAGCCCTTGCCTGAAATCCATTGATGGGGTGCCAGCAGCAGGATCCTGTACCACAGCTGTGGTAGGGAATTGAAGAATTCCTCTGCTACATTTGTCACAGATGTGGCAGATGTAACAGCAGGGAATTCTTTTTACTAGCGGGGATGCAAAAAACATCTGCCGCATGCGGCAGATGTGTTCTTCATCCCCGCGGGGGAAACAGCAGCGTCGGAGAGGTAAGTTTATTTATTTATTTTATTACACTACATATAAGCCCTTCCTTGAAAAACAACAATTTTAAAGCCCTTGCAGGAAAAACAATTTAGAGGTGCCTGCAGACCATTGTCTTCAATGGAGCCACCGGCAGCAGCCGCGGCTCCATTGAAAACACGTGGTGAGGAGCTCGTTTCTCGAGCACCGCTTGTTGCTCGCTTCAGTAATGACTACTCTTGAGTATGCTAATGCTTGAATGAGCATCAAGCTCTGACAAGCATGCTCGCTCATCTCTAGCTATAAGTCTTCCTTTTTTTAAATTTGTTTTTATTAAAGAGGACATAAGGAACTCACCTTTATTTTCATGGGAGTAGAGTTGATGTTTATAATATAATACTGATTTAGCAAATCTAATATTATGAATGTCTCCCAGTTTTTCTCTCAGCGCAGTAAGATTGTTCTGGGCTTCTTGTTGTTCCGTCCCACTGGGAGTGCAACCTCCAAAACAAAGGAAAAGGCACAACTGTGCAAAGGAACATAAAACTACGGGGAGTTCTCTCCCTAGAAACCCCTTACCCGGGAGAGGACCCTGCCTACTCGGCGGGCCGATCGCTCCGAAAGGTGCGGGCCTGCACTCGTGCCTGGGCCACTGGCAAGTCCCTATCTGGGAGCCCTAGCACAAAAGAAAGGGAAAACAAATACCCAAATAAAGCAGAAAAGGACTTAGCTAGAATAGAGGAGCTCCAGACAGGATGTGTTCCTCCGTCACTGTCCAGCAGCAACTGAAGCATTGACCAGCACAGGGGTCAATGCTAGCACAGTTTAAATAGGAGCTGAGCTAGTCAGCACCAGGTGCTGACTGACATCACTCCTGCAACTACCACACCCCTCAGCTCCAGGAGAAGCAAGGGCACACCCAAAACCTGGTCTGGCTTGCAAGCAAGGTGCAGGCCTCAGAATGGCTGCAACATTTGGGCTTTTTTTTTTATTTTCCTATCTGTTCTAGTCTCAATGTTTGGGCTAAAATTCCTACAATCTCCTTTTGTATTTTCTTATTGTCTGAGGATCCTATAGCTATGAGTAAATCTATGATGTAGGCTTTATGTATTTCCCATACCATGTGATGTTTGTCAGCTTATTGTGAGTTTTCCTTGAAGAAAAGTTTTAAATGTGTTGATAGGGTTTTGTAGGCTTCTTGGTTTTCTAGGAGTGATTTATTAAGTCTCCAACTTCTGTGTGGAAGTGAAGTTTAGTTTAGTGTGACTGTTACTGGTGAATGGCCTGATGCGGTTATGTTCCCTTTGTTTGTGTACCTGACTTGCGAAATTAGGGAGCAGAAAACTAAGATGTAATCTAATCTTTGGCATGTATTATGTATGGGAGAGTACAAGGAGAAATCCTTAGTTGGTGGATTAAATGTTTTCCAAGCATCTATTACATGTAGTTCTTCTGAGAGTTTATGTTGCCTTTTTCTTGCGCATTGCGAGATCTGAGATTTTCCTGATGATGAATCTAGGATGGGATTTAAAGTTAGGTTGAGGTCTGATCCTATTATTACTCTACCTTCCACGAATAACGCAACTTTATTCAGGGATTCTATCAGCCCTGGAATTTGGTTTTTATGTGGGACATATAGGTTCGCTAATGTAATTGTGTCTGTCGCAAGCCTGCCTTTTAAGAAAAGTATTCAACCTGCTGCATCATTAAATTGTCTATCGATGGTGAATAGGTCTGAGTGATTTATTGCGATGGTTACTCCCCTTGCCACCTAAGAAGGGTGATTGTTGTTAAACCATTTAGAGAAGGGAGGCCTTGAAAATTTGGGGGTCTTACCTCCTTTAAAATGGGTCTCCTGTAAGAAAGCCATTGCGGTTTTCGGCTTCTTTAAGAGCCAGAGTACTTTGTTTCTTTTCTGTGGGGAGTTTAGTCCTTTGGTGTTCAGTGACGTGATAGTGAGGGTGTTTGTCATACGTGTGTAGTATAAAATCTACAGATTTGTGAGTATAAAGGTGTTGTAGTAGTAGATGTTTGAAGATATTTCTCTTTTTCAAGCCCTTCCAATCCAATTCATATCCTGGTTTTCTAGGGGGTTTACTATTTTTCTGCCATTATACAACAGTGTTATATGTTGGCTAAAGCCAGTACTGCATGAGGTGACCTTTTGGATAAGCTTCAACAGCAGAGAGGCTGGCAATAAACAGTAAGAGAAGCCCAGCGGACGTCTTGCAAGATCAGAGCCATACAGCCTTAAATCATAATGTCTTCAGATGTCAGACAGTGGATTGAAAAGAGTTAACTTTCTTTGGGGTGTGTTTGGGAAACAGAAAGGCGGAGAGTGGTGGATTTGTATGTATATTTCTTAGCTGGACTTGGGGGATGCCCAGTCTGTGGTGAGGAAATATTTTAATTAAATTACCCAGGAAGTAGAACTAAACTAGTCAAACTAGTCACATTATGTTACTATGTTGATACTGCTAGAAATTTGCGTGGTAAGAAATGTTTTTCTCCTCATTGTCTCCACCTTGTTTCAATGTGTTAACGGCAGTATCCTTTTGTGTATGGTAACTAAGATATATACTATATGGGCAAAGGTATTTGGACCCTGCAGAAAATCAGCAAGTATGCCGAACGGTATGTTGGGAAGGGCATGGGTAAAACAAAAAGCTGCTCATCTTGTAATAACTATTCATTCATCCGATCGAGCTCTTGTGGGATCAACTAAAGTGACGGGTACGACACTGCCACCCATGCCTATCTTCACAACAATTTTTTCTCACAGCCTTGCGCGAGGAATTGCAAGCTATTCCTGCCAAGACTTACAGAGATGTGTTGCTGCTGTCACACAAGCAAAAGGAAAGCCAACACGTTACTAAATAAAATAATAAAACACTTTTTCTGAAAAACATGCAGTGTCCAAATACTTTTGTCCATATAGTGTAGATTTCAATCTGAGTTCCTTCTCTCCCCACACCCCCTCCACTGCGCAGCCAACATGGTCATGCCCACCCATGGGGGCTATAGGGGCTTCCCATTGGCTTGTCTGATGCATCCCGGTAAAAAAAAGGGGGGGGGGGCAGAAGCAGGGGAGGCTTGGTCCAAGCAACCCCTTAGTGGAATTCGTCTCACTTAAGATAACATAATTTTCTTCTACTACAAGTATTCAACCAGAAGAGAAAAAAAAATAGTTGTGTGAACTAACTCTAACCTTCATAGCATAGTTTTTTTTTTATAACTAATTACATGAAATTCTGTTTACAAGCCTCATAGAAATAAAATAACATTCATTTTACTTCCAGACATTATTCTGCCACAACCTGACTCCTTGTGACTTCTGACAATATAGAAGTATAATCCCATGAAGCAGTGAAGTTCATGAGAAGTCACCAAAACAATAGAACTCAACAGCCACTAATAGTATAGTGATGGCTCCAGCAATGTTCTCTTCTCATAAATCTATATCATTTCTTCCTAGAAAGTTATGTGGATTCATGCAGAATTTGTATATCAGATAGTAGCTTTGAGAAATGTTTAACACCAACAACTAGAGATGAGCGAGCGTATTCGTTCAAGTATTAGGGTACTCGAGATGAGCACCACGCGGTGTTCGAGTCACTTCCATTTTCTTCCCAGAAAATTTTGCGCTGTTTTCTGGCCAATAGAAATACAGGGAAGGCATTACAACTTCCTCCTGTGAAGTTCCAGCCCTATCCCACCCCCCTGCAGTGAGTGGCTGAGGAGATCAGGTGACACCCGAGCATATAAACTGGGGCTGTCCGCGGCTTGCCACAGATGCAAGCTAAGAGACATTAGGGAAAGTGCCGTCTTGCTGTAGCTGCTATAGGGAGAGTGTTAGGCTGTTATCTTCGTCTTCAAGAACCCCAACGATCCTTCTTAGGGCCACATCTGACCGTGTGCAGTACTGTTGAGGTTGCTTTTAGCAGTTTTGCAATTTTTTTTTTTGTATATCGGGCGTGCAGACCATAGCGTCCTCAGTCTGCAGTCATTTTACTGAGTATAGGGGCAGTACTGGTGAGGCAGGGACAGTGGTACAGGGAAAGAGGTATACTGGCTATATAGGCAGTGGTCTTTTTCAAAAAAATTGGAAAGAAAAATCTTTGGGCTGCCTGTGATCGTGTTCAGTTTACTGCGTGTCTGCTGGGGGTAGTAGTCGCTCATTAATACCCAGCTAGATGTTACTGCAGCCTTGCGCATAATTTTTTCTGGCTGCACTGTGCTTTCAATAACCACAGTCATCCTCCAACAGGGAAATCCATATACAGGCTATATAGGCAGTGGGCTTTTTCCCAAAAATTGGAAAACAAATACTATATTTGGGCTGCCTGTGACCGTCTTCAGTTTACTGCGTGTCTGCTGGGGGTACTAGTAGTCGCTCATTATTACCCAGCCTTGCGCATAATTTTTTTCTGGCTGCACTGTGCTTTCAATAACCACAGTCATCCTCCAACAGGGAAATCCATATACAGGCTATATAGGCAGCTAGCTTTTTCCCAAAAATTGGAAAAAAATACTATATTTGGGCTGTCTGTGACCGTCTTCAGTTTACTGCGTGTCTGCTGGGGGTAGGAGTCGCTCATGATTACCCAGCTAAGCGCTACAGCAGGCTTGAACATAATTGTTTCCTGGCTCTGCTGTGTCCGTTACATGATCGCCGTCATCATGCCAGAGGGAAAGAGTATACATATATACGCTGCATACGGTGTCTATCTGGTTTTTCACCTCACCATTAAAAAAAATTGAAGCAAAATACTTATGGCCTACCACTGGCCTTTGGCCACTTGACTGGTTCTGCGCTATGAATTCCAGTAGCTCAGTCATACGCACCTAGGTCTCACTACAGGCTTGCGCATAATTGTTTCCTGGCTCTGCTGTGCGTTCCGTAAGCGAAGTCAGGCTCCAACCACAGGCCAATAAGCGGCACATTTAATTACAGCGCTCAGTTTCTGCTCTACTCGTAATACACCATGCTGAGGGGTAGGGGTAGGCCTAGAGGACGTGGACGCGGGCGAGGACGCGGAGGCCCAAGTCAGGGTGTGGGCACAGGCCGAGCTCCTGGTCCAGGTGTATCGCAGCCGACTGCTGCGGGATTAGGAGAGAGGCAAGTTTCTGGGGTCCCCAGATTTATCTCACAATTAATGGGTCCACGTGGTAGACCTTTATTAGAAACTGAGCAGTGTGAGCAGGTCCTGTCGTGGATGGCAGAAAGTGCATCCAGCAATCTATCGACCACCCAGTCTTCTACGCCGTCCAGAACTGCAACTCTGAATCCTCTGGCTCCTGCTTCTCCTTTCTCCCAGCCTCCTCACTCCATGAAAATGACACATTCTGAGGAGCAGGCAGACTCCCAGGAACTGTTCTCGGGCCCCTGCCCAGATTGGGCAGCAATGGTTCCTCTCCCACCGGAGGAGTTTGTCGTGACCGATGCCCAACCTTTGGAAAGTTCCCGGGATCCGGGGGATGAGGCTGGGGACTTCAAGCAACTGTCTCAAGAGCTTTCAGTGGGTGAGGAGGATGATGACGAT
Source organism: Eleutherodactylus coqui (assembly GCF_035609145.1). Taxonomy (NCBI): domain Eukaryota; kingdom Metazoa; phylum Chordata; class Amphibia; order Anura; family Eleutherodactylidae; genus Eleutherodactylus; species Eleutherodactylus coqui. Next base: position 113,861,505 of record NC_089842.1, on the reverse strand, counting down.
GAGACACAGTTGTCTATCAGTGAGGTAGTAGTAATTTCAGTAAGTCCGAGGGAGGAGCGCACAGAGGATTCGGAGTTAGAGCAGCTGGACGATGAGGTGACTGACCCCACCTGGTTTGCTAAGCCTACTGAGGACAGGTCTTCAGAGGGGGAGGCAAGAGCAGCAGCAGGGCAGGTTGGAAGAGGCAGTGCGGTGGCCAGGGGTAGAGGCAGGTCAAGACCGAATAATCCACCAGCTGTTTCCCAAAGCGCCCCCTCGTGCCATGCCACGCTGCAGAGACCGAGGTGCTCAAAGGTGTGGCAGGTTTTCACTGAGAGTGCAGACGACCGACGAACTGTGGTGTGCAAGGTTTGTCGCGCCAAGATCAGCCGGGGAGCCACCACCACCAGCCTCACCACCACCAGCATGCGCAGGCATATGATGGCCAAGCACCCCACTAGGTGGGACGAAGGCCGTTCACCGCCTCCGGGTTGCACCGCTGCCCTTCCCCCTGTGCCCCAACCTGCCACTGAGATCCAACCCCCCTTTCAGGACACAGGCACCACCGTCTCCTGGCCTGCACCCACACGTTCACCTCCGCTGTTCTTGGCCCCATCCAGCAATGTCTCTCAGCGCAGCGTCCAGCCGTCGCTAGCGCAAGTGTTTGAGCGCAAGCGCAAGTACGCCGCCACGCACCCGCACGCTCAAGCGTTAAACGTGCACATAGCCAAATTGATCAGCCTGGAGATGCTGCCGTATAGGCTTGTGGAAACGGAGGCTTTCAAAAACATGATGGCGGCGGCGGCCCCGCGCTACTCGGTTCCCAGTCGCCACGACTTTTCCCGATGTGCCGTCCCAGCCTTGCACGACCACGTTTCCCGCAAAATTGTACGCTCCCTCACCAACGCAGTTACTGGCAATGTCCACTTAACAACGGACACGTTGAGAAGCAGAAGTGGGCAGGGCCACTATATCTCCCTGAGTCAGAGCCTGGGACCGCTCATGTCCTACCCACCCCCAGAATTCCGGGCCCTAGCTCGGTGCTGGTATCTGCGGCGGTGTATGCTTCCTAAACTAAACCACCCTCCTCCTCCTACGCAACCTCTGTCTCACAATCAAGATGTGTCAGCAGCAGCACGTCGCCAGCAGTTGGTGTCGCGCGGCATGGCAGCACAGCGGTGGGCAAGCGTCAGCAGGCCGTGCTGAAACTACTCAGCTTAGGGGAGAAGAGGCACAGGGCCCACGAACTGCTGCAGGGTCTGACAGAGCAGACCGACCTCTGGCTTTCGCCTCCAACCGGACATGGTCATGTGTGACAACGGCCGTTACCTGGTGGCGGCTTTGCAGCTCGGCAGCCTCACGCACGTGTCATGCCAGGCCCACGTCTTTAAATTGGTGGTTCAGCGGTTTCTGAAAAGCTACCCACGCTTGTCAGACCTGCTCAGAAAGGTGCGCCGGGTCTGTGCCCACTTCCGCAAGTCCAACACGGACGCTGCCACCCTGCAACATCGGTTTCATCTGCCAGTGCACCGATTGCTGTGCGACGTGCCCACGCGGTGGAACTCTATGCTCCACATGTTAGCCAGGCTCTATGAGCAGCGTAGAGCTATAGTAGAATACCAACTCCAACATGGGCGGCGCAGTGGGAGTCAGCCTCCTCAATTCTTTACAGAAGAGTGGGCCTGGTTGGCAGACATCTGCCAGCTCCTTGGAAACTTTGAGGAGTCTACCCAGATGGTGAGCGGCGATGCTGCAATCATTAGCGTCACCATTCCTCTGCTATGCCTCTTGAGAAGTTCCCTGCAAAGCATAAAGGCAGACGCTTTGCGCTCGGAAACGGAGGCGGGGGAAGACAGTATGTCGCTGGATAGTCAGAGCACCCTCATGACTATACCTCAGCGCGTTGAGGAGGAGGAGGAGGGGGAGGAGCATGAGGAGGAGGGGGACGAGACAGCTTGGCCCACTGCTGAGGGTACCCATGCTGCTTGCCTGTCATCCTTTCAGTGTGTATGGCCTGAGGAGTAGGAGGAGGAGGAGGATCCTGAAAGTGATCTTCCTAGTGAGGACAGCCATGTGTTGCGTACAGGTACCCTGGCACACATGGCTGACTTCATGTTAGGATGCCTTTCTCGTGACCCTCGCGTTACACGCATTCTGGCCACTACGGATTACTGGGTGTACACACTGCTCGACCCACGGTATAAGGAGAACCTTTCCACTCTCCTACCAGAAGAGGAAAGGGGTTCAAGAGTGATGCTATACCACAGGACCCTGGTGGACAAACTGATGGTAAAATTCCCATCCGAAAGCGCTAGTGGCAAAAGGCACAGTTCAGAGGGCCAGGTAGCAGGGGAGGCGCGGAGATCAGGCAGCATGTACATCGCAGGGGAACACTCTCCAAGGCCTTTGCCAGCTTTATGGCTCCCCAGCAAGACTGTGTCACCGCTCCCCAGTCAAGTCTGAGTTGGCGGGAGCACTGTAAAAGGATGGTGAGGGAGTACGTAGCCGATCGCACGACCGTCCTCCGTGACGCCTCTGCTCCGTACAACTACTGGGTGTCAAAGCTGGACACGTGGCCTGAACTCGCGCTGTATGCCCTGGAGGTGCTTGCTTGCCCTGCTGCTAGCGTCTTGTCAGAGAGGGTGTTTAGTGCGGCTTGGAGAATCATCACGGATAAGCGTACCCGCCTGTCAACCGACAGTGCCGACAGGCTTACACTCATAAAGATGAACAAAGCCTGGATTTCCCCAGACTTCTCTTCTCCACCAGCGGACAGCAGCGGTACCTAAACAATACGCAGGCTGCACCCGTTGATGGAAGCATCGTTCTCTATCACCATCAAAAACGTGGACCTTTTAGCTTCATCAATCTGTGTATTATATTCATCCTCCTCCTCCTGCTCCTCCTCCTGAAACCTGACGTAATCACGCAGATCGGGCAATTTTTCTTAGGCCCACAAGGTTCAGTCATATTACTTTTGTAAACAATGTTTTTACGTTTCAATTCTCATTAAAGCATTGAAACTTGCACCTGAACTAATTTTTATTTTAACTGGGCTGCCTCCGGGCCTAGTTACAAATTAAACCACAGTAACCAAAGCGATTAATGGGTTTCACCTGCCCTCTTGGTTGGGCAAGGGCAATTTTTCTGAGGTACATTAGTACTGTTGGTACACCAATTTCTTTGGGCCCTCGCTTACAGTGTAATTCTAGTAATTTTTATGGGCTTTGCCTGCACTCATGGTACAGCAAGGTGTGTGGGGTTGGCCTACAGTTTTGCTACATAAATGTAACTGGGGCCTTGTCTATACTGCAACTACTGAAATGTGAAAGAGACTGTTACCTCCCTAAACTGCTGCAACGGGAATGTTACTGTGGCCTGTCTTGACTGCTACTATTACTGAAATGGAACTAATACTGTGCTCCCCCTATACTGCTGCTAGTGATATGTTACTGGGGCCTGTCTAGACTGCTACTACTACTGAAATGGAACTAATACTGTGCTCCCCCTATACTGCTGCTAGTGATATGCTACTGGGGCCTGTCTTGACTGCTACTATTACTGAAATGGAACTAATACTGTGCTCCCCCTATACTGCTGCTAGTGATATGTTACTGGGGCCTGTCTAGACTGCTACTACTACTGAAATGGAACTAATACTGTGCTCCCCCTATACTGCTGCTAGTGATATGCTACTGGGGCCTGTCTTGACTGCTACTACTACTGAAATGGAACTAATACTGTGCTCCCCCTATACTGCTGCTAGTGATATGTTACTGGGGCCTGTCCCTAATGCTACCGCTGAAATGTTACTAATTCTGGGCTCTGCCTATACCGCTGCTAATGCTACATCACCGGGGTGTGGAAACGGAGGCTTCCCAAAGACATGAGGGCGGCGAGGCCATTTCCCACCAACGCGGTTACTGTGAAGGTGCGTATAACCACGGGCACGTGGAGTGGACACGTAGTGCCTCAAAAACATCCCCCTCCTCCTCCAACAATGAAAACATTCTTGGCAAATACCTTTGCATTGGTCCGTCTGGTGGCAGTCCAAGAATATCACCTTTAACGACATAACAAGTGAGCCCCCCCCCACCCTCCCCCCACCACGGCCCACTTAATCATGGCCACATTCCGAAAACCAACTAAATAAAACCGCGCTACTAGGTCCGCAGTCGCCACCACATTCCCACCACCGCGGTTACTGCTAAGGTACATATTACCAGTCTGACTGGGGCATGCACTGTGGGCCGAAGCCCACCTGTATTGTATCTGACGTTAGCTCTGCTGAGCAGGGCACTGCAATGGGATACATTTATGTACCTCCGATGGGTTCCAGGGAGCCACCCATGCTGTGGGTCCACAGGGACTTCACATTACGGATTTGTACTTGCCAGTGTCTATGTATTAAAAACCCTGGTCAGACTGGGGCATGCAGTGTGGGCCGAAGCCCACCTGCATTTAGTCTGACATTACCTCAGCTGTGCTGGGCGTTGCAATGGGATTTGTTTATGTACCGCCGGTGGGTTCCAGGGAGCCAACCATGCTTTGGGTCCACACGGACTTCACATTAGGGAGTTGTACCTGCCTATGTCTACTTATAAAAAAAAACCCAGTCTGACTGGGGCATGCAGTGTGGGCCGAAGCCCACCTGCGTTTAATCTGACGTTACCTCAGCCGTGCTGGGCAATGCAATAGGATTTAGTTATGTAATGCCGGTGGCTTCCTGGGACCCACCCATGCTGTGGGTCCACACGGAGTTGTACCTGGCTGTGTCTACTTATAAAGAACCCCAGTCTGACTCGGGCATGCAGTGTGGGCCGAAGCCCACCTGTATTTAATCTGACGTTAGCTCTGCTGTCCAGGGCACTGCAATGGGATTTGTTTATGTACCGCCGGTGGGTTCCAGGGAGCCACCCATGCTTTGGGTCCACACGGACTTCACATTAGGGATTTGTACCTGCCTGTGTCTATGTATTAAAAACCCCGGTCAGACTGGGGCATGCAGTGTGGGCCAAAGCCCACCTGCATTTAATCTGATGTTACCTCAGCTGTGCTGGGCGTTGCAATGGGATTTGTTTATGTACCACCGGTGGGTTCCAGGGAGCCACCCATGCTTTGGGTCCACACGGACTTCACATTAGGGATTTGTACCGCCTGTGTCTATGTATTAAAAACCCCGGTGAGACTGGGACATGCAGTGTGGGCCGAAGCCCACCTACATTTAATCTGACGTTACCTCAGCTGTGCTGGGCAATGCAATGGGATTTATTTTTGTAACGCCGGTGGCTTCCTGGGACCCACCCATGCTGTCGGTCCACACGGAGTTGTACCTGCCTGTGTCTACTTATAAAGAACTCCAGTCTGACTCGAGCATGCAGTGTGGGCCGAAGCCCACCTGTATTTAATCTGACGTTAGCTCTACTATCCGGGGCACTGCATTGGGACAAACTACAGGAGCAATACAGCGCTAATGAGACGTGCACAGCTACGCTAGCATTGGAGTCCGCTGTAGGCACGCGATTGCTGAGGGTTTGTGCAGAGGCCTATGTCCTGGGTGCAGTGAAAGTCCGCTTCCAGCCTAGGATTGCTGAATCTGTGGGCCGAGGCCTATGCCGTGGGCGCGGTGCAAGTATGCCATGTTTGACCGCTCAGATCAATTTTTTGTTCATGTCTTGGGTTTCCTAGGACCCACCTATGCTGTTGGTGCAAACTTAGATTCCATTGCGGTGTTTGACCTGTCTGGCACAAAGGCACTGACTGACTTGGGTGGGGGGCAGAGCGCTGACGTCTTTCCCCTTGCAGTGTGGATTGAGCTATGCAACACCTTGACAGAATGAATACTGTGTGGCACATGGATTTGCCATTGCTATGCCCACGTTTGCAGCTCCTGACGGAGGTGGCACAGGATTGGAGTTCTCATTGCTTCTGTACAGCATTGTGGGCTATCGCCCCGCCCCTTTTAAAGAGGGTCTCTGCCTGGCCCTGCCAACCCCCTGCAGTGTGTGCCTCCGGTTCCTTCTCATGGCAGACGCACTTATAAATAGACATGAGGGTGGTGTGGCTATGAGGCCAGCGTGTGGCATGAGATCAGCTGAAGGCTGCGCAGGGACACTTTGGTGTGTGCTGTGGACACTGGGTCGTGCGGGGGGGTTTGGCAGCATATAACCCAGGAGAAGTGGCAGTGGAGTGTCATGCAGGCAGTGATTGTGCTTTGTTGGAGGTAGTGTGGTGCTTAGCTAAGGTATGCCTTGCTAATGAGGGTTTTTCTGAAGTAAAAATTGTTGGGGGGGGCACTCTTGCCGCTATTGTGGCTTAATAGTGGGACCTGGGAACTTGAGATGCAGCCCAACATGTAGCCCCTCACCTGCCCTATCCGTTTCTGTGTCGTTCCCATCACTTTCTTGAATTTCCCAGATTTTCACAAATGAAAACCTTAGCGAGCATCGGCGATATACAAAAATGCTCGAGTCGTCCATTGACTTCAATGGGGTTCGTTACTTGAAACGAACCCTCGAGCATCGCGGGAAGTTCGACTCGAGTAACGAGCACCCGAGCATTTTGGTGCTCGCTCATCTCTAATATCTATTTTTTTTTGTAATAAATCTAAAACATTTTTCACTTATTTGTATTTTTTTAGTCCTTTAAAGGCATTTGAACTTGGAATAACTTATACTATAATAGTGAAGTATTGCAGTATTTTGTATGTTATATATTTTCATTAATTCTATTAAGATGTGGCATAGACACGTCTTAAAATGTAGGAATACATGGCAGCCCTAAGGGTTTTCTCAAGGTCATCAGTTGTCATGACATCCAAATAGTAGGCAAAGTAAAGAGAAAAAGCTGGTGGAGCTACTGCTGAGTTGGGTATGTAGAGCCTAAATGGTGTAACAAAGTGTGGAGTATGGGAATTACAGAAGTCCTGTCAATCCAGAAGGTTTGCCACATCCACAAGAGAAGTAGGTATTCATAGTAAATATGAAAACAGATACTAAACCCTGGTAACAATTCAAACTTCCAATTCAGACAATTTAAGGCAATTGAATAAAGTCCAGCTTTTCTTTTATTTATTAACCAGCAAAAGTAAGGTGTTGTGGGGCATAACACCCCTTCTTCAGCTTTGCTGAGGGTTGCACTGTTAAGGCCTCATGTCCACGGGCAAAAGAAGAATTAAAATCCGCAGCGGATTTTAACTCTTCTCCTGCCCGCGGATCCGCATCCCATAGGGATTAGAGATGAGCGAACACGTTCGGCTCCGCCCCTTTTTCGCCCGAACACCGAACTTTGCGAACACTTCAGTGTTCGGGCGAAAAAGTTCGGGGGCCGCCGTGGCAGCGCGGGGGGGTGCGGCGGGGAGTGGGGGGGAGAGGGAGAGAGAGAGGGCTCCCCCCTGTTCCCCGCTACTGCCGCCCGCGCCGCCGCGCATCTCCCCGCCCCCCGGCGGCACCCGGACACTTACGCGCGAACACTGCAGTGTTCGGCAAAGCCGGTGTCCGGGTGCGGATGTGTCCGTAACGGACACGTTCGCTCATCCCTAATAGGGATGCATTGGCCACCCGCGGGTAGATAAATACCCGCGGATGGTCAATAAAGATGATTTAAAAAAAAATGGAGCATGAAAAAATCTGGACCCGAAGGGACCCGCTATGGATTCCCCATGGCGAATCCGTAGCGGGCCTGATTTTCCCCATGGACATGAGGCCTAAGGAAAAATGCTGTATAGACACAGTCCGTTTCTGAGAGAAGTGACAGAGTGACCGTTAGGAACTGGAAAACCCCTGTAATTCACATATAGGTGAAGAACCCTGATGGTATTTAGTTATTCCAGCTAGAAAGAATGTACCTAATTCTGCTACAACTGCTTGCATGGACTAAATATAGCAAGTTTGGACATTATACTAGACTAAGTGTGAAATGCATCATTGCTGACAACACACATGTCCAGCGTAAGATCCTGACAATATCTGTATGTAGCATTCACATTTTTATTTAAATGTTTTCTTTTTATATTAATGGAATTACTTAATGTTTCCAGGTTAAATACTTATTTTTCCCCCCAACATTTTATCTATCTTGCAACATGAAGACACATAGATTCACTGGGTGGTGTCCCTCATTTGTCTCCAAGAAAGTTATCAGGCTTGTATTTCTCTGTACTTCAGTGAGTGTGTTGGAAGGTGGGTTACACTGGGTTTCAGCCAGAGAGAAATCAGCACTGTGTCCTTATTTTCCAAAACCAATACCGAACAGGACTATGGGCTCATGCACCCAGCAGCCCCTTGTGCATGGAGCATACACAACATTGCACAGAGGCCATATGGTTTCATAGTATGGAGCTCTACAGCCTTAATGTGTTGCCCTATGGACTACTTGGTGTGCCAGATGTGAGGAGATATACTTCTATGCATGCATGTTAAATGGAGCATACCATGATTTTCATATCAAATTCAACAAAACAACCTTCTATATGCTGCCATACGAAAACAGAGGCATGCAACCATACAGTGGAGATTTTATACACATCTTTGTTGGACCACTTAGAACTATATACAAAACTAGCTGATATATCCGGCTTCGCTCGAGTTAATTTGGTACTGGTGTTTATCTGGTGTTCACACGGAAAATCTTATAAAGTCGTGGTTATTTTAGAGATACCGGAAAAAAATATTTCACCATTTTGCATAGTTCTCTGTGTTACCCAAAAAACACCATGTGGAGGTAACCATGCGACGTTTGCTTTATATAAAATGACATCAGGAAGTGAGAGAATTAGATTCCATACGTAAAATTTGGACGCTAATTCTTTTGCACTTAGAATTGAATAATCGAGATGGGACCCATTAGCTTTTCCCATTTATGACATAATCAATGTTCGTGCCAAATTTCATGTTTCTATGACACCGGAAAGTGAAGAAATTACATTCCGCATGTAAAATTTGGACGCTAATTCTGTTGCGCATAGAATTGAATAATAGAGTTGTGATCCATTAGCTTTTCCTATTTATGACATAATCAAAGCGCGTGCCAAATTTCCCGTTTCTATGACACCGGAAAGTGAGAAAATTACATTCCGCACGTAAAATTTCGACGCCAATTCTTTTGCGCATAGAATTGGATAATTGAGTTGGGACCCATTAGCTTTTCCTATTTATGACATAATCAATGCTCGTTCCAAATGTCATGTTTCTATGACATTGGAAAGTGAGAGAATTAGATTTCGTACGTAAAATGTGGACGCAAATTATTTTGCGCTTAGAATTGAACAATCGAGGTGGGACCCATTCACTTTTCCTATTTATGACATAATCAATGCCCGTTCCAAATTTCATGTTTCTATGACACCAAGAAGTGAGAGAATTAGATTCCGTACGTAAAATTTGGACACTATTTTGTTTGCGCTAGAATTGAATAATCGAGTTGGGACCCATTACCTTTTCCTATTTATGACATATTCAATGCTTATGGCAAATTGCATGTTTCTATGGCATTGGGAAGTGAGAGATTTAGATTATGTGCGTAAAGTTTCTACACTAATTCTTTTGCGCATAGAATTAAATAATCGAGTTGGGACCCATTAACTTTTCATATTTATGACATAATCAATGCTCGTGCCAAATTTCATGTTTCTATGACATTGGGAAGTGAGAGATTTAGATTATGTACGTAAAATTTGGACGCTAATTCTTTTGCGCATAGAATTGAATAATTGAGTTGGGACCTATGAACTTTTCCTATTTATGACATAATCAATGCTCGTGCCAAATTTCCCATTTCTATGACACCGGAAAGTGAAAAAATTACATTCCAGACGTAAAATTTGGACGCTAATTCTATTGCGCATAGAATTGAATAATGGAGTTGTGACCCATTAGCTTTTCCTATTTATGACATAATCAATGCTCGTGCCAAATTTCACGTTTCTATGACACCGGTGTGGGAGATATCCTATATGTTCACCATTTTGTATGTATTTTCTGTTATCAACTGTGAATATACTGTATTTTGTCTATAATGGTCTGAACTTCTGGAGGAAGGGAACATCACCTCCCCCCCACCTTCACAAGAATTGGAGGAGCTCAAGAACTGGTAAAACCAGTTCTAACTGGCCAAACCTTTTTAGGAGTGCTTTGTCTTGGACAGCAGAGAGGAGAAACACAGGATGTTCTTCTCATGAAACCAAATTCAAGAATGAACTGAGCGTGCTCACTGAAGTTCCTCCCAGATGGATGACATCACAAGCTACCTCACAAATACTTCCCTCTGAGAAATGGCCTATAAGCTCACTGTAACTGCTAAATTGCCTGACTTCCTGTGTTGAAACTTTATTTAAGGTTTTACGCGCGCTGAATAAAGACAGACTCTTTGGGGAACACATGATGTAGGCTTGTGGTCTTTGAAGGCTCTCCAGGCCTGTACACATATTATTTAATTTGGAACACATGGTATATCTATAATAGCGAATTTTGCGCTAACAAATTTGGAGGCACTGCTGAGATAATGAAGATACAGAGATATGAAGATATTTCATCATTATCCGGACACAAGGGGACTTCGAAGCAGAGACGGACAGATAATGAGCTCAAACAAGGTAATAAGTTATTCTTGTACCTGTCCCATCTCTCCCTCTCTGCTATGATCCACCCCAGGCCGGGTGAGTTGAAATATGATAAGTCTGTATCAAAAGAACTATGAAATAGATATACTGTGTTGTTTTTATGTTGTCTGTGAAGGAAATGTCCTGAGTGAAAGAAGGTGTGAGCTATGCGGGTTTATATATTCTCTGTAGTAGTGAATGGTGTGAACAGACTGTGCAGGTTAATAAGGAACAAAGAAAGTAGTATAACTTGTTAAAAGAAAGCAAAAAGGAAAGTTGATATAAGCAATTTTAGCTGAAGGTTATAGTAGTGAGTAAAGTTGCTGAGAGTGTCCATGCGGTGAGTTTCCATTGTTCAACATGTGGCTGAAGAGGTCTCCCTTTGTTATGTGGGGGGAGGGGTGCACATGGAATGCTTGCATTTGCCATGTCTGCATACCTCAACTCAAGGGAATTTGGGCTTGGAGTAAAGATGTGGGCGCGCCAGAGAAGTCTCCTCCGATTATGGCAGGCCAAGCAGGCTGTTGAGGTTCCACAATGTGGTGCCAAATATACAGATCTGCGCCATGAGGTGCGGGAGTAGAGAATCTCAATTAATTAATGATTTTTCCAATTACGACAAGATGGGCAGGGACGAAATTGTAAGTGCTTTTTAATAAGATAAGCCAGACCTGTGTCGTGAGTTGTGGGAAAAATCGAAGTATGACTCGCAAGCAAATTCAGTGAGATGATGTTTGTAAACATAACTGGACACACAAAAATGGGAAAGGAAAAAGCAAGTCAATGAGTTAAGGAAAGGTAGAAGGTTTAACAATGAACGATGATAATGGCTGCTATCTGGAGTGGTGAATATAAGCATGCGGGTGGAAATGGGCATAAGTTGTATTATGTTTGTCATTGGATAGCCTATTCTGAACAAAATATGTAAAAACCGCGGTACATAAGAGTTTTCTTATATATATACTTTGTTCAATATGGGAAGTTCTATGAACAGTAAATACAATCCCAGTTTCTACTTCACATGAGATACTTATCAGTCTGTATATATGAGTGAGTGAAAACCCCAGTGAGTGTGAGTTTGTGTATTAATGAAGGGCCCGTATGAGAGTTAGATTGTGTTATATGGTGTGTACTGTTCGGTGGCTAGAAACTAAATGAGGCAAGAAAGACCAAACGCTGAGCCAGACCACAGGGGGTGGAGCTAGGTGATGTAAGGAGATGGGAAGTAAGAACAATGGGAAGAGGTTTTTGCTCCACCCTCCACACAGACCAGCCTAGGAGAGAAGTGTGTCTCCATTTAAGTGGATGTTGGTATATATGTATATTGTGGTAATGTATAGAGGGAAGGTCACTCTTAGACTCCATGTTAAGTCTCTCACTTGAACAAATGTAGGTGACCAAAGGAGGGGCATCTAATTTTATTCCTGAGGGTAGTTGTGTGAGATAATAGTCCAGGATTGCCACAGTGTATATATATATATATATATATATATATATATATATATATATATATATATATATAGGTTCTTGGAGTATGTGAAGAATTTAAAAATATTGAGTTGTATTTATATTGAATATCATTGAATTAAGATACTAAAATGAGGTAATAGTGTACTTGAAACACCTGATCAAATTAGTAACAAAAGTTCTATTTTAGAGTGTATCTCATTTTCAGTTAACAACAGTATTTTACATGAAAATCGTTACATTTGAAAAATAAGAAAATTTTTAATGACAGAATTTGAGTATATCCCAAATGGTATCAGGGATACGAGTCCCTTAGTAAACCAGTAGTTTACCATCATTGGTGCAGTTGTTATGGTTGCAGATTGTAATAACAATATTTCATCTCCTGTTTGCAGTATGTTTTCGTAAAAGGTACCAGAGATGGTGTGGGGCCCCTTAATATCATGCTTCCTCAAGGGGTCATAAAATACTGTATAGAGTGCAAACTAAACATCTTTCAGTTTCCAGACTAGCTAAGTATGAGACTGCCCTGCTAGCCCCCTCACATATCGCAATCAAGAGGGGTATAGTTCCAAATGCTGTTTCATATCTTTTACTGAATTCAGAAGGTTGAGAGGAAGGGGCAGCAGGTGCAGACCATGACATTAAATAGCAAGCACATGATTGTACAATTGTCTGAAGATTAATGAAAACAGAAAACTGGGTGTCCTAACAATAATGTTGTAATTGCCATGATTAATGTAAATCTTGAGTTTTACCCATAGATGGTTCCAAATATCGACGAAATGGACAAGTAAAACAGGCTATGCAGTGGTAACTGACAGAAAGAGGTAATTGTACAAAAACCACTCTTTCCCTCCTGAGACACTCAGTTACTCAGGAAATAGAGGTGATGATGCTCACTGAAATATGTAAGCTGGCTGCAGGTAAGACTGTTTGTGTCTGCACCGACTTAAGGTACACATTGGGAATCGTACACGATTTCACATCCTTTGTGGCACAGTGGACGTTTCATGGGGTTCTTGAGTAAGCCAATCCAGAACGCAGAAGAAGTGCTTTTGTTCTACAAGGTTTTAGCTCTTTCCGCACAGGTGACTTATCATCAGAGTCCAGGCTTATGCCAAAGAGACAACTACTGAGGCTGGAAGGAACCAGAGAGCAGGCACCGCAGCAGCCTGACTTCCCTTGAATGAGGTAACGGCTGGTAACCTGCTTGCACCTGAAACAGGGGTAGATATTTCTCTGTTGCTTGAATTACAGGAACAGGCCTCAAAAAAAGAAAAAGGAGGAGTGGAATAGCGAGCGGAATGCTACTGGGGTCTGGCAGAAAGGTAAATGCCTGTGCCTCCCATGCACGCTGTACTCCATGATGTCACACCTGATCCCTGAGCTAACCCATTCATCCAAGGAGGTAATGTGTGATATGGTGTCTTCTGCTTGGCTTACCCCAGGGTTCAACACTGCTGCAATAGGGTTTGTACAGGGATGCATAATATGCGCCCGTTACAATCCAGGCCAATTGGTCAAGGTACCTTCTTGGTGCGAGCCAGACTATCTGTATCAGTGACTGCAGGATGATAGCATACAGCTACCACAGGTAGGTGTTTGGAGTTGTTGGTTTGCATAGACCTCTTTTCATGTTATTTGGAGGCGTGGCTTGAGAAATAAAAATAAATAAAATAAAAATAATTTTAACACGCTTAAAATATGACCTAAAAATATGTTTTATGAAAGTAATTTTGAATATTTAGGTACACCGGAAGTAATAATAAATAATAAAGGTAAACATTTTATTAGTCATCTACTTGGTTAGAACCACGCCTAAATATAAGACTAAGTTGAGGCCCTATGAAGGTTTTGTTTGGTAATGCTACTGTAATAGGCCTACGCTTATTCCAGGCCAAAAAGGAGGGCCTTACCTCCCATGTGAGTGCCTAACATCAGGAGTTATATCATCTGTCACTCATAAATGTGTATTCTCTGTGTTTCCAGATCAAAATGCAAAGAATCCTTTCAAGTGCTGTTAACCACTACGGTCTCAGTGAAACTTCAAGAAAAGCTAATTTGGGTTCATGTCAGACATTGAATAAAGATAATCAAGGAAGGAGACAAATGTGGCCCATAATCTTTTGTTATATGTAGGACCCTTGCGGTCATTGGGCTGTCATTTCTCTTCTTCCTCATAATGGGATGTGGTAAATACATAACTACTGATGAAGAGGATTATGACAAATCTAGGAATGTTGCGTTATAAAATTTGCTTAACGTGGTTCGCAGTGTTTGATAACGTGAAAAATAAGTAACTGTGCTGATGATGATATTGATCAATCTAAGATTATTCTATTCTAAACTTGATTGATTTGCAATGTTTGATATTATGTTTGTTTAAATAGTAATAATTAATTGATTAGTTTTATGTATACAGTATACAGAAGTTATTTGTGCTTTACTGAAGATAGATTAGGAATATTCATTTGCTACAGCAGAAAACTTATCAAGTCTCTCTGGGCAGAGATTGTTGGATGGATACATTTGAACTACAGATTTTTGTTTTGAAGGGGTGAAGAAAAGCACACAAGACCCCAGATTGTGATTTTGTTTTTGTTTGTTTGATTTGCCATGGACTGAATTATTTTGGATCAAGTTTATTTGGGACTGAGTAAATTTATGAACTGAGTTATTTCCACCAGGACATTGGAACTTTCTAAGTGTGATTTGAAAATTTCATTTTCTCTAAGTGCATGCTGCACCTATCCACACGCTATGACTATTCAACTGAGCCTGAAGAACTGACAAGTGTGCCTGACTGCTGCTAAATTGCCACTGGGGTGATCCTCATACGCTGCATAATAACCGCCAGCAGATGACGTCAAAGGAGGGTGAAGCATCACAGCTCCTCCCTGAAGACCTTGGGCAACAAAATGCTGCACAGAGGCAGCTGCTACATTGGAATAAAGGGGCTCTATAGTCAGCTGTGGATACTTCTGGATATGGAGAATGGAGAAGATTGTTTGATACCAATATAATGGGCGGGGACAGATTCCTACTTAGGGTCTGTTCTTTGGCTAACCAGGGAAAGCAGTGAGGGCACAATAATCCCCCTGCTTCCCTGCATCGGAGATCCTATAGGTTTGGGATCTAAAGAAGATCAAGAGAAGAAGAAACAATTTTACAGGAAGAGACATTTGTATTCAACATCTAACGGTTCTTGATTTTTTTTGTTTTCGTTATTTTCTCGAGCCCAGATTTGACAAGATTGGTTTTATGTTGATAGCAAATGGATATATATAGGGAACAGATATTTGGTTGTTTATGTAATATATTTCAGAAGTTGATTAATAGAACTTGAAGATCAAACCATGATATGTCAAAGTACATATTCCAACCCTAAATTGTATGCTAATATTATGTATCTTGATGAAATAGTTGTATGATGGCTACAAATAGCCAAAGGGTGGATTGTGGTGCAAATATAATTGGCTATTTGTAGCCCTCCATTTTGTCCTTCATCCTCCATTTTGTTCCTTTATTCTCCATTTTGTATCTTACATACGAATAGCTATGAACATTCATGTGGCCTTCAAACCTGTTTGGTGTAGGAAGCTTTGATGTAACTGTGAAATGTGACAGAACAATGCTAACTGCATTAACTACAGTTCCATTTGTATAGGTTTGCTTGAACTCTGTCCATATACATTGTATGGCCAGGAATCTGTTGTCTTGTTAATCCTGTGATACCATCATCATTGTCTAGGGAATTGAGTTGCTGATTCTGAACCTTTGATCAATGAAGCTGGCTCCTTCAGATGGTGGGGGGTCTCAGACTGATAACATCTTGGTTTACAAAGCTTGGGTATGACTAAGCAAGTTTTAGTGTATAAAATAGGACAAAAAAATGTCAATAGATACAATAAGGTAGCAGTAAGTGTACCAATGTTTCAGCCATATTGTGTAATCAGACCAATGTTAACATGTAACAAACAATATAACCTGAGATCACACCTTGGAAAGCCAGTCACATTCAACATGTTGTATGTCATTTAAACTATGAACAAGGTGGCTTATGCAGGAGCCATCTACCTAGAATACCGTTGGGAAACTGTAACGTGTTGTGAGGTATTTTCCTTATCCTGGATATCACCCAGCAGTAGGCAGGGATAAGGAAGGTGACAGCTAGGGTTCCCTGTAGGTGGTAGGGAAAGGCCCGAGAACACAAATAGGAAGAAAAAAAACATCCAGGAGAATGAAAATACGCACAACAAAGGAGGGAATTGTGGGAGATATCCTATATGTTCACCATTTTGTATGTATTTTCTGTTATCAACTGTGAATATACTGTATTTTGTCTATAATGGTCTGAACTTCTGGAGGAAGGGAACATCACCTCCCCCCCACCTCCACAAGAATTGGAGGAGCTCAAGAACTGGTAAAACCAGTTCTAACTGGCCAAACCTTTTTAGGAGTGCTTTGTCTTGGACAGCAGAGAGGAGAAACACAGGATGTTCTTCTCATGAAACCAAATTCAAGAATGAACTGAGCGTGCTCACTGAAGTTCCTCCCAGATGGATGACATCACAAGCTACCTCACAAATACTTCCCTCTGAGAAATGGCCTATAAGCTCACTGTAACTGCTAAATTGCCTGACTTCCTGTGTTGAAACTTTATTTAAGGTTTTACGCGCGCTGAATAAAGACAGACTCTTTGGGGAACACATGATGTAGGCTTGTGGTCTTTGAAGGCTCTCCAGGCCTGTACACATATTATTTAATTTGGAACACATGGTATATCTATAATAGCGAATTTTGCGCTAACACCGGAAAGTGAGAAAATTACATTCCGCAATTAAAATTTCGAAGCCAATTCTTTTGCGCATAGAATTGAATAATCGAGTTGGGACCCATTAGCGTTTCCTATTTATGACATAATCAATGCTCGTGCCAAATTTCTCGTCTCTATGACACCGGAAAGTGAAAAAATTACATTCCGCACGTAAAATTTTGACGTCAATTCTTTTGCGCTAGAATTGAATAATCAAATTGGGACCTATGAACTTTTCCTATTTATGACATAATCAATGCTCGTGCCAAATTTCACGTTTCTATGACACCGGAAAGTGAGAAAATTAGATTCCGTACGTAAAATTTGGACGCTAATTCTTTTGCCTATAGAATTGAATAATTGAGTTGGGACCCATTAGCTTTTCCTATTTATGACATATTCAATGCGAGTGCCAAATTTTAAGTTTCTATGACATTGGGAAGTGAGAGATTTAGATTATGTACGTTCAATTTCAACGCCAATTCTTTTGCGCTAGAATTGAATAATCGAGTTGGGACCCAATTATTTTTCCTATTTTGGAGATAATTTATGCTTGTGCCAAAATTCATGTTTCTACGACATTGGGAAGTTGGAGAACTTTTGGCGAGTCAGTCAGTGAGTGAGCGAGTCAGTCAGTCAGTCAGTGAATGAGTCAGTGAGGGCTTTCATCTTGATATATATATATATATATATATATATATATATATATATATATATATATATATATATATATATATAGATGAAGTCATAATTAGTGATTGAGGCAAAGTTCTTCGTGAATGCTTCTAATATTTATTTGTATGCATTTTAATTCCTTGAATCTCAGATATGAGGATTTCATGGCTCATACATCAAGATTCATAATAATGTAGTAAAGAGCAGGCAAGTCATACTGATCCACTCAAGCAAAACACACAGTTCAAAGCTAAATGTTTACCTTTATTAGCATATTGCAATAGTGTCTGATGTAATGCAAATAGCCAGAAGTCATACAATACCCCATGATTTCCCAGACGACCATATGAGGTCTCAAGACTATTATGAGTCGAAAGAAAGTTTCTAAAAACAAAATGTTAATAGCCAACTAGCCATTTATTAAAAGGGAACCTGTTACCTGCCTAAAGCACCATAAACTAAAGGCCCATTTACATTGGACGAGGGTGGGGCAACCGATGCCCGACACTTGTCCCTGTATCCTTGCCTTCCCGTGCTCCTGTACGGGAGCTAACACAGCTGGCTTGCACATGGAGCGGCCAGCATGTGCTGCTAAAAATGACGATCATCGCTCATTGTGCAGTTCAAACAGTTGCCATTCAATAGCGAACGGCACCTGTGTTATGTGAATGGAGAGGGGCGGGGGAGCAAGAGGAAAGCTGCACTGCTCCGCTCCCCTGCTGGATGCTCCGTGTGCGAGCCAACTGTGCTAGCTCCTGTGCGGGAGTATGGGAGTGCGGGGATACAGGGATAAGTGTCGGGCATCGTTTGCCCGACACTTGTCCGGTGTAAATCGGCCTTAACTTACAGTGCTGTTAAGTCAGGTGACAGGGAGGCGGGTGATGTATTTTTTATACTTGCCTGCTACATGAATCTTCTGGTGCGCACCACTGAAGTCCACACAAGTCTATGAAACATCACATGCATGGCTATCTGAAAAGAGTCAGATTTTCATCCGTAGCGCAGAATTCAATGGCGGGTACCTCGATATCCAGCTAGCGAGCAATTATAAAAAAATACATCACCAGCTCCCTGTCACGTGCTCTAACAGTATCGTGGCAAAAAAATCCTATTAAAATCATAATCTGAAATAATACCATAGCCCATTACATGCTTCGCTGTACAGCTCTGTATGCAGTCAGGATGTACATAGTTATATGTGTGTCAAGAAGGAATTAAAGGGGTTGTCCCGCGGCAGCAAGTGGGTCTATACACTTCTGTATGGCCATATTAATGCACTTTGTAATGTACATTGTGCATTAATTATGAGCCATACAGAAGTTATCAAAAGTTTTATACTTACCTGCTCCGTTGCTGGCGTCCTCGTCTCCATGGTGCCGACTAATTTTCGGCCTCCGATGGCGAAATTAGCCGTGCTTGTAAAGTCCGGGTCTTCTGCTTTCTTCTATGGAGCCTCTAGTGCAGGATGCCGGCTCCGTGTAGCTCCGCCCCGTCACGTGCCGATTCCAGCCAATCAGGAGGCTGGAATCGGCAATGGACCGCACAGAAGAGCTGCGGTCCACGGAGGAAGAGGATCCCGGCGGCCATCTTCACCGGTAAGTATAGAACTCACCGGAGCGCGGGGATTAAGGTAAGCGCTCCGGTAAGCTTTCTTTAGGTCCCTGCATCGGGGTTGTCTCGCGCCGAACGGGGGGGGGTTGAAAAAAAAAAAACCCGTTTCGGCGCGGGACAACCCCTTTAATCTAAATGGATCTTTAATAGAGATGAGCGAGCACCAAAATGCTCGGGTGCTCGTTACTCGGGACGAAATTATCGCGATGCTCGAGGGTTCGTTTCGAGTAACGAACTCCATTGAAGTCAATGGGCGACCCGAGCATTTTTGTATATCACCGATGCTCGCTAAGGTTTTCCTTTGTGAAAATCTGGGAAATTCAAGAAAGTGATGGGAACGACACAGCAACGGATAGGGCAGGCGAGGGGCTACATGTTGGGCCTCATCTCAAGTTCCCAGGTTCCACTATTAAGCCACAATAGCGGCAAGAGTGCCCCCCCCCCTCCCAACAACTTTTACTTCTGAAAAGCCCTCATTAGCAATGCATACCTTAGCTAAGCACCACACTACCTCCAACAAAGCACAATCACTGCCTGCCTGACACTCCGCTGCCACTTCTCCTGGGTTACATACTGCCCAACCCCCACGCGCGCACGACGCAGTGTCCACAGCGCACACCAAAGTGTCCCTGCGCAGCCTTCAGCTGCCCTCATGCCACACCACCCTCATGTCTATTTAGAAGTGCATCTGCCATGAGGAGGAACCGCAGGCACACACTGCAGAGGGTTGGCATGGCCAGGCAGCGAACCTCTTTAAAAGTGGTGGGGCGATAGCCCACAATGCTGTACAGAAGCAATGAGAAATATAATCCTGTGCCACCACCATCAGGAGCTGCACACGTGGGCATAGCAATGGGGAACCTATGTGCCACACACTATTCATTCTGTCAAGGTGTCTGCATGCCCCAGTCAGACCGCGTTTTTTTATAAATAGTCACAGGCAGGTACAACTCCGCAATGGGAATTCCGTGTGCACCCACAGCATGGGTGGGTCCCTGGAACCCACCGGCTGTACATAAATGTATCCCATTGCAGTGCCCTGGACAGCAGAGCTAACGTCAGATTAAATGCAGGTGGGCTTCGGCCCACACTGCATGCCCCAACCTGACCGGGGTTTTTAATTCATAGACACAGGCAGGTACAACTCCCTGTGGACCCACAGCATGGGTGGGTGCCAGGAAGCCACCGGCGGTACATAAATATATCCCATTGCATTGCCCATCACAGCTGAGGTAATGTCATGTTTAATGCAGGTGGGCTTCGGCCCACACTGCATGCCCCAGTCAGACTGGGGTTCTTTAGAAGTAGACACATGCAGTTACAACTCCCTGTGGACCCACAGCATAGGTGGCTCCCTGAAACCCACCGGCGGTACATAAATATATCCCATTGCAGTGCCCAGCACAGCTGATGTAATGTCAGCTTTAATGCAGCTGGGCAAAAAATTAATTGGATTACACTGTAGGCGAGGGCCCCAAAAAATTGGTGTACCAAGAGTACTAATGTACGTCAGAAAAATTGCCCATGCCCAACCAAGAGGGCAGGTGAAACCCATTAATCGCTTTGGTTAATGTGGCTTAATTTGTAACTAGGCCTGGAGGCAGCCCAGTTAAAATGAAAATTGGTTCAGGTGAAAGTTTCAACGCTTTAATGAGCATTGAAATGTATAAAAATTGTTTACAAAAATTATATGACTGAGCCTTGTGGGCCTAAGAAAAATTGCCCGTTCGGCGTGATTACGTCAGGTTTCAGGAGGAGGAGCAGGAGGAGGAGGATGAATATTATACACAGATTGATGAAGCTAAAAGGTCCACGTTTTTGATGGTGATAGAGAACAATGCTTCCATCCGCGGGTGCAGCCTACGTATTGTTTAGGTATCGCTGCTGTCCGCTGGTGGAGAAGAGAAGTCTGGGGAAATCCAGGCTTTGTTCATCTTGATGAGTGTAAGCCTGTCGGCACTGTCGGTTGACAGGCGGGTATGCTTATCCGTGATGATTCCCCCAGCCGCACTAAACATCCTCTCGGACAAGACGCTAGCCGCAGGACAAGCAAGCACCTCCAGGGCATACAGCGCGAGTTCAGGCCACGTGTCCAGCTTCGACGCCCAGTAGTTGTAGGGGGCAGAGGCGTCATGGAGGACGGTCGTGCGATCGGCTACGTACTCCCTCACCATCCTTTTACAGTGCTCCCGCCGACTCAGCCTTGACTGGGGAGCGGTGACACAGTTTGCTGGGGAGCCAGAAAGCTGTCAAAGGCCTTAGAGAGTGTTCCCCTGCCTGTGCTGCACATGCTGCCTGATCTCTGCCGCTCCCCTGCTACCTGGCCCTCGGAACTGCGCCTTCTGCCACTAGCGCTGTCGGATGGGAATTTTACCATCAGCTTGTCCGCCAGGGTCCTGTGGTATACAGTAGTAAGCAAAAGACCACGGCACTCACTCAACCCCACCAGAGTAAAATACTAGGGGGGAGGCAAATTAGAGAAAAATAGTATTTCTAAATAGAGAAGAATCTTAGTTCTCTGTAGCGAAAAAAATCTAGTTAGATAGATGCAGAGCCACCAACAGGGCTATGGACAGAAGCCCCTTGGGGAAACATGTATAGCAGAAAAGGTTGCAGCATATAGTGATGCACAAAAAAAAAAAAAACTCCTTGTCTAGAGGAACATGCTTTATTGTTTCATAGTTTAAAAATAGGCGACGTTTCGACCTGTAAAGGTCTTTTTCAAGCCAAAAAACAGATGAAACAAGGTATAGAGTCCAGGTTCCGCATGGACTCCATACCTTGTTTCATCTGTTTTTTGGCTTGAAAAAGACCTTTACAGGTCGAAACGTCGCCTATTTTTAAACTATGAAACAATAAAGCATGTTCCTTTAGACAAGGAGTTTTTTTTTTTTTTGTGCATCACTATATGCTGCCACCTTTTCTGCTATACAGGGTCCTGTGGTATAGCATCACTCTCGAACCCCTTTCCTCTTCGGGTATGAGAGTGGAAAGGCTCTCCTTATACCGTGGGTCGAGCAGTGTGTACACCCAGTAATCCGTAGTGGCCAGAATGCGTGTAACGTGAGGGTCATGAGGAAGGCATCCTAACATGAAGTCAGCCATGTGTGCCAGGGTACCTGTACGCAACACATGGCTTTCCGCACTAGGACGATCACTTTCAGGATCCTCCTCCTCCTCCTCAGGCCATACACGCTGAAAGGATAGCAGGCAAGCAGCATGGGTACCCTCAGCATTGGGCCAAGCTGTCTCTTCGCCCTCCTCCTCATCCTCCTCATGTTCCTCCTCCTCCTCAACGCGCTGAGATATAGACAGGAGGGTGCTCTGACTATCCAGCGACATACTGTCTTCCCCCGCCTCTGTTTCCGAGCGCAAAGTGTCTGCCTTTATGCTTTGCAGGGAACTTCTCAAGAGGCATAGCAGAGGATTGGTGACGCTAATGATTGCAGCATCGCCGCTCACCATCTGGGTAGACTCCTCAAATTTTCCAAAGACCTGGCAGATGTCAGCCAACCAGGCCCACTCTTCTGTAAAGAATTGAGGAGGCTGCCTCCCACTGCGCCGCCCATGTTGGAGTTGTATTCCACTATAGCTCTACGCTGCTCATAGAGCCTGGCCAACATGTGGAGCGTAGAGTTCCACCGTGTGGGCACGTTGCACAGCAGTCGGTGCACTGGCAGATGAAACCAATGTTGCAGGGTGCGGAGGGTGGCAGCGTCCGTTTGGGACTTGCGGAAATGTGCGCAGAGCCGGCGCACCTTTCCGAGCAGGTCTGACAATCCTGGGTAGCTTTTCAGAAAGCGCTGAACCACCAAATTAAAGATGTGGGCCATGCATGGCACGTGCGTGAGGCTGCCGAGCTGCAGAGCCGCCACCAGGTTATGGCCGTTGTCACACACGACCATGCCCGGTTGGAGGCTCAGGGGCGCAAGCCAGCGGTCGGTGTGCTCTGTCAGACCCTGCAGCAGTTCGTGGGCCATGTGCCTCTTCTCTTCTAAGCTGAGTAGTTTCAGCACGGCCTGCTGACGCTTGCCCACCGCTGTGCTGCCACGCCGCGCGACACCGACTGCTGGCGACGTGCTGCTGACACATCTTGATTGCGAGACAGAGGTTGCGTAGGAGGAGGAGGACGAGGGTGGTTTAGTGGAGGAAGCATACACCGCCGCAGATACCACCACCGAGCTGGGGCCCGCAATTCTGGGGGTGGGTAGGACGTGAGCGGTCCCAGGCTCTGACTCTGTCCCAGCCTCCACTAAATTCACCCAATGTGCCGTCAGGGAGATATAGTGGCCCTGCCCGCCTGTGCTTGTCCACGTGTCCGTTGTTAAGTGGACCTTGGCAGTAACCGCGTTGGTGAGGGCGCGTGCAATGTTGCGGGAGACGTGGTCGTGCAGGGCTGGGACGGCACATCGGGAAAAGTAGTGGCGACTGGGAACTGAGTAGCGCGGGGCCGCCCCCACCATCATACCTTTGAAAGCCTCCGTTTCCACAACCTTATACGGCAGCATCTCCAGGCTGATAAATTTGGCTATGTGCACGTTTAACGCTTGAGCGTGCAGGTGTGGGGCGACGTACTTGCGTTTGCGCTCCAACACTTGTGCTAGCGACGGCTGGACGGTGCGCTGAGAGACATTGGTGGATGGGGCCGAGCACAGCGGAGGTGAGGGTGTGGGTGCAGGCCAGGAGACGGTAGTGCCTGTGTCCTGAGAGGGGGGTTGGATCTCAGTGGCAGGTTGGGGCACAGGGGGAGAGGCAGTGGTGCAAACCGGAGGCGCTGAACGGCCTTCGTCCCACCTTGTGGGGTGCTTGGCCATCATATGTCTGCGCATGCTGGTGTGGTGGTGAGGCTGGTGGTGGTGGCTCCCCGGCTGATCTTGGCGCGACAAAGGTTGCACACCACTGTTCGTCGGTCGTCTGCACTCTCAGTGAAAAACTGCCACACCTTTGAGCACCTCGGCCTCTGCAGGGTGGCATGGCGCGAGGGGGCGCTTTGGGAAACAGTTGGTGGAATATTCGGTCTGGCCCTGCCTCTACCCCTGGCCACCGCACTGCCTCTTCCAACCTGCCCTGCTGCTGCACTTGCCTCCCCCTCTGAAGACCTGTCCTTAGTAGGCGTAGCAAAGCAGGTGGGGTCAGTCACCTCATCGTCCTGCTGCTCTTCCTCCGAATCGTCTGTGCGCTCCTCCCTCGGACTTACTCCAATTACTACTACCTGAGTGATAGACAACTGTGTCTCGTCATTGTCCTCCTCACCCACTGAAAGCTCTTGAGACAGTTGCCAGAAGTCCCCAGCCTCATCCCCCGGACCCCGGGAACTTTCCAAAGGTTGGACATCGGTCACGACAAAGTCCTCCGGTGGGAGAGGAACCATTGCTGGCCATTCTGCGCAGGGGCCCGGGAACAGTTCCTGGGAGTCTGCCTGCTCCTCAGAATATATCATTGTAATGGAGTGAGGAGGCTGGGAGGAAGGAGGAGCAGCAGCGAGAGGATTCAGAGTTGCAGCAGTGGACGGCCCAGAACTGGGTGGTTGATAGATTGCTGTATGCACTTTCTGCCATCCACGACAGGACCTGCTCACACTGCTCATTTTCTAATAAAGGTCTACCGCGTGGACCCATTTATTGTGAGATGAATGTGGGGACGCCAGAAACGTGCCTCTCTCCTAATCCCGCAGCAGTCGGCTGCGATACACCTGGATCAGGAGCTCGGCCTGTGCCCACACCCTGACTTGGGCCTCCGCGTCCTCGCCCGCGTCCACGTCCTTTAGGCCTACCCCTACCCCTCAGCATGGTGTATTACCAGTAGTGCAGAAACAGAACGCTGTAATTAAATGTGCCGCTTATTGGCCTGTGGTTGGAGGTTGACTTCGCTTACGGAACGCACAGCAGAGCCAGGAAACAATTATGCGCAAGCCTGCTGTAACACTTAGCTGGCTGCGTATGAATTAGGACAACTACCCCCAGCAGAGACCCAGTACACTTGTGGACAGGAATACAGCGGTGATGTAAGAGGCAACACAGAGGCAGGAGAGAATTTTGCGCAAGCCTGCTGTAACACTTAACTGGCTGCGTATGAATTAGGACAACTACCCTCAGCAGAGACCCAGTACACTTGTGGACAGGAATACAGCGGTGATGTAAGAGGCAACACAGAGGCAGGAGAGAATTTTGCGCAAGCCTGCTGTAACACTTAGCTGGCTGCGTATGAATTAGGACAACTACCCTCAGCAGAGACCCAGTACACTTGTGGACAGGAATACAGCGGTGATGTAAGAGGCAACACAGAGGCAGGAAAGAATTTTGCGCAAGCCTGCTGTAACACTTAGCTGGCTGCGTATGAATTAGGACAACTACCCCCAGCAGAGACCCAGTACACTTGTGGACAGGAATACAGCGGTGATGTAAGAGGCAACACAGAGGCAGGAAAGAATTTTGCGCAAGCCTGCTGTAACACTTAGCTGGCTGCATATGAATTAGGACAACTACCCCCAGCAGAGACCCAGTACACTTCTGGACAGGAATACAGCGGTGATGTAAGAGGCAACACAGAGGCAGGAAAGAATTTTGCGCAAGCTTGCTGTAACACTTAGCTGGCTGCGTATGAATTAGGACAACTACCCCCAGCAGAGACCCAGTACACTGAGGACGGTCGCAGGCAGCCCAAATAGATTTTTTTTCCCAAATGTTTTTGGAAAGGCCCACTGCCTATATACACTAAATATGTCTTTTGTCCCAGCCTCAGCACTACTGGCCCTGAACAATGTAAAATTACTGCAGGACGTAATGCTCTGCACGGCCAATATACAAAAAAAAAAAAGGGGAACACTGCAAAAAGCAGCCTCCACACTACTGCACACTGTTAGATGTGGCCCTAAGAAGGACCGTTGGGGTTTTTGAAGCCTAAAATAACTCCTAACACTCTCCCTATAGCAGCTCCGGCACCAGCAGCACTGTCCCTGATCTCTGTCAGAATGCATCTGTGGCGAGCCGCGGGAGGGGCCGATTTATATACTCGAGTGACACCTGATCTCGCCAGCCATTCATTGCAGGGGTGTAGTATAGGGCTTGAACGTCGCAGGGGGAAGTTGTAATGCCTTCCCTGTCTTTCTGTTGGCCAGAAAAGCGCGCTAACGTCTCAGAGATGAAAGTGAAAGTAACTCGAACATCGCGTGGTACTCGTCTCGAGTAACGAGCATCTCGAACACGTTAATACTCGAACAAGTATCAAGCTCGGACGAGTACGTTCGCTCATCTCTAATCTTTAATTCTGCTCCGATTTTCACATTATATCTTTAAAGGGGTTGGTGCATCATTTCTCTGTTTTAGAGCTACAAATCCCTTCTCTACGCTGGTTTCAGACAAGCGTATTATAGACTCATTTATACTTCTGTAACGCAAACCCAACCGTGGGATTTACTGACTCGAACTTCGTAGCTCATGAATCACTTTGAATCTTTTCAGCCAGATGACTTTTCTCTGGTAATGTTTATACGGCACAGGATAACTTTTAAACCTAATTGTTGAGGCACATGGGTTCATTAGGAATAGCAAAAGCATTAGAAGTCAATAATTTTTCATCCCATTACGGCTAATAAAGTTAGATTTATGGGTGAGATGGTGCTGAGTGCTGACAAATTCCATGTAAAGGGAATCCGTGAGCACAATAATGCTACTGTGTCAGAGAGCAGCATGGAGTAGTCATACACATGCTGATTCCAGTGTGTCTGTAATTTGTGAATATGCTGTAGTTTAGTTAAATTCACAGTTTAATCATATCAGCACAATGCCATTTCTATAAAACTGAAGTCAGATGTATATATGAGATACAGGCATCTTCCACTGCTGATTTACTGTGTATTGAGAGAAAACTGTCAAAGGAAGAAGGCTGTCAATCAGATTCTGGAGGGTGGGCGAACTTATATTTCATGAATACATTCGACTCTTGCTTCCCAGCACTCACATCATGCTGCAATGATGAAACTGTAAGTTTAAATTACACTATTAAATATTCGCAAATAACAGACACCTTTAGGCACATTAATAGAATTTTCTATGAATTCTGTAGGCGAGTTCGATCATACAGGATTAAATCCTATTTTAAAATTTACATATGAACTATTAACTCGCACATTTAAAATTAATTCTCTACTTCTCCTTGTAAGCAGCAATGAATATGATGCCCTTGTAGTCACAAAGGTCACTCACAACTTTTGTCTCCTTAACCTTACAGCAATCAATAACAAAGCCTTCTCCAACTAGAGCTTTCCTGGCAAAATCCTCATCATATCTGAGAACATGGAACTTGTCTTTTTGGATTGTGATATATGTTGTGTCTAAACACCCAATTAATATGAGGTGTCCCCCAGGTTTCATGAGCCTTGAGAACTTCCTGAGATATCCCCTGTAATCATCATGGTCTTTGGAGATAACATCTAGAAGGCCAACACTGATAATACAATCGGCTAGTGGTAGGTCCAGCGGTTCTATTATATTTTCTTTCTCAAAGTCACATTTTATAACATGTTGAACTGCTGATCTCATTTTTTCTTCTTTGTCCTGTAACTGGTCTCTGAAACAAATGGGAAAAATGAAGAAAGTAATTATCCCATCATCATCACCATGGGTATTAAAGCTCAGCAGTAGGTCTATAGATCAGTAATCTGTAGATTGTTGGCTCCCAGTACTGGTAGAAAGATTTGAATTCAACCAAGACCAGTGTACTAAGTGACAGGCTTATACTGTGCACTTCCAACAGTAACTATTATTATACAAGGAACCATGATGGAGAATATTTGTCTGAGTAGCTAAATTTTGATTTTACTATTGACTTCTGAAATGAGATCTGGAATAAACTAGCATTAGAAATGTGTTGGACCCACTTCTTTTTAGTATATTATTGACCTGGTAGAAGGATTGCACAGTAAAATATCAACATTTGCAGATGAAAAAAACTGTGAAGTAATTAACACAAGAGAGGATATCATACAATTGAAAATGGATCTGGATAAGTTTGGGCAGAAAAATGGCAAATGAGGTTTAACACTGATAAGTATATGGTTATGCACATGGGCAGGTAAAAAAAGCTACCAGTACACACTAAATGGGAAGCCACTGGGCAAAACTATCATGAAAAAGCGGATCAAAAAGGGTGTCACCCCTTTTGACCAACGTCACAGGCCTCTCACCAGCCAAGCCAGAAACCTACTGTGCACTGATGAGGGGCAAACACCCTGAAACAGCTGTCTGTGTAAGGTTTTCTGGCTTGGTTTTCTATTCCCAATTATTGTTTTCCAGACTTGTTAAAAAGTCATTCAATGATTTGAAGGAATGTTGCCATCCAATAGGTGGCGCTGCAGAGATATTGTACCATCTTATTAACATGAAAAAGGACATTAAAGGGGTTGTCTCGCGCCGAAACGTTTTTTTTTTTTTAATAGCCCCCCCGTTCGGCGCGAGACAAACACGATGCAGGGGTTTAAAAAAAAACCGCATAGTACTTACCCGAATCCCCGCGCTCCGGTGACTTCTTACTTACCTTGCGAAGATGGCCGCCGGGATCTTCACCCACGGTGGACCGCAGGTCTTCTCCCATGGTGCACCGTGGGCTCTGTGCGTTCCATTGCCGATTCCAGCCTCCTGATTGGCTGGAATCGGTACACGTGACGGGGCGGAGCTACGAGGAGCAGCTTTCCAGCACGAGCGGCCCCATTCAGAAGGGAGAAGACCGGACTGCGCAAGCGCGTCTAATATGGAGATTAGACGCTGAAATTAGACGGCACCATGGAGACAGGGACGCCAGCAACGGAGCAGGTAAGTGAATAACTTCTGTATGGCTCATAATTAATGCACGATGTACATTACAAAGTGCATTAATATGGCCATACAGAAGTGTATACCCCCACTTGCTTTCGCGGGACAACCCCTTTAAGATTTTAATTCACTGCAAACCTAACTGGATCAACAAGTCTCAGGTAGCTGCTGCCGAGTTAAATAGGATCATGGCATGAATTAAAAGGGATCTAGGGACACATGACAAGAACATTGTTTTTCCAATTTATGAATTACTGATCAGACTACACATGGATTATTGTGTACAATTTTGGGCACTGGTACTCAAGAGATACTTATCAGAGCTTGAATAGGTTCAAAGACCGGTAACTAATGGAATGATCAAAATTGGGGTTATTTACTTTAAAAGAGATAGCTGAGTGGGCGACCTAATAACTATGTGTAAGTATATCAGAGGTCAATACAGATATCTTTCCCATAACCTATTGCATGTTGTAGTCAATATTACATGTTATAGTCACTGATTACTACAGAGGGGTTATTGGTTCAGGGTGTTGTTCTACCTATCGCTTCTACCTCATTGAGGTTTTTTGCCTTCCTCTGGATCAACATTGCAGGAAAATAGGCTAAACTGGATGGACACAAGTCTATTTTCAGCCTAAAATATCATTTTACTGTGTTATAATATAAAGTAGATAGAAGATATATTGCCTAAACATTCCCTAGATCTACTTCATATTATTTGTATGGTTGCAATGATTACAATGACAGCAGGTTTTCCCCTAATATTTGATAAAATATTTCACCTGTTTCCCTCTGTGTCTACATGAAGCTGTGTGGCATGGCCCCAATGAAATGCTCCTGTACGTGTGTCCAGCCATCTTTTCAGCTCCAGGATGCATCTGTCTCTGGCCTTCAGCACTATAATGTGCTTGAAAAACTCACAGGCCGCATACAAATGATGAATCAAGGGACCAATGCTGAAGTCAACCAAGATCTCTCCTTTAATGTGACCTGTAAAAATAAATTGCAAATATTGAAGCATCTACAGTAATATAAATCGAGATGAGTGAGCACCAAAATGCTCGAGTGCTCGTTACGCGAGTCTCGAGTCGAAATTTCAGTGATGCTCGAGAGTTTGTTCCGAGTAACGAACCCCTTTGAAGTCAATGGGCGACTCGAGCATTTTTGTATATGACTGGTGCTCCGCCAAGGTTTTCATTTGTGAAAATCTTAGCAAATCACCAAAGTCATGTAAAAAACACAGAAATGGATAAGGCAGGCGAGGAGCAACATGCAGCGCTGCATTTCAGGCTCCGAGGTCTCACTATTAAGCCACAATAGTGGCAAGAGTGAGACCCCCCCCCCCCCCCGCACTGTCAGCATAAAGATCGTTCTCCTCTGCCACAGCTGTAACAGCTGTGGCAGAGAAGAACGATGTTAGCCCATTGAATTCAATGGATCCGGTAATACAGCTGGCTCCATTGAAAGCAATGGGCTGCCAGCGAGCGTGGGATGAATTTTCGGGAAGGGATTAAAAATATAGTCTGGCCGGCAGTTCTCCTGAACTGCTCTGAGTAGTATTCAGCAGCCAGAGATTTAAAATCCCCGCCTGCTGAATGAGCTGCCCCTGATTGGTCACAGCCTCACCAATCAGAGGTAGCTCTCACTCACCCATTCATGAATTCATGAATGGGTGAGTGAGTGCTGCCCCTGATTGGTTCCTGCGCTGAGCCAATCAGAGGCAGCACTCACCCATTCATGAATTCATGAATGGGTGAGTGAGAGCTGCCTCTGATTGGTAAGGCTGTGACCAATCAGAGGCAGCTCATTCAGCAGGCGGGGATTTTAAATCCCCGACTGCTGAATACTACTCAGAGCAGTTCAGGAGAACTGCCGGCCAGACGCGGCTGAACTCCGGCTGCAGCGGAAAGGTGAGTATACATTTTTTTTTAATTTTTACACATTTCTGGATGATTTTCAGGTAAGGGCTTATATTTTTAAGCCCTTCCCGAAAATTCATTCCGCGCTCGCCGGCAGCCCATTGCTTTCAATGGAGCCGGCTGTATTGCCGGCTCCATTGAATTCAATGGTCAGTGCTCGTTTAATCGAGACGCGTACCGCGTGGTGCTCGTCTCAAGTAACGAGCATCTCGAGCATCCTAATACTCGAATGAGCATCAAGCTCGGACGAGTATGCTCGCTCATCTCTAATGTTAAACCCTCATGCAGAGCTTGCTCCACGTATTTGTTGGACAATGGAGTAACAGTGGTTTCCCCACATGCCTCAATTTGTTGTGTGTATATTCATAAACATTATATGAATAAATATGTTTTCTTTCAATTTCTACCAAAGAACTTCCAAATGGTCAACTGTGCCATCAGCAAAGATTTGGATTTCAAGACCATGGAGTGAATTACCTACAGGATAGACTCCTTGCTAGAGATGGGTGGCACCTTGCAAAGACAGGAAAGCATATATTTGGTAGGTGCTTTGCTACACTCATCAGGAGAGCTTTACACTTGAATAATATGAGAAGGGAAGTGAAAGGCCAGGAATAATATACAACTAATTAGTAAAAATTGTGAATCTTGCTATTAGAAGTCGAAAGAAAGAACAAAGACAAAACATTCGGAAGGAAAGTAGAGGAGCAAGAGACACCCATCAAAATAAAATGTTTCTATACAAATGCACAGAGCATGGGAAACAAATAAGGAGAATTAGAGCTCATAACACAGGAAAAGAAATGTGATGTCATAGGCATCACAGAAACTTTTGGACAGAAATGTACAAGAAGGTGGGGATATGTTCCAAAATGAGATTCTCAAAGCACAACTGTTAACAATCCCTAAAAAAAAGGAAGAATAGGAAGTATTTAAGGAGACCAGGATGGATGAACACAGAACTTAAATACATGCTAAAAAGGAAGAAAATCGGTTTATCAAATGGATAGAGTGGGACATATCTAAAGAATATAATGCAGTCTGCAAAAACTGTAGTGCAAGTGTCAGAATAGCTAAAGCTGATATTGAATTGAGTCTTGCTAGAAAGGCCAAAAGCAATAAATGGGATTATTTGGGGTATATCAAAAGCAAAAGAAAATTCAAAGATGCCATAGAATGTTTACAGGATGAAAACTGTGAATTGGTTAAAAATTATGTTGAGAAGGCAGAACCTTTAAATTCCTATTTCATATTCATTTTTTCTCAGGAAGTAAATGTAACATAAACTGATTTCCCCTGTACTATTGAAGGAATAATAGAATGCAGGCCATCTATAGGCAGAAAATGGTGAGGGAATGCTTAGCTAACTTAAATGAATTCAATTCTCAGGGTCCATATGAATTTAATCATCGGATACTGTAGGAAGCAGCAGAAGTAATTACTGAACCACTCCCCTCAATCTTTGAAAATTCCTTGAGAACAGGAGTTCCAGAAGATTAAAGAAGGCCAAATGCTGTGCCTATCTTCAAAAAAAGGGAAGAAGGTGGACTAAGGCAACTACAGGCCTGTGAGCCTAACTTCTATAGTGGGAAATACCTTTGAAGAAATTATTAAACAGCATGTATGCAAGTGCTTGGGTAAGAATATAGTAAGAATATAGTAATTAACCAGAGCCAGCATGGGTTTGTAATAAACAAGTCATGCTAGACCAATTTAATTGTCTTCTATGACAGAATCACGGACTAGTTTGATCAGTGAAATGAAACTGATATAGTATATTTTGACATTAGCAAAGCATTTGACAAAGTATTTCATATGAACCTTATTGAAAGAATAACCAAATATGGCATTGACGAGGCAACTGTTACGTGGATTCACTGGCTTAGTGATTCACTGCTACAGTCCTGAGATCCTTCTGGTCTTTGCTTAGGAACAGCTACTAATCAGAGACCGCAGCTGGCATGTGCCGATCTCCCAGCTGAAATGTCCCAGCTCCCAGTAGTGGTCAGCTGGTAGCACTTTTTTAAACGAAGACTTTGTGGACCACAGGTCTGCAACACTGGATCGCTGAGGAAGAGGATGGGTAAGTACCGCTGTTTTTATTGTTTTACCATATTTGGATCTAGTTTTAAACAATCTTATTATAGCCAGACAACTCCTTTTATCTAATACTTCTTAAAACCACACTAAAGTGGTTCTACACTTTGATCAATCCGTACTTGTTAGAAGATTCCCTTGACAATAAGATCATAAGTATCACCCTTCCAGGACCTGCAGCATTACAGCAATCAGCTGTAATCTGTGAGGAATAGAGATGAGCGA
The DNA here is from genome assembly GCF_035609145.1 of Eleutherodactylus coqui. Lineage (NCBI taxonomy): Eukaryota > Metazoa > Chordata > Amphibia > Anura > Eleutherodactylidae > Eleutherodactylus > Eleutherodactylus coqui. The sequence goes on along the minus strand of NC_089842.1, from coordinate 113,828,304 downwards.
ACGTACTCGTAATGAGTACTTACGCACCCGAGTACCGCCATTTTCGAGTACTTCAGTACTCGCGCGTAAAGATTCGGGGGGCGGCGGGGGGCGGGGAGAGGCGCGGCGGTGCAGGGGGATGCAGCGGGGAACAGGGGGGAGCCCTCTCTCTCTCCCTCCCCCCCCCACTCCCCACTGCTACCCCCCGTGCCGCCACGGCGCCCCCCGAATCTTTACGCGCGAGTACTGAAGTACTCGAAAATGGCGGTACTCGGGTGCGTAAGTACTCATTACGAGCACGTTCGCTCATCTCTAGTGAGGAACCATGACAGTAACTGTTCAATTTCCATGCAGCACAACCACATGGAAAATTCAGCATGACAGTGCCCTTTCAAATTAACAGATTACCCTAGCAATGCAGTAGAGGACAGATCCTCCAAAATGATAGACAATCTTTGTGATTGCTCTTGACTAGAGATGAGCGAACGTACTCGTCCGAGCTTGATACTCGTTCGAGTATTAGCGTGTTTGAGATGCTCGTTACTAGAGGCGAGCGCCACCCGATGTTCGAGTTACTTTCACTTTCATCTCTGAGACATTAGCGCGCTTTCCTGGCCAACAGAAAGACAGGGAAGGCATTACAACTTCCCCCTGCGACGTTCAAGCCCTATACACCCCCTGCAGTGAGTGGCTGGCGAGATCAAGTGTCACCCGAGTATATAAATCGGCACCTCCCGCGGCTCGCCACAGAGGCATTCTGACATAGCTCAGGGAAAGTGCTGCTGATGGTGGAGCTGCTATAGGGAGAGTGTTAGGAGTTATTTTAGGCTTCAAGAACCCCAACAGTCCTTCTTAGGGCCACATCTGACCGTGTGCAGTACTGTTGAGGCTGCTTTTTGCAGTGTTGCACTTTTTTTTTTGTATATTGGCCGTGCAGAGCATTGCGTCCTCAGTCTGCAGTAATTTTTCAAAGTCCAGGGCCAGTAGTGGTGAGGCAGGGACAGTGAAAGAGATATACTGTGTATATACGCAGTGGGCTTTTCCAAAAAAATTTGGGAAAAAACATTCTATTTGGGCTGCCTGTGACCGTCCTGAGTGTACTGCGCCTCTGCTGGGGGTAGTAGTCCTAATTAATACACAGCCAGCTAAGTGTTACAGCAGGCTTGCGCAAAATTCTTTCCTGGCTCTGCGTTGCCCGTCACATCACCGCTGTCATCCTGTCCAGAGGGAAACAGTCTGCAGTAATTTTACATAGTCCAGGGCCAGTAGTGGTGAGGCAGGGACAGTGAAAGAGATATAATGTGTATATAGGCAGTGGGCTTTTCCAAAAACATTTGGGAAAAAACATTCTATTTGGGCTGCCTGTGACTGTCCTGAGTGTACTGCGTCTCTGCTGCTGGTAGTAGTCCTAATTAATACGCAGCCGGCTAAGTGTTACAGCAGGCTTGCGCAAAATTCTTTCCTGGCTCTGCTGTGCGTTCCGTAAGCGAAGTAAGCCTCCAAATACAGGCCAATAAGCGGCACCTTTAATTACAGTGTTCTGTTTCTGCTCTACTCGTAATACCACCAGCATGCACAGGCAAATGATGGCCAAGCACCCCACAAGGTGGGATGAAGGCCGTTCACTGCCTCCAGTTTGCACCACTGCCTCTCCCCCTGTGCCCCAACCTGCCACTGAGATCCAACCCCCCTCTGAGGACACAGGCACTACCGTCTCCTGGCCTGCACCCACACCCTTACCTCCGCTGTCCTCGGCCCCATCCACCAATGTCTCTAAGCGCACCGTCCAGACGTCGGTAGCGCAAGTGTTTGAGCGCAAGCGCAAGTACGCCGCCACGCACCCGCACGCTCAAGCGTTAAACATGCACATAGCCAAATTGATCAGCCTGGAGATGCTGCCGTATAGGCTTGTGGAAACGGAGGCTTTCAAAAGCATGATGGCGGCGGTTCCCAGTCGCCACTACTTTTCCCGATGTGCCGTCCCAGCCCTGCACGACCACGTCTCCCGCAACATTGTACGCGCTCTCACGAACGCGGTTACTGCCAAGGTCCACTTAACAACAGACACGTGGACAAGCACAGGTGGGCAGGGCCACTATATCTCCCTGACGGCACATTGGGTGAATTTAGTGGAGGCTGGGACCGAGTCAGAGCCTGGGGCCACTCACGTCCTACCCACCCCCAGAATTGCGGGCCCCAGCTCGGTGCTGGTATCTGCGGCAGTGTATGCTTCCTCCACTAAACCACCCTCCTCCTCCTCCTCCAACGCAACCTCTGTCTCGCAATCAAGATGTGTCAGCAGCAGCAGCACGTCGCCAGCAGTCGGTGTCGTGCGGCGTGGAAGCACAGCGGTGGGCAAGAATCAGCAGGCCGTGCTGAAACTACTCAGCTTAGGAGAGAAGAGGCACACGGCCCACGAACTGCTGCAGGGTCTGACAGAGCAGACCGACTTGCGGCTTTCGCCGCTGAGCCTCCAGCCGGGCATGGTCATGTGAGACAACGGCCGCAACCTGGTGGCGGCTCTGCAGCTTGGCAGCCTCACGCACGTGCCATGCCTGGCCCATGACTTTAATTTGGTGGTTCAGCGCTTTCTGAAAAGCTACCCACACTTGTCAGACCTGCTCGGAAAGGTGCGCCGGCTCAGCGCACATTTCCGCAAGTCCAACACGGACGCTGCCACCCTGCGCACCCTGCAACATCGGTTTAATCTGCCAGTGCACCGACTGCTGTGCGACGTGCCCACACGGTGGAACTCTACCAACTCCAACATGGGCGGCGCAGTGGGAGTCAGCCTCCTCAATTATTTACATAAAGAGTGGGCCTGGTTGGCAGCCATCTGCCAGGTCCTTGGAAACTTTGAGGAGTCTACCCAGATGGTGAGCGGGGATGCTGCAATCATTAGCGTCACCGTTCCTCTGCTATGCCCTTTTGAGAAGTTCCCTGCAAAGCATAAAGGCAGACGCTTTGCGCTCTGAAACGGAGGCGGATGAAGACAGTATGTCGCTGGATAGTCAGAGCACCCTCATGTCTATATCTCAGCGTGTTGAGGAGGAGGAGGAGGGGAAGGAGCATGAGGAGGAGGGGGAAGAGACAGCTTGGCCTACTGCTGAGGGTACCCATGCTGCTTGCCTGTCATCCTTTCAGCGTTTATGGCCTGAGGAGGAGGCTGAGGAGGAGGAGGAGGAGGATCCTGAAAGTGATCTTCCTAGTGCGGACAGCCGTGTGTTGCGTACAGGTACCCTGGCACACATGGCTGACTTCATGTTAGGATGCCTTTCTCGTGACCCTCGCGTTACACGCATTCTGGCCACTACGGATTACTGGGTGTACACACTGCTCGACCCACAGTATAAGGAGAACCTTTCCACTCTCATACCCGAAGAGGAAAGGGGTTCGAGAGTGATGCTATACCACAGGACCCTGGCGGACAATCTGATGGTAACATTCCCATCCGACAGCGCTAATGGCAGAAGGCGCAGTTCCGAGGGCCAGGTAGCAGGGGAGGCGCAGAGATCAGGCAGCATGTACAGCACAGGCAGGGGAACACTCTCCAAGGCCTTTGCCAGCTTTATGGCTCCCCAGCAGGACTGTGTCACCGCTCCCCAGTCAAGGCTGAGTCGGCGGGAGCACTGTAAAAGGATGGTGAGGGAGTACGTAGCCGATCGCACGACCGTCCTCGGTTACGCCTCTGCCCCCTACAACTACTGGGTGTCGAAGCTGGACACGTGGCCTGAACTCGCGCTGTATGCCCTGGAGGTGCTTGCTTGTCCTGCGGCTAGCGTCTTGTCAGAGAGGGTGTTTAGTGCGGCTGGGGGAATCATCACGGATAAGCGTACCCACCTGTCAACCGACAGTGCCGACAGGCTTACACTCATCAAGATGAACAAAGCCTGGATTTCCCCAGACTTCTCTTCTCCACCAGCGGACAGCAGCGATACCTAAACAATACGTAGGCTGCACCCGCGGATGGAAGCATCGTTCTCTATCACCATCAAAAACGGGGACCTTTTAGCTTCATCAATCTGTGTATTCTATTCATCCTCCTCCTCCTGCTCCTCCTCCTGAAACCTCACGTAATCACGCCGAACGAGCAATTTTTCTTAGGCCCACAAGGCTCAGTCATATAATTTTTGTAAACAATTTTTATACGTTTCAATGCTCATTAAAGCGTTGAAACTTGCACCTGAACCAATTTTTATTTTAACTGGGCTGCCTCCAGGCCTAGTTACAAATTAAGCCACATTAACCAAAGCGATTAATGGGTTTCACCTGCCCTCTTGGTTGGGCAAGGGCAATGTTTCTGAGGTACATTAGTACTGTTGGTACACCAATTGTTTTGGGCCCACGCCTACAGTGTAATCCAATTAATTTTTTGCCCACCTGCATTAAAGCTGACGTTACATCAGCTGTGCTGGGCACTGCAATGGGTTATATTTATGTACCGCTGGTGGCTTCCTGGGACCCACCCATGCTGTCGGTGCACATGGACTTCCCATTAGGGAGATGTACGTGCCTGTGTATACTTATAAAAAACTCGAGCCTGACTGGGGCATGCAGTTTGGGCCGAACCCCACCTGTATTTAATCAGACGTTAGCTCTGCTGTCCAGGGCACTGCAATGGGATATATTTTTGTACCCCTAGTGGGTTCCAGGGAGCCACCCATGCTGTGGGTGCACACGGATGCATTGCTAATGAGGACTTTTCAGAAGTAAAAATTGTTGGGAGGGGAGAGGAGGGAGCCCACTCTTGCCGCTATTGTGGCTTAATAGTGGGACCTGGGAACTTGAGATGCAGCCCAACATGTCACCCCTCGCCTGCCCTATGCGTTGCTGTGTCGTTCCCATCACTTTCTTGAATTGCCCAGATTTTCACAAATGGAAACCTTAGCGAGCATCGGCGATATACAAAAATGCTCGGGTTGCCCATTGACTTCAATGGGGTTCGTTATTCGAAATGAACCCTCTAGCATCGCGAAATTTTCGTCCCGAGTAACGAGCACCCGAGCATTTTGGTGCTCGCTCATCTCTACTTTTGACTTAAAATTGCATAGTAGAGTAGATGATAATGGGTAGTCTCAAGTAAATAGCCCTTTTTAAGTGCAGGACCACCAAAGCTTTCCTACAGTATGGCAATGCCATTAATTTTTCTCAGAAAGAGCGGACTGCTGGGTGACCTTGAAGTCTTCTGGTTACAGTAAGAGAAAAGGAGAAAGGAGGCTCAAAATGCTAGTGTGACCAGAACCATCCAAATATCTTCAACAATTACTAAAACGTGAGATGCTAAGATGATGGCATGGTGTTATTTCACTTTATGTATCATCAATAACCAGGGGTGCAGCTGTCCACTTGTCCCCCTGCAACTCATTGATCATGGTGTAGAATAAATATCAAAGTGGGAAAAAAGACAAAACCAGCATGCACCCATGAGTATATATATATATATATATATATATATATATATATATATATATATATATATATATATATATATATATATATATATATATAAAGATGAGTGTATTTAACCCTTTCATAACCAAGAGTCACTGATGCTCCTATGTCCAGGTCACATTCTGCTGTTCTGGTATTTCCACTTTTAAAAAAATCATCTTTTTAATATATTTTTTTCTGTGACATATCTACATAAGGGCTTTTTTTGCAGGATGAGTTGCATTTTTAGCTAGCAACATTTAACATGACATATAATATATTGGAAAACTTTAAAACATATTTTTAAGTTGGGCGAAATGAGAAATAATGTAATTGCACCATTTTGGAGGGGGTTGTTTTTATGGCACTCAGCACACAGTAACAAATTAGATGTTATATTTAGTCTGTGGGTCATACAATTGCAGCAATATCAAATTTATAGAGTTTTCTATCTAGTACTACTTCAAAAAAATACTTCTTTTTATAAAAAAAACTATTGCTTTCTATTGCCATCTATTAACTCCCATAACTTTAAAACAAAATCTAACAGGGCTGTGTAATGGCTTATTTTTTGCATGGTGATCTAGTTTTTCTTGGTATGATTTTGGGGTACATTAAAGCTTTTATGGCAGTTTATTAACTTTTTTTGGAGGTGATCAAAGAAAGCACAATTTTGCATTGCATTTTGTTTCTTACAATGTTCACCATGCAGGATTAATTATGTGATGTTTTAATAAACTAGACCCTTATGAATGCAGCAATACCAGTTTTTACATTTTGTAAATTGAATTATATTTTGATGCAATGACTGGTAAAAGTTTTTTTAAACTTTTAATTATTTTTTAGAATAATAAAAAGCCTTTATTTTAGTTATTTTTAGTCCCCATAGGAGTCTTGAACTTGTGATCATTTGAGTTCTTATTTTGCATAATGCAATACCATTGTAATGCATTACCATCATGTCCAACTTGAGCATAATTCACACCATGCCCAGGACAAACACAAATAGGAGAAGAATTCATTTAAACGGACACTGAAACAGACTGAACAGTAAATGAGACTTGTGAGCAGACATTCAACAACAAATGACAAATGCTAAAACCCTTACCAAGAATACTAAACGTATAAGTAGATGGAATAGCAAAAAAATACTATGAGGTATTGGGTCATATTTTTGGCCAAGATACTTAAGCTCATGAACCCATGACAAGGGTCCTTGTTATCTTGTAAGTTCCTACCCTAATGAGAAAACTCAAACCACAGGGAGTCCTGGCTGTAAGCAGGGCGATTGTCTAAATAGGGGCAGCCCCACGCTGGAACCGAGGTGCCTGGCTCACCATAGATGGTAAATAGCATACAAGCTGAACAGGACACTGTTTATATAAACAGACAAGGGAATCCCACTGAAATCCTCATGCATGAAGCAACAGTAAGCAACATATGCATGACTCCAAACACCAGTGTTCTGAGAGGGAATGATGAGAAAGATAAATGTCCAGCTCCCTCTAGCAAGTGATGCTGGCATTTATGTGTAGCAGACCGGTGGAAATTGGCAGACTGGAGCAATACACATGCAGCCAGCTAAATCATCCCACACCTGTGCAAGTGTGCTGCTGGAAACCCACAGAACTACAGGTCCCTTAAGCACAATGTGACAATTACATTGTATTCAAACAAAAGAAGAAAAAACCTCAGCGCTCGACCAGGCAAGAAAATTTGGCAAGATAAAATAATAAGTTGTATAACTTACTTCGTGGAGGCGCCTATGTGCAGGCCCCTTCTAATCCCGGATGGCGTATTACAAAGTCAGTGGATACCGGCAGCGATGAAAGTTCCACAGTTTAATACTCACAATGATATACAATGCGTTTCGGCCTGGGGCCTTTTTCAAATATACATTATGTTAAAAATCCTTCATATATGTATAAAATTTAAAATTACCTGACAAGATAAGTGCGGGTGCAGCAAGTAAGGTTTCCGGATTCACCGTAGGCGTCACGTGACATTTACGTCTTGCGCGGTGACGTGTACTCACGTGGTTACGTCTCATAGGAAGATTGTTAGAACGTGCGTAGTGACGTATGGTCACGTGGTTGCGTCTCATAGGGGAGTTACTGGAGCGTCATTCGGACGTGTCATGTGACGCGGCTGTAGGCGTAATGACGCACTGTCACATGATCGTGTCATAGTGATCACGTGATACATTGGGGGGAGTGGATATAATCTGAACATAGTAACATGCTGTCACATGGTTGAATCGTGGCATAACGATCATGTGATATGTTAGGAGGAGTAACACGCACATGTGATATGGTGACGTGTTATCACAGAGTTACGCCTTGTACTGGAGATATGATCATATATAAAAGGGAATGGTGTTGTGCTATGTATTGAGACAATGAGTTAGTTTGATATGATTGGAAAAGTGTTGAGTCAAATTAATAAAACAGCTAGATAGGATAAAAAGAATAAAAATGTGCAATATTAACATAATGGTAATTGAGTTTCGCGGTCAACATTGACCATATAATAAGGTATAATAATATTGGTCTACATGGTCATCATAAATGAATAAAGTGTATTTGATGGATGGTTATTAGAGATGAGCGAGCATACTCGTCCGAGCTTGATGCTCGTTCGAGTATTAGGGTGCTCGAGATGCTCGTTACTCGAGACGAGCACCACGCGGTACTCGTCTCGATTAAACGAGCACTGACCATTGAATTCAATGGAGCCGGCAATACAGCCAGCTCTATTGAAAGCAATGGGCTGCCGGCAATCGCGGGATGAATTGTCGGGAAGGGCTTAAATATATAAGACCTTCCCTGCAATTCATCCAGAAATGTGTAAAAAAAAAATATATATATATATACTCTCCTTGTCCCGGCAGAACGATGTTAGCCCATTGAATTCAATGGAGCCGGCAATACAGACGGCTGCATTGAAAGCAATGGGCTGCCGGTGATCACGGGATGAATTGTCGGGAAGGGCTTAAATATATAAGCCCTTCCCTGCAATTCATCCAGAAATGTGTAAAAATAAAAAAAATATATATACTCACTGGTCCCGGCAGACGGAGTTCAGCTGAGAGCTGCCCCTGAGCCAATCAGAGGCAGCACTCACTCACCCATTCATGAATTCATGAATGGGTGTGAGTGAGATCTGCCTCTGATTGGTAAGGCTGTGACCAATCTGAGGCAGCTCATCAAGCAGGCGGGGATTTTATATCCCCGGCTGCTGAATACTACTCACAGCTGTTCAGAGCAGTTCAGGAGGACTGCAGCCAGCCGCGCTGAACTCCGTCTGCCGGGACCAGGTGACTATATATATTTTTTTTATTTTTACACATTTCTCGATGAATTGCAGGGAAGGGCTTATATATTTAAGCCCTTCCCGACAATTCATCCCGCGATCGCCGGCAGCCCATTGCTTTCAATGGAGCCGGCTGTAAAGCCGGCTCCATTGAATTCAATAGGCTAACATCGTTCTGCCGGGACAAGGTAAGTATATATTTTTTTTTTACACATCTCTTGATCAATCTGTATTGCCGGCTCCCTTGAATTCAATGGGCTAACATCGTTCTTCTCTGCCACAGCTGTTACAGCTGTGGCAGAGGAGAACGATCTTTACGCTGACAGTGCGGGGGGGGGGGGGGTGTCTCACTATTGCCACTATTGTGGCTTAATAGTGGGACCTGGGAACTTGAGATGCAGCCCAACATGTAGCCCCTCGCCTGCCCCATCCGTTTCTGTGTCGTTCCCATCACTTTCTTGAATTTCCCAGGTTTTCACAAATGAAAACCTTAGCGAGCGTCAGCGATATACAAAAATGCTCGAGTCGCCCATTGACTTCAATGGGGTTCGTTACTCGAAACGAACCCTCGAGCATCGCGAAAAGTTCGTCCCGAGTAACGAGCACCCGAGCATTTTGGTGCTCGCTCATCTCTATTAAAAACCATTGCTGGATCGTAGACTCGTAGTTCTACTCCCCATTCAGGACTTCACATAGAAGTTGAAGTGCTGAGCGTGAAGCCTGCAAAGCTGCTGTGAAGGCTTTCAGTCAGGTTATATAGCCACTTAATATGTAAAAAACATTGCTCTATTGGTTCAGCTGTTTCTACCATGACTGAGATCTAGACTTATAAGTGGGAAAAACTATTCACTGTAGGGTTCGAGAAAAAAACTAAAATATACTGTAACTTTTAATAAATATTATATTAAAAAGGAACTTGAATCTCAAGTTTCCGAAGGACACACAAAAAACATAAACTAATTGCTTCTTCAGTAGGTAATCCCCACAGAGCTAGTATAATGAGGGATACCGTACTACCTGAAGAGCAAAAAAAGGCTCATATTAACTAATATATTCAATATTTAGTCTGAGGTTTCCTTGGTCTACAATAGACCAAGGAAACCTCAGACTAAATTTTGAATATATTAGTGGGGTTGACCCTTTCAGTAAACGGCTGTGGTTACACTATATCCATCACAGGGTAGCCTTTGACTATCGTCCAAGCCGCAATATGGTCTTTTACTTAACCCCTTAACGACCAGCCCATAGTGTTTTTACGTCCTCCCGAAGTGGGCTTTATTCTCTGAGGACGTAAAAACATGCTTCCTGCAGAGAATAATGCCCCTCGGGCTGTGGACGTGACAGCTCCATGCTGTCGGTGTCCGCGGGTCGCTGACAGCATGGAGCTGTCATCCCGGGCTGTTCGGACACCCCCCCCCCCGGCATTGCGATCGGCGCTATGCAATGAATAGTGCCGATCACAAAAAAAGTAAATAAAAGTACACAAAAGTTAAAGATTCAGCTGCTCTGATGGATCGGATCCATCGGAGCAGCTGAAATTACTCACCCAGGTCCGGCATGCTGCTCCCCGCTCTCCTGCCGCTCCGGGGCCCGAAGCCGGTCTTCTGCGCATGCTCCAAGAGCATGGAGATTTAATGGGGGTCCGCAGTGAGCGGTTCCTGGTCACGTGTTCGCCATTATCCAATAATGGCGATCACGTAAAAGTTAAAAAAAAAATTTGAAGTTTCATCTCCCCTCACTGATGCGATCGATGAGAGGAGATGAAACTTTTTACCGGAGGCCTGCGTATTTGAACCCCGACGCTATCTTCCTCCGTGGACCTTCCCGAATTCTGCACATGCGATTGCCGGCAAAAAGCCGGACACATGCGCAGCAGTCGGGGAGCCCAGGAAATTTAAAATCTCCTTGCTCCCAGCGACCAACGGTCACAGAGAGCCTGGAGCAGCGACGGGTGGCCTCGTTGAACGGTCCTCAGTCACGTGATAAAAAGGTAGCGATCTACCTTAGGCCGGTCTCACATGACCGCATAGGAATTACGGATTCTGCATGCGTCTGATCCACGGTATTACGCAGATCAATCGCATTGGATTACACAATTCCGCTCACATTAGCGGGTCGGAATTGCGTAATCCACTCGCAGAAAAGAGAACGCAGCAGGTTCTATTTTACTGCGGATATTTGCAACGTAGAGCCCATTGTGCTCCATGGTCGTGGATATACCCGCAGCCCATACGCAACTACGTTGTATACGGGCTGCGGGTACCCCCGTCATCGCTAAGCGACGGTGCGGGAAATAGGCAGTGAGTAGGCAGTTATGCGCAGTACATTACGCAGCCGTACGCAGGGTCACAGCCGGGCTCACAGATGGGATCCGCTGTGGGCCTTCGCAAGCGGATTCCGCCTGCACCCGGCGTTATTCAGACCGCTACCTGTGATACGTATTTTACAAGAAGCCCCGGGAACGCTCGCCTTCCTGCAGTTCCAGGAGCACCTTGTTGAGCGCCTTCTGTGTGAGACCGCTACACCTCATCAAGCTTACGGAGACTCACGGATTGCCATTTTTTACACCCCATACCCACCACTGAGGTCACAAAATACCATACCCCCAAAAAGCATGAGAGGAGGGGGGGGGGATACCTGGTTTTATTGCCCCATGGGTCCATTCCAACCAGCCTCCGTAATTACCCCTGTCTTCGGAAATACTACACAGTTCACATTTTTACTTTTATCTAAGATTTGCGAACGCCAAAAAGGGCACGGAGGGGGGGGGGGAATTTTTAGGGAGTCAATCTTTATTCTGTACAAATAAGCAATGGGGCCTGGAATTTATTCAGTTGTGCCCTAAAATCCAACAGGTGTTCCGTCCTTTATAGGCCTTGCCATGCGTCCTGTAAGTAGATTAGGGCCACAATGGGTATGTTTCTGAACTCGGGACAAACGGGGGTATCCATTTTGGGGTGAACGTCTTCATTCCTATGTGCACTGTACAAAAAAAATGTTTTTAAATTGAAAAAAATTGCCAAAAAAATTGAAAATCGTAACTTTTTCCTTCTGCTTTGCTTAGATTCATTCAAATACTGTGGGGTCAAAATACGCAGTACACCCCTAGATGAATTCGTTAAGGGGTCTAGTTTTCAAAATTGGGTCATTTGAGGGGGTTCTTTATAGTTTTGGCAGCTCAATGGCTCTATAAGTGGGCAATGGGGCCTGAAATTTATTCAGTGGTACCCTGAAATCCAACGGGTATTCCTTTCATTGTAGGCCTAGCCATGGGTCCTGTAAGTCTATTAGGGCCACAATGGGCATGTTTCTGAACACGGGACAAACAGGGGTATCCATTTTGGGGTGAAAGCCTTCATTTATATGTGTGCTGTACAAAAAAAACTGTTTTTAAATTGACCCAATAGCCCAAAAAATGAAAATCCTATTTTTTTCCTTTTGCTTTGCTTGAATTTATTCAAAAACTGTGGGGTCAAAATATGCAGTACATCCCTAGATAAATTCGTTAAGGGGTCTAGTTTTCAAAATGGGGTCATTTGTGGGGATTCTATATGGTTTTGGGCGCTCAAGAACTCTACAAGTGGGCAATGGGGCCTAAAAGGACTTCAAGCAAAATCTATGTTCTGAAAGCCACCGATTACTCCTTTTATTTTGGGCCCCGTTGTGCATGCGGACATAAGATTAGGGCCACAATGGGTATATTTCTGAAAACAGCACAAACAGTGGTATCCATTTTGGGGTGTAAGTCTTTCTTCATATGTGTGCTGTACAAAAAAAGCTGTTTTTAAAATGACAGAATTGCCGAAAAAACGAAAATCACAATTTTTTCCTTTTGCTTGGTTTGAATTCATTCAAAAACTGTGGGGTCAAAATATGCAGTACACCCCTAGATAAATTCCTTAAAGGGTCTAGTTTTCAAAATGGGGTCATTTGTGGGGGTTTTTGCTATGGTTTTGGGCGCTCAAGAACTCTACAAGTGGGCAATGTGGCCTAAAAGGACTTCAAGCAAAATTTGTGTTCCGAAAGCCACCGGTCGCTCCTTTCATTTTGGGCTCCGTTGTGTATCCAGACATAAGATTAGGGCCACAATGGGTATGTCTCTGAACACGGGACAAACAGGGGTATCCATTTTTAGGTGCAAGTCTTCCTTCATATGTGTGCTGTACAAAAAAAGCTGTTTTTAAAATGACAGAATTGCCGAAAAAACGAAAATCACAATTTCTTCCTTTTGCTTGGTTTGAATTCATTCAAAAACTGTGGGGTCAAAATATGCAGTACACCCCTAGATAAATTCCTTAAGGGGTCTAGTTTTCAAAATGGGGTCATTTGTGGGGGTTTTCTATGGTTTTGGGCGCTCAAGAACTCTATATGTGTGCTATGGGGCCTAAAAGGACTTCAAGCAAAATTTCTGTTTTGAAAGACACTGACTACTCCTATAACAATAGGCCCACAATGGGTATATTTCTGAACACGGGAGAAATAGGGGTATCCATTTTGGGGTGTAAATCCTGATTTTCAAGTAAACTATAGGAAAAAATATGTCTTTAAAATGACAGATTTGCAAAAATATGAAATTTTACTTTTTCTCCTCTAAATTGAATTAATTCCTGAAAAAAAACTGTGGGGTCAAAATACTCATGACACCCCTCAGTGAATACACTAAGGGGTGTAGTTTTTAAAATGAGGTCATTTGGGGGGGGGTATCTATTATTCTCACACTCATGAGGCTTTCCAATCTTGGCTTAGTATAGGAAAACAAAGTGTTCCTCAAAATGCTAAAAAGTAATGTTAAATTTGTACGTCTCCTAAATGGTTAAAAAAAACGAAAGTTTTTCCAATGTGCGCCCAAAATAAAGTAAATGGGTGGAAATATAAATCTTAGCAAAAATTTCTATATTATGTTTGCACATATTTAAGATATTGCAGTTGGAAATGTGAAAAACTGACGATTTTTATAAAATTTTCCCAATTCTGGCGCTTTTAATAAATAAACACAAATTCTATCGGTCTATTTTTTCCGCCTAAATGAAGCACAACATGTGGCGAAAAAACAATGTCAAAATCGCTTGGATATGCAAAACCTTTCTGGTGTTTTTCCATGTTAGGGCGAGCACCCACTGGCGTTTTTTTTACCTGCGTTTTGCGTTTTGCGTTTTTCCTGCAGAGGCATAGAGATAACATGTGTTCCTGTCCACTGGCTTTTTTTTGCGTTGCGTTTGCGTTTTTAACATAGGAACTGTCAATTGCATATGTGTCCTTATTTTTCTCCTAATGCACCCATGAAAGTCAATGGAAATTAATGGAAAAGCTGCGAAAACGCCGCGAAAAACGCGCGGAAAAATCGCGGGAAACGCAGCGAAAACGCAAACGCCAGTGGGTGGGCGCCCTCAAAGTGACACATGTCAGATTTGCAAAATTTGGCCTGGTCATTAAGGCGCACACAGGCTTGGTCACTAAGGGGTTAATGTGAGCCTTTTTTTGCTCTTCAGGTAGTACGGTATCCCTCATTATACTAGCTCTGTGGGGATTACCTACTGAAGAAGCAATTAGTTTATGTTTTTTGTGTGTCCTTCGGAAACTTGAGATTCAAGTTCCTTTTTAATATAATATTTATTAAAAGTTACAGTATATTTTAGTTTTTTTATCGAACCCTACAGTGAATAGTTTGAACTTATCATCTGGTGTTCGTCCTGCTTCAGTGATTTTATAAGTGGGAAAAACAGCTTATGGCTAAATATTATGTGTTTAAAATAATTGTATGTTTAAAATGAATAATGTCATTATTAAAATTAAAATTAAATAGAATAGAAAATGAGAACATATATAAAAATGGTTCTCATTGTTAACAGGCTAAAAAATGTATATAGACCTGCTTTGTATTTAAGAAAATACTAGAAAAACTTTTTTAGATTTTTTCCAGGGTCTCATTAAAGCCGTGTGGGGTTAGGGTATTGAAGTGGAAAATATAAAACATTTCTTTAGTTTTCAGTTTTGAAAATTCGCCGTTTGGGACTTGTTCTACAGGAATGATTTTGAGGTGGGTTGGATTGGATGAGTGTTTGGAAACACTATGTTTGAGGAAGCTATTTTTTATGTTGGATCTATGCTGGTTTAAACGGTTGCGTAGAGTGTTAACTGTGCGTCTGATGTATCGCAGTTTACAAGGACACTCTATTAGATATATGACATAGTTGGTTCCGCAATTTAGAAATTGATTAATAAAAAATGGGAGGGCATCTGTACCTACCGTGTTTCCCCAAAAATAAGGCACCCCCGAAAAAAAGGTGCCCCTTGAAATTTGCAGAAGTCCCAAAATATAAGGCACCCCCCCAGATAGTAAGGCATAGTAAAGTGTGCAGGCAAGTCAAGAGGCCTGTCCCCTGCTGCCATCCCCGTTGTCTCCTACCTCCAGATGTATAGGTAGATCTGCAGACAGTCTGCTGTTATCCTGTCCCTGCTGTGCTGTACGAGTGTGCTGTTGTGAGCTCCCCTTGCTGGCTGGAAAAGTCCATACTGTACGTTCTGTTCCTGCTGTACATGTCTGCTGTGATAAACTCCCCCTGGTGGCCGGAAGCTGCAATACCATCCCTGCTTACAAGTGGTACAGGAACTTCTGTCTGCAGACAGGTACGTTACTTTACAGCCCTTATTTTTTATGGCTCTGTGTGTGAGTCAGGCAACCTGTGTGTGATTCTTAAAGGGGTTGTCACGCGATAGCAAGTGGGGTTATGCACTTCTGTATGGCCATATTAATGCACTTTGTAATATACATCGTGCATTAAATATGAGCCATACAGAAGTTATTCACTTACCTGCTCAGTTGCTGGCATCCCCGTCGCCATGGTGCCGTCTAATTTCAGCATCTAATCGCCCGATTAGACGCACTTGCGCAGATGGGTCTTTTCCCTTCGGCTCGGCCCGGCACCAGCGGCGTTCTGGCTCCGCCCCCTTGTACGCTGCATCGCGTAGCTCCGCCCCGTCACGTGTGCCGATTCCAGCCTCCTGATTGTTCTGGACAAGGGGGCGGAGCCAGAACACTGCTGCTGCCGGACTGAGCCGAAGGGAAAAGACCCATCTGCGCAAGCGCATCTAATCGGGCGATTAGCCGCTGAAATTAGACGACACCATGGAGACGGGGACGCCAGCAGCGGAGCAGGTAAGTGAATAACTTCTGTATGGCTCATATTTAATGCACGATGTATATTACAAAGTGCATTAATATGGCCATACAGAAGTGTATAACCCCACTTGCTGCCGCGAGACAACCCCTTTAAGGCTGGGTTCTCACAGAGCATATTTCCAGCGGAAATCTTGCAGTTTGGCCACAGCGATAAACAGCAGGATTTCCGCCAGGAAAGCACTGCTTCAAAACCCACGGCACTCAGCCGCTTGTTTTGAAGCGACCTTGCCGCACGCTTTGCCGTTTCTGTGCCCGGTGAATCCGCACCACAACACCGGCTTCTCCCAGCTTTGCTGTGACAGATTTGCTGTCCCATGTGGATGAGATTTCTGAGAAATTTCGTCCACAAAGCTGGCCAATTGTGGGATTAGCGGCCACAGACGGATTTGCCGCAGCGAAATAAGACACCCCCTGAAAATAAGACGTAGCGCATATTTGAGAGCAAGAATTAATATAAGACGCGTCTTATTTTCGGGGAAACAGGGTATTTCAATTTTTTTTCGTTTGTGGCAAATATTGTGACAACATTTACATGTGGGTTTTCCACATTTGAAAACTCCTGGGGTTTGTACGAGAAAGGTAGGTCCAAAGATTTTAGGTTTTGGTTTGAATTGTCTAGGTCGGGAAGGAGCTAGAATATTACCTAGGGTACGACTTCTTTTGAAAATGATATTCGGGAATGGAGATATTTCTGATGTCTGATATGGATCTGACCTCAGGATGTGCCAATGTTTTCTTACAATGTCTTTCAGTTCTTTATGATTTGAATTATAATGGGTGATAAAGTTGCAGCCATGGTTTTGGGATATGGGGTCTTTGGTGGGGCATAAACGATTTTGGGTTAAGGGTTTGATGGCCCTACCTTCTTGTTTGGCCCTAGTGTGGGAGTTTAGAATTAATGTTTTAGGATATTTTTTGTCACTGAATCTGTCGGCTAAGATTTTAGATTGTTTATCATATTCTGTGGTGGTAGAACATTTGCGTCTGATGTGCTTAAATTGGCCGAAGGGAACGTTCAGTTTCCACTGTTTGGTGTGGTCACTGCGAAAGTCAAGGAAACTATTCGCATCTACTGTTTTGAAATGAGTTTTTGTCTGTATTTCTCCTGCCTCTATATAAATGTCAAGATCCAGAAAGGTAACTTGAGTTCGACTGATTGTTCCTGTAAATTCTAAATTCCACGTATTTTAATTTAAGTGTTGGATGAAATTTGAGACTTCTTCGAGGGTGTCATCCCATATGAGGATGATGTCATCTATAAATCTCCTGTAGAACTGGATGTGAGGATCGGTGAATTTTTCCTCAAAGGCACCCATGTAGAGATTGGCATAGCATGGGACACATTTTGTACCCATTGCGGTCCCATGCGTTTGGATGCTAAAGCAGTTATTAAATTTGAAAAAATTGTTATGAAGAATGAAATGAATGGCGTCTAGAATAAATTGTTTCTGTCAGGAAGGGATCAGTTGGTCTTTGTCTAGATGATATTTCACTGCTTGGAGGCCCTGAATATGTGGAATGTTAGTGTAAAGTGCGCTAACATCTAGAGTTACCCAGATGTAGGAGTTTTTCCACTTAATGTTTTGTAATAATTGTAAGATGTGTGTGGTGTCCTTTAAATATGATGGTACTTGGACTACTAGACGTTGGAGTTGTCTGTCTACATATTGAGAAAGATTACTGGTTAGGGAATTTATGCCGGCTATGATAGGCCTGCCGGGGGGTTTGGTTATGGACTTATGTATTTTGGGGAGAAAGTAAAAATAAGGTACTTCTGGGTGTTTTGGATATAAAAATGAATTTTCATCCTTAGAAATACATCCATCATGATAGGCTTCATTAATCAAGGAAGATAATTTATCTTTCAGTTCAATAGAGGGATCTGTGGGGAGGAGTCAGTCATTTTGACGGTTGCTGAGGATGCGGGTAGATTCCGCCAGGTAGTATGTTTTGTCCATTAGGACTATTCCCCCCCCCCTCCCCTTTGTCAGCTTGTTTTATGACTAACCTCTTGATCACTTGCCAATTTCTTAATAAGTTGGTGTTGAAGTTTAGTTAAATTATTCTTTTTATTGTGTTTGTGTGATTTGATTTGGTTAGTTAACTGTTTGAAGTTTGCTAGAACTTCATTATAGAACATTGTTATTTGGGGTCCTTTGGACTCCACGGGATAGAAGGTACTGGGTGGTTTTAAACTGGTGAATAGAAGTTTTTGTTCTATGTCGTTGTTATAGTCAACATCCCTATCGTTATTGGGATCATTTGTTGGGCCACTACCTATATTATCTTGGTGATGTTTAAAATGTCTTTTTAATGTGAGTTTTCAAATGTAGGAGTTTAAATCTACGAATAGTTCAAAGATATCAGGGTGGCTGGAGGGACTAAAGGAAAGGCTTCTAGAGGGGATATCCACTTCACTTTGGTTCAGTTTATATTGGGAAAGGTTGAAAATACCTGCTTTTAATGTTTCGTCATTGGAGACTGTAACTTGTGTATTGTTTTGGATGGTTTTATTGTTCTTAGATTTTTGGCGACCACCTCGTTTGCCCCTTCTTCTAACTCTCTGGTGGCGGGGATTCTGTTTGGGGATTGGTAATATTGGGTGATTTTCTGCATTTGTATGTCGCTGGTCGTGGTTGGTTTTTGATAGTGTTGTGGTGTTTTTCCTTTCAAGTTGGCTATAGATGAGCTTCGGGTGACTCTTGTGGTGATAGTCGGTCTCTCGGTTATGGGGGACTAAGAGACAACTGTCTCTAAAAAAAGGTTTAGATACATTATTAGTTAGAGAATTCGATGTGGTAGGATTGAGGTTGGAGGTGAATGTATTACAAACAATAGGAGATTCTGATAGATTAGTTTCCTGGTTTTGTAGGAAGTCAATTAGATCTGTAGGGCTCCCTGGTATATTTATCAATGTAGGAGGGGGTTGGGGGAGGTAGGGTATTGTCAAGGATTTGGATATTGTTATGTCATAGCATGTTACTATGTTCAGATTATATCCACTCCCCCAATGTATCACGTGATTGCTATGACACGATCACGTGACAGTGCATCATTACGCCTACAGCCGCGTCACATGACACGTCCCAATGACGCGCCAGTAACTCCCCTATGAGACGCAACCACGTGACCATACGTCACTACACGCGTTCTAACAATCTTCCTATGAGACGTAACCAAGTGACTACACATCACCGTGCAAGACGTAAATGTCACGTGACGCCTACGGTGAATCCGGAAACCTTACTTGCTGCACCCGCACTTATCTTGTCAGGTAATTTTAAATTTTATACATATATGAATGATTTTTAACATACCGTATATACCGGCGTATAAGACGACTTTTGAACCCTGAAAAATCTGCTCTGAAGTCGGGGGTCGTCTTATACGCCGGTAATACAAAAAAAAAAAGTGGCGAAAAAAAAAAAATCAGTACTCACCTCCCCCGGCGTTCTGTCGCGCTCCGGCAGGCTGTCGCTCCCTCCTGGCCCCCGGCAGAGCATTGCTTTCCGGACGCAGGGCTTGAAATCCCCGCCTCCAGAAAGCTAATACTGTGATTGGCTAACTCACACAGCGTCAGCCAATCACAGCCATTCAATGACATCATTGAATGGCTGTGATTGGCTGAAGGCGCACGTGCGTTAGCAATCACACCCATTCAATGATGTCATTGAATAGTGTGATTGGCTGAAGCCACGTGTGTTTTAGCCAATCACAGCCATTCAATGATACCATTGAATGACTGTAACTGGCTGACAGCGTGTGTATTAGCTTTCTGGAGGCGGGGATTTCAAGCCCCGCATTCAGAAAGCAATGCTCTGCCGGGGACCAGGAGGGAGCGACAGCCTGCAGCTGCGCCGCAGAACGCTGGGGGAGGTGAGTAAAGATTTTTTTTTTCTCCACTGTGTTAGCGGCGTATAAGGTGAAAGTTGGGGGGTCGTCTTATACGCCCCGTCGCCTTATACGCCGGTATATACGGTAATGTATACTTGAAAAAGGCCCCAGGCCGAAACGCGTTGTATATCATTGTGAGTATTAAACTGTGGAACTTTCATCGCTGCGGGTGTCCACTGACTTTGTGATACGCCATCCGGGATTAGGAGGCGCCTGCACAAAGGC
Organism: Eleutherodactylus coqui; assembly: GCF_035609145.1. NCBI lineage: Eukaryota > Metazoa > Chordata > Amphibia > Anura > Eleutherodactylidae > Eleutherodactylus > Eleutherodactylus coqui. Next base: position 113,808,284 of record NC_089842.1, on the reverse strand, counting down.
GCCTCCATGAAGTAAGTTATACAACTTAGTCCTTTATCTTGCCAAATTTTCTTGCTTGGTCGAGCGCTGAGGATTTTTCTTCTTTTGTTTGCATTCATCCTTCTCCCTCATTTACATGATCGGAGCTCCCTCTAGCTGCTCTCTCATATATATACATGAGATTTTCCAAGCATATATGTCACAGAGAGCGCAAAAGTCCACAAGAGATTTAGAATAAAGCCCTTCACAGTTGGGACTAAAATTAAAACTTCCAATTTTTATTAGAAATAGCTTAAAAACACATAGTGTGGGGGCACAAACAAATAACACAGTAATCCCTAATGAATAGGCCACTGAAAAGACAGACAATAATATGTGGAGGTATCAAATAGACACCTAAACAAGGTAAGTACAAGGCTATGGATACTCAGCCCTTGATAGTAAGGTTACTATTATAGTGCATAGATGTACTGCTGAACTGTTTGTATATATCGACAAACAGACTGTCCAGAGTTTAGTTCATAGATGTAACTACTATACTTTTACTGGGCAGTAGAAAAATGACGTGCTCGTATTGGTTATGAAGAACCAGGAGGTATTTGCTGTCAATACTGTCCAAGCAACATGATTATTTTACATCTTAATTAGAGATGAGCGAACGTACTCGTCTGAGCTTGATACTCGTTCGAGTATTAGCGTGTTCGAGATGCTTGTTACTCGTAACGAGTACCACGCGATGTTCGAGTTACTTTCACTTTCATCTCTGAGACGTTAGTGCGCTTTTCTGGCCAATTGAAAGACAGGGAAGGCATTACAACTTCCCCCTGCGACGTTCAAGCCCTATACCACCCCCCTGCAGTGAGTGGCTGGGGAGATCAGGTGTCACCCGAGTATAAAAATCGGCCCCTCCCGCGGCTCGCCTCAGATGCGTTGTGACATAGCTGAGGGAAAGTGCTATCGTGTTGGAGCTGCTGTAGGGAGAGTGTTAGGAGTTAGTGTAGGCTTCAAGAACCCCAACGGTCCTTCTTAGGGCCACATCAAACCGAGTGCAGTACTGTGGAGGCTGCTTTTTTGCAGTGTTGCACAATTTTTTTTTTTTTTGGCTATATCGGCCGTGCAGAGCATTGCGCCCTGCAGTAATACTACAGGGACAGAAGTGGTGGTTAGGCAGGGAGAGTGTTAGGAGTGATTGTAGGCTTCAAGAACCCCAACAGTCCTTCTTAGGGCCACATTTAACCGTGTGCAGTACTGTGGAGGCTGCTTTTTGCAGTGTTGCACCTTTTTTTTTTCTATATCGGCCGTGCAGAGCATTGCGCCCTGCAGTAATACTCCAGGGACAGAATTGTGGAGGCAGGGACAGAAGACATATATTATTCCTTGAATATACGCAGTGGTCCTTTTCTAAAAAATATTGGGCAAAAAATCTATTTGGCCTGCCTCTCACTGTGCTGCTCAGTGTTCTGTGTCCGTGTGTGCTGGGTGTAGTAGTTCTACAAATAAATACGCAGGCAGCTAAGTGTTACAGCAGGCGTGCGCCAAATTATTTCCTGGCTCTGAAATCACCGCTCGGTTGCAGTTAATAACAGTGCAACACTGCAGTTCTGTGAAATACTCCAGGGACAGAAGACATATATTATTCCTTGAATATACGCAGTGGTCCTTTTCTAAAAAATATTGGGCAAAAAATCTATTTGGCCTGCCTCTCACTGTGCTGCTCAGTGTTCTGTGTCCGTGTGTGCTGGGTGTAGTAGTTCTACAAATAAATACGCAGGCAGCTAAGTGTTACAGCAGGCGTGCGCCAAATTATTTCCTGGCTCTGAAATCACCGCTCTGTTGCAGTTAATAACAGTGCAACACTGCAGTTCTGTGAAATACTCCAGGGACAGAAGACATATATTATTCCTTGAATATACGCAGTGGTCCTTTTCTAAAAAATATTGGGCAAAAAATCTATTTGGCCTGCCTCTCACTGTGCTGCTCAGTGTTCTGTGTCCGTGTGTGCTGGGTGTAGTAGTTCTACAAATAAATACGCAGGCAGCTAAGTGTTACAGCAGGCGTGCGCCAAATTATTTCCTGGCTCTGAAATCACCGCTCGGTTGCAGTTAATAACAGTGCAACACTGCAGTTCTGTGAAATACTCCAGGGACAGAAGACATATATTATTCCTTGAATATACGCAGTGGTCCTTTTCTAAAAAATATTGGGCAAAAAATCTATTTGGCCTGCCTCTCACTGTGCTGCTCAGTGTTCTGTGTCCGTGTGTGCTGGGTGTAGTAGTTCTACAAATAAATACGCAGGCAGCTAAGTGTTACAGCAGGCTTGCGCCAAATTATTTCCTGGCTCTGAAATCACCGCTCGGTTGCAGTTAATAACAGTGCAGCACTCTGCAGTTCTGTCACACACTCCAGGGACAGAACTGTGTAGGCAGGGACAGAAGACATATATTATTGACTGAATATACGCAGTGGTCCTTCCTTTTCAAAAAAGTATTGGGCAAAAAATCTATTTGGCCTGCCTGTCACTGTGCTCAGTGTTCTGGGTCCGTGTGTGCTGGGTGTAGTAGTTCTACAAATAAATACACAGGCAGCTAAGTGTTACAGCAGGCGTGCGCCAAATTATTTCCTGGCGTTCCGTAAACGAAGTCAGCCTCCAACCACAGGCCAATAAGTGGCACATTTAATTACAGCGTTCTGTTTCTGCACTACTGCTAATACTCCATGCTGAGGGGTAGGGGTAGGCCTATAGGACGTGGACACGGGCGAGGACGCGGAGGCCCAAGTCAGGGTGTGGGCACAGGCCGAGCCAGTGCGGTGGCCAGGGGTAGAGGCAGGGCCAGAACGAATAATCCACCAACTGGTTCCCAAAGCGCCCCCTCGCGCCATGCCACCCTGCAAAGGTCAAGGTGCTCTACAGTGTGGCAGTTTTTCACAGAGACGCCTTACGACCGACGAACAGTGGTGTGCAACCTTTGTCGCGCCAAGATCAGCTGGGGAGCCACCACCACCAGCATGCGCAGACATATGATGGCCAAGCACCCCACAAGGTGGGACGATGCCCGTTCACCACCTCCGGTTTGCACCACTGCCTCTCCCCCTGTGCCCCAACCTGCCACTGAGATCCAACCCCCCTCTCAGGACACAGGCACTACCGTCTCCTGGCCTGCACCCACACCCTCACCTCCGCTGTCCTCGGCCCCATCCAGCAATGTCTCTCAGCGTAGCGTCCAGACGTCGCTAGCGCAAGTGTTTGAGCGCAAGCGCAAGTATGACGCCACGCACCCGCACGCTCAAGCGTTAAACGTGCACATTGCAAAATTGATCAGCCTAGAAATACTGCCGTATAGGCTTGTGGAAACGGAGGCTTTCAAAAGCATGATGGCGGCGGCATCCCCGCGCTACTCGGTTCCCAGTTGCCACTACTTTTCCCGATGTGCCGTCCCAGCCCTGCACGACCACGTCTCCCGCAACATTGTACGCGCCCTCACCAACGCGGTTACTGTCAAGGTCCACTTAACAACAGACACGTGGACAAGCACAGGCGGGCAGGGCCACTATATCTCCCTGACGGCACATTGGGTGAATTTAGTGGAGGCTGGGGCAGAGTCAGAGCCTGGGACCGCTCACGTCCTACCCACCCCCAGAATTGTGTGCCCCAGCTCGGTGGTGGTATCTGCGGGGGTGTATGCTTCCTCCACTAAACCACCCTCCTCCTCCTCCTCCTACGCAACCTCTGTCTCGCAATCAAGATGTGTCAGCAGCAGCAGCACGTCGCCAGCAGTCGGTGTGACGCGGCGTGGAAGCACAGCGGTGGGCAAGCGTCAGCAGGCCGTGCTGAAACTACTCAGCTTAGGAGAGAAGAGCCACACGGCCCACGAACTGCTGCAGGGTCTGACAGAGCAGACCGACCGCTGGCTTGCACCGCTGAGCCTCCAACCGGGCATCGTCGTGTGTGACAACGGCCGTAACCTGGTGGCGGCTCTGCAGCTCGGCAGCCTCACGCACGTGCCATGCCTGGCCCATGTCTTTAATTTAGTGGTTCAGCGCTTTCTGAAAAGCTACCCCCACTTGTCATACCTGCTCGGAAAGGTGCACCAGCTCTGCGCACATTTCCGCAAATCCCACACGCACGCTGCCACCCTGCGGACACTGCAACATCAGTTTAATCTGCCAACATGGGCGGCGCAGTGGGAGTCAGCCTCCTCAATTATTTACAGAAGAGTGGGACTGGTTGGCAGCCATCTGCCAGGTCCTTGGAAACTTTGAGGAGTCTACACAGATGGTGAGCGGGGATTCTGCAATCATTAGCGTCACCATTCCTCTGCTATGCCTCTTGAGAAGTTCCCTGCAAAGCATAAAGGCAGACGCTTTGGAATCAGAAACGGAGGCGGGGGAAGACAGTATGTCGCTGGATAGTCAGAGCAACCTCATGTCTATATCTCAGCGCGTTGAGGAGGAGGGGGAGGAGCATGAGGAGGAGGGGGAAGAGACAGCTTGGCCCACTGCTGAGGGGACAGATGCTGCTTGCCTGTCATCCTTTCAGCGTGCATGGCCAGAGGAGGAGGAGGAGGAGGAGGGGGAGGAGCATGAGGAGGAGGGGGAAGAGACAGCTTGGCCCACTGCTGAGGGTACAGATGCAGCTTGCCTGTCATCCTTTCAGCGTGTATGCCCAGAGGAGGAGGAGGATCCTGAAAGTGATCTTCCTAGTGAGGACAGCCATGTGTTGCGTACAGGTACCCTGGCACACATGGCTGACTTCATGTTAGGATGCCTTTCTCGTGACCCTCGCGTTACACGCATTCTGGACACTACGGATTACTGGGTGTACACACTGCTAGACCCATGGCATAAGGAGAGCCTTTCCACTCTCATACCCGAAGAGGAAAGGGGTTCGAGAATGATGCTATACCACAGGGCGCTGGTGGACAAACTGATGGTAAACTTCCCATCCGACAGCGCTAGTGGCCGAAGGCGGATTTCCGCGGCCCAGGTAGCAGGGGAGGCGCAGACATCAGGCAGCATGTACAGCGCAGGCAGGGGAACACTCTCTAAGGCCTTTGACAGCTTCATGGCTCCCCAGCAAGACTGTGTCACCGGTCCCCAGTCAAGGCTGAGTTGGCGGGAGCACTGTAAAAGGATGGTGAGGGAGTACGTAGCCTCTGCCCCCTACAACTACTGGGTCTTGAAGCTGGACACGTGGCCTGAGCTCGCACTGTATGCCCTGGAGGTGCTTGCTTGTCCTGCGGCTAGCGTCTTGTCAGAGAGTGTGTTTAGTGTGGCTGGGGGAATCATCACGGATAAGCGTACCCACCTGTCAGCCGACAGTGCCGACAGGCTTACACTCATCAAGATGAACAAAGCCTGGATTTCCCCAGACTTCTCTTCTCCACCAGCGGACACCAGCGATACATAAACAATACGTAGGCTGCACCCGCGGATGGAAGCATCGTTCTCTATCACCATCCAAAACGGGGACCTTTTTGCTTCATCAATCTGTGTATAATATTCATCCTCCTCCTCCTGCTTCTCCTCCTGAAACCTGACGCAATCACGCCGAACGTGCAATTTTTCCTAGGCCCACAAGGCTCAGTCGTATAATTTTTCTAAACAATTTTTATACGTTTCAATGCTCATTAAAGCGTTGAAACTTTCAACTCAACCAATTTTTATTTTAACTGGGCTGCCTCCAGGCCTAGTTACCAATTAAGCCACAAAAACCAAAGCGATTAATGGGTTTCACCTGCCCTCTCGGTTGGCATGGGCAATTTTTCTCAGGTACATTAGTACTGTTGGTACACCAATTTTTGTGGGCCCTCGCCTACAGTGTAATCCAATTAATTTTTGGCCCACCTGCATTACAGCTCACGTAACATCAGCTGTGTTGGGCACTGCAATGGGATATTTTTATGTACCGCCGGTGGGTTCCAGGGAGCCACCCATGCTGTGGGTCCACAGCGAGTTGTAAATGCATCTTTTTCCACTTCTAAAGAACCCCAGTCTGACTGGGGCATGCAGTGTGGGCCGAAGCCCACCTGCATTAAACATGACGTTACTACCTCAGCTGTGATGGGCAATGCAATGGGATATATTTATGTACCGCCGGTGGCTTCCTGGCACCCACCCATGCTGTGGGTCCACAGGGAGTTGTAAATGCATCTGTTTCCACTTCTAAAGAACCCCAGTCTGACTGGGGCATGCAGTGTGGGCCGAAGCCCACCTGCATTAAACATGACATTACTACCTCAGCTGTGATGGGCAATGCAATGGGATATATTTATGTACCGCCGGTGGCTTCCTGGCACCCACCCATGCTGTGGGTCCACAGGGAGTTGTAAATGCATCTGTTCCCACTTCTAAAAAACCCCAGTCTGACTGGGGCATGCAGTGTGGGCCGAAGCCCACCTGCATTAAACATGACATTACTACCTCAGCTGTGATGGTCACTGCAATGGGATATATTTATGTACCGCCGGTGGGTTCCAGGGAGCCACCCATGCTGTGGGTGCACACGGAATTCCCATTGCGGAGTTGTACCTGCCTGTGACTATATATAAAAAAAACACGGTCTGTCTGGGGCATGAAGACACCTTGACAGAATGAATAGTGTGTGGCACATAGGTTCCCCATTGCTATGCCCACGTGTGCAGCTCCAGATGGAGGTGGCACAGGATTGGATTTCTCATTGCTTCTGTACAGCATTGTGGGCTATCGACCCGCCCCTTTTAAAGATGGTCGCTGCCTAGCCGTGCCAACCCTCTGCAGTGTGTGCCTGCTTTTCCTGTGGCAGACGCACTTATAAATAGACATGAGGGTGGCGTGGCATGAGGGCAGCTGAAGGCTGGGCAGGGACAGTTTGGTGTGCGCTGTGGACACTGGGTCGTGGGGGGGGGATTTGGCAGCATGTAACCCAGGAGAAGTGGCAGCGGAATGTCATGCAGGCAGTGATTGTGCTTTGTTGGAGGTAATGTGGTGCTTAGCTAAGGTATGCATTGCTAATGAGGGCTTTTCAGATGTAAAAGTTGTTGGGGGGGGCCCACTCTTGCTGCTATTGTGGCTTAATAGTGGGACCTGTGAACTTCATATGTAGCCCAACATGTAGCCCCTCGCCTGCCCTATCCGTTTCTGTGTCGTTCCCATCACTTTCTTGAATTGCCCCGATTTTCACAAATGAAAACCTTAGCAAGCATCGGCGATATACAAAAATGCTCGAGTCGCCCATTGACTTCAATGGGGTTCGTTACTCGAAACGAACCCTCGAGCATCGCGAAAAGTTCGTCTCGAGTAACGATCACCCGAGCATTTTGGTGCTCGCTCATCTCTATTAGGGACTCATCAACGAATAGATTTTTATCGAACGTACAGTATATAAATTTAAAGAGCTCTCAGTAGGGAGATCAGGGGCCTCAGTTTTTTGAGGCAGTCATGGCCATGGGCGTCTCTTGGGTGGGTTTAGGAATTGTCTGCGAAATGCAAGAAATGCTGCAGACTTTCAAAGCCGGTTCCGGGCACAATTGATGCAAGCACAGGGGTGGCATGTACTGGTGGAGCTGTACAAGTGGATGAAGAATTTTTAAACTAAACCCATTAATAAAAATAATCAGAGATATGTTTTAATTTCTGGGACAGTTGTGGGGATCCATTGTCTGGAATGCACAGAGGTGGGGTGTTCTGCAATAAACTGACCAGCATAGATGTTAGTCTGCTGGACAATTAATTCCAAGACATGGTCATTGACGATCAAATGAAAAAAATTGATGGGGGCAAAATTAGTGACATCCATATTAACCCCTGGCATTGCTACAAATGGCGGTATTTACGGAGAAAAGTTATCACTGGAGCCCCCCTTTGCGGGAGGCATCACAGCACATGGGTCTGATGACTCTACAGCTGGTACAACCTTCTGTGTGCCATTTCTGTCCAGCAAAAGTGAAAATACGAGGGGCTGCTGATAAGTCTTTGGCTTTACCCAGAAAGAAACGAGATAGGAAGATGAAACTTTACATTTATTTCACATACTCTCCACTGATGCCAACTCACTTCTTACATCAGTATTCCAAGTTCTGTAAGCCTTGCAAAAAGAAGGATTTCAGTTGTGCCTCAAACTAGTCATCCATAGCAGACATGGCATCAGAAATGGTGTGAAATTTTGTAACCTTGAGGTGTTTCTTCAGGTTTGGAAACAGAGGATAGTCGGAGGGAGCTAGATCTGGTGAATAAGGTGGGTGGTCAACCAGCTGGAAGCCTAGCTCAACCAGTTTTTCCGTGGTCGCTTGTGCAATGTGAGCAGAGGCGTTGTCTTGCAGAAACAAGATTACTTTGGACAGATTGCCGCACCATTTGCCCTTCAGAATTGCCTTCAATTGGTCTAAAAGTTCAATGTAATATCTTACATTGATGGTGGAACCAGTTTGAAGGTAGTCCACTTGCAACACGCTCTTCTTATCCCAGAACACAGAACACCTTAGTGGCTGATTTTTGCACCCTGAACTTCTTTGGCGGAGGAGAACCATTGTGCCTCCACTCTTTTGACTGCTCCTATGTTTCAGGGTCATACAAATAAATCCAGGTCTCATCCATAGTGACCAGTCGATCCAGGAAGTTCTTATGAGTCAGGAAACGCTGACAAATGGACCAGAAAGTTTTCACTTGCATGCTTTTCTGATCTGTTGTCAGACATTTGGAGACCCACTTTGCAGATAGCTTCTTCATGTTCAAATGTTCATGGATAATGACACAAACACGTTCACGAGAAATGCCCATGATGTCTGCTATTCCTTTAGCTGAAATTCGCAGATTCTCCAGTATGCGGTTGTGCATAGCATCAACGATCTCTGGAACAACAACCTGTCTCGGTCGTCCAGGGCGTTCCTCATTATTGGTGCTGAAGTGGCCCATTTTAAATTTGGCAACCCAGTTCTTAATTGTAGAATATGAAGGGCATTGATCCCCCAATGTCTGCAAATAGAGATTAGCGAGCACAGTCGTCCGAGCTTGATGGCTCCAACCGGGCATGGTCATGTGTGACAACGGTTGTAACCTGGTGGCGGCTCTGCAGCTCATCAGCCTCACACACCTGCCATGCCTGGCCTAAGTGTTCAATCTGGTGGTTCAGCGGTTTCTGAAAAACTACCCCCACTTGTCTGACCTGCTCAGCAAAGTGCACCGCGTCTGCTCACATTTCCACAAGTCCACCACGGACACTGCCACCATGAGGACCCTGCAATGCCGGTTTCAGCTGCCAGAGCAACGACTGCTGGGCGACGTACCCATATGCTGGAATTCTATGCTGTACATGCTGGCCAGGCTGTACGCACAGCGTAGAACAATAGTGGAATACCAGCTGCAACATGGGCGGCGGAGTGGTAGTCAGTCTCCGCAATTCTTTACTGAGGAGTGGGCATGGATGGCAGATATCTGCCAGGTCCTTGAAAACTTTGAGGAGTCTACCCTGATGGTGAGCGTCGATGCGGCATTCATTAGCGTTACCATCCTGCTGCTTTGCCTGCTGAGAAGTTCGCTGCAAAGCATAAAGGCCGACACTTTGCGGTTGGAACAGGAGACGGGGGATGATAGTATGTCACTTAATAGCCAGACCACCATCATGTCTTTATCTCAGCATGTTTTAGAGGAGAAGGAGCGGGAGGGAGAGGAGCAGGAGGAGGAGGGGGAAGAGACAGCTGGGCACACTGCAGAGGGTACCCATGCTGCTTGCCTCTCATCTGTTCAGCATGTATGGGCTGTAGAGGAGGAGGATCCTAAAAGTCATCTTCTTAGTGGGGACTGCGATGTGTTACATACTGGGACCCTGGTACACATAGCTGACTTCATGTTAGGCTGCTTTTCCCTTGACCCTCGCCTTACACGCGTTCTGGCTAACATGGATTACTGGATGTACACCCTTCTCGACCCACAGTATAAGGAGAACCTTTCCACTCTCATTCCCGAAGAGGAAAGGGGTACGAGAGTGATCCAAAACCACAGGGCCCTGGTGGAAAAAGTGATGCTAAAGTTCCCATCTGACAGCGTTAGTGACAGAAGGTGCAGTTCCGAGGGCCAAGTAGCAGGGGAAGTGCGGGGATCAGGCAGCATGTCCAGCGCAGACAGGGGAACACTCCCCAAGGCCTTTGCCAGCTTTATGGCCCCCCAGCAAGACTGTGTCACAACTCCCCAGTTAAGGCTGAGTCAGGGGGAGCACTGTAGGAAGATGGTGAGGGAGTACGTAGCCGATCGTACCACCGTCCTCTGCGATGCCTCTGCTCCATACAACTACTGGGTGTCAAAGCTGGACACGTGGCACGAACTTGCGCTGTATGCCCTGGAGGTGCTGGCCTGCCCTGCCGCTAGCGTCTTGTCAGAGAGGGTGTTTAGTGCAGCTGGGGGAATGATCACGGATAAGCATATCCACCTGTCAACTGCCAGTGCCGACATGCTTAAACTTATAAAGATGAACAAAGGCTGTATTTCCCCAGACTTCTGTTCTCCACCAGTGAAAAGCAGCGAAACCTAATGATTCTTTTCGCTGCAACAGGAGAAAAATGCATTCTCTATCACCACAAATAAAGGGGGAATTAGTTTTGTCAATCACTCTTGGATATTATTACTCCTCCTCCTAAAACAGCCTGTCATCACGCTGAACTGCAAATTTTTCTGCCGCCCAAAAGGCTCTGTTTAAAAGTGTTTTACAATTTTTCAAAGTTTCAAAAGTATTGATACTTTAAGAGAAACCAATTTTTTTCACAGGGCTTCCTCCAGGCTTTGTTACAAATTAAGCAACAGCGAGCTGTATCTTTAAAAAATGTTTATGAGTTACACCTACCCTCGCGGTTGAGCGATTTTTCAGGGGTGCACTTGTACTCTTGGTATACCAATTTTTCTGGCCCTCGCCTATACTGTTATCTAACTAATTTTTTCGTCCTTCGCCTACACTCTGGGTACACCAATGTTTCAGGGGTTCGCCTACACTCTTGCTCCAAAAATGTTACTGGGGTCTGCCTATACTTTTGCTACAATACAAGTAAAGAGGTCTTGCAGCACCACTTTCAATACCCAGTCATGGGGAAGAACTTCTGCACAGCCGATCAGTAAAGGTGAACCAACCTTTATATATTGCAATCCAAATGGGTAAAGGAGATCCGCAGCAGACCAGAGGATGATGTAAAACAAAACTCTTTTATTCCAAATCCATAAAAGCAAGTGGTACAGGCAGCGACGTTTCGACCATCTCTGGTCTTTATCAAGCATGCTTGATAAAGACCAGAGATGGTTGAAACGTCGCTGCCTGTACCGCTTGCTTTTATGGATTTGTAATAAAAGATTTTTGTTTTACATCATCCTCTGGTCTGCTGCGGATCTCCTTTATACTTTTGCTACAGAAATGTTACTGGGGTTCACCTTTACTCTTGGTACAGAAATGTTACTGGGGTCTGCCTATACTTTTGCTACAGAAATGTTACTGGGGTCAGCCTATAAATTTTCTACTGAATGGTTTGAGGGGTTCACCTATACTTTTGCTACAGAAATGTTACTGGGGTCCACCTATACTCTTGGTACACCAATGTTTCAGTGGTTTGCCTACACTTTTGCTACAGAAATGTTACAGGGGTCTGCCTATACCTTTTCTACTGAATGGTTTAAGGGGATCACCTATACTCTTGCTGCAGAAATGTTGCTGGGGTCCGCCTATATTCTGCTACACAAATCGTGAAGATGGCAGCAGTTCGGTACAATTAGAACACTTTTATTCCTTCCAACGAAAGACAACAAGAACGTTCTTGTTGTCTTTCGTTGGGAGGAATAAAAGTGTTTTAATTGCACCGAACTGCTGCTATCTTCATCATTTGTGGATATTCTATAGTCCTGGTCTGCATTGGATGCAGACCTTGCTTGCTGGCTTTGCAGGACACCTGTCCAAACCTACATGGGTGAACATTGTGCTGCCGACATTTACCTTATATTATGTGGTATACCTCTGCTACATAAATGTTACAGGGGTTCGCCTATACTTTTACTACAGAAATGTCACTGGAGTCCACCTACACCTTTTCTACTGAATAGTTTGAGGGGTTCGCCTATACTCTTGCTACAGAAATGCTACTAGGGTCCGCCTATACTTTTGCTACAGAAATGTTACTGGGGTCCGCCTATACTCTTAGTACAGAAATGTTACAGGGGTTTGCCTATACTTTTACTACAGAAATGTTACTGGGGTCCACCTATAATTTTGGTATAGAAATGCTGTGGGTGCACAAAGACTTCCCATAGCGGTGTTTTACCTGTCTGGCACAAATACACTGACTGACTAGGGCAGAAATGTGGGCTGAGGCCGAGGCCCTTAGCAGGGTGATACTCTGCCATGTTTGGGCACTCTGATTTCCTCATGTGTAATACCATGCTTGAGTTTCTTGGGCTCGCCTATGCTGTGAGTGCACAAAGACTCCCATAGCAGTGTTTTACCTGTCTGGCACAAATACAATAACTGACTATGGCAGAAATGTGGGCCAAGGCCCTTTGCAGGGTAAAGCTCTGCCATGTTTGGGCACTCTGATTTTCTCATGTGTAATACCATGCTTGAGTTTCTTGGGCTTGCCTATGCTGTGGGTGCACAAAGACTTCCCATTGCTGTGTTTTACCTGTCTGGCACAAATACACTGACTGACTAGGGTAGAAATGTGGGCCGAGGTCCTTGACGGAGTGAAACTCTGCCTTGTTTGGGCGCTCTGATTTTTTTCCTGTGTAATACCATCTTTGTTCCTTGCTAATGACGGTTTGTCCGAAGTAAATTGTTAGTGGAGTGACCGCCAGACTCTTGCCCCCATTTTGGCTTAACAGTGGGTCCTGGGAGCCTCAGATGCAGCCATGCATGCTGCCCCTGCCCTGCCCTATCCATTTATGTCGTGTTTCCATAACTTTCTGATGTTTTCTGGTGTTTGACAAGTCATGACCTATGCAGAGCATCAGTCCCATACAAAAATGCTCGAGTCGCCCATTGACTTCAATGGGGTTCGCTACTCGAAACGAGCTCTCGAGCATTATGAAAAGTTCGACTTTGCTGCTCTCTCATCTTTATCTGCGACATATCACCATGTATATCCTTTGCGGACTTTCCTTGCAGAAACAAGAATTTTATCACTCCTCTGCTCTCATTTGCTGTGAATATCACCTTAGACTCCGCCATTTTGTTTTCCGGCGTGCCTAGATCACTGTTGCTATAAGCTACAAACACAAAATTTTAAAAACATATATTAGACACAAGGCTTTCATGTGATGTAATATTCGTTACCATAGAAACAAAAAAGGAACACAAAGCCAAAGACTTATCAGCACCCTCTCGTAGACATGAAAAAGGTCAGCTGAACAAGAGGGCAGAGGGTTCAGGGGAGAGCCAGCCCAGGAGGCCGTTAAAAGGTGTATCGGCGGTCGTTAAGAGGTTAAGAACCATTGAATAATATGGGACACCATGGTGTCCATGGTAATAAGACTGTTGGGTCTTTTGTGTGCCTCTAAAACACACAATGTGATTGTTCTCAGTAAGATAAACTAAGTAATCTTCTAGATATACCTTTTAATGGCTAACAAAAATACATGATGTTTTAATTAGCTTTCAGACCTACTCATGGTTCTTCCTCAGGCATAATGGAACAGATCTGAATACACTGCTATATAAATACATATACACATGATCATATGAAAATGCACAGGTATGATGTGAATAATTTAAAAGGTATCATATCTACAAGATAAAGACCCGAGCACAGGGTCGATACGTGGCTGCTTGCTTCCCCATGATGTATCGATTCTAATAAAGAAGAGAATTTTAAGTGGATGCTGCCTGGTTCTTCTCCTTTTCTATACTGGCGATCAACGGTGGACCCTGGGAGTCGGGACCCTAACTAGGCTCTTGCATGGTACCTTGCACCAGTAGTGCGATTTAACTCTTGGAGTGCTGCTGTGACTCTTTTTCTCCCCATATCTACAAGATTACTTTGCTTATCTTACTGAGAACAATTACATTTTGCTCTATGGCTAGCACGGTACTGAACTTTTTTCATTGATCTAAGATACACATACTCAGTACTGGCTGAGATTACTTTGGGTAAGTTCTGCAGAGGGACTTAAAACATATAATAAAGTGGGGAAGTTAGTTTCTTGCCTGGGATCTGACTGGTTTGGTCAGAAATGCTTTTCCACATTGTTTGGTGGTATACCCAAGACCCTACGGCACTACATCAGTCCAAAAGGATAGAGAATAGGGAGTTGTCCTCCTTTATTTGCCTCTTTGGAAACTTGGTAGTTTGGTATCAGATGCTGGAAGGTGATCTTACTGGGATGTTTTGGGAATATGGGATACACCTGACTGAAATTGGTTCTTCACTGGCCTTTCACCAGATTTCTTGTTTTTTTGTGGATGGTACATGGTTAAGATCTAATTGTAAGGCTTTTGTGTACAAATCAAAAACCTGGTTATTGCAAAGCTGTTAATGGGAATTTAGTCGGGTTAGTGGTTAGTGAAGAAAGCAGAGAAGTGACCAAGAATAAATGTGTACCTAGGTATGTTTTAACACGTACAGATATCTTACTAATTTCTGAAAAATCAGGTCAACATCAGGAAGCATGAACTTTTCACCTGTGCTCACCAACTCCACTAGAGATGAGCGAGCATACTCGTCTGAGCTTAATGCTCATTCGAGCATTAGCATCCTCAAATGTACTTGTTACTGGAGCCTATTGCATATTGCTTTTCATATAGCCATACTTAAACAAAGAAAAATGTAATTAGAAAAAGAGGAATGGGGGGGGGGGGGAAGAAGAGGGGGGTGGGGGTAGATACAATAATAGAGGACATTATCTTACTGCAATAAACCATTCATACAATACAGTATCCAGATGAACAACACCTCATGTACATTTTTATCACAGCTTGGTCTAGCCTATCTTCCTGCAAACAGTGAGATACATTTCTGTTGTTATTCAGTGTACTTGTTTAGAATTGTTTTTAAGAGGCATGTGCTAAGTAACATAGTAACAGAGTTTGTAAGGCCGAATGAAGACAATGTCCATCTAGTCCAGCCTGTCCAACCTCTTGTGTTGTTGATCCAGAGGACGGCAAAAAAAAACAAAAAACAAGAGTTGAAGTCAATTAGCCCTTTTGGGGAAAACATTCCTTCCCGACTCCCTAATGGCAATCAGACTGTTCCCTGGATCAACCCCTAATAGTTCCTACCTGCCTGTATATCTGGATTAACAATTAACCTTAGATTTATAACCTATAATATCCCTCCTCTCCATATAGACATCTAGTCCCCTTTTAAACTCCTCTATGGATTTTGCCATCACTACTTCCTCAGTCAGAGAGTTCCTCACTCTAACTGCTCTTACCGTAAAGAACCCTTTTCTATGTTGGTGATGAAACCTGCTTTCCTTTAAACGTAGTGGATGCACTCTTGTTACCGTCATAGTCCTGAGTATAAACAGATCCTGGGAGAGATCCTTATATTGTCCCCTCATGTATTTATACATAGTTATTTGGTCGCCCCTTAACCTTCTTTTTTCTAGAGTAAATAGTCCCAATTTGGATAGCCTATCTGGGTATTCCAGTCCCATCATTCCATGTATTAGTTTAGTTGCTCTTCTTTGAACCCCCTCCAATACTGTAACATCTTTCCTGAGCACCAGTGACCAGAACTGTACACAGTATTCCATGTGAGGCCTGACTAGTGCCTTATATAATGGAAGGACAATGTTCTCATCCTTCACCCCTATACCTCTTTTTATGCATCCCAAGACATTATTTGCCTTTGTAGCAGCTGACTGGCATTCGTTACTCCAATGTAGTCTACAATCCACTAGTACCCCCAGGTCTTTTTCCATATCACTTTTCCCTAGCAGTACCCCATTTAGTGTATATAGGTAACATCCGTTTTTGCTGTCCATGTGCATAACCTTACATTTATCAACATTGAACTTCATTTGCCATTTTTCTGCCCAAGCCCCCAGCTTATCTAGGTCCTTTTGTAGCCGTGCATTGTCCTCCGTTGCATTAATTATATTGTATAATTTTGTGTCATCTGCAAATATTGATATTTTGCTGTGCAGCCCCTCTATCAGGTCGTTGATAAATATATTGAACAGAATGGGGCCTAATACCAAACCCTGTGGCACCCCGCTAGCGACTGTGGCCCAATCAGACTACAAACCATTTATTACCACCCTCTGCTTTCTATCATTGAGCCAATTCTTTACCCAATTACACACGTTTTCACCCAATCCGAGCTGTCTCATTTTGTATATTAGCCTATTATGTGGCACAGTGTCAAATGCTTTAGAGAAGTCCAGATATACGAGATCCATAAATTCTCCCAGGTCCAGCCTAGAGCTTACTTCATTGTAGAAACTGATCAGATTTGTCTGACATGAGCGACCCTTCATGAATCTATGCTGGTGAGGAGTTATTCCCTTGTTCTCCTTGAGGTATTCATCGATGGCGTCTCTCAGAATCCCTTCAAAAATGTTTCCTGTTACTGAAGTGAGAGTGGCATTTCCTTTTCATTTGTGAATACGCTTGAAAATAAACTATTTGCCTGCATTGAAATAATAGATTTGCCTGCATTATTTGTTAAAGGCCCAGTGCTCTCCCTGCAAATCCTTATGCTGTTAATATAGTTGAAAAATAGTTTCGGGTTGTTTTTGCTCTCTTTGGCGATCAGTCTTTCTGCCTCCTCCTTGACAATTTTGATCCTATCTTTGCATATTTTGTTTTATTCCCTTACGGTTTTAGCGCTTCTTTGCTGTCTTCTTGCTTTAGTAGTTTGAACGCTTTCTTTTTTTCATTTATTGACCCTCTTACCGTCTTGTCAAGCCACATTGGTTTCCTTTTAGTTGAGATTTTTTTATTTTAAAAGGAATGAACTGCTTGCATGAGGAGATTAGGATCCTTTTAAACTTTTCCCATTTGTCCTCTGTACTGTTATTTTTGAGGATGTTGTCCCATTTAATGTTACCGATAGTAGTTCTAAGCTGATCAAATTTTGCTTTACCAAAGTTTTGTTTGTTTGTCGCTCCCTGATAAGGCTTCTTATTGAATGATAGCTGAAAGTTGATTATATTGTGATCACTGTTCCCAAAGTGCCCCTCAACCTGTACCCCCTTTATTCGGTCCGGTTTGTTAGTTAGTACTAAGTCCAGAATGGCCCTCCCTCTCGTTGGTTCCTGCACAAGTTGGTTCAGGTAATTATCTTTAATTACTCTCAAGAACTTATCACCCCTGTGAGATTTGCAGGTTTTGTTCTCCCATATTATATCTGGATAATTAAAGTCCCCTATGATAATTACTTCATTGCGGTTTGACACCTGTTCTATCTGCCTTAATAGTAAGTTTTCAGTTTCTTCTGCTACTTTTGGTGGTCTATAGAAAACCCCTATCAAGATTTTGTTATTTTTTTTCTCCTTTTATTTCTACCCACAGAGAATCCACCTGTTCTTCTCCTACTCCTATATCCTCCCGTAGTCTCGGCTTTAAGTACGATTTAACGTACAGACATACCTCTCCCCCTTTCTGGTTCCTTCGGTCTCTTCAGAAGAGATTGTACCCCTGTAAATTCGCCGCCCAATCGCACTTATCATCAAGCCATGTTTCCGTTATTCCGACTATATCATAGTTTTCATCGCCCATTCTCACTTCAAGCTCACCCACTTTACCAATCAGACTTCTTGCATTCGTGGTCATACACTTTATATCATTTTTTTTGTTCTTTAAATTTGTTTTGTTGCTATTCATACTAATGGCTGATCTAACAGTTCTAACTGTACTAACCCCATCCCCTGCTCGACCCCCATTTCCCTTCCTTAGACCCGGGTTGCTAGCTACACTGGCTACCCCACTATTTCTCTTTTTGCCCTCCCCCCCGTCCCTAGCTTAAACACTCCTCCAGCCTTCTAGCCATCTTCTCCCCCAGCAGAGCTGCACCCTCCCCATTGAGATGCAGCCCGTCCCTACGGTAGAGCCTGTAGCCGACAGCAAAGTCAGTCCAGTTCTCCAGGAACCCAAATCCCTCCTTCCTACACTAACTTCAAAGCTACTTGTTTACCTCCCTAAGATCCTGCTGCCTTTCTAGTGTTGCTTTAGGTGCAGGTAGTATTTCCGAGAAAACTACCCTGAAGGTCCTCGCCTAAGCTTGCACCCTAGGTCCCTGAAATCATTTTTGAGGGCCCTCCATCAACCTCTAATTTGTTCATTAGTGCCAACGTGCACCATGACCACTGGATCCTCACCAGCCCCTCCCAGTAATCTGTCAATCCGATCCGCGATGTGTTGAACTCGAGTGCCAGGAAGACAACACACCGTTCGACGATCCCGGTCTTTATGGCAGATTGCCCTATCTGTCCCCCTTATAATTGAGTCCCCCACCAGTAGGACCTGTCTAGCCTGCCCTGCGCTCCCCGTCCCCGTCTCACTGGAGCAGTCATTTCCCTGGCGTTCAGAGGGCATGTCGTGCTGCAGTGGTGCTGGCTCTGTAATGACATTCCCCTCATCTGCCAACTTTGCAAACTTGTTGGTTTGTGCCAGTTCACGACTAGCCTCCCTTGTTCTCTTCCCTCTACCCCTCCTTCTTTCTGTCACCCAGCTAGCTGCCTGCTCCTCCTGCTCTTCCGTACTACCATCCGCCCCCGCCTCTACACCAGCGAGTGCCTGCTCAGTGAGCACCAAACTCCTTTTCATGATGTCAATGGCTCTCAGTGTTGCCAGTTGCCCATTTAGATCCAGGACTTGGGCTTCTAAATGTGCGATGTGCACGCATCTTGCGCAACAGTATGCACCCTCAATCAGCTGATCAAGGACCGCATACATTGCACAAGTAGCACACTGGATGACATTGGCAGGCAGGGAGCTCATCCTATTGGGGATCTACGATTTACTTGTGGAAGTAGTGAAGATGGACTTGTTCACACTCCGCTCACATGCTGCCGCCTCTGCGCAACCGCTCACACGCTGCCGCCTCTGTGCAACCGCTCACACGCTGCCGCCTCTGCGCAACCACTCACATGCTGCCGCCTCTGCGCAACCACTCACACGCTGACGCTTGCACGCAACCGCTCACACACTGACGCTCACGTGCAACTACTCACTTTCTGCCACCTCTGCGCAACCACTCACACACTGACACTCGCATGCAACCGCTCACACACTGATGCTCACGCGCAACCGCTCCCTTGCTGCTGCCTCTGCGCAACCGCTCACACACTGACGCTCACACGAAACCGCTCACTTGCTGCCACCTCTGCGCAGCCGCTCACACACTGATGCTCATGCGCAACCACTCACTCGCTGCAACCTCTGCGCAACCGCTCACACAATTTTTTTTTTTTCCCCTCACAAACATTTAGACCCACAGGCACACACACTTAGGTTCACACACCCACACTAGGTACACAGAAGATGCAACTAGGACACATTAGATACATAGAAGACAAAAAATTAGATTCACACACACACAGAAGATACTTATCGGCTCCTGTTGCAGTTCCTGCGCAGTTCTGGTGATGTCACCTGCTCTCCCGGCGGCTGCTCTCCCGGTGGCCGGTCAATCTGCCCTCCTGTCGTTCCGGGACCTGCTGCTCCGCTCCGCTTCTGCAGTGGACAATCCCACGTGCTCCCCTGGACAATCCTCCTGCGCTGCTCCGGTGTCCCCTTCTGCCCCCGCTCGTGCTTCTGCCTCGGCGCGCTGCGACTGGCGTCTGACGTCACTTCCGGTACTCTCATGGTGCTCAGGATGTGAACGCTGATGCCAGGAGTGCCAACAGTGATGCTGCAGCCTCTGATTGATCACAGTGCCACATGACATCAACCCACAAGCCATCTACAGCATAGGTGATGTGCACTAGGGGGTCCAACAAGAGATGAGTGTGCTTGTACTTTTTTCATTACCATCATTCCCACCTACTTTGAAATTACTTTTTTAAATGATACAGGCCATATTTCACATGCATCATATTTAGGCCTCTTTCACATGGGCGACAGCGATTTAGTCACAAGAAAATCACAGAGATATTACATCTGTGGTCTGTGCGATATTGCTGCGCATTTTTTTTTTAACCATTAGATTTTTATTGGTTTTATCATTAGTAGCTTCACAGCAGAAAAACAGAATTGCTAGTCTCGGGGATTTAATAGTGACTATTTTTGTAATTTTCCCTATGAGGGAAAAGACTTCGTCCCAAAACCGCGTAATTTTTGGGCAACTCCAGAAAATGTGGAGTATACTGCCCGGGAGGCCACACTGCCTCCAACAGGTATCTCTTATATTGGGAAAAGCTCTAGTCAGAGTCACCGGGGTATAGTACCATCTGGTCAAGACTTTTATGTGGACCTCGAGAACATTTGCATTAAGGGTTGACTTATTAGCCCATTCAAATGCTGAAATCCATTGGTTTGGTAGATTTCTCCTTCCTGTGTCTCTCTCCCAGTTGAGAAGATGAACTTTTTTTGTTTCTCTCATATCACCTGAGAGAGCATCATAGCAAGTTCTCACAAGGGATCGAGACAGCGGAATGGAGCCGTTAAGAATCTTTTTATTTTCATTTGGTATGTTCGCCTTCCAGAGTTGGGAGTTGGGAGCTTTGAAGGAGGGAACGGATCTGGAGATATTTGAAGAATTCTTCCGCTGGTATAGAGTATTGTTTCGATAGGTTATGGAAGGGAATAATATTGTCTCCCTGAATCAGGTCTGCTACGTTTATTATGCCTCTCTCCACCCAAGATTTCAGGCGCAGGTTGGGGATAAAAAATTCAAGGGTGGCAAGAGGGACTTCAACGTTGTCCTTCCCTCTTTGGTCTCTGGTTTTTTGTGCCAGCCAGTTCCATGAGTGGAGGGATGCACGCATTGGTGGGGACATTGAGGCCAAATACTGGATTTGTGGAAGTGAGGGTATTAAAGAACCAAGGAGGGAGGCCAGGAGGAGGTGTTTAAAAGGCTTGTTGTCAAGAAGATGGGATTCAATTTGAAGCCAGCCTGGGCCTGTAGCTCCCCTCACCCATTGTCTGATTTGATTATTGTTGATCGCATGTAGGTAAGACCACAGGTTGGGAACCCCTAGGCCCCCTTGTTTTCTATTGAGGTATAGGATAGACGCAGCTACCCTAGGTCTCTTACCTCCCCACACAAAGTTGGAGAGCTGCTTTTGAAATTTGGAAATTTCCATCCTCGAGATCGGAAGGGTGAGAGTGCGGAAACAATACAGAATTTTGGGCAAGATTAGCATTTTATATAAGACAACTCGACCTAGCCATGACGGTTCTTTAGTCTCTAGATTTTGCAGTTCCATTTGGAGTTCTTCTAATAAAGGGGAGAAATTGGCGGAGATTATGTTGCTGATATGTTGCTGATTGGGAAGCACAATTTGATTCCTAAGTATGGAATAGTTTTCTCCTGCCACTGGAAGGGAAATTCCTTTTGGATGTTGTCTTTTAGAGGTTTGTCTATATTGATTCCCAGAATTTGTGACTTCTCTATATTTAACCTGTAGTATGATGCTTTACTAAACTGTTGGATTATTTCACATACTTCCCTCAATGAAGATAAGGGGTCAGTGAGTAATAATAAGACATCATCAGCGAATAAACTAATTTTATGTTGTCTATGTCCCGCAGAGATCCCTTTGATTTTATAATTTAGTCTGATAGATTCAGCAAATGGCTCCATAATTAATGTGAACAGTAGTGGCGATAAAGGGCACCCCTGGCGGGTACCATTTGTTATTTTGAAATTTTTTGAGAGGGTGCCATCAACTAAGACCTCTGCGGAAGGTGAGCTATATAGGGCCTGGATGGCTCTGAGGATATCTCCCCTAAAGCCAAACTTCTCCAAAGTGGCGAAGGCGAACCCCCAGTGGAGCCTATCAAAGGCTTTTTCTGCGTCCAAAGCCAGAATCAGGGACGGCATATGGTTCGCCTCCGCCACTGAAAGTAAATCAAGCACTCTCCTGGTCCCATCTGGTGCCTGCCTGCCCTTTGTAAAGCCCACTTGGTCGCTATGAATAATTTGTGGGAGGACACTTAGCAACCGCTGAGCTAAAATTTTTGAGTATAACTTTTTACGTCGCAGTTGAGCAAAGAGATGGGTCTGTAGTTTGCTGTAGAACTTAAGGGTTTACCTTGCTTGGGGATGGTGACTATGGTGGCCTTAAGCATTTCTTCTGGAAAAGTGCCACTATCGATGGCTTTATTGAATGTTTCTGAGAGATAAGGGGCCAGGTCCAGAGCGAAGTCTTTATAATATTCATTTGAAAAACCGTCTGGATCTGGAGCCTTGTGGGGTTTTAGAGATTTAACTGAAGTAAGAACTTCCGTAGGTGTTGTAGGGGTATTTAGTTTTCTAAGTTGTTCTTCTGTGATATGTGGGAGATTGATTTTTTCCAGGAAAGTGTTAATCAGGACATTGTCCGGTTGTGGTGTTAGTGGGTCGCTATGGAGATTGTAGAGTTTGGCATAGAAATGGCTAAACTCATCAGCAATGTCCTGGGGATGGGTTATTTTTGTTTCTGAACCATCTTGTTTTATAAGGAATGGTATTTTTGAAGCCGCTTGACGTTTTTTTGCGATTCTGGCCATCAATTTTGTGGGTTTATTGAATTCTGAGTAATAATTCATTTTTGACCGTTTAGACGTTTTGTCAAACTCTTCAATTAATGCTCTACGGAGACTGAGACGGAGGTTCATCAGTTCTTTATGGAGCGCTATTGTGGGGGAAGATTGCATAGTTTGCTCAAGCTTTGTGATTTGTAAAAGGTTGTTGGTTATTAGAGATGAGCGAGCACCAAAATACTCGGGTGCTCGTTACTCGGGACGAAATTATCGCGATGCTCGAGGGTTCGTTTCGAGTAACGAACCCCATTGAAGTCAATGGGCGACCGGAGCATTTTTGTATTTCGCCGATGCTCGCTAAGGTTTTCATGTGTGAAAATCTGGGCAATTCAAGAAAGTGATGGGAACGACACAGAAACGGATAGGGCAGGCGAGGGGCTACATGTTGGGCTGCATCTCAAGTTCACAGGTCCCACTATTAAGCCACAATACCGGCAAGAGTGGGCCCCCCCCCTCCCAACAACTTTTACTTCTGAAAAGCCCTCATTAGCAATGCACACCTTAGCTAAGCACCACACTACCTCCAACAAAGCACAATCACTGCCTGCATGACACTCCGCTGCCACTTCTCCTGGGTTACATGCTGCCCAACCCCCCTCCCCCCTGCACGACACAGTGTCCACAGCGCACACCAAACTGTCCCTGCCCAGCCTTCAGCTGCCCTCATGCCACGCCACCCTCATGTCTATTTATAAGTGCATCTGCCACAGGAAAAGCAGGCACACACTGCAGAGGGTTGGCACGGCTAGGCAGCGACCCTCTTTAAAAGGGGCGGGGAGATAGCCCACAATGCTGTACAGAAGCAATGAGAAATCCAATCCTGTGCCACCTCCATCTGGAGCTGCACACGTGGGCATAGCAATGGGGAACCTATGTGCCACACACTATTCATTCTGTCAAGGTGTCTGCACGCCTCAGTCAGACCGCGGTTTTTTATAAATAGTCACAGGCAGGTACAACTCCGCAATAGGAATTCCGTGTGCACCCACAGCATGGGTGGCTCCCTGGAACCCACCGGCGGTACATAAATATATCCCATTGCATTGCCCAACACAGCTGAGGTAGTAATGTCGTGCTTAATGCAGGTGGGCTTCGGCCCACACTGCATGGCCCAGTCAGACTGGAGTTCTTTTCAAGCGTACAGATGTAGTAAAAACTCTGTGTGCACCTACAGCATGGGTGGGTGCCAGGAAGCCACCGGCGGTACATAAATATATCCCATTGCATTGCCCAACACAGCTGAGGTAGTAATGTCGTGCTTAATGCAGGTGGGCTTCGGCCCACACTGCATGCCCCAGTCTGACTGGGGTTCTTTTCAATTGTACAGAATAGATGTAGTAAAAACTCCGTGTGCACCTACAGCATGGGTGGGTGCCAGGAAGCCACCGGCGGTACATAGAAATATCCCATTGCATTGCCCAACACAGCTGAGGTAGTAATGTCGTGCTTAATGCAGGTGGGCTTCGGCCCACACTGCATGCCCCAGTCTGACTGGGGTTCTTTACAAGTGGAAACAGATGCATTTATAATTCCCTGTGGACCCACAGCATGGGTGGGTGCCAGGAAGCCACCGGCGGTACATAGAAATATCCCATTGCATTGCCCAACACAGCTGAGGTAGTAATGTCGTGCTTAATGCAGGTGGGCTTCGGCCCACACTGTATGCCCCAGTCTGACTGGGGTTCTTTACAAGTGGAAACAGATGCATTTATAATTCCCTGTGGACCCACAGCATGGGTGGGTGCCAGGAAGCCACCGGCGGTACATAGAAATATCCCATTGCATTGCCCAACACAGCTGAGGTAGTAATGTCGTGCTTAATGCAGGTGGGCTTCGGCCCACACTGCATGCCCCAGTCTGACTGGGGTTCTTTTCAAGTGTACAGATGTAGTAAAAACTCTGTGTGCACCTACAGCATGGGTGGGTGCCAGGAAGCCACCGGCGGTACATAAATATATCCCATTGCATTGCCCAACACAGCTGAGGTAGTAATGTCGTGCTTAATGCAGGTGGGCTTCGGCCCACACTGCATGCCCCAGTCTGACTGGGGTTCTTTTCAAGTGTACAGAATAGATGTAGTAAAAACTCTGTGTGCACCTACAGCATGGGTGGCTCCCTGGAACCCACCGGCGGTACATAGAAATATCCCATTGCATTGCCCAACACAGCTGAGGTAGTAATGTCGTGCTTAATGCAGGTGGGTTTCGGCCCACACTGCATGCCCCAGTCAGATTGGGGTTCTTTATAAGTGGAAACAGATGCATTTATAATTCCCTGTGGACCCACAGCATGGGTGGGTGCCAGGAAGCCACCGGCGGTACATAGAAATATCCCATTGCATTGCCCAACACAGCTGAGGTAGTGATGTCGTGCTTAATGCAGGTGGGCTAAAAATTTATTTGATTACACTGTTGGCGAGGGCCCACAAAAATTGCTGTATCAACAGTACTAATGTACCTGAAAAAAATTGGCCATGGCCAACCAAGAGGGCAGTTGAAACCCATTAATCGCTTTGGTTAATGTGGCTTAAGTGGTAACTAGGCCTGGAGGCAGCCCAGTTTAACTAAAAATTGGTTCAAGTTAAAGTTCCAATCCGACGGCCCCTTTACCCTGCTGTGCCGGAGATAGGTGAGGAGCCTGCCACATCTCAAGATCCTGCGCCGCCGGCCGCTGTCACTCTATAGATCCCAGCCGGGAGCCCTGCAGCGCCAGAGGTAGGGGAAGTCCCCTGCCCTATTAGTAAATCCCGTGCTGCCGGCACCCGTCATCTCAAGAGCCCCAGCCGAGCTCATTACCAGTGCAACTGGCATCTCTGACGGACCCTCTCTGCTGCTGTGCAGGAGGCAAGTGAGGAGCCTGCCTCTTCTCAGGACCCTGCGCTGCCGCCCGCTGTCACCCCGAAGATCCCAGTCGGGAGCCTCGCAGTGCCAGAGGTAGGGGAAGTCCCTGCACTACTAGCAAGCCCTGTGCTGCCAGCGTCTGTCACCTCAAGGGCTTCAGACGAGCTCACTGCTGTACCGGAGCTGGGTGAAGTACCGCTGCTACTGTGTACTCCGAGCCCGCTCTGAGGATTCCCATCAAGCGCCCCCGTTCTGCCAGAGACTGTGGGGGGTCCTGCCTTGTCGTAAATTATTCCTCCGCTGTCCATCTCCACTCCGGAGAGTCAACCCGACCTCCACCACCTAGCAGAGAGCAGAGGTGCGAGCACAGCGTCTGTTAACCCCCTGGTCCCCACAGGAGATAAACCCAGGACACTGGACTGTTAACTCACCCTTGAACGGGGTGGAGAGAAGACCCCTCTTGCTCTCAACTACTTGCCTCATCACTTAACTGCAGAATTAGACGACAGCTTAACTCTGTGTTAACCCCTCACGCTCAGGCATTTCAGCAAGGAAGCGCGTCCATCAGAATATAAGAAAGCTCGGAGAGGTGCCTCTCCTAACCCGCGCCTGACTGCCATGACTCGCCGCAAGTCCGCAAAGCCTTCTCCTCAGCGTGTAGCTGATTTCTTTACGGCCCGCAGCAGCAGAAGAGGCCCGGCTCCCACACTCACAGCGTCACTGGACGACCCCTCCACCGAAGCTTGTGACACCCCGCGGAGTCAAAGATCTACATCGGACAGCCCAGGCTCCACCCGGGGAGATGCCTGTTCCCCTTCAAAGATGGGAAAGGTGAGTGATGCTGCAGCACCCACCACACACACCAGCTCCCACTCTCCTAAAGCAGCGCCCTACCTCGTGTCTACCTCAGGGAATGACATCTCTCCCTCAGTCAGCCCAGACAAAAGAAGACCTAGACTAGAATCAGCCGTCCAAACACTACTACCCCCATCAGGTAGTGCAGAATTAATCGATATGCTCCCTTCCTCAAACCAGCCCGTGTCGGAAGCATTTATAAAAGAAATGATGGTGGCATTAAGAAACTCTATGCGTGAGGACCTTAATTCTGTCTCATCACGCATTAGCGCCTCGATATCGGAGGTGGAGGAAAGAACCACTCACATTGAACGTAAGATGGAGGAATTAACCAATTCACACAACACACTCATAGACGCGCACTACTCACTAGAGGAAGACGTGTCCCAGATTAAAATAAAAATGGCGGATCTGGAGGACCGCAATAGACGGAACAACGTCAAATTCAGGGGCATCCCTGAAAAAATTAGCCCGACTGAGTTAAAAGACTTCTCAACACAATTAATGAAAAAAATGCTACCCTCCACCCCCTCTCAGGAACTCATTATTGACAGAGCTCACCGTCTACAAAAACCAAAATTCCTCCCTGACAACATCCCGCGCGATGTTATAGCGAGGATCCACTTCTACCACGTCAAAGAGGCCCTCATGTATGCCTCCCGCAAAGGGCTAGATCTCCCCTCTCAGTTCTCAAATATCCAACTATTTGCGGACTTATCGGCCGCCACCATCCAAGCCAGAAAGGCATTTATTCATGTAACCACCTCACTAAGAAGAGAAAAAATCCCATATAAATGGGGATACCCCACGAAATTAATTCTTCATAAAGAGGGATCAAATTTCATCATCAGCAATCCCGAAGACGGGGAAAAGATACTAACGTCCTGGGGCATTCACATCTCAGACAGACCTCAGGACAAAGCTGAAAAAAATCTACCGAGAAAACCCACCCCCCCCTCTGCCCGTTGAAATGTCTCCGCTCATAACACAGATTGGAGGTTCCTAATCGTCAGGCGAACTTTTCTCCCCCAGAAAATATGCAGGTTCCTGACCCTGCTAGAAGTACTCTGTTTTTGCTATGTTATTTCATGGTCCATCGGCTACGAAACTCCGAGCTTAGAAAAAGCTCTTTACCAGGACACTTGAACTAGTATTATTGGCCGACTGTTTATGTTATATTTGTTCCCATTTTCCCCCCTTACACCTCTCCCTCTAAAAGTGGTTCCACAACAGAAATTTGCAGCTTTCGCAACGCTTATCCAACCAATTCATGGCAATAAAAATATGCTCCCTCAATGTTAAAGGCCTAAACTCTCCTTTTAAAAGATCATCTGTCTGGAAAGATGCCCTTCAAAATAAGGTGGATATAATATGCCTCCAAGAGACGCATTTTGCGAGCTCAGCCCATCCCCAATTCTCCCACAAGAATTTTCCAAACATTTTCTTATCCTGTACGGAGAAGAAAAAAGCTGGCGTGTTGATTGCAGTCAAGGATACCATTAATGTTTCCCTCACGGAACAAGTTATAGACACCCACGGAAGGTTTATAGTATTAGTCGGTCTTTTCAATAATATCCAAATAACTCTGGTGAACATTTATGCACCAAACTCATCTCAAATTTCTTTTTTAAATAAAACTCTTAAGAAGATTAGAAAATCACATGTAGGTAAACTCATAATATGCGGCGATTTCAACATGGTCCCCGACAAACAACTAGACTCCACTAGCTTTTCAAACAGAAATTCCCCTATCCTGGACCCGTGGCTCCATAAAGAAGCACTCTATGACACCTTCAGATGCCTTAACGCATCCTCAAAGGAATTTACATACTATTCCCCCCGACACAGGTCCTTCTCTAGGATCGATCTGTTCTTAGTTGATAGGTGGACCCTCCCTGGTATTCTACATGCTGAAATAGGAGATACTACATGGTCGGACCACTCACCTATATATCTCTCACTCAGCGTAACTAATACTTCACCAGCTCCTAGAAATTGGAGAATCAGCCCCTCTCTCATCAGAATCCCCCAATATAATCAGGAGATCAGACAACACCTAGCTGAATACTTCTCAATTAATGCAAACCCAGACACTAATATATTCTCTACATGGTGCGCACACAAAGCGTTTATGCGAGGCATACTAATTAAAATTAGTTCACACCATAAAAAAAAAAACTACTTCATATAACCAATAGAGATGAGCGAACGTACTCGTCCGAGCTTGATATTCGTGCGAATATTAGGGTGTTCGGGATGCTCGTTACTCGAAACGAGCACCACGCGGTGTTCTGGTTACTTTCAGTTTCCTCTCTGAGACGTTAGCGCGCTTTTCTGGCCAATTGAAAGACAGGGAAGGCATTACAACTTCCCCCTGTGACGTTCAAGCCCTATACCACCCCCCTGCTGTGAGTGGCTGGGGCGATCAGATGTCACCCGAGTATAAAAATCGGCCCCTCCCGCGGCTCGCCACACATGCCTTGTGACTTAGCTGAGGGAAAGTGCTGCTGCTGGTGCTGCTTTAGGGAGAGCGTTAGGAGTCAGTGTAGGCTTCAAGAACCCCAACGGCCCTTCTCAGGGCCACATCTAGTACTGTGCAGTACTGTGTTAGCACAGTATTTTTTATTTTTTTTTGTCCAAAATTGGATCTGCAGAGCATTGCGCCCTGCAATAGGGACAGAAGTGGGGGTTAGGCAGGGAGAGTGTTAGGAGTTAGTGTAGGCTTCAAGAACCCCAACGGTCCTTTCTAGGGCCAGATCTAGTACTGTGCAGTACTGTCCAGGCTGCTGTTAGCAGTGTTGCATATTTTTTTTTTTTTCTCAAAACCGGCTGTGCAGAGCATTGCACCCGGCATTAATACTACAGGGATAGAATTGTGTAGGCAGGGCCAGAAGACATTTATTATTCATTGAATACATGCAGTGGGGTCTTCCCTTTGCTAAAAAGGACAAAAAATTATATTTGGCCAGCCTGTGTCAGTCCTAACTTGTCTCCGTGTACGTGTGTGCTGCGTGTACAACGTACAAAAATCAGACGCAACCAGCTACGCTTTACTGCAGTCTAGCGCCATTGTCTTTCCTGACTGGCAAATACCTGCTCTGCTAGAGTTAATAACTCTGCTACACTATACTTGTGTGACACTTTTTGAGGGCCACACCACAGATATTATTAAACTTCTTGTTCATTGAATACACGCAGTGGGGTCTTCCCTTTGCTAAAAAGGACAAAAAATTATATTTGGCCAGCCTGTGTCAGTCCTAACTTGTCTCCGTGTACGTGTGTGCTGCGTGTACAACGTACAAAAATCCGACGCAACCAGCTACGCTTTACTGCAGTCTAGCGCCATTGTCTTTCCTGACTGGCAAATACCTGCTCCGCTAGAGTTAATAACTCTGCTACACTATACTTGTGTGACACTTTTTGAGGGCCACACCACAGATATTAAAATTCTTGTTCATTGAATACACGCAGTGGGGTCTTCCCTTTGCTAAAAAGGACAAATAATTATATTTGGCCAGCCTGTGTCAGTCCTAACTTGTCTCCGTGTACGTGTGTGCTGCGTGTACAACATACAAAAATCCCACGCAACCAGCTACGCTTTACTGCAGTCTAGCGCCATTGTCTTTCCTGACTGGCAAATACCTGCTCTGCTAGAGTTAATAACTCTGCTACACTATACTTATGTGACACTTTTTGAGGGCCACACCACAGATATTAAACTTCTTGTTCATTGAATATACGCAGTGGGGTCTTCCCTTTGCAAAAAAGCGAAAACATTATATTTGGCCTGCAGGCTTGCACCAATTTATTTCCTGCCTGGGAAATCAAATCACTGGATACAGCATGATGAGGGGTAGGGGTAAGCCTAGAGGACGTGGACGTGGACGTGGCCGAGGACGCGTAGGCCCAAGTGAGGGTGTGGGCACAGGCCGAGCTCCTGATCCAGGTGTGTCGCAGCCGACTGCTGCGCGATTAGGAGAGAGGCACGTTTCTGGCGTCCCCACATTCATCGCCCAATTAATGGGTCCACGCGGGAGACGTTTATTAGAAAATGAGCAGTGTGAGCAGGTCCTGTCCTGGATGGCAGAAAGTGCTTCGAGCAACCTATCGTCCAGCCACAGTTCTGCGCCGTCCACTGCTGCAAATCCGAATCCTCTGTCTGCTGCTCCTCCTTCCTCCCAGCCTCCTCACTCCACTACAATGACACATGCTCAGGAGCGGGAAGACTCCCAGGAACTGTTCTCGGGCCCCTGCTCAGATTGGGCAGCAGTGGTTCCTCTCCCACCAGAGGAGTTTATCGTCACTGATGCCCAACCATTCGAAAGTTCCCGGGGTCCGGGGGAAGAGGCTGGGGACTTCCGCCAACTGTCTCAACAACTTTCTGTGGGTGAGGAGGACGATGACGATGAGACACAGTTGTCTTGCAGTGAGGTAGTAGTAAGGGCAGTAAGTCCAAGGGCGCAGCGCACAGAGGATTCGGAGGAAGAGCAGCAGGACGATGAGGTGACTGACCCCACCTGGTGTGCAACGCTTACTCAGGAGGACAGGTCTTCAGAGGGGGAGGCAAGGGCATCAGCAGGGCAGGTTGCAAGAGGCAGTGCGGTGGCCAGGGGTAGAGGCAGGGCCAGACCGAATAATCCACCAAGTGTTTCCCAAAGCACACCCTCGCGCCATGCCACCCTGCAGAGGCCGAGGTGCTCTAAGGTCTGGCAGTTTTTCACAGAGACACCTGACGACCGACGAACAGTGGTGTGCAACCTTTGTCGCGCCAAGATCAGCCGGGGAGCCACCACCAACAGCCTCACCACCACCAGCATGCGCAGACATATGATGGCCAAGCACCCCACAAGGTGGGACGAAGGCCGTTCACCGCCTCCGGTTTGCACCGCTGCCTCTCCCCCTGTGCCCCAACCTGCCACTGAGATCCAACCTCCCTCTCAGGACACAGGTACAACCGTCTCATGGCCTGCACCCACACCCTCACCTCCGCTGTCCTCGGCCCCATCCAGCAATGTCTCGCACCGCATAGTCCAGCCGTCGCTAGCGCAAGTGTTGGAGCGCAAGCGCAAGTACCCCGCCACGCACCCGCACGCTCAATCGTTAACCGTCCACATCGCCAAATTTATCAGCCTTGAGATGCTGCCGTATAGGGTTGTGGAAACGGAGTCCTTCAAAGCTATGATGGCGGCGGCGGCCCCGCGCTACTCAGTTCCCAGTCGCCACTACTTTTCCCGATGTGCCGTCCCAGCCCTGCACGACCACGTCTCCCGCAACATTGTACGCGCCCTCACCAATGCGGTTAGTGGCAAGGTCCACTTAACTACGGACACGTGGACAAGCACAGGCGGGCAGGGCCACTACATCTCCCTGACGGCACATTGGGTGAATTTAGTGGAGGCTGGGACAGAGTCAGAGCCTGGGACCGCTCACGTCCTACCCACCCCCAGAATTGCGGGCCCCAGCTCGGTGGTGGTATCTGCGGCGGTGTATGCCTCGTCCACTAAAGCACCCTCCTCCTCCTCCTCCTCCTCAACCTCTGTCTCGCAATCTAGATGTGTCAGCAGCAGCAGGACGTCGCCAGCAGTCGGTGTCGCGCGGTGTGGCAGCACAGCGGTGGGCAAGCGTCAGCAGGCCGTGCTGAAACTACTCAGCTTAGGAGATAGGAGGCACACGGCCCACGAACTGCTGCAGGGTCTGACAGAGCAGACCGACCGTTGGCTTGCGCCGCTGAGCCTCCAACCGGGCATGGTCGTGTGTGACAACGGCCGTAACCTTGTGGCGGCTCTGCAGCTCGGCAGCCTCACGCACGTGCCATGCCTGGCCCACGTCTTTAATTTGGTGGTTCAGCGCTTTCTGAAAAGCTACCCACGCTTGTCAGACCTGCTCAGAAAGGTGCGCCGGCTCTGCGCACATTTCCGCAAGTTCCACACGGACGCTGCCACCCTGCGCACCCTGCAACATCGCTTTAATCTGCCAGTGCACCGACTGCTGTGCGACGTGCCCACACGGTGGAACTCTACGCTCCACATGTTGGCTAGGCTCTATGAGCAGCGTAGAGTTATAGTGGAATACCAACTCCAACATGGGCGGCGCAGTGGGAGTCAGCCTCCTCAATTCTATTCAGAAGAGTGGGCCTGGTTGGCAGACATCTGCCAGGTCCTTCGAAACTTTGATCAGTCTACCCAGGTGGTGAGCGGTGATGCTGCAATCATTAGCGTCACCATTCCTCTGCTATGCATCTTGAGAAGTCCCCTGCAAACCATAAAGGCAGCCGCTTTGCGCTCGGAAACAGAGGCGGGGGAAGACAGTATGTCGCTGGATAGTCAGAGCACCCTCCTGTCTATATCTCAGCGCGTTCAGGAGGAGGAGGAGAAGGAGGATGAGGAGGATGAGGAGGAGGGGGAAGAGACAGCTTGGCCCACTGGTGACGGTACCCATGCTGCTTGCCTGTCATCATTTCAGCGTGTATGGCCTGAGGAGGAGGAGGAGGAGGAGGAGGAGGAGGAGGAGGAGGAGGAGGAGGATCCTGAAAGTGATCTTCCTAGTGCGGACAGCCATGTGTTGCGTACAGGTACCCTGGCACACATGGCTGACTTCATGTTTGGATGCCTTTCTCGTGACCCTCGCATTCAACGCATTCTGGCCACTACGGATTACTGGGTGTACACACTGCTATAAGGAGAACCTTCCCAGTCTCATTCCCAAAGAGGAAAGGGGTTCGAGAGTGTTGCTATACCACAGGACCCTGGCGGACAAGCTGATGGTAAAATTCCCATCCGACAGCGCTAGTGGCAGAAGGCGCAGTTCCGAGGGCCAGGTAGCAGGGGAGGTGCGTAGATCGAGCAGCATGTACAGCCCAGACAGTGCAACAGTCTTTAAGGGCCTGGCCAGCTTTATGGCTCCCCAGCAAGACTGTGTCACCGCTCCCCAGTGAAGGCTGAGTCGGTGGGAGCACTGTAAAAGGATGGTGAGGGAGTACGTAGCCGATCGCACGACCGTCCTCGGTGACGCCTCTGCCCCCTACAAATACTGGGTGTCGAAGTTGGACACGTGGCCTGAACTAGCGCTGTATGCCCTGGAGGTGCTTGCTTGTCCTACGGCTAGCGTCTTGTCAGAGAGGGTGTTTAGTGCGGCTGGGGGAATCATCACAGATAAGCGTACCCACCTGTCAACCGACAGTGCCGAGAGGCTAACACTCATCAAGATGAACAAAGCCTGGATTTCCCCAGACTTCTCTTCTCCACCAGCGGACAGCAGCGATACGTAAGCAATACGTAGGCTGCACCCGCGGATGGAAGCTATGTCCTCTCTCACCATCTAAAACGGGGACATTTCTGTTTCATCAATCTGTGTCTAATATTCCTCCTCCTCCTCCTGCTCCTCCTCCTGAAACCTCACGTAATCACGCTGAACGGGCAATTTTTCTTAGGGCCACAAGGCTCACTCATAATTTTTCTAAACAATTTTTAGATGTTTCAATGCTCTGAACAGTAGGAGACCTACAAGCACATGCTCACAAAAAACCCTCAGAGATACTAGAGGCCCTCCTCCCCCAGCACCCCCTCTCTATTGTACAGAAAGCCCATATTACGAAGACTATAGAGAAATTTCAGAGAACATTTAAATCAACTAGACCCAGGACCAGCTTTGAGGGAACCCTGGGGAAGAAGGAACTGAGCCAGAGGAAATTAGCCAAAATAAAGAAATGTTTCATTGCCCCAGTCACCCCTACTAAAACAGCTTTTCTCCTATCATGGGAAAGAGAACTGAATATTACCCTCACTCCAGAGGAAACGAAAGTCATCATAATAACAGCGTTTGGCCTCTCTCCTTGTGTGCTAACTCAGGAAAGCCATTATAAACTACTAGTACGATGGTATAGGACCCCACAGTGGCTACATGCATACAAATTGGCACCCCACAATAAATGCTGGAGATGCGACGCCAATGTTGGCTCCTATATACACATCTGGTGGGAATGCCCAATCATTACCCCTTATTGGAAAGATGTAGAGAGAGCCCTTCAAAACATCTTACCCAACTTTGTTCTCACAGCAGATATCATCTTCCTCTGGAGACTATCAACCAATTTTCACCCATTTAAAAATAAACTAACAGCACTACTGATATATACAGCAAAAACCTTGATCCCTCTTCTCTGGCTCCAGAAAACCCCTCCTACTCTAGATCAATGGAAAGAAAAAGTAGATCTAATTTGCAATCTAGAAGAGCTAGAGAGCTGGGCAAACAATAGACATGACAGGTTTGTGGAAATGTGGACCCCCTGGAAAGCATTGATCTGAGTCTCCTGTGGGGGTGGGGAACAGATACCAAGGCATCCGTGTACAGACACAAACATGGCGAGACCCGGGGTGGCGAACAAGTGAAAGTGACGGGAAACGCAGAGCAAGTACCATAACAAGATATAATGTCGCAAACCCGCCCCCACCCTCCCAATCTCAAACCTCCTTACCCCACACCCCCTGTATGTCTGTCTACCCGTGACCCCCCCTCAACTTCCCCACCCCCCCTGCTCCCTTGTCTTTGTACCATGCGTTACAAGCGTTAACCGATGTCTGTACCCAACACGCAATATCTTGAGTTAAATAAGAACGTGAACAATGGATGTACAGAATCACTTAGTATTAAGTAGTTAGTTAATTGCAAGACTATTTCAGGGATGTCCAGACAGTTAGTGTTCTAGCCAGAAACACATCCCCGGAAAATGCAACCACGCAACCTCTCTTGCTTTAGAAGTTAAGTTAGTTAAGACAACACTGTCTTTTTTGCCTATATACATGCAATCTCTCAAATGTATGTAACTAATAATAAAATCTAATAAAAATTGATTTAAAAAAAAAAAAGATTTCCTACACAGAATAAAATTGACCCCTTCAGATAAATGCTGGTGCTGTGACGTCCACACAGGAACGCTTACACATATATGGGTAGATTGTCCTAAGATTGAGAACTTCTGGAAGTGTATTACAGGTATTTTAAAATCTATCATGGGCAAATCTGTTCCCCTTACAAAGGAGCTTATCCTTATCTGGGCACCTTCAGGTTTCTTTTGCCCCAAACGTCACAATCTTATTACTCAGATGATAGTGGCAGCAAAACTAACTATCCCAACACACTGGAGGGATCAGGAACCTCCCACTATAGGGGAATGGATGGAGAAGCTTGACAAAATCTGCAGGATGCAGGAACTAGCTGCTTGAGAGAGCAGACAACACGCTAAGTACCTGCAGGTCTGGTCACCCTGGCTGCCTTACTGGAATAATAGATTTTTCCCGACTGGCTCTCAGAAGAACACCTCTCTAGTCTGAGAGAAATAGCAGATGTTGTGCGGAGATAGCCCCATCCTGCAAATTACATGTCCTATCTAAGGCTCAAGGGTGATAGACCTGGCATCCAATACTAAGCCTGACACCTAATCAGGGGGACACTCGGCTCGCTGGAGTCTCCCACTGACTCGGACCAGAGAACTTTTTCCTTTTGAAATCTGGGTGCGAGGTTTGGCCCTCCCGCCCAGTTACAGTAACTTCAGATGCAACGATAGCAACCACACTATGTATATAGTTGTTGATACCAAATTATTGTTGATATTTTTTTCAATGAAGATATGCTGTTTTATCATTTTTAGAGATGAGCGAACGTACTTGTCCGAGCTTGATGCTTGCTTGAGTATTAGGTTGCTCGAGATTCTCGTTACTCGAGACGAGAACCACGCGTTACTCGAGTCAATTCCATTTCCTTCCCTGCATGTTTTGCACCATTTTCTAGCCAATGGACATGCAGGGAAGGCATTACAACTTCCTCCTGTGACGTTCCAGCCCTATCCCACCCCCCTGCAGTGAGTGACTGGCGAGGTCAAGTGACCGCCGAGTATTTAATCGGTCCCGCCCACGGCTCTCCTCAGACACATGCTGGCAGAGATTAGGGAGGGTGCTGCTGGTGCTATAGTGAGAGTGTTGGCATCCTCAAGAACCCCAGCAGTCCTTCTTAGGGCCACATCTGACCGTGTGCATTACTGTGGTGGCTGCTGGGGGCAGTTTTGCACAAAATCTTTTTTTTTCTCATCTTGGGCTGTGCAGGCTATTACAGCTATAGCGTTCTCAGTCTGCAGACTATTATACAGAGTACAGGGGCAGTACTGGTGAGGCAGGGACAGTGGTAGTGTAGAATCCTGTCAACAAGTACCCCAACGCTCCTTCTTAGGGCTACCTGTGATGTCTACATTTTACTGCGTGACTGCTGGGAGTTGTACTGGCTCACTATTACCCAGCTAGGCCTTTTTGCCGCCTTTCATATAATTTTTTTCGTACTGCAGTGTGCGTAACATAACCGCTGTCAGCCTCCAATTGCAGGCCAATAATTGCCTAATTTTTCTCACCGCTCTGTGCGTCCTATCAACTTCACGCACAGCGGGCGGCGAAGCCCCTGATAGAGGGGCTTGACATAAACATGCTATATAGGCTGTATGTTGAAAAAAATTTGAAAAAAAACCTCCTTCTTAGGGCTACCTGTGACCGTGTGCATTATACTGCGTGCCCGCTGGGTGTTGTAGTAGCTCACTGTTACCCAGCTAGACCTTTTTGCAGCCTAGCGTATAATTTTTCGCGGACAGCAGTGTGCGTTACATAACCGCTGTCAGCCTCCAACTGCACGCCAATAATTGCTTAATTATTCAGACTGCTCTGTGTCTGCTCTATTCGTAATCCACCATGCTGAAGGGTAGGGGTAAGCCTAGAGGACATGGCCGTGGACGCGGGCAAGGACGCGGAGGTACAAGTGAGGGTGTGGGCACAGGCCGAGTTCCTGGTCCAGGTGAATCGCAGTGGACTGCTGCGGGATTAGGAGAGAGGCAAGTTTCTGGGGTCCCCAGCTTCATATCACAATTTTTGGGTCCACGTCGTAGACCTTTATTACAAACTGAGCAGTGTGAGCAGGTCCTGTTGTGGATGGCAGAAAATGCATCCAGCAATGTATCGACCACCCAGTCTTCTACGCTGTCCACTGCTGCAACTCTGAATCCTCTCGCTGCTGCTCCTCCTTTCCTCCCAGCCTCCTCACTCCATGAAAATGACACATTCTTATGAGCAAACAGACTCCCAGGAACTGTTCTTGGGCCCCTGCCTTGATTGGAAAAAAATGGTTCCTCTCAGCTGAGGAGTTTGTCGTGACCGATGCCCAACCTTTGGAAAGTTCGCGGGGTCCGGGTGATGAGGCTGGGGACTTCCGGCAACTGTCTCAAGAGCTTTCAGTGGGTGAGGAGTTCAATGATGAGGAGACACAGTTGTCTATCTGTGAGGTAGTAGTAAGGGCAGTAAGTCCGAGGGAGGAGCGCACAGAGGATTCAGAGAAAGAGCCGCTGGACGATGAGGTGATTGACCCCACCTTGTTTGCTAAGCCAACTAAGGACGGGTCTTCAGAGGGGGAGGCAAGTGCAGAAGCAGGACAGGTTGGAAAAGGCAGTGGGGTGGCCAGGGGTAGAGGCAGGGCCAGAGCGAAGACTCCCCCAACTGTTTCCCAAAGCACCCCTTCGCACCAAACCACCCAAAGAGTCCTAGGTGTTCAAAGGTGTGGATGTTTTTCAGCGAGAGCGTAGACGACCAACGAACTGTGGTGTGCAATCTGTGTCGCGCCAAGATCAGCCAGGGAGCCACCAGTACCAGCCTCACCACCACCAGCATGCGCAGGTATATGATGGCCAAGCACCCCACAAGGTGGGACGAAGGCTGTTCACCGTCTCCGGGTCGCACCACTGCCTCTCCCCCTGTGCCCCAACCTGCCACTCATATCCAACCCCCCTCTCAGGACACAGGCACGAGCGCCTACCGGCCTGCACCCTCACCCTCACCTCCGCTGTCCTCAGCCCCATCCAGCAATGTCTCTCAGCGCAGCATCCAGCTGTCGCTAGCGCAAGCCTTGGAGCACAAGAGCAAATACGCCATCACGCACCCACACGCTCAAGCTTTAAATGTGCACATTGCCAAATTGATCAGCCTGGAGATGCTTTCATACAGGCTTGTGGAAATGGAGGCTTTCAAAAACATGATGGTGGCGGCGGTCCCATGCTACTCGCTCCCCAGTCGCCACTATTTTTCCCAGTGTGCCATCCCAGCCGTACACCAGCACGTCTCCCGCAACATTAATCGTGCCCTCACCAATGCGGTTACTGGGAAGGTCCACTTAACCACGGACACATGGACAAGTACTGGTGGGCAGGGCCACTATATCTCCCTGATGGCACATTGGGTGAATTTGGTGGAGGCTGGGACCGAGTCAGAGCCTGGGACCGCACACGTTCTACCCACACCCAAAATAGTGGGTCCTTCCTCGGTTCTGGTATCTGCGGCGGTCTATGCCACCTCGTCTAAACCCTCCCCCTCCTCATCCTCCTACGCAACCTCTACCTCTCAATTAAGAAAAGTGAGCAGCACGTCACCAGCAGTCGGTGTGGCCATGCTGAAATTACTCAGCCTAGGTGACAAGAGGCACATGGCCCTCGAGCTGTTGCAGGGTCAGACCGACCTCTGGCTTTCGCCGCTGAGCCTCCAACCGGGCATGGTTGTGTGTGACAACGGCCGTAACCTGGTGGTGGCAAGTCCACTATGGACACTGCCACCCTGAGGACACTGCAACATCGGTTTAGTCTGCCAGAGCACAGGCTGCTGTGCGACGTGCCCACACGGTGAAATTCTACGCTGCACATGTTGGCCAGGCTCTATGAGCAGCGTAGAGCAATAGTGGAATACCAACTCCAACATGGGCGGCGTAGTGGGAGTCAGCCTCCCCAATTCTTTACCGAGGAGTGGGCCTGGATGGCAGACATCTGCCAGGTCCTCGGAAACTTTGAGGAGTCTACCCAGATGGTGAGCGGCGATGCTGCAATCATTAGCGTCACCATTTCTCTGCTATGCCTGCTGAGAAGTTCGCTGCAAAGCATAAAGGCTTACGTTTTGCGTTCGGAACAGGAGACGGGGAAAAGAGTATGTTGCTTGATAGTCAGAGCATCCTCATGTCTATATCTCAGCGCGTTTTGGAGGAGGAGGGGGAGTTGGAGTAGGAGGAGGAGGGGGAAGAGACAGCTAGGCCCACTGCAGAGGGTACCCATGCTGCTGGCCTGCTATCTGTTCAGCGTGTATGGCCTGTGGACGACGATGAGGAGGATGGGGAGGATCCTGAAAGTGATCTTCCTAGTGAGGACAGCCATGTCTACCGTACTGGCACCCTGGCACACATGGCTGACTTCATGTTAGGCTGCCTTTCTTGTGACCCTTGCGTTACACACATTCTGGCCACTATGGATTACTGGGTGTACACCCTTCTCGACCCCCGTTACAAGGAGAACCTTTCCACTCTCATTCCTGAAGAGGAAAGGGGTTCGAGAGTGATGCAATACCACAGGGCCCTGGTGGACAAACTGATGGTAAACTTCCCATCTGACAGTGCTAGCGGCAGAAGGCGCAGTTCCGAGGGCCAAGTAGCAGGGGAGGTGCGGAGATCAGGCAGCATGTTCAGCGCAGGCAGGGGAACACTCTCCAAGGCCTTTGTCAGCTTTATGGCTCCCCAGCAAGACTGCATCACCACTCCCCAGTCAAGGCTGAGTTGGAGGGAGCACTGTAAAAAGATGGTGAGGGAGTACGTAGCCGATTGTACCACCGTCCTCCGTGATGCCTCAGCTCCATACAACTATTGGGTGTCAAAGCTGGACACGTGGAACGAACTTGCAGTGTATGCCCTGGAGGTGCTTGCTTGTCAGAGAGGGCGTTTAGTGCAGCTGGGGGAATCAGCACGGACAAGCGTACCCGCCTGTCAACTGTCAGTGCTGACATGCTTACACTCATAAAGATGAACAAAGCCTGGATTTCCCCAGACTTCTCTTCTCCACCAGCAGAGAGCAGTGGAACCTAAAGAATCTTTTCGCTGCAACCGCAGATAAAAGCATTCTTCTGTATCACCAGGAAAATGGGGCATTTAGCTTCTCAATCTGTCTCTAATAGTCCTCTTCCTCCCACTCCTCCTCCTGAAACAACATGTCATCACGCTGAACTGCCAATTTTTTTTGCGGCTCAAAAAGGCTCATCTAACAATTTTTTTACACCAACACCCTCAGCAATCGTGGGCATAAAGCGGACTTCGATGCTAGTACAGCTGTGAATGTCTTATTTAATTATTTGCGGTTGCTTTCACCGCTCCAAAGTGCCTATACTGCTGCTACATAACTGTTACTGGGGTCTGCCTATTCTTCTGCCACATAAATGTTACAGGGGTCTGCTTATACTGCTGCCACTTAAATGTCACAGGAGTCTGCCTATACTTCTGCTACAAGAATGTTACTGGGGTCTGCCTATACTTCTGCCACGTAAATGTTACAGAGGGTCTGTGTATACTTCTGCTACAAAAATGGTACTGGGTTCTGCCTATGCTTTTGCTACAGAAATGTTACTTGGGTCTGCTTATACTGCGGCGACAGACATGTTACTGGGGTCTGCCTTTAATTCTACAGAAATGGTACTGGGGTCTGCCTATACTGCTGCTACAAAAATGTTACAGGGGTCTGCCTATGCTTCTGCTACATAAATGTTTCAGGGGTCTGCTTATACTGCTGCTACAGGAATGTTACAAGGGTCTGCCTATACTGCTGCTATAGAAACATTACTGGTGTCTGCCTATACTGTTACTACAGAAATGTTGCAAATACTGGGCTCTGCCTGTACTGCTGCTACTAAAATGTTACTGTGGTTCTGCCTATACTTCTGGCATGTAAATTTTACAGGGGTCTGCCTATACTTCTGCTGCAGAAATGTTACAGGGGTCTGCCTATACTTCTGCTAATGAAATGTTACTGGAGTCTCCCTAGACTTCTGCAACATAACTGTTACTGGGGTCAGCTTATACCTTTGCTACAGGAGTATTACAGGGATCTGTGTATACTATGGGTGCACTAAGTCTTCCCATCACGGTGTTCTACCTATCTGCCCCCCAAAAAACCCCAGACCAACTAGGGTATGGCGTGTGGGCCGCAGCCAACATGTATTTCCTCTCACAGAACCTCAGCTATCCGGGGCACTGCAATGGGATTTCATTATGTACCGTCTGTGTGTTCCTACTAGCCACCCATGCTGTGGGTGCACACAGACTTGCCATAGCGGAGTTGTACCTGCCTGGCACTTTAAAAAAAAAAAACAGAATGGCTAGGGCATGCATGTGGGCCGCAGCCAACATGTATTTCCTCTCACGTAACCTCAGCTATCTGGGGCACTGCAATGGGATTTCTTTATGTACCGTCTGTGTTCCTGCTACCCACCCATGCTGTGGGTGAGCACAGACTTGCCATAGCGGAGTTGTACCTATCTGTCCCCAAAACACTAACAAACTTGGGAAGGGTGCAAAGTGCAGATGGTGTACCCCTTGCGTTGTCGATGAGGCATCCGACACCCAAACAGAATGAGTAGTGTGTGGACACATGGAGTCCCTATTGGTATGTTACTCGCAGCACCTTGGGCCACACAAGGAGTCTGCTGGGACAGAGGCTGACCCAGGGCCCGCTCACATACTTCACACACCGAGTATTGCTGCATTGTGAAGATGTGTAGAAGTGCTGGGCTGGCAGCGGACTCCTCTTTATGCCCACATTTGCAGCTCCTGACGGAGGTGGCAAAGGATTGGAATGAAGATGGAACGTCAATCTATTATTGATTCTCAACAGCATTGTGGGCTTTCGCCCCCACCACCACCACCTTTTGAAGAGGGTCGCTGCCTGGCCCTGCCAACCCTCTGCAGTGTGTGCCTCCGGTTCCTGCTCATGGCAGATGCAATTATAAATAGCCATGAGGGTGGTGTGGCTATGAGGCCAGCGTGTGGCATGAGGACAGCTGAAGGCTGCGCAGGGACACTTTTGTGTGCGCTGCGGACGCAGAGTCGTGCGGAGTGGGTTGGGCAGCATGTAACCCAGGAGAAGAGGCAATGGTGTGTCCCACAGGCAGTGATTGTGCTGGGTTGGAGGTAGTGTGGTGCTTAGCTAAGGTGTGCCTTGCTAATGAGGGTTTGTCCGAAGTAAAAATTGTTGGGGGGGGGGCACTCTTGCCGCTATTGTGGCTTAATAGTGAGACCTGGGAACCTGAGATGCAGCCCTGCATGTTGCCCCTCGCCTGCCCTATCCATTTCTGTGTTGTTTCCATCACTTTTGTAGGTTTTGCAGATTTTCACAATTGAAAACCTTAGCGAGCATCAGTCATATACAAAAATCCTCGAGTCGCCCATTGACTTCAATGGGGTTCGTTACTCAAAACGAACTCTCAAGCATCGCGAAAAGCTCGACTCGAGCAACGAGCACTAGAGCATTTTGGTGCTCGCTCATCTCTAGAACTAACGCGATAAAGCTATATCACAGGCTGGCCGATGGTGAGACGATAAATTATTATGATTTCACTAGTCTATATCCTTTCGTCAACAGTCAGTTTTTTATTTGAGAATCCAGGTTTTCTCTATCACCCTGAAATTGTATCCAGGGCATCCAGAGGGCAGTAAAGTCGTCTCTAGAGCCATTTTCCCAGGCCAGTATCTCTTCAAATCTATAAATTTGTGATAACCTCTCTATCCACTGTGAGATTTGGGGAGTGTCTTCTTTCTGCCAGAAAAGAGGGATCAGCAGTTTGGCTGCTGTAAGAAGGGTAGTCGTTAAGTTTTTGTGGGATGGTTTAAATTGACTTGTAGGTAGCCAGATGAGGATCTCCTCTGGTTTGAAGGAGTATTTTGTGTGGCAGATCTTGTTAATAAGATTGTTTTATTCTAGTGCAATGCCACCAGATGTGTAGGGCAGTTCCCCTCTCTTTCCCACATCTCCAGCAGGTGTCAGAAGACTCCGGATTCATTTTAGTGGATGCGACAGGGATTCTATACCATCTAGTTAGGGTTTTATATGAGTTCTCTTGGACACGGACACATCTAGAGAACCCGTGTGAGTTTTTTAAGATTCTGAGGGTCTCTTCTCTACCCAGGGTTAAGTCCAATTCTCTCTCCCACTCCCTAAGGAACCATGGTTTTTCAGAAGCGGACTGTAGGAGAAGGCCCTTATAGAGTTGGGTAACCAACTTCTTTGGCGGGAGGGAATCGTGATGTAAGTCTCGAACCAGAGGGGCTCCCTCAGGCCTCCGGGGTTAGTTGACTGGTATCGCCTCAGGGAGTGGAAAAGGCCCGCCCTGCTCAGGAAGTCAAGAGGGAGCTGTGGTAGAAGAGTGTCCAATTGCGCCTGGTTGGTTAGTTTAGAACCCTTGAGAATGTCGTGGATTATAAGGTCACCGAGTTTGTCCCATACCCCTTCAGTTCTAAGTGGTTTGTTTGCCAGGATGGCCGGTATCAAAGCGACCGGTGTCATTGGGGGGAGGGAATTTTCTCCTGATGTCCCCGATCTCACCAGTCTCAGTATTTTTATTGTGCACTTCGTGATCGGGCTAAGGTATGTGTGTTTAACAAGAGGGGGCCCATTAATCCAGAGCAGTGCTTGGTTGCCCCTGCCTAGCATCTCTTTTTCCATGTCCAGTGAGGGGGTAGATGCTCTTCTGTCTATCAGGGAGATCCATCTGGCGATATGTATCGCCCTGTGGTAAAGCTGGAGATTCGGGAGCCCCGCACCTCCCAGGGGGCG
The DNA here is from genome assembly GCF_035609145.1 of Eleutherodactylus coqui. Lineage (NCBI taxonomy): Eukaryota > Metazoa > Chordata > Amphibia > Anura > Eleutherodactylidae > Eleutherodactylus > Eleutherodactylus coqui. Next base: position 113,764,322 of record NC_089842.1, on the reverse strand, counting down.
TTTTTGAGTGAGGATAGAGAATGCTAACCGTGGTTTGTTCCCATCCCATATAAATTGCCTGAAGAGTTTATGTAGGTGTGTGAAGAAAAAGCTAGGTATCTCTATTGGGACCGAGTGCAGAATATAAATTATTTGGGGAAGAATATAAGTGGAGATGAGGTTCTTTCTGCCCAGCCATGAGATCAGTGGTATGTTGAATTGTGTGAGTTGGGTTTTCACTAGAGATGAGCGAGCACCAAAATGCTCGGGTGCTCGTTACTCGGGACGAAATTTTCGCAATGCTCGAGTGTTCGTTTCGAGTAACGAACCCCATTGAAGTCAATGGGCGACCCGAGCATTTTTGTATATCGCCGATGCTCGCTAAGGTTTTCGTTTGTGAAAATCTGGGCAATTCTACAAAGTGATGGGAACGACACAGCAGCTGATAGGGCAGGCGAGGGGCTACATGGTGGGCTGCATCTCAAGTTCCCAGGTCCCACTATTAAGCCACAATAGCGGCAAGAGTGGGCCCCCCCCCCCGCACTGTCAGCGTAAAGATCATTCTCCTCTGCCATAGCTGTAACAGCTGTGGCAGAGAAGAACGATGTTTGCCCATTGAATTCAATGGAGCCAGCAATACAGCAGGTTCCACTGAATGCAATGGGCTGCCGGCGATCGCAGGATGAATTGTCTTGAAGGGGTTAAATATATAACCCCTTCCCTGCAATTCATCCAGAAATGTGTTACAATAAAAATATATACCGGTGTATAAGGCGACGGGGCGTATAAGACGACCCCCCAACTGTCACCTTATACGCCGGCAATACAGTGGAGCAAAGAATAAAAATCATTACTTACTTCTTCTGACGTTCTGCGGCGCTCCTGCAGGCTGTTGCTCCCTCCTGGTCCACGGCAGAGTATTGCTTTCTCTACGAAGGGCTTGAAATCCCCGCCTCCAGAAACACAGCCAATCACAGCCATTCAATGACATCATTGTCATTGGCTGTGATTGGCTGAAGGCACGTGTGTTTCTGGAGGCGGGGATTTAAAGCCCTTCGTAGAGAAATCAATGCTCTGCCAGGAACCAGGAGGGAGTGAGAACCTGCAGGAGCACCGCAGGACGTCTGAAGAAGTAAGTAATGCTTTTTATTCTTTGCTCCACTGTATTGCCGGCGTATAAGGTGACAGTTGGGGGGTCGTCTTATACGCCCGTCACCTTATACGCTGGTATATATTTTTATTGTAACACATTTCTGGATGAATCGCAGGGAAGGGCTTATATATTTAAGCCCTTCCCGACAATTCATCCCCGCGCTCGCCGGCAGCCCATTGCTTTCAGTGGAACCTGCTGTATTGCTGGCTCCATTGAATTCAATGGGCAAACATCGTTCTTCTCTATGTTCTCAATGGGGTCGGCGCTGCTGCCGCCGGCCCTATTGAGCGCATATAGAGAAGATTTATGGCCTTAAGAAGGACCGTTGGGGTTCTTGAAACCTAAAATACTCCTAACACTCTCCCTATAGCAGCTCCAACACGATAGCACTTTCCCTGAACTAATGTCAGAATGCATCCGTAGCGAGCCGCGGGAGGGGCAGATTTCAGTACTCGGGTGACACCTAATCTCGCCAGCCACTCACTGCAGGGGGGTGGTATAGGGCTTGAACGTTGCAGGGGGAAGTTGTAATGCCTTCCCTGTCTTTCTATTGGCCAGAAAAGCGCGCTAACGTCTCAGAGATGAAAGTGAAAGTAACTCGAACACCGCGTGGTGCTCGTTACGAGTAACGAGCATCTCGAACACCCTAATACTCGAACGAGTATCAAGCTCGGACGAGTATGCTCGCTCATCTCTAGTGGTGGGAGAAAGACAACTTGTGTCTACTGTCAAATTTACTTTTGAGTTTGGGAGACATGACATGGCTTCTAAAGACGCTGCAAGGAGGAGTGGCCTGCACGAGTCAAGCCTCGCAAGACTACTCTCCATACACACCCAGCCCATCTTATCTTCTCGTAGAAGCCAATTCCTAGTTTGGTTCAGGAGAGAAGCTTTAAAATATTTTGCTATATCTGGGATGTCCGCTCCGCCTCTAGACCGCCGCATTGCCAAAATAGACAATGCCAAGCGAGGCTTCCCCCCCCCCCCCAAATGTAATCCGACAATTGTTTTTGAATTTTAGATAACGTGGCCTTTGAAGTGACGATCGGCAGGACTCTGAATAAATATTAAATTTTGGGAAGGAGTTTCATTTTGTACGTCATGATTCTGCCGTACCATGTTAAATTGAGCTTAGCTAGACGCTCTATCTCCTTCTGTATAGAGTCTAACAGCAGGGGGTAGTTAATTTTTTCTAGATCGCTCGTATTGGGGGATAGGTGAATTTCCAGATACGGGAGGTTACTCTTTCTCCATTCAAATGGGAACTCCTTTTTTATTGCCTCTCTCAGGTCCCCTGGCACATTCACTCCCATGATCATGGATTTGTTTATATTTAGTTTGTATTGCGAAACCTCACTAAAGTTTTGTAGAATTTGTTGGGCGGCTCTCAAGGAACCTAGCGGGTGTGACAAGGTAAGGATTACATCGTCCGCGAAAAGTCCAATTTTGTGCTGACGAAGATTTAGTGGGATCCCTCTAACTTCGGGTGATGACCTGATACTTTCCGCCAGTGGCTCGACCGTGAGGACATATAGGATAGGGGACAACGGGCAGCCCTGTCTTGTGCCTTTTGTTATTTTAAAGGGCTCCGACAGTATTCCATCTACCAGCGTTCTGGCCGATGGCGCAGAATACAGGGCGCGGACGGCTCGTAACAACCCCTCTCCCATGCCAAATTTCTCCAAGGTTTTAAATGCGTACTCCCAATGAACACGATCGAATGCCTTTTCGGCGTCGAGTGCGAGCATAACCGCGGGTGAGCGGGAGGATTTCAAGGAGTGCAGGAGGTTTATTATCTTACGCGTGCCGTCCGAGGCCTGCCTCCCCTTCACGAAACCGACCTGGTCAGAGTGAATGATTTCTGGGAGGATTTTCAGGAGTCTCCTTGCAAGGGTTTTGGAGTATATCTTACCGTCAGTATTTAATAATGAGATTGGTCTAAAATTTGAGGGATCATCGGGAGACATCGGTAGAACCACTATAGTTGCTTGGAGATATTCTCCTGGGAATAAGCCACGTTGCATAGCTATGTTAAAGTTCCTTACTAGATATGAGGACAGTGATCCCTGGAATAATTTATAGTATTCGGCCGAAAAGCCGTCGGGGCCTGGAGCTTTTTGATTTTTCATAGTTGAAATTGTATCTGCGACCTCTGCCACCGACATCTCTTTATCGAGTTCTTCCGCTTGCGAGGTGGACATTTTTGGTAGGTTTAACTTACTTTGAAATTCCTCTATCGCGGCGCTCTTTGGTTGTTCTGTGGAGGGATCGTCTTTCAAATTGTACAGGTCACTGTAATACGAACAAAATTTTTCTGCGATTTTTTTGGGGGTGGGATATTTTAAACTCTTTCTTTTTTGAGTTCCACATGAAAGGGATACTAGCTCTAATTGTCCTTTTTTTAACTAGGTTAGCCATCCACTTTGACGGTTTATTTAACGAGGAGTAAATATTGGCCCTCCGTGCAGTAATTTCTTTATCAAAATCACTTTGTAAAATATTCCGTAGCTCAAGTCGTGCTTTATGTAATTTGTCGTGAATGAGCGTAGACGGAGCTGTTTGCAATTCGTTTTCTAAGAGTTGGATATTAGACACTAGGAACTCTGTTTTTTTGAGCCTCATTCTTTTATACCTGGTGCCCAACTTTATGAGGACCCCCCGTATAAAAGCCTTATGGGCATTCCATAGAACACTAGGATCTATATCTGGAGTAAAAAAACAAATGGAATGTGCGCCACAAGGTCCTGTTGTTCCTTTCTGAAGTCACCAATCTCAAATCCCCTAAACATAGGGAGAGCTGCAGGGTGAAAAAGGGGTTCCCAGTAGAGAGCCCCCAAAAACAAGAAAACAATACACAGTTAAAAAAAACTCTGCGCTGCCCGAGATGGTGAGAATAAAAAGATTTTTTTGTCTCTATTTTTTAAAAGAAGGTGGTAAACAAACACTTACTTTTTAGGAGGGGGGTATGTGATGCAGAATCCCCCTCCTTGTAGTGAAGACTCCAAATGATTAAACCAATCTTCATACGACCAATATATAAGAAAGATTCTTCACAGGTTTATTAATCCTTCTCAAAACACAACTGCCGTATGTGTAAAACACACACGTGTAGAGCAGACCAACACAAATGCCGTACGTGTGCCACACACACGTGTAAAGCGGACAACGCGTTTCAGTACCTCCACGGTACCTTTCTCAAGTCCAGTGAGAAAGGTACCGTGGAGGTACTGAAACGCGTTGTCCGCTTTACACGTGTGTGTGGCACACGTACGGCATTTGTGTTGGTCTGCTCTACACGTGTGTGTTTTACACATACAGCAGTTATGTTTTGAGAAGGATTAATAAACCTGTGAAGAATCTTTCTTATATATTGGTCGTATGAAGATTGGTTTAATCATTTGGAGTCTTCACTACAAGGAGGGGGATTCTGCATCACATACCCCCCTCCTAAAAAGTAAGTGTTTGTTTACCACCTTCTTTTAAAAAATAGAGACAAAAAAATCTTTTTATTCTCACACCATCTCGGGCAGCGCAGAGTTTTTTTTAACTGTGTATTGTTTTCTATATCTGGAGTGTCGTTTAGTGCAAAGAATTCTTCTAGGTTGTTTTTTATTTCTTTTTTATATTCAGGAATTTTCATTAAGTATTAGAGATGAGCGAACGTACTCGTCCGAGCTTGATGCTCGGGCGAATATTAGGGTGTTCGGGATGTTCGTTATTCGTAACGAACACCACACGATGTTCGGATGTTCGGGTTACTTTAACTTTCTTCCCTGAGAAATCATTTCTATATGCGCTCAATGGGGCCGGCGGCAGCAGCGCCAACCCCATTGAGAACATATAGAAGACAAATCCTTCTTCTCTGCCACAGCTGTAACAGCTGTGAAAGAGAAGAACGATGTTAGCCCATTGAATTCAATGGAGCCGTCAATACAGCCGACTCCACTGAATGCAATGGGCTGCCGGCGATCGCGGGATGAATTGTCGGAAAGGGGTTAAATATATAAGCCCTTTCCTGCAATTCATCCAGAAATGTGTAAAAATAAAAAATATATATATACTCACCTGGTGCCGACAGACGGAGTTCAGCGCGGCAGGCTGCAGTTCTCCTGAACTGCTCTTAACAGCTGTTAGTAGTATTCAGCAGCCGGGGATTTAAAATCCCCGCCTGCTGAATAAGATGCCTCTGAATGGTCACAGCCTGACCAATCAGAGGCCAGCCCTCACTCACACCCATTCATGAATTCATGAATGGGTGAGTGAGGGCTGCCTCTGATTGGCTCAGGGGCACTCTCCTGCCCCTGAGCCAATCAGAGGCAGCCCTCACTCACCCATTCATGAATTCATGAATGGGTGTGAGTGAGGGCTGGCCTCTGATTGGTCAGGCTGTGACCATTCAGAGGCATCTTATTCAGCAGGCGGGGATTTTAAATCCCCGGCTGCTGAATACTACTCACAGCTGTTCAGAGCAGTTCAGGAGAACTGCAGCCTGCCGCGCTGAACTCCGTCTGTCGGCACCAGGTGAGTATATATATATTTTTTATTTTTACACATTTCTGGATGAATTGCAGGAAAGGGCTTATATATTTAACCCCTTTCCGACAATTCATCCCGCGATCGCCGGCAGCCCATTGCATTCAGTGGAGTCGGCTGTATTGACGGCTCCATTGAATTCAATGGGCTAACATCGTTCTTCTCTGCCACAGCTGTTACAGCTGTGGCAGAGGAGAACTTGCTGTGTCGTTCCCATCATTTTCTTGAATTGCCAAGATTTTCACACATGAAAACCTTAGCGAGCATCGGCGAAATACAAAAATGTTCCGGTCGCCCATTGACTTCAATGGGGTTCGTTATTCAAAACGAACACCCGAACATCGCGGGAAGTTCGTTTCGAATAACGCGAACCCGAACATTTTGGTGTTCGCTCATCTTTATTAAGTATGTGTTATTTTTTCACGATCTGGCCACTTGACGGGAGCCACCCAAGGCTATTGTTGTTATTATCGGAGCATGGTCCGACCATGTGGCCGTACCGATTTCCGCTTTTGCCACTGAGGTAATTAGTTGCTTGTCGACTAAGCACAAGTCAATACGGGAGAACGTTTTGTGTCGCGGCGAGTAAAATGTATACTCCCTTGACGATGCATTAAGACAACGGAACGTATCCAGGAGAGCATTCCTCCGAAGCCAATGGCTAAGAGAGGCGACCCTCCTCGGGGAATGGTGGGTGGAGTCAATGCCACTCTCCGGTATCAGATTAAAGTCCCCGCAAAAGATCAGAGGACCCCTTGCCATTTTAGAAACCTTTTTCATGAGCCTGTTCAAAAAGTGTATTTGTTTTGCATTTGGGGCATAAATATTAATTAATGTAATTTGTGTTCCATTCAGAGAGCCCACTAGAACTATATATCAACCTTTGGAGTCGCATAATTGTTTTTCAACATTGAACGATATGGAATCTCTGACTGCAACCAAAACGCCTGCTTGTTTCTTTGGGGCGCACGCGTATGTAATATGGGGAAATCTCTTATGTGTCATGCGTGAACAGTCTGTGTCAAGTAAATGTGTCTCTTGGATACATACAACGTCTGTGCTGCATCTGAGAGCCTCTTTCCATACGGAGCTTCTCTTATGTGGGGAGTTCACCCCGTTGGCATTCAGCGACAGTATTTTCAGCGCCATTTCTGTTGAAACGGCATAGCGGAGCTAGGAGCAGGGAAACCCAAGTAGTGAGCAATGCCTGTTGAAACAAAACTACAAACAGAACGGAAAAAACATATTTTGGTTATGCAGAAATACATGCATCTGAGAGGTGTGCATTTAAAATGCAGGGACACGCTGCATGTGAAGTGAAAACAGCAAGACATACTGAAGTAAAATAGGCAAGCAAGTGCTTGCGGTCTCATTTAGGGGGATGAAAGTTCGCAGGAGTGTGTGTGTGTACGACCTTCACACCTGCGGATCCGTATTACGGTAGGGCTTAATGGGTAAGTACTAGAGATGAGCGAGCGTACTCGGAAAAGCACTACTCGCTCGAGTAATTTGCTTTATCCGAGTATCGCTGTGCTCGTCCCTGAAGATTCGGGTGCCGGCACGGAGCGGGGAGCTGCAGGGGAGAGCGGGGAGGAACGGAGGGGAGATCTTTCTCTCCCTCTCTCCCGCTCGCTCTCCCCTGCTCCCCGCTGCGACTCACCTGTCAGCCGCAGCGGCACCCAAATCTTCAGGGACGAGCACAGCGATACTCGGATAAAGCAAATTACTCGAGCGAGTAGTGCTTTTCCGAGTACGCTCGCTCATCTCTAGTAAGTACACAAGTCCTGTATATCCACGCGGAATAGGACGATTAGGAATTTCTCACCCGGGTTCCTCCAGGGCGGCTTTCTGCGTGGGTGGGCAAGGAGTCATTTATCTTGATACCCCACACTTTCAAAGTAGCTTTAGCTGAAGCTGGATCATGGAAAATGTGTAGGGAGTTCTCTCTTGTTACGATAATTTTTGTGGGAAAACCCCACCTGTATGGGATCTTCGCCTCTCTCAAGGCTAATGTAATGACTGCAAAGTTGCGCCTCACCTCCATGGTGGCTTGAGAAAGATCGATAAATAAACGTATCTCTGAGTAAGGGCTCGGCAAAACTTTCAGTTTCCTTGCGGCGTTCATAAGAGCCTCTTTTGTGCTGTAATAGTGGATACACACTATAATGTCTCTTGGACTATTTTCTTTCAAGAATTTTGGTAGTGGTAATCTGTGCGCTCTATCTATCTTGAGCTCGTGTTCGGGAATGTTTGGTAGGATTTTCTGGATCAGGCGTATAACATGATGATCTTCTCAGGGACACCTCTTATTTTAATATTATTGCGCCTGTTCCTGTCTTCGAGATCTGTTATTTTATTCTGCAGTTTGGTAACAGTGCCCTCCAAGTCATAATGTGCATCTATAAGCTTGTTGTGAGATTTTACAAGCTCCTCCATTTTGTTTTCTGTGTTATTTAGTCTATTCTTAACCTCTAGGACTGAGGTATCCACATGTTGAGTTAGACTTTTCAGATCTGCCTGAATCGTGTTACTTAAGGCCATTATGGACTCTTTAATATAAAGTTCGGAGGCTGGTTTTTCTGTTGCTCTTAAATTATCTATTTCTCCTTCTTTAACAGTATAGGAAGTAATCTCCTCAGGGTTATCACCCTCTGTGTCTTCAGACATTTTCTGCCGCTGCTTAGCTGGGCTATTAGAGGCCGAAGCAGGATGGCCTTCTTGCAGCGTGGCCACCGCCATTTTGTTTTTTGTATTGCGGCCAGGGGGGACATTTGGCTTCTTTTTGCCCTCTCCCTCTGCTTCTCTTTCCCCTTGGCACGATCCTCCCGCTTCTTCCCGTGCGCTACCTTCCTCCATGCTACACCCAGGGAGCAGGACAGGGGAGTTGCGAGAGTCCCTTACCAGACCGCCGGCTTCAGGCGCTGCCGCTTCATCCGCCGCCATTTCGGGGAGGGGAGCGCGCGGAGCGAAAAACTTCTCAAAACGCGTCGGGTTGGCTCTGGAATTCCTCCTCCTGGATGCCGCCATGTGCTGTGAAGCTTCCCCTTGCAGTGCAGTGAAAAAAGGAAAGCCCTCCGTTGCTTTGCTGGTTGCTGAAGGTCGCTACCGAGCGGAGCCTATGTGAACACGGCCGTCTCGGTCTCTCTCCAAGCCACGCCCCCTCATTTTGTATTTTCTTATTGTCTGAGGATCCTATAGCTATGAGTAAATCTATGATGTAGGCTTTATGTATTTCCCATACCATGTGATGTTTGTCAGCTTATTGTGAGTTTTCCTTGAAGAAAAGTTTTAAATGTGTTGATAGGGTTTTGTAGGCTTCTTGGTTTTCTAGGAGTGATTTATTAAGTCTCCAACTTCTGTGTGGAAGTGCAGTTAAGTTTAGTGTGACTGTTACTGATGAATGGCCTGATGCGGTTATGTTCCCTTTGTTTGTGTACCTGACTTGCGAAATTAGGGAGCAGAAAACTAAGATGTAATCTAATCTTTGGCATGTATTGTGTATGGGAGAGTAGAAGGAGAAATCCTTAGTTGGTAGATTAAATGTTTTCCAAGCATCTATTACATGTAGTTCTTCTGAGAGTTTATGTTGCATTTTTCTTGCGCATTGCGAGATCTGGGATTTTCCTGATGATGAATCTAGGATGGGATTTAAAGTTAGGTTGAGGTCTGATCCTATTATTATTCTACCTTCCACGAATAACGCAAATTTATTCAGGGATTCTATCAGCCCTGGAATTTGGTTTTTATGTGGGACATATAGGTTCGCTAATGTAATTGTTTCTGTCGCAAGCCTGCCTTTTAAGAAAAGCATTCAACCTGCTGCATCATTAAATTGTCTATCGATGGTGAATAGGTCTGAGTGATTTATTGCGATGGTTACTCCCCTTGCCACCTTAGAAGGGTGATTGTTGTTAAACCATTTAGAGAAGGGGGGGCCTTGAAAATTTGGGGGTCTTACCTCCTTTAAAATGGGTCTCCTGTAAGAAAGCCATTGCTGTTTTCAGCTTCTTTAAGAGCAAGAGTACTTTGTTTCTTTTCTGTGCAGAGTTTAGTCCTTTGGTGTTCAGTGACGTGATAGTGAGGGTGTTTGTCATACGTGTGTAGTATAAAATCTACAGATTTGTGAGTATAAAGGTGTTGTAGTAGTAGATGTTTGAAGATATTTCTCTTTTTCAAGCCTTTCCAATCCAATTCATATCCTGGTTTTCTAGGGGGTTTACCATTTTTCTGCCATTATACAACAGTGTTATATGTTGGCTAAAGCCAGTACTGCATGAGGTGACCTTTTGGATAAGCTTCAACAGCAGAGAGGCTGGCAATATACAGTAAGAGAAGCCCAGCGAACGTCTTGCAAGATCAGAGCCATACAGCCTTAAATCATAATGTCTTCAGATGTCAGACAGGGGATTGAAAAGGGTTAACTTTCTTTGGGGTGTGTTTGGGAACAGGAAAGAGGGAGAGTGGTGGATTTGTATGTATCTTTCTTAGCTGGACCTGGGAGATGCCCAGTCTGTGGTGAGGAAATATTTTAATTAAATTACCCAGGAAGTAGAACTAAACTAGTCAAACTAGTCACACTATGTTACTATGTTTATACTGCTAGAAATTTGCGTGGTAAGAAATGTTTTTCTCCTCATTGTCTCCACCTTGTTTCAATGTGTTAACGGCAGTATCCTATTGTGTATGGTAACTAAGATATATACTATATGGGCAAAGGTATTTGGACCCAGCAGAAAATCAGCAAGTATGCCGAACGGTATGTTGGGAAGGGCATGGGTAAAACAAAAAGCTGCTCATCTTGTAATAACTATTCATTCATCCGATCGAGCACTTGTGGGATCACCTAAAGCGACAGGTACGACACTGCCACCCATGCCCATCTTCACAACATTTTTTTCTCACAGCCTTGCATGAGGAATGGCAAGCTATTCCTGCCAAGACTTACAGAGATGTGTTGCTGCTGTGATACAAGCAAAAGGAATGCTGACACGTTACTAAATAAAATAATAAAGCACTTTTTCTGAAAAACATGCAGTGTCCAAATACTTTTGTCCATATAGTGTAGATTTCAATCTGAGTTCCGTCTCCTCCCCACACCCCCTCCACTGCCCAGCCAACATGGTCAGGCCCACCCATGGGGGCTATAGGGGCTTCCCATTGGCTTGTCTGATGCATCCCGGTAAAAAAAGAGGGGGGGGGGCAGAAGCAGGGGAGGCTTGGTCCAAGCAACCCCTTAGTGGAATTCGTCTCTCTTAAAATAACATAATTTTCCTCTACTACAAGTATTCAACCAGAAGAGAAAAGAGAAAAAAAATAGTTGTGTGAACTAACTCTAACCTTCATAGCATAGTTTTTTTTTTTATAACTAGTTACTAGAGATGAGCGAGCATACTCGTCCGAGCTTGATACTCGTTCGAGTATTAGGGTGTTCGAGATGCTCGTTACTCGTAACGAGTACCACGCGATGTTCGAGTTACTTTCATTTTCTTCCCTGAGAAATTTGCGCGCTTTTCTGGCCAATAGAAAGACAGGGAAGGCACTACAACTTCCCCCTGCGACGTTCAAGCCCTATACCACCCCCCTGCAGTGAGTGGCTGGCGAGATTAGGTGTCACCCGAGTATTAAAATCTGCCGGCCCGCGGCTCGGCACAGATGTGTTCTGACATAGAGGAGGGAAAATGTTGTTGATGCCGGAGCTGCTATAGGGAGAGTGTTAGGAGTGATTTTAGGCTTCAAGAACCCCAAGGGTCCTTCTTCCTTTCTATATGCGCTCAATGGGGCCGGCGGCCGCAGCGCCGACCCCATTGAGAACATATAGAAGACAAATCATTCTTCTCTGCCACAGCTGTAATAGCTGTGGCAGAGAAGAACGATGTTAGCCCATTGAATTCAATGGAGCCGGCAATACAGCCGACTCCATTGAAAGCAATGGGCTGCCGGCGTGCGCGGGATGAATTGTCGGGAAGGGCTTAAATATATAAGCCCTTCCCTGCAATTCATTCAGCGCTGAGCCAATCAGGGGGCAGGTCTGACTCATACCCCCTTCACACCCACTGCAGGACGGCCGCGCGGAACTCTGGCTACCGGGAGCAGGTCAGTATATATATATTTTTTAGTTTAACACTTTTCTGGATGAATTGCAGGGAAGAGCTTATATATTTAAGCCCTTCCCGACAATTCATCCTGCGATCGCCGGCAGCCCATCGCTTTCAGTGGAACCTGCTGTATTGCTGGCTCCATTGAATTCAATGGGCTAACATCGTTCTTCTCTGCCACAGCTGTTACAGCTATGGCAGAGAAGAACGATCTTTATGCTGACAGTGCGGGGGGGGGGGCACTCTTGCCGCTATTGTGGCTTAATAGTGGGACCTGTGAACTTGAGATGCAGCCCAACATGTAGCCCCTCGCCTGCCCTATCCGTTGCTGTGTCGTTCCCATCACTTTCTTAAATTGCCCCGATTTTCACAAATGAAAACCTTAGCGAGCACCGGCGATATACAAAAATGCTCGGGTCGCCCATTGACTTCAATGGGGTTTGTTACTCAAAACGAACCCTCGAGCATTGCGAAAATTTCATCCCGAGTAACGAGCACCCGAGCATTTTGGTGCTCGCTCATCTCTACTAGTTACATAAAATTCTGTTTACAAGCCTCATAGAAATAAAATTACATTCATTTTACTTCCAGACATTATTCTGCCACCACCTGACTCCTTGTGACTTCTGACAATATAGAAGTATAATCCCATGAAGCAGTGAAGTTCATGAGTAGTCAACAAAACAATAGAACTCAACAACCACTAATAGTCTAGTGCTGGCTCCAGCAATGATCTCTTCTCATAAATCTATATCATTTCTTCCTAGAAAGTTATGTGGTTTCATGCAGAATTTGTATATCAGATAGTAGCTTTGAGAAATGTTTAACAACAACAACTAGAGATGAGCGAGCGTACTCGTTCGAGTATTAGGGTAATTGAGATGAGCACCACGCGGTGTTCGAGTCACTTCCATTTTCTTCCCAGAAAATTTTACGCTGTTTTCTGGCCAATAGAAACACAGGGAAGGCATTACAACTTCCTCCTGTGAAGTTCCAGCCCTATCCCACCCCCTGCAGTGAGTGGCTGGGGAGATCAGGTAACACCCGAGCATATAAACTGGGGCCGTCCGCGGCTCGCCACAGATGCACGCTGAGAGACATTAGTGAAAGTGCCGTCTTGCTGTAGCTGCTATAGGGAGAGTGTTAGGCTGTTATCTTCGTCTTCAAGAACCCTAACGATCCTTCTTAAGGCCACATCTGACCGTGTGCAGTACTGTTGAGGCTGCTTTTAGCAGTTTTGCAATTTTTTTTTTTTTGTATATCGGGCGTGCAGACCATAGCGTCCTCAGTCTGCAGTCATTTTACTGAGTATAGGGGCAGTACTGGTGAGGCAGGGACAGTGGTACAGGGAAAGAGGTATACTGGCTATATAGGCAGTGGGCTTTTTCAAAAAAATTGGAAAAAAAAATTTTGGGCTGCCTGTGATCGTGTTCAGTTTACTGCGTGTCTGCTGGGGGTAGTAGTCGCTCATTAATACCCAGCCAGGTTTTACTGCAGCCTTGCGCATAATTTTTCTGGCTGCACTGTGCTTTCAATAACCACAGTCATCCTCCAACAGGGAAATCCATATACAAGCTATATAGGCAGTGAGCTTTTTCCCAAAAATTGGAAAAAAAATACTATATTTGGGCTGCCTGTGACCGTCTTCAGTTTACTGCGTGTCTGCTGGGGTTACTAGTAGTCGCTCATTAATACCCAGCCTTGCGCATAATTTTTTCTGGCTGCACTGTGCTTTCAATAACCACAGTCATCCTCCAATAGGGAAATCCATATACAGGCTATATAGGCAGTGAGCTTTTTCCCAAAAATTGGAAAAAAAATACTATATTTGGGCTGCCTGTGACCGTCTTCAGTTTACTGCGTGTCTGCTGGGGATACTAGTAGTCGCTCATTAATACCCAGCCTTGCGCATAATTTTTTCTGGCTGCACTGTGCTTTCAATAACCACAGTCATCCTCCAACAGGGAAATCAATATACAGGCTATATAGGCAGTGGGCTTTTTCCCAAAAATTGGAAAAAAATACAATATTCGGGCTGCCTGTGACCGTCTTCAGTTTACTGCGTGTCTACTTTGGGTACTAGTAGTCGCTCATTAATACCCAGCCTTGCGCATAATTTTTTCTGGCTGCACTGTGCTTTCAATAACCACAGTCATCCTCCAACAGGGAAATCAATATACAGGCTATATAGGCAGTCGGCTTTTTCCCAAAAATTGGACAAAAATACTATATCTGGGCTGCCTGTGAACGAGTATATATATATATATATATATATATATATATATATATATATACGCTGTATACGGTGTCTGTCTGGTTTTTCACCTCACCATTTTAAAAAATTGAAGCAAAATTTTTAAGGCCTACCACTGGCCTTTGGCCACTTGACTGGTTCTGCGCTGTGAATTCCAGTAGCTCAGTCATACGCACCTAGGTCTCACTACAAGCTTGCACATAATTGTTTCCTGGCTCTGCTGTGCATTCCGTAAGCGAATTGTTTCCTAGCTCTGCTGTGCGTTCCTCCAACCACAGGCCAATAAGCGGCACATTTAATTACAGCATTCTGTTTCTGCTCTACATGTAATACACCATGCTGAGGGGTAGGGGTAGGCCTAGAGGACGTTGACGCGGGCGAGGACACGGAGGTCCAAGTCAGGGTGTGGGCAAAGGCCGAGCTCCTGGTCCAGGTGTATCGCAGCCGACTGCTGCGGGATTAGGAGAGAGGCAAGTTTCTGGGGTCCCCAGATTCATCTCACAATTAATGTTTCCACGCAGTAGACCTTTATTAGAAACTGAGCAGTGTGAGCAGGTCCTGTCGTGGATGGCAGAAAGTGCATCCAGCAATCTATCGACCACCCAGTCTTCTACGCCGTCCACAGCTGCAACTCTGAATCCTATGGCTGCTGCTTCTCCTTCCTCCCAGCCTCCTCACTCCATGAAAATGACACATTCTGAGGAGCAGGCAGACTCCCAGGAACTGTTCTCGGGCCCCTGCCGAGATTGGGCAGCAATGGTTGCTCTCCCACCGGAGGAGTTTGTCGTGACCAATGCCCAACCTTTGGAAAGTTCCCGGGGGATGAGGCTGGGGACTTCCGGCAACTGTCTCAAGAGCTTTCAGTGGGTGAGGAGGACGATGAGACACAGTTGTCTATCAGTGAGGTAGTAGTAATTTCAGTAAGTCCGAGGGCGGAGCGCACAGAGGATTCGGAGGAAGAGCAGCTGGACGATGAGGTAACTGACCCCACCTGGTTTGCTAAGCCTACTGAGGACAGGTCTTCAGAGGGGGCGGCAAGTGCAGCAGCAGGGCAGGTTGGAAGAGGCAGTGCGGTGGCCAGGGGTAGAGGCAGGACCAGACCGAATAATCCACCAACTGTTTCCCAAAGCGCCCCCTCGCGCCATGCCACCCTACAGAGGCCGAGGTGCTCAAAGGTGTGGCAGTTTTTCACTGAGAGTGCAGACGACCGACGAACTGTGGTGTGCAAGGTTTGTCGTGCAAAGATCAGCCGGGGAGCCACCACCACCAGCATGCGCAGGCATATGATGGCCAAGCACCCCACAAGGTGGGACGAAGGCCGTTCCCCGCCTCCGGGTTGCACTACTGCCTCTCCCCCTGTGCCCCAACCTGCCACTGAGATCCAACCCCCCTCTCGGGACACAGGCACGACCGTCTCCCGGCCTGCACTCACACGCTCACCTTGCTGTCCTCGGCCCCATCCAGCAATGTCTCTCAGCGCGGCGTCCAGCCATCGCTAGCGCAACTGTTTGAGCGCAAGCACGCCATCACGCACCCACACGCTCAAGCGTTAAACGTGCACATAGCCAAATTGATCAGCCTGGGATGCTGCCACTACTTTTCCCAATGTGCCGTCCCAGCCCTGCACGACCACATCTCCCGCAACATTGTACACGCCCTCACCAATGCAGTTATTGGCAAGGTCCACTTAACAACAGACACGTGAACAAGCAGAGGCGGGCAGGGCCACTATGTCTCTCTGACGGCACATTGGGTGAATTTAGTGGAGGCTGGGACCGAGTCAGAGCCTGGGACCGCTCACGTCCTATCCACCCCCAGAATTGCGGGCCCCAGCTCGGTGGTGGTATCTGCGGTGGTGTAAGCTTCCTCCACTAAACCACCCTTCTTCTCCTCCTCCTCTTACGCAACCTCTGTCTCGCAATCAAGATGTGTCAGCAGCAGCACATCGCCAGCACAGCGGTGGGCAGGCGTCAGCAGGCCGTGCTGAAACTACTCAGCTTAGGAGAGAAGAGTCACACGGCCCACGAACTGCTGCAGGGTCTGACAGAGCAGACCGACTGCTGGCTTTCGCCGCTGAGCCTCCAACCGGGCATGGTCGTGTGTGACAATGGCCATAACCTGGTGGCAGCTCTGCAGCTCGGCAGCCTCACGCACGTGTCATGCCTGGCCCACGTCTTTAATTTGGTGGTTCAGCGGTTTCTGAAAAGCTTCCCACACTTGTCAGACCTGCTAGGAAAGGTGCGCCGTCTCTGCGCACATTTCCGCAAGTGCAACACGGACGCTGCCACCCTGCGCACCCTGCAACATCGGATTAATCTGCCAGTGCACCGATTGATGTGCGATGTGCCCACACGGTGGAACTCTACGCTCCACATGTTGGCCAGGCTCTATGAACAGCGTAGATCTATAGTAGAATACAAACTCCAACATGGGCGGCGTAGTGGGAGTCAGCCTCCTCAATTCTTTACAGAAGAGTGGGCCTAGTTGGCAGACATCTGCCAGGTCCTTGGAAACTTTGAGGAGTCTACCCAGATGGTGAGCGGCGATGCTGCAATCATTAGCGTCACCATTCCTCTCCTATGCCTCTTGAGAAGTTCCCTGCAAAGCATAAAGGCATACGCTTTGTGCTCGGCAACGGAGGCGGGGGAAGACAGTATGCCGCTGGATAGTCAGAGCACCCTCATGTCTATATCTCAGCGTGTTGAGAAGGAGGAGGAGGAGGGGGGAGGAGCATGAGGAGGAGCGGGTAAGAGACAGCTTGGCCCACTGCTGAGGGTACTCATGCTGCTTGCCTGTCATCCTTTCAGCGTGTATGGCCTGAGGAGGAGGAGGAGGATCCTGAAAGGGATCTTCTAGTGAGGACAGCCATGTGTTGCATATAGGTACCCTGACACACATGGCTGACTTCATGTTAGGATGCCTTTCTCGTGACCCTCGCGCTACACGCATTCTGGCCACTACGGATTACTGGGTGTACACACTGCTCGACCCACGGTATAAGGAGAACCTTTCCACTCTCATACCCGAAGAGGAAAGTGGTTCGAGAGTGATGCTATACCACAGGACCCTGGTGGACAAACTGTTGGTAAAATTCCCATCCGACAACGCTAGTGGCCGAAGGCGCAGTTCCGAAGGCCAGGTAGCAGGGGAGGCCCGGAGATCAGGCAGCATGTACAGCGCAGTCAGAGGAACACTCTCCAAGGCCTTTGCCAGCTTTATGGCTCCCCAGCAAGACTGTGTCACCGCTCCCCAGTCAAGGCTGAGTCGGCGGGAGCACTGTAAAAGGATGTTGAGGGAGTACATAGCCAATCATACCACCGTCCTCTGCTCCATACAACTATTGGGTGTCAAAGCTGGACATGTGGCACGAACTTGCGCTGTATGCCCTGGAGGTTCTGGCCTACCCTGCTGCTAGAGTCTTGTCAGAGAAGGTGTTTAGTGCAGCTGGGGAAATCATCATGGATAAGCGTACCCGCCTGTCAACTGCCAGCACCGACAAGCTTACCCTCATAAAGATGAACAAAGGCTAGATTTTCCCCACGTAGCCGATCGCACGACCGTCCTCCGTGACACCTCTGCTCCGTACAACTACTGGGTGTCGAAGCTGGACGCGTGGCCTTAACTCGCGCTGTATGCCCTGGAGGTGCTTGCTTGCCCTGCGGCTAGTGTCTTGTCAGAGAGGATGTTTAGGTCGGCTGGGGGAGTCATCACGGATAAGCGTACCCGCCTGTCAACTGACAGTGCCGACAGGCTTACACTCATAAAGATGAACAAAGCCTGGATTTCCCCAGACTTCTCTTCTCCACCAGCGGACAGCAGCGGTACCTAAACAATACGCAGGCTGCACCCGCGGATGGAAGCATCGTTCTCTATCACCATAAAAAACGGGGACCTTTTAGCTTCATCAATCTGTGTATTATATTCATCCTCCTCCTCCTGCTCCTCCTCCTGAAACCTCACGTAATCACGCCGAATGGGCAATTTTTCTTAGGCCCACAAGGCTCAGTCATAGTACTTTTTTAAACAATGTTTTTACGTTTCAATTCTCATTAAAGCGTTGAAACTTGCACCTGAACCAATTTTTATTTTAACTGGGCTGCCTCCAGGCCTAGCAACAAATTAAGCCACAGTAACCAAAGCGATTAATGGGTTCCACCTGCCCTCTTGATTGGGCATGGGCAATTTTTCTGAGGTACATTAGTACTGTTGGTACAGCTAGGTGTGTGGGGTTGGCCGACACGTTTGCTACATAAATGTAACTGGGGCCTTGTCTATACTGCAACTACTGAAATGTGAAAGAGACAGTTATCTCCCTAAACTGCTGCAACGGCAATGTTACTGTGGCCTGTCTTGACTGCTACTACTACTGAAATGGAACTAAGACTGTGCTCCCCCTATACTGCTGCTTCGGAATTGTTACTGGGGCCTGTCTTGACTGCTACTATTACTGAAATTGAACTAATACTGTGCTCCCCCTATACTGCTGCTAGTGACATGTTACTGGGGCCTGTCCAGACTGCTTCTACTACTGAAATGGAACTAATACTGTGCTCCCCCTATACTGCTGCTAGTGATATGTTACTGGGGCCTGTCCAGTATTCTACTACTACTGAAATAGAACTAATACTGTGTTCCCCCTATACTGCTACTAGTGATATGTTACTGGGGCCTGTCTTGACTGCTACTATTACTAAAATGGAACTAATACTGTGCTCCCCCTATACTGCTGCTAGTGATATGTTACTGTAGCCTGTCTTGACTGCTACTACTACTGAAATGGAAATAATACTATGCTCCCCCTATACTGCTGCTAGTGATATGTTACTGGGGCCTGTCCAGTATGCTACTACTACTGAAATAGAACTAATACTGTTCTCCCCCTACACTGCTGCTTGTGATATGTTACTGGGGACTGTCCCTAATGCTACCGCTACCGCTCTGCCTATACCGCTGCTAATGCTGTGTCACTGGGGTGTGGAAACGGAGGCTTGCCAAAGACATGATGGCGGCAAGGCCATTTCCCACCAACGCGGTTACTGTTAAGGTGCATATAACCATGGACACATGGAGTGGACACGTAGTGCCTCAAAAACATCCCCCTCCTCCTCCAACAATGAAACCATTCTTGGCAAATACCTTTGCATTGGTCCATCTGGTGGCAGTCCAAGAATTTCACCTTTAACGACACAACAAGAGAGCCCCCCCACCATCCCCCCACCACGGCCCACTTAATCCTGGCCACATTCCAAAAAACAACTAAATAAAACCGCGCTACTAGGTCCGCAGTCGCGACCACATTCCCACCAACGCGGTTACTGTTAAGGTACATATTACCAGTCTGACTGGGGCATGCAGTGTGGGCCGAAGCCCACCTGTATTGTATCTGACGTTAGCTTTGCTGAGCAGGGCACTGCAATGGGATACATTTATGTGCAGCCGATGGGTTCCAGGGAGCCACCCATGCTGTGGGTACACAGGGACTTCACATTACGGATTTGTACCTGCCAGTGTCTATGTATTAAAAACCCTGGTCAGACTGGGGCATGCAGTGTGGGCCGAAGCCCACCTGCGTTTAATCTGACGTTGCATCAGCTGTGCTGGGCACTGCAATGGGATTTGTTTATGTACCGCTGGTGGGTTCCAGGGAGCCACCCTTGCTTTGGGTCCACACGGACTTCACATTAGGGAGTTGTACCTGCCTGTGTCTACTTATAAAAAAAAACCCAGTCTGACTGGGGCATGCAGTGTGGGCTGAAGCCCACCTGCGTTTAATCTGACGTTACCTTAGCCGTGCTGGGCAATGCAATGGGATTTATTTATGTAATGCCGGTGGCTT
Source organism: Eleutherodactylus coqui (assembly GCF_035609145.1). Taxonomy (NCBI): domain Eukaryota; kingdom Metazoa; phylum Chordata; class Amphibia; order Anura; family Eleutherodactylidae; genus Eleutherodactylus; species Eleutherodactylus coqui. Next base: position 113,744,472 of record NC_089842.1, on the reverse strand, counting down.
CCTGGGACCCACCCATGCTGTCGGTCCACACGGAGTTGTACCTGCCTGTGTCTACTTATATAGAACCCCAGTCTAACTGGGGCACGCAGTGTGGCCGAACCCCATCTGTATTTAATCTGACGTTAGCTCTGCTGTCCAGGGCACTGCAATGGGATTTGTTTATGTACCGCCGGTGGGTTCCAGGGAGCCACCGATGCTTTGAGTCCACACAGACTTCACATTAGGGATTTGTACCTGCCTGTGTCTATGTATTAAAAACCCCGGTCAGACTGGGGCATGCAGTGTGGGCCGAAGCCCACCTGTATTTAATCTGACGTTAGCTCTACTATCCGGGGCACTGCATTGGGACAAACTACAGGTGCAATACAGCGCTAATGAGACGTGTACAGCTACGCTAGCATTGGAGTCCGCTGTAGGCACGCGATTGCTGAGGGTTTGTGCAGAGGCCTATGTCCTGGATGCAGTGAAAGTCTGCTTCAAGCCTAGGATTGCTGAATCTGTGGGCCGAGGCCTATGCCGTGGGCGCGGTGCAAGTCTGCCATGTTTGGCCGCTCAGATCAATTTTTTGTTCATGTTTAGGTGTCTTGGGTTTCCTAGGACCCACCTATGCTGTTGGTGCAAACTTAGTTCCCATTGCGGTGTTTGACCTGTCTGGCACAAAGGCACTGACTGACTTGGGTAGAGCGCTGACGGCTTTCCCCTTGCAGTGTGGATTGAGCTATGCGACACCTTGACAGAATGAATACTGTGTGGCACATGAATACCCCATTGCTATGCCCACGTTTGCAGCTCCTGACAGAGGTGGCACAGGATTAGAGTTCTCATTGTTTCTGTAAAGCATTGTGGGCTATCGCCCCACCCCTTTTAAAGAGGGTCGCTGCCTGGCCCTGCCAACCCTCTGCAGTGTGTGCCTGCGGTTCCTCCTCATGGCAGACGCACTTATAAATAGACATGAGGGTGGTGTGGCTATGAGGCCAGTGTATGGCATGAGGGCAGCTGAAGACTGCGCAGGGATACTTTGGTGTGCGCTGTGGACACTGGGTCGTGCGAGGGGGTTGGGCAGCATGTAACCCAGGAGAAGTGGCAGCGGAGTGTCATGCAGGCAGTGATTGTGCTTTGTTGGAGGTAGTGTGGTGCTTAGCTAAGGTATGCCTTGCTAATGAGGGTTTTTCAGAAGTAAAAATTGTTGGGGGGGGGGCCCACTCTTGCTGCTATTGTGGCTTAATAGGGGGACCTGGGAACTTGAGATGCAGCCCAACATGTAGCCCCTCGCCTGCCCTATCCATTTCTGTGTCGTTCCCATCACTTTCTTGAATTTCCCAGATTTTCACAAATGAAAACCTTAGCGAGCATCGGAGATATACATAAATGCTCGAGTCGCATTACTCGAAACGAACCCTCGAGCATCGCGGGAAGTTCAACTCTAGTAACAAGCACCCGAGCATTTTGGTGCTCGCTCATCTCTAATATTTATTATTTTTTTGTAATAAATCTAACACATTTTTCACTTATTTGTATTTTTTTTAGTCCTTTAAAGGCATTTGAACTTGGAATAACTTATACTATAATAGTGAAGTATTGCAGTATTTTGTATGTTTTATTTTTTCATTAATTCTATTAAGATGTGGCATAGACACGTCTTAAAATGTAGGAATACATGGCAGCCCTAAGGGCTTTCTCAAGGTCATTAGTTGTCATGACACCAAATAGTAGGCAAAGTAAAGAGAAAAAGCTGGTGAAGCTACTGCTGAGTTGGGTATGTAGAGCCTAAATGGTGTAACAAAGTGTGGAGAATGGGAAATACAGAAGTCCTGTCAATCCAGAAGGTTTGCCACATCTACAAGAGAAGTAGGTATTCATAGTAAATGTGAAAACGGATACTAAACCCTGGTAACAATTCAAACTTCCAATTCAGACAATTTAAGGCAATTGGATAAAGTCCAGCTTCTCTTTTATTTATTAACCAGCAAAAGTAAGGTGTTGTGGGGCATAATACCCCTTCTTCAGCTTTGCTGAGGGTTGCACTGTTAAGGAAAAATGCTGTATAGACACAGTCCCTTTCTGAGAGAAGTGGCTGAGTGACCGTTAGAAACCGGAAAACCCCTGTAATTCACATATAGGTGAAGAACCCTGATGGTATTTAGTTATTCCAGCTAGAAAGAATGCACCTAATTCTGCTACAACTGCTTGCATGGACTAAATATAGCAAGTTTGGACATTATACTAGACTAAGTGTGAAATGCATCATTGCTGACCACACACATGTCCAGCGTAAGATCCTGACAATATCTGTATGTAGCGTTCACATTTTTATTTAAATGTTTTCTTTTTATATTAATGGAATTACTTAATGTTTCCAGGTTAAATACTTATTCCCCCCCCCCCCCCAACATTTTATCTATCTTGCAACATGAAGACACATAGATTCACTGGGTGGTGTCCCTCATTTGTCTCCAAGAAAGTTATCAGGCTTGTATTTCTCTGTACTTCAGTGAGTGTGTTGGTCATAACCAAAGAGACAATAGACTCATTGTACTTGTTGCCAATTGTAGTCAAAGCATTTGGAAGGTGGGTTATACTGGTTTTTAGCCAGGGAGAAATCAGCACTGTGTCCTTATTTTCCAAAACCAATACCGAACAGGACTATGGGCTCGTGCACCCAGCAGCCCCTTGTGCATGGAGCATACACAACATTGCACAGAGGCCATATGGTTTCATAGTATGGAGCTCTACAGCCTTAATGTGTTGCCCTATGGACTCCTTGGTGTGCCAGATGTGAGGAGATATACTTCTATGCATGCATGTTAAATGGAGCATACCATGATTTTCATATCAAATTCAACAAAACAACCTTCTATATGCTGCCATACGAAAACAGGCATGCAACCATACAGTGGAGATTTTATACACATCTTTGTTGGACCACTTAGAACTATATACAAAATGAAGTCATAATTAGTGATTGAGGCAAAGTTCTTGGTGAATGCTGCTAATATTTATTTGTATGCATTTTAATTCCTTGAATCTCAGACATGAGGATTTCATGGCTCATACATCAAGATTCATAATCATGTAGTAAAGAGCAGGCAAGTCATACTGATCCACTCAAGCAAAACACACAGTTCAAAGCTAAATGTTTACCTTTATTAGCATATTGCAATAGTGTCTGATGTAATGCAAATAGCCAGAAGTCATACAATACCCCATGATTTCCCAGACAACCATATGAGGTCTCAAGACTATTATCAGTCGAAAGAAAGTTTCTAAAAACAAAATGTTAATAACAGCCAACTAGCCATTTTTTAAAAGGGAACCTGTTACCTGCCTAAAGCACCATAAACTAAAGGCCCATTTACATTGGACGAGGGTGGGGCAACCGATGCCCGACACTTGTCCTTGTATCCTTGCGCTCCCGTGCTCCTGCACGGGAGCTAACACAGCTGGCTTACACACGGAGCGGCCAGCATGTGCTGCTAAAAATGACGATCATCGCTCATCGTGCAGTTTAAACAGCTGCCATTCAACAGCCAACGGTACCTGTGTTATGTCAATGGAGAGGGGTGGGGAAGCGAGAGGAGAGCTGCACTGCCCCCCCTCCCTGCTGGATGCTCCATGTGCGAACCAGCTGTGCTAGCTTCCGTACAGGAGTACGGGAGCGCGGGGATACAGGGATGAGTGTGTGGCATTGTTTGCCCGACACTTGTCCGGTGTAAATCGGCCTTAACTTACAGTGCTGTTAAGTCAGGTGACAGGGAGGCGGGTGATGTATTTTTTATACTTCCCTGCTACATGAATCTTCTGGTGCCCACCACTGAAGTCCACACAAGTCTATGAAAGATCACATGCATGGCTATCTGAAAAGAGTCAGATTTTCATCCGTAGCGCAGACTTCAATGGCTGGTATCTAGATATCCAGCTAGCGAGCAAGTATAAAAAAATACATCACCAGCTCCCTGTCACGTGCTCTAACAGCATCGTGGCAAAAAATTCCTATTAAAATCATAATCTGAAATAATACCATAGTCCATTACATGCTTCGCTGTACAGCTCTGTATGCAGTCAGGATGTACATAGTTATATGTGTGTCAAGAAGGAATTAATCTAAATGGATCTTTATTTCTACTCCGATTTTCACATTATATCTTTAAAGGGGTTGGTGCATCATTTCTCTGTTTTAGAGCTACAAATCCCTTCTCTACGCTGGTTTCAGACAAGCGTATTATAGACTCATTTATACTTCTGTAACGCAAACCCAACCGTGGGATTAACTGACTCGAACTTCATAGCTCAGTTTGAATCTTTTCAGCCAGATGACTCCTCCCTGGTAATGTTCATACAGCACAGGATAACTTTTATTTAATTGTTGAGGCACATGGGTTCATTAGGAATAGCAAAAGCATTAGAAGCCAATAATTTTTCATCCCATTACGGCTAATAAAGTTAGATTTATGGGTGAGATGGTGCTGACAAATTCCATGTAAAGGGAATCCGTGAGCACAATAATGCTACTGTGTCAGAGAGCAGCATGAAGTAATCATACACATGCTGATTCCAGTGTGTCTGTAATTGGTGAATATGCTGTAGTTTAGTTAAACTCACAGTTTAATCATATCAGCACAATGCCATTTCTATAAAACTGAAGTCAGATGTATTTATGAGATACAGGCATCTTCCACTGCTGATTTACTGTGTAAAGAGAGAAAACTGTCAAAGGAAGAAGGCTGTCAATCAGATTCTGGAGGGTGGGGGAACTTATATTTCATGAATACATTCGACTCTTGCTTCACAGCACTCACATCATGCTGCAATGATGAAACTGTAAGTTTAAATGACACTATTAAATATTCGCAAATAACAGACACCTTTAGGCACATTAATAGAATTGTCTATGAATTCTGTAGGCGAGTTAGATCATACAGAAAGCCCTGGTTTGGTTATTAAATCCTATTTTAAAATTTACATATGAGCTATTAACTCGCACATTTAAAATTAATTCTCTACTTCTCCTTGTAAGCAGCAATGAATATGACGCCCTTGTAGTCACAAAGGTCACTCACAACTTTTGTCTCTTTAACCTTACAGCAATCAATAACAAAGCCTTCTCCAACTAGAGCTTTCCTGGCAAAATCCTCATCATATCTGAGAACATGGAACTTGTCTTTTTGGATTGTGAAATATGTTGTGTCTAAATCCCCAATTAATATGAGGCATCCCCCAGGTTTCATGAGCCTTGAGTACTTCCTGAGATATCCCCTGTAATCATCATGATCTTTGCTGATAACATCTAGAAGCCAAGCGCTGATAATACAATCGGCTAGTGGTAGGTCCAGCGGTTCTATTATATTTTCTTTCTCAAAGTCACATTTCATAACATGTTGAACTGCTGATCTCATTTTTTCTTCTTTGTCCTGTAACTGGTCTCTGAAACAAATGGGAAAAATGAAGAAAGTAATTATCCCATCAACATCACCATGGGTATTAAAGCTCAGCAGTAGCTCTATACATCAGTAATCTGTAGATTGTTGGCTCCCAGTACTGGTAGAAAGATTTGAATTCAATCAAGACCAGTATACTAAGTGTCAGGCTTATACTGTGCACTTCCAACAGTAACTATTATTATACAAGGAACCATGATGGAGAATATTTGTCTGAGTGGCTAAATTTTGATTTTACTATTGACTTCTGAAATGAGATCTGGAATAAACTAGCATTACAAATGTGTTGGACCCACTTCTTTTTAGTATATTATTGACCTGGTAGAAGGGTTGCACAGTAAAATATCAACATTTGCAGATGAAAAAAACTGTGAAGTAATTAACACAAGAGAGGATAGCATACAATTGAAAATGGACCTGGATAAGTTGAGAGTTTGGGCAGAAAAATGGCAAATGAGGTTTAACACTGATAAGTGTATGGTTATGCACATGGTCAGGTAAAAAAGGCCTACCGGTGTACATGAAATGGGAAGCCAAAGGGCAAAACTATTATGAAAAAGCGGATCAAGAAGGGTGCCACCGCTCTTGACCAACGTCACAGGCCTCTCACCAGCCAAGCCAGAAACCTACTGTGCACTGATGAGGGGCAAACACCTTGAAACAGCTGTCTGTGTAAGGTTTTCTGGCTTGGTTTTCTATTGCCAATTATTGTTTTACAGACTTGTTAAAAAGTCATTCAATGATTTGAAGGAATGTTGCCATCCAATAGGTGGCGCTGCAGAGATATTGTACCATCTTCCTTATTAACATGAAAAAAGACATTGGGATTTTAATTCACTGCAAACTTAACTGCAGCACCATGTCTCAGGTAGCTGCTGCCAAGTTAAATAGGATCATGGTGTGAATTAAAAGGGATCTAGGGACACATGACAAGAACATTGTTTTTCCAATTTATGAATTACTGATCAGACTACACATGGATTATTGTGTACAATTTTGGGCACCAGTACTCAAGAGATACTTATCAGAGCTTGAGTCGGTTCAAAGACCAGTAACTAATGGAATGATCAAAATTGGGGTTATTTACTTTAAAAGAGATAGCTGAGTGGGCGACCTAATAACTATGTGTAAGTATATCAGAGGTCAATACAGATATCTTCCCCATAACCTATTGCATGTTAAAGTCAATATTACTTGTTAGTCACTGATTACTACAGAGGGGTTATTGGTTCAGGGTGTTGTTCTACCTATCGCTTCTACCTCATTGAGGTTTTTTGCCTTTCTCTAGATCAAGATTGCAGGAAAATAGGCTGAACTGGAATGACACAAGTCTGTTTTCAGTCTAAAATATTATTTTACTGTGTTTATAATATAAAGTAGATAGAAGATATATTGCCAAAACATTCCCTAGATCTACTTCATATTATTTGTATGGTTGCAATGATGACAATGGCAGCAGGTTTTCCCCTAATATTTGATAAAATATTTCACCTGTTTCCCTCTGTGTCTACATGAAGCTGTGTGGCATGGCCCCAATGAAATGCTCCCGTACGTGTGTCCAGCCATCTTTTCAGCTCCAGGATGCATCTGTCTCTGGCCTTCAGCACTATAATGTGCTTGAAAAACTCACAGGCCGCATACAAATGATGAATCATGGGACCAAGGCTGAGGTCAATACAGATCTCTCCTTTAATGTGACCTGTTAAAATAAATTGCAAATATTGAAGCATATACAGTAATATGTTAAACCCTCATGCAGAGCTTGCTCCACGTATTTGTTGGACAATGGAGTCACAGTGGTTTCCCCACATGCCTCATTTTGTTGTGCGTATATTCATAAACATTATATAAATATGTTTTCTTTCAATTTCTACCAAAGAACTTCCAAATGATCAACTGTGCCATCAGCAAAGATTTGGATTTCTAGACCATGGAGTGAATTACCTACAGGATAGACTCCTTGCTAGAGATGGGTGGCACCTTGCAAAGACAGAAAAGCATATATTTGGAAGGTGCCTTGCTACACTCATCAGGAGAGCTTTACACTTGAATAATATGAGAAGGGAAGTGAAAGGCCAGGGAAAATATACAACTAATTAGTACAAATTGTGAATCTTGCTATTAGAAGTCAAAAGAAAGAACAAAGACAAAACATTCGGAAGGAAAGTAGAGGAGCAAGAAACACCCATCAAAATAAAATGTTACTATACAAATGTACAGAGCATGGGAAACAAGTAAGGAGAATTAGAGCTCATAACACAGGAAAAGAAATGTGATGACATAGGCATCACAGAAACTTTTGGACAGAAATGTACAAGAAGGTTGGGATATGTTCCAAAATGAGATTCTCAAAACACAACTGCTAACAATCCCTAAAAGGGGCGTGGCTTAGCTACAGAGCGGGAAGGACGTGTCCCATTCCGCTCACTAGCAAACCCTTCTAAGGAGCGCAATAAACTGCAGAAAATCAACTGCCACAGACACCAAAGACGGTCTACTTACCATCAAGAAGACCCCCGGTGACCTGGTAGGAGACTAAGGACTTTTGGAGCTCCACAGCGGACGAATGGCTCCAGCGGCACAGAGCGATTCCCGCCTCACCTTCCCCCCCTTTGCCATCTTCTTACCTCGATCTCCTGCCGCTGGGGCTGGATACGGACCGCTCGGACGACATCTCCCCCACCGAGCGAATCCGCAGCAGACACTAGAGCCGGGTGAGTGCCTCTGCCAGTAAACCTCGACGTGAGCGCTCTCCACTGCCGAACCCGCGGGTGGCCCTGGTGACGCTTCCCCCCGCGCCTACGGAGACATTCAGGCACAGGGACTCTGCTCCCCTACCGAGACGAGGCAGCCAGGTGTTGAGGGATACGAGGAGACTGCACATACCGGGGACTGAGCCTACAGGAGAGGGTGCAGAGTCACCATCCCCCCTCCCTGTCTCTCCATTTAACTCATAGCCGGAGCAGATGGGCCAGCAGGGAGATCATCACCCCTTCTGCCCCCCCCTCTCTGGACCCACAGACGCTGCATGAGACATAAGACTGTGCCACCCGACATCTAAAGGAGCACCCCCCCTCCCCTGCAAGAGATTTAAAGCAGAGCCGCAGAGGGTTCTCCACTTTTACCTCTTATACGTCTCTAACACCACAGCCTGAGGTCTCAGGCCACCCCAAATCAGTCCACACCAACGTTTTAACTATACACAGAATCAGAGAGGCGCATTAACCCTTGGTGGCCCAACAACTGCAGCAGACAAATACGATATAACACAGCTTCCTGAAGCTACAAGATGCCACTCACCTCTAACCAAACGCCATCAGGAGCCAAGAGAACCCACATAAAATCTGAATCTCCTTAGCAACTACCTATATAAAGGTCCCAGGGAGACAAAATCTCTTCTCTCTCAATCCTGTGAGTCTAAAAATGATTTCTGCCTCAAAAAAAAAATACAAGAAGGACGCTGTGCTTAACTAACTACTACGTAGACACCACCGAGACTTCAGCAGAACCTAACACGCGACCTGACCTCAACATGGTTAAAACTAACAGAAACACAATAAAAATCAACTAGAAATGGATAAATACTTAAAGAAAAAACATCACTCGCCAGCGGCGCAAAGAGCCAAAATTACACATGAAGCCTCTAACGACCAGGACCTGATCGACTCTGACAGAGACTGTGGCTCAACACACTCGGACCAAGACGAAGAACAAGATAGAGGCCCAATCTCTCGCTCCTTCATCAAAAAAATACTAACCAAAGCTCTCTCCCCGGTCTGACAAGAACTTGCCGACATCAAAACAGATGTCAAACATATAGGCCGCAGGGTAGATCACTTGGAGAACACCCAACTAGAATTAAAGGGGTTGTCCGGCCACACAGGGTAAAAATTTTTATAATGCTGCTGCTTCCCTTTCAGTAGGGATAGTAGCATACAGGGGCTCAAACCGGCAGGCAGATCAGCTGGAATGTCAGTTTCTTACCTTAGAATCTGATCTTCACTGCAGCTTTCAAAGATGGCGCCTCTGTGCTGCCTTCCCACAATGCTCTGCGCTCTCCCTCCTCTGTGTGCGCGCTCCCGATGGCAGTAAGAGGCATGAAAAGGCAGGATTTCATGGCCTCCCTCAGCTCACGTCCTAGCCCCGCCCACGACACGCCCACCTCTATTGAACTGCTCTACAGTCTCTCCCCGCCCAGGCCCCGCCCCCTAATGCATACTATACTCAGAGGGGGTGTGGCCAGGGGAGACTGCGTTATACACTCATGGTTTAGGATAAAATCCTGGCATGAGTGTAAACGGCAGCACAGTGTATAGTGAATGGAGAAGGGGTGGGGAGAGCCGAGAGAGAACTCTCCTGCAGCCTCCCACTGCAAGGCTACCTACTGCCCCCCCACCCTGCTAAAGTAAAGTAAAACAAAACATTTCCCCACACCAACATGCCCTCATAGTGCCCCTCCCACAGCGACCCCCCCCCCTCACAATGACCCCCCACCCCCACAGTGCACTCTCCCACAGTGCCCCCCTAATGATCCCCCACAGTGACACAAACAGTGCCCTCTTCAGTACCCCCTACACATGCCCCCCCAAAGTGCCCCCCAGTGTCACCCTTACAGTGCCCTCCAAAGTAGCCCCCCTCATTCCCCCAACCACAGCATTCTCCACAGTCCCCCCTCAACAGTGCCCCCCCAGTATTCCCCCCACAGTGTCCTCCACAGTACCCCCCCTACACATGCCACCACCCAGAGTCCCCCCCAGTGCACTCCAAAGTAGCCCCCCTCCACATGCCCCCCACAGTCCCCCCATCCACAGCGTCCCTATACAGTGCCCGCCCCTGTGACCTCCCCCACAGAGTCCCCCTTTACAGTGCCCACACACAAGTACACTAACAGCACCCCCTGCCCCTCACCCCTACAAGTACAGTGATACCTATATATAGATAACACAGGATCCACCATTCACAACAGACACAGCTCCCCTCCTCCCCTCCCTGCACAGGCAGGATTATACTGTGTGAAAAATTACTGTGACAGCCTCACGCTACCCCCCCCCCCCCCCCCCAGCGTGGCAAATTACTGCCACAGCCCCCTCCAACCCCACGTGACAAATTACTGTGACAGACCACCCCCACCCCACAGCTACAAATCTATGTGACGGGACACCCCACCGCGACAAGTCTATGTGACCGCACACCCCACCGCGACAATTCTATGTGACCGCACACCCCACCGCGACAAGTCTATGTGACCGCACACCCCACCGCTACAAGTCTATATGACCGTACACCCCACCGCTACAAGTTTATGTGACCGCACACTCCACCGTGACAAGTCTATGTGACCGCACAACCCACTGCGACAAGTCTATGTGACCGCACACCCCACCGCTACAAGTCTATGTGACCGCACACTCCACCGCGACAAGTCTATGTGACCGCACACCCCACCGCTACAAGTCTATGTGACCGCACACTCCACCGCGACAAGTCTATGTGACCGCACACCCCACCGCTACAAGTCTATGTGACCGCACACTCCACCGCGACAAGTCTATGTGACCGCACACCCCACCGCTACAAGTCTATGTGACCGCACACTCCACCGCGACAAGTCTATGAGACCGCACACCCCACCGCTACAAGTCTATGTGACCGCATACCCCACCGCTACAAGTCTATGTGACCGCACACCCCACCACTACAAGTCTATGTGACCGCACACCCCACCGCGACAAGTCTATGTGACCGCACACCCCACCGCTACAAGTCTATATGACCGCACACCCCACCGCTACAAGTCTATGTGACCGCACACCCCACCGCGACAAGTCTATGTGACCGCACACTCCACCGCAACAAGTCTATGTGACCGCACACCCCACCGCTACAAGTCTATGTGACCGCATACCCCACCGCTACAAGTCTATGTGACCGCACACCCCACGACTACAAGTCTATGTGACCGCACACCCCACCGCGACAAGTCTATGTGACCGCACACCCCACCGCTACAAGTCTATATGACCGCACACCCCACCGCTACAAGTTTATGTGACCGCACACTCCACCGTGACAAGTCTATGTGACCGCACACCCCACTGCGACAAGTCTATGTGACCGCACACTCCACCGCGACAAGTCTATGTGACCGCACACCCCACCGCTACAAGTCTATGTGACCGCATACCCCACCGCTACAAGTCTATGTGAACGCACACCCCACCACTACAAGTCTATGTGACTGCACACCCCACCGCTACAAGTCTATGTGACCGCACACCCCACCGCTACAAGTTTATGTGACCGCACACTCCAACGTGACAAGTCTATGTGACCGCACACCCCACTGCGACAAGTCTATGTGACCGCACACCCCACCGCTACAAGTCTATGTGACCGCAAACACCACCGCTACAAGTTTATGTGACCGCACACTCCACCGTGACAAGTCTATGTGACCGCACACCCCACTGCGACAAGTCTATGTGACCGCACACCCCACCGCTACAAGTCTATGTGACCGCAAACACCACCGCTACAAGTTTATGTGACCACACACTCCACCGTGACAAGTCTATGTGACCGCACACCCCACCGCGACAAGTCTATGTGACCGCACACCCCACCGCTACAAGTCTATGTGACCGCACACTCCACCGCGACAAGTCTATGTGACCGCACACCCCACCGCTACAAGTCTATGTGACCGCATACCCCACCGCTACAAGTCTATGTGACCGCACACCCCACCTCTACAAGTCTATGTGACCGCACACCCCACCGCTACAAGTCTATGTGACCACACACCCCACCGCTACAAGTCTATGTGACCGCACACCCCACCGCTACAAGTTTATGTGACCGCACACTCCAACGTGACAAGTCTATGTGACCGCACACCCCACTGCGACAAGTCTATGTGACCGCACACCCCACCGCTACAAGTCTATGGGACCGCAAACACCACCGCTACAAGTTTATGTGACCGCACACTCCACCGTGACAGTTCTATGTGACCGCACACCCCACCGCGACAAGTCTATGTGACCGCACACCCCACCGCGACAAGTCTATGTGACCGCACACTCCACCGCTACAAGTCTATGTGACCGCACACTCCACCGCTACAAGTCTATGTGACCGCACCCCCCCTCCCCCCTGCGACTTCTGACAGCCGGGTTTCCTGACACCACTAGCACACACACACACACACACCACTGCACTCCCCCCCCCCCTGGTCTTCTGACAGCCGGGTCTCCTGACACCACTAGCACACACACACACACACACACACACACACACACACATCTCTGCACCCCTGCCCCCCCCCCCGGGACTTCTGACAGCCGGGTCTCCTGACACCACTAGTACACACACATCACTGCACCCCCGCCCCCCCCCTTCGGACTTCTGACAGCCGGGTCTCCTGACACCACTAGCACACACACATCACTGCACCCCCCCCCCCCCGGGACTTCTGACAGCCGGGTCTCCTGACACCACTACCGCACACACACACACACAACCACTGCACCCCCCCCCCCTGCGACTTCTGTCAGCTGGGTCCCTGCACACCACTTGCACACATCCATCCATCCTCCCCCTTTTCTCCCTCTCCCCCCCCCCCCCCCGCAAGAGCCTGACCCTTCACTCATTCTTACCTTGGAGATGAAGAGCCAGCAGACTTGTCGGAACCAATGGCAACCGAGGAGCAACACAGGAGGGGGCACCCCAAAAGGTAAGTGAATAACTTCTGTTTGCCTAATTTACAATGCACAATGTATATTACAAAGTGCATTGTATTGGGCAAACAGAAGTAATGAGACCTAATGTTTATGGCCGGACAACTGCTTTAATCCACCACAGCAAGGCAGTACAGAGCAATCTACTCTCTCAACAAGACAATCTCAACCCAGCCTTCCTTCTCTTGGAGGACCAGGAGAACAGGAGCAGGAGAAAAAACGTCAGAATAAGAGGTCTTCCAGAGTCCACTGCACCAGAAGCTCTTAAATCAGCGGCCATACAAATATTTGGCTCTCTCCTAAGAGAAGAGAGGGCAGATAATATCACTATTGAACGAATCCACAGAGCTTTACGACCTAGGCCTATCGCTTCAGCCCCTCCACAAGATGTCATATGCGGACTACTAAGCTACGTAGATACTGCAGATATCTTTCAAAAAGCATGAGAGACCCAAGATACACTATTTGAAAACAGCAAAATATTACTCTTCCAGGACTTAGCACCAAGCACGCTAGCTAAAAGGCGCTTATTGAAACCTTTAACAGATGCCTTGAGAGCGAAAAAATTCCCAGTGAAATGGCTCTTCCCATTTGGCTTAGCTACCTTCAACGACGGGCAACAAATAACCATTCGAACTCCAGAAGACCTAGGAAAAGCATGGGAAAAATTAGACATCTCGCCGATCGACATCCCCTCCTGGCTACCAGTACAAAGCCAACATGTGATACCTCTGTTCTCGAAACCGGAGGACTGGAAGATCAGCTCAAAACTCAAGTCAACTAAGAAGTCCCAACCTTCCAATAAATAATTAACCACAATATTCATTTTCCAAAAGGACGATCTACACCCCAGCTCGGAGGTTTACACCTCGGACTCTCCACACCCACCGCCCCCCCTCCCTCTCCTTATCTCTCTCCCTATCATTCTCTTCTGCTTCCTAACCTTGCAGGGCAAGAACAAGCCACCACAGCTGGACAGAGGACTTTACAGTTCCTACGGAGGAGACGGGGGACACCCCCAGCCCTAAATACATCAGAGACTTGTGAGTCATAACCGGCTACCAGCAGTTGGCGCGCGGGAAGGGCTGGGGAGTTGTGTACGGTCAACATGCTATACCTGTTTTTCATTCGTGGAGGTCCCTCCTAATGACCCCGGGCCCCCGAACCCACAGAAGTACCCCATGAAGCGGGACGTGGAGGAATCGGGACCCCCGGCCATTGGGACAGGTCTTATCCTGAATTTAGCTAATCCTTGTTATGTTTTTAGACTCTGTTAAAAAAGGCTGTTCACATACAGCTCAGTTCGGTTAGTTTCAATAACAATAGGAGTTGTCTGACATTAGAAGCCAAAATATTTAAGATAAAATCTCACTCAAAGACGACTCGCTATTTTCTCTAATACGAAGTCTCGGTGGTCTGCTAGAATCAATGGAGTGCGGCCAGCCACCCCCCAAACACGCAGGTGGGATTTGTCACCTAGGCCTGGCCTTCTATGCAACTGGCTTAGTCCTTGCGGTGAAGAGCTCGGCCACTGTTCGGTGGCTCCACCCACACCTGGGTTTTCGCAACACACCCCTGCTTTCGTGGCTGGGTAGAAAAAAACTGGTATCAACCTAAATACTACCATATATTCTCTATGTTCTACAAACAGTCCCGATAGAGATCCGCTGCAAATTCTTCTTAAATCTTAACAAACTGTTCAGGACATTTATTTGGAATAAGCAGAAACCACGACTAGCATTTTCATACTTGACACAAAAGAACCCACAAGGAGGTTTTTGCCTACCAGACATATCTACCTATTACAAAGCGATCCACATGGCTAGATGGTTTGACTTGGTGGATCGCAAACTAGACTCGCCCTTTTTAAATCTAGAGAGAACGCTAATAGATCAAATTGGTCAATTCCTCCTTTGGACCAACAATAAAATGTCTTTTAAAAAACAAACACTCAGCCTGACACTAAGAGGCACAATCAAAGTAATGCATTCTATCAGAACAGAAACGGGAGATCAACACAAGCTAGCACCAATGATTCCCGCATCACTGGTCCCCTCTATTATAGCTAATAAGCTAATTAAACCAACCAACACCTGGGCTAAACTAAATTCTCTAACAATCCAAGACATCATTAAGGGAACTAAAATAAACAACCCCTCACATATCGACCTGCTCTTACCAAACCACTCTCTAAACTTCCTAGACATATCAGGTATCTATTCCTCACTCAAAAAGCTTCAGGAGAAATTTCAAAGAGAACTGCGAGACCCGCTTTGGTTCGAAGCTTACCTCACTGTCCCAGAGAGACCAAAGAAACTCATGACACACGTATACAGAGGCCTACTTTTGAACGCCGCGCCCGACAAGCCATGGTTTCTTTGGAGTTTGGGAAGGAGAATTGGGGACAACCTTTGATAGGGAAGAGACTAAAAAAATCTTGACAAACTCACATGGTTTCTCGAAATGCGTCCTCATTCAGGAAAACTCATTCAAATTGACAACCCGATGGTATAAAACACCGGTCTCGCTCTCCAAACCTAATGCTACACAAATCGACAGATGTTGGAGATGTGACTCAGATAGAGGGAACCTAGTACATATTTGGTGGCACTGTCCACAAATCAACCCCTTCTGGCAAAACCTCACAAACCAGATAAATAAAATATGTAACACCACATACACATTTACACCCGAGGAAGTTTTACTTTGGAAACCCTCGAAACAGTTCACACCTTCAAAAATTTGTCTCCCCACCATACTAATTGTGGTAGCAAAACTACTCATTCCACCACTATGGAAATCAAATCAGACACCTACGATAGCACAGTGGAAAGATAAAATTTCACAAATCTATAGATTTGAGGAACTAGCCGCATGGGAAACCAACTCGAGGGAAGAATTACTCAAACTCTGGTCACCGTGGTACACACACCTAAAAGACTAGATAACACAGCTCTATCCAAGTAGCCTTAAACGGGGTGACGTATAAGAGTACCTAGCAGCAACATACTCACTTGGGTGCTCCTCTCGATGGCTGTCCCCCCCCCCCCCCATTGTTAAGTTTCTTACCAAAGATCGCAAATAAAAAGCCGGGACGCTGTAACAGGTGCGGGTGGGAGCCCTCAGTAGATCCGATTTACCAAATCGTTTCCTCCATTGTCCTCTCCCCCACTCGCATACCTCGCTGATTACACATTTGAACAGACCCCTAACGATGTGGGGATGTGGCTCCCACACGCACACATAGCACCCATCAGCTGATTGCACCCAACCTATATCTATACAACCTTCGAAGCAAGAATTGTGCACCTTATCCCTACCCAAATATGTAACGCTCATAATTTTTTGATCTGATAATAATATCCTATGACGGCTTTATTTATGTAAGAAGCCACCCATTGTTTGTATACGATTATCTCTGTATTCAATAAAAACAAGATTGTTTAAAAAAAAAAAACAATCCCTAAAAGAAGGAAGAATGGGAAGTATTTAAAGAGACCAGGATGGATGAACACAGAACTTAAATACATGCTAAAAAGGAAGAAAAATCAGTTTATTAAATGGATAGAGCAGGGCATATCCAAAGAATATAATGCAGTCTGCAAAAACTGTAGTGCAAGTGTCAGAATAGCTAAAGCTGATAATGAACTGAGTCTTGCTAGAAAGGCCAAAAGCAATAAATGGGATTATTTGGGGTATATCAAAAGCAAAAGAAAATTCAAAGATGCCATAGAATGTTTACAGGATGAAAATTGTGAATTGGTTAAAAATTATGTTGAGAAGGCGGAACCTTTAAATTCCTATTTCATATTCATTTTTTCTCAGGAAGTAAATGTAACATAAACTGATTTCCCCTGTACTATTGAAGGAATAATAGAATGCAGGCCATCTATAAGCAGAAAATGGTGAGGGAATCCTTAGCTAACTTAAATGAATTCAATTCTCAGGGTCCATATGAATTAAATCATCGGATACTGTAGGAAGCAGCAGAAGTAATTACTGAACCACTCCCCTCAATCTTTGAAAATTCCTTGAGAACAGGAGAAGTCCCAGAAGATTAAAGAAGGCCAAATGTTGTGCCTATCTTCAAAAAAGGGAAGAAGGTGGACTAAGGCAACTACAGGCCTGTGAGCCTAACTTCTATAGTGGGAAATACCTTTGAAGAAATTATTAAACAGCTTGTATGCAAGTGCTTGGGTAAGAATATAGTAATTAATCAGAGCCAGCATGGGTTTGTAATAAACAAGTCATGCTAGACCAATTTAATTGTCTTCTATTACAGAACACGGACTGGTTTGATCAGGGAAATGAAACTGATGTAGTATATTTTGACATCAGCAAAGCATTTGACAAAATATTTCATATGAACCTTATTGAAAAAATAACCAAATATGGCATTGACAAGGCAACTGTTACGTGAATTCACTGGCTTAGTGATTCGCTGCTACAGTCCTTAGATCCTTCTGGTCTTTGCTTAGGATCAGCTACTAATCACAGGCCGCAGCGGGCATGTGCCAATCTCCCAGCTGAAATGTCCCAGCTCCCAGTAATGGCACTTTTTTAAACGAAGACTTTGTGGACCACAGGTCTGCAGCACTGGATCACTGAGGAAGAGGATCGGTAAGTACCGCTGTTTTTATTGTTTTACCATATTTGGATCCAGTTTTAAACAATCTTATCACAGCCAGACAACTCCTTTTATCTAATACTTCTTAAAACCACACTAAAGTGGTTCTACACTTCGATTAATCCCTACTTGTTAGAAGATTCCCTTGACAATAAGATCATAAGTATCACCCTTCCAGGACCTGCAGGATTACAGCAATCAGCTGTAATCTGTGAGGAACCATGACAGTGACTGTTCAATTTCCATGCAGCACAACCACATGGAAAATTCAGCATGACACAGTGCCCTTTCGAATCAACAGATTACCCTAGCAATGCAGTGCAGGACAGATCCTTCAAAATGATAGACAATCTTTGTGATTGCTCTTGACTTAAAATTGCATAGTAGGGTAGATGATAATGGGTAGTCTCAAGTAAATAGCCCTTTATAAGAGCAGGACCACCAAAGCTTTCCTACAGTATGTTAATGCCATTAATTTTTCTCAGAAAGAGCAGACTGCTGGGTGACCTTGAAGTCTTCTGGTTACAGTAAGAGAAAAGGAGAAAGGAGGCTCAAAAGGCTAGTGTGACCAGAACCATCCAAATATATTCAACAATTACTAAAAGGTGAGATGCTAAGATGATGGAATGGTGTTATTTCACTTTATGTATCATCAATAACCAGGGGTGCAGCTGTCCACTTGTCTCCCTGCAACTCATTGATCATGATGTAGAATAAATATCAAAGTGGGAAAAAAGACAAAACCAGCATGCACCCATGAGTATATATATATATTAAAAAAGATAAGAGTGTATTTAACCCTTTCATAACCAAGAGTCACTGATGCTCCTATGTCCAGGTCACATTCTGCTGTTCTGGTATTTCCACTTTAAAAAATCATCTTTTTAATATATTTTTTTCTGTGACATATCTACATGAGGGCTTTTTTTTGCAGGATGAGTTGTATTTTTAGATAGCACCATTTAACATACCATATAATATATTGGAAAACTTTAAAACATTTTTAAGTTGGGCGAAATGAGAAATAATGTAATTGTACCATTTTGGAGGGGGTTGTTTTTATGGCACTCAGCACACAGTAACAAATTAGATGTTATATTTAGTATGTGGGTCATACAATTGCAGCAATATCAAATTTATAAAGTTTTCTATCTAGTACTACTTCAAAAAAAATACTTATTTTCATTAAAAAAATCTATTGCTTTCTATTGCCATCTATTAACTCCCATAACTTTAAAACAAAATCTAACAGGGCTGTGTGATGGCTTATTTTTTGCATGGTGAGCTAGTTTTTCTTGGTATGATTTGGGGGTATATTAAAGCTTTTATGGTAGTGTATTAACTTTTTTTGGAGGTGATCAAAGAAAGCACAATTCTGCATTGCATTTTTTATCTTACAATGTTCACCATGCAGGATTAATTATGTGATGTTTTAATAAACTAGACCCTTATGAATGCAGCAATACCAGTTTTTACATTTTGTAAATTGAATTATATTTTGAAGCAATGACTGGAAAAAGTTTTTTTTAAACTTTTAATTATTTTTTATAATAATAAAAAGCCGTTATTTTTAGTCCCTATAGGAGTCTTGAACTTGTGATCGTTTGAGTTCTTATTTTGCATAATGCAATACCATTGTAATGCATTACCATCATGTCCAACTTGAGCATAATTCACACCATGCCCAGGACAAACACAAATAGGAGAAGAATTCATTCAAACAGACACTGAAACAGACTGAACAGTAAATGAGACTTGTGAGCAGACATCCAACAACAAATGACAAATGCTAAAACATTTACCAAGAATACTAAACGCATAAGTAGATGGAATAGCAAAAGAATACTATAAGGTATTGCGTCATATTTTGGGCCAAGATACTTAAGCTCATGAACCCATGACAAGGGTCCTTGTTATCTTGTAAGTTCCTACCCTAATGAGAAAACTCAAACCACAGGGAGTCCTGCCTGTAAGCAGGGCGATTGTCTAAATAGAGGCAGCCCCAAGCTGGAACCGAGGTGCCTGGCTCACCATAGATGGTAAATAGCATACAAGCTGAACAGGACACTGTTTATATCAACAGGGAATCACACTGAAATCCTCATGCATGAAGCAACAGTAAGCAACATATGCATGACTCCAAACACCAGCGTTCTGAGAGGGAAAGATGAGAAAGATAAATGTCCAGCTCCCTCTAGCAAGTGATGCTGGCATTTATGTGTAGCAGACCAGTGGTAATTGGCGGACTGGAGCAATACACATGCAGCCAACAAAATCATCCCACACCTGTGCAAGTGTGCTGCTGGAAACCCACAGAACTACAGGTCCCTTAAGCACAATGTGACAATTACATTGTATTCAAACAAAAGAAGAAAAATCGTCAGCGCTCGATCAAGCAAGAAAATTTGGCAAGATAAAGGAATAAGTTGTATAACTTACTTCATGGAGGTGCCTATGTGCAGGCGCCTCCTAATCCCGGATGGCGTATCACAAAGTCAGTGGACACCGGCAGCGATGAAAGTTTCACAGCTGAATACTCACAATGATATACAACGCATTTCGGTCTGGGGCTTTTTTCAAGTAAACATTATGTTAAAAATCATTCATATATGTATAAAATTTAAAATTACCTGACAAGATAAGTGCGGGTGCAGCAAGTAAGGTTTCCGGATTCACCAGAGGCGTCACGTGACGTTTACGTCCGAATGACGCTCCAGTAACTCCCCTATGAGACGCAATCACGTGACCATACGTCACTACACGCATTCTAACAATCTTCCTATGAGACGTAACCACGTGACTATGGTATCCAAGGAGGCGGCAGCATCAGCGGTGTAGAGATTGTAAAAAAAAAAAAAGGCTTAATTGCTCCATAAAATGGCGACGTTTCGACTTAATCTAAGTCTTTTTCAAGCCTTATACATTGCCATGAACACACATCTTATATAGTGAGGACAGACAGGGAGGACACTCCTCCAACTCCTTAATCAGTAAGTAATACAACACACATGAAACAAAAAACAGACATGGACTATACAAAAGACAAGGTTCTCTACACATATACATTAAGGTAAAACCTGGACTGCATCCATGTGTTGGGCTGCTCCACACAGCGTTCCACTATGTCTCCATTCATGTGTTCAGCCGGATATACTGTCAGGGGAATCTTCCCGGCGCACCGCGCGTACGCGGATTGCGTCACAGCCAACCACAGTAACACTGCCGATCAGCGTCTCGGCCATCCACTATATGGCGCTGACTCTAGCAGGAACTAGTCATGCATAATGGCACTTCTGGAATTAGAATAAGCACGGCCAACCACAAGATGGCGCCTCCGTAATAGGAAACAATGGAGCACGCCAACCAAGGGTGCCTATACATAAAGTATATTATATATAGTAGCAAAAATTACTTTGGCACATAAGGGAATACTGCAAATTCACAAAAAGCTCTCACAAGGTGCCAGCAAAACATTAAAGTCACCTATACTAATAAGGCAAAACAAGAGAATAATTGTAGATAATAAAACCTATATCCAAAAAATGTGTGCCAAAAAATAAAAAAAAAATTTTAAGAAAAAAAATTTTTTGAAATTTTTTTTTTGAAAAAATGAAAAAAGTGTTAAAAATAAAAACATGATGAAGTAGTATATGCGCATGTGTGTAAAGAATAACTGTATAAGGGCTTAGTCACACGGGCGTTTTTTCACGCGATTTGCGCATCGCATGACGGATGCGCATGCGCAAATCGCGTGACCGGCGCCGAAAAATCAGCCCAAAAATCGCCCGAAAATCTGCTCCTAGCCGCGTTTCATTAGAAACGGGCCGGAGCTGTCCAGCGCATTGCATTCAATGGAGCCGGCAATATAGCCGGCTCCATTGAATGCAAGCGCTGCGGGCGAGTGTGGGATGAATTGTCGGGAAGGGGTTAAATATATAACCCCTTCCCTGCAATGCATCCTTAAATGTGAAAAAGTAAAAAAAATGTATGTACTCACCTGCTCCCGGCTGCTGGAGATCCCGGCGGCCGGCCTGCAGTGGGTGTGAAGGAGGTGTGACTCAGACTTGCCCCTGATTGGCTCAGCGCTGAGCCAATCAGAGGCAAGTCTCAGTCACACCCATTCATGAATTCATGGATGGGTGTGACTGAGATCTGCCTCTGATTGGCTCAGGCTGAGCCAATCAGGGGCCAGTCTGAGTCACACCCCTTCACACCTACTGCAGGCCGGCTGCCGGGATCTCCAGCTGCCGGGAGCCGGTGAGTACATACATTTTTTTTATTTTTTCACATTTAAGGATGCATTGCAGGGAAGGGGTTATATATTTAACCCCTTCCCGACAATTCATCCCGCGCACGCCGGCAGCCCATTGCTTTCAATGGAGTCGGCTGTATTGCCGACTCCATTGAATTCAATGGGCAAACATCGTTCTTCTCTGCCACAGCTGTTCCAGCTGTGGCAGAGAAGAATGATTTGTCTTCTGTATGTTCTCAATGGGGTCGGCGCTGCTGCCGCCGGCCCCGTTGAGCGCATATAGAGAAGAGAACAGGAATCGCAGATAGGTGCGATCTGCGATTTCTGTTCCATAATTTATCGGACGAGCGCATAAAAAGCGCTCATGTGTCCGATACCATTGCAAAGCAATGGTTTTAAAAAATCGCCGGACGCATGCACATGCGCAAATCGCGGCAATAAACGCCCGTGTGACTAAGGCCTAATGGTGAAAAAAATCTAATTAAATATACATAAATTCACGAAAAAAAATTAACGAAAAAAAATATTAAATATAAATAAAAACCAACATATAACTGGACAAAAAGTGGACAGAAAATAGCAAACCTAAATAGGTGTGAATAACTAGTCTTTCAAAAGTACGGTGCATAAGCAAGTAAACTTCAAAAAAAATTATAAAGATACATAAAAAATTTTTTTAAAAAACGCTAATTGAAAAAAAAATTTTTTGCTTTATTGATACGGAAAAATTTTTATTTTATTTTTTTTTATATATAATGCATGACAATGTTACAGAGAAAATACAAATTGTCAACTGACAATATTAGACATAGCAAGGACATAATTGTAATAGTGAATAAATAGCCGGAAAAAACGCGAACTGTGGAGAAGACCAACACAGAGACCAGGAGAGAAATCTAGGGAAAAAAGAAAAAAGGATTAAAAACAGGCATCTAAAAACTATATACATCAGATGAGGATCCTTAAATATAAGGGGCAAAGACATACTCCATGTTTAAACCGAAAGGATGTAACGTATTGAGGGTGTGAATCCAGCGCAACGCTTTCTTTTTGAGAAGAGCCTCCCTGTCACCTCCTCTGGTCAACGGTGGAACATCATCAATAATCCTGAATTTAAATTGACTTATACTATGCTTTTTCTCATGGAAATGCTTGGGGATCGGCAGGTCCAAGCACTTGGTACGTATAGTACTCTTATGTTTAATCATACGACTACGCGCTTCGAGAATCGTTTCCCCCACGTATCCAAGTCCGCAGGGGCAGGTGACCAAATAGATGACATAAGAGGAGGTGCAGGAATATCTCTTCCTAATTTTGAATTTCTGGCCTGTATATGGATGATGAAAGCTATCACCCTTGACAAGATTGCAGCAGCAAACACAGCCAAGACAGGGAAAATTGCCCTTCTTGGCTGGTGCTAGTACTCGCTGTGTATGACTCACCTTCGGTACAATTGATTTCACTAACTTTCACTAAATTTTTGCAGAGAGGTTATCCGAGACCTCTTATCAACAGGGCAGTTGACGGAGTACGACAACTGCAGCGTGACACCTTGTTGATACCTAAAAGTAAAACCACCAAACCAGCAAGAGTGCCTTTTATCTCCACTTTTGGTAGACATAGTGGGCAGGCCTCTTCCATAATAAACAAACATTGGTCCCTTCTGACAAAAGGCTTAAGTGTGGTACCAGAATTTAACGAAAAACCGATGATGGCCTATAGACGACCCCTAAACATACGTGACAAGTTAGTGAAATCAATTGTACCGAAGGTGAGTCATACACAGCGAGTACTAGCACCAGCCAAGAAGGGCAATTTTCCCTGTCTTGGCTGTGTTTGCTGCGGCAATCTTGTCAAGGGTGATAGCTTTCATCATCCATATACAGGCCAGAAATTCAAAATTAGGAAGAGATATTCCTGCACCTCCTCTTATGTCATCTATTTGGTCACCTGCCCCTGCGGACTTGGATACGTGGGGGAAAAGATTCTCGAAGCGCGTAGTCGTATGATTAAACATAAGAGTACTATACGTACCAAGTGCTTGGACCTGCCGATCCCCAAGCATTTCCATGAGAAAAAGCATAGTATAAGTCAATTTAAATTCAGGATTATTGATGATGTTCCACCGTTGACCAGAGGAGGTGACAGGGAGGCTCTTCTCAAAAAGAAAGAGTTGCGCTGAATTCACACCCTCAATACGTTACATCTAGAGATGAGCGAACACGTTCGGCCCCGCCCCTTTTTCGCCCGAACACCGAACTTTGCGAACACTTCAGTGTTCGGGCGAAAAAGTTCGGGGGCCGCCGTGGCAGCGCGGGGGGGGGGGGGGGGTGCGGCGGGGAGTGGGGGGGGAGAGGGAGAGAGAGAGGGCTCCCCCCTGTTCCCCGCTACTGCCGCCCGCGCCGCCGCGCATCTCCCCGCCCCCCGGCGGCACCCGGACCTTTACGCGCGAACACTGCAGTGTTCGGCAAAGCCGGTGTCCGGGTGCGGATGTGTCCGTAACGGACATGTTCGCTCATCTCTAGTTACATCCTTTTGGTTTAAACATGGAGTATGTCTTTGTCCCTTATATTTAAGGATCCTCATCTGATGTATACAGTTTTTAGATGCCTGTTTTTAATCCTTTTTTCTTTTTTCCCTAGATTTCTCTCCTGGTCTCTGTGTTGGTCTTCTCCACAGTTCGCGTTTTTTCCGGCTATTTATTCACTATTACAATTATGTCCTTGCTATGTCTAATATTGTCAGTTGACAATTTGTATTTTCTCTGTAACATTGTCATGCATTATATAAAAAAAAAAAAAAAAAATTCCGTATCAATAAAGCAAAAAATTTTTTTTTCAATTAGCGTTTTTAAAACATTTTTTTTATCTTTATAATTTTTTTTTTGAAGTTTACTTGCTTATGCACCGTACTTTTGAAAGACTAGTTATTCACACCTATTTAGGTTTGCTATTTTCTGTCCACTTTTTGTCCAGTTATATGTTGGTTTTTATTTATATTTAATATTTTTTTTTGTGAATTTTTTTTTGTGAATTTATGTATATTTATTTAGATTTTTTTCACCATTATACAATTATTCTTTACACACATGCGCATATACTACTTCATCATGTTTTTATTTTTAACACTTTTTTCATTTTTTCAAAAAAAAATTTTTCAAAAAATTTTTTTTCTTAAAATTTTTTTTTATTTTTTGGCACACATTTTTTGGATATAGGTTTTATTATCTACAATTATTCTCTTCTGTTTTGCCTTATTAGTATAGGTGACTTTAATGTTTTGCTGGCACCTTGTGAGAGCTTTTTGTGAATTTGCAGTATTCCCTTATGTGCCAAAGTAATTTTTGCTACTATATATAATATACTTTATGTATAGGCACCCTTGGTTGGCGTGTTCCATTGTTTCCTATTACGGAGGTGCCATCTTGTGGTTGGCCGTGCTTATTCTAATTCCAGAAGTGCCATTATACATGACTAGTTCCTGCTAGAGTCAGCGCCATATAGTGGATGGCCGAAACGCTGATCGGCAGTGTTACTGTGGTTGGTTGTGACGCAATCCGCGTACGCGCGGTGCGCCAGGAAGATTCCCCTGACAGTATATCCGGCTGAACACATGAATGGAGACATAGTGGAACGCTGTGTGGAGCAGCCCAACACATGGATGCAGTCCAGGTTTTACCTTAATGTATATGTGTAGAGAACCTTGTCTTTTGTATAGTCCATGTCTGTTTTTTGTTTCATGTGTGTTGTATTACTTACTGATTAAGGAGTTGGAGGAGTGTCCTCCCTGTCTGTCCTCACTATATAAGATGTGTGTTCATGGCAATGTATTAGGCTTGAAAAAGACTTAGATTAAGTCGAAACGTCGCCATTTTATGGAGCAATAAAGCCTTTTTTTTTTTTACAATCTCTACACCGTTGATGCTGCTGCCTCCTTGGATACCATTGCATTTATTTGGGGTTGGTTTCATGACCCCACAGGTGGCTTGGCATATACAGACTGGAACCTCTGCACTGAAGTGCATGTGTTAGGTGTGCTGCGGGACTTTCCTATTTCTACTGTACCCACGTGACTACACGTCACCGTGCAAGACGTAAACGTCACGTGACGCCGCCGGTGAATCCAGAAACCTTACTTGCTGCACCCGCACTTATCTTGTCAGGTAATTTTAGATTTTATATACATATGTATGATTTTTAACATAATGTATACTTCAAAAAGGCCCCGGGCCGAAACGCGTTGTATATCATTGTGAGTATTAAACTGTGGAACTTTCATCGCTGTGGGTGTCCACTGACTTTGTGATATGCCATCCGGGATTAGGAGGCACCTGCACATAGGCACCTCCATGAAGTAAGTTATGCAACTTATTCCTTAATCTTGCCAAATTTTCTTGCTTGATCGAGCGCTGAGGATTTTTCTTCTTTTGTTTGCATTCATCCTTCTCCCTCATTTACATGATTGGAGCTCCCTCTAGCTGCTCTCTCATATTTATACACTAGCTGATATACCCGGCTTCGCCCGAGTTAATTTGGTACTGGTGTTTATCTGGTGTTCACATGGAAAATCTTATGAAGTCGTGGTTTCTTTAGAGATACTGAGGAAAAACATATGTTCACCATTTTGCATAGTTCTCTGTGTTACCCAGGAAACGCCACGTGGAGGTAACCATGCAACGTTTCCTTTATATAAAATGACATCAGGAAGTGAGAGAATTAGATTAAATACATAAAATTTGGACACTAATTCTTTTGCACTTAGAATTGAATAATGGAGTTGGGACCCATTAGCTTTCCCTATGACATAATCAATGCTCGTGCCAAATTTCCCGTTTCTATGACACCGAAAAGTGAGAAAATTACATTCCGCACGTAAAATTTGGACGCTAATTCTTTTGCGCATAGAATTGAATAATTGAGTTGGGACCCATTAGCTTTTCCTATTTATGACATAATCAATGCTCGTGCCAAATTTCCTGTTTTTATGACACCGGAAAGTGAAGAAATTACATTCCGCACGTAAAATTTGGACGCTAATTCTTTTGCGCATAGAATTAAATAATCGAGTTGGGGGGGCGTGGCTTGGAGAGAGACCGAGATGGCCGTGTCTGCATAGGCTCCGCTCGGTAGCGACCTTTAGCGACTAACAAAAGCGACGGAGGGCTTTTTTGTTTCACCACACTGCCAGGGGAAGCTTCACAGCACATGGCGGCATCCAGGAGGAGGACTTCCAAAGCCAACCCGATGCGTTTGGAGGAGTTTTTCGCTCCACGCGCTCCTCTCCCTGAAATGGTGGCGGATGAAGCGGCAGCGCCTGAAGCCGGAGGTCCGGTAAGGAATCCCCGCAACTCCCCTGTCCCGCTCCTTGGGTGTAGCGTGGAGGAAGGTAGCGTGCGGGAAGAGGCAGGAGGACCAGGCCAAGGGGAAAGAGGGAGAGGGCAAGAAGAAATCAGGTGCCCCCCCCTGGCCGCAATATAAAAAACAAAATGGCGGCGGCCACGCTGCAGAGAGATCAGCCTGCTTCTGCCTCTAATAGCCCAGCCAAACAACGGCAGAAAATGTCGGTAGTAACAGAGGGCAATAATCCCGAGGAGAATGTCTCCAGTGTTGCAAAAGAAAGAGAAATAGATAATTTAGTAGCCACAGAAAGACCAGCTTCCGAACTTTATATTAAAAAGGCCATAATGGCCTTAAGAAATACGATCCAGGCAGATCTGAAAAGCCTAACCCAACATGTGGACACCTCTGTCCTAGAGGTTAATAGACTGAACAACACAGAAAATAAAATGGAGGAGCTTGTAAAATCTCATAACAAGCTTATAGATGCGCACTATGATTTGGAGAACACTGTTACTAAGCTGCAGAATAAAATAGCGGACCTTGAAGATAGAAATAGGCGCAATAATATTAAAATAAGAGGCGTTCCAGAGAAGATTACCAACACAGAAATTCACGACTATGTTATTCGCCTAATTCAGAAAATCCTTCCTAACATCCCTGAACATGAGCTCAAAATAGATAGAGCGCACAGGCTACCTCTACCAAAATTTTTGAAAGAGAATAGTCCAAGAGACATTATAGTGTGTATCCACTATTATAGCACAAAAGAGGCTCTTATGAACGCCGCAAGGAAATTTAAAGTTTTGCCGAGCCCCTATTCGGAGATACGTTTGTTTATCGATCTGTCTCAAGCCACCATGGAGGCGAGACGCAACTTTGCGGACATTACATTAGCCTTGAGAGAGGCGAAGATCCCATACAGGTGGGGTTTTCCCACAAAAATTATTGCAACAAGGGAGAACTCCTTACACATCTTTCATGACCCAGCCTCAGCTAAAGCTACTATGAAAGTGTGGGGCATCAAGATAAACGACTCTTCATCCACTCGTGCAGAAAGCCGCCCTGGAGGAACCCGGGCGAGAAATTCTTAATGGTCCTATCCCACGCGGACATACAGGACTTATACACTTCCCCATGAAGCCTTTCCGTACTACGGACCCACAGGTGTGAAGGTCGCACACGCACACACTCCTGCGAACTTTTATCCCCCTAAATGAGTCAGCAAGCAGCCGCTTGCCTATCCTACTCCAGTAGGTTTTGCTGTTTTCACTCGACATGCAGCGTGTTCTTGCATCTTAAAGGCACTCCCCTCAGCTGCATGTATTTCTGCATAACCAAAATTTGCTTTTTCCGTTTTGTTTGTAGTTTTGTTTCAACAGGCATTGCTTACTACTTGGATTTCCCTGCTCCTAGCTCCGCTATGCCGTTTCAATGGAAATGGCGTTGAAAATACTATCACTGAATGCCAACGGGGTGAACTCCCCACAAAAGAGAAGCTCCGTATGGAAAGAGGCCCCCCGATGCAGCGCAGACGTTGTATGTATCCAAGAGACACACCTACTCGACACAGATTGTTCACGCATGACACATAAGAGTTTCCCCCATATTGCATACGCGTGCGCCCAAAAAAAACAGGCAGGCGTTTTGGTTGCAGTCAGAGTCCATTTCGTTCAATGTTGAAAAACAATTATGCGATCCCAAGGGTCGTTATATAGTTCTAGTGGGCTCTCTGAATGGAACACAAATTACATTAATTATCGTTTACGTGCCGAACGCAAAACAAATACACTTCCTGAACAGGCTCCTGAAGAAGATTTCTAAAATAGCAAAGGGTCCGTTGATCTTTTGCGGGGACTTTAATTTGATACCAGAGGGTAGCATAGACACCACCCACCATCCCACGAGGAGGGCCACTTCACTGGGCCATTGGCTCCGGAGAAATGCTCTCCTGGATACGTTCTGCTGTCTTAATGCATCGTCAAGGGAGTATACATTTTACTCACCACGACACAAAACGTTCTCGCGTATTGATTTGTGCTTAGTCGACAAACAACTAATTACCACAGTGGCAAAGGCGGAAATCGGTACGGCCACATGGTCGGACCATGCCCCGATAATGACAACATTAGCCCTGGGTAGCCCCCGCCAATCCGCCAGACCGTGGAAAAACAACACATACTTAATGAAAATCCCAGAATATAAGAAAGAAATAAAAGACAACCTGGAAGAATTCTTTGCGCTAAATGACACTCCAGGTATGGACCCGAGCGTTCTATGGAACACCCACAAGGCTTTTATGCGTGGGGTCCTTATAAAATTGGGCGCCAGGTATAAAAGAAAGAAACTCAAAAAAACAGAGCTCTTAGTGGCTAATAACCAAATCTTAGAGAACGAAATGCAGACAACTCCATCTACGCTCACTCATTATAAATTAATTAAAGCACGACTTGATCTACGGAATATCTTACAATGTGATTTCGATAAAGAAATCACTGCACGGAGGGCTAATATTTATTCCTCGCTAAACAAACCATCAAAGTGGATGGCCAACCTAGTAAAAAAAAGAATAATTTGAGCTAACATTCCCTTCGTGTGGAACTCAAAAAAGAAAGAGTTTAAAATATCCCACCCCAAACAAATCGCAGAAAAATTTCGGTTGTACTATAGTGACTTGTACAATTTGAAGGATGATCCCTCCACAGACCATCCAAAGAGCGCCGCGATAGAGGAATTTTTAAGCAAACTAAACTTACCAAAAACATCCACCTCCCAAGCGGAAGAACTTGATAAGGAGATGTCGGAGGCGGAGGTCGCAGATACAATCCTAGCTATGAAAAATCAAAAAGCCCCGGGCCCCGATGGCTTTTCGGCCGAATACTATAAATTATTCCAGAGCTCACTAGCCCCACACTTAGTAAAGAATTTCAATATAGCTATGCGGCGCGGCTCATTTCCGGGTGAATCCCTTCAAGCAACTATAGTAGTTTTACCCAAACAAGGCAAATCTCCCGACAACCCCTCAAATTTTAGACCTATATCATTATTAAATACTGACGTTAAGATATACTCCAAAACCCTTGCAGGAAGACTCTTTAAAATCCTCCCAGAAATCATCCACTCCGACCAGGTCGGTTTTGTGAAGGGGAGACAGGCCTCGGACGGCACGCGTAGGATAATAAACCTCCTGCACTCCCTGAAGTCCTCCCGCTCCCCCGCGGTGATGCTTGCACTCGACGCCGAAAAGGCATTTGATCGTGTTCATTGGGAGTATGCATTTAAGACCTTGGAGAAATTTGGCATGGGAGAGGGGCTGGTGCGGGCCGTCCGCGCCCTGTATTCTGCACCATCTGCCAGGACGCTGGTAGATGGAATATTATCAGAACCCTTTGTAATAACGAATGGCACTAGACAGGGCTGCCCGTTGTCCCTTATCCTGTATGTCCTCACGGTCGAGCCGCTAGCAGAATTTATCAGATCGTCGTCCGAAGTTAGAGGGATCCCATTAAATTCTCGACAGCACAAAATCGGACTCTTCGCGGATGATGTAATCCTTACCTTGTCACATCCGCTAGATTCACTGAGAGCCGCCCAGCAAATCCTACAAGACTTTAGTGAGGTTTCACAATACAAACTAAATATTAGCAAATCCATGATCTTGGGAGTGAATGTGCCAAGGGACTTGAGAGAAGCGATAAAAAAAGAGTTCCCATTTGAGTGGAGAAAAAACAATCTCCCGTATCTGGGTATTCACCTATCTCCCAATACGAATGATCTAGAAAAAATTAACTTCCCTCCGCTGCTAGACTCCATACAAAAAGAGAGAGAGCGTCTGGCTAAGCTCAACTTAACATGGTACGGCAGAATTATGACATACAAAATTAAACTCCTTCCCAAAATTTTATATTTATTTAGAGTCCTGCCGATCGTGGTTTCGGGAGCTACGTTACTGAAAATTCAAAAACAACTGTCAGGCTACGTGTGTGTGTGTGTGGGGGGGGGGGGAGAAGCCTCGCTTGGCATTGTCTATTTTTGCGATGAGGCGGTCTGGGGGTGGAGCGGATATTCCGGATATAACAAAATACTTTAAGGCTTCTCTCCTGAATCAAACTAGGAACTGGCTCCTACAGGAGGATAGGATGGGCTGGGTGGGTATGGAGCGTAGCTTTGCGAGGCTTGACTCTTGCAGGCCAATCCTCTTGGCGGCGTCTTTGGAAGCCATGTCAGGTCCCCCAAACTCAAAAACAAATCTGACAGTGGACACAAGAGGCCTTTCACCCACCATGATTGCTTCTTTCGAGGTGTGGAGGGAACTAACAAAGAAAGTAGCATCATATGATACTCTGGAAACCCCTCAAATTCCCCTAGAGACTATGTGTATGTTCTTACAGGATTTGGATCTGAGGGAATGGAAAAGGAAAGGCGTACTAAACGTGACTGACTTACTGTCAGGAAACACGGCAAAAACCTTTAACGACTTGCGGTCCTTATATAACTTGCAACAAGGAGATTCATACAAATTCTCGAGGATACAACATTTCCTGTCTAAAACTCAACTACACACAATAAAAATACCACGGGACATTATGAATAGGATCTCTTCCTTACCTAAGGTGGAGAAATCCGAAACGAGGGTCTACTACGACATACTGACCGGCAATAACACCCCGACCAAAAAAGTGCATATGTTGAATTGGGAAAAAGAGATAAAAACAGATATCCCGATCGAGTCCTGGACAAATGCCTTTAAACTGGCTGGAAAAGCCACTAAAGGGATGGGAATACTAGAAGTGCAAGTAAAAATTAATATGAGGTGGTACTACACCCCGGCACTTCTTTGCAACAGATTTCAGAGAGGAGATGGTGGGTGTTGGAGGAAATGTGGGAGAAGGGGCACTCTCTCCCATATCTTCTGGTCCTGCCCTAAACTGTACGCTTATTGGAACGAAATTCTAAACCTATTAGACAGAGTCTTACAGATTCACGTACAAAGAAACGCAAAACAGATTATGTTGTTGGTAGGCCTGGAGGGCTTCCCCCCCCCACCCAACTAGGTTTTTGGTAGGGCATGCCTTGATGTCTGCAAAGACTTTGATTGCAAGACACTGGAGGGACCCGCCCCCCCATTATTTCAAGAATTTACAACCCAAATGGCGGAGCAGAGAGTATACGAGAGATGGTTGGCATTCAGGGGAAATACCATGTCTAAACACGAGGAGATGTGGAGCTTGTGGAGGGAATCTACATAAATGGTTTGCATTTAAATGCCTTGTGATGCCTTGGTTTTGTTTTGTATAATGTCTCTTTTATTCTAGTACTTTCATGTGATGCTCTGGTTATGGATATATATGACTAACCTATGTGAGTAATTGGTAGCATATTACAATATAACAAAGAAAGTGTTTACAAAGTTTATGTACAAGAAATAATTGACAAGCTTAATCGTTGTAGAGATTCAGTCCAAGAGTTATTTAAGAAAATATAGAGGAAGGTTTTGTATCGGCATGTTTATTATATTTCTAAATCAGCACACTTTGTTGACCGTGTATCACATGCAATATCCGGTTGTATATCATTTTCTTTTCCTCAATAAAAAACTTAATGTTTAAAAAAAAATAATCGAATTGAGACCCATTAGCTTTTCCTATTTATGACATAATCAATGCCTGTGCCAAATTTCACGTTTCTATGACACCGGAAAGTGAAAAAATTAGATTCCGCACGTAAAATTTCTATGCCAATTCTTCTGCGCTAGAATTGAATAATCAAGTTGGGACCCATTCGCTTTTCCTATTTATGACATAATCAATGCTCGTGCCAAATTTCCAGTTTCTATGACACCGGAAAGTGAGAAAATTATATTCCGCATGTAAAATTTGGACGCTAATTCTTTTGCGCATAGAATTGAATAATGGAGTTGGGACTAGAGATGAGCGAGCACCAAAATGCTCGGGTGCTCGGTACTCGGGACGAAATTTTCGCGATGCTCGGGTGTTCGTTTCGAATAACGAACCCCATTGAAGTCAATGGGCGACCCGAGCATTTTTGTATTTCGCCGATGCTCGCTAAGGTTTCCATGTGTGAAAATCTGGGCAATTCAAGAAAGTGATGGGAACGACACAGCAACGGATAGGGCAGGCGAGGGGCTACATGTTGGGCTGCATCTCAAGTTCACAGGTCCCACTATTAAGCCACAATACCGGCAAGAGTGGGCCCCCCCCCCCCCTCCCAACAACTTTTACTTCTGAAAAGCCCTCATTAGCATGGCATACCTTAGCTAAGCAGCACACTACCTACAACAAAGCACAATCACTGCCTGCATGACACTCTGCTGCCACTTCTCCTGGGTTACATGCTGCCCAACCCCCCTCCCCCCCTGCACGACAGTGTCCACAGCGCACACCAAACTGTCCCTGCGCAGCCTTCAGCTGCCCTCATGCCACACCACCCTCATGTCTATTTATAAGTGCGTCTGCCATGAGGAGGAACTGCAGGCACACACTGCAGAGGGTTGGCACGGCTAGGCAGCGACCCTCTTTAAAAGTGGTGGGGCGATAGCCCACAATGCTGTACAGAAGCAATGAGAAATCCAATCCTGTGCCACCTCCACCAGGAGCTGCACACGTGGGCATAGCAATGGGGAACCTATGTGCCACACACTATTCATTCTGTCAAGGTGTCTGTATGCCCCAGTCAGACTGTTAATATGTACCTTAACAGTAACCACGTTGGTGGTAATGTGGTGGTGACTGCGGACCTAGTAGCGCGGTTTTATTTTGTTGGTTTTCGGAATGTGGCCATGATTAAGTGGGCCGTGGCGGGGGATGGTGGGGGGGCTCTCTTGTTGTGTCGGTAAAGGTGAAATTCTTGGACTGTCACCAGACGAACCAATGCAAAGGCATTTGCCAAGAATGTTTTCATTGTTGGAGGAGGAGGGGGATGTTTTTGAGGCACTACGTGTCCTCTCCACGTGTCCGTGGTTATATGCACCTTAACAGTAACCGCGTTGGCCTCGCGTTGGCCTCGCCTCGCCTCGCCGCCATCATGTCTTTGGGAAGCCTCTGTTTTCACACCCCAGAGACATACCATTAGCAGCGGTATAGGCAGAGCCCATAATTCGTAACATTTCAGCCGTAGCATTAGGACAGGCCCCACTAACATATCACTAGCAGCATTATAGGGGGAGCACAGTATTAGTTCCATTTCAGTAATAGTAGCACTCAAGACAGGCCCCAGTAACAATTCCGAAGCAGCAGTATAGGAGGAGCATAGTCTAAGTTCCATTTAAGTAATAGTAGCAGCCTACATAGGCCCCAGGAACAATTCCGAAGCAGCAGTATAGTGGGAGCGCAGTCTTAGTTCCATTCCAGTAGCTGCAGTATAGCCAAGGCCCAAGTTACATTTATGTAGCTAAAGTGTAGGCCAACCCCACACACCTTTCTGTACCATGAGTGCAGGCGAAGAACATAGAAATTGCTATGATTACACAGTAGGTGAGGGCCCAAAAAAATTGGTGTACCAACAGTACTAATGTACCTCAGTAAAAATTGGCCATGCCCAACCAAGATGGCAGGTGAAACCCATTAATCGCTTTGGTTAATGTGGCTTAAGTGGTAACTAGGCCTGGAGGCAGCCCAGTTTAACGGAAAA
This sequence comes from Eleutherodactylus coqui, assembly GCF_035609145.1. NCBI lineage: Eukaryota > Metazoa > Chordata > Amphibia > Anura > Eleutherodactylidae > Eleutherodactylus > Eleutherodactylus coqui. The sequence continues at coordinate 113,709,433 of NC_089842.1, read as the reverse complement.
TTGGTTCAAGTTAAAGTTCCAACGCTTTTAAGAGCATTGAAACGTATAAAAATTTTTGAGAAAAATTATATGAGTGAGCCTTGTGGCCCTAAGAAAAATTGCCCGTTCAGCGTGATGACGTGAGGTTTCAGGAGGAGCAGGAGGAGGAGGAGGAATATTATACACAGATTGATGAAGCAGAAATGTCCCCGTTTTGGATGGTGAGAGAGAACGATGCTTCCATCCGCGGGTGCAGCCTACGTATTGCTTAGGTATCGCTGCTGTCCGCTGGTGGAGAAGAGAAGTCTGGGGAAATCCAGGCTTTGTTCAGCTTGATGAGTGTTAGCCTGTCGGCACTGTCGGTTGACAGGCGGGTACGCTTATCTGTGATGATTCCCCCAGCCGCACTAAACACCCTCTCCGACAAGACGCTAGCCGCAGGACAAGCAAGCACCTCCAGGGCATACAGCGCTAGTTCAGGCCACGTGTCCAGCTTCGACACCCAGTAGTTGTAGGTGGCAGAGGCGTCACGGAGGACGGTCGTGCGATTGGCTACGTACTCCCTCACCATCCTTTTACAGTGCTCCCGCCAACTCAGCCTTGACTGGGGAGCGGTGACACAGTCTTGCTGGGGAGCCATAAAGCTGTCCAGGCCCTTAAAGACTGTTGCACTGCCTGGGCTGTACATGCTGCTCGATCTCCGCACCTCACCTGCTACCTGGCCCTCGGAACTGCGCCTTCTGCCACTAGCGCTGTCGGATGGGAATTTTACCATCAGCTTGTCCGCCAGGGTCCTGTGGTATAGCAACACTCTCGAACCCCTTTCCTCTTCGGGAATGAGAGTCGGACGGTTCTCCTTGTAGCGTGGGTCGAGCAGTGTGTACACCCAGTAATCCGTAGTGGCCAGAATGCGTGTAATGCGAGGGTCACGAGAAAGGCATCCTAACATGAAGTCAGCCATGTGTGCCAGGGTACCTGTACGCAACACATGGCTGTCTTCACTAGGAAGATCACTTTCAGGATCCTCCTCCTCCTCCTCCTCCTCAGGCCATACACGCTGAAAGCATGACAGGCAAGCAGCATGGGTACCCTCAGCAGTGGGCCAAGCTTTCTCTTCCCCCTCCTCCTCATCCTCCTCATGCTCCTCCTCCTCCTCCTGAATGTGCTGAGATATAGACAGGAGGGTGCTCTGACTATCCAGCGACATACTGTCTTCCCCGCCTCCGTTTCCGAGCGCAAAGCATCTGCCTTCATGCTTTGCAGGGAACTTCTCAAGATGCATAGCATGGCTAATGATTGCAGCATCGCCGCTCACCACCTGGGTAGACTGCTCAAAGTTTCCAAGGACCTGGCAGATGTCTGCCAACCAGGCCCACTCTTCTGAAAAGAATTGAGGAGGCTGACTCCCACTGCGCCGCCCATATTGGAGTTGGTATTCCATTATAGCTCTACACTGCTCATAGAGCCTAGCCAACATGTGGAGCGTAGAGTTCCATCGTGTGGGCACGTCGCACAGCAGTCGGTGCACTGGCAGATTAAAGCGATGTTGCAGGGTGGCAGCGTCCGTGTGGGACTTGCGGAAATGTGCGCAGAGCCGCCGCACCTTTACGAGCAGGTCTGACAAGCGTGGGTAGCTTTTCAGAAACCGCTGAACCACCAAATTAAAGACGTGGGCCAGGCATGGCACGTGCGTGAGGCTGCCGAGCTGCAGAGCCGCCACCAGGTTACGGCCGTTGTCACACACGACCATGCCCGGTTGGAGGCTCAGCGGCGCAAGCCAACGGTCGGTCTGCTCTGTCAGACCCTGCAGCAGTTCGCGGGCCGTGTGCCTCCTATCTCCTAAGCTGAGTAGTTTCAGCACGGCCTGCTGACGCTTGCCCACCGCTGTGCTGCCACGCTGCGCGACACCGACTGCTGGCGACGTCCTGCTGCTGCTGACACATCTTGATTGCGAGACAGAGGTTGAGGAGGAGGAGGGTGCTTTAGTGGAGGAAGCATACACCGCCGAACATACCACCACCGAGCTGGGGCCCGCAATTCTGGGGGTGGGTAGGACGTGAGCGGTCCCAGGCTCTGACTCTTTCCCAGCCTCCACTAAATTCACCCAATGTGCCGTCAGGGAGATGTAGTGGCCCTGCCCGCCTGTGCTTGTCCACGTGTTCGTAGTTAAGTGGACCTTGCCACTAACCGCATTGGTGAGGGCGCGTACAATGTTGCGGGAGACGTGGTCGTGCAGGGCTGGGACGGCACATCGGGAAAAGTAGTGGCGACTGGGAACTGAGTAGCGCGGGGCCGCCGCCGCCATCATAGCTTTGAAAGCCTCCGTTTCCACAACCCTATACGGCAGCATCTCAAGGCTGATAAATTTGGCTATGTGGACGTTTAACGATTGAGCGTGCGGGTGCGTGGCGGCGTACTTGCGCTTGCGCTCCAACACTTGCGCTAGCGACGGCTGGACTGTGCGGTGCGAGACATTGGTGGATGGGGCCGAGGACAGCGGAGGTGAGGGTGTGGGTGCAGGCTAGGAGACGGTAGTGCCTGTGTCCTGAGAGGGGGGTTGGATCTCAGTGGCAGGTTGGGGCACAGGGGGAGAGGCAGCGGTGCAAACCGGAGGCGGTGAACGGCCTTCGTCCCACCTTGTGGGGTGCTTGGCCATCATATGTCTGCGCATGCTGGTGGTGGTGAGGCTGTTGGTGGTGGCTCCCCGGCTGATCTTGGCGCGACAAAGGTTGCACACCACTGTTCGTCGGTCGTCAGGCGTCTCTGCGAAAAACTGCCAGACCTTAGAGCACCTCGGCCTCTGCAGGGTGGCATAGCGCGAGGGTGCGCTTTGGGAAACAGTTGGTGGATTATTCGGTCTGGCCCTGCCTCCACCCCTGGCCACCGCACTGCCTCTTGCAACCTGCCCTGCTGCTGCCCTTGCTCCCCCTCTGAAGACCTGTCCTTAGTAGGCGTAGCAAACCAGGTGGGGTCAGTCACCTCATCGTCCTGCTACTCTTCCTCCGAATCCTCTGTACGCTCCTCCCTCGGACTTACTGCCCTTACTACTACCTCACTGCAAGACAACTGTGTCTCATCGTCATCGTCCTCCTCACCCACTGAAAGGTCTTGAGATAGTTGCCGGAAGTCCCCAGCCTCATCCCCCGGACCCCGGGAACTTTCCAATGGTTGGGCATCAGTGACGATAAACTCCTCTGGTGGGAGAGGAACCACTGCTGCCCAATCTGAGCAGGGGCCCGAGAACAGTTCCTGGGAGTGTTCCCGCTCCTGAGCATGTGTCATTGTAGTGGAGTGAGGAGGCTGGGAGGAAGGAGGAGCAGCAGACAGAGGATTCGGATTTGCAGCACTGGACGGCGCAGAACTCTGGGTGGATGATAGCTTGCTCGAAGCACTTTCTGCCATCCACGACAGGACCTGCTCACACTGCTCATTTTCTAATAAAGGTCTCCCGCGTGGACCCATTAATTGGGCGATGAATGTGGGGACGCCAGAAACGTGCCTCTCTCCTAATCGCGCAGCAGTCGGCTGCGACACACCTGGATCAGGAGCTCGGCCTGTGCCCACACCCTCACTTGGGCCTACGCGTCCTCGGCCGCGTCCACGTCCTCTCGGCCTACCCCTACCCCTCAGCATGCTGTATTACCAGTGATTTCCAAGCCAGGAAAGAAATTGGCGCAAGCCTGCAGCCGAAATAGAATTTTTTCCCTTGTTTTTCAAAGACAAGCCACACTGCGTGTATTCAATGAATACTACTAAGTTTAATAACTGTGTTGTGGCCCTGCAAATGTGTCACAGAACTGCAGTGATGCAAAGTTATTCACTACAGCAGATCAGGGATTTCCCATGCAGGAAAAAAATTGGCGCAAGCCTGCAGTAAAACGTAGCTGGCTGCGTCTGATTTTTTTTTTTAATGTTCTGCACGCAGCACACACGTACCCAGAGCCCTGAGGACTGTCAGAGGCAGGCAAAATAGAATTTTTTCCCTTGTTTTTCAAAGGAAAAGCCACACTGCGTCTATTCAATGAATAATGTATGTCTTCTGGCCCTGCCTACACAATTCTATCCCTGTAGTATTAATGCCGGGTGCAATGGTCTGCACAGCCGGTTTTGAGAAAAAAAAAAAAATATGCAACACTGCCAACAGCAGCCTGGACAGTACTGCACATGGATAGATGTGGCCTTAGAAAGGACCGTTGGGGTTCTTGAAGCCTACACTCACTGCTAACACTCTCCCTGCCTAACCACCACTTCTGTCCCTATTGCAGGGCGCAAAGCTCTGCAGATCCAATTTTGAAAAAGAAAAAAAAATACAGTGCTAACACAGTACTGCACACTATTAGATGTGGCCCTGAGAAGGACCGTTGGGGTTCTTGAAGCCTACACTAACTCCTAACACTCTCCCTACAGCAGCTCCAGCACGATAGAACTTTCCCTCAGCTAACTCACAAGGCATCTGAGCCGAGCCGCGGGAGGGGCAGATTTTTATACTCGGGTGACATCGGATCTCCCCAGCCACTCACAGCAGGGGGGGCGGTATAGGGCTTGAACGTCACAGGGGGAAGTTGTAATGCCTTCCCTGTCTTTCAATTGGCCAGAAAAGCGCGCTAACGTCTCAGAGAGGAAACTGAAAGTAACCAGAACATCGCGTGGTACTCGCTAACGAGTACCGAGCATCCCGAACACGCTAATATTCGCCCCGGTATCAAGCTCGGACGAGTACGTTCGCACATCTCTAGTTGGGACCCATTAGCTTTTCCTATTTATGACATAATCAATGCTCATGCCAAATTTCATGTTTCTATGACACCGGAAAGTGAGAAAATTACATTCCGCACGTAAAATTTCGATGCCAATTCTTTTGCGCTAGAATTGAATAATCACGTTGGGACCCATTCGCTTTTCCTATTTATGACATAATCAATGCTCGTGCCAAACTTCCCGTTTCTATGACACCAGGAAGTGAGAAAATTACATTCCGCACGTAAAATTTCGACGCCAATTCTTTTCGCTAGAATTGAATCATGGAGTTGGGACCCATTAGCTTTTCCTATTTATGACATAATCAATGCTCGTGCCAAATTTCCTGTTTCTATGACACCGGAAAGTGAAGAAATTACATTCCGCACGTAAAATTTGGACGCTAATTCTTTTGCGCATAGAATTGAATAATGGAGTTGGGACCCATTAGCTTTTCCTATTTATGACATAATCAATGCTCGTGCCAAATTTTCCGTTTCTATGACACCAGGAAGTGAGAGATTTAGATTACGTACGTTAAATTTCGACGCTAATTCTTTTGCGCATAGAATTGAATAATCGAGTTGCGACCCATTAGCTTTTCCTATTTATGACATAATCAATGCTCGTGCCAAATTTCACGTTTCTATGACATTGGGAAGTGAGAGATTTAGATTACGTACGTAAAATTTGGACGCTAATTCTTTTGCGCATAGAATTGAATAATCGAGTTGGAACCCAAAAACTTTTCTTATTTATTTCATAATCAATGCTCGTGCCAAATTTCCTGTTTCTATGACACCGGAAAGTGAAGAAATTACACTCCACACGTAAAATTTCAATGCCAATTCTTTTGCACTAGAATTAAATAATGGCATTAGGACCCATTTGCTTTTCCTATTTATGACATAATCAATGCTCGTGCCAAACTTCTCGTTTCTATGACACCGGAAAGTGAGAAAATTACATTCTGCACGTAAAATTTCGACGCCAATTCTTTTGCGCTAGAATTGAATAATGGAGTTGGGACCTATTAACTTTTCCCATTTATGACACAATCAATGCTGGTGCCAAATTTCATGTTTCTATGACACCAGAAAGTGAGAAAATTAGATTCCGTACGTAAAATTTGGACGCTAATTCTTTTGCGCATAGAATTGAATAATCGAGTTGGGACCCATTAGCTTTTCCTATTTATGACATAATCAATGCCTGTGCCAAATTTCCTGTTTCTATGACACCGGAAAGTGAAGAAATCACATTCCGCACGTAAAATTCCGACGCCAATTCTTTTGCGCTAGAATTGAATAATAAAGCTGGGACCCATTCACTTTTCCTATTTATGACATAATCAATGCTCGTGCCAAATTTCACGTTTCTATGACACCGGGAAGTGAGAAAATTTCATTGCGCACGTAAAATTTGGACGCTAATTTTTTTGCGCATAGAATTGAATAATCATGTTGGGACCCATTAGCTTTTCCTATTTATGACATAATCAATGCTCGTGCCAAATTTCACGTTTCTATGACATTGGGAAGTGAGAGACTTAGATTCCGCACGTAAAATTTCGACGCCAATTCTTTTGCGCTAGAATTAAATAATGGCATTAGGACCCATTCGCTTTTCCTATTTATGACATAATCAATGCTTGTGCAAATTTCCCGTTTCTATGACACTGGAAAGTGAGAAAATTTCATTTTGCACGTAAAATTTGGACGCTAATTCTTTTGTGCATAGAATTGAATAATGGAGTTGGGACCCATTAGCTTTTCCTATTTATGACATAATCAATGCTCGTGCCAAATTTCCTGTTTCTATGACACCGGAAAGTGAAAATTAGATTCCGTATGAAAAATTTGGACGCTAATTCTTTTGCGCATAGAATTGAATAATGGAGTTGGGACCCATTAGCTTTTCCTATTCATGACATAATCAATGTGCGTGCCAAATTTCCCGTTTCTTTGACACCGGAAAGTGAGAAAATTACATTCCGCACGTAAAATTTGGACGCTAATTCTTTTGCGCATAGAATTGAATAATCGAGTTGGGACCCATTAGCTTTTTTTATTTATGACATAATCAATGCTCGTGCCAAATTTCAGGTTTCTATAACATTGGGAAGTGAGTGATTTAGATTATGTACGTTAAATTTCGACGCCAATTCTTTTGCGCTAGAATTGAATAATCGAGTTGGGACTCAATTAATTTTCCTATTTTGGAGATAATTAGAGATGAGCGAACGTACTCGTCCGAACTTGATACTCGTTCGAGTATTAGCGTGTTCGAGATGCTCGTTACTCGTAACGAGTACCACGCGATGTTCGAGTAACTTTCACTTTCCTCTCTGAGACGTTAGCACGCTTTTCTGGCCAATTGAAAGACAGGGAAGGCATTACAACTTCCCCCTGAGACGTTTAAGCCCTATACCACCCCCCCTGCAGTGAGTGGCTGGGGAGATCAGGTGTATAAAAATCGGCCCCACCCGCGGCTCGCCTCAGATGAGTTGTGACTTAGCTGAGGGAAAGTGCTGTTGTGTTGGAGCTGCTGTAGGGAGAGTGTTAGGAGTTAGTGTACGCTTCAATAACCCCAACGGTCCTTCTTAGGGCCACATCTAACCTTGTGCAGTACTGTGGAGGCTGCTGTTAGCAGTGTTGCCCTTTTTTTTTTTTTTTTTTGCTATATCGGCCGTGCAGAGCATTGCGCTCTGCAGTAATACTACAGGGACAGAATTGTGTAGGCAGGGCCAGAAGACATCTTATAGATTGAATATACGCAGTGGTCCTTTGAAAAAAAGATTTGAAAAAAATCTATTTGGCCTGCCTGTCACTGTGCTCAGTGTTGTGGGTCCGTGTCTGCTGGGGGTAAAATTTCTCCAAATAAATACGCAGCCAGCTAAGTGTTACAGCAGGCGTACGCCAAATTATTTCCTGGCTCGGAAATCACCGCTCTGTTGCACTTAAAGGGGTTGTCCCCCGCCGAAACGGGTTTTTTTTTTTTTCAACAGCCACCCCGTTCGGCGCGAGACAAACCCGATGCAGGGAACTAAAAAAAAATCCGCACAGCGCTTACCTGAATCCCCACGCTCCGGTGACTTCTTACTTACCGGTTGAAGATGGCTGCCGGGATCTTCTCCCTCGGTGGACCGCAGCTCTTCTGTGCAGTCCATTGCCGATTCCAGCCTCCTGATTGGCTGGAATAGGCACGTGACGGGGCGGAGCTACACGGAGTCGGCATCCGGCACCAGCGGCCCCATTGAGAAAAGAAGAAGACCCGGACTGCGCAAGCGCGTCTAATTTGGCGATTAGACGCTGAAAATTAGACGGCACCATGGAGACGAGGACGCTAGCAACGGAACAGGTAAGTGAATAACTTATGATAACTTCTGTATGGCTCATAATTAATGCACAATGTACATTACAAAGTGCATTAATATGGCCATACAGAAGTGTATAGACCCACTTGCTTTCGCGGGACAACCCCTTTTATAACAGTGCAACACTGCAGTTCCGTCACACAAATCAGGGACAGAATTGTGTAGGCAGGGCCAGAAGACATCTTATAGATTGAATATACGCAGTGGTCCTTTGGAAAAAAATATTTGAAAAAATTCTATTTGGCCTACCTGTTACTCTGCTCAGTGTTCTGGGTCCGTGTCTGCTGGGGGTTGTAGTTCTCCAAATAAATACGCAGCCAGCTAAGTGTTACAGCAGGCTTGCGCCAAATAATTTCCTGGCTCTGAAATCACCGTTCTGTTGCACTTAATAACAGTGTAACACTGCAGTTCCGTGACACACACATCAGGGACAGAATTGTGTAGGCAGGGCCAGAAGACATATATTATAGATTGAATATACGCAGTGGTCCTTACTTTTGCAAAAAAAGATTTGAAAAAAATCTATTTGGCCTGCCTGTCAATCTGCTCAGTGTTGTGGGTCCGTGTCTGCTGGGGGTAAAATTGCTACAAATAAATACACAGCCAGCTAAGTGTTACAGCAGGCTTGCGCCAAATTATTTCCTGGTGTTCCGTAAGCGAACTCAGCCTCAAACCACAGGCCAATAAGCGGCACATTTAATTACAGTGTTGTGTTTCTGCATTCCTGGTAATACAGCATGCTGAGGGGTAGGGGTAGGCCTAGAGGACGTGGGCGCGGCCGAGGACGCGGAGGCCCTAGTCCGGGTGTGGGCACAGGCCGAGCTTCTGATGCAGGTGTATCGCAGCCGACTGCTGCGGCATTAGGAGAGAGGCACGTTTCTGACGTCCCCAAATTCATCTCACAATTAATGGGTCCACGCGGTAGACCTTTATTAGAAAATGAGCAGTGTGAGCAGGTCCTGTCGTGGATGGCAGAAAGTGCTTCCAGCAACCTATCGTCCAGCCAGAGTTCTGCGCTGTCCACTGCTGCAACTCAGAATCCTCTGGCTGCTGCTCCTCCTTCCTCCCAGCCTCCTCACTCCATGAAAATGAGACATTCTTAGGAGTGGGCAGACTCCCAGGAACTGTTCTCGGGCCCCTGCTCAGATTGGGCAGCAGTGGTTCCTCTCCCACCAGAAGAGTTTATCGTCACTGATGCCCAACCATTGGAAAGTTCCCGGGGTCCGGGGGATGAGGATGGGGACTTCCGGCAACTGTCTCAAGACCTTTCAGTGGGTGAGGAGGCCGATGACGATGAGACACAGTTGTCTATCAGTGAGGTAGTAGTAAGGGCATTAAGTCCGAGAGAGGAGCGCACAGAGGATTCGGAGGAAGAGCAGCAGGAGGACAATGAGGTGACTGACCCCACCTGGTTTGCTACGCCTACTCAGGACAGGTCTTCAGAGGGGGAGGCAAGGGCAGCAGCAGGGCAGGTTGCAAGAGGCAGTGCGGTGGCCAGGGGTAGAGGCAGCGCCAGACCGAATAATCCACCAACTGTTTCCCAAAGCGCCCCCTCGCGCCATGCCACCCTACAGAGGCCGAGGTGCTCAAAGGTCTGGCAGTTTTTCACTGAGAGTGCAGACGACCGACGAACAGTGGTGTGCAACCTTTGTCGCGCCAAGATCAGCCGGGGAGCCACCACCACCAGCCTCACCACCACCAGCATGCGCAGGCATATGATGGCCAAGCACCCCACAAGGTGGGAAGAAGGCCGTTCACCGCCTCCGGTTTGCACCGCTGCCTCTCCCCCTGTGCCCCAACCTGCCACTGAGATCCAACCCCGCTCTGAGGACACAGGCACTACCGTCTCCTGGCCTGCACCCACACCCTCACCTCCGCTGTCCTCGGCCCCATCCAGCAATGTCTCTCAGCGCAGCGTCCAGCCGTCGCTAGCTCAAGTGTTTGAGCGCAAGCGCAAGTACGCCGCCACGCACCCGCACGCTCAAGTGTTAAACGTGCACATAGCCAAATTTATCAGCCTGGAGATGCTGCCGTATAAGGTTGTGGAAGCGGAGTCCTTCAAAAGTATGATGGCGGCGGCGGCGGCCCCGCGCTACTCAGTTCCCAGTCGCCACTACTTTTCCCGATGTGCCGTCCCAGCCCTGCATGACCACGTCTCCCGCAACATTGTACGTGCCCTCACCAACGCGGTTACTGCCAAGGTCCACTTAACAACGGACACGTGGACAAGCACAGGCGGGCAGGGCCACTACATCTCCCTGACGGCACATTGGGTGAATTTAGTGGAGGCTGGGATAGAGTCAGAGCCTGGGACCGCTCACGTCCTACCCACCACCAGAATTGCGGCCACAGCTCGGTGGTGGTATCTGCGGCGGTGTATGCTTCCTCCACTAAACCCCACTCCTCCTCCTCCTCCTCCTCCAACGCAACCTCTGTCTCGCAATCAAGATGTGTCAGCAGCAGCACGTCGGCAGCAGTCGGTGTCGCGCGGCGTGGCAGCACAGCGGTGGGCAAGCGTCAGCAGGCCGTGCTGAAACTACTCAGCTTAGGAGATAGGAGGCACACGGCCCACGAACTGCTGCAGGGTCTGACAAAGCAGACCGACCGCTGGCTGGCGCCGCTGAGCCTCCAACCGGGCATGGTCGTGTGTGACAACGGCCGTAACCTGGTGGCGGCTCTGCAGCTCGGCAGCCTCACGCACGTGCCATGCCTGGCCCACGTCTTTAATTTGGTGGTTCAGCGCTTTCTGAAAAGCTACCCACGCTTGTCAGACCTGCTCGGAAAGGTGCGCCGGCTCTGCGCACATTTCCGCAAGTCCCACACGGACGCTGCCACCCTGCACACCCTGCAACATCGGTTTAATCTGCCAGTGCACCGACTGCTGTGCGATATGCCCACACGGTGGAACTCTACGCTCCACATGTTGGCCAGGCTCTATGAGCAGCGCAGAGCTATAGTGGAATACCAACTCCAACATGGGTGGCGTAGTGGGAGTCAGCCTCCTCAATTATTTTCAGAAGAGTGGGCCTGGTTGGCAGACATCTGCCAGGTCCTTCGAAACTTTGAGGAGTCTACCCAGGTGGTGAGCGGCGATGCTGCAATCATTAGCGTCACCATTTCTCTTTTATGCCTCTTGAGAAGTTCCCTGCAAAGCATAAAGGCAGACGCTTTGCACTCGGAAACAGAGCCGGGGGAAGACAGTATGTCGCTGGATAGTCAGAGCACCCTCCTGTCCATATCTCAGCGCGTGAGGAGGAGGAGGAGGTAGATGAGGAGGAGGGGGAAGACACAGCTTGGCCCACTGGTGAGGGTATACATGCTGCTTGCCTGTCATCCTTTCAGCGTGTATGGCCTGAGGAGGAGGAGGAGGATCCTGAAAGTGATCTTCCCAGTGAGGACAGCCATGTGTTGCGTACAGGTACCCTGGCACATATGGCTGACTTCATGTTAGGATGCCTTTCTCGTGACCCTCGCGTTACACGCATTCTGGCCACTACGGATTACTGGGTGTACTCACTGCTCGACCCACGGTATAAGGAGAACCTTTCCACTCTCATACCCGAAGAGGAAAGGGGTTAGAGAGTGTTGCTATACCACAGGACCCTGGCGGACAAACTGATGGTAAAATTCCCATACGACAGCGCTAGTGGCCGAAGGCGCAGTTCCGAGGGCCAGGTAGCAGGGGAGGCGCGGAGATCAGGCAGCATGTACAGCACAGGCAGGACAACACTCTTTAAGGCCCTGGACAGCTTTATGGCTTCCCAGCAAGACTGTGTCACCGCTCCCCAGTCACGGCTAAGTCGGCGGGAGCACTGTAAAAGGATGGTGAGGGAGTACGTAGCCGATCGCACGACCGTCCTCCGTGACGCCTCTGCCCCCTACAACTACTGGGTGTCGAAGCTGGACACGTGGCCTGAACTCGCGCTGTATGCCCTGGAGGTGTTTGCTTGTCCTGCGGCTAGCGTCTTGTCAGAGAGGGTGTTTAGTGCGGCTGGGGAAATCATCACAGATAAGCGTACCCGCCTGTCAACCGACAGTGCCGACAGGCTAACACTCATCAAGATGAACAAAGCCTGGATTTCCCCAGACTTCTCTTCTCCACCAGCGGACAGCAGCGATACCTAAGCAATAGGTAGGCTGCACCCGCGGATGGAAGCATCGTTCTGTATCCCCATCAAAAACGGGGACCTTTTCGCTTCATCAATCTGTGTATAATATTCCTCCTCCTCCTGCTCCTCCTCCTGAAACCTCACATAATCACGCCGAACGGGCAATTTTTCTTAGGCCCACAAGGCTCAGTCATATAATTTTTCTAAACAATTTTTATACGTTTCAATGCTCATTAAAGCGTTGAAACTTTCACCTCCACCAATTTTTATTTTAACTGGGCTGCCTCCTGGCCTAGTAGTTACCAATTAAGCCACATTAACAAAAGCGATTAATAGGTTTCACCTGCCCTCTTGGTTGGCCATCGCCAATTTTTCTGATGTACATTAGTACTGTTGATACAGCAATTTTTGTGGGCCCTCGCCTACAGTGTAATCAAAGGAATTTTTAGCCCACCTGCATTACAGCTGACGTTACATCCGCTGTGTTGGGCAATGCAAAGGAATATTTTTATGTACCGCCGGTGGGTTCCAGGGAGCCACCCATGCTGTGGGTGCACAGGGAGTTGTAACTACATGTGTCCACTTCTAAAGAACCCCATTCTGACTGGGGCATGCAGTGTGAGCCGAAGCCCACCTGCATTAAACATGACATTACTACCTCAGCTGTGTTGGGCAATGCAATGGGATATTTTTATGTACCGCCGGTGGCTTCCTGGCACCCACCCATGCTGTGGGTCCACAGGGAGTTGTAACTACATGTGTCCACTTCTAAAGAACCCCATTCTGACTGGGGCATGCAGTGTGAGCCGAAGCCCACCTGCATTAAACATGACATTACTACCTCAGCTGTGTTGGGCAATGCAATGGGATATTTTTATGTACCGCCGGTGGGTTCCAGGGAGCCACCCATGCTGTGTGTGCACAGGGAGTTGTAACTACATGTGTCCACTTCTAAAGAACCCCATTCTGACTGGGGCATGCAGTGTGAGCCGAAGCCCACCTGCATTAAACATGACATTACTACCTCAGCTGTGTTGGGCAATGCAATGGGATATTTTTATGTACCGCTGGTGGGTTCCAGGAAGCCACCCATGCTGTGGGTCCACAGGGAGTTGTAAATGCATCTGTTTCCACTTCTAAAGAACCCCAGTCTGACTGGGGCATGCAGACACCTTGACAGAATGAATAGTGTGTGTGGCACATAGGTTCCCCATTGCTATGCCCACGTGTGCAGCTCCAGATGGAGGTGGCACAGGATTGGATTTCTCATTGCTTCTGTACAGCATTGTGGGCTATCGCCCCGCCCCTTTTTAAAGAGGGTCCCTGCCTAGCCGTGCCAACCCTCTGCAGTGTGTGCCTGCTTTTCCTCTGGCAGACGCACTTATAAATAGACATGAGGGTGGTGTGGCATGAGGGCAGCTGAAAGCTGGGCAGGGACAGTTTGGTGTGCGCTGTGGACACTGGGTCATGCGGGGGGGGGGGTTGTGCAGCATGTAACCCAGGAGAAGTGGCAGCGAAGTGTCATGCAGGCAGTAATTGTGCTTTGTTGGACGTAGTGTGGTGCTTAGCTAAGGTATGCATTGCTTATGAGGGCTTTTCAGATGTTAAAGTTGTTGGGGGGGGGGCACTCTTGCTGCTATTGTGGCTTAATAGTGGGACCTGTGAACTTCATATGCAGCCCAACATGTAGCCCCTCGCCTGCCCTATCCGTTTCTGTGTCGTTCCCATCACTTTCTTGAATTGCCCTGATTTTCACAAATGAAAACCTTAGCGAGCATCGGCGATATACAAAAATGCTCGAGTCGCCCATTGACTTCAATGGGGTTCGTTACTCGAAACGAACCCTCGAGCATCGCGAAAAATTCATCTCGAGTAACGAGCACCCGAGCATTTTGGTGCTCGCTCATCTCTAGAGATAATCTATGCTCGCGCCAAATTTCATGTTTCTACGACATCGGGAAGTTGGAGAACTTTTGGCGAGTCAGTGAGTCAGTCAGTGAGTCAGTCAGTCAGTCAGTGAGTGAGTCAGTGAGTTAGTGAGGGCTTTCAGCTTTATATATATATATATATATAGATGAGATTTTCCAAGCAACCACGAACATTTGCCTTCTTTTGCAATGTTAACCCTTCACCAACTTCATCTTTTAACACCCTTCAAGTGAGCGCTACCCATCACCTCCTAATTACATTGTATTAATACGCTACCTAATAAAGATGTGCCACATGCACGTTTAAATAGGCAAAGCATCAGGGTAAACCTTGGAGAATTGTTTGGGGCAAATAAATCCACATCGGTCAGGAAATATAAATGCCACTGTCAGAACTGACAAAGGCATTTAAAAGGTTATCAGCTGTGATTGCAGCTGTTGTGGGTAAGTGTCAGCTGCAAAGACAGTGGATACCTACCTTGTATGGAGAGAGCTCAGCTCCCAAGCCAATTCTATGCACAGCATATGCTGTGGATATCTATATACATTCTACCTGCATGGAGTATGTGCAAATAAGATGCATATACAGTAGCTGTATGTCTGTAGGGAAGGGGTTAATAAAACACAGCAAAATGCAGGCTCAGAAATCCTAGGAGTGCGCATTAGTATCTAGAAAACATTTTTTATAAACTAAATTCTATTTTTCATAGCATTCTTAGATACCTTTTTGGTTACTTGAGTTTCACTGAAGAGCCATATCTGCAGTTCTTTCTTGGGATGCCTGGGGGTCTGATTTTTATACCATTTACTAGGTACTAGATACTACACAGGTATAATCTCTGTTCACTAGTTCTCCTACAGTATCTTCTTGACCATCTCAATGTTGACTTTTTATCTGCTCCGGTATCACAATTGTTCCTAGTTCCATAGAATCTTCTATTAAACACAGCAATATGACAACAATGCACAGAGAAGAATGTGCTAAACATCTTTAGTTGAAAAATATTATTATTTCTGCTATTGGTGAGCATAAACGTATTGCTGGTGCATTTTCTTAAACAGATTAAATCTTGCATTGAGCACTAAATTCTGGAAATTAAATTAATTAAAAACAAAGGTGGAAGAGGTCACGAAATGACAGAAGTAGAAATAAGTAAACCACAATTGCCTGATAATAGTAGCTTTGAATTGTCCCATAACTGAATTTTTAGAAGTAAGTAAAAGGTTTGGTTTTGTGTTAAGGTCCATTGAGACACAACGATTATTGCTCAAAATTTGCTGAAAAGCAGTCTTTTGAGCAATAATTGTTGTGTGTAACTGCACTTACATCGTGCAGTTTTCGTTCTCCCGTCGCTCATCCTCCTTCAATTAAATCAATTAAAGTACTGAGAGGAGATAAGAAAATCCCCCACCCAGTCTCCTCATGGGCTGCATAGTGTTGGGTGCGTGTTGCATTATTGATAATGATACAGTTAGTGTTGTAGGTATAAACATTCTTCTATAATAAAAATATAAAAAAGTACAACAAATTAAATGTAGAAACTGAAAAATTAAATAGGAATAGTTAAATGTAGAAAAATACATACCTGCTGTGAAAGTTTTTTTAAGATTTTCAATGGGAAATATCAAGGACTCCTCTCCAAAGACCATCTCAGGTTTATCTGACAAGTAAGCCTCCAGAAAGTGTCTGGAATCAAAGCCATGTACATGATAGAGCTTATGAGTAGAGGAATCCATTATCTAACCTTCACAGTCTGATAAGTAAGTACTGAGTGACCGATTCTGTACCTGGAGGTCTTTATATGATCACTAGGAAATCGATCTGCAATTTTTGTTAGCAGGAATGACTTATCACATGAGTATTATTATCTTCATGTGATAGTCAAGGTAACGTATTATAATAGCCTAACATAAAACATTAATCAACGTCAAACAAATCTGTTTTATTGTCATAATATCAATGGGGAAAAAATCCACAGAAAATTGTCAGTCTACAATAGTTTTTCAAAAGGAGTGCATGATCAACCATCTAGTAGGGATTGAATAATTGATTTTAGAGTTGAACTGAAACAGACCTTGCCTAATGAAATAAAATAAATATTTAGTATAACTATACAAGTCAGCACATAACACTAGTCAACAACATTTTTGCATCTGGTGCATGATACATCATTTCTTATGGATTTTTGGGTGTAGAATCCTAATTTTACTTTGGGAAATGATGTATCACATAAGGGTTCTATGTAATTTACATTTTTTTTCTGTTTATTAAAAGTGCATTTGTGCTCTCCTTTTCTGGTGAATTATGTATATATAATTAAAGCAGTGACTATGCTGAACTCTTTATTTGTATGTAAGATACAGTGGATGAAGTTCTAAATATGAACACTACAGAACATTGTAGTTGTGCGAGAAAGGTAGCGGCATTAGCCTATAAAGGTTCTGCTGTTTAGTGCATGTTGTAACCAGTATAAAGCACTTCTCTTTATTGTTATTTCAGCATATTGTTTTTTTCTTGAGTTTTTGTACCTCAATTTGTGTTTACTTTGTCTTTCCTGTGTGAGCTAGTGAATCATTCTGATATATCAAACTTATAGTTAGTACGATGGCAACTGCTAAACTTTGTTGTTGTGTAAACCACCCCGACAACTTGAGGGACTTACCTCTTAAAGGGGTTGTCCCGCGGCAGCAAGTGGGTCTATACACTTCTGTATGGCCATATTAATGCACTTTGTAATGTACATTGTGCATTATTTATGAGCCATACAGAAGTTATCAAAAGTTTTATACTTACCTGCTCCGTTGCTGGCGTCCTCGTCTCCATGGTGCCGACTAATTTTCGCCCTCCGATGGCCAAATTAGCCGCGCTTGCGCAGTCCGGGTCTTCTTCTCTTCTGAATGGGGCTCCGTGTAGCTCCGTGTAGCTCCGCCCCGTCACGTGCCGATTCCAGCCAATCAGGAGGCTGGAATCGGCAATGGACCGCACAGAAGCCCTGCGGTCCATGGAGACAGAGGATCCCGGCGGCCATCTTCAGCAGGTGAGTATGAAGACGCCGGACCGCCGGGATTCAGGTAAGCGCTGTGCGGGTTTTTTTCTTTAACCCCTGCATCGGGGTTGTCTCGCGCCGAACGGGGGGGGGGGGGGGGGGGGTTAAAAAAAAAAAACCCGTTTCGGCGCGGGACAACCCCTTTAAGGAGCGACTTGTGGAAAACCCTATTGAAAGGCAGCATTCCTTCAAGCCAAAGTCAGATTTTTTATACAAGCCTTGTTACAATGACCAGGAATTAAAAGCAAAACCATACTCCATATACATACAGCTGTTTCAGGGTTTTTGCCCTTGAAGGAATGCTGCCTTTCAATAGGTGGCACTGTGGAGGATTTATTCCATTTCCCTTATTTGCATATTACCCAAAGGAGCATGCATGGCCATTTGAGTCTCCTCACTCACTGTATATAGTTGCTCTCCCTAAGGAGAAAAGATAGTGTTTCTGACCCCCGTCCCAGGCCTCTCACTAGCAAAGCCAGACTCCTACTGTATAGTGATGAAGGGCAAAAACCCTGAAACAACTGTATGTACATGGAGTCTGGCTTTGCTTTTAATTCCTGGTCATTGTAACAAGGCTTGTATAAAAAGTCTGACTTTGGCTTGAAGGAATGCTGCATTTCAATAGGTGGCACTGTGGAGGATTTATTCCATCTCCCTTATTTGCAGAAGAAGCATGAAATGCCAGACGCTGAATGTGTATGGGTATTGCTAGCAAATCCGGCCAACGCTAAATAATTGACCCAGAGACTCTGACAATCACTTACGTACATTCTGACGTACTGAACCAGTTCCTGATTCATATGTTCTGTCTGCCCATTAGACTCCGGGTGGAAGGCAGAGGAAAAGGACAACCCGATACCCTTACAAAAAGCCCTCCAAAACCGGGCAACAAATTGGACTCTCCGGTCGGAAACAATATCCTTGGGGACCCCATGCAGGCGTACAATCTCCTTGATGAATATGGTCGCTAGCTCAGGAGTGGACGGAAGCTTCTTAAGGGCAGTAAAATGTGCCATTTTAGAAAATCTGTCGACAACCACCAAGATCACCGAGCACCCCTGGGACTCAGGCAAGTCGGTAATAAAATCCATCGACAGATGGGTCCATGGTCTCTCCGGAATGGGAAGAGGAAGAAGTGGGCCCTCAGGCCTTCCCCATACACTCTTCCCCCAGGCATAACTAGGGCAGGACTTGACAAATTCCTTGATGTCCCGAAACATTTGTGGCCACCAATACAGACAGCCACACAACTCCAGGATGCCTCGGACTCCTGGATGACCTGCTAAGACCGATGAATGGACTTCCTCCAAAATGAGAAGCCGCAAGGCCCTGGGAACAAATAAGCTCCCCTCAGGGAGGCCTTCTGGAACGGCCTGCTGAGCCGCCCGAAGTACAGCAGAATTGTCGGATGTAAGGGCAGCTACCACCACGCCCGGGCCAAAAAAAATACTCTCCGGCTGAGGCTCCTTTAGCTCAGGTACCCCGAAATTGCGGTACAAGGCATCAGCGTTGACATTCTTGGACCCAGGCATATATGTGACTACGAAATTGAAGCGTGAAAAAAATAATGCTCACCTTGCCTAACAAGCGTCCAAGCGCTTGGCGGACTCCAGATACACAAAGCTCTTATGGTCCGTGAGAACCGTAGTAGTATGACGAGCACCCTCTAAGAAATGTCTCCATTCATCAAATGCCCATTTTATGGCTAATAATTCCATGTTGCCAATATCATAGTTGTGTTCAGCATGATTAAACTTCCTGGAAAAGAGGTACTGGTTGGAGACCAGTTCGGCCTGGAGATTCCTGCGAGAGGACTGCCCCCACACCATGCTCATCTACTTCAATGATAACCGGGCGATCAAGATCCGGCTGCGCCAAAACTGGTGCTGTGGAGAAAGCCCTCTTGAGAAGTGTAAATGTTTTCACTGCCTCCTGTGAACAGGAATCAACCCTAGCCCCCTTATTGGTCAGTTCGGTCAGGGGCTTGGCCACTACCGAAAAGTTCTCAATAAATTTCCGATAAAAGTTTGTGAACCCCAAAAAACATTGTAACGCCTTTAAGTTGGCGCGTTGCACCCATTCGGTGGTGGCCTTGACCTTGTCCGAGTACATCCAGTTGGCTGACGAAGAAATGACATATCCAAGGAAAGCAATCTCCTGTACCCCGAAAAGACATTTCTCCCGCTTAGCATACAAATGATGGGCTCAAAGACGGGAAATAACTATCCGTAAATGCCTAACATGACTCTCCCAATCAGAAGAGAAAATTAGAATGTCATCCAAAAATAGAACCACGAACGTGCCCAGAATATCATAGAAAATGGTATTCATAAATCCCTGAAAAATATCTGGCGCATTACATAACCCGAATGGCATGACTAGACATACAAAATGTCCCAAAGGAGTATTAAATGCCATTTTCCATTCGTCCCCCTCTCTGATATGAATGAGGTTATAGGCTCCCTGAAAATCCAGCTTAGAGAACCCACGGGCTCCTATAACCTGGTTGCGGAGGTCTGGGATTAGGGGCAAAGAGTACTGATTTTTGAGTTATCCTGTTCAAAGCTCAATAATCAACACAGAGCCGAAGGCCACCATCCTTCTTTTCCACGAAAAATAACCCTGCTCCTGCGGGTGATTCGGAAGGACATATATGCCCCTTGGCAAGACTCTCGGTAATATACTCCTTCATTGCCTCGCATTCAGGCACAGTTACATTATATATCCCCCCCCTTAGGGATCTTGCTCCCGGGAATGAGATCGATTTTGTAATCCCATTCATGGTGCGGAGGTAACGTCTCAGAAAGTTGTTTCGAAAACACGTCAGCAAAATCCCTTTAGATATGGAGGAAATCTCCGGATATTACACTCAGTTAAATGCACCTGGACGGAAACCAAATGCTCACTGCACTCCTGCCCCCATTGCACTACTTCAGAGGTGGACCAATGAATCTGGGGATTGTGAAGTCGGAGCCAGGGTAGCCAAAGGACTAAATCAACTGAAAGGCTCTCCATCATTAGAAAAGAACACACCTTCGAATGTAGCGCCACGACAGAAAAATTTAGTTCAGGAGTCCTCTTACTGATTAACCCCGCTAACAACGGTGTGGAATCAATACCCAAGACCCGAATTGGAGGGTTCAAAGGCTGCAGACATTGACTTACCAAATTCATAATTAATAAAGTTCGCGGGGGCCCTCGAATCAATGAAGGCCCGACCGATAAGGTGATGAGCATTATAAAAAATGGAAAACGGCACAAATAACTTGGAACATTCCGGAAGTACCTGGGCTCCTAGGCGATCCCTCTGGACATCGCCTAGGAACGGGTGTTTTCCGGCAGCTGTTTCTTGAGACAGTTGGTGACCCGATGACCTGGACCCCCGCAATAAAGGCATAAGTGGTTCCTGATCCGGAATTCATTACATTCCTGTTGGGACATAGAACCCACTTCCATCAACTTGACTTCTTTGGTAGCTGTGGTCGTGATTTTCGGACCAGATCACAGGCAGTTCAGTCCGAGTCATAGCCTATTCTAACGTCTCAGGTTCTGGGTGCGACAAAAACAGGTCTTTTATGGACTCTGACAACCCAGTCAAAAATAAATCTTTCAGAGCGCAGTCATTCCACCTTGACTCCACACAAAACTGAGAACATAATTCTTCCGCGCGACGTACCCCCTGCCGAAGACTCAATAACGTACTCATTGCGTTCCCAGCCCTATCTCACTCATCATAAATCTGCCCAAGGGCTGTAAAAAAAGGCATCTACCGATTGGCGAGAGCAGGAGTCGGGGGGTAACGAAAATGCACAGTTTTGAGGGTCGTCCCTCAAACGAGAAATAACTATGCCCACCCCCTGGTATTCAGAACCTGACGAGTTTGGATGTAATTCAAAATATAACCTGCACACTTTCCGGAACGAGAAAAACCAAAAAACATGTCAGGCAGAGAGATCTTAGGCTCGACCCCTGACCCCGGGGCTGCTGCAGTTGCGGCTGAGGCAACGGTGGCGGACTGCTCCTGTAGCTGGAGCTGAGTAGACAGGTCTTGCACCAAACCTGTCAAGACCTGAACTTCGTTGTCAGTAGACGCAACAGCCTCTTTATCTGGGGTCAAGCGGGGAGGTTGAAACGGGTACCCAGCAACAATATGGGCCAGTGTTTCTGTTAAGGCTGTCAGGGACAGATGGCCAGGTGATCCCTATGCCAGCCCTCTCCTGTGTCCCTACCTACTTGCCCCCCTGGGCTAAGCCCCAGGGCAACAACTGGGTGACTGTCCCTGCGCTGTTTTAGTGACAGGGACCCCAAGGAAGGGGGGAAAGGGGAACTGGTAGATAGCACTGAGTACAGACAAAAAGCAAATTGAATAAACCAGAGTCCTCGGAAAGCAGGCAGGGTCAAAACCAGGGGTCACGTGCGAGATACAAGAGGGCAAAACTGAGTCAGAGTCAAGAGAAAGTACAAGGTCAAAACACGAGTTAATCAGGTCAAATAACGCAGGTGTAGGCAGAGCGAGTCTAAACCAAACACTGGCAGCCAGTTTCTTGCTCAGCCAGGTATATAAGCAGAACTCCCCACCCAAAGGGGGTGGGGAGAAGTCACATGATGACCAGAGGAATCACAAAGCCACCTCCGCCCTGCAGCACGCACCGATCAGATCGCCACGCGGTCGACCAGCTGACAGGCACTCCCGCGCACGACGCGGGGCGTGCCACTGGCCACCGCAACCAACCACCAGAGTGGGGGAACGCTACACACAGCCACCAGGCCGGGCCCCCGCAGCTCCAGGACGCATATTAGCACTAACTGCTTAAGTTAAGCAGCGCTGCTGATTAGAGCCACCCGATTGGCTCTTCGGCACCACGTGACTACACAGCGTGCACGCGCATTGCCTTCAGCAGCTGTGCACTACACAATACAGTTAAGCAGACGTGCACTACACACTACACTTAAGCAGCACGGGGTTAGGTTTAGGGTTACGGTTTAGGGTTAGGCTTTAGGGTTAGGTGTAGGGTTAGTTTGAGGGTTTAGGGTTAGTGTTTAGGGTTAGGTTTAGGGTTGGGGTTTAGGGTTAGGTTTAGCTAACCCTAACCCTAAACCTAACTCTAAACCGTAACCCTAAACCTAACCTCGTGCTGCTTAAGTGTAGTGTGTAGTGCACGTCTGCTTAACTGTATTGTGTAGCGCACGGCTGCTGAAGGCAATGTACGTGCACGCTGCGTAGTCACGTGGTGCTGAAGAGCCAATCAGGTGGCTCTAATCAGCAGCGCTGCTTAACCTAAGCAGTTAGTGCTAATATGCCTCCAGGACGAGGGCCTGCCTCAACTGGACACCAGCGCCCCCAGTAGTAATCCCATCTCTAACACAAGGACACTGGAGCCCTTTGATCATGGAGATTACTGTTGGTTTCTGGTTAGGGGGATTAACCCCTTAATGACGCGAGCATTTTTCATTTTCCATTTTCGTTTTTTCCTCCCCCCTTTAAAAAAAATCATAACTCCTTTATTTATCCATCCACGTCGCTGTATGAGGGCTTGTTTTTTGCGGGACGAGTTGTATTTTTCAATGGTGCTATTTAAAGTACCATATAATGTACTGAAAAACTTTTAAAAAATTCTAAGTGGAGTAAAATGAAAAAAAAAACGACATTTTGCCATCTTTTAGTGCGTCTTGCTTCTACGGCGCACAAATGGCAACAAAAACGACATGACAACTTTATTCTATGGGTCGGTACGATTACTACGATGCCAAACTTGTATAGGTTTTTTTTTACTATACTCCTCTTTTTTTTTTTAAAGACATAAAATTTTTTTCAATTATTTTCTGCGGTCATTTTGTGCGCGCAATAACTTTTTTTATTTTTCTGTCGACGTAGTTGAGCAAGGTTTCATTTTTTGCAGGATGTCCTGTAGTTTCTGATAGTACCATTTTGGAATACATACGACTTTTTGATCGCTTTTTATTGCGTTTTTTCTGGGAGACAGGGTAACTAAAAAAATGCATTTCTGGCGTTCTTAATTTCTTTTTTCGAACGACGTTCACCGTGCGGGAAAAATTATGTGGTACTTTGATAGTTCGGACTTTTACGGACGCGGTGATACCAAATACATATTTTTAATTTATTATTTAGATTTTTTTATAATAGATATGGCAAAAGGGGGGTGATTTAAACTTTTACAACTTTTTTTTTTTCAATTAAAAAAAAACTTTATTGATCTTTTTTTTTACATTACTTTGAAGTCCCCCTGGGGGACTTTAAGATGCGATGCTTTGATCGCTCCTGCAGTATGACGTAATGCTATAGCATTACGTCATATTGCTTTTTGACAGGCAACCTATGAAGCCACCCCACGGGGACGGCTTGATAGGCAGTCTGCTAAGGCAGCCCTGGGGCCTTTCATTAGGCCCCCGGCTGCCATGACACCTGCACGGATCCCCCGATCTCACCGCGGGGGGGCCGTGCGGGACCCCCGAACATCGTTTGGGGGATTTAAATGCCGCTGTCAGAATTGGCAGCGGCATTTAAATGCTTAAAAGCCGCGATCGGCCGCGCGGCCGCTCGCGGCTATTGCCCGCGGATGTCAGCTGTTATAAACAGCTGATGCCCGCACTGTATGAAGAGAGGTTGCATCGCAACCTCTCTTCATACATACCCCGACGCTCCATGACGTACCAGGTACGTCATTGGTCGTTAAGGGGTTAATAAGACACCATGCAAGTTAAAATCTTCATGATCTTATTTTGCCAAACCCAATCAGTTCAAACATCGCAATATATAAATTTTAGTGCTTTTGTATCTCACGTTCACAAAAACATTACCAGAAAAACATTACTGTATTGTGAGCGTTATTTTTTTTAATTGTATTTAAAACCAGTCAATATTTGCCAATATTATATTATTGTCTCTGTATTAGTGCTGTGTATTTCAGAAATATGACATGATAGGTAGAATGTGATTCTTCCACTGAATTCAGCACCTCAAAAATTGGTAAATCAGATACAGAAAAAAGTAACTGTGCATGTTATTATATAAGTAATACTTGACAGCGGAGCTCTATTAGGCTGCTGTAGTTAACCGGGGGTGTGGCGGTCTTTTTTTTTTCTGTCAGCTATAGAGGAAAGTATAGGCCCAGGAAAAGCCTGAGGTGCTGAAATACCACAATTTTAGGAGGAGATAAAAAGGGAAGAAATGTGGCATCAATGGGCAGAGTGTGGATGGTTTTCCATAACAATTTGGCCCATTGTTTGTTCATGATGAAGAGTAGCCTCTAACCTGATTTCAATTTTTGATACTTCTGAGAAAGTGAATTAGCTACTTGCAGAGTACAGTAATAGATTGTGAAACATTGCTGCTGAATAGATGCTGCTACATAAGTGTTCTAGCTAGTTCAGAGCTACAGGTATACTGGGTGCTAGAACTACAATATTTTAAACTTGATGTGTGTGTGGGGGGGCGTGGCCTAGCAGACCAGGAGAGAAGACGTGCCCGGAGAAGCTCCGCTCCATAGCCGCCTCAATCCGCGGCATCCCGCGCTGGAGGCTCGGGACGGCGGTTTGGGGACCGTCGCTGACTCCCTCGACCCGGCAGGAACATTTAGAGACATTTTTGGGTCTCTTCCGGAGAAGAACGCCGCGGGTCCTACAAGGCCTGAAGATCCCCGGGCTTAAGTGCCGGCTGGCCGCAACCGGAAGTGCCAGCCAGCTGCGACCGGGAGTGGGGAAACGCGAGCTCTCCTGCCCAGTAGACCGCAGCGGGGACCATACTAGAGACACCAGCGGAGGAGGAGAGAGCTAGTAGCCCACCCTATACAGCTGCGGACTGGGTGAGTAACGCGGCGGCTGCCGCCGGACCCTGCGCTCCACCACCGGACTGCAGCGCTACACCTGGGACACCAGAGGCCCCTGGAGTGGGCTCTCTGCCATGCGGCTATCACCCCAGGCCGGCAGTTACATCAGGAGGCCCACCCCTCCCCCCCAGTCAAACACCATCTAGAAGAGGATATAAAGAACAAGATCAGCGCCTACTCAATCTTTGCAATTTTAACACGTGTGAATACTTATAGTACTCACCTGGTTCTCGGCAAGACCCCCTGACTGGAAGGTCCACTGGCACCCTTTTTTCCTCGCTGGCTTGTAACCGTTCCTAGGATCCCAAATCCGGACCTCCAGAGAGCGATCGGTGGGGTGACAGCCTAGAATCGGCTGTTTTCATAAACGTCTTATGAAAACCAAAAAGTACCCCCGCGCTCGTGGTCTCCAGGAATATCAACGGACACAATGGTCCATAGAATATACTTATATTTTATTAATATTCAGTTGTGACGTGTTTCGGCAGTTTATACAGCCCTCTTCAAGCATAAAATAAACGTTTTACAGACATACATTTATACAAATTATCTAACTCACATTAATCCACGGACGCCACTGGTGGGGGCCATCTTGTGATCACGTGTGATCTTACGTCATAGTCACATGTCCCACACGTCATTCTCAAAGTCATGTGATGTTTCCCGAAAGCACTGCATAGTTCCCATACATACAAATCGGCATTTTGTATCGCTCGAATCCATTTGTTGTTTCATATTATCATATTCAATTTCCTCTGTAACTCTATATCTTATATCCGTTTCTCTTTCAATCTTAACCTATTTCCCCACTTTTATTTAAAACCATATCATAACGCCTAGTGATTACTTCTCACTTTTAAACATCAAATCTTGTCTATATGTATATACTAGCTGATATACCCGGCTTCGCCCCAGTTAATTTGGTACTGGTGTTTATCTGGTGTTCACACGGAAAATTTTATGAAGTCGTGGTTACTTTAGAGATACTGAGGAAAAACATATGTTCAGCATTTTGCATAGTTCTCTGCGTTACCCAGGAAACACCACGCGGAGGTAACCATGCGACGTTTCCTTCATATAAAATGACATCAGGAAGTGAGAGAATTAGATTACGTACATAAAATTTGGACACTAATTCTTTTGCGCTTAGAATTGAATAATCGAGTTGGGACCCATTAACTTTTCATATTTAAGACACAATCAATGCTTGTGCCAGATTTCATGTTTCTATGACATTGGGAAGTGAGAGATTTAGATTATGTACGTAAAATTTGGACGCTAATTCTTTTGCGCATAGAATTTAATACTGGAGTTGGGACCCATTAGCTTTCCTTATTTATGACATAATCAATGCTTGTGCCAAATTTCCCGTTTCTATGACACAGGAAAGTGAGAAAATTACATTCCGCACGTAAAATTTGGATGCTAATTCTTTTGCGCATAGACTTGAATAATCGAGTTGGGACCCATTAGCTTTTCCTATTTATGACATAATCAATACTCGTGCCAAATTTTCCGTTTCTATGACACCGGAAAGTGAGAAAATTAGATTCCGTACGTAAAATTTGGACGCTAATTCTTTTGTGCATAGGATTGAATAATGGAGTTGGGACCCATTAGCTTTTACTATTTATGACATAATCAATGCTCGTGCCAAATTTCCTGTTTCTATGACATTGGGAAGTGAGAGATTTAGATTATGTACGTAAAATTTGGACGCTAATTCTTTTGCGCATAGAATTGAATAATGGAGTTGGGACCCATGAGCTTTCCTTATTTATGACATAATCAATGCTCGTGCCAAATTTCCGGCTTCTATGACACTGGAAAGTGAAGAAATTACATTCCGCACGTAAAATTTCGACGCCAATTCTTTTGCGCTAGAATTGAATAATCAAGTTCGGACCTATTAACTTTTCCTATTTATGACATAATCAATGCTCGTGCCAAATTTCCCATTTCTATGACACCGGAAAGTGAGAAAATCACATTCCGCACGTAAAATTTTGACGCCAATTCTTTTGCGCTAGAATTAAATGATCGAGTTGGGACCCATTCGCTTTTCCTATTTATGACATAATCAATGGTTGTGCCAAATTTCCCGTTTCTATGACATTGGGAAGTGAGTGATTTAGATTATGTACGTTAAATTTCGACGCCAATTCTTTTGCGCTAGAATTGAATAATCGAGTTGGGACCCAATTTCTTTTCCTATTTTGGAGATAATCTATGCTTGCGCCAAATGTCATGTTTCTACGACATTGGGAAGTTGGAGAACTTTTGGCGAGTCAGTCAGTGAGTCAGTGAGGGCTTTCAGCTTTATATATATATCTTAACTGATTCCTACATATAGGTAAAAAAAAAAAAAAAAATATATATATATATATATATATATAATATATATATATATATGGATAAAATTTATATATTGGGGGCGTGGCCAGCGACCAACATGTAGAGTCGCACGTGAAAGGAGCTCCCCAGGGGACACATTAATCCTGCTAAAATCCTGGCCTTAGGGTGACCTAATCGGAAAACAAAGACCCCTAAAACCTGCTACAGGAGACTGGGACGGAACTGGCACGGACTAAACCCCCCTGAACGTGCTGCAAAGTGGCGTGGACCGGCCCGGAGGTGAGACCGCGCCAACGCCCTGCTCTTTTCCCGCCACTGCCGACATTCGGAGCGGCGGCTCCGGAGACCTACCTCGCCTGCAGACCGAGCCGAGCGGTGGAGTAGCCCTTCCTCCTCGCCCTCCGAACACGGGACTGTGGACGTGGAGCCGGCCCGCCGGTCCGGGCCGTCCGATCTGCCGCTCGAGACCCCCCCCTCCTCCCCCGCGGCTGCGGGGCGAGCGCTTGCCGTCCCGACCGGGCGCTGCAGGAGGACGCACGCTCCCACACCTCACCGAAAAGCCTCCTCTTACCTTCTTCCCGGATCCGCTTCCCAGCTGTGGCCGCCGCTGCTGGACTGCTCGAACCTGTTCGCGGGGGGTGCGCAGGCGGCCTCCCTGCCCTCTGGTGTGTGCCGTGCGCGCTGCCGGCGTCCGAATTTTTATTAACCCCCACGCTCCTGAACGGCCCGGCGGCCGGGGCTGGTCACCTGCCGTGGGATCGCCGCTCCCGTGCCCGGTCGAGCCTCCCATCCTCCTACTGAGACGACCCGGCGGCTATATAACCTGTGGAGGACCGTGATCTGGTGGTCCGAGCGGCCCGGCTGGCGCCCTCCCCCTGCTGCTGAGAGGACACAACACGTCGAATCCGGTGGTGCGGCAGCCCAAGTTACCCCGACGCCTGCAGCTGGACTTGACGGCTCCTCGAGCCACATTACCCCCGGCCACCCGGCGAAACTGGCCGGGTGCTGCCGCGGAGAGGCGAAATTGCTAAGCGACCCGGCCGCAGCCAAAAGAGGGGCACCAGGCATCTACTCCCCTGCCGCGGTTTGCCTGCCGCGGGGCCGCTGGGGACCGTGATTCAGCCAACCATCTGACATCCTTATCGCCGCGGCGGGCGCAGCCTATTACACCCAGCTGGACGCCGGGAGCGGGGAGATCCACCGACCGTAAACCAGCCCAGCGGAGCCGGCGACAAAACCGTAAGTGGGGACAAAGTTCGGGGGACAACACCTAGCAGCGGCACGCCGCCGTGTTAGATGCCGGGTGCCCGGGGAGGAAAAGCCCGAACGGGGAAATCCCACCCCTCCGAATTAATTTGGACTTGGAGTTAACAACATATAAGAGTCCCCTGCCATTCTAAGACTCTCCCCCCCCCCCCCTCCCCCGCGTCTCTGCGGTGACCCCTATTTGCCACAGGGGAGACCGCCAAGACTCGACGGCCCCCCGGCCGAACTATCCGAACTGACCTGAGCCATAAACAACATCTTCCCACATTAGTGACCCATTCCACCGGGGCGCCAAACTCCAAAAAAATGGTGGTGGCTCCGTGACATCAAGGCTCACGGAGATATTAGCAATTTATATACCCCATCAGAACCCCTACAATCAAGTAATCTTTCTCAGAAACACTCATACGCTCATACCGCCAAAGAAACCGCTTACGGTTTCAGTTAAACACGTTAAACAACTGCCCGTGAACATGAGCACACGTGCAAAAAGCGGCTCTGCGGCGGAAAGATTAAAAGAATTCTCACACACTGAAACTCCAGACCACACTCCTTGAGCGATCCGACCCACCCAAACAAAAGAAACCGATGATATATCTGGGCAGCCGCCGGAGCCAACAATGCGACAACTCCTGGAAGCAATTAACACCTGCAAGTCCGCCCTCACACAGACAAGATAGAAGAGGTCAAATCAGATGTTATTCTCCTGAGACAAGATTTACAAAACATGCGCGGCAGGGTGCGGGAAATGGAGGACCGCATCTCGAATGTTGAGGACTCCCTGCGTCCAATCCCAGCAGCGGTAAAAAAAAGCCATAAGAACAGCGGAATATTGCCAAGCTAAAACCGACAATCTTGAAAATCGGGCGCGCCGCAACAATTTACGCATAATCGGCCTAACTGAGAAGACAGAAGGCTCACAACCAGAACTGTTTGCGGAGAACTGGCTAAAATCATTGCTGGGCGAAGACGCCTTCTCTACTCACTTTACCGTGGAGAGAGCTCACCGCGTCCCGGCGAAACCACCACAGTCGGGCACACCCCCACGCCCGTTCCTGGCAAGAATTCTTCATTGCAGGGATCGCGACGCCGCCCTGCGTCAAGCCAGATTAAAAGGCCCACTTACACACAACAACTCAGTGATATCCATCTTTCCTGACTTTTCTGCGGACTTGCAAAAACAAAGAGCTACCTTTATGGAGGTCAAAAAGAAATTTAAAGATAGAAACATTCCCTATTCAATGGCATATCCAGCCCGTCTGCGCATTGTCGCAGAGGGAAAAGTGATTTTTCTACATTCCCCTACTGAAGCTCTGGAATGGCTCACAATGCATCCGGTGTCACCAAAAGGCGCTAATCCATAACATGTATAAATATGTATACTAATTTGAAATGTGGCTGAGAAGCTCTATTATGCCCCTGACCTACTGGTGGTGTGCCGGCCACCCACGCCGCGAACTTGTAGCCACGGACCCCCCCCAGGTCTCAACGCTACTCTAACCTAACAATTTAAGTCCACCAGACAAAGCCAGCCACCCATAGGCCATTGGGATCCTTTCCCCCCAGCAACACTAGCTACCTACTGATAGTTTGTAGCTTAAGTTTTTCATTGTCTCCTGTCTTTAGATTTACCGGAAATCTAATTTAGGATACCTACGTTCATATTCAGACAGGATGCCAATAGCTAAAGGTTTAAACTGTTTTGAGACAATTATTGTTATTTGTTCTGAGCTGTCTATGCCGATGATCCCCACTGCTCTGTACTCGCAAAGTCCTCTCCCTCCCCTCCCCCCAATTGTAAGGGCACCGATTGTGATTTATATTTACACCAACACCAATGTCTTTAAAATACCTTAGCTGGAACGTGCGCGGTCTCGGCACAGCCCTCAAACGCAGGAAAGTCTTCTCCTTTATCAAACAAACCAACCCCCATATCGTGTGCCTGCAGGAGACCCACCTCACCAGGGACAGGGCCGATACTCTTAAGAAACCGTGGGTACAGTGGACGGCCCACTCCTTTCACACTTCCTCCTCCAGAGGCGTTTCACTGCTTATACACAGCTCTATAAGATGGAATCCTATTAATGTCCGTAAAGACCCGGAAGGTAAATCAATATTCGTGTATGTAGAATAGACTCCAATCCTTATGTCATCTTATGTATCTATAACCCACCACACAATAATCTCTCCCTCCTTCAGGCGGCCGTGACCTTCGCACACCAATACCCCTCAGTAGGAGTACTCTGTATGGGAGACTTTAATCAGGTAATGGACCCGACCAGGGACAAATTTCATGCCCTGGCTAACACAACCACAAACACTAACTCCTCCCTCCGGCAGACGACTGAGAGCGTGGGCTGGGTCGACCTCTGGCGGTTGCATCACCCCGACACCCTGGAATACACCTGCCACTCCCTAGGTCATAACTCCCTCTCAAGAATTGACTATATATTCAGCTCCAGGGAGGTGGCGGTGTATCTCTCAGATGTAACACACTGTCCGCGGGGAATATCGGACCACAGTCCGATACTTCTAACACTGAAATTTCCCCAAATCAAAATTCTTCCCACCTGGAAACTACACCCGTTTTTGGCTCAAATTTTAGGCCCAGATGACCAAACTCCGTTTCACGTATCCCTCTTTTTAGATGCCCATAACAACACACACCCACCCGGCTCTGAGATGGGATACCCTTAAAGCATACCTTCGGGGGTTCCTTAAATCAGCCATTACATATAGCAAACAAACGACAGCCCAGGCAGACAGAGATAGAAGTCAAGACACTTGAGGCAGAAAAGGCTTATATTGATAACCCCACAGACTCTAAAAAAGAGGCATGGCTCAGCTGCTCCCGCCTCTATAAACACCAAATTCACGCCAAGGCCAAGCGTAAATTATTCTTTGTGAAGCAATAATATTTTGAACTGGGTAATCAAATCCAGCCATTTACTAGCTAATCTGATTAAACACGAGAAACACTCAAACACGATCCTTAAGATAAAAGATCAATATGGCAAGGAGCTGACTGAAGCCCCAGCCATCACAAATCGCTTTAGAGAATTTTATGCTAACCTGTATAGCTCACCCACAAATTTCACAAAGGCAGACATCCTAGATTACCTGAGCGACCTGACTTTTCCAACACTGTCCGAAGGAGAGGTGGAATTCCTGGAGGCCCCAATCACCCTAGACGAAATCCGGCAGACAATCCGGGACATGGCACCTAACAAAGCCCCAGGCCCGACGGCCTCCCGATTGAAGTATACCGGAAATACGACGAGCAACTGGCCCCGCTGTTATTAGAAACATTACAACAGGCTCAACTAGACCAATCCCTCCCACCCTCGTTCTATGGAGCATCTATTATAGTTATCTTGAAACCAGACAAAGACCCTACAGACTGCAGCTCTTACCGGCCCATATCCCTGGTAAACGCCGATTATAAAATCCTAACAAAACTCCTGGCCACAAGACTAAACTAAGTAATCCTATCTATCATACACCCTGACCAGACTGGCTTCATGCCAGGAAAGTCCACGACAATCAACATACGGAGAGTACAGACAGCGATTCAACTGGGCAAACAGTTTAACATGCCCTGGGCATTGGTCTCACTGGACATAATGAAGGCCTTTGATTCGTTGGAGTGGACTTTCCTCGAGGCCTGCCTGGTTCGTTTTGGGTTTGGCCTCCAATTCTTACAATGGGTCAAAACCATATACAAATCGCCAAGCGCTAATGTAATAGTAAATGGCATCCCATCCACCGAGTTCCGCCTCGCAAGAGGCACCCGTCAGGGCTGCCCGTTGTCCCCGGCACTTTTTGCTATAGCCATCGAAGCCATGGCAATTCGGTTGAGAAGTACCCCTGAAGTAACCGGCATTAAATGGGCGGGCCTTGAAAGCAAAGTGGGCTTATACACGGATGACACAATTCTATTTTTGTCAGATACTATAACCTCCTTCTCCCACGCTATGTCCCAAATCGACAAATTTTCCCACCTATCTGGTTTACATGTCAACTGGCCCAAGTCCACAATTCTATACACAAATCTCAACCCAATAACAGACCCGTGTGTCGCCAGATATAATCTAGCCGTGGTCTCCACATTCAAATATTTAGGAATATATATATGTCCCGAAATCAAAATAACGCTATAAAAGATAATATTGACCCACTGCTGGGAAATGTCAAAAATAAACTCGAGCGATGGTCTAAATTACTGCTTTCGGTAGCCGGCCGCATAAACCTGATAAAAATGGCCATTCAACCTAAATGCCTGTACATACTACAGCATATGCCAATAATTGTACCCAAACGCATCTTCCAAGCCCTCAATTCCCTCATTACATCTTTTATTTGGAACTCCACACGATCAAAGCTTAGTCTTTCAACCCTACAGAGACCGAAGGAGCAGGCTGGAATGGTGCTTCCAGACCTGCATGTATATTACCTAGCCGGACAGCTGCGTAACGTCCGAAGCTGGTTCCTAGAACAGGAAATGCCCATCGCTGACCAGTAACTGGATAAACAAGTGAAAGGTAACAACTAGAGATGAGCGAACGTACTCGTCCGAGCTTGATACTCGTTAGAGTATTAGCGTGTTCGAGATGCTCGTTACTCGTAACGAGCACCACGCGATGTTCAAGTTACTTTCACTTTCATCTCTGAGATGTTAGCGCGCTTTTCTGGCCAATTGAAAGACAGGGAAGGCATTACAACTTCCCCCTGCGACGTTCAAGCCCTATACCACCCCCCTGCAGTGAGTGCCTGGTGAGATCAGGTGTCACCCAAGTATAAAAATCGGCCCCTCCCGCGGCTCGCCTCAGATGCGTTGTGACATAGCTGAGGGAAAGTGCTATCGTGTTGGAGCTGCTGTAGGGAGAGTGTTAGAAGTTAGTGTAGGCTTCAAGAACCCCAACGGTCCTTCTTAGGGCCACATCTAACCGTGTGCAGTACTGTGGAGGCTGCTTTTTTGCAGTGTTGCACAGTTGTTTTTTTTTGGTATATCGGCCGTGCAGAGCATTGCGCCCTGCAGTACTACTCCAGGGACAGAAGTGTGGAGGCAGGGAGAGCGTTAGGAGTTATTGTAGGCTTCAAGAACCCCAACGGTCCTTCTTAGGGCCACATCTAACCGTGTGCAGTACTGTGGAGGCTGCTTTTTGCAGTGTTGCACTTTTTTTTTTTTGGTATATCGACCGTTCAGAGCATTGCGCCCTGCAGTAATACTGCAGGGACAGAATTGTGGAGGCAGGGACAGCAGACATATAATATTGATTGAATATATACGCAGTGGGCCTTTTCTAAAAAATATTGGGCAAAAAATCTATTTGGCCTGCCTGTCACTGTGCTCAGTGTTCTGGGTCTGTGTGTGCTGGGTGTAGTAGTTCTACAAATAAATACGCAGGCAGCTAAGTGTTATAGCAGGCGTGCGTCAAATTATTTCCTGGCTCTGAAATCACCGCTCTGTTGCAGTTAATAACAGTGCAACACTCTGCAGTTCTGTCACACACTCCAGGGACAGAAGACATATATTATTGATTGAATATACGCAGTGGGCCTTTTCTAAAAAATATTGGGCAAAAAATCTATTTGGCCTGCCTGTCACTGTGCTCAGTGTTCTAGGTCCGCGTGTGCTGGGTGTAGTAGTTCTACAAATAAATACGCAGCCAGCTAAGTGTTACAGCAGGCGTGCGCCAAATTATTTCCTGGCGTTCCGTAAGCGAACTCAGCCTCCAACCACAGGCCAATAAGCGGCCTGTTTCTGCATTACTGGTAATACAGCATGCTGAGGGGTAGGGGTAGGCCTAGAGGACATTTACACGGCCGAGGACGCGGAGGCCCAAGTCAGGGTGTGGGCACAGGCCGAGCTCCTGATCCAGGTGTATCGCAGCCGACTGCTGCGGGATTAGGAGAGAGGCACGTTTCTGGCGTCCCCACATTCATCGCACAATTAATGGGTCCACGCGGTAGACCTTTATTAGAAAATGAGCAGTGTGAGCAGGTCCTGTCGTGGATGGCAGAAAGTGCTTCCAGCAATCTATCGTCCACCCACAGATCTGCGCCGTCCACTGCTGCAACTCAGAATCCTGGCTGCTGCTCCTCCTTCCTCCCAGCCTCCTCACTCCATGAAAATGAGACCTTCTGAGGAGCGGGCAGACTCCCAGGAACTGTTCTCGGGCCCCTGCTCAGATTGGGCAGCAGTGGTTCCTCTCCAAGCAGAGGAGTTTATCGTCACTGATGCCCAACCATTGGAAAGTTCCCGGGGTCCGGGGGATGAGGCTAGGGACTTCCGGCAACTGTCTCAAGACCTTTCAGTGGGTGAGGAGGCCGATGACGATGAGACACAGTTGTCTATCAGTGAGGTAGTAGTAAGGGCAGTAAGTCCGAGGGAGGAGCGCACAGAGGATTCAGAGGAAGAGCAGCAGGACGATGAGGTGACTGACCCCACCTGGTTTGCAAAGCCTACTGAGGACAGGTCTTCAGAGGGGGAGGCAAGGGCAGCAGCAGGGCAGGTTGCAAGAGGCAGTGGGGTGTCCAGGGGTAGAGGCAGGGCCAGACCGAATAATCCACCAACTGTTTCCCAAAGCGCCCCCTCGCGCCATGCCACCCTGCAGAGGCCGAGGTGCTCAAAGGTCTGGCAGTTTTTCACTAAGAGTGCAGTCGACCGATGAACAGTGGTGTGCAACCTTTGTCGCGCCAAGATCAGCTGGGGAGCCACCACCACCAGCCTCACCACCACCAGCATGCGCGGGCATAAGATGGCCAAGCACCCCATAAGGTGGGACGAAGGCCGTTCACCGCCTCCGGTTTGCACCGCTGCCTCTCACCCTGTGCCCCAACCTGCCACTGAGATCCAACCCCGCTCTGAGGACACAGGCACTACCGTCTCCTGGCCTGCACCCACACCCTCACCTCCGCTGTCCTCGGCCCCATCCAGCAATGTCTGTCAGCGCAGCGTCCAGCCGTCGCTAGCGCAAGTGTATGAGCGCAAGCGCAAGTACGCCGCCATGCACCCGCACGCTCAAGCGTTAAACGTGCACATAGCCAAATTTATCAGCCTGGAGATGCTGCCGTATAGGGTTGTGGAAACAGAGTCCTTCAAAAGCATGATGGCGGCGGCGGCCCCGCGCTACTCAGTTCCCAGTCGCCACTATTTTTCCCAATGTGCCGTCCCAGCCCTGCACGACCACGTCTCCCGCAACATTGTATGCACCCTCACCAACGCGGTTACTGCCAAGGTCCACTTAACAACAGACACGTGGACAAGCACAGGCGGGCAGGGCCACTATATCTCCCTGACGGCACATTGGGTGAATTTAGTGGAGGCTGGGACAGAGTCAGACCCTGGGACCGCTCACGTCCTTCCCACCCCCAGAATTGCGGGCCCCAGCTCGGTGGTTGTATCTGCGGCGGTGTATGCTTCCTCCACTAAAGCACCCTCCTCCTCCTCCAACGCAACCTCTGTCTCGCAATCAAGATGTGTCAGCAGCAGCACGTCGGCAGCAGTCGGTGTCGCGCGGCGTCGCAGCACAGCGGTGGGCAAGCGTCAGCAGGCCATGCTGAAACTACTCAGCTTAGGAGATAAGAGGCTCACGGCCCACGAACTGCTGCAGGGTCTGACAGAGCAGACGGACCGCTGGCTTGCGCCACTGAGCCTCCAACCGGGCATGGTCGTGTGTGACAACGGCCGTAACCTGGTGGCGGCTCTGCAGCTCGGCAGCCTCACGCACGTGCCATGCCTGGCCCACGTCTTTAATTTGGTGGTTCAGCGCTTTCTGAAAAGCTACCCACGCTTGTCAGACCTGCTCGGAAAGGTGCGCCGGCTCTGCGCACATTTCCGCAAGTCCTACACGGACGCTACCACCCTGCGCACCCTGCAACATCGGTTTAATCTGCCAGTGCACCGACTGCTGTGCGACGTGCCCACACGGTGGAACTCTGCGCTCCACATGTTGGCCAGGCTCTATGAGCAGCGTAGAGCTATTGTGGAATACCAACTCCAACATGGACGGCGTAGTGGGAGTCAGCCTCCTCAATTCTTTCAGAAGAGTGGGCCTGGTTGGCAGACATCTGCCAGGTCCTTGGAAAGTTTGAGGAGTCTACCCAGGTGGTGAGCGGCGATGCTGCAATCATTAGCGTCACCATTCCTCTGCTATGCCTCTTGAGAAGTTCCCTGCAAAGCATAAAGGCAGACGCTTTGCGCTCGGAAACAGAGCTGGGGCAAGACAGTATGTCGCTGGATAGTCAGAGCACCCTCCTGTCTATATCTCAGCGCGGTGAGGAGGAGGAGGAGGAGGAAGATGAAAAGGAGGGGGAAGAGACAGCTTGGCCCACTGGTGAGGGTACACATGCTGCTTGCCTGTCATCCTCTCAGCGTGTATGGCCTGAGGAGGAGGAGGATCCTGAAAGTGATCTTCCTAGTGAGGACAGCCATGTGTTGCGTACAGGTACCCTGGCACACATGGCTGACTTCATGTTAGGATGCCTTTCTCGTGACCCTCGCTTTACACGCATTCTGGCCACTACGGATTACTGGGTGTACACACTGCTCGACCCACGGTATAAGGAGAACCTTTCCACTCTCATACCCGAAGAGGAAAGAGGTTCGAGAGTGTTGCTATACCACAGGACCCTGGCAGACAAACTGATGGTGAAATCCCCATACGACAGCGCTAGTGGCCGAAGGCACAGTTCCGAGGGCCAGGTAGGAGGGGAGGCGCGGAGATCAGGCAGCATGTACAGCACAGGCAGGGCAACACTCTTTAAGGCCCTTGACAGCTTTATGGCTCCCCAGCAAGACTGTGTCACCACTCCCCAGTCACGGCTGAGTCAGCGGGAGCACTGCAAAAGGATGGTGTGGGAGTACGTAGCAGATCGCACGACCATCCTCCGTGACGCCTCTGCCCCCTACAACTACTGGGTGTCGAAGCTGGACACGTGGCCTGAACTCGCGCTGTATGCCCTGGAGGTGCTTGCTTGTCCTGCAGCTAGCGTCTTGTCAGAGAGGGTGTTTAGTGCGGCTGGGGGAATCATCACAGATAAGCGTACCCGCCTGTCAACCGACAGTGCAGACAGGCTAACACTTATCAAGATGAACAAAGCCTGGATTTCCCCAGACTTCTCTTCTCCACCATCGGACAGCAGCGATACCTAAATAATATGTAGGCTGCACCCGCGGATGGAAGCATCGTTTTCTATCCCCATCAAAAACAGCGAACTTTTGGCTTCATCAATCTGTGTATAATATTCCTCCTCCTCCTCCTGCTCCTCCTCCTGAAACCTCACATAATCACACCGAACGGGCAATTTTTCTTAGGCCCACAAGGCTCAGTCATATAATTTTTCTAAACAATTTTTAAACGTTTCAATGCTCATTAAAGCGTTGAAACTTTCACCTCAACCAATTTTTATTTTTACTGGGCTGCCTCCAGGCCTAGTTACCAATTAAGCCACATTAACCAAAGCGATTAATGGGTTTCACCTGCCCTCTTGGTTGGGCATGGGCAATTTTTCTGAGGTACATTAGTACTATTGGTACACCAATTTTTGGGGGCCCTCGCCTACAGTGTAATCCAATTACCTTTTGGCCCACCTGCATTACAGCTGACGTTGCATCAGCTGTGTTGGGCAATGCAATGGGATATATTTATGTACCGCCGGTGAGTTCTAGGGAGCCACCATGCTGTGGGTCCACAGGGAGTTGTAAATGCATGTGTCCACTTCTAAAGAACCCCAGTCTGACTGGGGCATG
Organism: Eleutherodactylus coqui; assembly: GCF_035609145.1. Lineage (NCBI taxonomy): Eukaryota > Metazoa > Chordata > Amphibia > Anura > Eleutherodactylidae > Eleutherodactylus > Eleutherodactylus coqui. Next base: position 113,671,035 of record NC_089842.1, on the reverse strand, counting down.
CAGTGTGGGCCGAAGCCCACCTGCATTAAACACGACATTACCTCAGCTGTGATGGGCAATGCAATGGGATATATTTATGTACCGCCGGTGGCTTCCTGGCACCCACCCATGCTGTGGGTTCACAGGGAGTTGTAACTGCATGTGTCCACTTCTAAAGAACCCCAGTCTGACTAGGGCATGCAGTGTGGGTCGAAGCCCACCTGCATTAAACCTGATGTTACCTCAGCTGTGATGGGCAATGCAATGGGATTTATTTATGTACAGCCGGTGGGTTCTAGGGAGCCACCCATGCTGTGGGTGCACACAGAATTCCCATTGCGGAGTTGTACCTGCCTGTGACTATTTATAAAAACCATGGTCTGACTGGGGAATGCAGACACCTTGACAGAATGAATAGTGTGTAGCACATAGGTTCCCCATTGCTATGCCCACATGTGCAGCTCCAGATGGAGGTGGCACAGGATTGGATTTCTCATTGCTTCTGTACAGCATTGTGGGCTATCGCCCCGCCCCTTTTAAAGAGGGTCGCTGCCTAGCCGTGCCAACCCTCTGCAGTGTGTGCCTGCTTTTCCTGTGGCAGACGCACTTATAAATAGACATGAGGGTGGCGTGGCATGAGGGCAGCTGAAGGCTGGGCAGGGACAGTTTGGTGTGCGCTGTGGACACTGGGTCGTGGGGGGGGGGGGGGGTGGGCAGCATGTAACCCAGGAGAAGTGGCAGCGGAGTGTCATGCAGGCAGTGATTGTGCTTTGCTGGACGTAGTGTGGTGCTTAGCTAAGGTATGCATTGCTAATGAGGGCTTTTCAGATGTAAAAGTTGTTGGGGGGGCCCACTCTTGCTGCTATTGTGGCTTAATAGTGGGACCTGTGAACTTCATATGCAGCCCAACATGTAGCCCCTCGCCTGCCCTATCCGTTTCTGTGTCGTTCCCGTCACTTTCTTGAATTGCCCCGATTTTCACAAATGAAAACCTTCGCGAGCATCGGCGATATACAAAAATGCTCGAGTCGCCCATTGACTTCAATGGGGTTCGTTACTCGAAACGAACCCTCGAGCATCGCGAAAATTTCGTCTCGAGTAACGAGCACCCGAGCATTTTGGTGCTCGCTCATCTCTAGTTACAACCTTTTAAGCTTCCTGGAATTCCCAGAACATACCAATCCCTCCGATAAACTGCCACTTTATAAACTTGCCTTAAAGGTGTGGAAGGAGGCTAAGGCCATCCAACGGTACAAAGGAGTAATGTGTGAACTTCCCTTATGGAACAATCCCGGCCTTAAAGGGGTTGTCCCGTGAAAGCAAGTGGGTCTATACACTTCTGTATGGCCATATTAATGCACTTTGTAATGTTCATTGTGCATTAATTATGAGCCATACAGACGTTATCAGAAGTTATTCACTTACCTGCTCCGTTGCTAGCGTCCTCGTTTCCATGGTGCCGTCTAATTTTCAGCGTCTAATCGTCAAATTAGACGCGCTTGCGCAGTCCGGTCTTCTTCTTTTCTGAATGGGGCTTGTTCGTGCTGCAGAGCGGCTCCTTGTAGCTCCGCCCCGTCACATGCCGATTCCAGCCAATCAGGAGGCTGGAATCGGCAATGGACCGCACAGAAGAGCTGCGGTCCACCGAGGGAGAAGATCCCGGCGGCCATCTTCAACCCGTAAGTAAGAAGTCACCGGAGCGCGGGGATTCAGGTAAGCGCTGTGCGGTTTTCTTGTTTAACCCCTGCATCGGGGGTTGTCTCGCGCCGAACGGGGGGGGGGGGTTGAAAAAAAAACCGTTTCGGCGCGGGACAACGCCTTTAAGGCCCTGCAGTCGGTCCCAGACCCCCAATATTGGAGATCTTTTGGTGTGGTGTCGGTGGGAGACGTCTATACGGACGGGAGCCTCTTTACATTCAACCAACTACGGGAAAAAATACAGTCCCCACAACTTCAGCTGTTTAGATACTTTCAGCTGAGGCATGCCCTGAACTCCTAATTCCCACCTCCCTCCACAAGCATATCCAGATTCCCCACAATCGGCATTCTCAGATCCCAGGGTCCCAAGGGCCTAATCTCAGTGCTCTACACCCACCTCCTCTCAGCAAAAACCGACCATAACCCGCCCTCAGCTTATGATAAATGGAAGACTGCCATACTGTCCTTATCACCGGAAGACTGGACAGATATATCTGAATCCCATCTCTTAGCCTCCCCTGCAGTCAACAACAAATTGATTCAGCTATATATTATTCATCAAGCATACCTCACACCCAGCCGTCTATATAAAATGGGCAATTCCTCCTCAAACTCCTGTCACAGATGCCGTCAGCCAGAGGCTGACTTCTGGCATCTGATTTGTGACTGCCCTCTGGTAAACGGATTCTGGTCTGAGATTGTATCCTTCACAAACTCACTATTACCATCCCCCCTTAATATTGGGATGGACCTCAAGACGATCCTATTTGGCCTACTGGAGGAGGAGGAGTGGCCGCATCACACTCACATTTTTCTACAGAAGATCTTATTTTTGGCACGCAAAACGATAGCCACCTACTGGATGGCGGCGGGAACTCCCACGATCTCATGCTGGGTTCGGTCGGTGAACACAGTAATCTCCTACGAGAAAACTATCTACAAAAAAAAAGAGGATGCCCAAACAAATCCCAAAAAATATGGGATATCTGGCTGGATACCAACTCCACCTTAACCGTGGACTGAATTCCCAGACTCGTACTCCTTTTCTCTCCCCCTCCCTCTCCCCACTTGTACTCCTGTGCCCCCATTTACCTAACAAATAGCAAGAGCAGAGCTTTAATTCACAAAGAGTTCAACCAATCGGCATGGGCGGCTCGGGTTTATCGGTTAAAGTTTATTGTTATTTACAAGAAAAAATATACAAGGAAAATGTTATGTTATTATGTCTAAGCAAGTTATAGCACAGTATGTACCTTATGTAACATTGAGTCTTTTTTCTACATGACTTTACTATGTACTGTGCAATTTTTTCCTTAATAAAGAAAATAAAATTAAAAAAATTTATATATTGTTTCTAAACCTTCATCCATAATTAAAATATCATTATAAATATAAATTCATAACTTATTCATATAATGCTTCTATAAACTATCTAAACAATAAATATACATTGTAAAAATTAAATATACACATCATCAAAATATTAAAACATATTCCTATATAACTTATACGATCTTAAACCTATAAATTCATATTTATATAAATTCATAATCCTATTAACCCTATTTTAACCCATATATCATCGATAAAATTTATATTATTTTATTTGTCCCTAATAACTATCAATTATACTCAATGATGCTCTACAATATAAATATTCCCATTTTTCCATATGAATAATTGTTTTACTAAAAAAGGAATAAAAAAGAATAAAAAATAGAGATGAGCGAACACGTTCGGCCCCGCCCCTTTTTCGCCCGAACACCGAACTTTGCGAACACTTCAGTGTTCGGGCGAAAAAGTTCGGGGGCCGCCGTGGCAGCGCGGGGGGGTGTGGCGGGGAGTGGGGGGGAGAGGGAGAGAGAGAGGGCTCCCCCCTGTTCCCCGCTACTGCCGCCCGCGCCGCCGCGCATCTCCCCGCCCCCCGGCGGCACCCGGACCTTTACGCGCGAACACTGCAGTGTTCGGCAAAGCCGGTGTCCGGGTGCGGATGTGTCCGTAACGGACACGTTCGCTCATCTTTAATAAAAAATAAATAACTATATTTATATTTTCTCTAAAATTTCATTGAGCCTAGATGGTTGGAGGGTTTGGAGCCTATATATCCAGAACACTTCCTTCCGCTTCAGTTCATTTATAGATTTACTGGATATTTGTTCTAATGGAGTGATTTTTAGGGTTAGGGATTGACATTTATGCTTTTCTGCATAATGCCTGGATACGCTGTGTTTGTTATAACCACGTTTTATGTTGAATTTGTGGTTTGCTAATCGGGCACGTATTGCGTTTTTAGTTCTCCCTATATATTTTAAACCGCAGTCGCATTCTAAAGGATATATTATGTGTGTGCTATCACAATCTATTCTGCTTTTATATTGGATAATGATTTCTTTTCCTTCTTTTTTTAACATAAGTACTTCTCTTTGTTGTTGAATGCGGGTGCAACATTTACATAGAATTTTATTGCATTTAAATACTCCTTTTTCCAAGCTTTTTATTTGAGAAAGAGAGATCTTTTTATTATTTTTATTTTTTAGCTCTGCTTTGGATGGTGCGATCATATTTTGTACTGTTCTATTTTTCCTAAAAACTAGTCTTGGATCAGTTTCTAAAAAGGGTTTTAAAACAGGGTCACTTTGTAGCACTGGCCAATGTTTTTTTTTAAATGCATCTTATATTACTAGCCTGATTATTATATTTAGTGATAAAAGATGTCTTTTTAATAAAACTATTTTTATTTTCTTTTTCATTATCTTTTTTTACTTCTTTATATCGGGGTTTTTTGTGTATGTTCTCTTTCTATCGGGGTTTTTAATAAAACTATGTCTTTTTAAAAAAACATTGGCCAGTGCTACAAAGTGACCCTGTTTTAAAACCCTTTTTAGAAACTGATCCTAGACTAGTTTTAGGAAGAAGGGCAGAGACCCTTGCGACTTCCTGGAGTCGCTCCTCAAGCAGGAGTATGGCCCCAACTCTTTGTCCCCCTTATTTTGCGTTGAGAGGGCCCAACGCATTCCATCAAGGGCTCCACCGCCCGGGGGCCCCCCACGCATCTTTATTGCAAAGTTGCTTAACTACAGGGACAGAGACAAAATCCTGGCACTTAACCGTGAGAGAGAACCACTTAGAGTCTATGGACAAACAGTCCGTATCTTTCCGGATTTCTCCCTAGAGGTGCAGTAGAGGCGACAAAAATTTACAGAAGTAAAGAAAACGCTGCGCTCGAAACAACTTGTCTACGCCATGTTATACCCTGCCAGGCTAAAGGTGATCAAGGATAACCGCTCCCACTTTTTTGAAAACCCAGAGGATGTCCTAAACTGGCTTGAACAAAACTGATCTATGTCGTGAGACTTTCAAAAATGCGTATTTGATGCGGCTGTCCGGCCAACGCTCCCCTTTCTCTTGCACTGTAACTGTGGAGGGCGACCCCCCCTTCCCCTCCCTTCCTCCTCTTCCTCCCCCCTTTTTTTTGCCTTCCTACCCCCCCCTCCCTTCCCCCTGCTCCTTTCCATTCTCCCCCCCTCTACCCTCCCCCTCCCTCTATCTTAGATAAGAAGGCCGGCAGCTGAAGATATTGAAACTGCAAAGTGATGTGGACTGTGATAAAGTTATTCTTTTCTGTCTTAGATTGTGAGGGCTCGGCTGGACTAGAGGCCTATATACCACATTCACATGACGCTATCTCTGTTTCTTCACAGAGGAATTCCATTTTCATGTTTGTAACCGCTGTTGCTATTTTTCATTTTTCTGTTAGTTTGTTGTTGACTCTCTCCTGGGGGTAGGCCTTACGCCCCCTACAAGCTGTGAGTTATGGGATCGAAACATGTCCAAAGTTCGGGGGGATGGGTAGGGTGGGAAGGGAGGGATTGGTTTAAGGGTGGACAAATGTGAACAGATTTTGGTTTGCTCCGTAATTTGTATTTGTTATTTTTGGTGCCGCTCTTTTTTGGATGCTTTACGAGGAACCTGTGGGAACGATGTCCAGCTCTTTGAAAATGGCTAGTACGTACTTAAAACTGGTCTCCTGGAACGTCAGGGGCCTAAATTCTAAAATTAAAAGAGCAATGGTTTTTGACTTCCTTAAAACTCACTCCCTCACATGATACTACTCCCAGGAACACACCTTAGGGGCTCAAGGACGCTGGTGCTTAAGTGAGCAACTACAGGCTCAGCGTACCACACGACTTACTCAAACTATGCCCGAGGAGTCAGCATTTTGATGGCCAAATCGGCCCAGTTTGCTTTCCGCCAAATACACAAAGACCCTGGGGGGCGCTACTTGATCCTGCAGGGAACCTTCCATGGGCACCTGCTCACAATAGTAACTGTTTACCTACCACCATCTGCCAACATTGAAATGCTTCATGAGGTGATGGCGCGAGTGGTCCCCCTTGAAGCGGCCCCAATAGTAATTATGGGAGACTTCAACCTGATCTTAGACCCGCTGCGGGACCAGCTCACTCCAGCTGCTTCCACACAGGTTTGGCTGCCTGGGTGGGCCGACTCCTAATTATTGCAGGAAATATAGCGAGCGCGACATCCACACAACAGAGCCTATTCATGTCACACCCTGACCTACAATGCATTCTCGCGTATAGATCTCTGTTTTGGCTCCCCGGACTGCCTCCCCATGGTTCGTTACATATCCTACCTGCCCAGAGGCATCTCAGATCACTCCCCACTCCAACTGGCTCTTGACCTTGAAGTTGAGGGCAGTCGTCCTATGTGGAGACTGAGCCCACTGTGGTTGGAACAGAGAGAAGTACACAAATATGTAGAACAAGAGGCTGAAATGTACTGTGAAGTCAATGAGGGGACGGCCCCGGAGCTAGCGGTATGGGACGCATTTAAAGCCTTCACCAGGGGATCCTTTACCTCGGTCATTGCCGAGCATAGAAGGTCCCTGGGAGCCAGCCGCTTGGACTTGGAATGTCGCCTTGACTTAGCAGAGGCTAGACACATAGCAGGTCCCTTCCCGGAGACTACTACAATTCTGGGCGCCTTGCGACGGGAATATAAATTACTGCTTATTGAATACACCAAGAAGAAACTTCTGTATTCCCGCCCCCGGATCTTTGATCAGGGAGACGAGAATGGCCACCTACTAGCCTACCTGGCTAGAGAGGATCAGACACTCCCGCCAATTACAGCGGTGCGAGATAGCGCAGCTACTCTATTAAACGATCCTAAACTAATTAATCAAACCTTCACCCAATTCTACTGGGACTTGTACACTTCCAAACAGAGCTACACTGATGCGCAGCTTCTGGCGTATCTAGATGACATTCCTTTCCCCTCACTGAGCAGAGACAGCACGGCCCACCTGGATAGAGACCTGAGTATAGAAGAAATAATGGAGGCCATTAGGTCACTTCCCAATAGAAAGTCACCAGGTGTAGATGGGCTCCCGGGGGAATGGTACAAGAAAAATGTGGAAACCCTGGCCCCAAGACTTCTCACATTATATAATTCTATCCTGCGGAAGGGGGCACTACCGGAAACAATGCGTAAAGCCCTAATAATAATGATTTCTAAAACCGGAAAAGATCCCACAGATTGCGGCTCTTACCGCCCCATTTCCCTCCTCAATAATAATGTAAAAGTAATTGCAAAAATACTGGCGACGAGGATAAACTCAGTACTGAGCGAGGTCATACACGCTGACCAGTCCGGCTTCATGCCTGGCAAAAGCATGGACATGAACCTGAGGAGGCTTTTTAACCACCTATCGTACAAGCACACTAACTGCGGGAAGCGCACTCTGGTATTTATAGACCAGGTAAAGGCCTTTAACTCAGTAGAGTGGAAGTAGCTATGGGCGGTGATGCGGCGGTTCGGATTCGGGCCAACCTTTATTAAATAGATCGAGATTCTATATGACTCCCCGGTGGCCAACATCAAGACTAATATACATGTTTCTGCCCAGTTTTTCCTGAGTAGGGGCACAAGACAGGGCTGTCCTTTGTCCCGGGCCTTGTTTGCCCTCGCCATAGAGCCTCTTGCGATCCAAGTCCGAACGTCACCAACAGTGAAGGGATTTAAACTGAACAACTACGAAGAGCGCATAGCGCTCGATGCAGATGACACCCTTCTTTACCTTCATGACGCGGAGGCGTCTCTAGACGCAGCGCTGACTATATTCGGCGCATTTGGCACACACTCTGGATTCTTGAAGGTATCACCATCGAACCAGACGTCCTACTGGCATCACTGGACATTGAAGCTTTATATAGCTCAATCCCCCATGAGGGGGGTCTGGCTGCAGTATCTTTCTTTCTTCAGCAAAGAGGCGTGCAGTTTGAAAGTCATAACCAGTGTGTCGTCAACCTACTGGAGTTCATTCTTAAACACAATTATTTTGTGTTTGACTCTGAGTACTTCCACCAGCTCAGGGGTACAGCGATGGGGACGCCTTGTGCCCCATCTTATGCTAATCTGTACCTGGGCTGGTGGGAGGAAAAGGTCATATACAACAACTCACAGTGGTCTGACAATATAGTACTCTGGTTACGTTACATTGATGACATCCTCATCCTATGGAGGGGTACATCCATTTCCTTTGAGACCTTTGTCGAGACACTAAATACCAACACTTTAAACCTACGCGTGACTAGCGAGATTAGTGCTACGACATTACCCTTCCTTGACATCCAGATTGTCAAAAATGAGGATGGTACCATCGCATCTACTCTATATCGAAAGAAGACTGCTACCAATAGTTTATTGGGGTGGCAGAGCTATCATCCGACCCCTTTAAAACGTGGTATTCCGAAGGGTCAATTTCTTCGGTTACGTCGGAATTGCTCTGATGAAACTTCATTTCTCTCAGAGAGCAAAAAACTGATGAAACGATTCAGTTCGAGAGGGTACCCAGAGGAAACAATTCTCCAGGCTTATCAATATGCGTCCAAACAACAACGTACCAATCTATTAACACCAAAAGTACGTCTTACCGACCACTCTCCAAGAGTGATTGGTACATATGATACAGCCTGTCCCCAGATACGTGATATTCTTTCTCACTATTGGGACATTTTGAAAAATGATCATGATATCAGTGAATATATTTCCCAAAAACCCTGTATAACATACAGACGAGGCCATAATTTAAAGGACCACTTGGTCAAAAGCCATCTACCACCGGACGAATCCAAAATCACCTGGCTAGGATCGAATCGTCCAAAAGGCACTTTTCCCTGCCACTCCTGTGCTGCTTGCCCCTTCATCCAGAAATCAAGTTCCTTCACCTGTGCTGTTTCCCATCGCACATACAAATGTCACGATTTTATTAATTGTAAGACCAGAAATGTGATATACATGGCCACATGTCCATGCCCAAAAAACTACATTGGCAAGACAATCCAGGAATTTCGCCGGAGGATTCTGGGCCATGTGGGGAACATTGAAAGACACGAATCCACCCCCCTGGCGGACCACATGTGGTTGGTACATAACGGCGATGCGCATTTATTAAAATTTCAGGGCATTGAACTTTTGCGCACGCACGGAAGACGAGGGAATATAGACCAACGCCTTTTGCAAAAAGAAGCCTCCTGGATCTTTCGTTTTAATAGCCTTAGTCCATCAGGCCTAAACGAAAGCTTATGTTTTAATTGCTTTCTATAATCGTAAATATAAAAAAGTCCTTGCTGTCACTGACATATTTCTGATATGCTCAACCGCCCCTGCTTTTTGACAGCCACTCTATTCTCCATTGTGAGAACTTATATTTGTCTGTTTATTATATACAGATATATTTATGATATGAAGTCTCAGAATTTCTCTAATTTGACTCCCACTTATCAATATATCCTCGAAGATATTTTTAACTTTTTTTTGGATTATATTACCTTAATCTATAAGCTAAACAAGTAGGTTTACCTATTCTGCATCAACTAAAACAAAAAAATCTGTTTGCTCCTTCTCGTCGCTTCTTAGCACTGACTGCTGTACTAGTTGCCAGTGTTCTAAGCTCCTTTGCCCTCAACAGTAATGGGATTTTCTTCCCACACATGTGACCAAGTCTGGGATCACATGACCGGCGTATTGACGTCACTGGCGACCGACGCATGCGTGATGACGTCACGCGCATGCGCGAACTTCCGGTCTGCCGCTCGGAGCTACACTGAGGACTACACAACAATCGGGACTCCAGGTAAGCGATCAGAGACGCTTCTGAGCTCTCTGCACTGAATCGCTACCTATCTACTTATAGTATAAATCCCCTAAGTGCTTAACTTCAGAGTTGGAGTACTTAATTACCCTAGTCCGGCCCCTCTACTCCCCGGACCTCATTGATTGGGCTATGTCTGAATTCCCCTCCCAGGGGATGGTCCAGTCGAGCAATATATGGGCACACTGCTATCCAGTCTCACATTATTCCTGTGGCTCACCATCAGGGCCACAGGCTTTATCTTTTTGCTTTATTTGCTTTATATTTTTTGGGGGCTTTGGGAAATCTCTGTCAGGCTAACTACTTACAGGCTTAGATAGCACTCTACTTATGCCTATCGGGCTTTTAGTAGAATTACTGTCCTCTGTCTCTGTCTTTGTCTATGACCCTCTGGTATTGTCTGCATCATCTCAGACCTATTGGAAAAAGAAGGGCTATTAGACTCTATGACCTACTAGTCACGGAGACTGGCTTAATTCTTTCAGTAACTTTTTGTTACCCACTCTAATCTTTATCTATCCTCTGGCAGAGAAATAAGTTTCTCCTAAGATAGATTTTTTTGAGGCTATCTAGCTTACTGCATTACTCTCGCCACTATCCTCAGTTAAGGGACAAAACTACATTAAGATACCCTGGCTGCTTTGGATCCTAACATAAACCATTTATTGGGAAATAGATATGTTATGGCAGAGTACGCAGTTTGCCTGTTGTTCCCAAAACATTGCTCCTCTTTATTCTAATATTTATTGAACTCTAGTTTATCACAAATACTGACAGCAAAAAGTCAGATCGGTTTTTTTCCTCTTAAAATAATCAAAGTGCTCCTGATGAACCACATTCGTGTGGAGAAACGCGTCGAGCCGAGTCTACTACAATTGAATGACCACGCTTTGCGCTATATACCTTGCGCAAGCGAGAACTGTTATTCTTGTAGTCTATGATACCTAGACCATTTTGTGAGCCGAGTCTACTACAATTGAATGACCACGTCTTGCGCTATATATCTTACGCAAGCGAGAACTGTGGTTCTTGTAGTTTATGATACCTAGACCATTTAATAGAGCGTTGTGCGCTCTATTCTCTATTATATAGGGGCTAATTCTGGTAGGAAGTGACCTTCTACGCAAATTATCATTCTACTGTGGGCACGTTATCTCTTATGCCCACACAGCAGTCTGAGTCACTTCCCTTAACCCCCTTGTGACTGATAAAACAGAGATCTTAACGCTATTTGTCCTCTGGCAATACCGATTATTTTCTGCCTCTTTCTATTTCCTTTTTAAGGATGAGGCGTTCTTTTGTGATAATTTTGGATGTTTTGTTTGTCTATCTGTAACGTGTGTGTGTCAGCCCATGTTTTTTAAGATATTTTCCAATAAAGTTTGTATTTTTTAGTCTATAACTGTGATTCACACTCTGGCATTAAGGTCAACTGGCACAAGACCCATTTACTGGCGTTGGATCCTGCGGCCGCTAAGCTCCCCTTGCCCGCCCCGCTGAGTTGGACAACCCAGACCACCACTTGGGCGTATAGGTCTCAGCGGAATTATCCGCTTTTTACAACTCCAACCTGGTCCCTCTCCTGGGCAGGGCTGGGGAGGTGGCGATACTTTGGGCTTCTCTCCCGCTCACGCTGTTGGGCAGAATAAACCTGCTAAAAATGAAACTGCTGCCAAAATTCCTGTATATACTGCACCTTTCTACAGCTGCGGATAGCCCATGGCCTGCCCGAAAACACCTACTTTAGATATTACCAGTTGCTAGATGTGGGCAGGGCTCAGTTTGGAGGTCTATCTATCCCACTATCCATGACACGGCTGGAGAGCCTGGTGCAGATGTGTAATCTTGTCAAACCACTGTTGAGTTTCTACGCCCATATAGCGCAACACCTGGCCCCGCTAGGTGAGAGGGCCGTGCAGACATGGGAGGGAGACATCCCTGACCTGACCTCGGGGGAGGATGAGGATGTACTGGGTGGATCTGGTCCCCCCTGGTAAGCGCTAGAGACAAACTCATTCAAGTTAAGTTCCTGCACCGCATATATTACACTCCCTCCAAATTGTGCACTATGGGCCTGCTCTCTACTGCAATGTGCCTGTGATGTCTGGCTGTGGATGGGACGGTCATGCACGTGCTATGGGAGTGTGTGGTCCTACAGGACTACTGGAGAGATGTGCTGGTCGTCATGGAAATGCATCTAGGGGCACCGAGAATCATGCATCCTGGAATGTGCCTCTTTGGGCTTGTAGGAGACCTACCGGTGACCGCAGCAACACGTATACTGTACAAGCTGCTTCTTTTCTATGCCAAAAAAGTGATTCTACTTAATTGGAAACACCCCGGGAGGCCGACCAGGAGTGCATGGGTCCGGGTGGTCAATGCCGAAATCCCAATGTACAAACTGACGTACATGGCCAGGGGGTGGCCCGAAAAATTTGATAAGATCTGGGGTGGTTGGATGAGTTGCCCTGCGACAGCGTTGGGAGATCCAAGCTAGGTGGTAGTTGGGGAGTGAGGGAGAGGGAAGGATATGAAGGACGTCTGTTCAACTTGTTCTCTAAGTTAAAACCCTATGCTCAGAAAAAAACAATTTTTGCTTTGTTTCCACAATTCTCCTTATAAGAGTCGCGGTGGGGGGTGGGGGGTTCTTTTTAAATTTCCTTTCTTTTTTCTTTTTCCTCATTGATTACAGTTAATTCACTCCAAGGTTAAACTGCTGTTTAGTAATAATCGACAAAGTTAAAGTTACAATGGGAGGGGCGGGGGAACAAAAAGCACTAGCCAGGCATTATGTGTCAAGAAGAAATGTGTGTGTATACACAGGTAAAGACTATTTTTACCCTGCCTTCCATGCAATGTACTGTTAGCTGGCACCACAGGTGGCAGGTTTAGCAATCTATGTTTGCATGCTTGTTAACCAACTTCTGGCTAAATAAAATTCCTTAAAAAAAAAAAATCTTGATGTGTATGACCACGAAAAGTGTGGCTGTCCACTAAAAAGTGAACACAACTTGCTAATAGTCCCTGTGTTTCTTGATTATTCTTGGGGGTGCATTCACACGAGCATGTTACATAGCAACACATCTATTAGAACCATTGATTCCCTATGGTGTGTTCAGATGTCCGTGTTTTACAGGTACGCAAATGCACATACTTGCAAAATATTAGGACATACGTGCTCCATAGCTCTGTGGTACGTGTCAATATTCCTAGCGGGGAATCCACTTATCACTGAACACTGTGACAGCACTGTCATAGTGTTCAGTGACAAGGGGACTCCCCGCGGGAGTAAAGAATCCCCTGCCACAGCTGTCACATCTGTGACAGCTGTAGCAGAGAATCGCAAAGCTCTCCCATTGATTTTAAAGCAATAAGATGCCAGCAGCCCTGCAGTGATTTTCAGGAAAGGGCTTTAAATATAAGCCCTTCCCTGAAAATCATTCCTATCTTGGGTGAAAAATAAGTAAATACTCACCACTTCACTGCTCTCGGGGCTCAGGCACTTGGGTTCCATCACTAAAATGAAGTTCTTTCAGAAGGCAGGGATTTAAAATCCCTGCCTGCTGGAAGGGCTGCGTCTGATTGGCTGAGTGCTCAGCCAATCACAGACAGTGCTTAGCCATTCACTGAATTCAATGCCTGTGATTTTTTACCCCTGCCTTCTAAAAAAAACTTCATTACAGCGACGGCACCCAAGCTGCTAGATGTGTCTAAGCCCTGGCAGCGGTGAAGACGTGAGTATTTATATATTTTTATTTTTTACACCAGATAGGAATGATTTCCATGGAAGGGCTTATATTTAAAGCTTTTCCCTGAAAATCACTGCAGGGGTAGCCGGCAGATCATTGCTCTTAACGGGGCCGCCGGGGGCAGCTGCAGCCCCATTGAAAGCAATGCTGCACAGACCTGTATTCACATGTCTTTGTGCACATATGTGGGTGCGCAGTTTTCTGTGTACCTATGTATGCACACACTCGTGTGAATGCACCATTAGGGTGACTATCCACTAGCGTTTTTTTTTCTGCTGCGAATTTGCTCCTATTTTTTCTTCCAATTGTCAATGGGACTTCCTAATGTTAAAACCGCAACGCATCGCGACGCAACTTTGCGTTTTTAACATTAGAAAGTCCCATTGACAAGTGGAAGAAAAAATAGGAGCAAATTTGCAGGAGAAAAAAAAAACGCAAGTGGGTAGTCACCCTTACCTTGTTTTTTTGCCTTATGTATCTTTGCTGGTGCTTCTCTGATCACAGCCTTGATACTGGGCCATTTATTTATCTTCTTGGAGCACAGGAGAGTGACAGTGCTGAAGGATGGTCAATAGCTGAGCTTTTCTTGAGAGGTCAGCTTGAGGCGGACGATTTTCCCTTCATAGAGTGCTAAATGGGGGGGCAGCAATAAAGCACCTTCGGCAGAGACATGGGGAGGTTCCACCAGAGGCATTTGCGGGGCTACCTTGGGCAAGGATGTTGGAGAAGTGGCAAAGTCCCAACCAGTCGTTTTAACCGCGTGATGGCTGTGAAACTGGATGATTTGGGTTCCAGGAGGTTGGCTTGGGCGAGTTGCAGGTCCCCCTGAGTGTTCCTTAGAGTGTCCCCCAGTATTTTCTTGAGACGGGGTGATGGTAATGAGAGTGGCCGATTTGGGCTCAGGAGGTCAGACTTGGAGAGTTGCAAGGCTCAATGGCATCCCCCAAGTCTTGGGTGGAAAGAACCGGGATGGAAAAAATCCAGAGCTTCCATGCCGGGTCAAAGTTCCAGGAAGTCAGCTTGAGGAGGACGATTTTCCCTTCGTAGAGTGACAATGCGCTAAATGGGGGGGGCAGCAAAAAAGCAACTCCGGCAGAGACATGGGTAGGTCCCCCCTGAGGCAGATGCTGTGCTGCCTTGGGCAAGGATATTGGAGAAATGGTAAAGTCCCTACCAGTCTTTGGTTTTAACCGAGTGATGTCCAGGAGAGTGACCGATTTGGGTTTCGGGAGATCGGCCTGGGCGAGTTGCAGGTCCCCCTGAGTGTCCCTTAGAGTGTTCCCCCGAGTGTCCCCCAGCCTTTGCTGAAGACCAGGTAATGGCCGTGAGAGTGGCCAATTCGGGCTCCAGGAGGTCGACCTGGGCGAGTTGCAGATCCCCCTGAGTGTCCCCTGGTCTTTGCTGGAGACCAGGTGATGGTCGTAAGAATGGCTGATTTTGGCACCAAGAGGTCGGCCCCGGCGAGTGGCAAGGCCTGCTGTCGTCCCTCAAGATTTTTGTGGAAAGAACCGGGATGGGAAGAATCCAGGGTGTCCATGCCGGGTCAGAGTTCCAAGTCGGCTTGAGGGAGCCGATTTTTCCTCGTAGAGTGACAATGTGTAAAGTGGATAGACAGCAATAAAGCACCTCCGGCAGAGACTTGAGTAGGTCCCCCCGGAGGCAGTTGCTGGGCTGCCTTGAGCTAGGATGTAAGAGGGCTGGCTGGCTAAGTGCCAACCTGTCTTTGGTTTTAATTGGTTGATGGCCATTAAAGTGGCCAATTTGGGCCCCAAGAGGTTGGCTTGGGTGAGTGTCAAGTTCTACTGAGTGTCCCACAGAAGGTCCCTCAGTCTTTGCTGGAGACTGGGTGATAGCCACCAGAGTGGCTGATTGGGGCCCCAGGAGGATGACCTGGGGGATCTGCAAGTGCCCCTGAGTATCTCCCAGTGTTTGGCAAAAAACGGGTAATAGCCGTGATTGTGGCCAATTCGCCCCAGGAGGTTGGCGTGGGCAGTTGGCAAAAGCCCCTGAATGTTCCCTAGAGTATCCCCCAGCGTTTGCTGAAGAATGAGTAATAGCCATCAAAGTGGCTAATTGGGGCCCCAGGAAGACGTCCTAGGGGAGAGGCAAGTGCCCCTGAGTGTCTCCCAGTGTTTGGTCAAAACCAAGTAATAGCTGTCAATGTGGCCAATTGGGTCCCCAGGAAGTCGGTCTGTGCAAGTTGCAGGGCGTCCCCCAAGTCTTTGATGGAAAGAACCAGGACAGGAAAAATCCAGGGCGTCCATGCCGGGTCGCGGTTGCAGGAGGTTAGCTTGAGGCTGATGATTTTCCCCTCATAGAGTGACAATGTGCTAAATGGGGGTGGAGGGTTAGCAAAAAAGCAACTCCGGCAGAGACATGGGTAGGTCCCCGCTGAGGCAGTTGCTGGGCTGCCTTGGGCAAGGATGTTGGAGGAATGGTAAAGTCCCTACCCATCTTTGGTTTTAATTAGGTGATGGCCATGAGAGTGGCCAATTGGGGCTCCAGAAGTCTGGCGTCGGCAAGCACCAAGTCCCCAGTGTTTGGTGTAAACCAGGTGGTAGCCATCAGAGTGGCTGATTTGGGCTCAATGAGGTCAGGCTAGAAAAGAGCGCTAAGTCTCCCTGAGTGTCTCCGAATGTTTGGTGTAAACAGGGTAATAGCTGTCAGTAGCCGATTGGGGCTCCAGGAGGTTGGCCTGGATGAGCGCCAGGTCCCCCTGACTTTCTCCCAGAGTTTGGTAGAAACCTGGTGAAAGCTGTCAGAGTGGCCGATTTGAGTTCCAGGAGGGTTGTGAGAACCTGTATGTGGAAAATCCAGGGCGCCTGTGCCGGGTTGGAGTTCCAGGAGGTTGGCATGAGGCGGGCGGTTTTCCCTTAGAGAGTGCTTATGTGCCAAAATGAGGGTCAGCATAAAAGCACCTCCGATAGATGTATACAGGGGTGCTGGCTGGGTGAAAGAGAGTGAGTGACCAGCAACTGGGTGCTGGCTGCCCGAGTAACTGTGTCAGAGTTCTAGGAGGTGGGACTGGACCTGTGAAGAGCCCTGGAGGCAGTTGGAGGGTTGCCTTAAGCAAGGATTTGGAGGCATGGTCAAGTCCCCCCCAATCTTGGGTGGGAACAGGGTGATAGCTGTCTGGGTGGCCATCTGGAGCTTCAGGAGGCTGGCCTGGGCGGGCAGCAAGTTGGTAGTGAGTGTCTCCCAATATTTGCTCTTTACCAGGTGACGGCCGGCGGGAGTTCCAGGAGTATGGGAACAGGTCACGGTTGCTCCCACTGGCATCCCCTGAGGCAGACAGAAAAAATTTTCAAAGTGAAAACACTCCAGGCGCGATCTATGAGGATAGACCCAGGAGCAGAGTTGCGGTTGCTCCCACTGGTGTCCCCTGATGCGGCCAGAGAAAAATCTGAATTTTTTTCTAAGTCCAAACACTCCAGGTGCGAGCTATGAAGACGAACTCGGCTGGCTATGCCAGGTGGCAGTTCCAGGAGGTCGCACAGAGGATCAGCTTTTGAGTGGGGATGGTGCGGCTGATAAGGAGGAGAGAGGCTGAGACTGGGCCCAAGCAGTCCCAGTGGCTGACTGGGAGTTCCAGGAGGTTGGCTGGGTGAGTGGCAAGTCCTGCTGGCGTCCCCCATAGTCTTTGGGGAAACCTGTTGATAGCTGTCAGAGTGTCCAAGTCAAAGTTCCAAGAGGTCTGCCAAGTCCCTTTGAGTGTCTCCCAGTGTCTGGTGGAAACTGGGTATCTGCCACCAGAGTGGCCAATTTTAGATCCAGGAGGTCGGACTGGGCGAGTGGCAAGGCCCGCTGTCATCCCCCAAGTGTTTGGTAGAAAGAACCGGGATGGGAGAAATCCAGGGTGTCTATGCCAGGTCAGAGTTTCAGGAGGTCGGCTTGAGGCGGCTGATTTTCCCCTCATAGAGTGACAATGTATAAAATGGGGGGGCAGCAAAAAGCACCTCCGGCAGAGACTTGGGTAGGTCCCCCCAGAGGCAGTTGCTGAGCTGCCTTGAGCAAGGATATTACAGGGTGAGCTAAGGCCCAACCAGTCTTCGGTTTTAACTGGTTGATGGCCATGAGGATGTCCGATTTGGGCTTTAGGTGGTCGGCCTGGGCAAGTCCCTCTTAGTGTCTTCCAGATTGTAACCCAGTCTTTGCTGAAGATCGAGTAATAGCCGTCAGAGTGGCCCATTGGGGCCCCAGGAGGATGACCTTGGAGAGAGACAAGTGCCCATGAGTGTTCCTCAGTGTTTGGTCAAAAACGGGTAATATCTGTCAATGTGGCCGATTTGGGGCCACAGGAGGTTGGGCCGGGGGGAGCTGCAAGTGCTCCTGAGTGTGCCCCAGTGTTTGCTCAAAACTGGGTAATAGCTGTCAATGTGGCCGATTTGGGCCGCAGGAGGTCAGGCTGAGCGAGCGACAAGCGCCCCTGAGGCCCCCTTAGTGTTTCCCAGTGTTTGGTAAAAAAAATGGGTAATAGCCATCAATGTGGCTGATTGGGGCCCCAGGATGTCAGTCTGGGGGAGGGGCAAGTGCCCCTGAGTGTTCCCCAGGCTGTGGTCAAAACCAGGTAATAGCCATCAATGTGGCTGATTGGGGCCCCAGGAAGTTAGCCTGGGCAAGCAGAAAGGCCCCTTTTGAATGTCTCACTTTGTTTTCTCTTAACCGAGTGACAGTTGCAATGGTGGGAATTCTAGGAGGTCGGGGAGAGCTCGCAGTTGCTCTCGCTGGCGTCCACTAATACGGACAGAGGAAAATCTGAAAAGTCCAAATACTCTAGTAGGGAGCTATGAGATCGAACCCAGCAGGCCATGCTGGGTGTCGGTTCCAGGAGGTCAGGTAGAAGATCAGCTTTTGCCGTTGGATCTAGGAGGAGCTCATTAATCCGGGCTTATTGTGTGGCAGTACGGTCATAGGAGTGGGGTTGGTGGGACGGGCGGGGAGAGAGGCCGAGATCAGGCCCCGCCAGCCCCAGGGTCCGGGTGGGAGTTTCAGGAGGTTGGGCTGAGCCGGGGTGTAGTGGTGGTGCCAGAGAAGCGGTAAGGGGAAAATCCTGGATGGTCCAGGCTGAGCGACTGTTCTAGGAATTGGCTGGCTTTCTCTGATAGAACCAACAGGGATAAAATAAGGTTTCACAAAACATGATGACGAACACCTTGTCAGGACTAATGGGAAAGAGCTGTGGTCTTTGACAAATTTTCTCAAAGTGCTGAGGAGTGGGAACGAGGCTATCTGTCAACGCACCGCAGCCGCCCCTCTGCAGCCTCCCTTGGGGAATAACCACTGAGTCCCCAAGTCCCCATTCTGCCTGTCCGTCCCGAGAGGCCGACAGGTGGCCATCCAGCCCAGGCACCCCCTTCGAGCAGCTGGGCACTCTACTGCCTATGCTGGTTCTGGGGGCGGACAAAGCCCACCTAAAACCCTACGGTAGGCTAAACCTTTGTGCACCAGGGGCTGGCTAAAAAGCCACGCCCGAGGCGTTCCCAGCCGCAAGGCAAGATGAATTAGGTTCCAGAGAACCGGTATGGGGAAAATTTGGGGTGGTCCAGGCTGAGGGATGGTTCGAGGAAGGCGGACAGAGTTGGATGGTTTCCTCTGATAGAACCGACAGGGGTAAAATAAGAGATTGCAAAACATCACGATAAACACCTTGTCGGGACTAATGGGAAAGAGCTGTGGTCTTTTACAATTTTTCTCAAAGTGCTGAGAAGGAGTGGGGATGAGGCTCTCTGTCAATGCACCGCAGTCCCCCTCTCCTGCCTTCCTTGGGGCAGAGCCACTGAGTCCCACCTTTGCTTTTCAGGCCGAGGGGCCAACAGGCGGCCCACCCAAGCATCCACTCCGAGCAGAAGGGCGTGCGATGTACTCCCTAAGGTCCACACTTTGCTCATCCAACCGACGGGCCGATAGGCTGCCCGTCTGGGCACCCCCTCCAAGCAGCTTGGCGCATGATGAAGTTCCCAAGGTCCCCATTTTGCTTGTCCGGCTGAGGGCCAACAGGCAGTCCGCACAGGCTTCCCCTCAGAGAAGCTGGGCGCGATGTAGTACCTGAGGTCCCATATTTGCTCGTCTGGCCGAGGGACCGACAGGCGACCCACTCAGATACCCCCTCCAAGCAGCCGGGCGTGCGATGTAGTCCCTGAGGTCCCCTATTTGCTCGTCTGGCCGAGGGACCGACAGGCGACCCACTCAGATACCCCCTCCAAGTAGCCGGGCGTGCAATGTAGTCCCCGAGGCTGCCCCTCTGAGCAGCCAGGCGCGATGTATTATCCAAGGTCCCCACTTTGATCGTCTAGCTGAGGGACTGACAGGCGGCCCGCCCAGGCACCCCCTTCAAGCAGCCAGGCATGCCATGTAGTCCCCAAGTTCCCCATCTCACTTGTTCGGCTGGTGGTCGGCACCCCTGCCCGTGCACCCCCTCCGAGCAGCCTGGCAATGTGGAGGCACACTGAGGCAGTTAACATGATTGAGGCAGTTAACAGGAGATCAGACGTGGAGAGGTACCCTCATCATTCACAGGTCGGGGACAGGCCTTAATGGCTTAGCTCCCCATGTGTCTCTGGTGAGCCAGTCCCCGCCCACATATGACTCCTAACGGGGGGGGCGGGCCAAATGGGTACCCCTGCCTTCCTCCAGGCTCCAGCAATCTGGCGTCAGGGAGCCGTCTAAAGTCCCGCCTGGCCCTTCAATGGGAGAGGGTGGGCAATGCTCTACCTTTCCTCTCTCACGTGGGGTTGGCTTTGCTCAGATGGTGTGAGGCAGAAGCAGGCACTCGATGGTGTGTCTGAGCACCTCGCGGAGCTACCTCCGGGGAGACCACTCCTCAGGATGCACGGTTCATGGGCACAGCCATTTCCCAGGCACCATGCGATGGTGACTGGGTGCCAAGAAAGACTCTCCCGCCTCATGAAGCACTCTGGAGGATGCGTGGGGAAGGAATGCAGCT
This sequence comes from Eleutherodactylus coqui, assembly GCF_035609145.1. Lineage (NCBI taxonomy): Eukaryota > Metazoa > Chordata > Amphibia > Anura > Eleutherodactylidae > Eleutherodactylus > Eleutherodactylus coqui. The sequence continues at coordinate 113,650,490 of NC_089842.1, read as the reverse complement.
GTTTCGTAAGCACCACGCAACTCAAGAGAAGGTTTTACAGCTCTTTTTCATTTATGTTCAACTGCCCCGCCTGTACTCAGGCAGGACCAAGGCGGGATTCTGAGTGGGTGAACGGAGAAGGATAACCGTCGACAATGAATGGCAGGGCCTGGTGGTGCGGGCTGTGCGGCAATGTGAGTTAAACCCGGGACTGCTGTCTCGAGCTGTTTTCCCCGGCGGTGCGCATGGAGGGTACCAAGGCTGGTCCTTTATGCCTCCTGACAAATGCGCTGCCCAACCCTTGTCATCATGCTTGACAGGGTGGGTGGCAGGTGTCCGCAGTGATTGGGGCTTCTGGATGCAGTGGTGGTAAGCTCTCCTTGGACCCACTGGGGTGTCCTGGGGCAACTGCACCCATATTCTGAAGTGCTAAGAATGTGGAAAGGTGTCCGCCTGCCCACTCAAATGAGTCTGGATCGGTGGTGCCTCCACTCTGATAGTCCAGTTGGGAGCAGGGTAGCTAGTGGGCCCGGGTCTAGAGGAGGCCACCATCCATAATGGGTCCTTCCGGCTCCTGGCGACCGACGCCCCAACTTGCCATGGGTTACAGTGCTGAGCGAGCGACTGGGAGTCCTGGTCCGGCGACCAGTGTGCTCCGAGAGCCTGTGGTGTTCGACGAAACTGCTCTTACCCCTGTGTGAGTACCAGAAAGAGGTTTGAAGGAAACTCTCAATGCCTCCAGGATGTTGTGCGGTATCGCCATAATGGGCCCCCATGTCTGACAGTGCCTCATCCCCACTGTTAACCATTCTTCCACGGCTCCTGATGACCAACACCACCGCTTTGCTCCCCTGAGAGTGGGGAGTGCGCTTTTCATGAAGCGGGCGACCAGGAGTCTTGGTTCCATGGATAAGGCAACCTTGACCATCGTGGTGGCCTAGCACCCCATGCTGCAAAGCACCCATTTGTCCCGAGGCTGAGGGTAGCTTGGCAACACCAAGTGAGTCCTAGAGGCTCCTGACAACCAATTCCCCTGAGCCCACCACCCATGTGAGGTGGTGTGGCGGGGCCGGCAACTGGGAGTCCTGGTCTGGTAGGTGTTCCCTCTCTAAAACCTGTGGTGGCCTGTGTCTCTGAAAGAACTCTTGCTGGGTTTGGGCATGGTAGACACAATGGGATGTTGTGCTTGGTGTGAAAGCTGAAGGAGCCTGGCGGTGAAGTCCAACATGCGTTAGCCACGTCGGTCACAGGGGCTGTCAGTAGTTGGAGCAACGGCATAGTTCCATATGCAGCTCATTCCTTCCCCCATTATGGCGGTAGTATAGCATAATGCGGCACGACACCGCTGGCTCCCCGAGGCGGCAGCTCCTCAAACACCTTCCCAATTGAGCAGAGCAATGGCCGACTGCTGCAAGAAGGCCCTTGAGGATGCTCTTCCGGATCTCCATGAGTGCCTGCTGGCAGAGACACCAGCTTCCGGCCCCAAAGGAGACTCAACACCAGTGTGGGTTCTAGAGGCTCCTGACAATCGAAGCTCCAAGCCCGCTACCCATGTAAGGGGGTCGCTGGTGAGGGCCGGCGATCAGGAGTCCCGTATCAGCAGTGCTAAACTCTCCGAAAGCCCGGGTGGGAAGTAACTTGCGATTCTGGAATCCGATGGGGCTAGCACAGTGTGTGGATCCTCTAGCATAGCTCCCTCTGTCTCACCCTCTTTAGTACCCTGGTGGCAGCCCCAGGAAATGGTCTTCCTCGGCCGCCACAGTCACATTCCTGTGTTGTCCTTTTTGTCGGTGGAGCCCTCCCTGGGCCTACCGTAGCCACAAGGCCCGTGTACCTCGTGGCCCGGTGAGAGACATGATTGTTGGCACTGTCTCTCTGCCTCCCTGTTGATCCTGCCAGTAGCATATGCTTGTCTAAAAGATTTTATGCCATGCTTTCGTAGGTAAACACGGGCAGTACAGTGAAACTGCAAATGGCTCATTAAATCAGTTATGGTTCCTTTGATCGCTCCAAACCAGTTACACGGACAACTGGTAATTCTAGAGTATATGTATGGATCTATGCATAGGTATGGGTAGCATGCTGAAATCTGTCTGTGATAAGAATCAGGGTTTGCAATTATTTTCCATGAACGATGAATTCCCAGTAGGTGCGGGTCATAAGCTTGCATTGATTAAGTCCCTGCCCTTTGTAAACACCACCTGTCGATACTACCGATTGAATGATTTAGTGAGGTTCTCCGATTCTCTCCGCTGGGGTTGGTAATGGCCAATGGCCCTGGTGGAGTGTCGAGAAGATGATCAAACTTGACTATCTAGAGGAAGTAAAAGTCATAACATTGTTTCCGTAGGTGAACCAGCGGAAGGATAATTTCCGAGAAGGCAAGGCCGAAGTGTCCAGGCAACTCCAAGCCCCAGAGGAGCCTGCGCCGACCATGGGAGGCAGCAGCATTGGAGGTAGGCTTCAGGATATGTCACAAGGGTCTTGTAGGTATAGCAAAGAGGAGGCATGCGTAGGGTCTTGTTGCCACATGGACTCTCTCCATGTTGTTTTGCTCTCCCTACTGTCTCCCTTTTGTTCCCCTAAAGAACCCCGAGAAAGCCGTGTGTAAGGTTTTAAAGAAAGATGAGGGGAGGTGTATTGGGAGCATGGGAGTTTGTATAGAACGATAGGAAGGACATATGATTGTAAGACATTTTTCCTGCCGAACCAGGATAGGGATGGTAAATCGTATGAACGAAGGAGGGCTTTAATTTGAGAAATTAAAGGTAGGAAGTTATGGCTGTAAGTATTCTCTACTTTTTTAGTTAATTTGATGCCCAAGTAGTCTACCGATGCTTCTGACCAAGAGAAGTGTGAACTGGATCTCAACAAACTGCAGCGCCTTTCAGGGATCGAGATGTTAAGGATTGTAGATTTCGAGAAGTTTATTTTAAAGTTTGAAAAAACACCGAAGTCGTTCAGAAGGGAGACCAGTCTAAAGATACTTCTCTCAGGTTTGGATGCGACGAACATTATATCGTCTGGAAAAGCTGCTGTAGAAAGCGTATGCTTGCCGATTCTTAGTCCCTCTATGACTGGGTCCTGTCTCACCCACTGGAGAAGAGGCTCCATAGTGAGGATGAAAAGGGTGGGGGACAGAGGGCAGCCTTGGCGGGTGCCGTTGCGAATGTCAAATGGGGGGGGATAGTATATCATTGATTTTTAATCAAGCATGTGGTTTAGTGTAAAGAGAGAATATTACTGAGATGAAGGGGGTGAGGAAGTTGAATATAAGGAGGACTCTTCGCATATAGATCCAGTCCACCCTATCAAATGCCTTCTCGGCATCGGTGCTTACAAAGACCCTTGGGATGTTGGGGGTTTGGGCATATTTTGCCGCTTGAAGTAAACATATACAATTGTCCTTGCCTTCCCTGCCTTTAACAAAGCCCGCCTGTTCGTGATTTATAAGAGTGGAGATGAAGCCTTCCATCCTTCTAGCAAGAAGTTTGGCCCAGATCTTCACGTCTAGGTTGATCAGCAAGATGGGCCTGTAACTACCACACGATTTTGGATCTTTATTGTCCTTTTGGATCAATGTAATGTGTGCTTCCTGCGCTTGTTTCGGGAGATTCTCTCCCTTGAGAAGTGCATTAAACACCTCCGTCAGGTGAGGGACAAGTTGTGTTCTGAAGGTTCTATAGTAGGCTAATGAGAGACCATCTGGCCCAGGGCTTTTTCCCTGGGGACAGGAGTCTAGTACCTCTTCTATTTCTTTGGATGTGATCAGGTTGAGTAGAATAGAAGTATCTTTGCTGTCCACAGAAGGGGAAAATAAAAAATTAAAAACAATCACAGAAAATGGCCGTTACTTACTGACTGAGGAGTGCATATAGATGCATCCTCCTCTCACCATGCAGTTAGCTGACTACCAAATGGAGGCGCAAATAACACCTGTGCAGGACGCCGATAAGACAACCACTCACACTACCTCTTGATAATGAGGGGGGTGGATGCTTGGCGTACACTCCCACACATAGTGGATACAGGGTGCCAGACCATGCTGATATATGTAGTTCACCATGCAGACCAGCAACCTATTAATGACGCCATGATAATTCGGCGTCCACCCCCCTCATTATCAAGAGGTAGTGTGAGTGGTTGTCTTATCGGCGTCCTGTACAGGTGTTATTTGCTCCTCCATTTGGTAGTCAGCTACCTGCATGGTGAGAGGAGGATGCATCTATATGCACTCCTCAGTCAGTAAGTAACGGCCATTTTCTGTGATTGTGTATCTTTGCTGTCGACTTTAGTAAGATTTAGGGAACTTAGGAAAGAATCAATCTGGCCTTTGACTTTCTGCCTAACCGGGGAGGTCTCACAATCCACGAGGTTGTATAATTTTGAGTAGAAATATTGGAATTCTTTTGCTATCTCAGGGGTTGAGGAAGCTACCGTACCCAAAGATGTTTTTATTGTCTGAATAAAGTTCCTAGTTCGGACCTTCTTAAGTAGTGATGAAGTGAATTTACTGCCCCTATTACCATGCGCGTATATGACTTGCTTGAGAAAAAGATGTTTTCTGTTAAATTTATCGTTAAGGCAGCGTCGGAGTTCCTGCCTCAAGGATGTTAGTTCATCAAGATTGGTTTTTGTGTGTGATAGTTTGGCTACCTGCTCTAGCTTTGCTATTTGTAGGAGATAATTGTCTATCTCTTTTTGTTTCTGTTTTTTTACTCTAGAGCTATTAGTAACCCCCTCACAAATGCCTTGCGGGCTTCCCATACCATCGGTAACTTGAGATTGTCTTTTAAATTTTTTTTCAAAATATTATTCTATCAAGCCCCTTAGGCGGGATTTTTCTTCTAGGGAGTCAAGCAGGGATTCATTCAATCACCATCTCCACTCGCGTGGGGACTCACTGCTCAAGTGTATGTCAGCATGCGTGGGGGCGTGGTCTGATAGGTTTATGGAATCAATTTTGGCTTCTCTGAGGTTCAATAAAAGGCCAAAGGAGACAAAGACGTAATCCAGTCTTTGGAAGGAAGAGTGTACATGTGAGAAAAAGGTGAAATCCTTGGTGGAGGGATGTAGTGATCACCAGGCGTCCATCACTCCCAGTTCTTGTAGAGACTTGTTAAGTTTTTTTAATTTAACCTGGGAGACCTGGGATCGAGCCGACGAAGAGTCCAAAAAGGGGTTTATGGTAATGTTAAGGTCCCCTCCAAGTATGATGTGTCCCTCTGTGAACTGTTTAAGAACTTCTAGTTGTTTAGTTAACCAAGTGATTTGGTCTGAATTGGGGGCATATAGGTTCGCAATAGTTATTTTGGTGTTGCTAATCCGGCCTTAAGAAAGAGTACCCTTTCCTTCCCGTCTGTGTGTTGGGCTGCGAGCGTAAAAGGTATAGATTTGTGGAGCAATATGGAGACCCCTTTTGATGCAGAGCTTGGATGGGAGTTATGGAAGCATTGATGAAACATTCCCCCTGGGATAGGTAGATGCCTGTCTTTTTTGAAATGTGTCTCTTGTAGCAATAAAATTTTGGACTTACATTTTTTTAGGATTTGGGCTACATTATGTCTCGGATGTTGAGCAACGTGAAACAGACGTCGGCACGGGCCCCAGGAGAAGAAACCATCACCTAGAAGGAGTAGACAAATTAGCACAGTTAGACAAGATAGGAGAGAGGTGTTGGTTACTTGTGAGTAATGAGTAATGGTCTGTTTTAAATTCAGCTGTATAGCTTGCGGAGGACTCAAGTGGAAGGAACAGATGAGGGAGGAAAGGGGTGGGAGGAAGGGAGCAGGTGAAAAGACAGTAGGGTTAAAAAAAAAACTCTAGGAGAGTAGTAAGCTCAGAAAGTAAGGTATAGGGAAAAAGCTAATACTTAAGGAAATAATGCGGTTGCAGAGTGTATGCCCCTGTTTTCAGTTGGCGCACCAGTCTCAACCACCTAGAATTGAAAGAGTCCCTTCATCTTGAAGGGTGTGAAGTGACGGGTTTACCGGTTAACTTAAGGCAAATTGTGCCTGGTCGGTCAGGCACGACCGCTAAAGAACTCCTGCGGGGGTGGATAAGTGCAAACTTAACAAACTTAACAAATAAGAAGAGACATGAGCAATGTGTTGCATTAGTTAGGATCCCAGCTGTAAGATAAAGGGAGTAAAGAGCGAGTCCAAAATGAGGATGTCATAGCCAAGGTGAGACCGTTTTTTTTATCGAGTATCGTCATGTGCCGTCTCTTCTTTGTTATTTTTCTTCCTTCCTCTGGGTGACTTCGAGTGCCCCGCCAGGTGCCAGCTTTCTGTAGGGTTCAGATGTGGAAACTTAGGAAGTTCTGGCAATGGGAGCCAACAGGGCAAGTCTATTGGCTCCATCTCGAGTTGATGCCAGCACTTATGTAAGTCCTCTAGTGAACGAATGTTGATTCTTTTGCCTCTGATAGAAAGTCCCAGGCTGAATGGAAAAAGCCAGGTGTACTTAGAGGCTCTGAGAGCCAAAGACATTAACAGTGGCTTCTGCATCCGACATTTAGCCAGTATTGACGGAGCCAGGTCTTGATAGAGTTGTATGGTCGTTCCGTCATATTGAAGGTCTTTTTTATTTCTAGCAGCTTCTAGAATTGTGAGGGCATCTGGGAATGTCAAGAGCTTGCAGATCACGTCCCTCAGTGGATCTGAGGGAGCTGGGGGTGGTCTCAAAGCCCTCTGGATGCGTTTGATGGAAATACGGGCTGCTCTGTCGGGGCCCAGTAAGAGTGTAAATAGTTCAGTGGCTACTTTAGGGAGGACCTCTGTGCCCACGACTCGGGGAGGCCTTTAATTCTTACATTACTGCGTCTGTTCCTACTTTCCAAATCTTCTTGCATAATGAGAGTACGGTTTAGTTGAGAGTGGTGTTCTTTAATGACTTGTGCCATTTCAATTGAGTGTAATATAATATTGGCTGAGGAAGACTCCAGCTCTACTACTCTCTTCCCCAAGTGCCTGAGCTCCTCCTTGATTTCAGATAGATCCGATATAATGGGATGTAAAGCTCTAGTAATCAAGTCTCTCATGAAGCTTTTGGAAATTTGTTCGTTATCTTCACCTTCTGAGGAGGCATCCTCATCTCTCTCGGTGTTATGATTGGTTGATGTAGTCGGATTTAGAGTCTTTTTGCTAGATGGATGGGGTGATCTGGAGTTGCGATCTTTTAGGAATCGTTGCATGTCAGTTTGCCCTTTGGTTGGACAGGGGGTGCATAGGATGTCAGCACTTATGTCTCGGTTAGTTTTCCCCATAATGTGTAACTGTTTGCTTTTCATTCAAAGTCCCGCGGTGGTGCCTTTCTCGACACAGCCACCTTAACTGGGGGGCCATTAGAGACCGAAGACTGCTGGTGTTACCGGAAAGTCTCCACCTGAAGTTGCAAAAAATTGTCAAAAATTTGTAAAAATTATGCACAGGAATGCTTAGAGCTCCACTATGGGAGCTCCAGAGAAACAATTCAGGCTAGGCCTGTACTGTAGAAGTTCTCTATAGTCCTGCTGTTGAGTAGGCTCTTCTCTTTGTGTGGAGAGGCTCTGAAATGGGGAAGCAGTGGTAAATATTATGCACAGGAATGTTTAGAGCTCCACTATGGGAGCTCCAGAAAAGATTCAGGCTAAGCCTGCTCTGCAAAAGTTCGATGTAGTCCTGCTGTTAGGTAGGATCTTCTCTTTGTGTGAAGGGTTCAGAGGTGTGTGTGTGGGGGGGTGGGGAGTTGCTGTTTTAATGCTGCTGCAGGGGAAGGGCCGGGTCACAGGGGGGGCGCTGGTGGGGGCACTGTAGATACTGGAAGCAGTGTGTGCCTTTGATTATGTCTGTTTATTTGGCCACAGTTCTTATTCTGCCCAAAGCCTGGGTTCTCTGCTCTGGGGTACTGTTGACTGTGCTTCTTCCTCCTTTCCTGCTCCGCTGCACTCGGCAGGGGGGAAGGGAACCGAGCGGAATGTCGCACAGTAGTCCTGTTCCCTTTGCCTGGTGCTCAATTCCCCTCTCCCTGACCGACCTTAATCTTAAGGGCTTCCGATACTACGGCCGTTGGCTGTGTAGCCAGCGTCGGTGATAGGAATTAGAGTGTCGCCGGACTTCCGGTACGCTCCGGCTCCGAAATCGAGGTCCCGGCTTCAATCTCGACGCTAGGCCCCGACTCCTTCCCTCGGCCGTTTTGGTTTTAAGACGCCCAGGGGCGTCTCTTGGGTGGGTTTAGGAATTGTCTACAAAATGCAAGAAATGCTGCAGACTTTCAAAGCTGGTTCCGGGCACAATTGATGCAAGCACAGGGGTGGCATGTACTGGTGGAGCTGTACAAGTGGATGAAGGATTTTTAAACTAAACCCATTAATAAAAATAATCAGAGATATGTTTTAATTTCTGGGACAGTTGTGGGGATCCATTGTCTGGAATGTACAGAGGTGCGGTGCTCTGCAATAAACTGACCAGTATAGATGTTAGTCTGCAGGACAATTAATTCCAAGACATGGTCATTGACGATCAAATGAAAAAAATTGATGAGGACAAAATTAGTGAAATTCATATTAACCCCCGGCATTGCTACAAATGGCGGTATTTAGGGGGAAAAGTTATCACTGGAGCCCCACATTGCGAGAGGCATCACAGTACATGGGCCTGATGACTCTACAGCTGGTACAACCTCCTGTGTGCCATTTCTCATCAGCAAAAGTGAAAATACGAGGGGCTGCTGATAAGTCTTTGGCTTTACCCAGAAAGAAACGTGATAGGAAGATGAAACTTTACATTTATTTCACATACTCTCCACTGATGCCAACTCACTTCTTACATCGGTATTCCAAGTTCTGTAAGCCGTGCAAAAAGAAGGATTTCAGTTGTGCTTCAAACCAGTCATCCATAGCAGCCATGACATCAGAAATGGTGTGAAATTTTGTAACCTTGAGGTGTTTCTTCAGGTTTGGAAACAGATGATAGTCGGAGGGAGCTAGATCTGGTGAATAAGGTGGGTGGTCAACCAGCTGGAAGCCTAGCTCCACCAGTTTTTCCGTGGTTGCTTGTGCAATGTGAGCGGAGGCGTTGTCTTGCAGAAACAAAGATTCCTTTGGACAGCTTGCCGCACCTTTTGCCCTTCAGAGCTGCCTTCAATTGGTCCAAAAGTTCAATGTAATATCTTGCATTGATGGTGGAACCATTTTGAAGGTAGTCCACTCGCAACACGCTCTTCTTATCCCAGAACACAGATGCCATCACCTTAGTGGCTGATTTTTGCACCCTGAATTTCTTTGGGCGAGGAGAACCATTGTGCCTCCACTCTTTTGACTGCTCCTATGTTTCAGGGTCATACAAATAAATCCAGGTCTCATCCGTAGTGACCAGTCGATCCCGGAAGTTCTTATGAGTCAGGAAACACTGACAAATGGACCAGAAAGTTTTCACTTGCATGCTTTTCTGATCTGTTGTCAAACATTTGGAGACCCACTTTGCAGATAGCTTCTTCATGTTCAAATGTTCATGGATAATGACACGAACACGTTCACGAGAAATGCCCATGATGTCTGCTATTCCTTTAGCTGAAATTCGCCGATTTCTCCAGTATGCAGTTGTGCACAGCATCGACGATCTCTGGAACAACAACCTCTCTCGGTTGTCCAGGACGTTCCTCACTATTGGTGCTGAAGTGTCCCATTTTAAATTTGGCAACCTAGTTCTTAATTGTAGAATATAAAGGGCATTGATCCGCCAATGTCTGCGACTAGAGATTAGCGAGCACATTCGTCCGAGCTTGATGCCTCCAAACGGGCATGGTCGTGTGTGACAATGGTGTTAACCTGGTGGCGGCTCTGCAGCTCGTCAGCCTCACACCTGGCCCAAGTGTTCAATCTGGTGATTCAGCGGTTTCTGAAAAACTACCCCCACTTGTCTGACCTGCTCTGCAAAGTGCGCCGCGTCTGCTCACATTTCCGCAAGTCCACCACGGATGCTGCCACCCTGAGGACCCTGCAATGCCGGTTTCAGCTGCCAGAACAACGACTGCTGGGCGACATGCCCACACGCTGGAATTCTATGCTGTACATGTTGGCCAGGCTGTACAAGCAGCGTAGAACAATAGTGCAATACTAGCTGCAGCATGGCCGGCGGAGTGGTAGTCAGACTGCAATTCTTTACTGAGGAGTGGGCATGGATAGCAGATATCTGCCAGGTCCTTGAAAACTTTGAGGAGTCTACCCAGATGGTGAGCGTCGATGCGGCATTCATTAGCTTTACCATCCTGCTGCTTTGCCTGCTCAGAAGTTTGCTGCAAAGCATAAAGGCCGACGCTTTGCAGTTGGAACAGGAGACGGGGGATGACAGTATGTCGCTTGATAGCCAGACAACCCTCATGTCTTTATCTCAGCATGTTTTAGAGGAAGAGGAGGAGGTGCGGAAGGGGGAGGAGCAGGAGGAGGAGGGGGAAGAGACAGCTGGGCACACTGCAGAGGGTACCCATGCTGCTTGCCTCTCATCTGTTCAGCGTGTATGGGCTGTAGAGGAGGAGGAGGAGGATCCTAAAAGTCATCTTCTTAGTGAGGACAGCGATGTGTTACGTACTGGGACCCTGGCACACATGGCTGACTTTATGTTAGGCTGCCTTTCCTGTGACCCTTGTATTACACACATTTTGGCTAACATGGATTACTGGATGTACACCCTTCTCGACCCACGGTATAAGGAGAACCTTTCCACTCTCATTCCCGAAGAGGAAAGGGGTACGAGAGTGATCCATAACCACAGGGCCCTGGTGGAAAAGTGATGCTGAAGTTCCCATCTGCCGTCACAGAAGCAGAATAACGTCTAAATTATTAGTAATAAAGCCCTTTCACAGTTTAGACAAATCTAAAATAATAATTTTGTATTAGATATATTTAAAAACTATTTAAACGAACACAGGGCACAACACAAACGCCACTGGGTTAGTGAAGATGTAGGAGTCTCTTCAGGGACCTAGGTGCCACATCCTAATACTGCTATCCTCTATATGGCGATCATAGCGGAGGGGAAGAGCATATTGTGGGAAGTTGGCAACATACAGTGGCTTAAATCAACGAACAAGTTAAAAAGAACTCGGACCAAATTCTGTACCAGTGTCCCTCTCTTGTGCTCTTAGTTCATTATCAAAGTAATGAACAACTCAGCTATCATCACTAGATAGGCCCAGCAATGAAGCTGGAATAAGTGATGAGCATAGTATGGTTCTAAACAGAGGGAAGGTAAGTTTCTAGAGAGCTATGTTGTGACAAAGGTTGAATGAAATATATCATGCAATAGTGCAGATCTTCACACCATTGTTCAAAAACCTATATGCCTCTCTAGAGACCCTCTTATGCTTGAAATCATGCGAGCAAAAGAGAAAAGATATAGGGACAAGTTGTGTGCCCAGTATAAATGTCAGTGAGCACACTTCTTCTCCTTACAGGACCTGTTTAGCAGTCCTGGATTATTTAGTTCATTCAAATTACTGATATCGGCATTAGTGCACTTATAGTTAACTCTCTCAGTACTGTATAATCTCTTTCAATTTATTCTCTCAACGCGTTTCTACGCTAATAATGGCGGGTCATCAGGAGATCATTGAGTTTAGTACTAAAGGATCAGTTTTATATGTTTATTAGTACTAAAAGCATTAGACATTAGTGCTTGTTCACAATCTATTTCCGAGTTTACTCCGAACCAATATCGGGCAAATACTGCCAAATAACGGTGGTGTCTCGTATTCAGATAGAGGGAGACTCTTGAGGGTATTGATATGAAAGTGGCATTAGATCTCAAATGCGGGCTATTAATGGGTCTTAAAGGACCCTTTTGCCAGAAAAATGCCCCCTGACCAGACTTGGACTTAAGTCAAAGATAGTCCATGTAACAGATAGGTATGATTCAGTGTCTCAGTATGCACAGTAACAATTCTTTGACTATGCCTGAGAACGGGCAATATAAAACAATTAATGCCTGTAGCGGTAGTTATATTAGAGGAAACCTCTTTTTTGAATTTGAGAATAAGCCCTCTTATACCAACAAATAATGCCTATAGCGGCAGTTGTATTAGAGGAAACCTCTTTTTAAATTTGAGAATAAGCCCTCTTATGCCAACAAATGAATAAACGTGACCCCTGTCAAATAGTGCAAGGCCCAGGTTTGCCAGTAAAGATGGTATAGGCAAAGCTTGTTATTGGGGGTCCGCCTATGCTCTTGCTAAAGAAATGTTACAGGGGTCTGCCTATACTTTTGCTACAGAAATGTTACTGGGGTCCGCCTTTACTCTTGCTTCAGAAATGTTACTGGGGTCTGCCTATACCTTTTCTACTGAATGGTTTGAGGGGTTCGTCTATACTCTTGCTACAGAAATGTTACTTGGGTCAGCCTATACTTTTACTACAGAAATGTTACTGGGGTCCACCTATACTTCTGCTACAGAAATGTTACAGGGGTTTGCCTATACTTTTGAGTCTGATCTACCATCAAGGCCAGAGGCGCTGCTCTATTCATCCTATACTCTATATTACTATATCTCAGATAGAGACCTATTTAGGGAAATGGAGACTCTGCTACAGTGACCCCATTGTGCAGATCTAGTTACTAGATCAGACTCAAGCTTTGCCTATACCATCTTTACTGGCAAACCTGGGCCTTGCACTATTTGACAGGGGTCACGTTTATTCATTTGTTGGCATAAGAGGGCTTATTCTCAAATTTAAAAAGAGGTTTCCTCTAATACAACTGCCGCTATAGGCATCATTTGTTGGTATAAGAGGGCTTATTCTCAAATTCAAAAAAGAGTTTCCTCTAATACAACTGCCGCTATAGGCATTATTTGTTGGTATAAGAGGGCTTATTCTCAAATTCAAAAAAGAGGTTTCCTCTAATATAACTACCGCTACAGGCATTAATTGTTTTATATTGCCCGTTCTCAGGCTTAGGGCGCATTCAGACGAATGTATATCGGCTCGGTTTTCACGCCGAGCCGATATAAGTTGTCCTCGTGTGCAGAGGGGGGAGGATGGAAGAGCCAGGGCCAGGAACTGTGCTCCCGCCCCCTCTCTGCCTCCTCTCCGCCCCTCTGCACTATTTGCAATGGGGAGAGGCAGGACGGGGGCGGGGCTAATTCCCGGACCTTAGCCCCGCCCCCGTCCTGCCTCCTCTCATTGCAAATAGTGCAGAGGGGCGGAGAGGAGGCAGAGAGGGGGCGGGAGCTCAGTTCCTGGCCCTGGCTCTTCCATCCCCCCCCCCCCCTGCACACGAGGACAACGTATATCGGCTCGGCGTGAAAACCGAGCCAAAATATACATTCGTCTGAATGCAGCCATAGTCAAAGAATTGTTACTGTGCATACTGAGACACTGAATCAGACCTATCTGTTACATGGACTATCTTCGACTTAAGTCCAAGTCTGGTCAGGGGGCATTTTTCTGGCAAAAGGGTCCTTTAAGACCCATTAATAGCCCACATTTGAGATCTAATGTCACTTTCATATCAATACCCTCAAGAGTCTCCCTCTATCTGAATACGAGACACCACCGTTATTTGGCAGTATTTGCCTGATATTGGTTCGGAGTAAACTCGGAAATAGATTATGAACAAGCACTAATGTCTAATGCTTTTAGTACTAATAAACATATAAAACTGATCCTTTAGTACTAAACTCAATGATCTCCTGATGACCCGCCATTATTAGCGTAGAAACGCGTTGAGAGAATAAATTGAAAGAGATTATACAGTACTGAGAGAGTTAACTATAAGTGCACTAATGCCGATATCAGTAATTTGAATGAACTAAATAATCCAGGACTGCTAAACAGGTCCTGTAAGGAGAAGAAGTGTGCTCACTGACATTTATACTGGGCACACAACTTGTCCCTATATCTTTTCTCTTTTGCTCGCATGATTTCAAGCATAAGAGGGTCTCTAGAGAGGCATATAGGTTTTTGAACAATGGTGTGAAGATCTGCACTATTGCATGATATATTTCATTCAACCTTTGTCACAACATAGCTCTCTAGAAACTTACCTTCCCTCTGTTTAGAACCATACTATGCTCATCACTTATTCCAGCTTCATTGCTGGGCCTATCTAGTGATGATAGCTGAGTTGTTCATTACTTTGATAATGAACTAAGAGCACAAGAGAGGGACTCTGGTACAGAATTTGGTTGAGTTCTTTTTTAATTGTTCGTTGATTTAAGCCACTGTATGTTGCCAACTTCCCACAATATGCTCTTCCCCTCCGCTATGATCGCCATATAGAGGATAGCAGTATTAGGATGTGGCACCTAGGTCCCTGAAGAGACTCCTACATCTTCACTAACCCAGTGGCGTTTGTGTTGTGCCCTGTGTTCGTTTAAATAGTTTTTAAATATATCTAATACAAAATTATTATTTTAGATTTGTCTAAACTGTGAAGTTCCCATCTGACAGCACTAGTGGCAGAAGACGCAGTTCCGAGGGCCAAGTAGCAGGGGAAGTGCGGGGATCAGGCAGCATGTCCAGCGCAGACAGGGGAACACTCTCCAAGGACTTTGCCAGCTTTATGGCCCCCCAGCAAGACTGTGTCACCACTCCCCAGTCAAGGCTGAGTCAGAGACAGCACTGTAAAAAGATGGTGAGGGAGTACGTAGCCGATCGTACCACCATCCTCCGTGATGCCTCTGCTCCATACAACTATTGGGTGTCAAAGCTGGACACGTGGCACGAACTTGCGCTGTACGCCCTGGAGGTGCTGGCCTGCCCTGCTGCTAGTGTCTTGTCAGAGAGGGTGTTTAATGCAGCTGGGGGAATCATCACGGATAAGCATATCCGCCTGTCAACTGCCAGTGCCGACATGCTTACACTTATAAAGATGAAGAAAGCCTGGATTTCGCCAGACTTCTGTTCTCCACCGGCGAAAAGCAGCGAAACCTAATGATTCTTTTCGCTGCAACAGGAGAAAAATGCATCCTCTATCACCACAAATAAAGGGGGAATTACTTTTGTCAATCACTCTCGGATATTATTACTCCTCCTCCTAAAACAGCATGTCATCATGCTGAACTGCAAATTTTTCTGCCGCCCAAAAGGCTCTGTTTAAAAGCGTTTTACAATTTTTCAAAGTTTCAAAAGTATTGATACTTTAAGAGAAACCATTTTTTTTTCACAGGGCTGCCTCCAGGCTCTGTTACAAATTAAGCAACAGCGAGCTGTATCTTTAAAAAATGTTTATGGGTTACACCTACCCTCGCGGTTGAGCAATTTTTCAGGGGTGCACTTGTACTCTTGGTACACCAATTTTTCTGGCCCTAGCCTATACTGTTATCTAACTAATTTTTCCGGCCTTCGCCTACACTCTTGGTACACCAATGTTTCAGGGGTTCGCCTACACTCTTGCTCCAAAAATGTTACTGGGGTCTGCCTATACTTTTGCTACAGAAATGTTACCAGGGTCCGCCTTTACTCTTGGTACAGAAATGTTACTGGGGTCAGCCTATAAATTTTCTACTGAATCGTTTGAGGGGTACACCTATATTTTTGCTACAGAAATGTTACTGGGGTCCGCCTATACTCTTGGTACACCAATGTTTCAGTGGTTTGCCTACAATCTTGCTACAGAAATGTTACAGGGGTCTGCCTATACCTTTTCTACTGAATGGTTTGAGGGGTTCACCTATACTCTTGCTACAGAAGTGTTACTGGGGTCCGCCTATACTTCTGCTACAGAAATGTTACATGGGTCCACCTATATTCTTGGAATAGAAATGTTACAGGGGTTTACCTATACTTTTACTACAGAAAAGTTATTGGGGTCCGCCTATGCTCTTGCTAAAGAAATGTTACAGGGGTCTGCCTATACTTTTGCTACAGAAATGTTACTGGGGTCCGCCTTTACTCTTGCTTCAGAAATGTTACTGGGGTCTGCCTATACCTTTTCTACTGAATGGTTTGAGGGGTTCGCCTATGCTCTTGCTACAGAAATGTTACTTGGGTCAGCCTATACTTTTACTACAGAAATGTTACTGGGGTCCACCTATACTTCTGCTACTGAAATGTTACAGGGGTTTGCCTATACTTTTATTACAGAAATGTCACTGAAGTCCGCCTACACCTTTTCTACTAAATGGTTTGAGGGGTTCGCCTATACTCTTGCTACAGAAATGTTACTGGGGTTCGCCTATACTTTTACTACAGAAATGTTACAGGGGTCCGCCTATACTCTTGGTACAGAAATGTTACAGGGGTCTGCCACTGGGGTCCGCCTATACTCTTGCTACAGAAAAGTTACTGGGGTCCGCCTATACTTCTGCTACAGAAATGTTACTGGGGTCTGCCTATACTCTTGGTACAGAAATGTTACAGGGGTCTGCCTATACTTCTGCTACAGAAATGTTACAGGGGTTTGCCTATACTTTTACTACAGAAATGTTTTTGGGGCCTGCTTATACTTCTGCTACAGAAATGTTACAGGGGTCTGCCTATATTTCTGCTACTGAAATGTTACAGGGTTCTGCCTATACTTTTACTACAGAAATGTCACTGGAGTCTGCCTACACCTTTTCTACTGAATGGTTAGAGGGATTCACCAATACTCTTGCTACAGAAATGTTACTGGAGTCTGCCTATACTTTTGCTACAGAAATGTTACTGGGGTCTGCCTATACTCTTGGTACAGAAATGTTACAGGGGTCTGCCTATACATTTGCTACAGAAATGTTGCTGGGGTACGCCTACACTCTTGCTACAAAAATGTTACTAGGGTCTGCCTATACTTTTGCTACGGAAATGTTACCGGGATCCGCCTATACTCTTGGTACACCAATGTTTTAGGGGTTTGCCTACACTCTCGCTACAGAAATGTTACAGAGGTCTGCCTATACCTTTTCTTCTGAATGGTTTGAGGGGTTCACCTATACTTCTGCTACAGAAATGTTACAGGGGTCCGCCTATACTTCTGCTACAGAAATGTTACAGGGGTTCGCCTATACTTTTACTACAGAAATGTCACTGCAGTCCGCCTACACTTTTTCTACTGAATAGTTTAAGGGGTTCGCCTATACACTTGCTACAGAAATGTTACTGGGGTCCGTCTATACTTTTGCTACAGAAATGTTACTGGGGTCCACCTATACTCTTGGTATAGAAATGTTATAGGGGTCTGTCTATGCTGTGGGTGCACAAAGACTTCCCATAGCGGTGTTTTACCTGTCTGGCACAAATACACTGACTGACTAGGGCAGAAATGTGGGCTGAGGCCGAGGCCCCTAGCAGGGTGAAACTCTGCCATGTTTGGGCACTCTGATTTCCTCATGTGTAATATCATGCTTGAGTTTCTTGGGCTCGCCTATGTTGTAAGTGTACAAAGAATCCCATAGCAGTGTTTTACCTGTTTGGCACAAATACACTAACTGACTATGGCAGAAATGTGGGCTGAGGCCCTTTGCAGGGTAAAGCTCTGCCATGTTTGGGCACTCTGATTTTCTCATGTGTAATACCATGCTTGAGTTCCTTGGGCTCGCCTATGCTGTGGGTGCACAAAGACTTCCCATTGCGGTGTTTTACCTGTCTGGCACAAATACACTGACTGACTAGGGTAGAAATGTGGGCAGAGGTCCTTGACGGAGTGAAACTCTGCCATGTTTGGGCGCTCTGATTTTTTTCCTGTGTAATACCATCTTTGTTCCTTGCTAATGATGGTTTGTCTGAAGTAAATTGTTAGTGGGGTGACCGCCAGACTCTTGCCCCCATTTTGGCTTAATAGTGGGACTTGGGAGCCTCAGATGCAGCCATGCATGCTGCCCCTGCCATGCTCTATCCATTTATGTGGTGTTTCCATAACTTTCTGATGTTTTCTAGTGTTTAAACCAAATATTTTTTATTAAACACTTTCATACAATACATAATGTTATACTCTCACAAGTATTGCTTATGCATGAATTATACATTTAAGTATTTCCATCTCGTTGTGGTGTGTTTTATTAACATCTGAGTCACAGTGTATACTTACTCTGAATAGCAACTTTTATGTTCATATACTGAGATGACTTTAACGTTACATCACTTAATTGCTACTCTATATTGTCATCTAAATGAATTATTGTATACATAGCACAGATTAATATGTGGATTTCAGGAGTGAGAAATTGTTTAGTCTAATTGTTGTTTAACCTGGTGAAATGTTATAATTTTTAATTTTTAACTTTGAACGGAACTTAAAACAATTCACAACCTGTGTTCCAGCCAGTACTTCCAAACATCATTAAATTTGTGTAAACAATTGTTATTTCTTGCATACATCCTCTCATAACAGCAATGATCTGTCATCATCTCCATCAAGTCTTTAATTTTTGGGATGTGCTCCAATCTCCAATTTCTTGCAATAATATTTTTTGCCGCTAATAAGAAGTGGCAAATCTACTTCCTCTTCTTTTGGGGAATAGATTCGCAGTTTAGGAGTAAGAGAGCTAGTTGTGGGGAGTATAACAGCCTCTCCCCCGTGATATCCTGTATACCCTTGAACACCTCTTTCCAGTATATTTGTACTTTGGGGCAAGTCCAAAACAAATGAAGGAGAGACCCCTCACCCCCACATCCCCTCCAGCATACATTTTTTACGTTTTCAAAACACTTTGCTAATTTCAGTGGTGTATAATACCATCTTGAGACCACTTTTTGATGGGTTTGAATTAGGTTAGCTGAAAGAGTGGCTTTATTTGCCCATACAAAAGAATTTAACCATTGTGATGGAGAAAAATTTTTCTTCATGTCTCGCTCCCAATTTATTAAATGCATTTTTTTTACGTTGTTCATATTTCCCGATATGCTGTCATATATTGTTCTAGTCAATGTGCTTTGAGGAAGCCCGCATTTTTGGAGTAGAGTTTCCACTTGTATAGGTAGAGAGCATCTCTCTAGGTGGGAATTGTTTAGGAAAGAGGCTATTCTCATGTAAGAATATAGCTCTGAGTTTGGTAGGTTGAATTTTTCTTGGATTCGCTTGAATGTGAGGGGTTTATTATTTTCTAATAACTCTGTTACAGATTCAATCCTCTTTTTTCTCCATTCCTTTATGTTTACATCTTGAATAACATCCGAGAGAATTTCAATAGGGATGTGTAGAGATGTAATGCGGGGTGCGGTCTTGAATTTGTATGCTAGATCCTTCCAACATTGTATAGTCAGTTTCATCATGGGAGAAAGATTCTGTATTTCCAGTGCTGGGATAGTTTTGGGATACAGAGTTTCCATAATAGAGGCCCTAATGAGTGGTCCCAAGGGTCTATTGTGGTTTTTGTATTTTTCTATATGACCCCACGGAGGAATTTGAGATTCTCTTAGCCAGATGCTAGATTGATTTATAATAATTGCCTGATAGTATGTGAGTAAGTTCGGTACTCCCAGTCCTCCTTGTCCTTTGCGTAGGTACAAGATTGATGCTGCTATCCTGGGTCTTTTCCCATTCCAGATGAACATTAATAACTGCTTTTGGAAACTTGCAATTATGTTCTTTTGGGATAGGATAGGCTAATGTACGGAATTAGAGATGAGCGAGCACCAAAATGCTCGGGTGCTCGTTACTCGGGCCGAAATTTTCGCGATGTTCGAGGGTTCGTTTCGAGTAACGAACCCCATTGAAGTCAATGGGCGACCCGAGCATTTTTGTATTTCACCGATGCTCGCTAAGGTTTCCATGTGTGAAAATCTGGGCAATTCAAGAAAGTGATGGGAACGACACAGCAACGGATAGGGCAGGCGAGGGGCTACATGTTGGGCTGCATCTCAAGTTCACAGGTCCCACTATTAAAGGGGTTGTCCCGCGGCAGCAAGTGGGTCTATACACTTCTGTATGGCCATATTAATGCACTTTGTAATGTACATTGTGCATTAATTATGAGCCATACAGAAGTTATAAAAAGTTTTTCACATACCTGCTCCGTTGCTGGCGTCCTCGTCTCCATGGTTGCCGTCTAATTTTCGCCGTCTAATGGCCAAATTAGACGCGCTTGCGCAGTCCGGGTCTTCTGCTTTTCTCAATGGGGCTCCGTGTAGCTCCGTGTAGCTCCGCCCCGTCACGTGCCGATTCCAGCCAATCAGGAGGCTGGAATCGGCAATGGACCGCACAGAAGAGCTGCGGTCCACGGAGGTAGAAGATCCCGGCGGCCATCTTCACCGGGTAAGTAAGAAGTCACCGGAGCGCGGGGATTAAGGTAAGCACTGTCCGGTGTTCTTTTTTAACCCCTGCATCGGGGCTGTCTCGCGCTGAACGGGGGGGGGTGGGGGGTTGAAAAAAAAAAACCGTTTCGGCGAGGGACAACCCCTTTAAGCCACAATACCGGCAAGAGTGGGCCCCCCCCTCCCAACAACTTTTACTTCTGAAAAGCCCTCATTAGCAATGCATACCTTTGCTAAGCACCACACTACCTCCAACAAAGCACAATCACTGCCTGCATGACACTCCGCTGCCACTTCTCCTGGGTTACATGCTGCCCAACCCCCCCCCACGACCCAGTGTCCACAGCGCACACCAAACTGTCCCTGCCCAGCCTTCAGCTGCCCTCATGCCACACCACCCTCATGTCTATTTATAAGTGCGTCTGCCATGAGGAGGAACCGCAGGCACACACTGCAGAGGGTTGGCACGGCTACGCAGCGACCTTCTTTAAAAGGGGCGGGGCGATAGCCCACAATGCTGTACAGAAGCAATGAGAAATCCAATCCTGTGCCACCTCCATCTGGAGCTGCACACGTGGGCATAGCAATAGGGAACCTATGTGCCACACACTATTCATTCTGTCAAGGTGTCTGCACGCCCCAGTCAGACCGCGGTTTTTAATTCATAGACACAGGCAGGTACAACTCCCTATTGTGCAGTCCCTGTCGACCGACAGCATGGGTGGCTCCCTGAAACCCACCGGCGGTACACAAAAATATCCCATTGCATTGCCCAACACAGCTGAGGTAGTAATGTCGTGCTAAATGCAGGTGGGCTTCGGCCCACACTGCATGCCCCAGTCAGACTGGGGTTCTTTACAAGTGGACACATGTAGGTTAAACTCCGTGTTCACCTACAGCATGGGTGGCTCCCTGGAACCCACCGGCGGTACATAAAAATATCCCATTGCATTGCCCAACACAGCTGATGTAACGTTACGTCAGCTGTAATGCAGGTGGGCTACAAATTAATTTGATTACACTGTAGGCGAGGGCCCACAAAAATTGCTGTATCAACAGTACTAATGTACATCAGAAAAATTGCCCATGCCCAACCAAGGGGGCAGGTGAAACCCATTAATCGCTTTGGTTAATGTGGCTTAAGTGGTAACTAGGCCTGGAGGCAGCCCAGTTTAATG
Source organism: Eleutherodactylus coqui (assembly GCF_035609145.1). Taxonomy (NCBI): domain Eukaryota; kingdom Metazoa; phylum Chordata; class Amphibia; order Anura; family Eleutherodactylidae; genus Eleutherodactylus; species Eleutherodactylus coqui. The sequence goes on along the minus strand of NC_089842.1, from coordinate 113,629,187 downwards.
AAAACTTGGTTCAAGTTAAAGTTCCAACGCTTTTAAGAGCATTGAAACGTATAAAAATTTTTGAGAAAAATTATATGAGTGAGCCTTGTGGCCCTAAGAAAAATTGCCCATTCTGCGTGATTACGTGAGGTTTCAGGAGGAGGAGCAGGAGGAGGAGGAGGAGTAATATTATACACAGATTGATGAAGCAGAAATGTCCCCGTTGTGGATGGTGAGAGAGAACGATGCTTCCATCCGCGCGTGCAGCCTACATATTGCTTAGGTATCGCTGCTGTCCGCTGGTGGAGAAGAGAAGTCTGGGGAAATCCAGGCTTTGTTCATCTTGATGAGTGTTAGCCTGTCGGCACTGTCGGTTGACAGGCGGGTACGCTTATCTGTGATGATTCCCCCAGCCGCACTAAACACCCTCTCCGACAAGACGCTAGCCGCAGGACAAGCAAGCACCTCCAGGGCATACAGCGCTAGTTCAGGCCACGTGTCCAGCTTCGACACCCAGTAGTTGTAGGTGGCAGAGGCGTCACGGAGGACGGTCGTGCGATCGGCTACGTACTCCCTCACCATCCTTTTACAGTGCTCCCGCCGACTCAGCCTTGACTGGGGAGCGGTGACACAGTCTTGCTGGGGAGCCATAAAGCTGTCCAGGCCCTTAAAGACTGTTGCACTGCCTGTGCTGTACATGCTGCTCGATCTCCGCACCTCCCCTGCTACCTGGCCCTCGGAACTGCGGCTTCTGCCACTAGCGCTGTCGGATGGGAATTTTACCATCAGCTTGTCCGCCAGGGTCCTGTGGTATAGCAACACGAACCCCTTTCCTCTTCGGGAATGAGAGTGGAAAGGTTCTCCTTATACCGTGGGTCGAGCAGTGTGTACACCCAGTAATCCGTAGTGGACAGAATGCGTGTAACGCGAGGGTCACGAGAAAGGCATCCTAACATGAAGTCAGCCATGTGTGCCAGGGTACCTGTACGCAACACATGGCTGTCTTCACTAGGAAGATCACTTTCAGGATCCTCCTCCTCCTCAGGCCATACACGCTGAAAGGATGACAGGCAAGCAGCATGAGTACCCTCAGCAGTGGGCCAAGCTGTCTCTTCCCCCTCCTCCTCATCCTCCTCATGCTCCTCCTCCTCCACCAGAACGCTCTGAGATATAGACAGGAGGGTGCTCTGACTATCCAGCGACATACTGTCTTCCCCCGCCTCCGTTTCCGAGCGCAAAGCATCTACCTTTATGCTTTGCAGGGAACTTCTCAAGATGCATAGCAGAGGAATGGTGACGCTAATGATTGCAGCATCGCCGCTCACCACCTGGGTAGACTGCTCAAAGTTTCCAAGGACCTGGCAGATGTCTGCCAACCAGGCCCACTCTTCTGAAAATAATTGAGGAGGCTGACTCCCACTGCGCCGCCCATGTTGGAGTTGGTATTCCACTATAGCTCTACACTGCTCATAGAGCCTGGCCAACATGTGGAGCGAAGAGTTCCACCGTGTGGGCATGTCGCACAACAGTCGGTGCACTGGCAGATTAAACCGATGTTGCAGTGTCCGCAGGGTGGCAGCGTCCGTGTGGGACTTGCGGAAATGTGCGCAGAGCCGGCGCACCTTTCCGAGCAGGTCTGACAAGCGTGGGTAGCTTTTCAGAAAGCGCTGAACCACCAAATTAAAGACGTGGGCCAGGCATGGCACGTGCGTGAGGCTGCCGAGCTGCAGAGCCGCCACCAGGTTACGGCCGTTGTCACACACGACCATGCCCGGTTGGAGGCTCAGCGGCGCAAGCCAGCGATCGGTCTGCTCTGTCAGACCCTGCAGCAGTTCGTGGGCCGTGTGCCTCTTATCTCCTAAGCTGAGTAGTTTCAGCACGGCCTGCTGCCGCTTGCCCACCGCTGTGCTGCCACGCCGCGCGACACCGACTGCTGGCAATGTGCTGCTGCTGCTGCTGACACATCTTGATTGCGAGACAGAGGTTGCGTTGGAGGAGGAGGAGGAGGAGGAGGGTGGTTTAGTGGAGGAAGCATACACCGCCGCAGATACCACCACCGAGCTGGGGCCCGCAATTCTGGGGGTGGGTAGGACGTGAGCGGTCCCAGGCTCTGACTCTGTCCCAGCCTCCACTAAATTCACCCAATGTGCCGTCAGGGAGATGTAGTGGCCCTGCCCGCCTGTGCTTGTCCACGTGTCCGTTGTTAAGTGGACCTTGGCAGTAACCGCGTTGGTGAGGGCGCGTACAATGTTGCGGGAGACGTGGTCGTGCAGGGCTGGGACGGCACATCAGGAAAAGTAGTGGCGACTGGGAACTGAGTAGCGCGGGGCCGCCGCCGCCATCATACTTTTGAAGGACTCCGTTTCCACAACCCTATACGCCAGCATCTCAAGGCTGATAAATTTGGCTATGTGGACGGTTAACGCTTGAGCGTGCGGGTGCGTGGCGGCGTACTTGCGCTTGCGCTCAAACACTTGCGCTAGCGACGGCTGGACGGTGCGGTGCGAGACATTGCTGGATGGGGCCGAGGACAGCGGAGGTGAGGGTGTGGGTGCAGGCCAGGAGACGGTAGTGCCTGTGTCCTGAGAGGGGGGTTGGATCTCAGTGGCAGGTTGGGGCACAGGGGGAGAGGCAGCGGTGCAAACCGGAGGCGGTGAACGGCCTTCGTCCCACCTTGTGGGGTGCTTGGCCATCATATGTCTGCGCATGCTGGTGGTGGTGAGGCAGTTGGTGGTGGCTCCCCGGCTGATCTTGGCGCGACAAAGTTTGCACACCACTGTTCGTCGGTCGTCAGGCGTCTCTGTGAAAAACTGTCAGACCTTAGAGCACCTCGGCCTCTGCAGGGTGGCATGGCGCGAGGGTGCGCTATGGGAAACAGTTGGTGGATTATTCGGTCTGGCCCTGCCTCTACCCCTGGACACCGCACTGCCTCTTGCAACCTGCCCAGCTGCTGCCCTTGCCTCCCCCTCTGAAGACCTGTCCTGTGTAGGCGTTGCACACCAGGTGGGGTCATTCACCTCATCGTCCTGCTGCTTTTCCTCCGAATCCTCTGTGCGCTCCTCCCTCGCACTTACTGCCCTTACTACTACCTCACTGCAAGACAACTGTGTCTCATCGTCATCGTCCTCCTCACCCACTGAAAGGTCTTGAGACAGTTGCCGGAAGTCCCCAGCCTCATCCCCCGGACCCCGGGAACTTTCGAATGGTTGGGCATCAGTGACGATAAACTCCTCTGCTTGGAGAGGAACCACTGCTGCCCAATCTGAGCAGGGGCCCGAGAACAGTTCCTGGGAGTCTGCCCGCTCCTGAGCATGTGTCATTGTAGTGGAGTGAGGAGGCTGGGAGGAAGGAGAAGTAGCAGCCAGAGGATTTGGATTTGCAGCACTGGACGGCGCAGAACTGTGGGTGGATGATAGCTTGCTCAAAACACTTTCTGCCATCCACGACAGGACCTGCTCACAGCGCTCATTTTCTAATAAAGGTCTCCCGCAGGGACCCATTAATTGGGCGATGAATGTGGGGACGCCAGAAACGTGCCTCTCTCTTAATCGCGCAGCAGTCGGCTGCGATACACCTTGATCAGGAGCTTGCCCTGTGCCCACACCCTCACTTGGGCCTACGCGTCCTCGGCCACGTCCACGTCCTCTAGGCTTACCCCTACCCCTCAGCATGCTGTATTACCAGTGATTTCCCAGGCAGGAAATAAATTGGCGCAAGACTGCAGGGCAAATACAATTTTTCCCTTTTTGGGAAACGGAGGGCCCACTGACTATATTCAATCAGATAAGATATGTGTTGCACAGAAATGCAGTTATATGAAGTGCGGCAGAGCGGAGACTTTTCACAGGCAGGAAATAAATTGGCGCAAGCCTGCAGGAGAAATACAATTTTTCCCTTTTTGGGAAACGGAGGGCCCACTGACTATATTCATTCAGATAAGATATGTGTTGCACAGAAATGCAGTTTTATGAAGTGCAGCAGAGCGGAGACTTTTCACAGGCAGAAAATAAATTGGCGCAAGCCTGCAGGACAAATACAATTTTTCCCTTTTTGGGAAACGGAGGGCCCACTGAGTATATTCAATCAGATAAGATATGTGTTGCACAGAAATGCAGTTTTATGAAGTGCAGCAGAGCGGAGACTTTTCACAGGCAGGAAATAAATTGGCGCAAGCCTGCAGGACAAATACAATTTTTTCCTTTTTGGGAAACGGAGGGCCCACTAACTATATTCAATCAATAAAATATGTCTTCTGGCCCTGCCTACACAATTCTCTCCCTGTAGTATTATTGCAGGGTGCAATACTCTGCAGACAGCCGATTTTGAAAAAAAAAAATTAGTGCAACACTGCTAACAGCACCCTCCACAGTACTGCACACGGATAGATGTGGCCCTGAGAAGGACCGTTGGGGTTCTTGAAGCCTACACTCACTCCTAACACTCTCCCTACAGCAGCACCAGCAGCAGCACTTTCCCTCAGCTAACTCACAAGGCATCTGAGGCGAGCCGCGGGAGGGGCCGACTTTTATACTCGGGTGACATCTGATCTCCCCAGCCACTCACTGCAGGGGGGTGGTATAGGGCTTCAACGTCACAGGGGGAAGTTGTAATGCCTTCCCTGTCTTTCAATTGGCCAGAAAAGCGCGCTAACATCTCAGAGAGGAAACTGAAAGTAACCCGAACACCGCGTGGTGCTCGTTAAGAGTAACGAGCATCCCGAACACCCTAATATTCGCACGAATATCAAGCTCGGACGAGTACGTTCGCTCATCTCTAGTAATCATGTATGCACTAATTTTACTTCTTGGAACAATATAGATAGAAATGTATTCACAGTGTCTTTGATATTAAATATAGTCTACAATTTAATCATAACTAATTTTCGAGGTACTTCATTCGTCATTTTTCAACCCAATTACTAGTCAATGCATCCATCGATAATTGTCGAGGTCTGTTGGAACATGGATTTGTCAAACTAGCCATGGCTCCTTTTTGAAAACCAGAATAGTTATGTGAACTAAGTCTCACGTTCATGGCATAGTTTGTTAATAACTAGTCACATAAAATTCATTTTACAAGTCCCATAGAATTAAAATAACATTAATTTCATTTTCAGACATCATTCTGCCACCACCTGACTCCTTGTGACTTCTGACAATACAGAAGTAAAATCACATGAAGCAGCGATGAAGAGAGAAGTCAACAAAACAATAAAACTCAACAGCCATTAAAAGTAATGGATAATGGATGCCTATAGCATGAATAGACCAGTGAGGGCTCAGGCAGCATTCTCTTCTTATAAATCTATATCATTTCTTTCTAAAAAGTTATGTGGATTCATGCAGTAGGTTAAAATCATTAGATCCCACAAATCTCAACAGGGACTTCACACCAATAGAACATTGTACAGTATATTGTCAGGCAGACAGATGTCAGTCTGCCTTGTCACACAATGATCTGGATTAGGGCTATACTACATCTGTAACCAACCCAGCTGTGTAGGAGCCATCCATATATGCCGGTCGCAAGCCCAGATAAATGGGGAGGATTAGAGAAAGACCTGGCAACCTACCCTCTAAAAACTTTGCCTTGGAAACCCTATGAAAGAGCTCTCAAATGATTCAGATATGGTATCCGGTAGCAGGCCCCCCAGCCCAAAAGATTCTCTAAATGCTACTGAGGAAAAGCAAGGTTTGAGTACAAGTAGTCAGGGTTTTTTCATGACACAACTGGAGGATAGTCCTCAGGAAGCCCATCTGCTGATGCACCTCATAATGAAAGGAAACGAGTACGCTGTACCAAAGTTCACATAGTAGCAACATAGAATGTGTATTGCATAAGTCTAGGGAAATTGGACATTGTGAAACACGAAATGACAAGACTTAAAGGGGTTGTCCCGCGGCAGCAAGTGGGTCTATACACTTCTGTATGGCCATATTAATGCACTTTGTAATATACATTGTGCATTAATTATGAGCCATACAGAAGTTATAAAAAGTTTTATACTTACCTGCTCCGTTGCTGGCGTCCTCGTCTCCATGGTGCCGACTAATTTTCGGCCTCTGATGGCCAAATTAGCCGCGCTTGCGCAGTCCGGGTCTTCTGCTTTCTTCTATGGAGCCTCTCGTGCAGGATGCCGGCTCCGTGTAGCTCCGCCCCGTCACGTGCCGATTCCAGCCAATCAGGAGGCTGGAATCGGCAATGGACCGCACAGAAGAGCTGCGGTCCACGGAGGAAGAGGATCCCGGCGGCCATCTTCACCGGTAAGTATAGAAGTCACCGGAGCGCGGGGATTAAGGTAAGCGCTCCGGTAAGCTTTCTTTAGGTCCCTGCATCGGGGTTGTCTCACGCCGAACGGGGGGGGGGGGGGGGGGGGGGGGTTTGAAAAAAAAAAAAACACGTTTCGGCGCGGGACAACCCCTTTAACATTGATGTTCTTGGAATTAGCGAATTGCATTGGACAGGTAATGGATATTTTCAGTCTGGTGACTTCACATTGCACTATGCTGGAGTCAAGGAAATCAATAGGAATGGAGTAGCCTTTATTACAAACAAGCAGACCTCAAAGGCAGTAGAAGGTTTTAGAACAATCAGCGACCGTATCATTGCTATTCAGACACATGGTAAGCCAGTGAACATCTCAATCTTATCGATCTATGCCCCAACGACTGATGCTGATGAGGAAACCTTTAAAGATTTTTATGGCGATGTCCAGAAAACTCTAAACAAAGTGCCAAAGTAGGACATTATTTATATTATGGGCGACTTGAATTCCATAGTCGGCAGCCAGCCATAAGCAACCATTACAGGAAGATTTGGGCTTGGTGAAAGAAAAGAAGCTGGTTATTACTTGGTACAGTTCTGCCAAGAAAATCAGCTTAGGATAGCAAACACATGGTTTATGCAACCCAAACGCCAACTGTACACGTGGAATCTCCCGATGGCCTCCATCAAATTAATTACATCCTGTGCTATCATCGTTGGCAAAGTTCAGTCATTGCAATAAAAACCTTTTCCTGGCGCTGACTGCAGCACTGATCATGAACTCCTTGCAGCTAAGATCAAGATCAAATTCTGTAGCATTCAGAAAGGTGCTCCCTTGAGAAAATTCAACACCTCTAAAATCCACCAATCATACACTATTGAGGTAGCAAACCGATTAAACCTGCTTGACACATCAGAAAAGCATCCAGAGGAAATATGGTACGATATGCAGTCCACAATTATGGAAACAGCCAGTAAGCATCTTACGTATAAGAAGCAGGAAAAACAACGCTATTGGTTGTCCGAGAAAACCCTCATAATAGTTGACATGAGAAGAGCAGAAAAGGTGGCTGGCAACAAAGACGAATTTCGGCAACTAATTGCCGATTTTCAGCAAGTGGCAAGGAAAGACAAGGAAATGGACTGGAATGAGCATTGCAAACAACTCAAACCAGAAGCCATGAAAAGCCATATGCGAGGCCTATTCTCACAGGCCAAGATGGCCAGAAAACCTTTCTTGACACGTAACAGCACAATCAAAGGCAAAAATGGGAAGGAAATGAATGTCCAACAGAGTATCAAGGATAGGTGGAGGGAATACTCTGGGAAACGTTATGCCTGCAATAACATACCTGGACTATTGCATGAGGTAGAGCCTGTGGACTTGAAGACCTCTATTATGGAGTCAGATGTAGTTACTGAACAATAGCCCTTATCCCCATGCAGGCAAGATCCTTCTCAAGCATGATCAGTAGTTGAAGTGGCACTTCCTGATGCACAGGCACGATTTCAGTGAGGATGCGGCAGCCGATATCATATTGCAAAACTGCAATAGACCATGGAAAAAGCTTCACAATACCAAAAGAGTATCTACATGTGCTTCATCCACACATATATTCAAGCTAATAAAATTGCTTTATACCAATCAAGAAGGAACTGTGAGAACACAGTATGGGGACACAGATTGTTTTGGGATCAGCAAATTTGTCTGACAAGGCTGCATTCTCTCACTATTCTTGTTTAACCTACATGCGTGTAATCATGTAAAATGGACCTAAACTAATTGGAAATCGGGGTGAAAATAGGTGGAAGAAACATCAACAATCCCCATTATGCAGATTACACAACTCTGCTTGCAGAAACAGAAGCAGGTCTGAAGCAGCCGATATATAAGATTAAAACTGAAAGGGAAAAAATTGACCTCTACCTGAATTTAAAGAAGACTAGAGATGAGCGAGCACCAAAATGCTCGGGTACTCATTACTCGAGACGAACTTTTCGCGATGCTCGATGGTTCGTTTCGAGTAACGAACCCCATTGAAGTCAATGGGCGACCCGAGCATTTTTGTATATCGCCGATGCTCGCTAAGGTTTTCGTTTGTGAAAATCGGGGCAATTCAAGAAAGTGATGGGAACGACACAGCAGCGGATAGGGCAGGCGAGGGGCTACATGTTGGGCTGCATCTCAAGTTCCCAGGTCCCACTATTAAGCCACAATAGCGGCAAGAGTGGGCCCCCCCTCCCAACAACTTTTACTTCTGAAAAGCCTTCATTAGCAATGCATACCTTTGCTAAGCACCACACTATCTCCAACAAAGCACAATCACTGCCTGCATGACACTCCGCTGCCACTTCTCCTGGGTAACATGCTGACCACCCCCCCCCCCCACGACCCAGTGTCCACAGCGCACACCAAACTTTCCCTGCCCAACCTTCAGCTGCCCTCATGCCACGCCACCCTCATGTCTATTTATAAGTGCGTCTGCCAGAGGAACCGCAGGCACACACTGCAGAGGGTTGGCACAACTAGGCAGCGACCCTCTTTAAAAGGGGTGGGGCGATAGTCCACAATGCTGTACAGAAGCAATGAGAAATCCAATCCTGTGCCACCTCCATCTGGAGCTGCACACGTGGGCATAGCAATGGAGAACCTATGTGCCACACACTATTCATTCTGTCAAGGTGTCTGCATGCCCCAGTCAGACCGCGGTTTTTTATAAATAGTCACAGGCAGGTACAACTCCGCAATGGGAATTCCGTGTGCACCCACAGCATGGGTGGCTCCCTGGAACCCACCGGCTGTACATAAATGTATCCCATTGCAGTGCCCTGGACAGCAGAGCTAATGTCAGATTAAATGCAGGTGGGCTTCGGCCCACACTGCATGCCCCAACCGGACCAGGGTTTTTTTTTTTTTTTTTTTTAATTCATAGACACAGGCAGATACAACTCCCTATTGTGAAGTCCCTGTGGACCGACAGCATGGGTGAGTGCCAGGAAGCCACCGGCGGTACATAAATATATCCCATTGCATTGCCCATTACAGCTGAGGTAATAATGTCATGTGTAATGCAGGTGGGCTTCGGCCCACACTGCATGCCCCAGTCAGACTGGGGTTCTTTAGAAGTGGACACATGCAGTTACAACTCCGTGTGGACCGACAGCATGGGTGGGTGCCAGGACGCCACCGGCAGTACATAAATACATCCCATTGCAGTGCCCAACACAGCTGATGTAACGTCAGCTGTAATGCAGGTGGGCTAAAAATTGATTTGATTACACTGTAGGCGAGGGCCCCCAAAAATTGGTGTACCAACAGTATCAAAGTACCTCAGAAAAATTGCCCATGCCCAACCAAGAGGGCAGGTGAAACCCATAAATCGCTTTGGTTAATGTGGCTTAATTGGTAACTAGGCCAGGAGGCAGCCCAGTTAAAATAAAAATTGGTTGAGGTGAAAGTTTCAACGCTTTAATGAGCATTGAAACGTATAAAAATTGTTTAGAAAAATTATATGACTGATCCTTGTGGGCCTAAGAAAAATTGCCCGTTTGGCGTGATTATGTGAGGTTTCAGGAGGAGGAGCAGGAGGAGGAGGAGGAGTATTATACACAGATTGATGAAGCTAAAAGGTCCCCGTTTTTGATGGTGATAGAGAACGATGCTTCCATCCGCGGGTGCAGCCTACATATTGCTTAGGTTTCGCTGCTGTCCGCTGGTGGAGAAGAGAAGTCTGGGGAAATCCAGGCTTTGTTCATCTTGATGAGTGTTAGCCTGTCGGCACTGTCGGTTGACAGGCGGGTACGCTTATCTGTGATGATTCCCCCAGCCGCACTAAACACCCTCTCTGACAAGACGCTAGCCACAGGACAAGCAAGCACCTCCAGGGCATACAGCGCGAGTTCAGGCCACATGTCCAGCTTCAACACCCAGTAGTTGTAGGGGGCAGAGGCGTCACGGAGGACGGTCGTGCGATCGGCTACATACTCCCTCACCATCCTTTTACAGTGCTCCCGCTGACTCAGCCGTGACTGGGGAGCGGTGACACAGTCTTGCTGGGGAGCCATAAAGCTGTCAAGGGTCTTAGAGAGTGTTGCAACACTCTCGAACCCCTTTCCACTTCGGGTATGAGAGTGGAAAGGTTCTCCTTATACCGTGGGTCAAGCAGTATGTACACCCAGTAATCCGTAGTAGCCAGAATGCGTGTAACGCGAGGGTCACGAGAAAGGCATCTTAACATGAAGTCAGCCATGTGTGCCAGGGTACCTGTACGCAACACGTGGCTGTCCTTACTAGGAAGATCACTTTCAGGATCCGCCTCCTCCTCCTCCTCCTCCTCAGGCCATACACGCTGAAAGGATGACAGGCAAGCAGCATGTGTACCCTCAACAGTGGGCCAAGCTGTCTCTTCCCCCTCCTCCTCATCTTCCTCCTCCTCCTCCTTCTCACCGCGCTGAGATATAGACAGGAGGGTGCTCTGACTATCCAGCAACATACTGTCTTCCCCCGCCTCTGTTTCTGAGCGCAAAGCGTCTGCCTTTATGGTTTGCAGGGAACTTCTCAAGAGGCATAGCAGAGGAATGGTGATGCTAATGATTGCAGCATCGCCGCTCACCACCTGGGTAGACTCCTCAAACTTTCCAAGGACCTGGCAGATGTCTGCCAACCAGGCCCACTTTTCTGAAAAGAATTGAGGAGGCTGACTCCCACTGCGCTGCCCATGTTGGAGTTGGTATTCCACTATAGCTCTACGCTGGGGGGGGGGGGGGGGGGGTTTGAAAAAAAAAAAAAACGTTTTGGCGCGGGACAACCCCTTTAAGACCTATGTAGGGTCTGGTTTTATATGTACTGTGAGGTACTGAGGGGCGTGATAGTGGATGGTCACTACATCGCCCCTAGGTTCCGCTATTATGCCTAGTGGGGCTGGAGGAAGTTCATGTCTCGCTGTTTGAGACATGAAAAGCCAGGAGTGCAATGTAATCTCCAGCAAGTAGTTGCTGGAGGTCTTTTCTTTAAAGTATTTGGGTCTGATTTTTTGGAATGGATGTCAGGTTGGTAGTGGGGCCATCCATTCCACTTCCTCCACTCCAGGTTGTGTGCGAGGTCAATCAGCACAGGTGCTGAGGCGGAGCCAAGATAGGTGTGGATATAAATAGCAGGGTGCACTGACACAGGGAGGGGATAAGATGGCTGCTGGACCCTGGCAGCCTGTGATACCTGCTAAAGCTGAAAACCCTGCTGTGTGTGCACCTGCTGAACGTGACCTGGACAGGCAGGGACTGCCTGATATCCAATTGCTGGACTGTTATTTTCTTGCCTGAAGCTAAGGCTGCATTTGTGTTGATTATTCTGGACTGAAATAAACACAGGTCACTGCTTTCCGTCTTTGACTGCCACTAACCCGCACTCTACCGAGCTGTCTTCCCACAGTACATATTTCTTTATAGGGTTAATATAAAGCAAGAAGCGCCCTATCAATTGTTTTGAATATAGGCCATTGATAGCTCAGTGGTGACTCAGTGATAATGCAGCAGATAGGTGACACAGGCTCCGCCCACATGATGAAGCGGCACGGTGCCGTGTTCACACGTAATCTTATGGATGACGCGGCTACCGAGGGTCACGTGACACGGCACATGACCGCAATGACGTGGCGGCAGAGGGTCACGTGACTCCCCTTATTACGTGGCCACATTTTACTATGTATCTCGCAGATGACACAGTCTATCGGCGTCACAGACCCTGCCCATAGTGTGACCTGGCGCGTTGGCGTCATTGCATCCGCCCCTAAGATGGCGCCATACAGAGAGGAAAAAAATGTAATATATTACTTACCCTATATATATATATATATATATATATATATATATATATATATATATATATATATATATGCAGATGTTTAAATGTGTTTTATATTATTGGCTTGAAAAAGGTGCTAGTATATGGGCACCGAAACGCATTGGCTTCTACATTAAAGTGTTGGAATTTACCTCCGTGGACCTGAGTGTATCTTCCCTGAAGGATGAATTCGACACTTTAAGGAGGGGGATTCTGAACATCATACCCCCTCCTGTTAAGTAAGTGTCTTTCTGTTGTTAGTTCTTTTACCTATTGGGCAGATTCATTTTTCTTACCACAGTACCGTGCAGCGCAGGGACATTTTTTCTAACAGCGCATTGTTTCTTCCTTTGGGGGGGCTCTCTGCATAAGAGAAGCCTTCTATATGCCCTGCAGCTCTCCCTAAACTCCAAGGGATTGGATACAGATGGTAACGAATTTGAAGACGGACCTCGTGGCGCATTACCTACTATTTTACTTAATAAAGCTGGAAAGTCCTTTTTAACCCCTTAACGACCTGCCCATAGTGTTTTTACGTCCTCCCGAAGTGGGCTTTATTCTCTGAGGACGTAAAAACATGTGTCCTGCAGAGAATAAAGCCCCTCGGGCTCTGGACGTGACAGCTTCATGCTGTCGGTGCCCGCAGGTAGCCGACAGCATGGAGCTGTCATCCCGGGCTGCAGGGACACCTCCCCCCCCCCCCCCCCCCCCCCCGGCAATGCGATCGGTGCAAAAAGGTAAATAAAAGTGCAAAAAAAGTTACATATTCAGCTGCCCTAGTGGATCGGATTCATCAGGGCAGCTGAAATTACTCACCCGGGTCCGCCGCACCGCTCTCTGCTGTCCTGGTCCTCCGGGCCCCGTAGCTGTCTTTCTGCGCATGCGCACCAGGTGGCATTACGTCAGCTGCATGCGTAGAAGGCCCGGCGGCGCGGGAAATTTAAAATCTCCTGGCTCCTGGCTACTGTGGGTAGCCGGGAGGCAGGTGATGTCAGCGGTGACCCCGCTACCGCGATCGCCGTTATCCAATGGATAACGGCGATCGCGGAAAAGTAAATAAAGATGTTAAAAAAAGAAAAGTTTCACCTCCCCTCATGGATCGGATCCATGAGGGGAGGTGAAAATACTCACCCCGCTTCCTCCATGTCCTCCGGCCGGTCTCCGGACCCCCCGCTGGCTTCTGCGCATGTGCAGAAGGCCGGCGAGCCCGGAAAATTCAAAATCTCCCTGCACCCGGCTGTCACAGATAGCCGAGTGCAGGGAGATATGACTAGGGACCGCTGTATGCGGTTTCCAGTCATATGATCCCCGTTATCCATCGGATAACGGTGATCATATAAAGTTAAAAAGTAAAAAAAAAAGTTAAAAAAAGTAAAAAAAGTTAGTTTCATATCCCCTTACGGATCGTATCCGTAAGGGGGGATGAAATTACGTACCCAAGGTCCTGGATTTGTTACCTGGTGGGATGTTGATCTGTGGACCTTACCCCAGCTTCTGCGCATGCGCCCGTCAGCATGATGGCGGATGCATGCGCAAAAGTGAAATATTGCCCAAGAAATTTAAAATCTCCCTGCTCTTGGCTAGCCAAGAGCCTGGAGATGTCACGGGGAGCCGCGGTATGCGGTTACTGGTCACGTGATCGCCGTTATCTAATGCATAATGGCGATCATGTAAAAGTTCTTTAAAAAGTGGAAGTTTCATCTCCCCTCACCAATGCGATCGGTGGGGGGAGATGAAACATCTTCTCGGAGGCTTCTGCATTTGAATCCAGATGCGATTATCCTCCATGGAACCTTTCCGGCTGCTGCGCATGCGCCCGCTGGCAAAATGCCGGACACACTCGCAGGAGCCGGGGAGCCCAGGAAATTTTAAATCTCCTTGCTCCCAGCGACCAGCGGTTGCTGAGTGCTTGGAGCAGTGATCGGCGGCCTCGTTGAGCGGTCACGTGATAAAGTAGCGATCTAACATTAGGCCGGTCACACAAGACCGGAGAGAAATTACTGGTTCTGGCTTGAGAAAGGTTTCAGTGGAAACCGAAACTTCGCCAGTCTGACTTTTATGGAGGAATAAAAGTTTTTTCTATCTTTATAAAAAATCATCAGCTGCTGCCTGGTTACTTTACAAATTTAGCTGTTTGGTTTTTGGATCCGGACCACACCAGGCTCTTGCATATTTCTCCTCATATCCACAACAGATAATCTTCTGGTGGAATCCAGAGTGCTAGTCTTTCAACTCTGGTGAGTGCTGTGGTTGCATTTAACTTCTTTTTGAGTGCTTGGAGCAGTGATCGGCGGCCTCGTTGAGCGTGATAAAGTAGCGATCTAACATTAGGCCGGTCACACAAGACCGGAGAGAAATTACTGGTTCTGCATGCGCTTGATCAGCGGTAATCCACGGATCAATCACATGCATTGGATAACACAATTCCCCCCAATTAGTGGGGTCAGAATTACGGAATCCACTCGCAGAAACAGAACACGGCGTGCTATATTTTACCGCGGATATCCGCAACCTAGAGCCTATTGTGCTCTATGACCGCGGATATACTCGCAGCCCATGTGCAAATACATTGTGTACGGGCTGCGGGTACCCGGGTCATCTCTAAGCAACGGCACGGGATATATAAACAAAAAACAGTGTACTGCGCATGACCGCCTGTGTGAATAGACAGTTATGCGCAGTACATTACGTGGCCATACGCAGGGTCACAGCTAGGCTCACAGCTGGAATCCGCTGCAGGCCTCCGCAAGCGGATTCTGCATACGGCCGTGTGAGCCCGGCGTTATTCAGACCGCTACCTGTAATACGCAATTTACAAGAAGCCCCGGGAACGCTCGCCTTTATGCAGTTCCATGAGCAGCTTGTTGAGCGCCTTCTCTGTGAGACCGCTGAACAGCAGCAAGATTACAAAGCCTCACAGAGCGCCACTTCTTACACCCCATACCCGCCACTGAGGTCAAGAAATGACCCCCAAAAAGCATGAGAGGAGGGGGGATACCGGGTTTTCTTGCCCCATGTACCCATCCCAACCAGCCTCCGTAATTACCCCTGTCTTCGGACATAAAACGCAGTTTATATTATTACCTTCATCTAATATTTAGGGAACACCGGAAAATGGGGATGGCGGGGGAATTATTTTTAGGAAGTCAATTTATTTTCCGTATAAGTTGGCAATGGGGCCTGGAATTTATTCAGTTGTACCCTGAAATCCAGCGGGCATTCCCGCCATTATGGGCCTAGCCATGTGTCCTGTAGGTAGATTAGGGCCACAATGCGTATGTTTCTGAACACGGGACAAACGGAGGGATCCATTTTAGGTGAGCGTCTTCATTCCTATGTACACTGTACAAAAAAACCTGTTTTTAAATTGACCAAATTACCAAAAAAATGAAAATCGTAATTTTTTCCTTCTGCTTTGCTTAGATTCATTCAAATACTGTTGGGTCAAAATACGCAGAACACCACTAGATGAATTTGTTAAGGGGTCTAGTTTTCAAAATGGGGTCATTTGTGGGGGTTCTCTATTGTTTTGGCCGCTCAATGGCTCTACAAGTGGGCAACGGGGCCTGGAATTTATTCCGTTGTACCCTGAATTCCAACGGGTTCTCCTTCCATTATAGGCCTAGACATGTTTCCTTTAAGTAGATTAGGGCCACAATGGGTATGTTTATGAACACGGGACAAATGGGTACCCATTTTGGGGTGAACGTCTTCATTCCTATGTACACTGGACAAAAAAAAAACTGTTTTTAAATTGACACAATTGCCAAAAAAATGAAAATCATAATTTTTTCCTTCTGCTTGGATTAGATTCATTCAAAAACTGTGAAGTCAAAAAAGTCAACGTACCCCTAGATAAATTCCTTAAGGGGTCTACTTTTCAAAATGCGGTCACTCGTGGGGGTTCTCCATCATTTTGGTCACTCAATGGCTCTACAAGTGGGCAATGGGGACTAAATCTCCTTCAAGCAAAAATTTCTGTTCCGAAAGCCACCAGTTGCTCCTTTAATTTTGGGCCACATTGTGCATACAGACGTAATACTATGGCCACAATGGGTATGTTTCTGAGCACAGGACAAACAGGGGTACCCATTTTGGGGTGCAAGTCTTCATTCATATATGTGTTGTACAAAAAAAAACTGCTTTTGAAATGACAGAATTACCAAAAAAATGTAAATTGTAATTTTTTTCCTTCTGCTTGGCTTAGATTCATTCAAAAACTGTGAAGTCAAAAAAGTCATCGTACCCCTAGATAAATTCGTTAAGGGGTCTACTTTTCAAAATGGGATCACTTGTGGGCGTACTCCATCGTTTTGGTCACTCAATGGCTCTACAAGTGTGCAATAGAGCCTAAATCTCCTTCCAGCAAAATTTCTGTTCCGAAAGCCACCGGTTGCTCCTTTCATTTTGGGCCCCATTGTGCATCCAGACATAAGATTAGGGCCACAATGGGTATGTTTCTGAGCACGAGACAAACAGGTGTATCCATTTTGGGGTGCAAATCCTCATTTTCATGTGTATTATAGAAAAAAATCCTGTCTTTAAAAAGACATATTTGCAAAAATATGAAATTTTAGTTTTTCTCTTCTAAATTGCATTGACTCCTGAAAAAAAACTGTGGGGTTAAAATACTCATGACACCCCTCAGTGAATACGATAAGGGGTGTAGTTTTTAAAATGGGGTCACTTGTGGGGGTATCTATCATTTTGACTCCTATGAGCCTCTCCATTCTTGGCTTGGTGTAGGAAAACAAAGTGTTCCTCAAAATGCTGAAAAGTAATGTTAAATTTATACATCTCCTAAATGGTTAAAAAAAAAACACGAAAGTTTTAATGGGTCCCAACTCGATTATTTAATTTTAGCGCAAAAGAATTAGCGTTGAAATTTTACGTACATAATCTAAATCTCTCACTTCGCAATGTCATAGAAACATGAAATTTGCCATAAGCATTGAATATGTCATAAATAGGAAAGGTTAATGGGTCCCAACTTGATTATTCAATTCTAGCGCATGAGAACTAGCGTCCAAATTTTACGTACAGAATCTAATTCTCTCACTTCTTGGTGTCATAGAAACATAAAATTTGGCACGGGCATTGAATATGTCATAAATAGGAAATGTTAATAGGTCCCAACTTAATTATTCAATTCTATGCACAAAAGAATTAGCGTCCACATTTTACGTACGGAATCTAATTCTCTCACTTCCCGGTGTCATAGAAACTCGAAATTTGGCACGAGCATTGATTGTGTCATAAATAGGAAAAGCTAATACGTCCCAACTCGATTATTCAATTCTATGCGCAAAAGAATTAGCATCCAAATTTTACGTACGGAATGTAATTTTCTCAATTTCCGGTGTCATAGAAACGTGAAATTTGGCACGAGCATTGATTATGTCATAAATAAGAAAAGCTAATGGGTCCCAACTCGATTATTCAATTCTAAGTGCAAAAGAATTAGCGTCCAAATTTTACGTATGAAATCTAATTCTCTCACTTCCTGATGTCATTTTATATAAAGGAAACGTTGCATGGTTACCTCCCCGTGGTGTTTCCTGGGTAACGCAGAGAACTATGCAAAATGGTGAACATAGGTTTTTCCCGGTATCTCTAAAGTAACCACGACTTCATAAGATTTTCCGTGTGAACACCAGATAAGCACCAGTACCAAATTAACTTGGGCGAAGCCGGGTATATCAGCTAGTAATATATATGATTCATCCAATTTTTATTAATTGTGCACCAAGGACAAAATAAGGATTCGATTCCTCCTGTAATCTAGTTTCATCAATATAAATACCTGCATCAAAAGATTCACCTGGTACACTATGTTACAGTCTACGCAGAGATTCTTTATGTCCTGGTGGGGGTGCGATTGTGTGTCCTGTCTTTCCAGCTGAGAACAGCTGAAAGGGGAGGAGTACTTTTGTAGGTGCGCACTTACCTTTCCAAAATTTGGGCAGGGTTGCACACATCCGAACATTACTACACATCCACCAGACATCCTGCAGTGGAGTTGACATATCTTCAATTTGAACCTGTAACTGCTGAGGAAAGTATAGGCCTAGATGAAGTGCTGAACCAAACAGAATCTCATAAGGACTGAGAGCTGTCTGTTTGGTGGGCATGTGTCTGATTGAAAAGAGAGCAAAGAAAATAAACTCAGGCGAAGGTTTACTAAATTCAATCGTTACTTTCAAAATCTTTTTTTTTATGGTCTCATTCAGCCTCTCTACTCTCCCACTGATTTGAGGATGGTAGGGTGTGTGAAATGCCTGTTCTAGGCCTAACACCCCTGCTATCTCATTAAAGTGAGTACCACGGTTACTCTCAATGGTTTCTGGGACACCAAACCTACATACCACTTCAAAAAGGAGATTTTTGGCTGTATTTTTGACATTAGCCGCAGAAACAGGCTAAGTCTCCAGACAGAAAAGGAAGCAATACAAACAAGGACTTATTCAAGCGGTCCAGATTGAGGAAGTTGTATGTGGTCGATCTGCAACTTCTGGAAGGGGTGCAAGGGCCTAGGAGTGTGTTTAGAAGGGGTTTTGACAGTCCTACCTGGGTTGGATGATGTGCAAGTCATACATCCCTAAGTATAAGAGGCAGCAACTACTGAGAAACCGGACGCATACCAATATGCATACCAAGATCACATATTGCAGTTTTAGAGGCATGCGTGAGGCCATGTGTTTTGGAGGCTAAAATCAGAAACAAGGCTGTTGGAAGACAAGGCTTTCTGTGAAGTGTCCATATTCCATTGGAATCTGAAGTGGCTCCTTTTGCTTGCAAACCCAACACTTCATGGGAAGATGCTTGTTTCTGAAAAAGAGAAAAGGAGATGTTGTGAGACACTAAAGGGGTTGTCCCGCGCCGAAACGGGTTTTTTTTTTTCAAACACCCCCCCCCCCTCCCCGTTTGTCGCGAGACAACCCCGATGCAGGGGTTAAACAAGAACACCGGAGAGCGCTTACCTGAATCCCCGCGCTCCGGTGACTTCTTACTTACCTGATGAAGATGGCCGCGGGGATCCTCTCACTCGATGGACCGCAGGGCTTCTGTGCGGTCCATTGCTGATTCCAGCCTCCTGATTGGCTGGAATTGGCACGTGACGGGGCGGAGCTACACGGAGCCCCATTGAGAAAAGAAGAAGACCCGGACTGCGCAAGCGCGGCTAATTTGGCCATTAGACGGCGAAAATTAGTCGGCTCCATGGGAACGAGGACGCTAGCAACGGAACAGGTAAGTGAAAAACTTCTTATAATTTCTGTATGGCTCATAATTAATGCACAATGTACATTACAAAGTGCATTAATATGGCCATACAGAAGTGTATAGACCCACTTGCTGCCGCGGGACAACCCCTTTAAGTGATGATGACATGTCTTCTTGGCAGGTGGCCAGAACTGCCAGTGTGAGGTGCAGCAAGGCTACTTCTTTGGCTGCTTGGTCTGGCAGGGCATTACCCTTAGCTTCTGGAGACTTGGCTGACGTATGTGCTTTGACTTTAAAGATGGCCACCTGTTTGGGTAAGAGAAGAGCAGACATTAGTGCTTCAACTTGTGTCTGCTGTCTTATTGGCTGGCCCATGGGCGTAAGGAATGATCTAGCTTTCAAGACTGGACTATAGTTATGTGCAATGCCAAAGACATAGCTGTCTTCTCATGTGCCAGCATAAAGCCATGTGTAAGGGCCTGCAGTTCAGCCTGTTGGGCTGAGATGTGTGCAGATAATGACTGTTGATGAAGGACAGTGGTCTGTTTGGTGATTGTGTGGAATTATCCATCTACAGCATACCTGGAGCCATCAACGAACAAGGAAAAGTCGGAACTGAGTAGTGGAGTGTCCTTGACGGAATCAAGCTGGCCACAGTTGTGAGGTTCTTCTTGAGTCACTTGGTCAGTGTCATCCTGTTCCAATAAGAGGGTGGCAGAA
This sequence comes from Eleutherodactylus coqui, assembly GCF_035609145.1. Classification (NCBI taxonomy): domain Eukaryota; kingdom Metazoa; phylum Chordata; class Amphibia; order Anura; family Eleutherodactylidae; genus Eleutherodactylus; species Eleutherodactylus coqui. The sequence goes on along the minus strand of NC_089842.1, from coordinate 113,609,164 downwards.
TTCAAAGTCTGACAGCGGGTGATGGTGACATTGCCAGGTATAAGGAGGGTACATTGGAGTCTCAGATGATGGGCTGCAGACAAATACTTGGGCTGAACCTGTGTTAGAATGGCAGAGATGTCATAGTAACATAGTATGTAAGGCCGAATGAAGACACTGTCCATCTAGTCCAGCCTGTTTATCCTCCTATGTTCTTGCTGGGGCAAACAAATAGGGCAAAAGGGACAAATGAGCATTTTAACTACCATGCTTTTTTTTAAAATTTCTTAAAAAGCGAAAAATAAAATAAAACAAAAATGTCACAATTTCACAAATATCTGCATTTTTAACACAATCTTCCAGCGATTACACACAGGTCAGACGGGCGTTTTGACGGGTTCTGTCACGCTATTATTTTAGCATGCTTCTATTGCGCGCAAAAGTAGGGGTGCTAACATTTAAACATTTTGTACATTATGCCTGCATTTCCAAGACACATTTGCCCAGAATTGTAAACAAAACCTGTTGCCTCTATTAAGACCACCTCATCAGCCTTTGCCATTTCATTCAAGTATTCCCTGCCTAGAAGACTATGCACTCGCGCAGATGACGAGAGTACAGTGCGGCGTGGTCACAAAAGAAAAATCGCAGCCATTTGCAGTACATGCATTTGTGCGCACAATTTAAAAGCAGACCGCAGATAGCCGCGTTCTGTGAATCGTTGTGTCATATAATTTTCTGCCAATCGGATTAAAAAACGGACATGTGACCGCTCCCATTGCAAAGCATTGGGTATATATATATATGTGGATCGCAAACGCATCTGCAAATCGTGCAAAAAAACACCTGTGTGACTAAGCCCTTACACTGAATGATTATCTTTCATTTTTGCTCATTTGAATGAAGTGAAGAAGCCGAGCATTATGGCCTACTGGAGCATGGATATTTTATGCCACACACTATTCTTCTGCATGGCTATGTCATGGACGTGGTTTGAAGTGACGATAAAATTCCTGCATTATGATGACAATATGCCGTTCCCACCCAGCGATGACCCCAAATATGATCGCTTCTATAAAATCAAGCTGGTAATGCTAAGTTTACCAAGGCATACCCTAAGAAAAACATTTCTGTAGATGAGCTCCTGGTACATTTTAAAGGGAAGTTTCAATTCCATCAGTACCTGCCCTGTAAGAAAGCAGGTATGGCGGGAAAATGTACAATTTGTGCAAGGGTACATCAGGGTACACCCATAAGCTCAAGATTTATGAAGGGAAGGACACTAATATTGAGCCCCCAGAATGCCCCGCCCACCCCTCACCTTCCTGGGAATTAGAGGAAACATTGTATGAGAACTGGTGCACCCACTTCTGGACCATGGTTACCATATCTATTTGAATTATTTTTACACTAGTGTTTTCCTATTCCAGAGCCTCGCCTCCAGAAAAAACTGGCACGTGGCACTGTTAGGGAAAAAAAAAAAAAACAGAAAAGCCCTCCTAAGTCTCTGCTGGGGCAAATTCTCTGAAGGGGTGAAGGCAGGGCACTGTGCAGTGACAAAGTATTGTGTATCAAGTAAAAGGACAAGAGGGATGTCCTTATATTAAGCACAACACATGGCCATAGCAGTACCTTCTGCCCGGTACGAAGTACCAGTACAGAGACCCCCCAAGCCAGACTGCCTCCTTGACTACAATAGGTTCCATGGGAGGGGTTGATAAAGTACTTGGGCCGTACAGTACAGTGTGGAAAACAAGGGTGTTATATAAAAAACGGGCTATACACATAATATAGTTGGCTCTGTATAATGCCTACGGGCTATAATGATGTGCAAGCCAGAGAGGCACCTTTCTTGAACTCAAGGCCCTCACATTTGGAGAATTGGAAGGGGGAGCCCAGTAATTCTGGTAGTGAAGCCACATGTATAGTACCAGGGCAATCTTTTCCTAGTGAAATTCCATCCACTGGTAAGAAGGGAATGACCCAAAAAGGTCCAGAGTCTGTTACAAACAAGAGATAAGGAAGGACACCATTTATCACTGTGAAACATTTCCCCACCTGTGCATAAAAGATTGCTTCAAAATATACCAAACGACCCTGGAATTTTAACCACTAAATTACATGACCATTTTTTCTCATTCTTGTTTTTTCCTCCCCACATTTGAAAAATCATAACAACTTTATATCTCCATAAACATAAAAGTCTGAGGGCTTGTTTTTTGCAGGGAGAGTATTTTTCAATAATACTATTTAAAGGGGTTGTCTCGAGGAAGCAGTGACATTTTTTTTTTTGCCCAGTCCCCCTTATTAAGCATACATTACTAAGCACCCGTGTAAATGACTTTTCTAGCCGGTTTCTACTTACAGTTCCAGCGTTTCAGCAACTTATAAAAAGTTTCCCCAAGATGGCCGCCGGCTCTTTTCCCGTCACTTGCTGTAGCCCGACGTGCGCGCTCCCGAGACGCTACCAGCTGTGTCTCCCTGACCACGGCACACGCTCTTGGGCCACAGTCACCCACCGCCAGGCAGCAGGTAACCGGCGCTAGGCCCCCGGCTCCCCCGCGCTAGGCCCCGGCGGCCCAGCGCTAGGCCCCGGTGGCCCAGCGGTAGGCTCCGGGGCCACAGCGGTAGGCTACGGGGCCACAGCGGCAGTCCGTCACTCGTCACCCCCGTCAGTCCGTCACCCATCACTACCTGGGCGGCTGGGCGGCTTCTCGGCACTGCTGGGCGGCTTCTCGGCACTGCTGGGCGGCTCAAGTTTCTGCACCTTCCTCTAAGAGAGGATGGTAGCAGAATGGCCGCTTCAGCGCGCTCCCGAGAAGTTACAGCTCGTCTGCGCATGCGCAGAAGAGCTGTAGCGGCGAGCACGCTGAAGCGGCTCGTGCTCAGAGCAGAAGACCAGACTGCTCAAGCGCGTCTAAAAAAGCAAGCCGCCAGCAAAATTAGACGGAACCATGGAGACGTGGACGCTAGCAACGGAGCAGGTAAGTGAATAACTTCTGTATGGCTCATATTTAATGCACAATGTATATTACAAAGTGCATTAATATGGCCATACAGAAGTGTATAACCCCACTTGATTTCGCGAGACAACCCCTTTAATGCATTATTTATTAAACTGAAACACTTAAAACATTTAAAATGGAGCGCAATGAAAATAAATAAATTCTGACATCTTTGGGGGTCTTGTTTCTACAACATGCATACTGCAGCAATGTATAAGTACAATTACTACGATACCAAATTTATGTTGGTTTTTTTTTGCGGTAACACTTTAAAAAAATTAAGATGTCTGAATTTTTTTCTGCTGCCGCTTTCTGACAGCCATGTATTTGTTATTTTTCCATCAACAAAGTTGTGTGAGAGCTCATTTTTGTGGGAAGTTCTGTAAACTCTATTGGTACTATTTTGGAGTACATATGACTTTTTTATCTCCTTTTATTACATTGTTTTCTTGGAGTTAGGGTGACCAAAAAGTGCAATTCTGAGGTCAACATTTTTTTGGACCACACTCATCATGTGGGGTAAATGTGTTAATTTTGAGAGATCCAAATTTTACATTTCTGTAGTCCCCATAGGGAACAAGAACTTGTGATGGTTTGATCTCTCCTGCAGTATTATGTAATACCACATTATACCGCAATATGACAGGCAGTCTATCAAGCCACGCGACAGTCAATCACAGCGGCAGTCCTGGGTGCTTTCAGAAAAGCCCCCAGCTGCCATAGCAACTGCACAGCACCCCACAATCTCATTGCTGGGGGCCTTTCTGTACACCGAAGCATCGATCAGGGCAGATAAAAATGCCATTGTTAAAATTAATGATGACATTTAAAGGGTTAACAGCTCCAATCAGCGATGAGTGGGAGACTGCTAATCTGCATGTCCTTTTCTTCTTTCAAAACTCTATGTAAATAGACCAATTGAAAAAATTGGATTCTGTTTTTGTGCGCGTTTTGTGCATTTTGCAATACACAAAACTCGAAAGACTTTATCACCCATGAGAATGCACCCTCACAAGATAAAAGGCAGGGCGAGGTGTGTAAAGAAACTTACTTGTGTGTGAATACTGCAGTTCTGAACTAATTAGGGGGCTTTTTCATAATAACAGAAAAAAAGGATAAGGACATGCACAAAGTTTTGAATAAAAAAAAGAAAAATTAGCAGGCCCTTAGTAGACAACAGAACGTCTATGGCAGTACCTTCATGGTACATGGCCTGACAAAACTCGTAAAATACTTCAACTAATAAAAGGCTGCAGTGTCATCGTCAGCACTCCGGGCGTCATGGTGCTCAGAATGTCAACGCTGATGCCAGGAGTGCCAACAGTGATGTTGCAGCCTTTGATTGGTCACAGTGCCACATGACATCAACCCACAAGCCATCTACAGCATAGGTGATGTGCACCAGGGGGTCCAACAAGAGATGAGTGTGCTTGTACTTTTTTCATTACCATCATTCCCACCCACTTTGAAATTACTTTTTTTAAATGATACAGACCATATTTCACATGCATCATATTTAGGCCTCTTTCACATGGGCGACAGCGATTTAGTCACAAGAAAATCACAGAGATATCACATCTGTGGTCTGTGCAATATCGCTGCATTTTTTCAAGGCGACATTGCGAATTTGTGTCACTACGAAGTCCTGCAACTTTATAACTTTCTTTTGCCGGTATTTTCAGTAGGGCTTGAAATATAAGCCCTACCCTAAAAATAAGCCATGGCTGAATCAACAACCAAACAATACATCACCTAACATGCTCTGTCAGCTCCGCCGTGCATCTCATTAATCGTGATAGCTGTGATTGGTTCATCGAGCACTGTCTGATTGGTTCTCGAGCACCGCGGCTCAACCAATCACAGCCAGCACTTCCTGGAGGCAGGGATTTAAAACTGACAAACCAGGAATGGCTAACTGAACACAACAAGCAAGTCTGCTGGAGCTGCAGTGGAGACTACACAGACTGTTGGGTGAGGTATTGTTTTTTTTTTATGCAGCTAGGGCTTATTTTAGGGCTTTTACAGTAAGATTTCCTACTGCAAAAGTTGCACCACAAAAAAACATGTTTTCGTGCAATGCAGCACAATTGAGGGGCCATATGGAAACGTGGTACAAAACAGCGCAAAATGCGGCTGTATAGAGCATGCTGTGATTTTATATTCTCGCAATGTAGCAGCCTATAAAACATCACTAATGTGAAAAAACCCATTGGAAAGCTTGGGCTTCATATACATGCGATTTGTAGCACTGTCGCATCGTGAGAAAATCGCACCATTTTGTTGCTTGTGTGAAACCAGCCTTAAAAACATGAAATAAATGCAGTTTTAACAGCCTGAAAAGCAGTAGAAAACACCAAAGTTTAGAAAGCAAACATAATACCTAACTGCACCTAGGAAAATATTAGACCAACATAGATATATGTTTTTATTAATTCCTTTTCATCAGATCACAGAACAGTTCTATATAAGGGTTCATGCCCATGGCTGTAAGCATAAAACGCCATGGTTCTCCTGCAGCATTTAACATATTACAGCCCATACGCTCTGATGGCAGAGAGCCAGCAGAGACCACATGTGGGCTGAGCATGGCACTGCGCATGCCCAAGAATCACACATCACTGACATGCGCAGTGTGAGCTTTTTAAACTCCTGCTCTATTTATAGCAGGATTGTGTATGGAAACACTGCCCATACATAATGTATCGCACATGGACAGAGTATCGTATACGGCACATGGAAGTGCTGTGTATGATATGCAGAGAAATAGAGCATGCTGCGATTTATTCCTCTTACGTATCGATACGCAGTGCCCACACACAGATGTGCATGGAACAGTGAAAGTCCACTGACTTTCCTTGCCTCCATTCACTGCGTATAATGCATGCGCGCAACCCTTGCGTGATACGTGGTGAAAACACGGTCGTGGACATGAGGACTAAGCCACATTGCAAGGAAAAAGCAAATGCTTACCAACATTAATAAAACAAGTACAAACGCACAAAACAATTGCTCCCCATATTAAACCATATCTACACTAACCAGTTTACTAGAGATGAGAGAGCACCAAAATGCTCGGGTGCTCGTTACTCGGGACGAAATTTTCGCGATGCTCGAGGATTCGTTTCGAGTAACGAACCCCATTGAAGTCAATGGGCGACCCGAGCATTTTTGTATATCGCCGATGCTCGCCAAGGTTTTCATTTGTGAAAATCGGGGCAATTCAAGAAAGTGATGGGAACGACACAGCAACGGATAGGGCAGGCAAGGGGCTACATGTTGGGCTGCATCTCAAGTTCCCAGGTCCCACTATTAAGCCACAATAGCGGCAAGAGTGCCCCCCCCCCCTGCACTGTCAGCATAAAGATCGTTCTCCTCTGCCACAGCAGTAACAGCTGTGGCAGAGCAGAACGATGTTAGCCCATTGAATTCAATGGAGCCGGCAATACAGCAGGTTACACTGAAAGCAATGGGCTGCCGGCGTGCGCGGGATGAATTGTCGGGAAGGGCTTAAATATAGAAGCCCTCCCTGCAATTCATCCAGAAATGTGTAAAAATAAAAAAAATATACCGTATATACCGGTGTATAAGGCGACGGGGCGTATAAGACGACCCCCCAACTGTCACCTTATATGCCGGGAATACAGCGGAGCAAAAAATAAAAATGATTACTCACTTCCCCCGGCGTTCTGCGGCGCTGCTGCAGGATGTTGCTCTCTCCTGGTCCCCGGCAGAGCATTGCTTTCTGGACGCAGGGCTTGAAATCCCCACCTCCAGAAAACACACGTGCCTTCAGCCAATCACAGCCAATGACAATGATGTCATTGAATGGCTGTGATTGGCTGACGGCATGTGTTAGCTAATCACAGTAGCTTTCTGGAGGCGGGGATTTCAAGCCCTGCATCCAGAAAGCAATGCTCTGCCAGGGACCAGGAGGGAGCGACAGCCTGCAGCAGCGCCGCAGAATGCCGGGGGAGGCGAGTAATGAATTTTTTTTGACACTTTCTTTTTTTTTGTATTACCGGCGTATAAGACGACCCCCGACTTCAGAGCCGATTTTTCGGGGTTCAAAAGTCGTCTTATACGCCAGTATATGCGGTATATACTTACCTTGTCCCGGCAGACGGAGTTCAGCGCAGCCGGCCTACAGTGGGTGTGAAGGGGGTGTGAGTCAGACCTGCCCCCTGATTGGCTCAGCGCTGAGTCTGACTCACACCCCCTTCACACCCACTGCCGGGCCGCCACGGCTGATCTCCGTCTGCTGGGACAAGGTAAGTATATTACCGTATATACCGGCGTATAAGACGACTTTTGAACCCCGAAAAATCTGCTCTGCAGTCGGGGGTCGTCTTATGCGCCGGTAATACAAAAAAAAAAAAAGTGTAAAAAAAAAAAAATTATTACTCACCTCCCACGGCGTTCTGTCGCGCTCCGGCAGGATGTCGCTCGCTCCGGCAGGCTGTCGCTCGCTCCTCGTCCCCGGCCCAGCATAGCTTTCTGAATGCGGGGCTTGAAATCCCCGCTTCCAGAAAGCTAATACACACGCCGGCAGCCATGACAGCATTGAATGGCTGTGATTGGCTAAAGCACACGTGGCTTCAGCCAATCACACTATTCAATGACATCATTGAATGGCTGTGATTGGCTGAAGGCGCACGTGTTAGCAATCACACCCATTCAATGATGTCATTGAATAGTGTGATTGGCTGAAGCCACGTGTGCTTTAGCCAATCACAGCCATTCAATGATGTCATGGCTGCCGGCGTGTGTATTAGCTTTCTGGAAGCGGGGATTTCAAGCCCCGCATTCAGAAAGCTATGCTGCGCCGGGGACGAGGAGCGAGCGACAGCCTGCCGGAGCGAGCGACATCCTGCCGGAGCGCGACAGAACGCCGTGGGAGGTGAGTAATGAATTTATTTTTTATTCTCCACTGTATACCGGCGTATAAGGTGACAGTTGGGGGGTCGTCTTATACGCCCCGTCGCCTTATACGCCGGTATATACGGTATATATATATATATATATATTTTTTTATTTATTTATTTTTTTATTTTTTTTATTTTTAACATTCATTTCTGAATGAATTGCAGGGAAGGGCTTATATATTTAAGCCCTTCCCGACAATTCATCCCTCGCACGCCGGCAGCCCATTGCTTTCAGTGGAACCTGTTGTATTGCCGGCTCCATTGAATTCAATGGGCAAACATCGTTCTTCTCTGCCACAGCTGTTACAGCTGTGGCAGAGAAGAATGATTTGTCTTCTATATGTTCTCAATGGGGTCAGTGCTGCTGCCGCCGGCCCCATTGAGCGCATATAGAGAAGAGAACAGGAATTGCAGATCGCAGATAGGTGCGATCTGCGATTTCTATGGCCTAAGAAGGACTGTTGGGGTTCTTGAAGCCTAAAAACACTCCTAACGCTCTCCCTATAGCAGCTCCGGCATCAACAGCACTTTCCCTGAACTATGTCAGAATGCATCCGTGGCGAGCCGCGGGCGGGCAGATTTTAATACTCGGGTGACACCTGATCTCGCCAGCCACTCACTGCAGGGGGGTGGTATAGGGCTTGAACGTCACAGGGGGAAGTTGTAATGCCTTCCCTGTCTTTCTATTGGCCAGAAAAGCGCGCTAACGTCTCACAGATGAAAGTGAAAGTAACTCGAACATCGCGTGGTACTCGTTTCGAGTAACCAGCATCTCGAACACCCTAATACTCGAACGAGTATCAAGCTCGGACGAGTACGCTCGCTCATCTCTACAGTTTACCCCTTCACAAACCGCTTCCTTAAAAAAGAAAACTTAGATACAACCTTGGAAAACTGAAAAGGCAGGGCATAGCTGCAGAACACATTTTACATGGTTGCTCTCCACATTTATAAAATCCCACATAATATAACCAAGTTTTTATGGGTTTAATATCAGATAAATATAAACTTGGAGTAAGTAAATTGCCTAATGTCAGAGCTTTTTTACACGTAATTCTGTAATCATATATGCACTAATTTTACTTCTTGGAGCAATATAGATAGAAATGTATTCACAGTGTCTTTGATATGATTAAATTGTAGACTATATTTAATAACTGATTTTCGAGGTTCTTCATTTTTCAACCCAATTACTAGTCAATGCATCCATCGATAATTGTTGAGGTCTGTTGGAACATGGATTTGTCAAACTAGTCATGGCTCCATTTTGAAAACCACAATAGTTGTGTGAACTAAGTTTCACTTTCATGGCATAGTTTGTTAATAACTAGTCACATAAAATTCATTTTACAAGCCTCATAGAATTAAAATGACATTCATTTCATTTTCAGACATCATTCTGCCACCACCTGAGTCCTTGTGACTTCTGACAATACAGAAGTATAATCACATGAATCAGCGATGAAGAGAGAAGTCAACAAAACAATAAAACTCAACAGCCGTCAATAGTAATAGATAATGGATGCTTATAGCATGAATAGACCAGTGAGGGCTCAGGCAGCATGCTCTTCTTATAAATCTATATCATTTCTTTTTAAAAAGTTATGTGGATTCATGCAGTAGGTTAAAATCATTAGATCCCAAGAATCTCAACAGGGACTTCACACCAATATAACATTGTACAGTATATTGTCAGTTAGACAGATGTCGGTCTGCCTTGTCACACAATTATCTGGATTAGGGATATACTATATCTGTATCCAACCCAGCTGTGTAGGAGTCATCCATATATGCCGGTCCCAAGCCCAGATAAATGGGGAGGATTAGAGAAAGACCCGGTAACCTACCCTCTAAAAACTTTGCTTTGGAAACCCTATGAAAAAGCTCTCATATGATTCAGATATGGTATCCGAAAGCAGGCCCCTCAGCCCAAAAGATTCTCTAAATGCTACTGAGGAAAAGCAAGGTCTGAGTACAAGTAGTCAGGGTTTTTTTCATGACATAACTGGAGGATAGTCCTCAGGAAGCCCAGCTGCTGATACACCTCATGATGAAAGGAAACGAGTACGCTATACCAAAGTTCCCATAGTAGCAACATGGAATGTGTATTGCATACGTCTAGGGGAATTGGACATTGTGAAACACGAAATGACAAGACTTAACATTGATGTTCTTGGAATTAGCGAATTGCACTGGACAGGTAATGGATATTTTCAGTCTAGTGACTTCACATTGCATTATGCCGGAGACAAGGAAATCAATAAGAATAGAGTAACCTTTGTTACAATTAAGCAGACCTCAAAGGCAGTAGAAAGTTTTAGAACAATCAGCAACCGTATCATTGCTATCCGGACATGTGGTAAGCCAGTGAACATCTCAATCTTACCGGTCTATGCCCCAACGACTGATGCTGATGAGGAAACCGTTAAAGATTTTTATGGCGATGTCCAGAAAACTCTAAACAAAGTGTGAAAGAAGGACATTATATTATGGGCGACTTGAATTCCAAAGTCGGCAGCCAGCCATAAGCAACCATTACAGGAAGATTTGGGCTTCGTGAAAGAAATGAAGCTGGTTATTACCTGGTACAGTTCTGCCAAGAAAATCAGCTTAGGATAGCAAACACATGGTAAAGCAACCCAAACGCCAACTGTACACGTGGAATCTCCCAATGGCCTCCTAATATCAGATTAATTACATCCTGTGCAATCATCGTTGGCAAAGTTCAGTCATTGCAATAAAAACCTTTTCCTGGCGCTGACTGCAGCACTAAACATGAACTCCTTGCAGCTAAGATGAATATCAAATTCTGTAGCATTCAGAAAGGTGCTCCATTGAGAAAATTCAACACCTCTAAAATCCACCAATCATACACTATTGAGGTAGCAAACCGATTAAACCTGCTTGACACATCAGAAAAGCATCCAGAGGAAATATGGTATGATATGCAGTCCACAATTATGGAAACAGCCACTAAGCATCTCACCTATAGGAAGCAGGAAAAACAGCGCTATTGGTTGTCCGAGCAAGACCTCAGAATAGCTGACAAAAAAAGAGCAGAAAAGGTGACTGGCAACAAAGACGAAGTTCGGAAACTAAATGCCGATTTTAAGCAAGCGGCAAGGAAATACAAGGAAATGGACTGGAATGAGCATTGCAAACAACTCAAAGCAGAAGCCATTAAAGGCCATATGTGGGGCCTATTCTCTCTGGCCAAGATGGCCAGAAAACCTTTCTTGAATTGCAACAGCACAATCAAAGGCAAAAATGGGAAGGAACTGAATGACCAACAGAATATCAAGGATAGGTGGAGACAATATTCGCTAGGAACTTTATGTGGACTTGAATACCTCTATTATGGAGTCAGACGTGGTTAGTAAACAATAGCCCTCATTCCGCATGCAAGATCCTTCTCAAAATTATACTGGAAAGACTGAGATCAGTAGTTGAAATGGCACCCCCTGATGCGCAGGCTGGATTTTAGTGAGGATGTGGAAGCGAGATCATATTGCAAACCTACGATGGACCATGGAAAAAGCTTGAGAATACCAAAATAAATCTACATGTGATTCATCGACTACATTAAGGCCTTTGACTGCATCACCCATGACATGCTGTGGCACACTCTACAAGAGCTGGGCATATCGGCACATCTAGTCAAACTAATAAAATCACTTTATACTAATCAAGAAACAACTCTGAGAACACAGTATGGGGACATAGATTGCTTTGAGATCGGCAAAGGCGTCTGACAGGGCTGCATCCTCTCACTCTTCTTGTTTAACCTACATGCGGAAGTGATCATGTGTAAAATGGACCTAGACAAATTGGAAATCTGAGTGAAAATAGGTGAAAGAAACAACAACAATCTCCATTATGCAGATTATACAATTCTGCTTGCAGAAACAGACGCCGGTCTGAAGCAGCTGATATATAAGATTAAAACTGAAAGTGTAAAAATGGGCCCCTACCTGAATTTAAAGAATACTCAAATTATGACAAATAGAATAGGACTAAAAACTGGCAGTGGAGAAGGCGCAACACTCCAGGTTATAGCAAGTAGGAAGTAACCAAAGGTGTGGAAAACTTATCCTTTTATATAATAAAGTGCATGATCAGCTGAATCCTTTTAAATAAAAGGACAAGTTTTCCACACCTTTGGTTACTTCCTACTTGTTATAACCTGGAGTGTTGTGCCTTCTCCACTGCCAGTTTTTAGTCCTATCCTCTTGCTCTATCACGCCCACCCAGGAGGTGCGTTCTCTGGTCAGGCAGCACCTCCACTATTGAAGTTACCACTCCGCTCTCTTCACCATGTATGTAGTATCATTGTTCACAACAAATACGACTGTATGGGTTTTGCTCCAACCCTCTCTTTCCTCCTCATCCACATCAAATTATGACAACTGCAAAAAATGGCCAAATTAAAATTAAAATTGTCTATGAGGTCATAGAATGTGTGCAAGACTTCATCTTCCTTTGCTCAAAAGTTGAGCAGGATGGACCAAGACCAATGCAAGATGAACCACCCAGAGATATAATCTGCAGGCTGCTTACTTCCAAAGTCAGAGACAATATCTTGAGAAGAAGCAGAACCTATGGAGAACAATTACTGGAAGGAGACAAAATCTCAAATTTCCAAGACCTGGATAGAGTGACCTTTTCTAAAAGGAATATGCTGAGACCCCTGACAGAAGTCCTCAGGAACAAAGCAATACCATACAAGTGGCTCTTCCCATTCAGCTTATGATTTGCAACTGAAGGGGAACGGTTCCAGATCCGGAAACAGTCCAACCTTTCAGACATATACGAGGCTTTAGGAACAGATGATTTGAGAATTCCAGATTGGGCTGCTATCCAGGACATTGGAGATTTACCAACTATCACAACCTTCGCACAGTGAAAATCGTCTCTACCTCCAAGACCGCTCAGATTTCGCAAGCGATCAGGCAAGCTTACCCCCAAGAGGATCAATATGGACAGCCCATAGAAATCCATCACTTTGCTGTCTGACTGCCAGCCACAAACACCAACAATGAGGTCAGCTCAAATCTTGATGACTACTACATGATATGTCAAATTGCCCTTCATCACTCCCTCAACAGGGCATTTAAGGACTGACCCATTCCAGAACATAAGTGCCTAAGGTTAGATTTTGCAGCATACAAAACAATCCTTGTCTACCTTACATGCTGCTATAACCCACCAATTGTATAATCCAAGTTCATTTGGATTGAGGGTGACTCAATTGACGGATCTGTCCGGGAGAGGTTCTACTAGAGTCTCAGTGATTGTGCATGAACTTAACTACCAGGAGGACTGTAGATCTCCCTGTTACACTCGCAAGACACTACTTTTTATTGTTGGTCTTCATTTCCTTCCCACCTCCTCTCCCTTACGCTTTCCCTCCCCTCCTCCTCCTGCTGCCCCTCTTCTCTCCTTACCTTTGTTTTTTCCCGCGTAGTAACCAATTATATGATATGACGTTCAGGTGCGTTTTCACGGCCCTTGTTATCTTTGTTTCCTCCTCTGGCATGGGCATGACTCTGATGAAGAAAACTTGTATTGCATAAATCTGTTTCTCATGTTTTTTCTACTGTGTTATAGATTTTTGAAAATGTTACAAACGGTCTCCTTAAGAGGCCAAACGGTTGCCTTCCATGTGTCAGGATCAGGTAAGAAGAAAATCCTTTAAGGGTGTCGATTAGAGATTCGCGAGCAACAAAATGCTCGAGTGCTCGTTACTCAAGTTGAACTTTCAGTAATGCTCGAGAGTTCGTTTCGAGTAACGAACCCCAGTGAAGTCAATGGGTGACTCGAGCATTTTTGTATATGACTGGTGCTCCGCTAAGGTTTTCATTTGTGAAAATCTTAGCAAATCACCAAAGTCATGTAAAAAACACAGAAATGGATAGGGCAGGCGAGGAGCAACATGCAGGGCTGCATTTTGGGCTCCGAGGTTTCACTATTAAGCCACAATAGTGGCAAGAGTGAGACACCTCCCCCCCCCCCCTGTCAGCATAACGATCGATCTCCTCTACCACAGCTGTAACAGCTGTGGCAGAGAAGAACGATGTTAGCCCATTGAATTCAATGGAGCCGGCAATACAGCCGGCTCCATTGAAAGCAATGGGCTGCCGGCGAGCGCAGGATGAATTTTAGGGAAGGGCTTAAAAATATAAGCCCTTACTTGAAAAAGAAAGATTTTAGTGTAAAAAAGAATAAAAATGCAGACATTCTCTTCAATGGAGCCGCTGCTGCTGCCGGCGACTCCACTGAAGACAATGGTCCGCTAGCACATCTGAATTCTTTTTCAGGGAAGGGCTTTACATATAAGCCATTCCCAGGAAATGAATTAAAAGTGATTTAAAAAACAAAAAAATAGATACTCACCTCCCTTCAGCTGCCGGGGCACAGCCGCGTCTTCTCCTGCTGTCCCCTGCACTGTGGTGCTGAACTGCTGTCATTCAGCTGAGAGCTGCGCTGAGCCAATCAGAGGCAGCATTCACTCACCCATTCGTGAATTCATGAATGGGTGTGAGTGAGATCTGCCTCTGATTGGTCACAGCCTGACCAATCAGAGGCAGCTCATTCAGCAGGCGGGGATTTTAAATCCCCGGCTGCTGAATACTACAGAGAGCAGTTCAGGAGAACTGCCAGCTGGCCGCAGCTGAACTCCGTCTGCCGGGAGCAGGTGAGTATATATATTTTTTTTATTTTTACACATTTCTGGATGAATTGCAGAGAAGGGCTTGTATATTTAAGCCCTTCCCGAAAATTCATTGTGCGATCGCCGGGAGCCATTGCTTTCAATGGAGCCGGCTGTATTGCCGGCTCCATTGAATTCAATGGGCTAACATCGTTCTGCCGGGACAAAGTGAGTATATTTTTTTTTTACTTTTTACACATTTTAGGATGATTTTCAGGTAAGAGCTTATATTTTTAAGCCCTTCCTGAAAATTCATCCCGTGCTAGCTGGCAGCCCATTGCTTTCAATGGAGCTGGCTGTATTGCCGGCTCCATTGAATTCAATGGTCAGTGCTCGTTTAATCGAGACGAGTACCGCATGGTGCTCATCTCGAGTAACGAGCATCTTGAGCACCCTAATACTCGAACAAACATCAAGCTCGGACGAGTATGCTCGCTCATCTCTAGTGTCGATATTATGGCTAGTGGTTCTGCCCCCAGGCCTATCGCTCTGGTCTCATACAATGTCAAGAGACTGAACGAGACCCAGAAAATAGGTCAGGTACTATTTCTATTAAAGAAATCTAATTATGATATATGCCTACTCCAAGAGACACACTTTAAACTTAAGAATATACCTTACCTAAATAAACATTGCCAATATGACAAATGGTATCATAATGCTCAAATCAGACTAGTCTTTAAGAGGTGTGAGCATTGCCCTGCATAAGAACACTCCCTTTAATCATATAGTCACACAGTCAGATGCAGAGGATTGTTTCTTCTCATCAAAGGTACTATTGCAAATACATTGGTAATGATAGCCGACCTATATGCCCCTAACCAAGGGCAAACCCAATGGCTGCTGCAAATACTGGAAAGACTCAATATGCTTGAAGAAGGGATGGTGATAGTGGGAGAGGCTTAAACCTAGCACTAAACCCTCTAATAGACAGCTCAAAAGGAAAGTCCCCTATTTCTTACAAAGCACTTGGTAAATTAAAAATCTATTTAGCAGATATCAATCTTATAGATATTTGGAGAACAAACAACCCTGATGATAGAGACTATTCTACTACTCCCCTCTACAGAAATCTTATCACAGAGTAGACTAGTGACCCACAAATAGATTATTTTACACTGACAGACCATGAACCAGTACCTTCCTTACTAAGGGTCAATAGTATCCCTCTGCGTGCTTGGTCTTGGACACTAAATGAAACTTTACTAGACTCTACACAGCATCAGGGCCAACTAAACAATACCTTAAAAGATTTTTTTGAGAGAAATGACACAACAGGAATCTCACTAGCTATTCTATGAGAGATCCATAAGGCCTTTATCAGAGGTGAGCTCATTACGCTGGGAGCTAAATGCAAAAAACAGCAACAAACTGAACTACATTCTTTACTTGCACAGATCTCTACGATGGAAAGAATAAGTAAACTCTCGGGGGCGACCGGAGATCAAGAGGAACTCGGAGAGCGACAGAGGAATCTCAAAAATTTACTTAATAAATGTTCTGCGAGGCTGTACCAGAGGAGCTCTATCAAATATTACATGCATGGAGACAGAGGCTCTAAAGTCATGTCTGCCCTTTTAAAAACACTTAAGAAAAAATGTTTATAGAGGCAATTAAATCCCCCAGCCAAGGAGTAGTCTCTAAAATAGATGAAACCACAAAATAATTTGTAAAATTTTATAGCTCCCTGTATGACCTCCCGGCACATCTAGACGCAGAAACTCTAACCTCCAATTTCCTGGATTCAATTGAGCTCCCGTCGCTCACTGACGAGGATAAACACCTCCTGGCCCAACAATTTACTAGAGATGAAATTTTGGAAGTGCCATTATTTATAGACAGTGGGAAAGCACCTGGCCTTGATAGTTTGCCAACCAACTACTATAAAAGAGAGGTACTAGCTCCGAGATTCCTGACGTTGTGTAACTCTCTTCTGAATGGCAAGCAGTTTACAGAGCAAACTTTGATGGCCCATATCTCCCTCATTCCCAAAGAAGAACAGCAAGGAATGTGGCAGCTATCACCCAATTTCCCTACTTAACGCTGATGTGAAGTTGTGGGCAAAGCTGCTGGCATATAGAATGCAAAACCTCCGACCTAAAATAGGTTCAGAGCAAGTGGGTTTTGTTAGGTCATGAGGGGGTAAATACAATACCTCACGGTTAATTGACCTAATATACCACACAAAACCCCATGGGCTTCCACTGACTCTGTTAGGTACTGTTTCCGAAAAGGCATTTGACAGAGTCAGCTGGCCTTACATGGAGGCTACACTCGCCAGATTCGGTTTCCCATCCCCCTTTATCCAAGCCATATTCACGCTATACAAATTCCCCTCTGTGCAACTTAGAATTAATGGCACCCTCTCTCCCATTTTCCATATTTTTAATGGAACAAGACAGGGATGCCTGCTCTCCCCCTCCCTTTGCATCCTTGTTATGGAAACATTAATACAAAAATTAGCACAGACCAAGGAGATAACAGGTATAGGGGCAGGTGGCTATATGCATAATACCGCAGTATTCGCCAATGACCTTCTACGAATAATTTCTAATCCAAAATTGCCTCTGCCCCAGATACTGGGAATATTCAACCAATTTGGTATTGCCTCAAATTTTAAAATAAACTATACTAATTCTGAGATCCTGAACATTTCCTCCCCGATGTTGGAGTTGGTGGACCTCTCAAAACTAGCCCCCTTTAAGTGGCCAGATAAATATTTAAAATTTCTGCAGGACCCTGCAAGACCTGTACACTGCCAACGCCGAACCACTACTCATTATGATCCGTGGCCAACTGGAGTCAACCAAAATCCCCTTTGTATCGTTGATGGGCAGAAAGAATTACCTGAAGGCTTATGTAATGCCTAAAATATTGTATGTATTACAGACAATCCCATAAACATCCCACAAGCCTCCTTTACTAAAATCAAACAATGTTTTGCATGTTTTCTATGGAAGATAACTAAACCACGACTGTCCCACAGATTACTGATTCAAAAGCCCAGACATGGTGATATAGGCCTTCTGGACCTCTCACTTTATTTTAGGGCAATACACCTGAACAGATGGCTACAGCTGGCTAGAATAAGATGATCCCTTACATATTGCACTAGAAAGAGACCTACTGGGACATCAGCTCCTGGGGAGCCTCTGGTGCCCAACAAGCAAATCTCTGCAACAACAGAATATAAGCCCATTGACTAGAGGCACATTAAAAGTCTTTATTCAATATTTAACATTCCTGATGCCTAGCAGAAGTGTGTCAGCACTGGCCCCAATGTGTTTTCTCCCATTCTACTTAAACTCTCAGCAGTCATATCTGGCTGATTGGAAATACTGGCTAGATATCACCACAGCTGAGCACTTTCATGTGAACCAGGGAACCAGCAGAGGTATCTAAACAAGCAAATTTCTTGCAGGCGCTCTCCCTCAGGAGAATGGAAAATTCCTTCTGGGCCAGATTTGGCTCATTTCATGAGCCATCTTGGCTCAAAATTTTCCTGCTGCTTCCCTCTCTACCTCTGGGTTTGACCTCAAAGATATATGCTGGTCTGCTACTATACACTTCCCCGGAGCAAATCAAGTTTTGTTCTGGTGTGTGAAAGAGAACTGGAGACTACATTCACTGACAGAAATATATCCCTGATTCTATCACATTCACATGGCTTTTCAAGATGTGTCAGAATACAAGAATACAACTCGTACAAAACTTTAAGATGGTACTGCACTTCAGATTTCCTACACAGAATAAAATTGAACCCTTCAGATTAATGCTGGTGCTGTGACTCCCACACAGGAACGCTTACACATATATGGGTAGATTGTCCTAAGATTGAGAACTTCTGGAAGAGTATTACAGATATTATAAAATCTATCATGGGCAAATCTGTTCCCCTTACAAAGGAGCTTATCCTTATCTGGGCACCTTCGGGTTTCTTTTGCCCCAAACGTCACAATCTTATTACTCAGAGGATAGTGGCAGCAAAACGAACTATCCCAACACACTGGAGGGATCAGGAACCTCCCACTATAGGGGAATGGATGGAGAAGCTTGACAAAATCTGCAGGATGGAGGAACTAGCTGCTTGAGAGAGCAGACAATACGCCAAATACCTGCAGGTCTGGTCACCCTGGCTGTCTTACCAGTATAATTGATTTTTCCCGACTGGCTCTCAGAAGAACACCTCGTTAGTCTGAGAGAAATAGCAGATGTTGTGCGGAAATAGCCCCATCCTGCAAATTACATGTCCTATCTAAGGCTCAAGGGTGATAGATCTGGCATCAAATACTAAGCCTGACACCTAATCAGGGGGACACTCGGCTCGCTGGGGTCTCCCACTGACTCGGACCAGAGAACTTTTTCCTTTTGAAATCTGGGTGCGAGGCTTGGCCCTCCCGCCCAGTTACAGTAACTTCAGATGCAACGATAGCAACCACACTATGTATATAGCTGTTGATAACGAATTATTGTTGATATATTTTTCGATGAAGATATGCTGTTTTATCATTTCTAGAGATGAGTGAACGTACTCATCCGAGCTTGATGCTCGCTCGAGTATTAGGGTGCTCGAGATGCTCGTCACTCGAGACAAGCACCACGCGTTACTCGAGTCAATTCCATTTCCTTCCCTGCATATTTTGCACTATTTTCTAGCCAATAGACAAGCAGGGAAGGCATTACAACTTCCTCCTGTGACGTTCCAGCCCTATCCCACTCCCCTGCAGTGAGTGACTGGTGAGATCAAGTGACCGCCCAGTATTTAAAGCGGTCCCGCCTGCAACTCGCCTCAGATACATGCTGGCAGAGATTAGGGAGGGTGCTGCTGGTGCTATAGTGTGAGTGTTGGCGTCCTCAAGAACCCCAACGCTCCTTCTTAGGGCCACATCTGACCGTGTGCATTACTGTTGTGGCTGCAGGGACCAGTTTTGCACAATTTTTTTTTTTTTCATCTCGGGCTGTGCAGGCTATAGCGTTCTCAGTCTGCAGTCAATTATACTGAGTATAGGGGAAGTACTGGTGAGGCAGGGACGGTGGTAGTGTAGAATCCTGTCTACAAGAATCCCAACGGTCCTTATTAGGGCCACATCTGACCATGTGCATTACTGTGGTGGCTACTAGGAGCAGTTTTGCGCAAACAAAAATTTTTCTTCATCTTGCGCTATGCAGGCTATAGCGTTCACAGTCTGCAGTCAATTATACAGAGTATAGGGGCAGTACTGGTGAGGCAGGGACACTGGTAGTGTAGAATCCTGTCAACAAGTACTCCAACGGTCCTTCTTTGGGCTACCTGTGACCGTCTGCATTTTACTGCGTGACTGCTGGGAGTTGTAGTGGCTCACTATTACCCAGCTAGGCCTTTTTGCAGTCTTGCATATAATTTTTTTGGTTCTGCAGTGTGCGTAACATAACCGCTGTCAGCCTCCAACTGCAGGCCAATAATTGCCTAATTTTTTTGAATACTCTGTGCGTCCCATCAACTTCACGCACAGCGGGCAGCGACAGCCCCTGATAGAGGGAAAGACATATACACGCTATCTAGGTTGTTTGCTTTTTCAAAAAATCTGAAAAAAAAAACTCCTTCTTAGGGCTACGTGTGAGCATGTGCATTTTACTGCGTGGCCGCTGGGAGTTGTAGTGGCTCACTGTTACCCAGCTAGGCCTTTTTGCAGCCTAGCTTATAATTTTTCGTGGACAGCAGTGTGCGTTACATAACCGCTGTCAGCCTCCAACTGCACGCCGATAATTGCATAATTATTCAGACTGCTCTGTGTCTGTGTAAGCCTAGAGGACGTGGCCATGGACGCGGGCGAGGACGCGGAGGTACAAGTGAGGGTGTGGGCACAGGCCGAGTTCCTGTTCCAGGGAAATCGCAGCCGGCTGCTGCGGGATTAGGAGAGAAGCAAGTTTCTGGCGTCCCCAGCTTCATATCACAATTTATGGGTCCACGTGGTAGATCTTTATTACAAACAGAGCAGTGTGAGCAGGTCCTGTTGTTGATGGCAGAAAATGCATCCAGCAATGTATCGACCACCCAGTCTTCTACGCCGTCCACTGCTGCAACTCTGAATCCTCTGGCTGCTGCTCCTCCTTCCTCCCAGCCTCCTCACTCCATGAAAATGACACATTCTGATGAGCAGACAGGCTTCCAGGAACTGTTCTCGGGCCCCTGCCTTGATTGGGAAAAAATGGTTCCTCTCTCAGCTGAGGAGTTTGTCGTGACCGATGGCCAACCTTTGGAAAGTTCCTGGAGTCCGGGTAATGAGGCTGGGGACTGCCGGCAACTGTCTCAAGAGCTTTCCATGGGTGAGGAGGTCAATGATGATGAGACGCAGTTGTCTATCTGTGAGGTAGTAGTAAGGGCAGTAAGTCCGAGGGAGGAACACACAAAGGATTCAGAGGAAGAGCCGCTGGACAATGAGGTGATTGACCCCACCTGGTTTGCTAAGCCAACTGAGGATAGGTCTTCAGAGGGGGAGGCAAGTGCAGCAGCAGGACAGGTTGGAAGAGGCAGTGGGGTGGCCAGGGGTAGAGGCAGGGCCAGAGCGAAGACTCCCCCAACTGTTTCCCAAAGCACCCTCTTATGCCAAGCCACCCTGCAGAGGCCTAGGTCTTCAAAGGTGTGGAAGTTTTTCAGCGAGAGCGTGGACGACTGACGAACAGTGTTGTGCAACCTGTGTCGCACCAAGATCAGCCGGGGAGCCACCAGTACCAGCCCCACCACCACCAGCATGCGCAGGCATATGATGGCCAAGCACCCCACAAGGTGGGATAAAGGCCGTTCACCGCCTCCGCGTTGCACCACTGCCTCTCCCCTGTACCCCAACCTGCCACTCAGATCCAACCCCCTCTCAGGACACAGGCACGAGCGCCTCCCGGCTTGCACCCACACCCTCACCTCCACTG
Organism: Eleutherodactylus coqui; assembly: GCF_035609145.1. Classification (NCBI taxonomy): domain Eukaryota; kingdom Metazoa; phylum Chordata; class Amphibia; order Anura; family Eleutherodactylidae; genus Eleutherodactylus; species Eleutherodactylus coqui. The sequence continues at coordinate 113,587,643 of NC_089842.1, read as the reverse complement.
TCCTTGGCCCCATCCAGTAATGTCTCTCAGCGCAGCATCCAGCTGTCGCTAGCGCAAGCCTTGGAGCGCAAGCGCAATTACGCCACCATGCACCCGCACGCTCAAGCTTTAAACGTGCACATTGCCAAATTGATCAGCCTGGAGATGCTGCCGTACAGGCTTGTGGAAAAGGAGGCTTTCAAAAATATGATGGCAGTGGCGGTCCCACGCTTTGTCGTAAGTAAAAATAGTTAATGGGGGGTGGCACTCTTGCTGCTATTGTGGCTTAATAGTGAGACCTGGGAACTTGAAATGCAGCCCAACATGTTGCCCCTCGCCTGCCCTATCCATTGCTGTGTCGTTTCATCACTTTCGTAGGTTTTGCAGATTTTCACAATTGAAAACCTTAGCGAGCATCGGTCATATAAAAAAATGCTCAAGTCGCCCATTGACTTCAATTTTGTTCGTTACTCGAAACGAACTCTCAAGCATCGCAAAAAGCTCGACTCTAGCAACAAGCACTAGAGCATTTTGGCGCTCGCTCATCTCTAATCATTTGCAGTCTTTTGAACGTATTGAAAGTATAAGTATATTTGCCCAGCTGGAAGAAGATACTAATTATTATGTTATACTTGTAAGTTCTAAAGAAGGTGTATTTAAGCTGGCAAAAGCTCCTATTTCTTATTGTTTTAATAATTGACACTATTTTATGCCATAATTGTTACAGAGGAAATTATGTAACCATTTTCTCTCACCGTCCCCTTCCCCAGTTACAAATAAAGATTTGTTAAAAAATAAAAATAAATAAATAATAATTTAACCAGGATGGAGAATCTATCCCAGAGATAAAATGTAGGATAGCATTGGGGCGAAGCACAATGCTAAACATGGACAAAATCTGGAAAAGTAGGGATATCAGTATAGCAACTCAACAGAAGATAGTGCAAACCATTGTTTTTCCCATAGCCCTGTATAGATGTGAAAGCTGAACTGCGAAAAAAGCTGATAGAGGGAGGATTGATACGTTGGAGCCGTGGTGCTAGCAAAAGCTGCTGCATATGCCATGGATGGCGAGAGTAACAAACAGAGGACTCCTGAATCGTATAAGACCGAATATATTGCTGGACGACAAGATGACCAGACTTAGGGCGCCCACCCACTGGCGTTTGCGTTTTCCGCGGCGTTTTTTGCGGCGTCTTCGCGGCTTTTCCGTTAATTTCCATTGACATTCATGGGTGCATTAGGAGAAAAATAATGACACATATGCAACTGACAGTTCCTATGTTAAAAAACGCAACGCAACGCAAAAAAAACGCCAGTGGACAGGAACACATGTTATCTCTATGCCTGTGCAGGAAAAACGCAAAACGCAAAACGCAGGTAAAAAAACGCCAGTGGGTGGGCGCCCTTAGACTCACGTATTTTGGCCATATAATGCAGAGTCGCTAGAAAAATGTTTAATGCTTGAACAGATCAGTGGCAAAAGAAGACCCGGCCGCCAAAGGACACGATAGCTAACACTGTCAAAGCTGATACTGGTATGGATATCACACAACTGAAAGAAGCAGTGCAATACCGAAAAACATGGAGAGAACTCGACTTTAGGGTCGCTGAGGGTCGTGAATGACTAAGTGGCTAACAACAACAACATCTGTAAGCAGCACTCATGCACTCCCAGTTTTTATCCTTCACCCCTACAAGCTGGATTGGTTTTTGCTGTGCAGTTCCTAGGCAGATACTTGCAGAAAGAGTCTTGGTAGTGTGGCTGCTGATGCTGCACAAGACAGAGGTGTGGTACCTGAGGGTACAAACACAAACATAAACCAGAAACAAGCCAAGATTGGGACAGACAGCTTAAACATCAACACAGGGATCAGGAAAGGTGGCAGAGAAATAATGTAGTCCAGAAATGTAAACAAGGTAATTAGAAGCAAGCAGAGGTTTAAACCAAGAGAAGACACTAACTGGGGTTTTATCACAATTGAAGTGGGTCTAAATTGCTCAGGCACCCACACTTGGCACTGACCTTTGTGTCTAGGAGCAGGAGATAGAAGCCACAGGCTGTGCAGCAGAGAGGATGCAGCATGCAGTGTGGCCATGAGGGCAATGACAAACCAGGGCCCCAGTGGCCGGTGAACAGAGGTAACTGTGGCAGTACTGTCTGACATACAGTTTATCATATTGTACTCCACCAATCTAATCCCTTCTCTTTTATTACAGATTAGTGAACCCCTCTAATAACTGCCTAGAAGTAACACATTACATCTATTTAATCTCTGGAAAACTTCAAATTTTTCCTCACTCTGACTGATGGATAAGACGGCTGCAGTTCACATGGCAACACAGATATGCTTGGACTATTGACCAGTATAATTATATATTATTTTAGTTTATATATAGAGGCACTTGGATTTTCTCTACTAGTAAATATACTGTTGAAAGAAAAAGTATGTGAACCCTTTGGAATGATCTGACTTTCTACATTAATTAGTAATAAAAATGGATTGAATACCAGTGGGAAACATACTGCAAGGTGCAATCTATTTAAATGTAAGGTAGAGCCCAGTGGACCATTAGCTATTGCTTTTGGAAGTCAGTTTTTTATTTGAGAATCCAGGTTTTCTCTATGGCCCTGAAATTGAATCCAGGGCGCCCAGAGGGCAGTAAAGTCATCTCTAGAGCCATTTTCCCAGGCCAGTATCTCTTCACATCTATAAATTTGTGATACCCTCTCTATCCACTGTGAGATTTGCGGAGTGTCTTTCTGCCAGAAAAGGGGGATCAACAGTTTGGCTGCTGTAAGAAGGGTAGTTGTTAAGTTTTTGTGGGATGGTTTAAATTGACTTGTAGGTAACCATATGAGGATCTCCTCTGGTTTGAAGGAGTATTTTGTGTGGCAGATCTTGTTAATAAGATTGTTGACTGATTGCCAAAAGGGTTTGATTCTGGTGCAATGCCACCAGATGTGTAGGGCAGTTCCCCTCTCTTTCCCACATCTCCAGCAGGTGTCTGAAGACTCCGGATTCATTTTAATGGATGCAACAGGGGTTCTATACCATCTAGTTAGGGTTTTATATGAGTTCTCTTGGACACGGACACATCTAGAGAACCCATGTGAGTTTTTTAAGATTCTGAGGGTCTCTTCTCTTCTCAGGGTTAAGTCCAATTCTCTCTCCCACTCCCTAAGGAACCATGGTTTTTCAGAAGCGGACTGTAGGAGAAGGCCCTTATAGAGTTGGGTAACCAACTTCTTCGGGCAGGAGGGAATCGTGATGTAAGTCTCGAACCAGAGGGGCTCCCTCAGGCCTCCGGGGTTAGTTGACTGGTATCGCCTCAGGGAGTGGAAAAGGCCCGCTCTGCTCAGGAAGTCAAGAGGGAGCTGTGGTAGAAGAGTGTCTAATTGCGCCTGGTTGGTTAGTTTAGGACCCTTGAGAATGTTGTGGATTATAAGCTCACCGAGTTTGTCCCATACCCCTTCAGTTCTAAGTGGTTTGTTTGCCAGGATGGCCGATATCAAAGCTGCCGGTGTCATTGGGGGGGGGGGGGGGACTTTTCTCCTGATGTCCCCGAGTTCACCAGTCTCAGTATTTTTCTTGTGCACTTTGTGATCGGGCTAAGGTATGTGTGTTTACCAAGAGGCGGTCCATTAATCCAGAGCAGTGCTTGGTTGCCCCTGCCTAGCATCTCTTTTTCCATGTCCAGTGAGGGGGTAGATGCTCCTCTGTCTATCAGGGAGATCCATCTGGCGATATGTATCACCCTATGGTAAAGCTGGAGATTCGGGAGCTCCGCACTTCCCAGGGGGCGTTTTTGAGTGAGGATAGAGAATGCCAACCGTGGTTTGTTCCCATCCCATATAAATTCCCTGAAGAGTTTATGTAGGTGCGTAAAGAAAAAGCTATGTATCTCTATTGGGACCGAGTGCAGAATATAAATTATTTGGGGAAGTATATAAGTGGAGATGAGATTCTTTCTGCCCAGCCATGAGATCAGCAGTAGGTTGAATTGTGTGAGTTGGGTTTTCACTCTTGATCAGTTGGGTAAAGTTGGCTTTGTAAAGCTGGGAGGGGTTGGCTGTTAGTGTGATGCCTAGGTATTGGATATTAGATGTAGGTCACTTAAAGGCGTATTGCTCTTTCAATTTTTTGACTACTTGAGGTGAGGCAGAAACATTTAGTGCTTCTGACTTATCGTAATTTATTTTAAAGTTGGACAGCCTGCCGAAGAGGTCAAATGTTCCCAAAAGCGCCGCCAGTGCCCTGGTCAGGTTGGTGACCAGCACCAAGAGGTCATCAGCAAAGGCTGCAGTAGTGTGTGTCATGTCCCCTATCTGTAGGCCCACAATGTCCGAATTTTGTCTAATTTCTTGTAAAAGGGTCTCCATTTTCAATATAAAAAGTGTTGGAGACAGTGGGCAACCCTGCCTGGTGCCGTTTCTTATGGCGAAGGGTCTGGATAGCGTGCCATTAATTTGAACTCTGGCCGTTGGTTCTGTGTATAATGAGAAAATAGCACTAGTAAATGTGGGCAGAAAGCCAAACTTGCACAGGGTAGCTTCCATGTAGTTCCATTTTACTCTATCAAAGGCCTTTTCGGCGTCCGTGGAGATCAGAACCAATGGACCTGTGGGGGAGAAAGGGGGGGTTGGGGGAGGGGAAGGATGGGGGGGAGCTGGGGAGTCCAAGTCTCCTCTGGCTCCAGGATAAAATATTCAGGGTTCTGTCCCCGCAGCCGCCGTCTTTTACCTGTTCAGGTCCATCTGTCGTGTCAGCAGAGTAGTTAGCGAACTTCTCCCTCTCTGTCTTCCTCTCCCCTCCCTGTCCCAGGAGCTAGTAATGTTAGAGACCTGAATATGTGAGGAAGAGGCGGAGGGGGACCAAGAAAGAGGGGGGGAATAAGGGATTGGTTTCCCCAGTCCTCCGGTAGTGAGTAGTGGGAAACGTAAGTAGAGAGTCAGTCCATCTTAGGTTTCAGCCTGTATTCTCTTTTTGTATATCGGGGTCCTGGGGGCCTTGTTGATTGACCAATTTTCGGGCTTCTTTAGCGGAGGCAACGGGGTTCTTGACTGACAAGGTAGCCAAGATGGTATTTCAATGGGGGGAATCTCGAGTCTCTCCCACACCTTCCCTAGGTCGTTCGGTGTTCTAATGATTATTTGTTGTCCATCCTTAAAGGTTGCGAGTCTGAACAGGTAGAGCTATCTCACCGGTAGCTTCCTTGCTTGGAGCGCTTCTGTTAAAGATTTTAGTATGTGTCTTTTGGCCAGGGTACTGGGAGCAGTGTCTTGGAATAAAAGGATTTTGTTCCCTTCGTAAAGAGTCTCATTTGATTCCCTAGCTTTCTGAAGGATCGCAGAGGTGTCAAGGTAATTCAATAGGCCACAGATGATGTCTCTTGGGGGCTCCAGAGGTGAAGGTTTTGGTCTTAGGGCTCTGTGACTTCTCTCTATTACAATTTTGTCTGCTCTATCTTCTCCAAGAAGAGATTGGAATATTTGTGAAGCGGCAGCGTTTAACCCTTTGTAATCCAATTTTGGATTCAGTGTTTCCTAGGGGGTTCTCTCTTTCTGCCATTATACAATAGCGCCATCTGCTGGCTAGAGCCAATACTCAGGTATAGGACATCCTGGAGAGGCCCTCAACAACAGAGCGGCCAGTAATCTACAGTAAGAATACCCTTCCGGACGTCTTCCGACATCAGAGCTGTGCAGCCTTCAAACAGAATGTCTTCAAACGTCAGAAAGTGGATTGGAAAGGGTTAATGCCTCCGAGGCTATGGATTCTGGTAGGCCTCTGAAGCAAATATTTTTCATCTGGCTACTTTTTTCTTGATCTTCAATTAGGAGCATTGCTTGGTTTATCTGGTCCTGTTGCTCCTCCACGGTGGATTGAAGAGCTAGGGTATGTTGAATCAATTCTTGTTGGGTATTTTCAAGGTCTTCTACCCTGTGGCCTATTTGTTTGACTTCAGTTTTATGTCAGCTAGTTCTTTTAGGGCTGGAGAGATGGCTTGGGTTAAAAAATTTTTAAGAAGGAGCGAGATATTGAGTCCCTGTCAAGCTCCTCATTGTGTTCTGAAGCAGCCGAGACACTCTCCTCGTCTGAGTCCTCTGAATGCGGGTCTGCAGCATTTTCACGGGGGGATGGCTGCTTTTGTGCCGCCGGGAAGCTGTGTTTCTTTTTTAGGCATTTATCCATCTCCGCTTGGTTTTTGTTGGTTTTAGGCGCTTCAGTGTGCTCTTTGTTTTTGTCTTTCCCAATTTTCACCATTTTGTGGATGGGTAGTTTGTGCTTCTCTGTGGTATGTTAGCTTAGAATTATACACCCATGCGTTGTTGCTCTGTATCCGCTGTTGGCGTTCACATGTGTCTCAGGGGTCTATTATCGCATTATGAGGCATTAAATGCCCATTCTGGGCCCTCCTCGTCCCTTTAACCCCTTTCGTTGGATTAGATGTGAAATAAGCGGAGGTATCCGGGGTCCTAGGGAAACGAGGTTGATCCTGTAGAGCAGGTAGTGCTCCCAGTCCGTTGCATCTGAGACGGTTCTGGAGCAGGCGAGGGGGAGTAGTTAAGAAAGAGTGCTCTTTTTTAGCGCGGTCTTGTTAGCAGGACGATAAGAGAGCGCACTGTTTAGTGGATAGGTGATGTCTGGAGGTGAAGTGAGGCAAAGCGAGGTAGAGAGGTAGGCAGCGTTTGCACTGGATCTGTGCTGGAGCACATATGTAGAGTTTCAGGGGTTGATGATCTGCTCTGTAGGAAATTTGGCTGCTGGCAGTTTGCCAGGGGGGCCACAGAGTCCTCTTTAGGCTTTCAGGCCTTTTAGCAGACCCCAGTTGGGGTTATATGGGTCTTTTGTGGTGTAAGTAGTGGAGGGTGTCTCACACTCTGCTTGTTTCCCCCCCCCCTTCTTTACTATGTTGCTGCTTGAATAGAAGCTGTTGGCGATGCTTGGATGGAGGGGGAGGGAGGGGGGGATTGCAGTCCCCGCGCTGTGGTTTCCCACTCCTCTGGCCTCCGACAACCGGGGGGGGGGGGGGGGCGCGGGTGAGCGACACCGGCGCTTAGCCCTCCTACTATCCGCAGCTGGTATTGCCTGTGTGCATAACTCCTGCTGCTCGCTGATGACTGTGGCGTCCTCGCCGACCGCCGGCACCCGGGAATCCAGGCCGGGGATGCGGCTGTCTGTGTAGGCCCCGCTCGTGACCTCCGTCAAAATACACTGGAGCGGTATCAGTCTGTACCCCCTACGGCCAGGTGCTCGGCGGAGAGGTGATCCGGGCTCTCCAGGGCACTGGTAAGCAGCAAAGTCCCTTTTTCCTCCGCTGTTTCAGGGAGCTCGTCAGGCTGCGTCCTCCTTCCTGCTCGGCTAGCTCCGCCCCCACCACAAGTAAGTCTAACGGAGCTGCCGAGGAGATGCGTGGCAGAGCCAACAAAGCCTGTTAAGGTGATGTTTTGCTTTTTATGCAACTAGAGCTTTTTTTTAGGGCTTTTACAGTAGGATTTCCTACTGTAAAGTTGCATTGCGCCGCACTGCACGAAAACCGTGTTTTCATGTGATGTAGCACAAAGGAGAGGACCATTGGGAAACATGGGCTACCAAACAGCGCAACATGCAGCTGTATAGAGGATGCATCAATTTTGTATTCTCAAAATGTAGCAGTCTACAAAACATCGCTAATGTGAAAGAACCCATTTGAAAGCTTGGGTTTCACATACCTGTGATTTGTAACACTGTCGCACCATAAGAAAATCTCACGATTTGGGTCGCTTATGTAAAACCTGCCCTAAGAACATGAAATAAATGCAGTTTAAACAGACTAAAAAGTAGTTCTGAAGATGCAGCATTGCATAGAAAACAAAGTTTAAAAAGCAAACACAATATCTAACTTCACCTAGGAAAATATTAGACCAACATAGATATACGTTTTAATTGATGCCTTTTCATCAGAACACACAACTGTTCTATATAAGGGCTCATGCCCATGGCCGCAAGCATAAAACGCCATGGTTCTCCTGCAGAATTTTACACATTACAGCCCATACGCTCTGATGGCAGAGAGTCCGCAGAGACCACATGTGAGCTGAGTATGGCACTGCGCATGCCCAAGAATCACACATCACGGATATGCGCAGTGAGAGTTTTATTAAACTCCTGCTCTATTCTGAGCAGGGATGTGTATGGAAACAGTGCCAGTACATAACGTATTGCACATGGACAGCATTTCATATACAGCACATGGAAGGGCTGCGTATGTTATGCAAAGAAATAGAGCATGCTGCGATTTATTCCTCTTACGTATCGATACGCAGTGCCCACACACAGGTGTGCATGCAACAGTGAAAGTCCATTGACTTTCATTGCCTCCATTCACTGCGTATAATGCATGCGCGCAACACGTGTGATACGTGGTGAAAACACGGTCGTGGAGATGAGGCCTAAGCCACATTGCAAGGAAAAAGCAAATGCTTACCAACATCAATAAAACAAGTACAAACGCACAAAACAATTGCTCCCCATATTAAACCATAACTACACTAACCAGTTTACCCATCCACAAACAGCTTCCTTACAAAAGAAAACTCAGATACAACCTTGGAAAACTGAAAAGGCAGGGCATAGCTGCAGAACACATTTTACATGGTTGCTCTCCGCATTTAAAAAAATCCCACATAATTTAGCCAAGCTTCTATAGGTTTAATATCAGATAAATATATACTTGGAGCAAGTAAATTACCTAATGTTGTAGCTTTTTATACATAATTTTGTAACCTTTCTGCAATGTATGCACTAATTTTACTTCTTGAAACAATATAGGTAGAAATTAGAGATGAGCGAGCGTACTCGTCCGAGCTTGATGCTCGTTCGAGTATTAGGGTACTCGAGATGCTCGTTACTCGAGGCGAGCACCACGCGATGTTCGAGTCAATTCCATTTCCTTCCCTGAAAGTTTTGCGCCATTTTCTGGCCAATAGAAACGCAGGGAAGGCATTACAACTTCCTCCTGGGACGTTCCAGCCCTATCCCACCCCCCTGCACTGAGTGGCTGGCGAGATCAAGTGACCCCCAAGTATTTAAAGTGGGGCCGCCCGCGGCTCGCCTCAGTCACAGACTGGGAGAGATCAGGGACAGTGCTGGTGCTGCTATAGGGAAAGTGTTAGTGTAGGACCCTGTGTACAAGAACCCCAACGGTCCTTCTTAGGGCCACATCTGACCGTGTGCATTACTGTTGTGGCTGCTGGTAGCAGTTTTGCAATTTTTTTTTTTTTTATATCGGGCGTGCAGCCCCATTACAGCTATAGCATTCTCACGCTGCAGTCTATACCACATAGTATAGGGACAGCGTTGCTGAGATAGGGAGAGTGGTAGTGTAGGATCCTGTGTACAAGAACCCCAACCTGTGACCTTGCGCATTTTACAGGTTGTCTGATGGGAGTTGTAGTCCATCACTATTGCACAGCTAGGCCTGTTTGCAGCCTTCCGTACATATTTTTTCTGGCTGCAGTTAGCATTACATAACCGCTGTCAGCCTCCAACTGTACGCCAATAATTCCAAAATTTTTTACACCGCTCTGTGTCGGTCGTCAACTTCACGCACAGTGTACGGCGACAGCCCCTGAGAGAGGGAAAGTCATATACACGCTATATAGCTGGTATTCTTTTTCAAAAAAGTTTTTAAATAAAAGCTCCTTCTTATGGCTACCTGTGACCGTGTGCATTTTACAGGTTGTCTGATGGGAGTTTTAGTCCATCACTATTGCACTTAGGCCTGTTTGCGGCCTTCCTGACTATTTTTTTCTGCCTTCCTGACTATTTTTTTCTGCCTGGAGTCTTCCTTACTATACTGCTCTCAGCGACAAAGTCTACGCACATAATTCCAAGCTTATTTACACTGGCCTGTGTCTGCAGTGAATTAGAGACGCACAGCATACGGTCACAGCGACTGATAGGGGGAAAGTGATATACACACTATATAGCCCGTATTCTTTGACCAAAAAAGCAAAAAGCTCCTCAGTTGGGCTACCTTTGACTGTTTAAATTTCACTGGGTGTCTAATGGGAGTTGTAGTCCATCACTATTGCACTTTGGCCTGTTTGCGGCCTTCCTGACTATTTTTTTCTGCCTGGCATTCGCCTTACCATACTGCTCTCAGCGACAAAGTCTATGCACATAATTCCAAGATTATTTACACCGGCCTGTGTCTGCAGTGAATTAGAGACGCACAGCATACGGCCATAGCGACTGATAGAGGGAAAGTGATATACACAGTATATAGCCTGCATTCTTTTACCAAAAAAAACAAAAAGTTTCTTCTTAGGGTAACCGATGACCGTTTAAATTTTACTGGGTGTCTTATGGGAGTTTAAGTCCATCACTATTGCACAGTTAGGCCTGTTTGCGGCCTTCCTGGCTATTTTTTTCTGCCTGGAGTTTGCCTTACTAAAACGCTCTCAGTGACAAAGTCTACACACATAATTCCAAGATTATTTACACCGGCCTGTGTCTGCAGTGAATTTGACGCTCAACGTATGGCCAACGCAGGTACTTATAGAGGGAAAGTGATATACACAGTATATAGCCTGTGTTCTTTTTAAAAAAAAAAAACCCAAAAAGCCCCTTCGCTGGGCTACATCTGACCGTCTGCATTTTACTGGGTGCCTGGTGGGAGTTTTGGTGCATCACTATTGCACTGCTAGGCCTGTTTGCGGCCTTCCTTCCATTTTTTTCTGCCTGGAGTTAGCGTTATGATTCCGCTCTCTGCATGAAAGTGTACGCATATAATTGCATAATTATTTACAGCGGTCTGTCTGCTCTATTTGTAATCCACCATGCTGAGGGGTAGGGGTCGAGGATGTGGACGCGGGCGAGGATGCAGAGTTCCAAGTGAGGGTCTGGGCACAGGCCGAGGTCCTGGTCCAGGTGTATCCCAGCCGGCTGCTGCGGGATTAGGAGAGAGGCAAGTTTCTGGGGTCCCCAGCTTCATATCACAATTTATGGGTCCACGTGGTAGACCTTTATCACAATCACAATAAGCTCTTTCAGCAGGCAGAGATTTTAAATCCCCAGCTGCTGATAAATCGGCACTACAAAACCGGGGACAGCGTGGAGAAGACGTGGCTGAGCCCCGGCAGCTGAAGCAAGGCGAGTATTTTTTTTTGTTTGTTTTTTACATTTTTACTGTTTTTTCAGGGAAGGGCTTATATTTAAAGCCCTTGCCTGAAATCCATTGATGGGGTGCCAGCAGCAGGATCCTGTACCACAGCTGTGGTAGGGAATTGAAGAATTCCTCTGCTACATCTGTCACAGATGTGGCAGATGTAGCAGCAGGGAATTCTTTTTACTAGCGGGGATGCAAAAAACAAGCAGCAGATGTGTTCTTCATCCCTGCGGGTGACACAGTAGCGTCGGTGAGGTAAGTTTATTTATTTATTTTGTTACACTAAAATTGTTGTTTTTCAAGGAAGGGCTTATATGTAAAGCCCTTGCAGGAAAAACAATTTAGAGGTGCCTGCAGACCATTGTCTTCAATGGAGCCGCCGGCAGTAGCCGCGGCTCCATTGAAAACACGTGGCGAGGAGTTTGTTTCTCGAGCACCGCTTGGTGCTCGCTTCAGTAATGAGTACTCTTGAGTATGCTAATGCTTAAACGAGCATCAAGCTCTGACAAGCATGCTGGCTCATCTCTAGATATGTCTTCCTTTTTTTTCTTTGTTTTTATTAAAGAGGACATAAGGCGCTCACCTTTATTTTCATGGGAGTAGAGTTGATGTTTATAATATAATACTGATTTTGCAAATCTAATATTATGACTGTCTCCCAGTTTTTCTCTCAGCGCAGTAAGATTGTTCTGGGCTTCTTGGTGTTGCGTCCCACTGGGAGTGCAACCTCCAAAACAAAGAAAAAGGCACAACTGTGCAAAGGAACATAAAACTACAGGGAGTTCTCTCCCTAGAAACTCCTAACCCGGGAGGGGACCCTGCCTACTCGGCGGTCCGATCGCTCTGAAAGGTGCGGGCCTGCACTCGTGCCTGGGCCACTGACAAGACCCTATCCGGGAGCCCTAGCACAAAAGAAAGGGAAAACAAATAACCAAATAAAGCAGAAAGGGACTAAGCTAGAATAGAGGAGCTCCAGCCAGGATATGTTCCTCCGCCGCTGTCCAGCGGCAACTGAAGCATTGACCAGCACATGGGTCAATGCTAGCACAGTTTAAATAGGAGCTGAGCTAGTCAGCACCAGGTGCTGACTGACATCACTCCTGCAACTACCACACCCCTCAACTCCAGGAGAAGCAAGGGCACACCCAAAACCTGCTCTGGCTTGCAAGCAAGGTGCAGGCCTTAGAATGGCTGCAACACTTGGGCTTTTTTTTTGTTTTCCTATCTGTTCTAGTCTCAATGTTTGGGCTAAAATTCCTACAATCTCCTTTTGTATTTTTTTATTGTGTGAGGATCCTATAGCTATGAGTAAACCTATGATGTAGGCTTTATGTATTTCCCATACCATGTGATGTTTGTCAGCTTATTGTGAGTTTTCCTTGAAGAAAAGTTTTAAATGTGTTGATAGGGTTTTGTAGGCTTCTTGGTTTTCTAGGAGTGATTTATTAAGTCTGCAACTTCTGTGTGGAAGTGCAGTTAAGTTTAGTGTGACTGTTACTGGTGAATGGCCTGATGCGGTTATGTTCCCTTTGTTTGTGTACCTGACCTGCTAAATTAGGGAGCAGAAAACTAAGATGTAATCTAATCTTTGGCATGTATTGCGTATGGGAGAATAAAAGGAGAAATCCTTAGTTGGTGGATTAAATGTTTTCCAAGCATCTATTACATGTAGTTCTTCTGAGAGTTTATGTTGTCTTTTTCTTGCGCATTGTGAGATCTGGGATTTTCCTAATGATGAATCTAGGATGGGATTTAAAGTTAGGTTGAGGTCTGATCCTATTATTATTCTACCTTCCACGAATAATGCAAATTTATTCAGGGATTCTATCAGCCCTGGAATTTGGTTTTTATGTGGGACATATAGGTTCGCTAATGTAATTGTTTCTGTCGCAAGCCTGCCTTTTAAGAAAAGTATTCAACCTGCTGCATCATTAAATTGTCTATCTATGGTGAATAGGTCTGAGTGATTTATTGCGATGGTTACTCCCCTTGCCACCTTAGAAGGGTGATTGTTGTTAAACCATTTAGAGAAGGGGGGCCTTGAAAATTTGGGGGTCTTACCTCCTTTAAAATGGGTCTCCTGTAAGAAAGCCATTGCGGTTTTCAGCTTCTTTAAGAGCCAGAGTACTTTGTTTCTTTTCTGTGGGGAGTTTAGTCCTTTGGTGTTCAGTGACGTGATAGTGAGGGTGTTTGTCATACGTGTGTAGTATAAAATCCACAGATTTGTGAGTATAAAGGTGTTGTAGTAGTAGATGTTTGAAGATATTTCTCTTTTTCAAGCCCTTCCAATCCAATTCATATCCTGGTTTTCTAGGGGGTTTACTATTTTTCTGCCGTTATACAACAGTGTTATATGTTGGCTAAAGCCAGTACTGCATGAGGTGACCTTTTGGATAAGCTTCGACAACAGAGAGGCTGGCAATATACAGTAAGAGAAGCCCGGCGAACGTCTTGCAAGATCAGAGCCGTACAGCCTTAAATCATAATGTCTTCAGATGTCAGACAGTGGATTGAAAAGGGTTAACTTTCTTTGGGGTGTGTTTGGGAAACAGAAAGGCGGAGAATGGTGGATTTGTATGTATCTTTCTTAGCTGGACTTGGGGGATGCCCAGTCTGTGGTGAGGAAATATTTTAATTAAATTACCCAGGAAGTAGAACTAAACTAGTCAAACTAGTCACATTTTGTTACTATGTTGATACTGCTAGAAATTTGCGTGGTAAGAAATGTTTTTCTCCTCATTGTCTCCACCTTGTTTCAATGTGTTAACGGCAGTATCCTTTTGTGTATGGTAACTAAGATATATACTATATGGGCAAAGGTATTTGGACCCTGCAGAAAATCAGCAGGTATGCCGAACGGTATGTTGGGAAGGGCATGGGTAAAACAAAAAGCTGCTCATCTTGTAATAACTATTCATTCATCCGATCGAGCTCTTGTGGGATCAACTAAAGTGACGGGTACGACACTGCCACCCATGCCCATCTTCACAACAATTTTTTCTCACAGCCTTGCGCGAGGAATGGCAAGCTATTCCTGCCAAGACTTACAGAGATGTGTTGCTGCTGTGATACAAGCAAAAGGAAAGCTGACACGTTACTATATAAAATAATAAAGCACTTTTTCTGAAAAACATGCAGTGTCCAAATACTTTTGTCCATATAGTGTAGATTTCAATCTGAGTTCCTTTTCTCCCCACACCCCCTCCACTGCCCAGCCAACATGGTCAGGCCCACCCATGGGGGCTATAGGGGCTTCCCATTGGCTTGTCTGATGCATCCCGGTAAAAAAAAGGGGGGGGGGGCAGAAGCAGGGGAGGCTTGGTCCAAGCAACCCCTTAGTGGAATTCGTCTCACTTAAGATAACATAATTTTCCTCTACTACAAGTATTCAACCAGAAGAGAAAGGAGAAAAAAAATGGTTGTGTGAACTAACTCTAACCTTCATAGCATAGTTTTTTTTTTATAACTAATTACATAAAATTCTGTTTACAAGCCTCATAGAAATAAAATAACATTCATTTTACTTCCAGACATTATTCTGCCACCACCTGACTCCTTGTGACTTCTGACAATATAGAAGTATAATCCCATGAAGCAGTGAAGTTCATGAGAAGTCAACAAAACAATAGAACTCAACAACCACTAATAGTACAGTGATGGCTCCAGCAATGTTCTCTTCTCATAAATCTATATAATTTCTTCCTAGAAAGTTATGTGGAATCATGCAGAATTTGTATATCAGATAGTAGCTTTGAGAAATGTTTTTTTTTTTTTTTTTTCCCATTAGATTTTTATTGAATTTCACAATCAGGTATACAAATATTCATTAGTAATAAAACAATTTTTTCCAGGAAGTTACAATAGAAAATCAGAAACGATCAAATTTTTCAGTGTGAAATCATGTTTAGTCATTTAAGATACACAATGTTGAGTTTGTTAGGTAAGTCAGGATACAGGGGGGGACTGATAGGTGAGGGGGGGGGAGGGAGAGAAGAACAAAGGGATTATAGGATAGCGGGGATAGGAAAACATAGAAAATAACAGTTTTTTAGACATCTAGCTGAAATTTGTCAAACCATTGTTTCCATACTGCCGCGTATTTTAGGTATGAGTTATTTCTAAGCGCAAGAGCTTTCTCAAAGGTTCCGTGTTCCGTTATGAGTTGGGTTAACTCGTTTATATGAGGGATTTCCGTAGTTCGCCATTTCCTAGTGATTAAGATTTTTGCTCCCATCAATATGTGGCTTATTAACTGTCTTTTTTCAGGTTTGATTTCTCCAAGGTCGAGAAGCAAAAGTGCTGTAGCGGGGAGTTTCGGGACATTAGTAGTCGAGATTTTGTTAATTAGTGCATATACGCTAGACCAGTATACGGTGATTAGAGGGCATGCCCAAAGAATGTGGATTAGGGATCCCTCCTGACCGCAGCCCCTCCAACATTCAGCCCCGGCGACTATCCGCCTTTTCTTTAGTTGGTCCGGAGTGAGATACCACCTTGTGAGAGTTTTTAAGTGGGTTTCTATTAAATTGGCACTTTTTGTTGCTTGTTTGGTTCTTTTAAAAGACTCTAACCAGCTTTCAAGAGAGAACTTTGTTTTTAGGTCTTTTCCCAGTTTAAAAGGTGGCATCTCTTACCCGACCGTAGGTTGCCAGTCATCTGGTCGTAGAGGAGTCTGGTTGAACTCTTGTTTCCCTTTTGTAGTTTTGTTATGTTTGAAATCATTATGTGAGAGATCACTGTACTTTGAGGGTGGATGGACTTCAGTAAGGATCTTAATTGGAAGTATCTATACATTTCTGTTGTTGGTAAGTTGAATTGATGGACCAATAGTGAAAAGGGTTTCAGTGAGTTTTGTTCATAAAGGTCAGCTATTTGTTTTATCCCCACATCTAACCAATTGCTTAGTTTCATTCCCGGAATGAAATGTTCTAGGGTGTCTAATGGTATTGAGTTTTGGTTATGGGTTTTTGTATATTCTATGCTTTGAGTAAGTTTGATCCATGCTGCCGTTGTCGCTGTGATTGTTGGTGAGGTGTTTGGGATCACAATTTTTGACCTCAATTGTGAATGTTGAGTTGCCATAATAGTCGCATAAATTAGCGACTTTAGGGCTTTGGAGTTAATAATTTCTCGTTCCAAGTTTACCCATCCTGTCATTTTCGAGTGGGTTAGCCAGTCTCTTGACTGATTAATTAGAATCGCTGTATAATAAGTCTCTAAGTTGGGAAGATCCACTCCTCCTTGGGTTTTATGTAAAGACAAGATAGAGCGTGCCACTCTTGGTGGTTTACCATTCCACACATAGTCTGACATCTGACTCTGGAATTTTTGTAATATTTTTTGGGGGATCGGAATAGGAAGTGTTCTGAAATAATAAAGGATTTTTGGAAGAATTATCATTTTATATAGTGTAATCTTTCCCAGCCATGTAGAGTGATGTTTTTTAAAGTCGTTTAAATCTTCCTGTATTGCTTTAAGTAGTGGGAAATAGTTAATTGAAGTGGTGGCGGACAGGGGAAAGCATATTTGGATTCCAAGATAGGGAATATTTTGGGATTGCCACTGAAATGGGAATTCAGATTTTATATCTCTTTTTAAGTCATTTGGAATGAGGACTCCCAATATTTGTGTCTTGGACACATTTAATTTATAGTATGAAATTTTTGAGAATAAGGATAAACTAGAATATACATGTCTAAGGGAGGATATAGGGTTAGTTATCATAATTAGCGTATCATCTGCAAATAAGCTGATTTTGTGTTGTCTAGTTTTTGCAGGTATTCCCTGTATGTTAGTGTTCATTCTTATGGATTCAGCTAAGGGTTCCATAGCTAAAATAAATATTAGGGGGGAAAGTGGGCATCCCTGACGGGTCCCGTTAGTGATAGAAAAGGAGTCAGACAGTGTACCGTCGACCAAGATTTTAGCTGAGGGGCTGGAGTAAAGTGCTTTTATTGCGTTAATGATATTTCCCGTGAGTCCAAATTTTTCTAGAACAGCAAAAGTGTATTCCCAATGTAGGCGATCGAAAGCCTTTTCTGCATCTAAGGCAAGGAGTATGGCCGGGGTGTGGGAGGTTTCTAGTATAGAGAGAAGATCGATGACTCTTCTTGTGGCATCGGACGCTTGCCGTCCCTTAATAAAGCCCACTTGATCCGAGTGTACTATGGACAGTAGGACTGTCTGTAGTCTCTGGGCAATAATTTTTGAGTATAGTTTAGTGTCGCAATTGAGCAACGATATAGGGCGGAAGTTAGTTACGGACGAGGGGTCTTTACCAGGTTTGGCTATTGTGACGATTGTAGCTTCAAGCATTTCTCTTGGAAATTTACTTTGTTGAATTGCCGAATTAAACATTTGGGTCAGGTGTGGAGCTAGGATGTCCTTAAAGGATTTATAGTATTCGTTTGGATAGCCATCTGGGCCCGGGGATTTTTGAGGTTTTAGAGTTCTTATATTGTCAATAGTTTCTTGGGTTGTTATGGGTTTGCTTAGGTTTTTTAGTTGCGACTCTGAAATTTTTGGGAGATTTAATGTTTGAAGAAAAGACGCAATTTCTTTTTTGTTCGGCTGGGGGGTGGAGGGGTCTTCTTTCAGATTATACAGTTTTTCGTAGAATTTGCGAAAGCATTCCGCAATCTGTTTAGGATGTGCTATTTTTAGCTTTTTGTTTTCTGGGTCCGATATGTACGGAATTTTTGTTTTTGTTCTAGTTTTTTTGACTAGGTTTGCCATTAGTTTGGAAGGTTTGTTCATTGAGGAGTAGTAGGCTATTTTTGAATTTTTGATAGACTTGTCAAAATCATCTATAAGAAGAGAGCGTAACTTATGTCTTAGTTCAAATAATTGTTTATGTAGTTCCTCTGATTGAACCGTTTGCAGATGAGTTTCGGTAGTTGTTATTTGGGATAGGATGTCATTGAGTTGTTTTTCTTTGTCTCTTTTGTGTTTTGCACTGATTTTAATGAGGATTCCCCTAGTGAACGCTTTGTGGGCGTTCCAGATTGTTGTTGGAGAAACCTCCGGAGTGACATTGAATTGGAAATATTCCGTGAGGGCATCTTTTACTGTTTTTGTATGTTTAGGGATCCCCATTAGGAAGGTGTTATATTTCCATGTGCGTGTCACATTCCCTCCCTCTCCCCATGTGAAAGTGGCTGAGATAGGCGCATGATCTGACCATGTGGACTTTTCAATCGAGGCGCTTGAGATTAAAGGTAGGGACCATCTATCCACCAATATCAGGTCTATTCTCGAAAATGTTCTATGCGGTGGGGAGTAAAAGGTATACTCTCTCGCTGATGCGTTTAGGCAACGGAAGCTGTCATAGAGAGCTTCTTTTTGGATCCATGAGTTTAAGTTTGGGCGGATTCTGCGGGTTTGAGAAGTTGTGTCTATGGAATCGTCTGGGACGAGATTAAAGTCACCACAAATCATCACTTTTCCATTTCCATGCCTCCGCAATTTCTTGATAGTCTTATTCAAAAAACTTATCTGGGCTTTATTTGGTGCGTAAATGTTCAGTAAGGAGAAAGGGAGAGAGTTTAAAGTTCCTGTTACCAAGAGGAATCTCCCCCTAGGGTCCTGTATAATTGAGTTGGTTTGTACATTAATCGTATCTCTAAAAGCAATCAATACTCCTGCCTTTTTGTTTGGGGCGCAGGCCAGGAGAATCTTAGGGAATTTAGTATGGTGAATTTTTGGACATGCGGAAGCATCGAAATGTGTCTCCTGCACACAAAGAATGTCAGCTTTTTGGGTCAACGCTTCTCTCCATAGTGATGAGCGTTTAAATGGTGAGTTCAACCCATTCGCGTTTATGGAGAGAAGTTTAACCGACATTTTTAGAAGTAGAGTATGTCATGAAGCAGCATGGAAAGTATCGATGTCTAAACATAACAAAGGGTAACATTGCAGCGTATAGTGTCAAAAGGTATAATATCATCAAAACAGTTGACGAAATGGGTGGAACTTCAAGTCCAGTTAAATTGTGGACTTGTAAAGTGGGGGGTAAAGTTCACCTGAGTAAGCAGGAGCCAGAGGCAGGCTGTGATGAGGAGGTTTTCGTAGGTCGAGATGTATGTGGGTTTTCAACGGCCGTGTTCGGAGGACATGAAGGTTTTTTCCGGTCTTGGTCTTCTTGTTGGGCCCCTAGGGTTTTCCTCCGGAGGTAGGATGGAGATGCCCCAGGATTTAATTTTTTCTGTGGCTTCTTCTGGATTTGAGAAAAGGTGGGTGGCTCCATCTTTGTGGATTAGGAGTTTCGGAGGGAAGCCCCATTTATAGGGAATTTTAGCTTGGCGAAGGGCGTTGGTAACTACTGAAAATTTTCTTCTTGCTTGTAAAGTCATCTGCGAGAGATCCGTGTAGAGGCGAATTGCATTATATGGGGCCGGTAGCTGATTTAGTTTGCGCGTAGCTTGCATCATGGCCTCTTTAATATGGAAGAAGTGAAATCTAGCAATGATATCTCTAGGCATAGAGTCGGGAACAAATTTTGGTTTTGGTAATCTGTGCGCTCTGTCTATGGTTAGATCCATGGCTGTAACATCTGGGAGGACTGTTTTAATCATTTTCTGGATATAGTTGGTGATTTCAGCTGTCTGGATCGCCTCTGGGATGCCTCTAAATTTGACGTTATTACGTCGGTTTCTATCTTCTATATCTGCAAGCTTTATTTTGAGAGCGTCAACCTCTTCTGACAGAGAGTAGTGATCATCAATTAGATTATTGTGAGACTGAGTAATTTCGCTCATTTTGTTTTCAGTACGGGATACTCTTTCCTCCATTTCCTCCATAGAGGATTTTAGGGTGGAGCTTAATGAGTCAAAGTTCACTTGTAAGGAATCTTTTAGGGCCAGTAACATTTCTTTCATAAATGCCTCTGTGGCTGGTTTATCTGAAGAGGGCATAGAAGTGATAGGGTCTTCCATCTGAGGGCTTTGTGGATCTTCTATCTGCTCTTCCGCTATTTTAGCTCGCTGTTTTAATGGACTAGCGGTCGGGGATATGTGTGTTTTCTTGTTTTGGGCTGTGTTTGCAGGCATTTTGTTGGAATGTGACTTGCTTTTTTGGGGAGCTTTCCCCTTAATGGCCGACATGAAGTTAGTGGCGTGGGGCAGGGGGTTGTTAAGCGGGGCTGAAGTGTCACTCACCGCTATGTCTCCCCTCCGTTCTGCTGCGGTCCTTGTCTGGAGGCTCTCGTCAGCTCTAGGAGGCTGCAAGCTGGAATCCTCTGTTTGGATTGCAGGCTGTGTCCCAGGGTCAGGATTTGCTGTGTATGGGCTGCCACGCAGGGTGAAGAAGTCTTCTAGCCGTCTGTGCAGGTGCTGACAGGATTTACGGCGGCTCATCTGTTCTCCGCTGCTTTCAGAGCTGGGTTGCCGCACATCACCTCGTTTCCCTCCCTTATGAGAGAGAGCTGTCACCGGCTGTCTCCCACCACCGGGGAGATTACCTGCGATGGGGAAGCTGCCACGTGTAGAGAACGATCTCTCCGGATGTCCGTGCAGGGGATGATATTGCTGACAGCGGCTCCTCCACTCACCGCTAATGTCAGCAGTTCAGGGCTTCTCTCTGCCGGGGGGGGGGGGAGCTACCTCTTCCCTCTCCGTTATCAGTGAAAGCCAACGGAGACCGCCGGCTCTTTAACTATTTGCCGGCTGTCCTTCTCCACCGGGGAGATTACTTGCTATGTAGGTGCAGGGGCCGCTACAAGGAAGCTGCCACGTGCAGAGAGCGGGCTCTCCGGGTGTCCGTGCCGTAGGTGGAAACGCCGACAACGGTTTCTCTGTTCACCGCTGCTGTTGGCAGTGCAGGGTGACTTTCTGCCAGGTGAGAAAACGTCCTTTTCTGCTTTAAAGTAGCTTATAAAAGCCTCTGCGCTCGGAGCACCTTAATTATGCAGCCATCTTGGTGCTCGGTCAGGCCACGCCCCCGCTTTGAGAAATGTTTAACACCAACAACTAAAGATGAGCGAGCGTACTCGTTCAAGTATTAGGGTACTCGAGATGAGCACCACGCGGTGTTCGAGTCACTTCCATTTTCTTCCCAGAAAATTTTGCGCTGTTTTGTGGCCAATAGAAACACAGGGAAGCATTACAACTTCCTCCTGTGAAGTTCCAGCCCTATCCCACCCCCCTGCAGTGAGTGGCTGGGGAGATCAGGTGACACCCAGGCATATAAACTGGGGCCGTCCGCGGCTCGCCACAGATGCACGCTGAGAGACATTAGGGAAAGTACCGTCTTGCTGTAGCTGCTATAGGGAGAGTGTTAGGCTGTTATCTTCGTCTTCAAGAACCCCAACGATCCTTCTTAGGGCCACATCTGACCGTGTGCAGTACTGTTGAGTTTGCTTTTAGCAGTTTTGCAATTTTTTTTTTTTTGTATATCGGGCGTGCAGACCATAGCGTCCTCATTCTGCAGTCATTTTACTGAGCATAGGGGCAGTACTGGTGAGGCAGGGACAGTGGTACAGGGAAAGAGGTATACTGGCTATATAGGCAGTGGGCTTTTTCCAAAAAATTGGAAAGAAAAATCTTTGGGCTGCCTGTGACTGTGTTCAGTTTACTGCGTGTCTGCTGGGGGTAGTAGTCGCTCATTAATACCCAGCTAGGTGTTACTGCAGCCTTGCGCATAATTTTTTCTGGCTGCACTGTGCTTTCAATAACCACAGTCATCCTCCAACAGGGAAATCCATATACAGGCTATATAGGAGTGGGCTTTTTCCCAAAAATTGGAAAAAAAATACTATATTTGGGCTGCCTGTGACCGTCTTCAGTTTACTGCGTGTCTGCTGAGGGTAGTAGTCGCTCATGATTACCCAACTAAGCGCTACAGCAGGCTTGCACATAATTGTTTCCTGGCTCTGCTGTGTCCGTTACATGATCGCCGTCATCATGCCAGAGGGAAAGAGTATACATATATACGCTGCATACGTTGTCTGTCTGGTTTTTCAACTCACCATTTAAAAAAATTGAAGCAAAATACTTAAGGCCTACCACTGGCCTTTGGCCACTTGACTGGTTCTGCACTGTGAATTCCAGTAGCTCAGTCATACGCACCTAGGTCTCAAAACAGGCTTGCGCATAATTGCTTCCTGGCTCTGCTGTGCGTTCTGTAAGCGAAGTCAGACTCCAACCACAGGCCAATAAGCAGCACATTTAATTATAGCATTCTGTTTCTGCCCTACTCGTAATACAGCATGCTGAGGGGTAGGGGTGGGCCTAGAGGACGTGGACTGGGGCGAGGACGTGGAGGCCCAAGTCAGGGTGTGGGCAAAGGCCAAGCTCCTGGTCCAGGTGTATCACAGCCGACTGCTGCGGGATTAGGAGAGAGGCAAGTTTCTGGGGTCCCCAGATTCATCTCACAATTAATGGGTCCACGCGGTAGACCTTTATTAGAAACTGAGCAGTGTGAGCAGGTTCTGTCGTGGATGGCAGAAAGTTCATCCAGCAATCTATCGACCACCCAGTCTTCTACGCCGTCCACAGCTGCAACTCTGAATCCTATGGCTGCTGCTTCTCCTTCCTCCCAGTCTCCTCACTCCATGAAAATGACATATTCTGAGGAGCAGGCAGACTCCCAGGAACTGTTCTCGGGCCCCTGCCCAGATTGGGCAGCAATGGTTCCTCTCCCACCGGAGGAGTTTGTCGTGACCAATGCCCAACCTTTGGAAAGTTCCCGGGATCTGGGGGATGAGGCTAGGGACTTCCAGCAACTGTCTCAAGAGCTTTCAGTGGGTGAGGAGGATGATGACGATGAGACACAGTTGTCTATCAGGGAGGTAGTAGTAAAGTAGTAATCTCAGTAAGTCCGAGGGAGGAGCGCCCAGAGGATTCAGAGGAAGAGCAGCAGGACGATGAGGTGACTGACCCCACCTGGTTTGCTAAGCCTACTGAGGACAGGTCTTCAGAGGGGGAAGCAAGGGCAGCAGGAGGGCAGGTTGCAAGAGGCAGTGCGGTGGCCAGGGGTAGAGGCAGGGCCAGACCGAATAATCCACCAGCTGTTTCCCAAAGCGCCCCCTCGTGCCATGCCACCCCGCAGAGGCCGAGGTGCTCAAAGGTGTGGCAGGTTTTCACTGAGAGTGCAGACGACCGACGAACTGTGGTGTGCAAGGTTTGTCGCGCCAAGATCAGCCGGGGAGCCACCACCACCAGCCTCACCACCACCAGCATGCGCAGGCATATGATGGCCAAGCACCCCACAAGGAGGAAAGAAGGCCGTTCACCACCTCCAGTTTGCACCACTGCCTCTCCCCCTGTGCCCCAACCTGCCACTGAGATCCAACCCCCTCTGAGGACACAGGCACTACCGTCTCCTGGCCTGCACCCACACCCTCACCTCCGCTGTCCTTGGCCCAATCCAGCAATGTCTCTCAGCGCAGCGTCCAGCCGTCGCTAGCGCAAGTGTTTGAGCGCAAGCGCAAGTACGCCACCACGCACCCGCACGCTCAAGCGTTAAACGTGCACATAGCCAAATTGATCAGCCTGGAGATGCTGCCGTATAGGCTTGTGCAAACGGAGGCTTTCAAAAACATGATGGCGGCGGCCCCGCGCTACTTGGTTCCCAGTCGCCACGACTTTTCCCGATGTGCCATCCCAGCCTTGCACGACCACGTCTCCCGCAACATTGTACGCGCCCTCACCAACGCGGTTACTGGCAAGGTCCACTTAACAACGGACATGTTGACAAGCAGAGGCGAGCAGGGCCACTATATCTCCCTGAGTCAGACCTGGGACCGCTCATGTCTTACCCACCCCCAGAATTGCGGGCCCCAGCTCGGTGCTGGTATCTGCAGCGGTGTATGCTTCCTCCACTAAACCACCCTCCTCCTCCTACGCAACCTCTGTCTCACAATCAAGGTGTGTCAGCAGCAGCACGTCGCCAGCAGTCGGTGTCGCGCGGCGTGGCAGCACAGCGGTGGGCAAGCGTCAGCCGGCCGTGCTGAAACTACTCAGCTTAGGAGAGTAGAGGCACACGGCCCACGAACTGCTGCAGGGTCTGACAGAGCAGACTGACCTCTGGCTTTCGCCTCCAACCGGGCATGGTCGTGTGTGACAACGGCCGTAACCTGGTGGCGGCTTTGCAGCTCGGCAGCCTCACGCACGTGTCATGCCTGGCCCACGTCTTTAATTTGGTGGTTCAGCGGTTTCTGAAAAGCTACCCACGCTTGTCAGACCTGCTCAGAAAGGTGCGCCGGGTCAGTGCCCATTTCCGCAAGTCCAATACGGACGCTGCCACCCTGCGGACCCTGCAACATCGGTTTGATCTGCCAGTGCACTGATTGCTGTGCGACGTGCCCACACGGTGGAACTCTACGCTCCACATGTTGGCCAGGCTCTATGAGCAGCGTAGAGCTATAGTAGAATACCAACTCCAACATGGGCGGCGTAGTGGGAGTCAGCCTCCTCAATTCTTTACAGAAGAGTGGGCCTGGTTGGCAGACATCTGCCAGGTCCTTGGAAACTTTGAGGAGTCTACCCAGATGGTGAGCGGTGATGCTGCAATCATTAGCGTCACCATTCCTCTGCTATGCCTCTTGAGAAGCTCCCTGCAAAGCATAAAGGCAGACGCTTTGCGCTCAGAAACAGAGGCGGGGGAAGACAGTATGTCGCTGGATAGTCAGAGCACCCTCATGATTATACCTCAGCGCGTTGAGGAGGAGGAGGAGGGGGAGGAGCATGAGGAGGAGGGGGAAGAGACAGCTTGGCCCACTGCTGAGGGTACCCATGCTGCTTGCCTGTCATCCTTTCAGCGTGTATGGCCTGAGGGGGAGGAGGAGGAGGATCCTGAAAGTGATCTTCCTAGTGAGGACAGCCATGTGTTGCGTACAGGTACCCTGGCACACATGGCTGACTTCATGTTAGGATGCCTTTCTCGTGACCCTCGCGTTACACGCATTCTGGCTACTATGGATTACTGGGTGTACACACTGCTCGACCCACGGTATAAGGAGGACCTTTCCACTCTCATACTCGAAGAGGAAAGGGTTCGAGAGTGATGCTATACCACAGGACCCTGGCGGACAAGCTGATGGTAGCATTCCCATCCGACAGCGCTAGTGGCAGAAGGCGCAGTTCCGAGGGCCAGGTAGCAGGGGAGGCGCAGAGATCAGGCAGCATGTACAGCGCAGGCAGGGGAACATTCTCCAAGGCCTTTGCCAGCTTTATGGCTCACCAGCAAGACTGTGTCACCGCTCCCCAGTCAAGGCTGAGTTGGCGGGAGCACTGTAAAACGATGGTGAGGGAGTACGTAGCCGATCGCACGACTGTCCTCCGTGACGCCTCTGCCCCCTACAACTACTGGGTTCGAAGCTGGACACGTGGCATGAACTCGCGCTGTATGCCCTGGAGGTGCTTGCTTGTCCTGCGGCTAGCATCTTGTCAGAGAGGGTGTTTAGTGCGGCTGGGGAAATCATCACGGATAAGCGTACCCGCCTGTCAACCGACAGTGCCGACAGCCTTACACTCATCAAGATGAACAAAGCCTGGATTTCCCCAGACTTCTCTTCTTCACCAGCGGACAGCAGCGATACCTAAGCAATACGTAGGCTGCACCCGCGGATGGAAGCATCGTTCTCTATCACCATCAAAAACGGGGACATTTTTGCTTCATCAATCTGTGTATAATATTCCTCCTCCTCCTGCTCCTCCTCCTGAAACCTCACGTAATCACGCCGAACGGGCAATTTTTCTTAGGCCCACAAGGCTCAGTCATATAATTTTTCTAAACAATTGTTATACGTTTCAATGCTCATTAAAGCGTTGAAACTTGCACCTGAACCAATTTTTATTTTAACTGGGCTGCCTCCAGGCCTAGTTACCAATTAAGCCACATTAACCAAAGCGATTAATGGGTTTCACCTGCCCTCTTGGTTGGGCAATGGCAATTTTTCTGACGTACATTAGTACTGTTGGTACACCAATTTTTTGGGGCCCTCGCCTACAGTGTAATCCAATTAATTTTTTGCCCACCTGCATTACAGCTGACGTTACATCAGCTGTGCTGGGCACTGCAATGGGATATATTTATGTACCGCCGGTGGGTTCCAGGGAGCCACCCATGCTGTCGGTCCACACGGAGTTGTAACTACATGTGTCCACTTCTAAAGAACCCCAGTCTGACTGGGGCATGCAGTGTGGGCCGAAGCCCACCTGAATTAAACATGACATTACCTCAGCTGTAATGGGCAATGCAATGGGATATATTTATGTACCGCCGGTGGCTTCCTGGCACCCACCCATGCTGTCAGTCCACAGGGACTTCACAATAGGGAGTTGTACTTGCCTGTGTCTATGAATTAAAAAGCCCGGTCAGGTTGGGGCATGCAGTGTGGGCCGAAGCCCACCTGCATTTAATCTGACGTTAGCTCTGCTGTCCAGGGCACTGCAGTGGGATACATTTATGTACAGACGGTGGGTTCCAGGGAGCCACCCATGCTGTGGGTGCACACGGAATTCCCATTGCGGAGTTGTACCTGCCCGTGACTATTTGTAAAAAAACGCGGTCTGACTGGCGCATGCAGACACCTTGACAGAATGAATAGTGTGTGGCACATAGGTTCCCCATTGCTATGCCCACGTGTGCAGCTCCTGATGGCGGTGGCACAGGATTATATTTCTCATTGCTTCTGTACAGCATTGTGGGCTATTGCCCCGCCACTTTTAACGAGGGTCGCTGCCTAGCCATGCCAACCCTCTGACTGTGGTTCCTCCTCATGGCAGACGCACGTATAAATAGACATGAGTGTGGCGTGGCATGAGGGCAGCTGAAGGCTGCGCAGGGACAATTTGGTGTGCGCTGTGGACACTGGGTCGTGCAGGGGGATGGGGGGTTGGGCAGCATGTAACCCAGGAGAAGTGGCAGCGGAGTGTCATGCAGGCAGTGATTGTGCTTTGTTGGAGAGTGTGTGGTGCTTAGCTAAGGTATGCATTGCTAATGAGGGCTTTTCAGAAGTAAAAATTGTTGGGGGGGGGGCCCACTCTTGCCGCTATTGTGGCTTAATAGTGGGACCTGGGAACTTGAGATGCAGCCCAACATGTAGCCCCTCGCCTGCCCTATCCGTTGCTGTGTCGTTCCCATCACTTTCTTGAATTGCCCAGATTTTCACAAATGGAAACCTTAGTGAGCATCGGCGATATACAAAAATGCTCGGGTCGCCCATTGACTTCAATGGGGTTCGTTATTCAAAACGAACCCTCGAGCATCGCGAAATTTTCGTCCCGAGTAACGAGCACCCGAGCATTTTGGTGCTCGCTCATCTCTAATTGCAATACATAAATTTTAGTGCTTTTGTATCTCACGTTTAAAAAAATATTACCAGAAAAACATTACTGTATTGTGAGCTTTTTTTTTTTTTTTCTTGTATTTAAAACCAGTCAATATTTGCCAATATTATATTATTGTCTCTGTATTAGTGCTGTGTATTTCAGAAAAATGACGTGATAGATAGAATGTGATTCTTCCACTGAATTCAGCACCTCAAAAATAGGTAAACCAGATACAGAAAAAAGTAACTGTGCATGTTATTATTATGTAAGTAATACTTGACAGCGGAGCTCTACTAGGCTGCTGTAGTTAGCCGGGGCTGTGGCGGTCTTTTTTTTTTTTTTTCCTGTCAGCTATAGAGGAAAGTATAGGCCCAGGAAAAGCCTGAGGTGCTGAAATACCACAATTTTAGGAGGAGATAAAAAGGGAAGAAATGTGGCATCAATGGGCAGAGTGCAGATGGTTTTCCATAACAATTTGGCCCATTGTTTGTTTATGCTGAAGAGTACCCTCTAACCTGATTTCAATTTTTGATACTTCTGAGAAAGTGAATTAGCTACTTGCAGAGTACAGTAACAGATTGTGAATAGATGCTGCTACTTAAGTGTTCTAGCTAGTTCAGAGCTACAGGTATACTGGGTGCTAGAACTACAATATTTTAAACTTGATGTGTGGGGGGGGGGGGGGGGCGGCGTGGCCTAGCAGCCCAGGAGAGAAGACGTTCCCGGAGAGGCTCCGCTCCATAGCCGCCTCAATCCTAGGCATCCCGCGCGCTGGAGGCTCGGGACGGCGGTTTGGGGACCGGCGCTGACTCCCCCGACCCGGCAGGAACATTTAGAGACCTTTTTGGGTCTCTTCCGGAGAAAAATGCCGCGGGGCCTACAAGGCCTGAAGATCCCCGGACTCAAGTGCCGGCTGGCCGCAACCGGAAGTGCCGGCCAGCCGCGACCGCAAGTGGGGAAACGCGAGCTCTCCTGCCCAGCAGACCGCAGCAGGGACCATACTAGAGACACCAGCGGAGGAGGAGAGAGCTGCTAACCCACCCTATACAGCTGCGGACCGGTTGAGTGACGCGGCGGCCACTGCCGGACCCTACGCTCCCCCAACGGACTGCAGCGCTACACCTGGGACACCAGAGGCCCCCTGGAGTGGGCTCCCTGCCATGCGGCTATCACCCCAGGCCGGCAGTTACATCAGGCGGCTCACCCCTTTCCCCCCAGTCAAACACCATCTGGAAGAGGGGGACGGGGTGTAAGGGGGAGGAATCTGAGTCGCAGGGGCAGTGGGGGAGAGCGGAAGAAGCTGAGCATACAGCGAGGAGCACCGCACGCGGAGCCCCCCCCCCCTCCCCCGGGAGAGCACATTATCCCTAAACAGAGGGGTACAGAGGCAACGGATTGCCCCCCTCCCTATACACCATGCCACTTGACAGATAGAGCGGGAGGCGAAGAGTGACATGGACCTGCGGACCCCCTCCATCAGTGGCACTCCGGGACTATAACCCATTGTCTTACATACACCTATCGACTGAGCCCTGAGCTGCTGCCAGGGGGTAGCACGTCGGTGATGCACAGATACCACTACACTATGACTGTACCCCAACAGCTATGCACTAAAGCCTAAACTGCGCATTAATCGCCCCTGTGACATCTCATAAGCTCAAGCCTGCGGACATCCCCTACTACTATCCCCTAGCGCGATGGCGCCCAGCAAGCAAGCTAAGATAACTAGCAAGCTGCAGCAGTACTCTCGGCCCAGCACCTCAGCGGACCCCCGACCCAATACGCTCTCCAGCCCACAGAGTGCACTCTCTGAGGGAGCCGCACCAGTTTCGCCCTCTGCATCTGGCCCAACAATTGCCGACGTACTGAAGGCAATCACAGAATCACGCTCTGCCCTCAGAAAAACATCGACGCACTACAGTCGGACTTTGATCTGCTGCGAGCGTATGTCCAAACGCTGAGAGAGCGCACAACAGAGGTAGAGACGCGAGTCTCTAACTTAGAGGACAGTGTTACACCACTCTCAGATCAGGTGCGCACCCTCAACTCTAACCTTGTGGCGCAGCGGAAGAAACTGGACGATATGGAGAACCGCCTGCACAGATGCAACCTTAGATTTATAGGATTGCCGGAGGGCGCAGAGGGCAGAGACCCTTGCGACTTCCTGGAGATGCTCCTCAAGCAGGAGTATGGCCCCAACTCTTTGTCCCCCTTATTTTGCGTTGAGAGGGCCCAACGCATTCCATCAAGGGCTCCGCCGCCCGGGGGCCCCCAACGCACCTTTACTGCAAAGTTGCTTAACTACAGGGACAGAGACAAAATCCTGGCACTTAACCGTGAGAGAGAACCACTTAGAGTCGATGGACAAACAGTCGGTATCTTTCCGGATTTCTCTCTAGAGGTGCAGTAGAGGCGACAAGAAAACGCTGCACTCTAAACAACTTGTCTACGCCATGTTATACCATGCCAGGTTAAAGGTGATCAAGGATAACCGCTCCCACTTTTTTGAAAACCCAGAGGATGTCCTAAACTTGCTTGAACAAAACTGATCTATGTCATGAGACTTTTAAAAGTGCGTATTTGATGCGGCTGGCCGGCCAACGCTCCCCTTTCTCTTGCACTGTAACTGTGGAGGGCGACCCCCTTCCCCGCCCTTCCCTCTCCCCCCCCCTTTTTTTCCCCTTCCTCCCCCTCCCTCCATCTTAGATAAGAAGGCCGGCAGCTGAAGATAATGAAACTGCAAAGTGATGTGGACTGCGATAAAGTTATTATTTTCTGTCTTAGATTGTGAGGGCCCGGCTGGACTAGAGGCCTATATACCACCCGAGGCCTGTGCTGGGTACCTATAGTCCACACTGGCGCAGCCCACATTCACATGACCCTGTCTCTGTTTCTTCACAGAGGGATTCCATTTTCATGTTTGTAACCGCTGTTGCTGTTTTTCATTTTTCTGTTATAGTTTGTTGTTGACTCTCTCCTGGGGGTAGGCCTTACACCCCCTACAAGCTGTGAGTTATGGGATCGAAACCTGTTCAAAGTTCGGGGGGATGGGTAGGGGGGGAAGGGAGGGATTGGTTTGAGGTTGACAAATGTGAACAGATTTTGGTTTGCTCCGTAATTTTTATTTGTTGTTATTTTTGGTGCGGCTCTTTTTTGGATGCTTTACGAGGAACCTGTGGGAACGATGTCCAGCTCTTTGAAAATGGCTAGTACGTAATTAAAACTGGTCTCCTGGAACGGCAGGGGCCTAAATTCCAAAAATTAAAAGAGCATTGGTTTTTGACTTCCTTAAAACTCACTCCCCTCACATGATACTACTCCAAGAAACACACCTTAGGGGCTCGATGACACAGGCACTTAAGCGAGCAACTATAGGCTCAGTGTACCATGCGACTTACTCAAACTATGCCCGAGGAGTCAGCATTTTGATGGCCAAATCGGCCCAGTTTGCTTTCTGCCAAATACATATAGACCCTGGGGGGCGCTACCTGATCCTACAGGGAACTTTCCATGGGCGCCTCCTCACAATAGTAACTGTTTACCTACCACCACCTGCCAACATTGAAATGCTTCATGAGGTGATGGCACGAGTGGTCCCCCTTGAGGCGGCCCCAATAGTAATTATGGGAGACTTCAACCTGATCTTAGACCCGGTGCGGGACCGTCTCACTCCAGCTGCTTCCACACAGGTTCGGCTGCCTGGGTGGGCCGACTCCTATTTATTGCAGGAAATATGACGAGCACGACATCCAAACAACAGAGCCTACTCATGTCACACCCCGACCTACAATGTATTCTCGCATATAGATCTCTGTTTTGGCTCCCCGGACTGCCTCCCCAAGGTTTGTTACATATCCTACCTGCCCAGAGGCATCTCAGATCACTCCCCACTCCAACTGGTTCTTGACCTTGAAGTTGAGGGCAGTCGTCCTATGTGGAGACTGAGCCCGCTGTGGTTGGAACAGAGAGAAGTACACGAATATGTAGAACAAGAGTCTGAAATGTACTGGGAAGTCAATGAGGGGACAGCCTCGGAGCTAGTGGTCTGGGACGCATTTAGAGCCTTCACCAGGGGATTATTTACCTCGGCCATTGCCGAGCATAGAAGGTCCCTGGGAGCCAGCCGCTTGGACTTGGAACGTCGCCTTGACTTAGCAAAGGCTAGACACATAGCAGATCCCTCCCCGGAGACTACTACAATTCTGGGCGCCCTGTGACGGGAATATAAATTACTACTTATTGAATACACCAAGAAGAAACTTCTGTATTCCCGTCCCTGGATCTTTGATCAGAGAGACAAGAATGGCCACGTACTGGCCTACCTGGCTAGAGAGGATCAGACACTCCTGCCAATTACAGCAGTGCGAGATAGAGCGGGTACTCTATTAAACGATCCTAAACTAATTAATCAAATGTTCGCCCAATTCTACTGGGACTTGTACACCTCCAAACTGAGCTGCACTGATGCGCAGCTTCTTGCGTATCTAGATGACATTCCTTTCCCCTCACTGAGCAGAGACAGAGCGGCCCACCTGGATAGAGACCTGAGTATAGAAGAAATAACGTAGGCCATTAGGTCACTTCCCAATAGGAAGTCACCAGGTGTGGATGGCCTTCCGGGGGAATGGTACAAGAAAAATGTGGAAACCCTGGCCCCAAGACTTCTCACATTATATAATTCTATCCTGCGGAAGGGGGCACTACCGAACACAATGCGTAAAGCCCTAATAATAATGATCCCTAAAACCGGAAAAGTTCCCACAGACTGCGACTCTTACCCCCCCCCCCCCCATTTCCCTCCTCAATAATGATGTAAAAGTAATTGCAAAAATACTGGCGACGCGGATAAACTCGGTACTGAGCGAGATCATACACGCTGACCAGTCCGGCTCCATGCCTGGCAAAAGCACGGACATGAACCTGAGGAGGCTTTTTAACCACCTATCGTACAAGCACACTAACTGCGGGAAGCGCACTCTGGTATTTATAGACCAGGTAAAGGCCTTCGACTCAGTAGAGTGGAAGTACCTATGGGCGGTGATGCGGCGGTTCGGATTCGGGCCAACTTTTATTAAATAGATCGAGATTCTATATGACTCCCCGGTGGCCAACATCAAGACTAATATACATGTTTCTGCCCAGTTTTCCCTGAGTAGGGGCATAAGACAGTGCTGTCCTTTGTCCCCAGCCTTGTTTGCCCTCGCCATAGAGCCTCTTGCGATCCAAGTCTGAACGTCACCAACAGTGAAGGGATTTAAACTGAACAACTATGAAGAGCGCATAGCACTCTATGCAGATGACACCCTTCTTTTCCTTCAAGACCCGGAGGCGTCTCCAGATGCAGCGCTGACTATATTCGGCGCATTTGGCACACACTCTGGCATTAAGGTCAACTGGGACAAGACCCATTTACTGGCAGTGGACCCTGCGGCCGCTGAGCTCCCCTTGCCCTCCTCGCTGAGTTGGAAAACCCAGACCACCTACTTGGGCGTAAAGGTCTCAGCGGAATTACCCGCTTTTTACAACTCCAACCTAGTCCCTCTCCTAGGCTGGGCTGGGGAGGTGGCGACACGCTGGGCTTCTCTCCCACTCACGCTGGTGGGCAGAATAAACCTGTTAAAAATGAAACTGCTGCCTAAATTCCTGTATATACTGCATAACTCCCCTACGTTAGTCCCCAAAAAATTCTTCACTATGCTCCGTGGGATTGTGCTGTGCATACTGTGGCGGGCCACCACACTCAGGATCAAATTGGAGACTCTGTGCCTCCCGTCGAACAGGGGAGGGCTGGCCTTACCACACTTCTATTACTACTATCTGGCTAGCCAACTGGTATACGCGGGGTGGTGGCTATCTTCGTCAGATTACAACCCGGTAGTGAGCCTGGAGCGTAGAATGCTGGACCCTGTCCAGAACCTATGGGGGCTGCTGCTGAACGGCCCCTCATCCTCGGTTGCTCCTCCGCCCACCCCCATGCCGGTGACACTGGAGACTTGGCATCGGGCCACGAGACTGTCCACTGTAGAGGAGACTGCGCAATCCCCATACACTCCCCTCTGGAATAACCCCAAACTGCCACACTTCCAGCGCTTCCCGGAGTCTGCCTTCTGGAGGCGTTGGGGCGTCCATGTCCTCTCTGACATTGTCAGCGAGGGTACGCTCTGCACCTTTCTACAGCTGCGGATAGCCCATGGCATGCCCGAAAACACCTACTTTAGGTATTACTAGTTGCGAGATGTGGCCAGGGCTCAGTTGGAGGTCTATCTATCCCACTATCCATGACACGGCTGGAGAGCCTGGCACAGATGTGTAATCTTGTCAAACCACTGTTGAGTTTCTACGCCCATATAGCGCAACACCTGGCCCCGCTAGGCAAGAGGGCAGTGCAGAGATGGGAGGGGGACATCCCTGACCTGACCTCGGGGAGGATGAGGATATACTGGGCGGATCTGGTCCCCCCTGGTTAGCGCTAGAGACAAACTCATTCAAGTTAAGTTCCTGCACCGCATATATTACAACCCCTCCAAATTGTGCACTATGGGCCTGCTCTCTACTTCAACGTGCTCGCGATGTCTGGATGCGGATGGGACGGTCATGCATGTGTTTTGGGAGTGTACGGTCCTACAGGACTACTGGAGAGATGTGCTGGTCTTCATGGAAACACATCTAGGGGCACTGAGAATCATGCATCCTGGAATGTGCCTCTTTGGGCTTGTAGGAGACCTACCGGAGACCGCAGCAACACGTATACTGTACATGCTGCTACTTTTCTACGCCAAAAAAGTGATTCTACCTAATTAGAAACACCCCAGGAGGCCGACCAGGAGTGCATGGGTCCGGGTGGTCAACGCCGAAATCCCAATGTACAAACTGACGTACATGGCCAGGGGGTGCCCCGAAAAATTTGATAAGATCTGTGGTGGTTGGATGAGTTCCCCTGTGACAGTGTTGGGAGATCCAAGCTAGGTGGTAGTTGGGGAGTGAGGGAGAGGGAAGGATATAAAGAAGGATGTCTGTTCAACTTGTTCTCTAAGTTAAAACCCTATGCTCAGAAATAAAAATGTTTTCTTTGTTTCCACAATTCTCCTTAAGAGTCGCGCCGGGGGGCTCGGGGGGGGGGGGGGGGTCTTTTTGAATTTCCTTACTTTTTTCTTTTTCTTTTTCCTGATTGATTACAGGTAATTCACTCCAAGGTTAAACTGCTGTTTAGTAATAATCGACAAAGTTAAAGTTACAATGGGAGGGGCAGGGGAACAAAAAGCACTAGCCAGGCATTATGTGTCAAGAAGAAATGTGTGTGTATACACAGGTAAAGACTATTTTTACCCTGCCTTCCATGCAATGTACTGTTAGCTGGCACCACAGGTGTCAGGTTCAGCAATCTATGTTTGTATGTTTGTTAACCAGCTTCTGGCTAAATAAAATTCCTTTAAAAAAAAAAAAAACTTGATGTGTATGA
The DNA here is from genome assembly GCF_035609145.1 of Eleutherodactylus coqui. Lineage (NCBI taxonomy): Eukaryota > Metazoa > Chordata > Amphibia > Anura > Eleutherodactylidae > Eleutherodactylus > Eleutherodactylus coqui. Next base: position 113,552,777 of record NC_089842.1, on the reverse strand, counting down.
CCACGAAAAGTGCGGCTGTCCACTAAAAAATGAACACAACTTGCTATTAGTCCCTGTGTTTCTTGATTATTCATGAGGGTGCATTCACACGAGCATGTTACATAACCACACATCTATTAGAACCATTGATTCCCTATGGTGTGTTCAGATGTCCGTGTTTTACAGGTATGCAAATGCACATACTTGCAAAATATTAGGACATACGTGCACCATAGCTCTGTGGTACGTGTCAATATTCCCAGCGGGGAATCCACTTGTCACTGAACACTGTGACAGCACTGTCATAGTGTTCAGTGACAAGGGGACTCCCCGCGGGAGTAAAGAATCCCCTGCCACAGCAGTCACATCTGTGACAGCTGTAGCAGAGGATCGCAAAGCTCTCCCATTGATTACAAAGCAATAAGATGCCGGCACCCCTGCAGTGATTTTCAGGAAAGGGCTTTAAATATAAGCCCTTCCCTGAAAATCATTCCTATCTTGTGTGAAAAATAAAAATAAGTAAATACTTACCACTTCGCTGCTCCTGGGGCTCAGGCACTTGGGTCCCATCACTGAAATGAAGTTCTTTCAGAAGGCAGGTATTTAAAATCCCCGCCTGCTGGAAGAGCTGCGTCTGATTGGCTGAGCACTCAACCAATCACAGACAGTGCTTAGCCATTCACTGAATTCAATGCCTGTGATTTTTTACCCCTGCCTTCTAAAAAAACCTCATTACAGTGACGGCACCCAAGATGCTAGATGTGCCTGAGCCCTGGCAGTGGTGAAGATGTGAGTATTTATATATTTTTATTTTTTACACCAGATAGGAATGATTTCCATGGAAGGGCTTATATTTAAAGCTTTTCCCTGAAAATCACTGCAGGGGTTGCCGGCAGACCATTGCTTTCAACAGGGCCGCCGGGGGCAGCTGCAGCCCCATTGAAAGCAATGCTGCACAGACCTGTATTCACATGTCTTTGTGCACATATGTGGGTGCGCAGTTTTCTGTGTACCTATGTATGCACACACTCGTGTGAATGCACCCTTAGGGTGACTACCCACTAGCGTTTTTTTTTCTGCTGCGAATTTGCTCCTATTTTTTCTTCCAATTGTCAATGGGACTTCCTAATGTTAAAACCGCAACGCGACGCAACTTTGCGTTTTTAACATTAGAAAGTCCCATTGACAATTGGAAGAAAAAATAGGAGCAAATTTGCAGCAGAAAAAAAAACGCTAGTGGGTAGTCACCCTTACCTTGTTTTTTTGCCTTAATGTATATTTGCTGGTGCTTCTCTGATCACAGCCTTGATACTGGGCCATTTCTTTATCTTCTTGGAGCACAGGAGAGTGACAGTGCTGAAGGATAGTCAATGGCCTAGCTTTTCTTGAGATGTGTTGCTTTAACCCCTAACCGACATGGCCTATTTTTGCCTTCAGGACCAAGCTATATGTGGTTTTTACACCGGCTGTAAAAGATAGTTATGCTTAGATTCCTATGGGGGAGCCTGTGAGAGCTTTCGGAGAAGGAAGGTGGGAGGGAGTTTAGCAGCATGGTCAGACAGAGCCAAGTGAAAATGAGGGTCGTGAGAACTGGAATGGAAAAAATACAGGGCATGCATGCCAGGTCGCAGTTTCAGGAGGTCAGCTTGAGGCGGACGATTTTCCCTTCATAGAGTGCCAAATGGGGGGGCAGCAAAAAAGCACCTCCGGCAGAGACATGGGGAGGTTCCACCAGAGGCAGTTGCGGGGCTACTTTGGGCAAGGATGTTGGAGTAGTGGCAAAGTCCCAACCAGTCGTTTTAACCCCATGATGGCTGTGAGACTGGCCGATTTGGGTTCCAGGAGGTTGGCCTGGGTGAGTTGCAGGTCCCCCTGAGTGTCCCTTAGAGTGTCCCCCAGTCTTTTCTTGAGACGGGGTGATGGTAATGAGAGTGGCCGATTTGGGCTCAGGAGGTCAGACTTGGAGAGTTGCAAGGCTCGATGGCATCCGCCAAGTCTTGGGTGGAAAGAACCGGGATGGAAAAAATCCAGAGCTTCCACGCCGGGTCAAATTTCCAGGAAGTCAGCTTGAGGCGGTCAATTTTCCCTTCATACAGTGAGAATGTGCCAAATGGGGGGGCAACAAAAAAGCAACTCCGGCAGAGACATGGGTAGGTCCCCCCTGAGGCAGATGCTGTGCTGCCTTGGGCAAGGATGTTGGAGAAATGGTAAAGTCCCTACCAGTCTTTGGTTTTAACCGAGTGATGTCCAGGAGAGTGACCGATTTGGGTTTCGGGAGATCGGCCTGGGCGAGTTGCAGGTCCCCCTGAGTGTCCCTTAGAGTGTTCCCCAGCCTTTGCTGAAGACCAGGTAATGGCCGTGAGAGTGGCCAATTCGGGCTCCAGGAGGTCGACCTGGGCGAGTTGCAGGTCCCCCTGAGTGTCCCTGAGTGTCCCTGAGTGTCCCCTGGTCTTTGCTGGAGACCAGGTGATGGTCGTAAGAATGGCTGATTTTGGCACCAAGAGTTCAGCCTGGGCGAGTGGCAAGGCCTGCTGTCGTCCCTCAAGATTTTTGTGGATAGAACCGGGATGGGAAGAATCCAGGGTGTCCCTGCCGGGTCAGAGTTCCAGGTCGGCTTGAGGGAGCCGATTTTTCCCTCGTAGAGTGACAATGTGTAAAGTGGATAGGCAGCAATAAAGCACCTCCGGCAGAGACTTGAGTAGGCCCCCCCGGAGGCAGTTGCTGGGCTGCCTTGAGCTAGGATGTAAGAGGGCTGGCTAAGTCCCAACCTGTCTTTGGTTTTAATTGGTTGATGGCCATTCAAGTGGCCGATTTGGGCTCCAAGAGGTTGGCTTGGGTGAGTGCCAAGTTCTACTGAGTGTCCCACAGAAGGTCCCTCAGTCTTTGCTGGAGACTGGGTGATAGCCGCCAGAGTGGCTGATTGGGGCCCCAGAAGGATGACCTGGGGGATCTGCAAGTGCCCCTGAGTGTCTCCCAGTGTTTGGCAAAAAACGGGTAATAGCCGTCATTGTGGCCAATTCGCCCCAGGAGGTTGGCGTGGGCAGTTGGCAAAAGCCCCTGAATGTTCCCCAGAGTATCCCCCAGCGTTTGCTGAAGACTGAGTAATAGCCATCAAAGTGGCCGATTGGGGCCCCAGGAGGACGTCCTAGGGGAGAGGCAAGTGCCCCTGAGTGTCTCCCAGTGTTTGGTCAAAACCAAGTAATAGCTGTCAATGTGGCCGATTGGGTCCCCAGGAAGTCGGTCTGCGCAAGTTGCAGGGCGTCCCCCATGTCTTTGATGGAAAGAACCAGGATAGGAAAAATCCAGGGCGTCCATGCCGGGTCGCGGTTGCAGGAGGTTAGCTTGAGGCTGATGATTTTCCCCTCATAGAGTGACAATGTGCTAAATGGGGGGGGGGGGGGGAGGAGGGTTAGCAAAAAAGCAACTCCGGCAGAGACATGGGTAGGTCCCCCCTGAGGCAGTTGCTGGGCTACCTTGGGCAAGGATGTTGGAGGAATGGTAAAGTCCCTTTCTATCTTTGGTCTTAATTAGGTGATGGCCATGAGAGTGGCCAATTGGGGATCCAGAAGTTTGGCGTCGGCAAGCACCAAGTCCCCCTGAATATCTCCAGTGTTTGGTGTAAACCAGGTGGTAGCCATCAGAGTGGCTGATTTGGGCTCAATGAGGTCAGGCTAGAAAAGAGCGCCAAGTCTCCCTGAGTGTCCCCGAGTGTTTGGTGTAAACAGGGTAGTAGCTGTCAGTAGCCGATTGGGGCTCCAGGAGGTTGGCCTGGATGAGCGCCAGGTCCCCCTGAGTTTCTCCCAGAGTTTGGTGGAAACCTGGTGATAGCTGTCAGAGTGACCGATTTGAGTTCCAGGAGGTCAAGTGAAATTGAGGGTTGTGAGAACCGGTATGTGGAAAATCCAGGGCGTCTGTGCCGGGTTGGAGTTCCAGGAGGTCGGCATCAGGCGGGCGGTTTTCCCTTAGAGAGAGCTTATGTGCCAAAATGAGGGTCAGCATAAAAGTACCTCTGACAGATGTATACAGGGGTGCTGGCTGGGTGAAAGAGAGTGAGTGACCAGCAACTGGGTGCTGGCTGCCCGAGTAACTGTATCAGAGCTCTAGGAGGTGGGACTAGACCTGTGAAGAGTCCCGGAGGCAGTTGGAGGGCTGCCTTAAGCAAGGATTTGGAGGCATGGTCAAGTACCCCCCAATCTTGGGTGGGAACAGGGTGATAGCTGTCTGGGTGGCCATCTGGAGCTCCAGAAGGTTGGCCTGGGCGGGCAGCAAGTTGGTAGTTAGTGTCTCCCAATATTTGCTCTTTACCAGGTGATGGCCGGCGGGAGTTCCAGGAGTATGGGAACAGGTCGCGGTTGCTCCCACTTGCATCCCCTGAGGCAGACAGAAAAAATTTTCAAAGTGGAAACACTCCAGGCGTGAGGATAGACCCAGCTGGAGAGTTGCGGTTTCTCCCACTGGTGTCCCCTGATGCGGCCAGAGAAAAATCTGAATTTTTTTCCAAGTTCAAACGCTCTAGGTGCGAGCTATGAGGACGAACTCGGCTGGCTATGCCAGGTGGCAGTTCTAGGAGGTCGCACAGAGGATCAGCTTTTGAGAGGGGATGGTGCGGCTGATAAGGGGGAGAGAGGCTGAGACTGGGCCCAAGCAGTCCCAGTGGCTAAGTGGGAGTTCCAGGAGGTTGGCTGGGTGAGTGGCAAGTCCTGCTGGCGTCCCCCATAGTCTTTGGGGAAACCTGTTGATAGCTGTCAGAGTGTCCAACTCAAAGTTCCAAGAGGTCTGCCAAGTCCCTTTGAGTGTCTTCCAGTGTCTGGTGGAAACCGAGTAACTGCCACCAGAGTGGCCAATTTCAGATCCAGGAGGTCGGACTGGGCGAGTGGCAAGGCTCGCTGTCGTCCCCAAGTGTTTGGTAGAAAGAACCGGGATGGGAGAAATCCAGGGTGTCTATGCCAGGTTGGAGTTTCAAGAGGTCGGCTTGAGGCAGCTGATTTTCCCCTCATAGAGTGACAATGTGTAAAATGGGGGTGGGCAGCAAAAAGCACCTCCGGCTTTGGGTAGGTCCCCCCAGAGGCAGTTGCTGAGCTGCCTTGAGCAAGGATGTTACAGGGTGAGCTAAGTCCCAACCAGTCTTCGGTTTTAACTGGTTGAAGGCCATGAGGATGGCCGTTTCGGGCTTTAGGAGGTCGGCCTGGGAAAGTCCCTCTTAGTGTCTTCCAGATTGTAACCCAGTCTTTGCTAAAGATCGAGTAATAGCCGTCAGAGTGGCCCCTTGGGGCCCCAGGAGGACGACCTGGGAGAGAGGCAAGTGCCCATGAGTGTTCCTCAGTGTTTGGTCAAAACCGGGTAATATCTGTCAATGTGGCCGATTTGGGGCCCCAGGAGGTTGGGCTAGGGGGAGCTGCAAGTGCTCCTGAGTGCCCCTGAGTGTCCCCCAGTGTTTGGTCAAAACTGGGTAATAGCTGTCAATGTGGCCGATTGGGGCCCCAGGAGGTCGGGCTGGGCGAGCGGCAAGCGCCCCTGAGGCCCCTTTAGTGTTTCCCAGTGTTTGGTAATAAAATGGGTTATAGCCATCAATGTGGCTGATTGGGGCCCCAGGATGTCAGCCTGGGGGAGGGGCAAGTGCCCCTGAGTGTTCCCCAGGCTGTGGTCAAAACCAGGTAATAGCCATCAATGTGGCCGATTGGGGCCCCAGGAAGTCAGCCTGGACAAGCAGAAAGGCCCCTTTTGAATGTCTCCCTTTGTTTGCTCTTAACCGAGTGACAGTTGCAATGGTGAGTGTTCTAGGAGGTTGGGGAGAGCTCGCAGTTGCTCCCGCTGGCGTCCCCTAATACGGACAAAGGAAAATCTGAAAAGTCCAAATGCTCTAGTAGCGAGCTATGAGATCGAACCCAGCAGGCCATGCTGGGTGTCGATTCCAGGAGGTCAGGTAGAAGATCAGCTTTTGCCATTGGATCTAGGAGGAGCTCATTATTCCGGGCTTATTGTGTGGCAGTACGGTCATAGGAGTGGGGTTGGTGGGACGGGCGGGGAGAGAGGCCGGGATCGGGCCTCGCCAGCCCCAGGGTCCGGGTGGGAGTTTCAGGAGGTTGGGCTGAGCCGGGGTGTAGTGGTGGTGCCAGAGAAGCGGTAAGGGGAAAATCCTGGATGGTCCAGGCTGAGCGACTGTTCTAGGAATTGGCTGGCTTCCTCTGATAGAACCAACAGGGATAAAATAAGGTTTCTCAAAACATATCGACGAACACCTTGTCAGTACTAATGGGAGAGAGCTGTGGTCTTTGAGAATTTTTCTCAAAGTGCTGAGGAGTGGGAACGAGGCTATCTGTCGACGCACCGCAGCCGCCCCTCTGCAGCCTCACTTGGGGAAGAACCACTGAGTCCCCAAGTCCCCATTCTGCCTGTCCGTCCCGAGAGGCCGACAGGTGGCCACCCAGCCCAGGCACCCTCTTCGAGCAGCTGGGCACTCTACTGCCTATGCTGGTTCTGGGGGCGGACAAAGCCCACCTAAAACCCTATGGTAGGCTAAACCTTTGTGCACCAGGGCCTGGCTAAAAAGCCACGCCCGAGGCGTTCCCAGCCGCAAGACGAAATGAATTAGGTTCCAGAGAACCGGTATGGGGAAAATTTGGGGTGGTCCAGGCTGAGGGATAGTTCGAAGAAGGCGGACAGAGTGGGATGGTTTCCTCTGATAGAACCGACAAGTGTAAAATAAGAGATCGCAAAACATCACGATAAACACCTAGTCGGGACTAATGGGAAAGAGCTGTGGTCTTTTACAATTTTTCTGAAAAGGAGTGGGGATGAGGCTCTCTGTCAATGCACCGCAGCCCCCCTCTCCTGCCTTCCTTGGGGCAGAGCCACTGAGTCCCACCTTTGCTTTTCAGGCCGAGGGGCCAACAGGCGGCCCACCCAAGCACCCCCTCCGAGCAGAAGGGCGCGATGTAGACCCTAAGGTCCACACTTTGCTCATCCAACCGAGGGGCCGATAGGCTGCCCGTCTGGGCACCCCCTCCAAGCAGCCTGGCGCATGATGAAGTTCCCAAGGTCCCCATTTTGCTTGTCCGGCTGAGGGCCAACAGGCAGCCCGCACAGGCTTCCCCTCAGAGAAGCTGGGCGCGATGTACTACCTGAGGTCCCCTCTTTGCTCGTCTGGCCGAGGGACCAACAGGCGGCCCACTCAGATACCCCCTCCAAGCAGCCAGGCGTGCGATGTAGTCCCTGAGGTCCCCACTTTGCTCGTCCAGCTGAAGGGCCAACAGGCGGCCTGCCCAGTCTCCCCCTCTGCGCAGCCGGGTGTGATGTAGTCCTCGAGTTCCTCACTTTGCTCGTCCGACCGAGGGGCTGACAGGCTGCCTGCCCAGGCACCCCCTTCAAACAGCCTGTCACAGGATGTAGTTCACAAGGTCCCCACTTTGCTTGTCTGGTTGAGGGGCCAACAGGCAGCCTGCTCAGGCTGCCCCTCTGAGCAGCCAGGTGCGATGTATTACCAAAGGTCCCCACTTTGCTCGTCTAGCCGAGTGACCGACAGGCGGCCCGCCCAGGCACCCTCTTCGAGCAGCCAGGTGTGCCATGTAGTCCCCAAGTTCCCCACCTCGCTTGTCCGGCTGGTGGTCGGCACCCCTGCCCGTGCACCCCCTCCGAGCAGCCAGGCAATGTGGAGGCACATTGAGGCAGTTAACATGATTGAGGCAGTTAACAGGAGATCAGACGTGGAGAGGTACCCTCATCATTCACAGGTCGGGGACAGGCCTTAATGGCTTAGCTCCCCACGTGTCTCTGGTGAGCCAGTCCCCGCCCACATATGACTCCTAACGGGGGGGGGGGGGGAGGCAAATGGGTACCCCTGCCCTCCTCCAGGCTCCAGCAATCTGGCGTCGGGGAGCCGTCTAAAGTCCCGCCTGGCCCTTCCATGGGAGAGGGTGGGCAACGCTCTACCTTTCCTCTCTCACGTGGGGTTGGCTTTGACCAGATGGTCTGAGGCAGAAGCAGGCACGCGATGGTGTGTCTGAGCACCTCTCGGAGCTACCTCCGGGGAGACCACTCCTCAGGATGCACGGCTCATAGGCACAGCCATTTCCCAGGCACCATGCGATGGTGACTGGGTGCCAAGAAAGACTCTCCCGCCTTATGAAGCACTCTGGAGGATGCGTGGGGAAGGAGTGCAGCTGTTTCGCAAGCACCACGCAACTCAAATGCAAAAGAGCTGTAAAACCTTCTCTTATGTTCAACTGCCCCGCCTCTACTCAGGCATGACCAAGGCGGGATCCTGAGTGGGTGAACGGAGAAGGATAACCGTCGACAATGAATGGCAGGGCCTGGCGGTGCGGGCTATGCGGCAATGTGAGTTAAACCCGGGAGTACGTCTTCCCCGGCGGTGCGCAGGGAGGGTAACAAGACTGGTCCTTTTATGCCTCCTGACAAATGTGCTGCCCAACCCTTGTCATCACGCTTGACAGGGTGGGTGGCAGGTGTCCGCAGTGATTGGGGATTCTGGATGCAGTGGTGGTAAGCTCTCCTTGGACCCACTGGAGTGTCCTGGGGCAACTGCACCCATGTTCTGAAGTGCTAAGAATGTGGAAAGGTGTCCGCCTGCCCACTCAACTGAGTCTGGATCGGTGGTGCCTGCACTCTGAGAGTCCAGTGGGGAGCAGGGTGGCTAGCAGACCCGGGTCTAGAGGAGGCCACCATCCATAATGGGTCCTCCTGGCTCCTGGCGACCGACGCCCCAACCTGCCATGGGTTACAGTCCGGAGCGAGCGACTGGGGGTCCTAGTCCGGCGACCGTAGTGCTCCGAGAGCCTGTGGTGTTCGACGAAACTGCTCTTACCCCTGTGTGAGCGCCAGAAAGAGGTTTGAAGGAAACTCTCAATGCCTCCAGGATGTTGCGCGGTATTGCCATAATGGGCCCCCATGTCTGACGATGCTTCATCCCCACTGTTAACCATTCTTCCACGGCTCCTGATGACCAACACCACCGCTTCACTCCCCTGAGAGTGGGGAGTGCGCTTTTCATGCAGGAGTCTTGGTTCCGTGGATAAGCCAACCTTGACCACAGTGGTGGCCTAGCACCCCATGCTGCAAAGCACCCATTTGTCCCGAGGCTGAGGGTAGCTTGGCAATACCAAGTGAGTCCTAGAGGCTCCTGAAAACCAATTCCCCTGAGCCCACCACCCATGTGAGGTGGTGTGGCGTGGTCGGCAACTGAGAGTCCTGGTAAGGCAGGTGTTCCCTCTCTAAAACCATTGGTGGCCTGTGTCTCTGAACGAACTCTGCTCGGTTTGGGCATGGTAGACACAATGGGATGTTGTGCTTGGTGTGAAAGCTGAAGGAGCCTGGCGGTGAAGTCCAACATGCGTTAGCCACGTCGGTCACAGGGGCTGTCAGTAGTTGGAGCAACGGCATAGTTCCATATGCAGCTCATTCCTTCCCCCATTATGGCGGTAGTGAAGCATAATGCGGCACGACACCGCTGGCTCCCCAAGGCGGCAGCTCCTCAAACACCTTCCCGATTGAGCAGAGCAATGGCCGACTGCTGCAAGAAGGCCCTTTAGGATGCTCTTCCGGATCTCCACGAGTGCCTGCTGGCGGAGACACCAGCTTCCGGCCCCAAGGAGGCTCAACACCAGTGCTGGTTCTAGAGGCTCCTGACAATCTAAGCCCCAAGCCCGCTATCCATGCAAGGGGGTCGCTGGCGAGGGCTAGCGACCAGGAATCCCGTATCAGCAGTGCTAACCTCTCCGAAAGCCCGGTGGGAAGTTTCATGCGATTCTGGCATCCGATGGGGCTAGCACAGTGTGTGGATCCTCTGGCATAGCTCCCTCTGTCTCACCCTCTTTAGTACCCTGGTGGCAGCCCCCAGGAAATGGTCTTCCTCGGCTGCCACAGTCACATTCCTGTGTTGTCCTTTTTGTCGGTGGAGCCCTCCCTGGGCCTACTGTAGCTACAACACCCGTGTGCCTCGTGGCCCGGTGAGAGAGATGATTGTTGGCACTGCCTCTCTGCCTCCCTGTTGATCCTGCCAGTAGCATATGCTTGTCTAAAAGATTTTAAGCCATACTTGTGTAGGTACACACGGGCAGTACAGTGAAACTGCAAATGGCTCATTAAATCAGTTATGGTTCCTTTGATCGCTCCAAACCAGTTACACAGACAACTGTGGTAATTCTAGAGCATATGTATGGGTCTATGCATAGGTACGGGTAGCATGCTGATATCGGTCTGTGATAAGAATCGGGGTTTGCAATTATTTTCCATGAACGAGGAATTCCCAGTAGGTGTGAGTCATAAGCTTGCTTTGATTAAGTCACTGCCCTTTGTAAACACCACCTGTCGATATTACCAAATGAATGATTTAGTGAGGTCCTCCGATTCTCCCCGCTGGGGTTGGTAATGGCCAATGGCCCTGGTGGAGTGTCGAGAAGATGATCAAACTTGACTATCTAGAGGAAGTAAAAGTCGTAACATTGTTCCCGTAGGTGAACCAGCGGAAGGATTATTTCCGAGAAGGCAAGGCCAAAGTGCCCAGGGAACTCCAAGCACCAGAGGAGCCTGCGCCGACCATGGGAGGCAGCAGCATTGGAGGTAGGCTTCAGGATATGTCACAAGGGTCTTGTAGGTATAGCGAAGAGGAGGCATGCGTAGGGTCTGGTTGCGCACATGGACTCTCTCCATGTTGTTTTGCTCTCCCTACTGTCTCCCTTTTGTTTCCCTAAAGAACCCTGAGAAAGCCGTGTGTAAGGTTTTAAAGAAAGATGAGGGGAGGTGCATTGGAAGCATACACAGTTTGTATAGAACGATAGGAAGGACATATGATTGTAAGACATTTTTCCTGCCGAACTAGGATAGGGATGGTAAATCGTAGGAACAAAGGAGGGCTTTAATTTGAGAAATTAAAGGCAGGAAGTTATGGCTGTAAGTATTCTCTACTTTTTTAATTAATTTGATGCCCAAGTAGTCTACCGATGCTTCCGACCAAGAGAAGTGTGAACTGGATCTCAACAGACTGCAGCGCCTTTCAGGGATCGAGATGTTAAGGATCGTAGATTTCGAGAAGTTTATTTTAAAGTTTGAAAAAACACCGAAGTCGTTCAGAAGGGAGGCCAGTCTAGAGATACTTCTCTCAGGTTTGGATACGACGAACATTATTTCGTCTGCAAAAGCTGCTGTAGAAAGCGTATGCTTGCCGATTCTTAGTCCCTCTATGACTGGATCCTGTCTCACCCACTGGAGAAGAGGCTCCATAGCGAGGATAAAAAGGGTGCTGGACAGAGGGCAGCCTTGGCGGGTGCCGTTGCGAATGTCAAATGGGGGGGGATAGTATATCATTGATTTTTAATCTAGCGTGTGGTTTAGTGTAAAGAGAGAATATCACTGAGATGAAGGGGGCGGGAAAGTTGAATCTAAGGAGGACTCTTCCCATATAGATCCAGTCCACCCTACTGAATGCCTTCTCGGCATCAGTGCTTACAAAGGTCGTTGGGATGTTGCAGGTTTGGGCATATTTTGCCGCTTGAAGTAAACATATACAATTGTCCTTGCCTTCCCTGCCTTTAGCAAAGCCCGCCTGTTCGTGATTTATAAGAGTGGGGATGAAGCCTTCCAACCTTCTAGCAAGAAGTTTGGCCCAGATCTTCACGTCTAGGTTGATCAGCAAGATGGGCCTGTAACTACCACAAGATTTTGGATCTTTATTGTCTTTTTGGATTAATGTAATGTGTGCTTCCTGCGCTTGTTTTGGGAGATTCTCTCTCTTGAGAAGTGCATTAAACACCTACGTCAGGTGAGGGACAAGTTGTGTTCTGAAGGTTCTATAGTAGGCTAATGAGAGACCATCTGGCCCAGGGCTTTTTCCCTGGGGACAGGAGTCTAGTACCTCTTCTATTTCTTTGGATGTGATCGGGTCGAATTTAATAGAAGTATCTTTGCTGTCCACAGAAGGGGAAAATAAAAAATTAAAAACAATCACAGAAACTGGCCATTACTTACTGACTGAGGAGTGCATATAGATGCATCCTCCTCTCACCATGCAGGTAGCTGACTACCAAATGGAGGAGCAAATAACACCTGTGCAGGACGCCGATAAGACAACCACTCACACTACCTCTTGATAATGAGGGGGGTGGATGCTTGGCATACACTCTCACACATAGTGGATACAGGGTGCCATTCTGATATATGTTGTTCACCATGCAGACCAGCAACCTATTAATGATGCCATGATAATTCGGCATGTTGCCCTGCATTTCCTTCAGTGAACCACATTGGTACTGCCACCCTGGGCTCCCCTTGGAGTCTTAAAGGGGTTGTCCCGTGAAAGCAAGTGGGGTTAAGCACTTCTGTATGGCCATATTAATGCACTTTGTAATATACATCATGCATTAAATATTGGCCATACAGAAGTTATACACTCGCCCCCTCCGGTGTTGGAGCCCCCGTCTCCATGGCTCCGACCGAAGCCTTCTTCTCCCTGGATTAGACGCGCTTGCGCAGTCTGCCCTCTTCTGTCAGGCTCCGGCGTGCTCGCGCCGCAGAGGTCTTCTGCGCATGCGCAAAAGACCTGTGCGGCGCGAGCACGCCGGAGCTGCCCCTTCAGCAGTCTGCCCTCTTCTGTCAGGCTCCGGCGTGCTCGCGCCGCAGAGGTCTTCTGCGCATGCGCAAAAGACCTGTGCGGCGCGAGCACGCCGGAGCTGCCCCTTCAGCAGTCTGCCCTCTTCTGTCAGGCTCCGGCGTGCTCGCGACGCAGAGGTCTTCTGCGCATGCGCAAAAGACCTGTGCGGCGCGAGCACGTCAGAGCTGCCCCTTCAGCGCAAGCGCGTCTAATGCAGGGAGAAGAAGGCTTCGGTCGGAGCCATGGAGACGGGGATGCCAACACCGGAGGGGGTAAGTGTATAACTTCTGTATGGCCAGTATTTAATGCACGATGTATATTACAAAGTGCATTACTATGGCCATACAGAAGTGCTTAACCCCACTTGCTTTCGCGGGGCAACCCCTTTAATGCCGTAGTGCATGTGAATGATAGATAATAAATGCAAGGCATTGGTTGAATGTTGGCCAAGATACATGAGCCCACTAACCACTTCATGGTTCCTTGCATTGTAGTGGGTCCCTACACTAATATAAATGCATCACAGAAGGGGAAAATTAAAAATTAAAAACAATCACAGAAAATGGCCGTTACTTACTGACTGAGGAGTGCATATAGATGCATCCTGCTCTCACCATATAGGTAACTGACTACCAAATGGAGGAGCAAATAACACCTGTGCAGGACGCCGATAAGACAACCACTCACACAGGGGGAGCCCAGGGTGGCAGTACCAATGTGGTTCACTGAAGGAAATGCAGGGCAACCCGCTGAATTATCATGGCGTCATTAATAGGTTGCTGGTCTGCATGGTGAACTACATATCAGAATGGTCTGGCACCCTGTATCCACTATGTGTGGGAGTGTACGCCAAGCATCCACCCCCCTCATTATCAAGAGGTAGTGTGAGTGGTTGTCTTATTGGCGTCCTGCACAGGTGTTATTTGCTCCTCTATTTGGTAGTCAGCTACCTGCATGGTGAGAGGAGGATCCATCTATATGCACTCCTCAGTCAGTAAGTAACGGCCATTTTCTGTGATTGTGTATCTTTGCTGTCCAGTTTAGTAAAATTTAGGGAACTTAGAAAAGAATCAATCTGGCCTTTGATTTTCTGCCTAACCGGGGAGGTCTCACAATCCGCGAGGTTGTATAATTTTGAGTAGAAATATTGGAATTCTTTTGCTATCTCAGGGGTTGAGGAAGCTACCGTACCAAAAGGTGTTTTTATTGTCTGAATAAAGTTCCTAGTTTGGACCTTCTTAAGTAGTGATGACGTGAATTTACTGCCCCTATTGCCGTGCGCGTATATGACTTGCTTGAGAAAGAGTTGTTTTCTGTTGAATTTATCGTTAAGGCAGCGTCAGAGTTCCTGCCTCAAGGATGTTAGTTCATCAAGATTGGTTTTTGTGTGTGATAGTTCGGCTACCTGCTCTAGCTTTGCTATTTGTAGGAGATAATTGTCTATCTCTTTTTCTTTCTGTTTTTTTTTACTCTAGAGCTATTAGTAGCCCCCTCACAAATGCCTTGTGGGTTTCCCATACCATCGGTAACTTGAGATTGTCTTTTAAGTTTATTTTAAAATATTATTCTATCAAGTTCCTTATGTGGGATTTTTCTTCTAGGGAGTCAAGCAGGGATTCATTCAATCGCCATCTCCACTCGTGTGGGGACTCACTGCTCAAGTGTATGTTAGCATGCACGGGGGCGTGGTCTGATAGGGCTATGGAATCAATTTTGGCTTCTCTGAGGTTCAGTAGAAGGCCAGAGGAGAGAAAAAGACATAATCCAGTGATTGGAAGGAAGAGTGTACATGTGAGAAAAAGGTGAAATCCTTGGTGGAGGGATGTAGTGATCACCAGGCGTCCACCACTCCCAGTTCTTGTAGAGACTTGTTAAGTTTATTTAATTTAACCTGGGAGACCTGGGATTGAGCCGACAAAGAGTCCAAAAAGGTGTTTATGGTAATGTTCAGGTCCCCTCCAAGTATGATATGTCCCTCCTTGAACTGTTTAAGAACTTTTAGTTGTTTAGTTAACAAAGTGATTTGGTCTGAATTGGGGGCATATAGGTTCGCAATCGTTATTTTGGTGTTGCTCATCCGGCCTTAAGAAAGAGTACCCTTCCCTTCCCGTCTGTGTGTTGGGCTGCGAGCGTAAAAGGTATAGATTTGTGGAGCAATATGGAGACCCCTTTTGATGCAGAGCTTGGATGGGAGTTATGGAAGCATTGATGAAACATTCCCCCTGGGATAGGTAGATGCCTGTCTTTTTTGAAATGTGTCTCTTGTAGAAATAACATTTTGGACTTATATTTTTTTAGGATTTGGGCTACATTATGTCTCGGATGTTGAACGACGTGAATTGGATGTCAACACGGGCCCCAGGAGAAGAGGCCATCGCCTAGAAGGAGTAGACAAATTAGCACAGTTAGACAAGATAGGCGAGAGGTGTTGGTTACTTGTGAGTAATGGTCTGTTTTAAATTCAGCTGTATAGGTTGCGGAGGACTCAAGTGGAAGGAACAGATGGGGGAGGAAAGGGGTGGGAGGAAGGGAGCGGGCGAAAAGACAGTAGGGGTAAAAAAAAACCTCTAGGAGAGTAGTAAGCTCAGAAAGTAAGGTATAGAGAAAAAGCTAATACTTAAGGAAATAATGCGGTTGCAGAGTGTATGTCCCTGTTTTCAGTTGGCATACCAGTCTCAACCACCTTGAAGGGTGTGAAGTTACGGGTTTACCGGTTAATTTAAGGCAAACTGTGCCTAGTCGGTCAGGCACCACCGCTAAAGAACTCCTGCGGGGTGTGGATAAGTGCAAACTTAACAAACTTAACAAATAAGAAGAGACATGAGAAATGTTTTGCATTAGTTAGGATCACGGCTCCAAGATAACGGGAGTAAACAGCAAGTCCAAAATAAGGACGTCATAGCCAAGGTGAGACAGTTCTTTTATCAAGTATCGTAATGTGCCGTCTCTTCTTTGTTTTTTTTCTTCCTTCCTCTGGGTGACTTCGAGTGCCCGCCAGGTGCCAGCTTTCTGTAGGGTTCAGATTCGGAAACTTAGGAAGTTCTGGCAATGGGAGCCAACAGGGAAAGTTTCCTGGCTCCATCTCGAGTTGATGCCAGCACTTATGTAAGTCCTCTAGTGAACGAATGTTGATTCTTTTGCCTCTGATAGAAAGCCCCAGGCCGAATGGAAAAATCCAGATGTACTTAATGTCTTTGGCTCTCAGAGCCTCTACCAGTGGCTTCAGCATCCGACGTTTAGCCAGTATTGACGGAGCCAGGTCTTGATAGAATTGTATGGTCGTTCCGTCATATTGAAGGTCTTTTTTATTTCTGGCAACTTCTAGAATTGTGAGGGCATCTGGGAATGTCAAGAGCTTGCAGATCACGTCTCATGGTGCATCTGAGGGAGCTGGGGGTGGTCTCAAAGCCCTATGGATGCGTTTGATGGAAATACGGGCTGCTCTGTCGGGGCCCAGTAAGAGTGTAAATAGTTCAGTGGCTACTTTAGGGAGGACCTCTGTGCCCACAACTCGGGGAGGCCTTTAATTCTTCTTGCATAATCAGAATACGGTTTAGTTGAGAGTGGTGTTCTTTAATTATTTGTGCCATTTCGATTGAGTGTGATATAATATTGGCTAAGGAAGACTCCAGCTCTACTACTCTCTTCCCCAAGTGCCTGAGCTCCTCCTTGATTTCAGATAGATCCGATATAATGGGATGTAAAGCTCTAGTAATCAAGTCTCTCATGAAGCTTTTGGAAATTTGTTCATTATCTTCAACTTCTGAGGAGGCATCCTCATCTCTCTCGGTGTTATGATTGGTTGATGCAGTCAGATTAAGAGTCTTTTTGCTAGATGGATGGGGTGATCTGGAGTTGAAATCTTTTAGGAATCATTGCATGTCAGTTTGCCCTTTGGTTGGACAGGGGGTGCATAGGATGTCAGCACTTATGTCTCGGTTAGTTTTCCCCATAATGTGTAGCTGTTTGCTTCTCCTTCAAAGTCCCGCGGTGGTGCCTTTCTCGACACGGCCACTTTAACTGGGGGGCCATTAGAGACCGAAGACTGCTGGTGTTACCGGAAAGTCTCCACCTGAGGTGGGAAAAAATTGTCAAAAATTTGTAAAAATTATGCACAGGAATGCTTAGAGCTCCACTATGGGAGCTCCAGAGAAACAATTCAGGCTAAGCCTGTACTGTAGAAGTTCTCTATAGTCCTGCTGTTGAGTAGGCTCTTCTCTTTGTGTGGAGAGGCTCAGAAATGGGGGAGCAGTGCTAAATATTATGCACAGGAATGTTTAGAGCTCCACTATGGGAGCTCCAGAAAAAATTCAGGCTAAGCCTGCTCTGCAAAAGTTTTCTGTAGTCCTGCTGTTAGGAAAGATCTTCTCTTTGTGTGAAGGGTTCAGAGGTGGGAGGGGAGGTGTTGTTTTTATGCTACTGCAGGAGAAGGGTCGGTGTTCAGCGGGGGGGGGGGGCTGGTGGGGGCACTGTTGATATTGGAAGCAGTGTGTGCCTTTGATTATGTCTGTTTATTTAGCCACAGTTCTTATTCTGCCCAGAGCCTGGGTTCTCTGCTCTGGGGTACTGTTGACTGTGCTTCTTCCTCCTTTTCCGCTCCTCTGCACTTGGCGGGGGAGGGGGGGAAACCGAGCAGAACGCCGCACAGTAGTCCTGTTCCCTTTGCCTGGTGCTCAATTCCCCTCCCCCTGACCGACCTTAATCTTAGGGGCTTCCAATACGTTGGCCGTTGGCTGTGTAGCTGGCGTCGGTGATAGGAATTAGAGTAACGCCGGACTTCCGGTATGCCCCAGATCCGAAATCGAGGTCCCGGCTTCACTCTTGATGCTAGGCGCCGACTCCTTCCCTCGGCCATTTCGGTTTTAAGACCCCTCTGTCTGCTCCTTGGCCTGCGGGGTAGCTGATGCTGGTGTAGAGCGGCTCAAGAAAGGGCCAGAGACGTCTGTAATCCAGAAAAAAACTGTTCTGGCTGCAGGAGCTCTGAGCCTGTGCGACCGCTCCCTCTGCAGGCTAGGCCACGCTCCTTTTTATCACGGCATTTCACTGCGAGCAGTGGGCCACTCGCTAGTGCATATGATGCCCTCCTTTCCACTTGTCTGGAAACCAGCAGTTGGGGCAATCCCACTCTATTCTTCCTTATTGTCCTGTAGGCCCCTGTGTTTGCATCATATAGGGCTTTATATAATGTGATACTCATATAAAAATTGTCTGTGTAGATATGGTAACTTGTGTAGACAGGAATGGAGATTTTAATTTCATACAATTCTTTCACTTGTGCCTATTTTCTCTGGGAAATTTGGGGGATTAAGTTGGCGGTCCCTGCCTTCATGCCTGGCACATTTAGAGGGGATACATTGCTGGAAGGAAAGACGGCCCTTGAAAATCATTAGGGACTCATCAACGAATAGATTTTTATCGAACGTACAGTATATAAATTGAAAGAACTCTCAGTAGGGAGATTAGGGGCCTCAGTTTATTGAGTCAGTCATGGCCAGGGGCGTCTCTTGGGTGGGTTTAGGAATTGTCTGCGAAATGCAAGAAATGCTGCAGACTTTCAAAGCCGGTTCCGGGCACAATTGATGCAAGCACAGGGGTGGCATGAACTGGTGGAGCTGTACAAGTGGATGAAGGATTTTTAAACTAAACCCATTAATAAAAATAATCACAGATATGTTTTAATTTCTGGGACAGTTGTGGGGATCCATTGTCTGGAATGCACAGAGGTGGGGTGCTCTGCAATAAACTGACCAGCATAGATGTTAGTCTGCTGGACAATTAATTCCAAGACATGGTCATTGACGATCAAATGAAAAAAATTGATGGGGGCAAAATTAGTGACATCCATATTAACCCCCGGCATTGCTACAAATGGCGGTATTTATGGGGAAAAGTTATCACTGGAGCCCCACATTGCGGGAGGCATCACAGCACATGGGCCTGATGACTCTACAGCTGGTACAACCTTCTGTGTGCCATTTCTGTCCAGCAAAAGTGAAAATACGAGGGGCTGCTGATAAGTCTTTGGCTTTACCCAGAAAGAAACGAGATAGGAAGATGAAACTTTACATTTATTTCACATACTCTCCACTGATGCCAACTCACTTCTTACATTGGTATTCCAAGTTCTGTAAGCCTTGCAAAAAGAAGGATTTCAGTTGTGCCTCAAACTAGTCATCCATAGCAGACATGGCAACAGAAATGGTGTGAAATTTTGTAACCTTGAGGTGTTTCTTCAGGTTTGGAAACAGAGGATAGTCGGAGGGAGCTAGATCTGGTGAATAAGGTGGGTGGTCAACCAGCTGGAAGCCTAGCTCCACCAGTTTTTCCGTGGTCACTTGTGCAATGTGAGCAGAGGTGTTGTCTTGCAGAAACAAGATTCCTTTGGACAGATTGCCGCACCATTTGCCCTTCAGAATTGCCTTCAATTGGTCTAAAAGTTCAATGTAATATCTTACATTGATGGTGGAACCATTTTGAAGGTAGTCCACTTGCAACACGCTCTTCTTATCCCAGAACACAGATGCCATCACCTTAGTGGCTGATTTTTGCACCCTGAACTTCTTTGGCCGAGGAGAACCATTGTGCCTCCACTCTTTTGACTGCTCCTATGTTTCAGGGTCATACAAATAAATCCAGGTCTCATCCATAGTGACCAGTCGATCCAGGAAGTTCTTATGAGTCAGGAAACGCTGACAAATGGACCAGAAAGGTTTCACTTGCATGCTTTTCTGATCTGTTGTCAAACATTTGGAGACCCACTTTGCAGATAGCTTCTTCATGTTCAAATGTTCATGGATAATGACACAAACACATTCACGAGAAATGCCCATGATGTCTGCTATTCCTTTAGCTGAAATTCGCCGATTCTCCAGTATGCGGTTGTGCACAGCATCGACGATCTCTGGAACAACAACCTCTCTTGGTTGTCCAGGACGTTCGTCATTATTGGTGCTGAAATGGCCCATTTTAAATTTGGCAACCCAGTTCTTAATTGTAGAATATGAAGGGCATTGATCCCCCAATGTCTGCGAATAGAGATTAGCGAGCACAGTCGTCCGAGCTTGATGCCTCCAACCGGGCATGGTCATGTGTGACAACGGTTGTAACCTGGTGGCGGCTCTGCAGCTCATCAGCCTCACACACCTGCCTGGCCTAAGTGTTCAATCTGGTGGTTCAGCGGTTTCTGAAAAACTACCCCCACTTGTCTGACCTGCTCAGCAAAGTGCGCTGCGTCTGCTCACATTTCCGCAAGTCCACCATGGACACTGCCACCCTGAGGACCCTGCAATGCTGGTTTTAGCTGCCATAGCAACGACTGCTGGGCGACGTACCCATATGCTGGAATTCTATGCTGTACATGCTGGCCAGGCTGTACGAGCAGCGTAGAACAATAGTGGAATACCAGCTGCAACATGGGCGGTGGAGTGGTAGTCAGCCTCCGCAATTCTTTACTGAGGAGTGGGCATGGATGGCAGATATCTGCCAGGTCCTTGAAAACTTTGAGGAGTCTACCCTGATGGTGAGCGTCGATGCGGCATTCATTAGCGTTACCATCCTGCTGCTTTGCCTGCTGAGAAGTTTGCTGCAAAGCATAAAGGCCGATGCTTTGCGGTTGGAACAGGAGACGGGGGATGATAGTATGTCGCTTGATAGCCAGACCACTCTCATGTCTTTATCTCAGCATGTTTTAGAGGAGGAGGAGCGGGAGGGAGAGGAGCAGGAGGAGGAGGGGGAAGAGACAGCTGGGCACACTGCAGATGGTACCCATGCTGCTTGCCTCTCATCTGTTCAGCATGTATGGGCTGTAGAGGAGGAGGATCCTAAAAGTCATCTTCTTAGTGAGGACTGCGATGTGTTACATACTGGGACCCTGGTACACATGGCTAACTTCATGTTAGGCTGCTTTTCCCTTGACCCTCGCCTTACACACGTTCTGGCTAACATGGATTACTGGATGTACACCCTTCTCGACCCACAGTATAAGGAGAACCTTTCCACTCTCATTCCCGAAGAGGAAAGGGGTACGAGAGTGATCCAAAGCCACAGGGCCCTGGTGGAAAAAGTTCCCATCTGACAGGGTTAGTGACAGAAGACGCAGTTCCGAGGGCCAAGTAGCAGGGGAAGTGCGGGGATCAGGCAGCATGTCCAGCGCAGACAGGGGAACAGTCCCCAAGGCCTTTGCCAGCTTTATGGCCCCCCAGCAAGACTGTGTCACTACTCCCCAGTTGAGGCTGAGTCAGGGGGAGCACTATAGAAAGATGGTGAGGGAGTACGTAGCCGATCGTACCACCGTCCTCTGTGATGCCTCTGCTCCATACAACTGTTGGGTGTCGAAGCTGGACACGTGGCACGAACTTGCGCTGTATGCCCTGGAGGTGCTGGCCTGCCCTGCCGCTAGCGTCCTGTCAGAGAGGGTGTTTAGTGCAGCTGGGGGAATGATCACGGATAAGCATATCCACCTGTCAACTACCAGTGCCGACATGCTTACACTTCTAGAGATGAACAAAGGCTGTATTTCCCCAGACTTCTGTTCTCCACTGGTGAAACGCAGCAAAACCTAATGATTCTTTTCGCTGCAACAGGAGAAAAATGCATTCTCTACCACCACAAATAAAGGGGGAATTAGTTTTGTCAATCACTCTCGGATATTATTACTCCTCCTCCTAAAACAGCCTGTCATCACGCTGAACTGCAAATTTTTCTGCCGTCCAAAAGGCTCTGTTTAAAAGTGTTTTACAATTTTTCAAAGTTTCAAAAGTATTGATACTTTAAGAGAAACCAATTTTTTTCACAGGGCTTCCCCCAGGCTTTTATACAAATTAAGCAACAGCGAGCTGTATCTTTAAAAAATGTTTATGAGTTACACCTACCCTCGCGGTTGAGTAATTTTTCAGGGGTGCACTTGTACTCTTGGTACACCAATTTTTCTGTCCCTTGCCTATACTGTAATCTAACTAATTTTTTCGTCCTTCGCCTACACTCTAGGTACACCAATGTTTCAGGGGTTTGCCTACACTCTTGCTCCAAAAATGTTACTGGGGTCTGCCTATACTTTTGCTACAATACAAGTAAAGAGGTCTTGCAGCACCACTTTCAATACCCAGTCATGGGGAAGAACGTCTGCACAGCCGATCAGTAAAGGTAAACCAACCTTTATATATTGCAATCCAAATGGGTAAAGGAGATCCGCAGCAGACCAGAGGATGATGTAAAACAAAACTCTTTAATTCCAAATCCATAAAAGCAAGCGGTACAGGCAGCGATGTTTCGACCATCTCTGGTCCTTATCAAGCATGCTTGATAAAGACCAGAGATGGTCGAAACGTCGCTGCCTGTACCGCTTGCTTTTATGGATTTGGAATAAAAGAGTTTTGTTTTACATCATCCTCTGGTCTGCTGCGGATCTCCTTTATACTTTTGCTACAGAAATGTTACTGGGGTTCGCCTTTACTCTTGGTACAGAAATGTTACTGGGGTCTGCCTATACTTTTGCTACAGAAATGTTACTGGGGTCAGCCTATAAATTTTCTACTGAATGGTTTGAGGGGTTCACCTATACTTTTGCTACAGAAATGTTACTGGGGTCCACCTATACTCTTGGTACACCAATGTTTCAGTGGTTTGCCTACACTCTTGCTACAGAAATGTTACAGGGGTCTGCCTATACCTTTTCTACTGAATGGTTTGAGGGGATCACCTATACTCTTGCTGCAGAAATGTTGCTGGGGTCCGCCTATATTCTGCTACACAAATCGTGAAGATGGCAGCAGTTCGGTACAATTAGAACACTTTTATTCCTCCCAACGAAAGACAACAAGAACGTTCTTGTTGTCTTTCATTGGGAGGAATAAAAGTGTTTTAATTGCACCAAACTGCTGTTATCTTCATCATTTGTGGATATTCTATAGTCCTGGTCTGCATTGGATGCAGACCTTGCTTGCTGGCTTTGCAGGACACCTGTCCAAACCTACATGGGTGAACATTGTGCTGCCGACATTTACCTTATATTCTGTGGTATACCTCTGCTACATAAATGTTACAGGGGTTCGCCTATACTTTTACTACAGAAATGTCACTGGAGTCCACCTACACCTTTTCTACTGAATAGTTTGAGGGGTTCGCCTATACTCTTGCTACAGAAATGTTACTGGGGTCTGCCTATGCTTTTGCTACAGAAATGCTACAGGGGTCCGCCTATACTTTTGCTACAGACATGTTACTGGGGTCCGCCTATACTCTTAGTACAGAAATGTTACAGGGGTTTGCCTATACTTTTACTACAGAAATGTTACTGGGGTCCACCTATACTTTTGGTATAGAAATGCTGTGGGTGCACAAAGACTTCCCATAGCGGTGTTTTACCTGTCTGGCACAAATACACTGACTGACTAGGGCAGAAATGTGGGCTGAGGCCGAGGCCCTTAGCAGGGTGAAACTCTGCCATGTTTGGGCACTCTGATTTCCTCATGTGTAATACCATGCTTGAGTTTCTTGGGCTCGCCTATGCTGTGAGTGCACAAAGACTCCCATAGCAGTGTTTTACCTGTCTGGCACAAATACACTAATTGACTATGGCAGAAATGTGGGCCAAGGCCCTTTGCAGGGTAAAGCTCTGCCATGTTTGGGCACTCTGATTTTCTCATGTGTAATACCATGCTTGAGTTTCTTGGGCTCGCCTATGCTGTGGGTGCACAAAGACTTCCCATTGCTGTGTTTTACCTGTCTGGCACAAATACACTGACTGACTAGGGTAGAAATGTGGGCCGAGGTCCTTGACGGAGTGAAACTCTGCCTTGTTTGGGCGCTCTGATTTTTTTCCTGTGTAATTCCATCTTTGTTCCTTGCTAATGAGGGTTTGTCCGAAGTAAATTGATAGTGGAGTGACCGCCAGACTCTTGCCCCCATTTTGGCTTAATAGTGGGTCCTGGGAGCCTCAGCTGCAGCCATGCATGCTGCCCCTGCCATGCTCTATCCATTTATGTCCTGTTTCCATAACTTTCTGATGTTTTCTGGTGTTTGACAAGTCATGACCTATGCAGAGCATCAGTCCCATACAAAAATGCTCGAGTCGCCCATTGACTTCAATGGGGTTCGCTACTCTAAACGAGCTCTCGAGCATTACGAAAAGTTCGACTTTGGTGCTCTCTTATCTCTATCTGCGACATATCACCATGTATATCCTTTGCGGACTTTCCTTGCAGAAACAAGAATTTTATCACTCCTCTGCTCTCATTTGCTGTGAATATCACCTTAGACTCCGCCATTTTGTTTTCCAGCGTGCCTAGATCACTGTTGCTATAAGCTACAAACACAAAATTTTAAAAACATATATTAGACACAAGGCTTTCATGTGATGTAATATTCGTTACCATAGAAACAAAAAAAGAATACAAAGCCAAAGACTTATCAGCACCCTCTCGTAGAGATGAAAAAAGGCAGCTGAACAAGAGAGCAGAGGGTTCAGGGGAGAGCCAGCCCAGGAGGCCGTTAAAAGGTGTATCGGCGGTCGTTAAGAGGTGAAGAAAAATTGAATAATATGGGACACCATGGTGTCCATGGTAATAAGACTGTTGGGTCTTTTGTGTGCCTCTAAAACACACAATGTGATTGTTCTCAGTAAGATAAACTAAGTAATCTTCTAGATATACCTTTTAATGGCTAACAAAAATACATGATGTTTTAATTAGCTTTCAGACCTACTCATGGTTCTTCCTCAGGCATAATGGAACAGATCTGAATACACTGCTATACAAATACATATACACATGATCATATGAAAATGCACAGGTATGATGTGAATAATTTAAAAGGTATCATATCTACAAGATAAAGACCCGAGCACAGGGTCGATACGTGGCTGCTTGCTTCCCCATGATGTATGGATTCTAAAAAAGAAGAGGATTTTAAGTGGATGCTGCCTGGTTCTTCTCCTTTTCTATACTG
The DNA here is from genome assembly GCF_035609145.1 of Eleutherodactylus coqui. Lineage (NCBI taxonomy): Eukaryota > Metazoa > Chordata > Amphibia > Anura > Eleutherodactylidae > Eleutherodactylus > Eleutherodactylus coqui. Next base: position 113,528,254 of record NC_089842.1, on the reverse strand, counting down.
ACGATCAACGGTGGACCCTGGGAGTCGGGACCCTAACTAGGCTCTTGCATGGTACCTTGCACCAGTGGTGCGATTTAACTCTTGGAGTGCTGCTGTGACTCTTTTTCTCCCCATATCTACAAGATTACTTTGTTTATCTTACTGAGAACAATTACATTTTGCTCTATGGCTAGCACGGTACTGAACTTTTTTCATTAATCTAAGATACACATACTCAGTACTGGCTGAGATTACTTTGGGTAAGTTCTGCAGAGGGACTTAAAACATATAATAAAGTGGGGAAGTTAGTTTCTTGCCTGGGATCTGACTGGTTTGGTCAGAAATGCTTTTCCACATTGTTTGGTGGTATACCCAAGAGCCTACGGCACTACATCAGTCCAAAAGGATAGAGAATAGGGAGTTGTCCTCCTTTATTTGCCTCTTTGGAAACTTGGTAGTTTGGTATCAGATGCTGGAAGGTGATCTTACTGGGATGTTTTGGGAATATGGGATACACCTGACTGAAATTGGTTCTTCACTGGCCTTTCACCAGATTTCTTGGTTTTTTGTGGATGGTACATGGTTAAGATCTAATTGTAAGGTTTTTGTGTACAAATCAAAAACCTGGTTATTGCAAAGCTGTTAATGGGAATTTAGTCGGGTTAGTGGTTAGTGAAGAAAGCAGAGAAGTGACCAGGAATAAATGTGTACCTAGGTATGTTTTAACACGTATAGATATCTTACTAATTTCTGAAAAATCAGGTCAACATCAGGAAGCATGAACTTTTCACCTGTGCTCACCAACTCCACCAGAGATGAGTGAGCATACTCGTCTGAGCTTAATGCTCATTCGAGCATTAGCATCCTCAAATGTACTTGTTACTGGAGCCTATTGCATATTGCTTTTCATATAGCCATACTTAAACAAAGAAAAATGTAATTAGAAAAAGAGGAATGGGGGGGGGGGGAGAAGAGGGGGGGGGGGGTAGATACAATAATAGAGGACATTACCTTACTGCAATAAACCATTCATACAATACAGTATCCAGATGAACAACACCTCATGTACATTTTTATCACAGCTTGGTCTAGCCTATCTTCCTGCAAACAGTGAGATACATTTCTGTTGTTATTCAGTGTACTTGTTTAGTATTGTTTTTAAGAGGCATGTGCTAAGTAACATAGTAACAGAGTTTGTAAGGCCGAATGAAGACAATGTCCATCTAGTCCAGCCTGTCCATCCTCTTGTGTTGTTGATCCAGAGGACGGCAAAAAAAACAAGAGCTGAAGCCAATTAGCCCTTTTGGGGAAAAAATTCCTTCCCGACTCCCTAATGGCAATCAGACTGTTCCCTGGATCAACCCCTAATAGTTCCTACCTGCCTGTATGCCTGGATTAACAATTAACCTTAGATTTATAACCTATAATATCCCTCCTCTCCAGATAGACATATAGTCCCCTTTTAAACTCCTCTATGGATTTTGCCATCACTACTTCCTCAGGCAGAGAGTTCCTCACTCTAACTGCTCTTACCGTAAAGAACCCTTTTCTATGTTGGTGATGAAACCTGCTTTCCTTTAAACGTAGTGGATGCCCTCTTGTTACCGTCATAGTCCTGGGTATAAACAGATCCTGGGAGAGATCCTTATATTGTCCCCTCATGTATTTATACATAGTTATTTGGTCGCCCCTTAACCTTCTTTTTTCTAAAGTAAATAGTCCCAATTTGGATAGCCTATCTGGGTATTCCAGTCCTGTCATTCCATGTATTAGTTTAGTCGCTCTTCTTTGAACCCCCTCCAATACTGTAACATCTTTCCTGAGCACTGGTGACCAGAACTGTACACAGTATTCCATTTGGGGCCTGATTAGTGCCTTATATAATGGAAGGATAATGTTCTCGTCCTTCGCCCCTATACCTCTTTTTATGCATCCCATGACTTTATTTGCCTTTGCAGCAGCTGACTGGCATTCGTTACTCCAATTCAGTCTACAATCCACTAGTACCCCCAGGTCTTTTTCCATATGACTTTTCCCTAGCAGTACCCCATTTAGTGTATATAGGTAATATCCGCTTTTGCTTACATTTGTTAACATTGAACTTCATTTGCCATTTTTCTGCCCAAGCCCCCAGCTTATCTAGGTCCTTTTGTAGCCGTACACTGTCCTCCGTTGCGTTAATTATATTGTATAATTTTGTGTCATCTGCAAATATTGATATTTTGCTGTGCAGCAAAATATATTGAACAGAATGGGGCCTAATACTGAACCCTGTGGCACCCCACTAGCGACTGTGGCCCAATCAGAGTATGAACCATTTATTACCACCCTCTGCTTTCTATCTTTGAGCCAATTCTTTACCCAATTACACACGTTTTCACCCACTTCGAGCTGTCTCATTTTGTATATTAGCCTATTATGTGGCACGGTGTCAAATGCTTTAGAGAAGTCCAGATATACGAGATCAATAGATTCTCCCAGGTCCAGCCTAGAGCTTACTTCATCGTAGAAACTGATCTGATTTGTCTGACATGAGCGACCCTTCATGAATCCATGCTGGTGAGGAGTTATTCCCTTGTTCTCCTTGAGGTACTCATCAATGGTGTCTCTCAGAATCCCCTTGAAAATTTTCCCGTTACTGAAGTGAGACTTACTGGCCTGTAGTTACCAGGCTCACTTTTGGTCCCCTTTTTTGCAAATTGGAACCACATTGCAATGCGCCAATCCAATGGTACAACACTGGTCTCGATAGTGTCTAAAAATATTAGATATAGCGGCCTAGCTATCTCATCACTTAGTTCCCTTAGTATCCTTGAGTGTACTCCATCTGGGCCTGGCGATTTATCAATTTTAATCTTTTTAAATCAGTTCCGCACTTCCTCTTCCGTTAGGTATGACATATTTTGTGAGGGCTTCATTTTATTCCCCTGCATCTCGTGTGGCATTTCCTTTTCATTTGTGAATACGCTTAAAAATAAACTATTTAATGATTTCCCCTGCATTATTTGTTAAAGGGCCAGTGCTCTCCCTGCAAATCCTTTTGCTGTTAATATAGTTGAAAAATAGTTTCGGGTTGTTTTTGCTCTCTTTGGCGATCAGTCTTTCTGCCTCCTGCTTGGCAATTTTGATCTTTTCTTTGCATATTTTGTTTTTTTCCCTGTACGATTTTAGTGCATCTTCGCTGCCTTCTTGCTTTAGTAGTTTGAACGCTTTCTTTTTTTTCATTTATTGCCCCTCTTACCGTCTTGTCGAGCCACATTGATTTCCTTTTAGTTGAGATTCTTTTATTTTTAAAGGGAATGAACTGCTTGCATGAGGAGTATAGGATCCTTTTAAACTTTTCCCATTTGTCCTCTGTACCGTTATTTTTGAGGATGTTGTCCCATTTAATGTTACCGATAGTAGTTCTAAGCTGATCAAATTTTGCTTTACCAAAGTTTAGTTTGTTTGTCGCTCCCTGATAAGGCTTCTTATTGAATGACTGCTGTAAGTTGATTATATTGTGATCACTGTTCCCCAAGTGCCCCTCAACCCGTACCCCCTTTATTTGGTCCGGTTTGTTAGTTAGTACTAGGTCCAGAATGGCCCTCCCTCTCGTTGGTTCCTGCACAAGTTGGTTCAGGTAATTATCTTTAATTACTCTCAAGAACTTATCATCCCTGTGAGATTTGCAGGTTTCGTTCTCCCATGTTATATCTGGATAATTTAAGTCCCCTATGATAATTACTTCATTGTCGTTTGACACCTGTTCTATCTGCCTTAATAGTAAGTTTTCAGTTTCTTCTGCTACTTTTGGTGGTCTATAGAAAACCCCTATCAAGATTTTGTTATTTTTTTCTCTCTTTATTTCTACCCACAGAGAATTTACCTGTTCTTCTCCTACTCCTATATCCTCCCGTAGTCTTGGCTTTAAGTACGATTTAACATACAGACATACCTCTCCCCCTTTCTGGTTCATTCGGTCTCTTCTGAAGAGATTGTACTCCTGTAAATTCGCCGCCCAATTGCACTTATCATCAAGCCATGTTTCCGTTATTCCAACTATATCATAGTTTTCATCGCCCATTCTCGCTTCAATCTCACCCACTTTACCAATCAGACTTCTTGCATTCGTGGTCATACACTTTTTATATCATTTTTTTTGTTCTTTAAATTTGTTTTGTTGCTATTCATACTAATGGCTGATCTAACAGTTCTAACTGCACTAACCCCATCCCCTGCATGACCCCCATTCCCCTTGCTTAGACCCGGGTCGCTAACTACACTGGCTACCCCACTATTTCTCATTTTGCCCTCCCCCCGTCCCTAGTTTAAACACTCCTCCAGCCTTCTTACCATCTTCTCCCCCAGCACAGCTGCACCCTCCCCATTAGGATGCAGCCCGTCCCTACCTGTAGAGCCTGTAGCCGACAGCAAAGTCAGACCAGTTCTCCAGGAACCCAAATCCCTCCTTCTTACACCAACTTCGAAGCCACTTGTTTACCTCACTAAGATCCTGCTGCCTTTCTAGTGTGGCTTTAGGTGCAGGTAGTATTTCCGAGAAAACTACCTTGGAGGTCCTCGCCCTAAGCTTGCACCCTAGGTCCCTGAAATCATTTTTGAGGGCCCTCCATCGACCTCTAATTTGTTCATTAGTGCCAACGTGCACCATGACAGCTGGATCCTCACCAGCCCTTCCCAGTAATCTGTCAATCTGATCCACGATGTGTCAAACTCGAGTGCCAGGAAGACAACACACCGTTTGACGATCCCAGTCTTTATGGCAGATTGCCCTCTATGTCCCTCTTATAATTGAGTCCCCCACCACTAGGACCTGTCTAGCCTGCCCTGCGCTCCCCGTCCCCGTCTCACTGGAGCAGTCATCTCCCTGGCGTTCAGAGGGCATGTCGTGCTGCAGTGATGCTGGCTCTGTAATGACACCCCCCTCATCTGCCAACTTTGCAAACTTGTTGGTTTGTGCCAGTTCAGGACTAGCCTGCCATGCTCTCTTCCCTCTACCCCTCCTTCTTTCTGTCACCCTGCTAGCTGCCTTCTCCCCCTGCTCTTCCGTACTACCATACGCCCCCGCCTCTACCCCAGCGAGTGCCTGCTCAGTGAGCACCAAACTCCTTTTCATGATGTCAATGGCTCTCAGTGTTGCCAGTTGCCCATTTAGATCTGGGATTTGGGCTTCTAAATGTGTGATGTGCACGCATCTTGTGCAACAGTATGCACCCTCGATCGGCTGATCAAGGACCGCATACATTGCACAAGTAGCACACTGGATGACATTGGCAGGCATGGAGCTCATCCTATTGGGGATCTACGATTTACTTGTGGAAGTAGTGAAGATGGACTTGTTCACACTCCGCTCACACGCTGCCGCCTCTGCGCAACTGCTCACACGCTGCCGCCTCTGCGCAACCACTCACACGCTGACGCTCGCACGCAACCGCTCACACACTGACGCTCACACGCAACCGCTCACACACGGACGCTCACGCGCAACTACTTACTCCCTGCCACCTCTGCGCAACCGCTCACACACTGACGCTCGCACGCAACCGCTCACGCGCAACCATTCCCTTGCTGCTGCCTCTGCGCCACTGCTCACACACTGACACTCGCATGCAACCACTCACACACTGATGCTCATGCGCAACCGCTCACTCGCTGCCGCCTCTGCGCAACCGCTCACACAATTTTGTTTTCCCCCCTCACAAACACTTAGACCCACAGGCACACACACTTAGGTTCACACACCCACACTAGGTACACAGAAGATACAACTAGGACACACTACATACACAGAAGACACACACTTAGATTCACACACACACACACACACACACGCACAGAAGATACTTATCAGCTCCTGTTGCAGTTCCTGCGCAGTTCTGGTGATGCCACCTGCTCTCCCAGAGGCTGCTCTCCCGGCGGCCGCTCAATCTGCCCTCCTGTCGTTCCGGGACCTGCTGCTCCGCTCCGCTTCTGCAGTGGACAATCCCCCGTGCTCCCCCGGACAATCCTCCTGCCAGCGCCCCCTCGGACTCCTGGTGGTCTCCGGGCGCTGGTATCGGCTCCTGCGCAGCTCCGGTGTCCCCTTCTGCCCCCGCTCGTGCTTCTGTCTCGGCGCGCTGCTACTGGTGTCTGACGTCACTTCCGGTACTCACATGGTGCTCAGAATGTGAACGCTGATGCCAGGAGTGCCAACAGTGATGCTGCAGCCTCTGATTGGTCACAGTGCCACATGACATCAACCCACAAGCCATCTACGGCATAGGTGATGTGCACAAGGGGTTCCAACAAGAGATGAGTGTGCTTGTACTTTTTTCATTACCATCATTCCCACATACTTTGAAATTTCTTTTTTTTAAATGATAGGGGCTATATTTCAGATGCATCATATTTAGGCCTCTTTCACATGGGCGACAGCGATTTAGTCACAAGAAAATCACAGAGATATCACATCTGTGGTCTGTGCGATACCGCGATTTTGTGTCGCTGGGAAGTCCTGCAACTTTATAACTTTCTTTTGCCGGTATTTTCAGGAGGGCTTGAAATATAAGCCCTACCCTAAAAATAAGCCATGGCTGAATCAACAACCAAACAATACATCACCTAACATGCTCTGTCAGCTCCGCCATGCATCTTACTTTTTGTGATAGCTGTGATTGGTTCATCGAGCGCTGTCTCTGATTGGTTGAGCCACGATGCTCGAAAACCAATCACAGCCAGCACTTCCTGGAGGCAGGGATTTAAAACCGACAAACCGGGAAGCGCTAACTGAACACAACAAGCAAGTCTGCTGGAGCTGCGGTGGAGCCGACATAGACTGTTAGGTGAGGTATTATTATTATTTTTTTTTATGCAGCTAGGGCTTATTTTAGGGCTTTTACAGAAAGATTTCCTACTGCAAAAGCTGCACCACAAAAAAACGTGTTTTTATGCAATGCAGCATAATGGAAGGGACCATATGGAAACGTGGTACAAAACAGCGCAAAACGCGGCTGCATAGAGTATGCTGTAATTTTTTATTCTCGCAATGTAGCAGCCTATAAAACATCACTAATGTGAAAAAAAACCCATTGGAAAGCTTGGGCTTCATATGCATGCGATTTGTAGCACTGTCGCATCGTGAGAAAATCACACCATTTTGTTGCTTGTGTGAAACCAGCCTTGAAAACATGAAATAAATGCAGTTTTAACAGCCTGAAAAGCAGTAAAAAACACCAAAGTTTAGAAAGCAAACACAATACCTAACTGCACCTAGGAAAATATTAGACCAACATAAATATAAGTTTGTATTAATTCCTTTTCATCAGATCACAGAACAGTTCTATATAAGGGCTCATGCCCATGGCTGTAAGCATAAAACGCCATGGTTCTTCTGCAGCATTAAAGGAGATGTCCCGAGGCAGCAAGTGGGTCTATACACTTCTGTATGGCCATAATAATGCACTTTGTAATGTACATTGTGCATTAATTATGAGCCATACAGAAGTTATAAAAAGTTTTATACTTACCTGCTCCGTTGCTGGCGTCCTCGTCTCCATGGTGCCGACTAATTTTCGCCCTCCGATGGCCAAATTAGCCGCGCTTGCGCAGTCCGGGTCTTCTCCTCTTCTCTATGGGGCTCCGTGTAGCTCCGCCCCGTCACGTGCCGATTCCAGCCAATCAGGAGGCTGGAATCGGCAATGGACCGCACAGAAGCCCTGCGGTCCATGAAGACAGAGGATCCCGGCGGCCATCTTCAGCAGGTGAGTATGAAGACGCCGGACCGCCGGGATTCAGGTAAGCGCTGTGCGGGTGGTTTTTTTAACCCCTGCATCGGGGTTGTCTCGCGCCGAACGGGGGGGGGGGGGGTTTAAAAAAAAAAAAAACCCGTTTCGGCGCGGGACATCTCCTTTAAACACATTACAGCCTATACGCTCTGATGGCAGAGAGTCAGTAGAGACCACATGTGGGCTGAGTATGGCACTGCGCATGCCCTAGAATCACACATCACGGACATGCGCAGTGTGAGTTTTTTTAAACTCCTGCTCTATTCATAGCAGGATTGTGTATGGAAACACTGCCCATACATAATGTATCGGACATGGACAGAGTATCGTATACGGCACATGGAAGGGCTGTGTATGATATGCAGAGAAATAGAGCATGCTGCGATTTATTCCTCTTACGTATCGATACGCAGTGCCCACACACAGATGTGCATGGAACAGCAAAAGTCCATTGACTTTCATTGCCTCCATTAACTGCGTAAAATGCATGCGCGCAACACCTGCGTGATATGTGGTGAAAACACGGTCGTGGACATGAGGACTAAGCCACATTGCATGGAAAAAGCAAATGCTTACCAACATCAATAAAACGAGTACAAACGCACAAAACAATTGTTCCCCATATTAAACCATAACTACTAGAGATGAGCGAACGTACTCGTCCGAGCTTGATACTCGTTCGAGTATTAGCGTGTTCGAGATGCTCATTACTCGTAACGAGTACCACGCGATGTTCAGGTTACTTTCACTTTCATCTCTGAGACGTTAGCGCGCTTTTCTGGCCAATTGAAAGACAGGGAAGGCATTACAACTTCCCCCTGCGACGTTCAAGCCCTATACCACCCCCCTGCAGTGAGTGGCTGGCGAGATCAGGTGTCACCCGAGTATAAAAATCGCCCATCTCGTGGCTCGCCACAGATGCGTTCTCACTTAGCTGAGGGAAAGTGCTATCGTGTTGGAGCTGCTATAGGGAGAGTGTTAGGAGTTATTGTAGGCTTCAAGAACCCCAACGGTCCTTCTTAGGGCCACATCTAACCGTGTGCAGTACTGTGGAGGCTGCTTTTTGCAGTGTTGCACATTTTTTTTTTTTTGGTATATCGGCCGTGCAGAGCATTGCGCCCTGCAGTAATACTCCAGGGACAGAATTGCTTAGGCAGGGAGAGCGTTAGGAGTATTTTAGGCTTCAAGAACCCCAACGGTCCTTCTTAGGGCCACATCTAACCGTGTGCAGTACTTGGGAGGCTGCTTTTTGCAGTGTTGCACTTTTTTTTTTTTTTGGTATATCGGCCGTGCAGAGCATTGCGCCCTGCAGTAATACTCCAGGGACAGAAGTGCATAGGCAGGGACAGAAGACATATTAATATTATTGATTGAATATAGGCAGTGGGCCTTTGCTAAAAAATTTGGGCAACAAATCTATTTGGCCTGCCTGTCACTGTGCTTAGTGTTCTGGGTCTGTGTGTGCTGGGTGTAGTAATTCTACACAATCATACGCAGCCAGCTAAGTGTTACAGCAGGCTTGCGCCAAATTATTTCCTGGCTCTGTCTGGGCTCTGAAATCACTGCTGTATTGCAGTCCACAGTGCAACACTCTGCAGTTCTGTGACATACTCCAGGGACAGAAGTGTGGAGGCAGGGACAGAAGACATATTCATTGAATACAGGCAGTGGGCCTTTGCTAAAAAAATTTGGGCAAAAAATGTATTTGGCCTGTCTGTCACTGTGCTCAGTGTTCTGGGTCTGTGTGTGCTGGGTGTAGTAGTTCTACAAAATCATACGCAGCCAGCTAAGTGTTAAAGCAGGCTTGCGCCAAATTATTTCCTGGCTCTGTCTGGGCTCTGAAATCACTGCTGTATTGCAGTCCCCAGTGCAACACTCTGCAGTTCTGTGACATACTCCAGGGACAGAAGTGGTGGTTAGGCAGGGACAGAAGACATATTAATATTATTGATTGAATATAGGCAGTGGGCCTTTGCTAAAAAATTTTGGGCAAAAAATCTATTTGGCCTGCCTGTGACTGTGCTCAGTGTTCTGGGTCTGTCTGTGCTGGGTGTAGTAGTTCTACACAATCATACGCAGCCAGCTAAGTGTTACAGCAGGGTTGCGCCAAATTATTTCCTGGCGTTCCGTTAGCGAAGTCAGCCTCCAACCACAGGCCAATAAGCGGCACATTTAATTACAGCGTTCTGTTTCTGCATTACTGGTAATATAGCATGCTGAGGGGTAGGGGTAGGCCTAGAGGATGTGGACACGGCCGAGGACGCGGAGACCCAAGTCAGGGTGTGGGCACAGGCCGAGCTCCTGATCCAGGTGTATCGCAGCCGACTGCTGCGGGATTAGGAGAGAGGCACGTTTCTGGCGTCCCCACATTCATCGCACAATTAATGGGTCCACGCGGTAGACCTTTATTAGAAAATGAGCAGTGTGAGCAGGTCCTGTCATGGATGGCAGAAAGTGCTTCCAGCAATCTATCGTCCACCCACAGTTCTGCGCCGTCCACTGCTGCAACTCAGAATCCTCTGGCTGCTGCTCCTCCTTCCTCCCAGCCTCCTCACTCCATGAAAATGAGACATTCTGAGGATCGGGCAGACTTCCAGGATCTGTTCTCGGGCCCCTGCTCAGATTGGGCAGCAGTGGTTTCTCTCCCACCAGAGGAGTTTATCGTGACTGATGCCCAACTATTGGAAAGTTCCCGGGGTCCGGGGGATGAGGCTGGGGACTTCCAGCAACTGTCTCAAGACCTTTCAGTGGGTGAGGAGGCCGATGACGATGAGACACAGTTGTCTATCAGTGAAGTAGTAGTAAGGGCAGTAAGTCCGAGGGGGGAGCGCACAGATGATTCGGAGGAAGAGCAGCAGGACGATGAGGTGACTGACCCCACCTGGTTTGCTATGCCTACTGAGGACAGGTCTTCAGAGGGGGAGGCAAGTGCAGCAGCAGGGCAGGTTGCAAGAGGCAGTGCGGTGTCCAGGGGTAGAGGCAGGGCCAGACCGAATAATCCCCCAACTGTTTCCCAAAGCGCCCCTCGCGCCATGCCACCCTGCAGAGGCCGAGGTGCTCAAAGGTCTGGCAGTTTTTCACTGAGAGTGCAGACGACCGACGAACAGTGGTGTGCAACCTTTGTCACGCAAAGATCAGCCGGGGAGCCACCACCACCAGCCTCACCACCACCAGCATGCGCAGGCATATGATGGCCAAGCACCCCACAAGGTAGGACGAAGGCCGTTCACCGCCTCCGGTTTGCACCGCTGCCTCTCCCCGTGCCCCAACCTGCCACTGAGATCCAACCCAGCTCTGAGGACACAGGCACTACCGTCTCCTGGCCTGCACCAACACCCTCACCTCCGCTGTCCTCGGCCCCATCCAGCAATGTCTGTCAGCGCACCATCCAGCTGTCGCTAGCGCAAGTGTTTGAGCGCAAGCGCAAGTACGCCGCCACGCACCCGCACGCTCAAGCGTTAAACGTGCACATAGCCAAATTTATCAGCCTGGAGATGCTGCCGTATAGGGTTGTGGAAATGGAGTCCTTCAAAAATATGATGGAGGCGGCGGCCCCGCGCTACTCAGTTCCCAGTCGCCACTACTTTCCCGATGTGCCATCCCAGCCCTGCACGACCACGTCTCCCGCAACATTGTACGCGCCCTCACCAACGCGTTTACTGGCAAGGTCCACTTAACAACGGACACGTGGACAAGCACAGGCGGGCAGGGCCACTATATCTCCCTGACGGCACATTGGGTGAATTTAGTGGAGGCTGGGACAGAGTCAGAGCCTGGGACCGCTCACGTCCTACCCACCCCCAGAATTGCGGGCCCCAGCTCGGTGGTGGTATCTGCGGCAGTGTATGCTTCCTCCACTAAACCACCCTCCTCCTCCTCCTCCTACGCAACCTCTGTCTCGCAATCAAGATGTGTCAGCAGCAGCACGTCGCCAGCAGTCGGTGTCGCGCGGCGTGGCAGCACAGCGGTGGGCAAGCGTCAGCAGGCCGTGCTGAAACTACTCAGCTTAGGAGATAAGAGGCACACGGCCCACGAACTGCTGCAGGGTCTGACAGAGCAGACCGACCGCTGGCTTGCGCTGCTGAGCCTCCAACCGGGCATGGTCGTGTGTGACAACGGCCGTAACCTGGTGGCGGCTCTGCAGCTCGGCAGCCTCACGCACGTGACATGCCTGGCCCACATCTTTAATTTGGTAGTTCAGCGCTTTCTGAAAAGCTACCCACGCTTGTCAGACCTGCTCGGAAAGGTGCGCCGGCTCTGCGCACATTTCCGCAAGTCCCACACGGACGCTGCCACCCTGCGCACCCTGCAACATCGGTTTAATCTGCCAGTGCACCGACTGATGTGCGACGTGCCCACACGGTGGAACTCTACGCTCCACATGTTGGCCAGGCTCTATGAGCAGCGTAGAGCTATAGTGGAATACCAACTCCAACATGGGCGGCGCAGTGGGAGTCAGCCTCCTCAATTCTTTGCAGAAGAGTGGGCCTGGTTGGCAGACATCTGCCAGGTCCTTGGAAAGTTTGAGGAGTCTACCCAGGTGGTGAGCGGCGATGCTGCAATCATTAGCGTCACCATTCCTCTGCTATGCCTCTTGAGAAGTTCCCTGCAAAGCATAAAGGCAGACGCTTTGCGCTCGGAAACAGAGGCGGGGGAAGACAGTATGTCGCTGAATAGACAGAGCACCCTCCTGTCTATATCTCAGCGCGTTGAGGAGGAGGAGCATGAGGAGGATGAGGAGGAGGGGGAAGAGACAGCTTGGCCCACTGCTGAGGGTACACATGCTGCTTGCCTGTCATCCTTTCAGCGTGTATGGCCTGAGGAGGAGGAGGAGGAGGAGGGGGAGGATCCTGAAAGTGATCATCCTAGTGAGGACAGCCATGTGTTGCGTACAGGTACCCTGGCACACATGGCTGACTTCATGTTAGGATGCCTTTCTCGTGACCCTCGCGTTACATGCATTCTGGCCAGTACGGATTACTGGGTGTACACACTGCTTGACCCACGGTATAAGGAGAACCTTTGCACTCTCATACCCGAAGAGGAAAGGGGTTCGAGAGTGTTGCTATACCACAGGACCCTGGCGGACAAACTGATGGTAAAATTCCCATACAACAGCGCTAGTGGCCGAAGGCGCAGTTCCAAGGGCCAGGTAGCAGGGGAGGCGCGGAGATCAGGCAGCATGTACAGCACAGGCAGGGCAACACTCTCTAAGGTCCTTGACAGCTTTGTGGCTCCCCAGCAAGACTGTGTCACCGCTCCCCAGTCACGGCTGAGTCGGTGGGTGCACTGTAAAAGGATGGTGAGGGAGTACGTAGCCGATCGCACGACCGTCCTCCGTGACGCCTCTGCCCCCTACCACTACTGGGTGGCAAAGCTGGACATGTGGCCTGAACTCGCGCTGTATGCCCTGGAGGTGCTTGCTTGTCCTGCGGCTAGCGTCTTGTCAGAGAGGGTGTTTAGTGCGGCTGGGGGAATCATCACAGATAAGCGTACCCGCCTGTCAACCGACAGTGCCGACAAGCTGACACTCATCAAGATGAACAAAGCCTGGATTTCCCCAGACTTCTCTTCTCCACCAGCGGACAGCAGCGAAACCTAAGCAATACGTAGGCTGCACCCGCGGATGGAAGCATCGTTCTCTATCCCCATCAAAAACGGGGACCTTTTAGCTTCATCAACTTGTGTATAATATTCCTCCTCCTCCTCCTGCTCCTCCTCCTGAAACCTCACATAATCACGCCGAACGGGCAATTTTTCTTAGGCCCACAAGGCTCAGTCATATAATTCTTCTAAACAATTTTTATACGTTTCAATGCTCATTAAAGCGTTGAAACTTTCACCTCAACCAATTTTTATTTTAACTGGGCTGCCTCCTGGCCTAGTTACCAATTAAGCCACATTAACCAAAGCGATTAATGGGTTTCACCTGCCCTCTTGGTTGGCCAATGGCAATTTTTCTGACGTACATTAGTACTGTTGGTACACCAATTTTTTGGGGCCCTCGCCTACAGTGTAATCCAATTAATTTTTTGCCCACCTGCATTACAGCTGACGTTACATCAGCTGTGCTGGGCTCTGCAATGGGATATATTTATGTACCGCTGGTGGGTTCCAGGGAGCCACCCATGCTGTCGGTCCACATGGAGTTGTAACTACATGTGTCCACTTCTAAAGAATCCCACTCTGACTGGGGCATGCAGTGTGGGCCGAAGCCCACCTGCATTAAACATGACATTATTACCTCAGCTGTGATGGGCAATGCAATGGGATATATTTATGTACCGCCGGTGGCTTCCTGGCACCCACCCATGCTGTGGGTCCACAGGGAGTTGTAAATGCATCTGTCCACTTCTTAAGAACCCCAGTTAGACTGGGGCATGCAGTGTGGGCCGAATCCCACCTGCCTTTCATCTGACGTTAGCTCTGCTGTCCAGGGCACTGCAATGGGATACATTTATGTACAGCCGGTGGGTTCCAGGGAGCCACCCATGCTGTGGATGCACACGGAATTCCCATTGCGGAGTTGTACCTGCCTGTGACTATTTATAAAAAAACGCGGTCTGACTGGGGCATGCAGACACCTTGACAGAATGAATAGTGTGTGGCACATAGGTTCCCCATTGCTATGCCCACGTGTGCAGCTCCAGATGGAGGTGGCACAGGATTGGATTTCTCATTGCTTCTGTACAGCATTGTGGACTATCGCCCCGCCCCTTTTAAAGAGGGTCGCTGCCTAGCCGTGCCAACCCTCTGCAGTGTGTGCCTGCGGTTCCTCCTCATGGCAGACACACTTATAAATAGACATGAGGGTGGTGTGGCATGAGGGCAGCTGAAGGCTGCGCAGGGATAGTTTGGTGTGCGCTGTGTCGGTTTGGTGTGCTTTTTATCGGTTTAATATCAGATAAATATAAACTTGGAGTAAGTAAATTACCTAATGTCTTAGCTTTTTTACACATAATTCTGTAATCACGTATGCACTCATTTTACATCTTGGAACAATATAGATAGAAATGTATTCACAGTGTCTTTGATATGATTAAATTGTAGACTATATTTAATAACTAATTTTCGAGGTACTTTATTCTTCATTTTTCAACCCAATTACTAGTCAATGCATCCATTGATAATTGTTGAGGTCTGCTGGAACATGGATTTGTCAAACTAGTCATGGCTCCATTTTGAAAACCACAATAGTTATGTGAACTAAGTCTCACTTTCATGGCATAGTTTGTTAATAGCTAGGCACATAAAATTCATTTTACAAGCCCCATAGAATTAAAATAACATTAATTTCATTTTCAGACATCATTCTGCCACCACCTGACTCCTTGTGACTTCTGACAATACAGAAGTATAATCACATGAAGCAGCGATGAAGAGAGAAGTCAACAAAACAATAAAACTCAACAGCCATTAAAAGTAATGGATAATGGATGCCTATAGCATGAATAGACCAGTGAGGGCTCAGGCAGCATGCTCTTCTTATAAATCTATATCATTTCTTTCTAAAAAGTTATGTGGATTCATGCAGTAGGTTAAAATCATTAGATCCCAAGAATCTCAACAGGGACTTCACACCAATATAACATTGTACAGTATATTGTCAGGCAGTCAGATGTCGGTCTGCCTTGTCACACAATGATCTGGATTAGGGCTATACTATATCTGTAACCAACCCAGCTGTGTAGGAGCCATTCATATATGCCGGTCGCAAGCCCAGATAAATGGGGAGCGTTAGAGAAAGACCTGGCAACCTACCCACTAAAAACTTTGCCTTGGAAACGCTATGAAAGAGCTCTCAAATGATTCAGATATGGTATCCGGTAGCAGGCCCCCCAGCCCAAAAGATTCTCTAAATGCTACTGAGGAAAAGCAAGGTCTGAGTACAAGTAGTCAGGGTTTTTTCATGACACAACTGGAGGATAGTCCTCAGGAAGCCCATCTGCTGATGCACCTCATAATGAAAGGAAACAAGTACGCTGTACCAAAGTTCACATAGTAGCAACATGGAATGTGTATTGCATAAGTCTAGGGAAATTGGACATTGTGAAACACGAAATGACAAGACTTAACATTTATGTTCTTGGAATTAGCGAATTGCATTGGACAGGTAATGGATATTTTTAGTCTGGTGACTTCACATTGCACTATGCTGGAGTCAAGGAAATCAATAGGAATGGAGTAGCCTTTATTACAAACAAGCAGACCTCAAAGGCAGTAGAAGGTTTTAGAACAATCAGCGACCGTATCATTGCTATCCGGACACGTGGTAAGCCAGTGAACATCTCAATCTTATCGGTCTATGCCCCAATGACTGATGCTGATGAGGAAACCTTTAATGATTTTTATGGCGATGTCCAGAAAACTCTAAACAAAGTGCCAAAGAAGGACATTATTTATATTATGGGCGACTTGAATTCCAAAGTCAGCAGCCAGCCATAAGCAACCATTACAGGAAGATTTGGGCTTGGTGAAAGAAATGAAGCTTGTTATTACCTGGTACAGTTCTGCCAAGAAAATCAGCTTAGGATAGCAAACACATGGTTTATGCAACCCAAACACCAACTGTACACGTGGAATCTCCCAATGGCCTCCATCAGATTGATTACATCCTGTGCAATCATCGTTGGCAAAGTTCAGTCATTGCAATACAAACCTTTCCTGGCGCTGACTGCAGCACTGATCATGAACTCCTTGCAGCTAAGATCAAGATCAAATTCTGTAGCATTCAGAAAGGTGCTCCCTTGAGAAAATTCAACACCTCTAAAATCCACCAATCATACACTATTGAGGTAGCAAACCGTAGCAAAAGACGTGGTTACTGAACAATAGCCCTTATCCCCATGCAAGCAAGATCCTTCTCAAGTATGATCAGTAGTTGAAGTGGCACTTCCTGATGCACAGGCAGGATTTCAGTGAGGATGCAGCAGCCGATATCATATTACAAACCTGCAATAGACCATGGAAAAAGCTTCACAATACCAAAAGAGTATCTACATGTGCTTCATCGGCACATATAGTCAAGCTAATAAAATCGCTTTATACCAATCAAGAAGGAACTGTGAGAACACAGTATGGGGACACAGATTGTTTTGGGATCAGCAAATTCGTCTGACAGGGCTGCATTCTCTCACTATTCTTGTTTAACCTACATGCGTGTAATCGTGTAAAATGGACCTAAACTAATTGGAAATCGGGGTGAAAATAAGTGGAAGAAACATCAACAATCCCCATTATGCAGATTACACAACTCTGCTTGCAGAAACAGAAGCAGGTCTGAAGCAGCCGATATATAAGATTAAAACTGAAAGGGAAAAAATGGACCTCTACCTGAATTTAAAGAAGACTCAAATTATGACAACTGCAAAAAATGTCCAAATTCAAATAAAAATTGACAATGAGGTTAAGAATGCATGCAAGACTTCGTCTTCCTGTGCTCAAAAATTGACCAGGATGGACAATCTATTCCAGAGTTAAAACATAGGATACCATTGGAGTGAAATGCAAAGCTAAATATGAACAAAATCTGGAAAAGTAGGGATATCAGTATAGCAACTCAATGCAGGATAGTGCAAACCATCGTTTTCCCCATAGCCATGAATAGATGTGAAAGCTGGACTGCTAAAAAAGCTGATAGAGGGAGGATTGATATGTTGCAGCCGTGGTGCTAGCGAAAGCTGCTGCATATGCCATGGACAGCGAGAGTAACAAACAGAGGAGTCCTGAATCACATAAGACCGAATATATTAATGGACGGCAAGATGACCAGACTTAGACTCACGTATTTTGGCCATATAATGCAAGCAGAGTCACTAGAAAAATGTATAATGCTTGGACAGATCAGTGGCAAAAGAAGACCTGGCCGCCAAAGGACACGATAGCTGACACTGTCAAAGCTGATACTGGTATGGATATCACACAACTGAAAGAAGCAGTGCAATACCGAAAAACATGAAGAGAACTCGACTTTAGGGTCACCGAGGGTGGTGAATGACTAAGTGGCTAACAACAACAACAACATCTGTAAGCAGCACTTATGCACTCCCAGTTTTTACCCTTTACCCCTACAAGATGGATTGGTTTTCGCTGTGTAGTTCCCAGGCAGATACTTGCAGAAATAGTCTCGGTAATGAATGCTGATACTGCACAAGGCAGAGGTGTGGTACCTGAGGGTACAAACACAGACATAAACCAGAAACAAGCTGAGGTTGGGACAGATAGCTTAAACTTCAACACAGGGATCATTGCGGTCATGTGCCGTGTCAACCTCTTTTTCTATTTTGAAGTATATAGATATTTAAATGTAGGTGTTTTATTGAAGTCTTCTTACTGTATTTTATTGGTTGTTTATTTGCATGTGATAATCCACATTTTTTCACAGACCTCATATGGATCGTACATTAAGACCTATTTAGGGTCTGGTTGTATATGTATATATTTCTTTATAGTGTTAAAATAAAGCAAGAAGCGCCCCGTCAAATGTTTTTTATATAGACCTTTGATAGCTCAGTCGTGACTCTGTGATAATGCAGCAGATCGGTGACACAGGCTCCGCCCACACGATGACGCGGCACGGTGCCATGATCCCACGTGACTCCCCTTATTACGTGGCCACATTTTACTATGTATCTCGCAGATGACACAGTCTATCGGCGTCACAGACCCTGCCCATACGATGACGCGGCACGTCGGCGTCATTGGATCCGCCCCTAAGATGGCACCATACAGAGAGGAAAAAAATGTAATGTATTACTTACCCTATATATGTATGCAGATGTTTAAATGTGTTTTATATTATTGGCTTGAAAAAGGGCTAGTATATGGGCACCGAAACGCATTGACTTCTACATTAAAGTGTTGGAATTTACCTCCGTGGACCTGAGTGTATCTTCCCTTAATGATGAAGTCGACACTTCAAGGAGGGGGATTCTGAACATCATACCCCCTCCTGTTAAGTAAGTGTATTTCTGTTGTTAGTTCTTTTACCTATTGGGCAGATTCATTTTTCTTACCACAGTACTGTGCAGCGCAGGGACATTTTTTCTAACAGCGCATTGTTTCTTCCTTTGGGGTGCTTTCTGCATAAGACAAGCCCTCTATATGTCCTGCAGCTCTCCCTAAACTTCAAGGGATTGGATACAGGTGGTAAAGAATTTGAAGGCGGACCCTCGCGGCGCATTTCCTACTATTTCACTTAATAAAGTCCTTTTTAACCCCTTCCCGCTGCAGGGCGTAAGTTTACGTCCTGGCAGCCTGGTATTTCCCGCAACAGGACGTAAACTTACGTCAAGGAGATATCATATGTGATCCCGCGCTATCCCGCAGCGGGAGCCGGCTGTCAGTCACAGCCGGCGTCCCGCTGCAACAGTGTAGGGTCTGGTTTTATATGTACTGTGAGGTACTGAGGGACGTGATAGTGGATGGTCACTACATCGCCCCTAGGTTCCGCTATTATGCCTAGTGGGGCTGGAGGAAGTTCATGTCCCGCTGTTTGAGACATGAAAAGCCAGGAGTGCAATGTAATCTCCAGCAAGTAGTTGCTGAAGGTTTTTTCTTTAAAGTATTTGGGTCTGATTTTTTGGAATGGATGTCAGGTTGGTAGTGGGGCCATCCATTCCACTTCCTCCACTCCAGGTTGTGTGCGAGGTCAATCAGCACAGGTGCTGAGGCTGAGCCAAGATAGGTGTGGATATAAATATCAGGGTGCACTGACACAGGGGAGGGGATAAGATGGCTGCTGGACCCTTGCAGCCTGTGATACCTGCTAAAGCTGAAAACCCTGCTGTGTGTGCACCTGCTGAACGTGACCTGGACAGGCAGGGACTGCCTGATATCCGATTGCTGGACTGTTATTTTCTTGCCTGAAGCTAAGGCTGCATTTGTGTTGATTATTCTGGACTGAAATAAACACAGGTCACTGCTTTCCGTCTTTGACTGCTGCCAACCCGCACTCTACCGAGCTGTCTTCCCACAGTACATATTTCTTTATAGGGTTAATATAAAACAAGAAGCGCCCCATCAAATGTTTTGAATATAGGCCATTGATAGCTCAGTGGTGACTCCGTGATAATGCAGCAGTTAGGTGACACAGGCTCCGCCCACACGATGACGCGGCACGGTGCCGTGTTCACAGGCTGCCGTGCCCCACGTAATCTTATGGATGTCGCGGCTACCGAGGGTCACGTGACACGGCACATGACCGCAATGACGTGGCGGCATGTGACAGCAAATTCAAAATCTCCCTGCACCCGGCTGTCACAGATAGCCGAGTGCAGGGAGATATGACTGGGGACCGCTGTATGCGGTTTCCAGTCATATGATCCCCGTTATCCATCGGATAACGGTGATCATATAAAGTTAAAAAGTAAAAAAAAAAAAGTTAAAAAAAGTTTAAAAAGTTAAAGTTTCATATGATGAAATTACGTACCCAAGGTCCTGGATTTGTTACCTGGTGGGATGTTGATCCGTTGACCTTACCCCAGCTTCTGCGCATGCGCCCGTCAGCAAGATGGCGGACGGATGCGCAAAAGTGAAATATTGCCCAAGGAATTTAAAATCCCCCTGCTCTTGGCTAGCCAAGAGCCTGGAGATGTCACGGGGAGCCGCGGTATGCGGTTACTGGTCACGTGATCGCCGTTATCCAATGCATAATGGCGATCACGTAAAAGTTCTTAAAAAAGTGGCAGTTTCATCTCCCCTCACCGATGCGATCGGTGGTGGGAGATGAAACATCTTCTCGGAGGCTTTCGCATTTGAATCCAGATGCGATTATCCTCCATGGAACCTTTCCGGCTGCTGCGCATGCGCCCGCCGGCAAAATGCCGGACACATTTGCAGGAGCCGGGGAGCCCAGGAAATTTTAAATCTCCTTGCTCCCAGCGACCAGCGGTTGCTGAGTGCTTGGAGCAGTGATCGGCGGCCTCATTGAGCGGTCCCCGGTCATGTGATAAAGTAGCGATCTAACATTAGGCCGGTCACACAAGACCGGAGAGGAATTACTGGTTCTGCATGCGCTTGATCAGCGGTAATCCACAGATCAATCGCATGCATTGGATAACACAATTCCCCCCAATTAGTGGGGTCAGAATTACGAAATCCACTCGCAGAATCAGAACACGGCGTGCTATATTTTACCGCGGATATCCGCAACCTAGAGCCCATTGTGCTCTATGACCACGGATATACTCGCAGCCCATGTGCAAATACATTGTGTACGGGCTGCGGGTACCCGGGTCATCTCTAAGCGACGGCACGGGAAATATAAACAAAAAACAGTGTACTGCGCATGACCGCCTGTGTGAATAGACAGTTATGCGCAGTACATTACGTGGCCGTACGCAGGGTCACAGCCGGGCTCACAGCTGGAATCCGCTGCGGGCCTCCGCAAGCGGATTCTGCATACGGCCGTGTGAGCCCGGCGTTATTCAGACCGCTACCTGTAATACGCAATTTACAAGAAGCCCCGGGAACGCTCGCCTTCATGCAGTTCCATGAGCAGCTTGTTGAGCGCCTTCTCTGTGAGACCGCTGAACCGCAGCAAGATTACAAAGCCTCACAGAGCGCCACTTTTTACACCCCATACCCGCCACTGAGGTCAAGAAATGACCCCCAAAAAGCATGAGAGGAGGGGGGATACCCGGTTTTCTTGCCCCATGTGCCCAACCCAACCAGCCTCCGTAATTACCCCTGTCTTCGGACATAAAATGCAGTTTATATTATTACTTTCATCTAATATTTAGGGAACGCCGGAAAATGGGAATGGCGGGGAGGTGGTGGTGGTGGGGGATTATTTTTAGGAAGTCAATTTTTTTTCCGTATAAGTGAGCAATGGGGCCTGGAATTTATTCAGTTGTACCCTGAAATCCAGCGGGCATTCCCTCCATTATGGGCCTAGCCATGTGTCCTGTAAGTAGATTATGGCCACAATGCGTATGTTTCTGAACACGGGACAAACGGGGGGATCCATTTTGGGTGAACGTCTTAATTCCTATGTACACTGTACAAAAAAACCTGTTTTTAAATTGACCAAATTGCCAAAAAAATGAAAATTGTAATTTTTTCCTTCTGCTTTGCTTAGATTCATTAAAATACTGTGGCGTCAAAATACGCAGAACACCCCTAGATGAATTTGTTAAGGGGTCTAGTTTTAAAAATGGGGTCATTTGTGGGGGTTCTCTATCGTTTTGGCCGCTCAATGGCTCTACAAGTGGGCAATGGGGCCTGGAATTTATTCCGTTGTACCCTGAAATCCAACGGGTGCTCCTTCCATTATAGGCCTATACATGTTTCCTTTAAGTAGATTAGGGCCACAATGGGTATGTTTCTGAACACGGGACAAACAGGGGTACCTATTTTGGGGTGAACGTCTTCATTCCTATGTACACTGGACAAAAAAAAACTGTTTTTAAATTGACACAATTGCCAAAAATGAAAATCATATTTTTTTCCTTCTGCTTGGATTAGATTCATTCAAAAACTGTGAAGTCAAAAAAGTCAGCGTACCCCTAGATAAATTCGTTAAGGGGTCTACTTTTCAAAATGGGGTCACTTGTGGGGGTTCTCCATCGTTTTGGTCACTCAATGGCTCTACAAGTGGGCAATGGGGACTAAATTTCCTTCAAGCAAAAATTCTGTTCCGAAAGCCACCGGTTGCTCCTTTCATTTTGGGCCCCATTGTGCATACAGACGTAATACTAGGGCCACAATGGGTATGTTTCTGAGCACAGGACAAACAGGGGTACCCATTTTGGGGTGCAAGTCTTCATTCATATATGTGTTGTACAAAAAAAACTGCTTTTGAAATGACAGAATTACCAAAAAAATGAAAATCGTATTTTTTTGCCTTCGGCTTGGCTTAGATTCATTCAAAAACTGTGAAGTCAAAAAAGTCATCGTACCCCTAGATAAATTCGTTAAGGGGTCTACTTTTCAAAATGGGGTCACTTGTGAGCATACTCCATCGTTTTGGTCAGTCAATGGCTCTACAAGTGTGCAATAGGGCCTAAATCTCCTTCAAGCAAAATTTCTGTTCCGAAAGCCACCGTTTGCTCCTTTCATTTTGGGCCCCATTGTGCATACAGACATAAGATTAGGGCCACAATGGGTATGTTTCTGAGCACGGTACAAACAGGCGTATCCATTTTGGGGTGCAAATCCTCATTTTCATGTGTATTATAGAAAAAATTCCTGTCTTTAAAATGACATATTTGCAAAAATATGAAATTTTAGTTTTTCTCTTCTAAATTACATTGACTCCTAAAAAAAAACTGTGGGATTAAAATACTCATGACACCCCTCAGTGAATACGCTAAGGAGTGTAGTTTTTAAAATGCGGTCACCTGTGGGGGTATCTATCATTTTGACTCCTATAAGCCTTTCCAATCTTGGCTTGGTGTAGGAAAACAAAGTATTCCTCAAAATGCTGAAAAGTAATGTTAAATTTGTACATCTCCTAAATGGTTAAAAAAACGAAAGTTTTAATGGCTCCCAACTCGATTATTTAATTTTAGCGCAAAAGAATTAGCGTTGAAATTTTACGTACATAATCTAAATCTCTCACTTCCCAATGTCATAGAAACATGAAATTTGCCATAAGCATTGAATATGTCATAAATAGGAAAGGTTAATGGGTCCCAACTTGATTATTCAATTCTAGCGCAAGAGAACTAGTGTCCAAATTTTACATACAGAATCTAATTCTCTCACTTCTTGGTGTCATAGAAACTCGAAATTTGGCACGAGCATTGATTGTGTCATAAATAGGAAAAGCTAATACGTCCCAACTCGATTATTCAATTCTATGCGCAAAAGAATTAGCGTCCAAATTTTACGTACGGAATGTAATTTTCTCACTTTACGGTGTCATAGAAACGTGAAATTTGGCACAAGCATTGGTTATGTCATAAATAGGAAAAGTTAATGGATCCCAACTCGATTATTTAATTTTAGCGCAAAAGAATTAGCGTTGAAATTTTACGTACATAATCTAAATCTCTCACTTTCCAATGTCATAGAAACATGAAATTTGCCATAAGCATTGAATATGTCATAATTAGGAAAAGCTAATGGGTCCCAACTCGATTATTCAATTCCTACGCAAAAGAACTAGCGTCCAAATTTTATGTATGGAATCTAATTCTCTCACTTCTTGGTGTCATAGAAACATGAAATTTGGAACAGGCATTGATTATGTCATAAATAGGAAAAGTTAATGGGTCCCAACTCGATTATTCAATTCTAAGTGCAAAAGAATTAGCGTTCAAATTTTACGTATGGAATCTAATTCTCTCACTTCCTGATGTCATTTTATATAAATGAAACGTTGCATGGTTACCTCCCCGTGGTGTTTCCTGTGTAACGCAGAGAACTATGCAAAATGGTGAACATATGTTTTTCCCGGTATCTCTAAAGTAACCACGACTTCATAAGATTTTCCGTGTGAACACCAGATAAACACCAGTACCAAATTAACTTGGGCGAAGCCGGGTATATCAGCTAGTAATATATATGATTCATCCAATTTTTATTAATTGTGCACCAAGGACAAAATAATGATTTGATTCTTCCTGTAATCTAGTTTCATCAATATAAATACCTGCATCGAAAGATTCACCTGGTACACTATGTCACAGTGTACGCAGAGATTCTTTATGTCCTGGTGGGGGTGCGATTGTGTGTCCTGTCTTTCCAGCTGAGAACAGCTGAAAGGGGAGGAGTACTTTTGTAGGTGCGCACTTACCTTTCCAAAATTTGGGCAGGGTTGCACGCATCCGAACATTACTACAAATCCACCAGACATCCTGCAGTGGAGTTGACATATCTTCAAATTGAACTTGTAACTGCTGAGGAAAGTATAGGCCTAGACGAAGTGCTGAACCAAACAGAATCTCATAAGGACTGAGAGCTGTCTGTTTGGTGGGCATGTGTCTGATTGAAAAGAGAGCAAAGAAAAGAAACTCAGGCCAAGGTTTACTAAATTCAGTCGTTACTTTCAAATTTATTTTTTTTTATGGTCTCATTCAGCCTCTCTACTCTCCCATTGCTTTGAGGATGGTAGGGTGTGTGGAATGCCTGTTCTATGCCTAACACCCCTGCTATCTCATTAAAGTGAGTACCCCGGTTACTCTCAATGGTTTCTGGGACACCAAACCTACATACCACTTCAAAAAGAAGATTTTTGGCTGTATTTTTGACATTAGCCGCAGAAACAGGCTAAGTCTCCAGACAGAAAAGGAAGCAATACAAACAAGGACTTATTCAAACAGTCCAGATTGAGGAAGTTGTATGTGGTCGATCTGCAACTTCTGGGTGCAAGGGCCTAGGAGTGTGTTTAGAAGGGGTTTTGACAGTCCTACCTGGGTTGGATGATGTGCAAGTCATACATCCCTGAGTATAAGAGGCAGCAACTACCGAGAAACCGGACGCATACCAAGATCACATATTGCAGTTTTAGAGGCATGCGTGAGGCCATGTGTTTTGGAGGCTAAAATCAGAAACAAGGCTGTTGGAAGACAAGGCTTTCTGTGAAGTGTCCATATTCCATTGGAATCTGAAGTGGCTCCTTTTGCTTGCTAACCCAACACTTTATGGGAAGATGCTTGTTTCTGAAAAGACAAAAGGAGATGTTGTGAGACATTAAGCGATGGTGACATGTCTTCTTGGCAGGTGGCCAGAACTGCCAGTGTGAGGTGCAGCCAGGCTACTTCTTTGGCTGCTTGGTCTGGCAGGGCATTACCCTTAGCTTCTGGAGACTTGGCTGACGTATGTGCTTTGACTTTAAAGATGGCCACCTGTTTGGCTAAGAGAAGAGCAGACATTAGTGCTTCAACTTGTGTCTGCTGTCTTATTGGCTGGCCCATAGGTGTAAGGAATGATCTAGCTTTCCAGACTGGACTATAGTTATGTGCAATGCCAAAGACATAGCTGTCTTCTCATGTGCCAGCATAAAGCCATGTGTAAGGGCCTGCAGTTCAGCCTGTTGGGCTGAGATGTGTGCAG
Organism: Eleutherodactylus coqui; assembly: GCF_035609145.1. NCBI lineage: Eukaryota > Metazoa > Chordata > Amphibia > Anura > Eleutherodactylidae > Eleutherodactylus > Eleutherodactylus coqui. The sequence continues at coordinate 113,502,512 of NC_089842.1, read as the reverse complement.
ATAATGACTGTTGATGAAGGACAGTGGTCTGTTTGGTGATTGTGTGGAATTATCCATCTACAGCATACCTGGAGCCATCAACGAACAAGGAAACGTCGGAACTGAGTAGTGGAGAGTCCTTGACGGAATCAAACCCACAAGTTTCCATCTGCATGAGCTGGCCGCAGTTGTGAGGTTCTTCTTGAGTCACTTGGTCAGTGTCATCCTGTTACAATAAGAGGGTGGCAGAATTCACGCGCTTGCGCAGATGGGTCTTCTCCCTTCGGCTCAGTCCGGCAGCAGCGGCGTTCTGTCTCCGCCCCTTTGTAAGTGCTATTGCGTAGCTCCGCCCCGTCACATGTGCCGATTCCAGCCTCCTGATTGGGTGGAATCGGCACATGTGACTGGGCGGAGCTACGTGATGACGCATACAAGGGGCAGAGCCAGAACCCCGTCGCTGCCGGACCGAGCCGAAGGGAAAAGACCCATCTGCGCAAGCGCGTCTAATCGGGCTGAAATTAGACGGCACCATGGCGACGGGGACGCTAGCAACGGAGCAGGTAAGTGAATAACTTCTGTATGGCTCATATTTAATGCACGATGTATATTACAAAGTGCATTAATATGGCCATACAGAAGTGCATAACCCCACTTGCTATCACAGGACAACCCCTTTAAAGCTGCCCCCAGCTGCCATAGCAACTGCACAGCACCCCACTATCGCATTGCTGGGGGCCGTTCTGTACACCGAAACATCGATCAGGGCAGATAAAAATGCAATTGTTAGAATTTATGATGAGTGATGAGTGGGAGACTGCAAATCTGCATGTCCTTTTCTTCTTTCAAAACTCTATGTGAATAGACCAATTGAAAAAATTGGATTCTGTTTTTGTGCGAGTTTTGTGCATTTTGCAATACACAAAACTCGAAAGACTTTATCACCCATGAGAATGCACCCTCACAAGATAAAAGGCAGGGGCGGGGTGCGTGAAGAAACTTACTTGTGTGTGAATACTGCAGTTCTGAACTAATTAGGGGGCTTTTTCATAATAACAGAAAAAAAGAACAAGGACACACAAAGTTTTGAATAAAAAAAAAAAAAAAAATAGCAGGCCCTTAGTAGACAACAGAACGTCTATGGTAGTACCTTCATGGTACATGGCCTGACAAAACTCATAAAACACTTCAACTAATAAAAGGCTGCAGTGTCATTATTCCGGGCATCATGGTGCTCAGGATGTGAACGCTGATGCTAGGAGTGCCAACAGTGATGCTGCAGCCTCTAATTGGTCACAGTGCCACATGACATCAACCCACAATCCATCTACAGCATAGGTGATGTGCACCAGGGGGTCCAACGAGAGATGAGTGTGCTTGTACTTTTTTCATTACCATCATTCCCACCTACTTGGAAATTTCTTTTTTTTAATTGATACAGGCCATATTTCACATGCATCATATTTAGGCCCCTTTCACATGGGCGACAGCGATTTAGTCACAAGAAAATCACAGAGATATCGCATCTGTGGTCTGTGCGATACCGCTGCATTTTATCAAGGCGGCATCACGAATTTCTATCACTACGAAGTCCTGCAACTTTATAACTTTCTTTTGCCGGTATTTTCAGTAGTGCTTGAAATATAAGCCCTACCCTAAAAATAAGCCATGGCTGAATCAACAACCAAACAATACATCACCTAACATGCTCTGTGAGCTCCACTGTGCATCTCATTAATCGTGATAGCTGTGATCGGTTCATCGAGCACTGTCTCTGATTGGTTGAGTCGCGGTGCTCGAAAACCAATCACAGCCAGCACTTCCTGGAAGCAGGGATTTAAAACCGACAAACCAGGAAGCGCTAACTGAACTCAACAAGCAAGTCTGCTGGAGCTGCGGTGGAGCCAACATAGACTGTTAGGTGAGGTATTGTTTTTTTTCTTTTATGCAGCTAGGGCTTCTTTTAGGGCTTTTACAGTAAGATTTCCTACTGCAAAAGTTGCACTGCAAAAAAACGTGTTTTCGTGCAATGCAGTATAATGGAAGGGACCATATGGAAACGTGGTACAAAACAGCGCAAAACACGGCTGTATAGAGCATGCTGCGATTTTGTATTCTCGCAATGTAGCAGCCTATAAAACATCACTAATGTGAAAAAACCCATTGGAAAGCTTGGGCTTCATATACATGCGATTTGTAGCACTGTTGCATCGTGACAAAATCGCACCATTTTGTTGCTTGCGTGAAACGAGCCTTAAAAACATGAAATAAATGCAGTTTTAACAGCCTGAAAAGCAGTAGAAAACACCAAAGTTTAGAAAGCAAACATAATACCTAACTGTACCTAGGAAAATATTAGACCAACATAGATATATGTTTTTATTGATTCCTTTTCATCAGTTCTATATAAGGGCTCCTGCCCATGGCCGTAAGCATAAAACGCCATGGTTCTTCTGCAGCATTTAACACATTACAGGCCATACGCTCTAATGGCAGAGAGTCCGCAGAGACCACATGTGGGCTGAGTATGGCACTGCGCATGCCCAAGAATCACACATCACGGACATGCGCAGTGTGAGTTTTTTAAACTCCTGCTCTATTCATAGCATGATTGTGTATGGAAACACTGCTCATACATAATGTATCGCACAAGGACAGAGTATCGTATACGGCACATGGAAGGGCTGTGTATGATATGCAGAGAAATAGAGCATGCTGCGATTTATTCCTCTTACATATCGATACGCAGTGCCCACACACAGGTATGCATTGAACAGTGAAAGTCCATTGACTTTTATTGCCTCCATTCACTGCGTTAAATGCCTGCGCTCAACCCCTGCGTGATACGTGGTGAAAACACGGTCGTGGACATGAGGACTTAGCCACATTGCATGGAAAAAGCAAATGCTTACCAACATCAATAAAACAAGTACAAACGCACAAAACAATTGCTCCCCATATAAAACCATATCTACACTCACCAGTTTACCCATCCACAAACAGCTTCCTTACAAAAGAAAACTCAGATACAACCTTGGAAAACTGAAAAGGCAGGGCATAGCTGCAGAATACATTTTACATGGTTGCTCTCCGCATTTAAAAAATCCCACATAATTTAGCCAAGTTTTTATGGGTTTAATAGCAGATAAATATAAACTTGGAGTAAGTAAATTACCTAATGTCAGAGCTTTTTTACACGTAATTCTGTAATCATATATGCACTAATTTTACTTCTTGGAACAATATAGATAGAAATGTATTCACAATGTCTTTGATATGATTAAATTGTAGACTATATTTAATAACTAATTTTTGAGGTACTTCATTCTTCATTTTTCAACCCAATTACTAGTCAATTCATCCATCGATAATTGTTGAGGTCTGTTGGAACATGGATTTGTCAAACTAGTCATGGCTCCATTTTGAAAACCACAATAGTTGTGTGAACTAAATCTCACTTTCATGGCATAGTTTGTTAATAACTAGTCACATAAAATTCATTTTACAAGCCTCATAGAATTAAAATGACATTCTTTTCATTTTCAGACATCATTCTGCCACCACCTGACTCCTTGTGACTTCTGACAATACAGAAGTATAATCACATGAAGCAGCGATGAAGAGAGAAATCAACAAAACAATAAAACTCAACAGCCATCAATAGTAATGGATAATGGATGCCTATAGCATGAATAGACCAGTGAGGGCTCAGGCAGCAAGTTCTTCTTATAAATCTATATCATTTCTTTCTAAAAAGTTATGTGGATTCATGCAGTAGGTTAAAATCATTAGATCCCAAGAATCTCAACAGGGACTTCACACCAATATAACATTGTACAGTATATTGTCAGGCAGACAGATGTCGGTCTGCCTTGTCACACAATGATCTGGATTAGGGCTATACCCTATAACCAATCTAGCTGTGTAGGAGTCATCCACATACGCTGGTCCCAAGCCCTGATAAATGGGGAGGGTTAGCGAAAGACCTGGTAACCTACCCTCTAAAATCTTTGCCTTGGAAACCCTATGAAAGAGCTCTCATATGATTCAGATATGGTATCCGAAAGCAGGCCCCCCAGCCCAAAAGATTCTCTAAATGCTATAAGGAAAAGCAAGTTCTGAGTACAAGTAGTCAGGGTTTTTTCATGACATAACTGGAGGATAGTCCTCAGGAAACCCAGCTGCTGATGCACCTCATAATGAAAGGAAACGAGTACGCTATACCAAAGTTCACATAGTAGCAACATGGAATGTGTATTGCATAAGTCTAGGGAAATTGTACATTGTGAAACGCGAAATGACAAGACTTAACATTGATATTCTTGGAATTAGTGAATTGCATTGGACAGGTAATGGATATTTTCAGTCCGATGACTTCACATTGCACTATGCCGGAGACAAGGAAATCAATAGGGATAGAGTAGCCTTTATTACAAACAAGCAGGCCTCAAAGGCAGTAGAACGTTTCAGAACAATCAGCGACCGTATCATTGCTATCCGAACACATGGTAAGCCAATGAACATCTCAATCTTACCGGTCTATGCCCCAACGACTGATGCTGATGAAGAAACTTTTAAAGATTTTTATGGCAATGTCCAGAAAACTCTAAACAAAGTGCCAAAGAAGGACATTATTTATATTATGGGCGACTTGAATTCCAAAGTCGGCAGCCAACCATAAGCAACCATTACAGGAAGATTTGGGCTTGGTGAAAGAAATGAAGTTGGTTATTACCTGGTACAGTTCTGCCAAGAAAATCAGCTTAGGATAGCAAACACATGGTTTATGCAACTCAAACGCCAACTGTATAGGTGGAATCTCGCAATGGCCTCCATCAGATTGATTACATCCTGTGCAATCATCGTTGGCAAAGTTCAGTCATTGCAATAAAAACCTTCTCCTGGCGCTGAGTGCAGCACTGATCATAAACTACTTGCTGCTAAGATCAAGATCAAATTCTGTAGCATTCAGAAAGGTGCTCCATTGAGAAAATTCAGCACCTCTAAAATCCACCAATCATACACTATTGAGGTAGTAAACCGATCGAACCTACTTGACACATCAGAAAAGCATCCAGAGGAAATATGATATGATATACAGTCCACAATTATGGAAACAGCCAGTAAGCTATTGGTTGTCTGAGAAAACCCTCAGAATAGCTGACAAAAGAAGAGCAGAAAGGTGGCTGGCAACAAAGACAAAGTTCGGCAACTAAATGCCGATTTTCAGCAAGTGGCAAGGAAATGGACTGGAATGAGCATTGCAAACAACTCAAACCAGTAGCCACGAAAAGCCATATGCGAGGCCTATTCTCACAGGCCAAGATGGCCAGGAAACCTTTTTTGGCACGTAACAGCACAATCAAAAGCAAAAATGGAAAGGAAATGAATGACCAACAGAGTATCAAGGATAGGGGGAGGGAATACTCCCTTCACAGATATAGATTAAAATTAAAATTAATAACTTTTATTTATAACTGGTTAAAATTAGGGCCACATAAATCATATAACAAACACAAACAAACGTGGACTGACAACATGGGTCGTATTAAGTAACCCAGTGACCGGATGAAATGGGGGTCTCAATTCCACTCGAACAACCAGTCGGTTTAACCCCTATTGACAAAATTAGGGGACTGAGTCACTGGTTTGTAGCGGTACGTCACAATGAGAAAAATGGTCGGAAAATATCAGGTTTCCAGTCTAGGATGATGGTTCATGGCTGGAGACCCACTGACCATTTGTATCGCTACTCTCAATAAGGATCATATAGTTAATCAAAGATATGTATTACACCATATTAGGTAAGTAATCACTCAGGGTTTGTGTGTTTCAACGTTGACAATGAAAGAATTGTTCCATACGGTGAGTAATCGCTTGGATATTAGTGTACGTATTTCAACGTCAATAGCCAAGTAGTCACCTAGTAATCACTCAGACATTCTGAAATCTTTTAATGTTTGGAGGTAAGATAATTACTCCAAACGTAGGTAATTACTCGAGTGTCTATCAATATTTCAACTCTTTAAGGAACTAAGATATTGGCTTGAATTTGTGTATTTTGAAATACGTACACTAATATCCAAGCGATTACTCACCGTATGGAACAATTCTTTCATTGTCAACGTTGAAACACACAAACCCTGAGTGATTACTTACCTAATATGGTGTAATACATATCTTTGATTAACTATATGATCCTTATTGAGAGTAGCGATACAAATGGTCAGTGGGTCTCCAGCCATGAACCATCATCCTAGACTGGAAACCTGATATTTTCCGACCATTTTTCTCATTGTGACGTACCGCTACAAACTAGTGACTCAGTCCCCTAATTTTGTCAATAGGGGTTAACCCGACTGGTTGTTCGAGTGGAATTGAGACCCCCATTTCATCCGGTCACTGGGTTACTTAATACGACCCATGTTGTCAGTCCACGTTTGTTTGTGTTTGTTATATGATTTAAGTGGCCCTAATTTTAACCAGTTGTGAATAAAAGTTATTAATTTTAATTTTAATCTATATCTGTGAAGGGCGTTTCTATGACCATATAGATTTGGAATACCACTGTGATTTTTGTGGAGGGAATACTCGCAGCGACTTTATGCCTGCAATCACATACCTGGACTTTTGCATGAGGTAGAGCCTTTGGACTTAAAGACCTCTATTATGGAGTCAGACATAGTTACTGAACAATAGCCCTTATCCCCATGCAAGCAAGATCCTTCTCAAGTATGATCAGTAGTTGAAGTGGCACTTCCTGATGCACAGGCAGGATATCAGTGAGGATGTGGCAGCCGATATCATATTGCAATCCTGCAATACACCATGGAAAAAGCTTCACAATACTAAAAGAGTATCTACATGTACTTCATCGGCACATCTAGTCAAGCTAATGAAATCACTTTATACCAATCAAGAAGGAACTGTGAGAACACAGTATGGGGACACAGATTGTTTTGGGATCAGCAAAGCCGTCTGATCAGGCTGCATTCTCTCACTATTCTTGTTTAACCTACATGCGTGTAATCGTGTAAAATAGACCTAAACGAATTGGAAATCAGGGTAAAAATAGGTGGAAGAAACATCAACAATCTCCATTATGCAGATTTTACAACTCTGCTTGCAGAAACAGAAGCAGGTCTGAAGCAGCCGATATATAAGATTAAAACGCTGTGTAGTTCCCAGACAGATACTTGCAGAAATAGTCTCGGTAGTGGATGCTGATACTGCACAAGGCAGAGGTGTGGTACCTGACGGTACAAACACAGACATAAACCAGAAACAAGCCGAGGTTGGGACCGATAGCTTAAACTTCAACACAGGGATCATTGTGGTCATGTGCCGTGTCAACCTTTTTTCTATTTTGAAGTATATAGATATTTAAATGTAGGTGTTTTATTGAAGTCTTCTTACTGTATTTTATTGGTTGTTTATTTGCATGCGATAATCCACATTTTTTCACAGACCTCATATGGATCGTACATTAAGACCTATGTAGGGTCTGGTTTTATATGTATATATTTCTTTATAGTGTTAATATAAAGCAAGAAGCGCCCCGTCAAATGTTTTGAATATAGACCATTGATAGCTCAGTGCTGACTCCATGATAATGCAGCAGATCGGTGACACAGGCTCCGCCCACACGATGACGCGGCACGGTGCCATGATCACATGGCTGCCGTGCCCCACGTGATCATATGGATGACGCGGCTACCGAGGGTCACGTTACACGGCACATGACCGCAATGACATGGCGGCATGTGACTGCAATGACGTGGCGGCACGGGGTCACGTGACTCCCCTTATTACGTGGCCACATTTTACTATATATCTCGTGGATGTCACAGTCTATCGGCGTCACAGACCCTGCCCATACGATGACGCGGCACGTCGGCGTCATTGGATCCGCCCCTAAGATGGCGCCATACAGGGAGGAAAAAAATGTAATGTATTACTTACCCTATATATATGCAGATGTTTAAATGTGTTTTATATTATTGGCTTGAAAAAGGGGCTAGTATATGGGCACCAAAACACATTGACTTCTACATTAAAGTGTTGGAATTTACCTCCGTGGACCTGAGTGTATCTTCCCTTAACGATGAAGTCGACACTTCAAGGAGGGGGATTCTAAACATCATACCCCCTCCTGTTAAGTAAGTGTCTTTCTGTTGTTAGTTCTTTTACCTATTGGGCAGATTCATTTTCTTACCACAGTACTGTGCAGCGCAGGGACATTTTTTCTAATAGCGCATTGTTTCTTCCTTTGGGGGGCTCTCTGCATAAGAGAAGCCCTCTATATGTCCTTCAGCTCTCCCTAAACTTCAAGGGATTGGATACAGGTGTAAAGAATTTGAAGGCGGACCCCGCGGCGCATTTCCTACTATTTCACTTAATAAAGCTGGAAAGTCCTTTTTAACGATGTGAGTTTCATTGTCTTCAGGTTGGATACCCCTGGATGCTGCTCTATTACTATAGACTCAGTCGATACTAATGATGTCTGCCAGGCTTTTCATTTTTTATTTATTTCTTGGATACCCCTGGATGCTGCTTTGTTACTATGGACTCAGTCGATCATTATGATGTCTGCCAGGCCTTTCATTTTTCATTTATTCTTCACTGGGTTCCTCCATATCACTATTTATCTGACCAGTATAAGAAGGATCAATCCTGGATGAGCTTAAGAGCCGGGCATAGATACTAGAGATGAGCGAGCACCAAAATGCTCGGGTGCTCGTTGCTCGAGTCGAACTTTCCGTGCTGCTCGAGAGCTCGTTTCGAGTAACGAACCCCATTGAAGTCAATGGGCGACTCGAGCATTTTTGTATATAACCGATGCTCCGCTTAGGTTTTCACTTATGAAAATCTGGAAACATACGAAAGTCATGGAAATGCCACAGAAACGGATAGGGCAGGGGCAGCATGCAGGGCTGCATCTCAGGCTCCCAGGTCTCACTATTAAGCCACAATAGCGGCAAGAGTGTGCCTCCTCCCCTAACAATTTTTACTTCGGACAAACCCTCATTAGCAAGGCACACCTTAGCTCCAACCAAGCACAATCACTGCCTGCAGGTCACATTGCTGCCTCTTCTCCTGGGTTACATGCTGCCCAACCCCCCACACGACCCAGCATCCACAGCGCACAGAAAACTGTCCCTGCGCAGCGTTTAGCTGCCCTCATGCCACACGCTCGCTTCATAGCCACACCACCCTCATGTCTACTTATAAATGTGTCTGCCATCAGGAGGAATCGGAGGCACACACTTCAGAGGGTTGGCAGGGCTAGGTAGCGACCCTCTTTAAAAGGGGGGGGGGGGGGTGACAGCCCACAACGCAGTTGAGAATCAATGAGAAATTGACGTTCGATCTTCATTCCAATAAAGTGCCAACCTCCGTCAGGAGCTGCAAACGTGGGCATGAGTTACATAGCTATGGGGAGTCTATGTGCCCACACAGTATTCATTCTTTCTAGGTGTCAGATAGCTCAATCGACAACGCTAGGGGAAAGCCATCTGCGCTCTGCCAGACAGACAGGTCAAACATGGGAAGTCTGTGTGCACCCACAGCATAGGTGGGTCCTAGGCAACCCAAGACATGAACAATAAAGAAATCAGAGAGGCCAAACATGGCAAAATTACATTGCGCCGAGGACATAGGCCTCGGCCAACAGCTTCAGCAATCGTAGGCATGAAGCGGACTTCGATGCTAGTACACCTGTGAAGCTCTCATTAAATCAGTTACGCTTTCTTTCACGGCTCCAATGACTGGCTTAGCCAGGAAAACGTTCCACAGGCCCAACCTGGTGCAGTTGCAGTTCCCCCGGGACATAGGTCTCAGCCCACACCCTCAGCAAACGCGGGCATGAAGCGGACTTCGATGCTAGTTCATCTGCGACGGGCTCAGTAAATCAGTTACGTTTTCTTTCAACGCTCCAATGACTGGATTAGCCAGGAAAAACTTCCACGCGCCCAATCTGGCGCAGTTGCAGTTCCCCCGAGACATAGGCCTCAGCCCACACCCTCAGCAATCGCGGTCATGAAGCGGACTTCGATGCTAGCACAGCATTGAACGTCTCATTAATGCAGTAACGCTCCTCTCCTTTGGCCCAAACCAGTGTATCAGATAACTGTGGTAACATGAGAGCAAATACATGATGCCCAGTGCTGATCCCCTGACCCCAAGCAGGAGGAGGAGGTGGCCTTACAAGGTCAAGAAACCATGACCAGGACCCACTGTAGCCTGTGTGGGAAGTATGTGAGCAGGCCCTTGGTACGGCTTGGTTCCAGCAAACACACTGTGGTACCCAAGGTGCCACGAGTTACATAGCAATGGGCAATCTGGGTCCCCTCACACTATTCATTCTGTGTTGGTGTCGGATAACTCAATCGACACCGCAAGGGGAAAGCCATCTGCACTCTGCACCATACCCAAGTCAGTGAGTGACTTTGTGCCAGACAGGTAAAACACCGCAATGGGAAGTCTTTGTGTACCCACAGCATAGGCGAGCAGAAGGAACCAAAAAAAAAGTAATAAACATGAAGAAATTACACTGCCCAAACATGGCAGACTTTTACTCCGCCAAGGACATAGGCCACTGCACACACCCTTAGCAAACGCGGGCATAGAGCGGACTCCGATGCTAGTACAGCTGTGAAGGTCTCATTAAGGCAGTAACGCTCCTCTTCAGTGGCCCAAGCGAGTTTCACAGATAACTGTGGTAGCACGAGAGAAAATACATATTGGCCTCGGCCCACAATTCTTGCCCTAGTCAGTGGGTGTTTTTGGGCAAGATAGGTAAAACACCGCGATGGGAAATCTGTGTGCACCCATAGTATAAACAGACCCCTGTAACATTCCAGTAGAAAAGGTATAAGCAGATCCCAATAACATTTCGGTTGTAGTAGTATGGGCAGACCCGGGTACCATTTCTTTAGTAGAAGTATAGGTAGACCCATGTAACATTTTGGTAGCAGGAGTATAGGCAGACCCCTGTAACATTCTGGTAGCATGAGTAAAGACAGACCCCAGTACTACCATTTCTGAACAAGCATAGGCAGACCCCTGAAACATTTATGGAGCAGTAGTATAGGGAGACCCCTGTAACATTTGCGTGGCAGAAGTATAGGCAGACCCCGGTAAGATTCTTGTAGCAGAAGTATAGGCAGACCCCTGTAACATTTAAGTGGCAGCAGTATTGGCAGACCCCTGTAACATTTCTGTAGCAGCAGTATAGGCAGACCCCTGTAACATTTACATGGCAGACGTATTGGCAGACCCCTGTAACATTTATGTAGCAGCAGTATAGGCAGACCCCTGTAACATTTATGGAACAACAGTATAGGCAGACCCCTATAAAATTTACGTGGCATAAGTATAGGCAGACCTCAGTAACATTCTTGTAGCAGTGGTATAGGCAGACCCCAGTATCAGTAGCAGCAGCAAGGGCAGACCGCAGCACCATTTCTGTAGTAGAAGTATAGATTGACGCCTGTAAAATTTACGTGGCAGAATTATAGGCAGACCCCTGTAACATTTAAGTGGCAGCAGTATAGGCAGACCCCTGTAACATTTATGTAGCAGCAGTATAGGCAGACCCCTGTAATATTTACGTGGCAGAAGTATAGGCAGACCCCTGTAACATTAACGTGGCAGCAGTATAGGCATACCCCAGTAACATTAACGTGGCAGCAGTATAGGCATACCCCAGTAACATTCTTGTAGCAGCAGTATAGGCAGACCCCTGTAACATTTACGTGGCAGAAGTATAGGCAGACCCCTGTAATAGTAACGTGGCAGCAGTATATGCAGACCCCAATAACAATCTTGTAGCAGCAGTATAGGCAGATCCCAGCATCATTTCTGTAGTAAAAGTATAGGCAGACCCCTGTAACATTTACATGGCAGAAGTATAGGCAGACCCCTTTAACATTTAAGTGGCAGTAGTATTAACATACCCCAGTAATATTCTTGTAGCAGAAGTATAGGCAGATCCCTGTAACAATTAAGTGGCAGCAGTATAGGCAAACCCCTGTAACATTTATGGAGCAGCAGTATAGGCAGACCCCTATAAAATTTACGTGGCAGAAGTATAGGCAGACCCCAGTAACATTCTTGTAGCAGCAGTATAGGTAGACCTCTGTATCAGTGCTATAGCAGCAGCATAGGCAGACCCCAGCACCATTTCTGTAGTAGAAGTATAGGCAGACCCCTGTAACATTTATGTGCCAGAAGTATAAGCACACCCCTGTAACATTTACGTGGCAGAAGTATAGGCAGACCCCTGTAACATTTACGTGGCAGAAGTATAGGCAGACCCCTTTAACATTTACGTGGAAGCAGTATAGACAGACCCCAGTAACATTCTTGTAGCAGAAGTGTAGGCAGACCCCTGTAACATTTACATGGCAGAAGCATAGGCAGACCCCTGTAACATTTTTGTGGCAGCAGTATAGGCAGACCCCAGTAACAATCTTGTAGCAGAAGTATGGGCAGGCAGACCCCAGTAAAATTTCTGTAGAAATAGTATAGGCCAACCTCTGAAACATTGGCGTACCATGAGTGCAGGCGAAGGCCGTAAAAATTAGTTGGATAAGAATGTAGGAGTGGGTCCGAAAAATTAGTGTTCCAAGAGTACAAGTGTACCTCTGAAAAATTTATCAACCGAGAGGGCATGTGAAACCCATAAATATTTTTTGAAAGATACAGCTCGCTGTTGCTTAATTTGTAACAGAGCCTGTAGGCAGCCCTGTTGAAAAAATTGGTTCATGTTAAAGTATGAATACTTTTGAAACTTTGAAAAATTGTAAAAACATTGTTAGACGAGCCTTTTGGGACGCAGAAAAATTGGCAGTTCAGCGCGTTGACATGTTGTTTCTGGAGGAGGAGTACTAATATCAGAGACAAATTGATAAAGCTAAATGCCCCGTTTTTCCGGTGATTGAGAAGAGTGCTTTTATCTGTGGTTGCAGCGAAAAGAGTAGGTTCCGCTGCTCTCTTCTGAGAAGAGAAGTCTGGCGAAATCCAGGCTTTGTTCATCTTTATGAGTGTAAGCATGTCGGTACTGGAAGTTGACAGGCGGGTACGATTGTCCGTGATGATTCCCCCAGCGGCACTAAACACTCTCTCTGACAAGACGCAAGCGGCATGTCAAGCCAGCACCTCCAGGGCACACAGTACAAGTTCGTGCCACGTGTCTAGCTTTGACACGCAATAGTTGTATGGAGCAGAGGCATAACGGAGGACGGTGGTACGATCGGCTATGTACTCCCTCACCATCTTTTTACAGTGCTCCCTCCGACTCAGCCTTGACTGGGGAGTGGTGACGCTGTCTTGCTGGGGAGCCATAAAGCTGGCAAAGGCCTTGGAGAGTGTTCCCCTGCCTGCGCTGAACATGCTGCCTGATCTCTACGCCTCCCCTGCTACTTGGCCCTCGGAGTTGCGACTTCTGCCGCTAGCGCTGTCAGATGGGAAGTTTAGCATCACTTTGTCCACCAGGGCCCTGTGGTATTGCATCACTCTCATACCCCTTTCCTCTTCTGGAATGAGAGTGGAAAGGTTCTCTTTGTAACGTGGGTCAAGAAGGGTGTACACCCAGTAATCTGTGTTGGCCAGAATGCGTCTAACACGAGGGTCACGAGAAAGGCAGCCTAACATGAAGTCAGCCATGTGTGCCAGGGTGCCAGTACGCAAGACATGGCTGTCCTCACTAGCAAGATGACTTTCAGGATCCTCCTCCACAGACCATACACGCTGAACAGATGAGAGGCAAGCAGCATGGATACCCTCTGCAGTGGGCCCAGCTGTCTCTTCCCCCTCCTGCGGAGATATAGACATGAGGGTGGTCTGGCTATCAAGCGACATACTGTCATCCCCCGTCTCCTGTTCCAACTGCAAAGCGTCGGCCTTTATGCCTTGCAGCGAACTTCTCAGCAGGCATAGCAGTGGGATGGTAACGCAAATGATTGCAGCGTTGCCGCTCACCTTCTTGGTAGAATCCTCAAAGTTTCCGAGTACCTGGCAGATGTCTGCCATCCAGACCCACTCCTTGGTAAAGAATTGGGGAGACATTCCACTATTGCTCTATGCTGCTCATAGAGCCTGGCTAACATGTGCAGCGTAGAATTCCACTGTGTGGGCACTTCGCACAGCAGTCGGTGCTCTGGCAGATTAAACCGATGTTGCAGGGTGGCAGTGTCCGTGGTGGACTTGCGGAAATGTGTGCAGACGTGGCGCACCTTGCCGAGCAGGTCAGATAAGTGCGGGTAGTTTTTTAGAAACGCTGAACCACCAGATTAAAGACGTGGGCCAGGCATGGCACGTGTGTGAGGCTGCCAAGCTGCAGAGCCGCCACCAGGTTACGGCCGTTGTCACACAAGACCATGCCCAGTTTGAGGCTCAGCGGCGAAAGCCAGAGGTCGGTCTGCTCTGTCAGACCCTGCAGCAGTTCGGGGTTGTGTGCCTCTTGTTACCTAGGCTGAGTAGTTTCAGCACGGCCTGCTGACGCTTGCCCACCGCTGTGCTGTCGCACCGCGCCACACCAACTGCTGGCGATGTGCTGCTTACATTTCTTAATTGGAGGAGGAGGAGGGGGAGGGTTTAGAGGAGGTGGCATAGACCGCCGCAGATACCAGAACCAAGGAAGAACCCGCTATTCTGGGTGTGGGTAGGACGTGTGTGGTCCCAGCCTCCACCAAATTCACCCAATGTGCCATCAGGGAGATATAGTGGCCCTGCCCGCCAGTACTTGTCCACGTGTCCGTGATTAAGTGAACCTTCCCAGTAACCTTGTTGGAGAGGGCACGATTGATGTTGCGGGAGACGTGGTGGTGTAGGGCTGGGACGGCACACCGGGAAAAATAGTGGCGACTGGGGACCGAGTAGCGTGGGATCGCCACCGCCATCATGTTTTTGAAAGCCTCTGTTTCCACAAACCTGTACAGCAGCATTTCCAGGTTGATCAATTTGGCAATGTGCACGTTTAAAGCTTGAGCGTGCAGGTGCGTGGCGGCGTATTAGCGCTTACGCTCCAATGCTTTCGCTAGTGACAGCTGGACACTGCGCTGAGAGGCATTGCTGGATGGGGTCGAGGACAGCGGTGGTGAGGGTGTGGGTGCAGGCCAGGAGGCGCTCGTGCCTGTATCCTGAGAGGGGGGTTGGATCTGAGTGGCAGGTTTGGGCACAGGGGGAGAGGCAGTGGTGCGACCCAGAGGCGGTGAACGGCCTTCGTCCCACCTTGTGGGGTGCTTGGTAGAGATGAGCGAACCTACTCGGCCATGCCCTTTTTTCACCCGGGCGCCGTGATTTTCGAGTACTTCCGTACTCGGGTGAAAAGATTCGGGGGGCGCCGTGGGTGAGTGGGGGGTTGCAGCGGGGATTGGGGGGAAGAGGGAGAGAGAGAGAGGGCTCCCCCCTGTTCCCCGCTGCTACCCCCCGCTCCGCCACGCCTCCCCCCACCCCCCGAATCTTTTCACCCGAGTAGTACTCGAAAATCGCGGTGCTCGATCGAGTAATTACTCGAAACGAGTAGGTTCGCTCATCTCTAGTGCTTGGCCATCATATGCCTGCGCATGCTGTTGGTGGTGAGGTTGGTAGTGGTGGCTCCCCGGCTGATCTTGGCGCGACACAGGTTGCACACCACTGTTTGTCGGTCGTCCGCGCTCTCACTGAAAAACATCCACACCTTTGAACACCTAGGCCTCTGCACGGTGACTTGGCGCAAGGGGGTGCTTTGGGAAACAGTTGGGGGATTCTTCGCTCTGGCCCTGCCTCTACTTTTGGCCACCCCACTGTCTCTTCCAACCTGTCCTGCTGCTGCACTTGCCTCCCCCTCTGAAGACCTGTCCTCAGATGGCTTAGCAAACCAGGTGGGGTCAGTCACCTCATAATTCAGCGGCTCTTCCTCTGAATCCTCTGTGCACTCCTCCCTCAGACTTACTGCCCTTACTACTACCTCACTGATAGACAACTGTGTCTCATCATCATCATCGTCCTCCTCACCCACTGAAAGCTCTTAAGACAGTTGCCAGAAGTTCCCAGCCTCATCACCCAGACCTCGGGAACTTTCCAAAGGTTGGGCATCGGTCACGACAAACTCCTCAGGTGAGAGAGGAACCATTTTTTCCCAATCAAGGCAGGCACCTGAGAACAGTTCCTGGGACTCTGTCGGCTCATAAGAATGTGTCATTTTCATGGAGTAAGAAGGCTGGAAGGAAGGAGGAGCAGCAGCGAGAGGATTCAGAGTTGCAGCAGTGGACGGCGTAGAAGACTGGGTGGTCGATACATTGCTGGATGCATTTTCTGCCGTCCACGACAGGACCTGCTCACACTGCTCTGTTTGTAATAAAGGTCTACCACATGGACCCATAAATTGTGATATGAAGCTGGGGACCCCAGAAACTTGCCTCTCTCCTAATCCTGCAGCAGCCGGCTGCGATTCACCTGGACCAGGAACTCAGCCTGTGCCCACACCCTCACTTGGACCTCCGCTTCCTCGTCCGCGTCCTTGAGCCCCACCTCTACCCCTCAGCATGGTGGATTACGAATAGAACAGACACAGAGCGATGTAAATAATTATGGAATTATTTGCATACACTTTCACGCTGACAGCTGTATTGTAACGCTAACTCCAGGCAGAAACAAAGAATACGGAAGGCTGCAAACAGGCCTAGCTGTGCAATAGTGATGCACTGCAATTCCCACCAGACACCAAGTAAATTTCAGACGGTCAGAGATAGCCCAACGATGGATTTTTTTTTTCTTTTTGAAAAACAATACAGGCTATATAGTGTGCATATGACTTTCCCTCTATCAGTGGCTGTGGCCGTATGCTGTGCCTGAAGTTCACAGCAGACACAGACCGGTGTAAAAAATTATGAAATTATTGGCGGACAGTTTGATGCTGAGAGCTGTATTGTAACGCTAACTCCAGGCAGAAACAAAGAATATGGAAGGCTGCAAACAGGCCTAGCCGTGCAATAGTGATGCAATGCAACTCCCAGAGGTATCCCAACAAAGGAGCTTTTTTTTAAATTTTTTTGAAAAGAACACAGGCTATAAAGCGTGTATATGACTTTCCCTCTATCAGTGACTGTGGCCATACGCTGTGCGTTAAGTTCACTGCAGGCATAGACCGGTGTAAACAAATTATGGAATGATTGGTGTACAGTTGGAGGCTGACAGCGGTATTGTACCGCAAACTGCAGGCAGAAAAAAATTATATGGAAGGCTGCAAACAGGCCTAGCTGTGCAATAGTGATGCACTGCAACTCCCACCAGACACCCTATAAATTTCAGGCAGTCAGAGATAGCCCTAAGATGGAGATTTTAAAAAAAAAATCTTTGAAAAGAATACAGGCTATATAGCGTGTATATGACTTTCCCTCTATCAGTGGCTGTGACCGTACGCTCTGCGTTAAGTTGACGGCAGACACAGACCGGTGTAATGCAAACTGCAGGCTGAAAAAAATTATACGGAAGACTGCAAAAAGGTCTGGCTGTGCAATAGTGATGCATTACAACTCCCACCTGTAAAATGCACACGGTCCGAGGTAGCCCTAAGGAGAACCATTGGGGTTCTTGTAGACAGGATCCTACACTACCACTGTCCCTTTCTCAGCACCACTTTCCCTATACTCTGTATTATAGACTGAAGACTTAGAATGCTATAGCTGTAATAGCCTGCACAGCCCGAGATGAAAAAAAAAAATTGGGGTGCAAAACTGCTCCCAGCAGCCACAACAGTAATGCACAAGGTCAGATGTGGCCCTAAGAAGGACCGTTGGGGTTCTTGAGGACAGGATCGTACAATAACACTCTCCCTATAGCAGCAGCAGCACGTTCCCTAATCTCTCTCAGTGTGTGTCTGAGGCGAGGCGTGGGCGGGACCCCTTTAAGTACTCGGCGGTCACTTGATCTCACCAGCCACTCACTGCAGGGGGGTGGGATAGGGCTGGCAAGTCACAGGAGGAAGTGGTAATGCTTTCCCAGCACATCTATTGGCTAAAAAATGGTGCTAAACATTGCGGGAAGAAAATGGAATTGACTCGAGTACCGTGTGGTGCTCGTCTCGAGTAATGAGCATCCCGATCACCCTAATGCTCGAATGAGCATCAAGCTCGGACGAGTGTGCTCGCTCATCTCTAATCGATACCTTTTTGTGCTATCATAGTGGGTATCACCTTTTTAGCATATTTTGCCAAGATGCGGCGTATACAAAGAACAACACAACAACCTACTACTACAAAAAAAATTACTATACTAATCAAAGTGGTAAAAAGATACATGATCCAGGCACTCCATTGTCCGAAAATATCCTCCAACCATGATGTAAATGGATCATAAACACCAGAATTTTCTGCAAGTTCAATAGATAGACTTTTCAATCCATGCAAAGCTTTAGCCACTCTTCTGTCCGGAGCTGTGTTATTAGGGAGGTATGTGCAGCATGTTGCGACTCCTCCTTTCTCTGCTAGAAGCACGTCCAGAGCAAGACTATTATGAAAAGCAATAGTGGATGTTGGTACAAGTTGTTCCACTAGTCCTTGCTGTCTACAAATCCCTGTTGATTATAATATATATGATTCATCCAATAAATATTTGTATTAATTGTGCACCAAGGACAAAATAATGATTCGATTCCTCCTGTAATCTAGTTTCATCAATACAAATACCTGCATCAAAAGATTCACCTGGTAGACCATGTCGCAGTCTGCGCAGAGTTTCTTTATGTCCTGGTGGGGGTGTGCGATTGTGTGTCCTGTCTATCCAGCTGGGAACAGCTGAAAGGGAAGGAGTACTTTTGTAAGTGCGCACTTACCTTTCCAAAATTTGGGCAGGGTTGCACGCATCCTAACATTACTAGAAATCCACCAGACATCCTGCAGTGGAGTTGACATATTTTCAAATTGAACTGTAACTGCTGAGAAGAGTATAGGCCTAGACGAGGTGCTGAAGCAAACAGAATCTCATAAGGACTGAGAGCTCTCTGTTTGGTGGGCGTGTGTCTTATTGAAAAGAGAGCCAAGAAAACAAACTCAGGCCAAGGTTTATTAAATTCAGTCGTTACTTTCAAAATCTTGTTTTTTTATGGTCTCATTCAGCCTCTCTACTCTCCCACTGCTTTGAGGATTGTAGGGTGTGTGGAATGCCTGTTCTAGGCCTAAAACCCCTGCTATCTCATTAAAGTGAGTACCACGGTTACTCTCAATGGTTTCTGGGACACCAAACCTACATACTACTTCAAAAAGAAGATTTTTGGCTGTATTTTTGTCATTAGCTGCAGAAACGGGCTAAGTCTCCAGACAGAAAAGGGAGCAATACAAACAAGGACATATTGAAATGGTCCAGATTGAGGAAGTTGTATGTAGTCAATCTGCAACTTCCGGAAGGGGTATAATGGCCTAGGAGTGTGTTTAGAAGGGGTTTTGACAGTCCTACCTGGGTTGGACGATGTGCAAGTCATACATCCCTGAGTATAAGAGGCATCAACTACCGAGAAACCGGACGCATACCAATATCTGGAAACAAGATCACATATTCCAGTTTTAGAGGCATGCGTGAGGCCATGTGCTTTGGAGGCTAAAATCAGAAACAAGGCTGCTGAAAGACAAGACTTTCTGTGAAGTGTCCATGAAATCTGAAGTGGCTCCTTTTGCTTGCCAACCCAACACTTCATGGAAAGATACTTGTTTCTGAAAAGACAAAAGAAGATGTTGTGAGACATTAAACGATGGTGACATGTCTTCTTCTTGGCAGGTGGCCAGAACTGCCAGTGTGAGGTGCAGCCAGGCTACTTCTTTGGCTGTTTGATGTGGCAAGGCATTACCCTTAGCTCCTGGAGACTTGGCTGACGTATGTGCTTTGACTTTAAAGATGGCCACCTGTTTGGGTAAGAGAAGAGCCACCTGTTTGGGTAAGAGAAGAGCAGACATTAGTGCTTCAACTTGTGGCTGGTGTTTTATTGGCTGGCCCATGGGCATAAGGAATGATCTAGCTTTCCAGATTGGACTATAGTCATGTGCAATGCCAAAGACATAGCTGTCTTGTCATGTGCCAGCATACAGGCATGTGTAAGGGCCTGCAGTTCAGCTTGTTGGGCTGAGATGTGTGCAGATAATGACTGTTGATGAAGGACAGTGGTCTGTTTGGTGATTGTGTGGAATTATCCATCTACAGCATACCTGGAGCAATCAAAGAACAAGGATAAGTCAGAACTGGGTAGTGTAGTGTCTTTGATGGAATCAAACCCACAAGTTTTCATCTACATGAACTGGCCACAGTTGTGATGTTCTTCTTGAGTCACTTGGTCAGTGTCATCCTGTTCCAGTTAGAGGGTGGCAGAATTCAAAGTCTGACAGCGGGTGATGGTGACATTGGCAGGCATAAGGAGGGTACATTAGATGATAAACTGCAGACAAGTACTTAGGCTGAACCTGTGTTAGAATGGCAGAGATGTCATAGTAACATAGTATGTAAGGCCAAATGAAGACAATGCCCATCTAGTCCAGCCTGTTTATCCTCCTATGTTCTTGCTGGGGCAAACAAATAGGGCAAAAGGGACAAATGAGCATTTTAGCTACCATGCTTTTTTTTTTAAATTTCTTAAAAAGCAAAAAATAAAATAAAAAAAATTGTCACAATTTCACAAATATCTGCATTTTTAACACAATCCTCCAGCGATTACACACAGGTCAGACGGGCCTTTTTCCGTGTTCTGTCACGCTATTATTTTAACATGCTTCTACTCATTCAAGTATTTACTGCCTAGAAGACTATGCACTCGCGCAGATGACGAGAGTACAGTGCGGCGTGGTCACAAAAGAAAAACGGCAGCAATTTGCAGTACATGCATTTGTGCGCACAATTTAAACGCAGACCGCAGATAGCCGCGTTCTGTGAATCGTTGTGTCATATAATTTTCTGCCCATCCGATTAAAAAACGGACATGTGACCGCTCCCATTGCAAAGCATTGGGTCTATATAGATGCGGATCGCAAACGCATCTGCAAATCGTGCGAAAAAACACCCATGTGACTAAGCCCTTACACTGAACGATTATCTTTCATTTTTGGTCATTTGAATGAAGTGAAGAAGCCAAGCATTATGGCCTACTGGAGCATGGATATTTTATGCCACACGCTATTCTTCTGCATGGCTATGTCATGGACGTGGTTTGAAGTGACGCTAAAATTCCTGCATTATGATGACAATAGGCAGTTCCCATCCAGTGATGACCCCAAATATGATCGCTTCTATAAAATCAAGCTGGTAATAGAACAGTTTAATGCTAAGTTTACCCAGGCATATATCCCTAAGAAAAACATTTCTGTAGATGAGCTCCTGGTACATTTTAAAGGGAGGCTTCAATTCCATCAGTACCTGCCCAGTAAGAAAGCAGGTATGGCGGGAAAATGTACAATTTGTGCAAGGGTACATCAGGGTACACCCATAAGCTCAAGATTTATGAAGGGAAGGACACTAATATTGAGCCCCCAGAATGCCCCGCCCACCCCTCACCTTCCTGGAAATTAGAGGAAAAATTGTAAGAGAACAGGTGCACCCACTTCTGGACCATGGTTACCATATCTATTTGGATTATTTTTACACTAGTGTTTTCCTATTCCAGAGCCTTGCCTCCAGAAAAACTGGCACGTGGCACTGTTAGAAAAAAAACAGAAAAGCCCTCCTAAGTCTTTGCTTGGGCTAATTCTCAGAAGGGGGGAAGGCAGGGCACTGTGCATTGACAAAGTATTGTGTATCAAGTAAAAGGACAAGAGGGATGTCCTTATATTGAGCACAACACATGGCCATAGCAGTACCTTCTGCCCGGTACGAAGTACCAGTGCAGAGACCCTCCGAGCCATACTGCGTCCTTGACTACAATAGGTTCATGGGAGGGGTTGATAAAGTACTCGGGCCGTACAGTACAGTGTGGAAAACAAGGGTGTTATGTAAAAAACTGGCTATACACATAATATAGTTGGCTCTGTATAATGCCTATGGGCTGTAATGATGTGCAGGCCAGAGAGGCACCTTTCTTAAATTCATGGCCCTCACATTTGGAGACTTGAAAGGGGGAGCCCAGTAATTCTGATAGTGAAGCCACATGTATAGTACCAGAGCAACCTTTTCCTAGTGAAATCTCATCCATTGGTAAGAAGGGAATGACCCAAAAAGGTCCAGAGTCTGTTACAAACAAGAGATAAGGAAGGACACCATTTATCACTGTGAAACATTTCCCCCACCTGTGCATAAAAGATTGCTTCAAAATATACCAAACGTCCCTGGAATTTTAACCACTTCAGGACGTGACCGTTTTTTCCTCCCCACTTTTGAAAAATCATAACACCTTTATTTCTCCATAAACATAAAAGTCTGAGGGCTTGTTTTTTGCAGGGAAAATATTTTTCAATAATACTATTTAATGCATCATTTATTAAACTGAAAAACTTAAAACATTCAACATGGAGCGCAATGAAAATGAATAAATTTTGCCATCTTTGGGGATCTTGTTTCTACGACATGCATACTGCAGCACCATGTATAAGTACAATTACTACGATACCAAATTTATGTAGTTTTTTTTTTTGCGGGAGCACTTTAAAAAAATTAAGATGTCTGAA
This sequence comes from Eleutherodactylus coqui, assembly GCF_035609145.1. Lineage (NCBI taxonomy): Eukaryota > Metazoa > Chordata > Amphibia > Anura > Eleutherodactylidae > Eleutherodactylus > Eleutherodactylus coqui. The sequence goes on along the minus strand of NC_089842.1, from coordinate 113,479,914 downwards.
TTTTTTTCTGCTGCCGTTTTCTGACAGCCATGTATTTGTTATTTTTCCATCAACAAAGTTGTGTGAGAGCTCATTTTTGTGGGAAGGTCTGTAAACTCCATTGGTACCATTTTGGACTACATATGACTTTTTGATCTCCTTTTATTACATTGTTTTCTTGGATTTACGATGACTAAAAAAGTGCAATTCTGAGGTCAACATTTTTTTTCGGACCACACTAACCATGTGGGGTAAATGTGTTAATTTGAGAGATCCGAATTTTACATTTCTTTAGTCCCCATAGGGAACAAGAACTTGTGATGTTTTGATCGCGCGTGCAGTATTATGTAATACCACATTATACTGCAATATGACAGGCAGTCTATCAAGCCACGCGACAGTCAATCTACAACGGCAGTCCTGGGGGCTTTCAGAAAAGCCCTCAGCTGCCATAGCAACTGCACAGCACCCCACAATCTCATTGCTGGGGGCCATTCTGTACACCAAAGCATCGATCAGGGCAGACAAAAATGCCATTGTTAGAATTAATGATGAGCGATGAGTGGGAGACTGCAAATCTGCATGTCCTTTTCTTCTTTCAAAACTCTATGTAAATAGACCAATTGAAAAAATTGGATTCTGTTTTTGTGCGAGTTTTGTGCATTTTGCAATACACAAAACTCGAAAGACTTTATCACCCATGAGAATGCACCCTCACAAGATAAAAGGCAGGGGCGGGGTGTGTGAAGAAACTTACTTGTGTGTGAATACTGCAGTTCTGAACTAATTAGGGGGCTTTTTCATAATAACAGAAAAAAGGATAAGGACATGCACAAAGTTTTGAATAAAAAAAATAAAAATGAGCAGGCCCTTAGTTGACAACAAAACGTCTATGGCCGTACCTTCATGGTACATGGCCTGACAAAACTCGTAAAACACTTCAACTAATAAAAGGCTGCAGTGTCATTATAAGCACTGCCGGCGTCATGGTGCTCAGGATGTCAACGCTGATGCCAGGAGTGCCAACAGTGATGTTGCAGCCTTTGATTGGTCACAGTGCCATATGACATCAACTCACAAGCCATCTACAGCATAGGTGATGTGCACCAGGGGGTCCAACGAGAGATGAGTGTGCTTGTACTTTTTTCATTACCATCATTCCCACCTACTCTGAAATTACTTTTTTTTAAATGATACAGGCCATATTTCACATGCATCATATTTAGGCCTCTTTCACATGGGCGACAGCGATTTAGTCACAAGAAAATCACAGAGATATCACATCTGTGGTCTGTCCGATATCACTGCATTTTTTTCCAGGCGACATCACGATTTTGTGTCGCTACAAAGTCCTGCAACTTTATAACTTTCTTTTGCCGGTATTTTCAGTAGTGCTTGAAATATAAGCCCTACCCTAAAAATAAGCCATGGCTGAATCAACAACCAAACAATACATCACTTAACATGCTCTGCCAGCTCCGCCATGCATCTCATTAATTGTGATAGCTGTGATTGGTTTATCGAGCGCTGTCTCTGATTGGTTGAGCCACGATGCTCGAAAACCAATCACAGCCAGCACTTCCTGGAGGCAGGGATTTAAAACAGACAAACCAGGAAGCGCTAACTGAACACAACAAGCAAGTCTGCTGGAGCTGCGGTGGAGCTGACATAGACTATTAGGTGAGGTATTGGTTTTTTTATGCAGCTAGGGCTTATTTTAGGGCTTTTACAGAAAGTTTTTCTACTGCACAAGTTGCACCACAAAAAAAAACGTGTTTTCGTGCAATGCAGCATAATGGAAGGGACCATATGGAAACATGTGGTACAAAACAGCGCAAAACGCGGCTGTATAGAGCATGCTGTGATTTTGTATTCTCGCAATGTAGCAGCCTATAAAACATCACTAATGTGAAAAAACCCATTGGGAAGCTTGGGCTTCATATACATGCGATTTGTAGCACTGTTGCATCGTGAGAAAAATCGCACCATTTTGTTGCTTGTGTGAAACCAGCCTTAAAAACATAAAATAAATGCAGTTTTAACAGCCTGAAAAGCAGTAGAAAACACCAAAGTTTAGAAAGCAAACACAATATTAGAAAATATTAGACTAACATAGATACATGTTTTTATTGATGCCTTTTCATCAGATCACAAAACAGTTCTATACAAGGGCTCATGCCCATGGCCGTAAGCATAAAACGCCATGGTTCTCCTGCAGCATTTAACACATTACAGTCCATACGCTCTGATGGCAGAGAGTCCGCAGAGACCACATGTGGGCTGAGTATGGCACTGCGCATGCCCAAGAATCACACATCAAGGACATGCGCAGTGTGAGTTTTTTAAACTCCTGCTCTATTCATAGCAGGATTGTGTATGGAAACACTGCCCATACATAATGTATCGCACATGGACAGAGTATCGTATACGGCACATGGAAGGGCTGTGTATGATATGCAGAGAAATAGAGCATGCTGCGATTTATTGCTCTTACGTATCGATACGCAGTGCCCACACACAGATGTGCATGGAACAGTGAAAGTCCGTTGACTTTCATTGCCTCCATTCACTGCGCATAATGCATGCGCGCAACCCCTGCGTGATACGTGGTGAAAACACGGTCGTGGACATGAGGCCTAAGCCACATTGCATGGAAAAAGCAAATGCTTACCAACATCAATAAAACAAGTACAAACGCACAAAACAATTGCTCCCCATATAAAACCATATCTACACTAACCAGTTTACCCATCCACAAACAGCTTCCTTACAAAAGAAAACTCAGATACAACCTTGGAAAACTGAAAAGGCAGGGCATAGCTGCAGAACACATTTTACATGGTTGCTCTCCACATTTAAAAAATCTCACATAATTTAACCAAGTTTTTATGGGTTTAATATCAGATAAATATAAACTTGGAGCAAGTAAATTACCTAATGTCAGAGCTTTTTTACACGTAATTCTGTAATCATATATGCACTAATTTTACTTCTTGGAGCAATATAGATAGAAATGTATTCACAATGTCTTTGATATGATTAAATTGTAGACTATATTTAATAACTAATTTTTGAGGTTCTTCATTTTTCAACCCAATTACTAGTCAATGCATCCATCGATAATTGTTGAGGTCTGTTGGAACATGGATTTGTCAAACTAGTCATGGCTCCATTTTGAAAACCACAATAGTTGTGTGAACTAAGTCTCACTTTCATGGCATAGTTTGTTAATAACTAGGCACATAAAATTCATTTTACAAGCCTCATAGAATTAAAATAACATTAATTTCATTTTCAGACATCATTCTGCCACCACCTGACTCCTTGTGATTTCTGACAATACAGAAGTATAATCACATGAAGCAGCGATGAAGAGAGAAGTCAACAAAACAATAAAACTCAACAGCCATCAATAGTAATGGATAACGGATGCCTATAGCATGAATAGACCAGTGAGGGCTCAGGCAGCATGCTCTTCTTATAAATCTATATCATTTATTTCTAAAATGTTATGTGGATTCATGCAGTAGGTTAAAATCATTAGATCCCAAGAATCTCAACAGGGACTTCACACCAAGATAACATTGTACAGTATATTGTCAGGCAGATAGATGAAAGAGCTCTCATATGATTCAGATATGGTATCCGAAAGCAGGCCCCTCAGCCCAAAAGATTCTCTAAATGCTACTGAGGAAAAGCAAGGTCTGAGTACAAGTAGTCAGGGTTTTTTCATGACACAACTGGAGGATAGTCCTCAGGAAACCCAGCTGCTGATGCACCTCATAATGAAAGGAAACGAGTACGCTGTACCAAAGTTCACATAGTAGCAACATAGAATGTGTATTTCATAAGTCTAGGGAAATTGGACATTGTGAAACGCAAAATGACAAGACTTAACACTGATGTTCTTGGAATTAGCGAATTGCGCTGGACAGGTAATGGATATTTTCAGTCCGATGACTTCACATTGCACTATGCCGGAGAAAAGGAAATCAATAGGAATAGAGTAGCCTTTATTACAAACAAGCAGACCTCAAAGGCAGTAGAAAGTTTTAGAACAATCAGCGACCGTATCATTGCTATCCGAACACATGGTAAGCCAATGAACATCTCAATCTTACCGGTCTATGGCCCAACGACTGATGCTGATGAGGAAACCTTTAAAGATTTTTATGGCAATGTCCAGAAAACTCTAAACAAAGTGCCAAAGAAGGACATTATTTATATTATGGGCGACTTGAATTCCAAAGTCGGCAGCCAACCATAAGCAACCATTACAGGAAGATTTGGGCTTGGTGAAAGAAAAGAAGCTGGTTATTACCTGCTACAGTTTAGCCAAGAAAATCAGCTTAGTATAGCAAACACATGGTTTATGCAACCCAAACGCCAACTGTATAGGTGGAATCTCCCAATGGCCTCCATCAGATTGATTACATCCTGTGCAATCATCGTTGGCAAAGTTCAGTCATTGCAATAAAAACCTTTTCCTGGCGCTGACTGCAGCACTGATCATGAACTCCTTGCAGCTAAGATCAAGATCAAATTCTGTAGCATTCAGAATGGTGCTCCATTGAGAAAATTCAGCACCTCTAAAATCCACCAATCATACACTATTGAGGTAGGAAACCGATTAAACCTGCTAGACACATCAGAAAAGCATCCAGAGGAAATATGGTACGATATACAGTCCACAATTATGGAAACAGCCAGTAAGCATCTCACCTATAGGAAGCAGGAAAAACAACGCTATTGGTTGTCCGAGAAAACCCTCAGAATAGCTGACAAAAGAAGAGCAGAAAAGGTGGCTGGCAACAAAGACAAAGTTCGGCAACTTAATGCCGATTTTCAGCAAGTGGCAAGGAAAGACAAGGAAATGGACTGGAATGAGCATTGCAAACAACTCAAACCAGTAGCCATGAAAAGCCATATGCGAGGCCTATTCTCACAGGCCAAGATGGCCAGGAAACCTTTTTTGGCACGTAACAGCACAATCAAAGGCAAAAATGGAAAGGAAATGAATGACCAACAGAGTATCAAGGATAGGTGGAGGGAATACTTGGAGCGACTTTATGCCAGCAATCACATACCTGGACTATTGCATGAGGTAGAGCCTGTGGACTTAAAGACCTCTATTATGGAGTCAGACATGGTTACTGAACAATAGCCCTTATCCTCATGCAAGCAAGATCCTTCTCAAGCATGATCAGTAGTTGAAGTGGCACTTCCTGATGCACAGGCACGATTTCAGTGAGGATGCGGCAGCCGATATCATATTGCAAACCGGCAATACACCATGGAAAAAGCTTCACAATATCAAAAGAGTATCTACATGTGCTTCATCGGCACATATAGTCAAGCTAATAAAATCACTTTATACCAATCAAGAAGGAACTGTGAGAACACAGTATGGGGACACAGATTGTTTTGGGATCAACAAAGCAGTCTGACAGGGCTGCATTCTCTCACTATTCTTGTTTAACCTACTAGTCTGTAATCATGTAAAATGGACCTAAACTAATTGGAAATCGGGGTAAAAATAGGTGGAAGAAACATCAACAATCTCCATCATGCAGATTTTACAACTCTGCTTGCAGAAACAGAAGCAGGTCTGAAGCAGCCGATATAAGATTAAAACGCTGTGTAGTTCCCAGACAGATACTTGCAGAAATAGTCTCGGTAGTGGATGCTGATACTGCACAAGGCAGAGGTGTGGTACTTGACGGTACAAACACAGACATAAACCAGAAACCAGCCGAGGTTGGGACCGATAGCTTAAACTTCAACACAGGGATCACTGTGGTCATGTGCCGTGTCAACCTCTTTTTCTATTTTGAAGTATATAGATATTTAAATGTAGGTGTTTTATTGAAGTCTTCTTACTGTATTTTATTGGTTGTTTATTTGCATGTGATAATCCACATTTTTTCACAGACCTCATATGGATCGTACATTAAGACCTATTTAGGGTCTGGTTGTATATGTATATATTTCTTAATAGTGTTAATATAAAGCAAGAAGCGCCCCGTCAAATGTTTTGAATATAGACCATTGATAGCTCAGTCGTGACTCCGTGATAATGCAGCAGATCGGTGACACAGGCTCCGCCCACACGATGACGCGGCACGGTGCCATGATCCCACGTGACTCCCCTTATTACGTGGCCACATTTTACTATGTATCTCGCAGATGACACAGTCTATCGGCGTCACAGACCCTGCCCATACGATGACGCGGCACGTCGGCGTCATTGGATCCGCCCCTAAGATGGCGCCATACAGAGAGGAAAAAAATGTAATGTATTACTTACCCTATATATGTATGCAGATGTTTAAATGTGCTTTATATTATTGGCTTGAAAAAGGGGCTAGTATATGGGCACCGAAACGCATTGACTTCTACATTAAAGTGTTGGAATTTACCTCCGTGGACCTGAGTGTATCTTCCCTTAATGATGAAGTTGACACTTCAAGGAGGGGGATTCTGAACATCATACCCCCTCCTGTTAAGTAAGTGTATTTTTGTTGTTAGTTCTTTTACCTATTGGGCAGATTCATTTTTCTTACCACAGTACTGTGCAGCGCAGGGACATTTTTTCTAATAGCGCATTGTTTCTTCCTTTGGGGGGCTCTCTGCATAAGAGAAGCCCTCTATATGTCCTGCAGCTCTCCCTAAACTTCAAGGGATTGGATACAGGTGGTAAAGAATTTGAAGGCGGACCCCGCGGCGCATTTCCTACTATTTTACTTAATAAAGCTGGAAAGTCATTTTTAATGATGTGAGTTTCATTGTCTTCAGGTTGGATACCCCTGGATGCTGCTCTATTACTATAGACTCAGTCGATACTAATGATGTCTGCCAGGCTTTTCATTTTTTATTTATTTCTTGGATACCCCTGAATGCTGCTTTGTTACTATGGACTCAGTCGATCATTATGATGTCTGCCAGGCCTTTCATTTTTCATTTATTCTTCACTGGGTTCCTCCATATCACTATTTATCTGACCAGTATAAGAATGATCAATCCTGGGTGAGCTTAAGAGCCGGGCATAGATACTAGAGATGAGCGAGCACCAAAATGCTCGGGTGCTCGTTGCTCGAGTCGAACTTTCCGCGCTGCTCGAGAGCTCGTTTCGAGTAACGAACCCCATTGAAGTCAAGGGGCGACTCGAGCATTTTTGTATATGACCGATGCTCCGCTTAGGTTTTCACTTGTGAAAATCTGGAAACATACGAAAGTCATGGAAATGCCACAGAAACGGATAGGGCAGGGGCAGCATGCAGGGCTGCATCTCAGGCTCCCAGGTTTCACTATTAAGCCACAATAGCGGCAAGAGTGTGCCTCCCCCCCTAACAATTTTTACTTCGGACAAACCCTCATTAGCAAGGCACACCTTAGCTCCAACCAAGCACAATCACTGCCTGCGGGTCACACTGCTGCCTCTTCTCCTGGGTTACATGCTGCCCAAGCCCCCGCACGACCCAGCGTCCACAGCGCACAGAAAAGTGTCCCTGCGCAGCCTTCAGATGCCCTCATGCCACATGCTCGCTTCATAGCCACACCACCCTCATGTCTATTTATAAATGTGTCTGCCATGAGGAGGAATCGGAGGCACACACTGCAGAGGGTTGGCAGGGCTAGGTAGCGACCCTCTTTAAAAGGGGCCCACACAGTATTCATTCTTTCTAGGTGTCGGATAGCTCAATCGACAACGCAAGGGGAAAGCCATCTGCGCTCTGCCAGACAGACAGGTCAAACATGGGAAGTCTGTGTGCACCCACAGCATAGGTGGGTCCTAGGCAACCCAAGACATGAACAATAAAGAAATCAGAGTGGCCAAACATGGCAGAATTACATTGCGCCGAGGACATAGGCCTCGGCCAACAGCTTCAGCAATCGTAGGCATGAAGCGGACTTCGATGCTAGTACACCTGTGAAGGTCTCATTAAATCAGTTACGCTTTCTTTCATGGCTCCAATGACTGGATTAGCCAGGAAAACGTTCCACAGGCCCAACCTGGTGCAGTTGCAGTTCCCCCGGGACATAGGACTCAGCCCACACCCTCAGCAAACGCGGGCATGAAGCGGACTTCGATGCTAGTTCATCTGCGACGGGCTCAGTAAATCAGTTACGTTTTCTTTCAACGCTCCAATGACTGGATTAGCCAGGAAAAAGTTCCACATGCCCAACCTGGTGCAGTTGCAGTTCCCCCGGGACATAGGCCTCAGCCCACACCCTCAGCAATCGCGGTCATGAAGCGGACTTCGATGTTAGGACCGCATTGAACATCTCATTAATGCAGTAACGCTCCTCTCCTTTGGCCCAAACCAGTGTATCAGATAACTGTGGTAACATGAGAGCAAATACATGATGCCCAGTGCTGATCCCCTGACCCCAAGCAGGAGGAGGAGGTGGCCTTGCAAGGCCAGGAAACCATGACCAGGACCCACTGTAGCCTGTGTGGGAAGTATGTGAGCAGGCCCTTGGTACGGCTTGGTTCCAGCAAACACACTGTGGTACCCAAGGTGCCGCGAGTTACATAGCAATGGGCAATCCGGGTCCCCTCACACTATTCATTCTGTGTTGGTGTCGGATAACTCAATCGACACCGCAAGGGGAAAGCCATCTGCACTCTGCACCATACCCAAGTCAGTGAGTGACTTTGTGCCAGACAGGTAAAACACCGCAATGGGAAGTCTTTGTGTACCCACAGCATAGGCGAGCAGAAGGAACCAAAAGAAAGTAATAAACATGAGGAAATTACACTGCCCAAACATGGCAGACTTTTACTCCGCCAAGGACATAGGCCACTGCACACACCCTTAGCAAACGCGGGCATAGAGCGGACTCCGATGCTAGTACAGCTATGAATGTCTCATTAAGGCAGTAACGCTCCTCTTCAGTGGCCCAAGCGAGTTTCACAGATAACTGTGGTAACACGAGAGAAAATACATATTGGCCTCGGCCCACAATTCATGCCCTAGTCAGTGGGTGTTTTTGGGCAAGATAGGTAAAACACCGCGATGGGAAATCTGTGTGCACCCATAGTATAAACAGACCCCTGTAACATTCCAGTAGAAAAGGTATAAGCAGATCCCAATAACATTTCGGTTGTAGTAGTATGGGCAGACCCCGGTACCATTTCTTTAGTAGACATATAGGTAGACCAATGTAACATTTTGGTAGCAGGAGTATAGGCAAACCCCTGTAACATTCTGGTAGCATGAGTAAAGGCAGACCCCAGTACTACCATTTCTGAACAAGTATAGGCAGACCCCTGAAACATTTATGGAGCAGTAGTACAGGGAGACCCCTGTAACATTTACGTGGCAGCAGTATTGGCAGACCCCTGTAACATTTCTGTAGCAGCAGTATAGGCAGACCACTGTAACATTTACATGGCAGAAGTATTGGCAGACCCCTGTAACATTTATGTAGCAGCAGTATAGGCAGACCCCTGTAACATTTACGTGGCAGAAGTATAGGCAGACCCCTGTAACATTAACGTGGCAGCAGTATAGGCAGACCCCCAGTAACATTCTTGTAGCAGCAGTATAGGCAGACCCCTGTAACATTTATGTGGCAGAAGAATAGGCAGACCCCAGTAATATTTGTGTAGCCGCAGTATAGGCAGACCCCAGCACCATTTCTGTAGTAAAAGTATAGGCAGACCCCTGTAACATTTAAGTGGCAGAAGTATAGGCAGACCCCTTTAACATTTAAGTGGCAGCAGTATAGACAGACCCCAGTAACATTCTTGTAGCAGAAGTATAAGCAGACCCCTGTAACATTTATGGAACAACAGTATAGGCAGACCTCTATAAAATTTACGTGGCATAATTATAGGCAGACCTCAGTAACATTCTTGTAGCAGCGGTATAGGCAGACCCCAGTATTAGTTCTGTAGCAGTAGCAAGGGCAGACCCCAGCACCATTTCTGTAGTAGAAGTATAGATAGACCCCTGTAAAATTTACGTGGCAGAATTATAGGCAGACCCCTGTAACATTTAAGTGGCAGCAGTATAGGCAGACCCCTGTAACATTTATGTAGCAGCAGTATAGGCAGACCCCTGTAATATTTACGTGGCAGAAGTATAGGCAGACCCCTGTAACATTAACGTGGCAGCAGTATAGGCATACACCAGTAACATTCTTGTAGCAGCAGTATTGGCAGACCCCTGTAACATTTACGTGGCAGAAGTATAGGCAGACCCCTGTAATAGTAACGTGGTAGCAGTATAGGCAGACCCCAGTAACATTCTTGTAGCAGCAGTATAGGCAGACCCCAGCACTATTTCCGTAGTAAAAGTATAGGCAGACCCCTTTAACATTTAAGTGGCAGTAGTATAGACAGACCCCAGTAACATTCTTGTAGCAGAAGTATAGGCAGATCCCTGTAACAATTAAGTGGCAGCAGTATAGGCAAACCCCTGTAACATTTATGGAGCAGCAGTATAGGCAGACCCCTATAAAATTTATGTGGCAGAAGTATAGGCAGACCCCAGTAACATTCTTGTAGCAGCAGTATAGGCAGACCTCTGTATCAGTGCTATAGCAGCAGCATAGGCAGACCCCAGCACCATTTCTGTAGTTGAAGTATAGGCACACCCCTGTAACATTTACGTGGCAGAAGTATAGGCAGACCCCTGTAACATTTACGTGGCAGAAGTATAGGCAGACCCCTGTAACATTTACGTGGCAGAAGTATAGGCAGACCCCTGTAACATTTACGTGGAAGCAGTATAGACAGACCCCAGTAACATTCTTGTGGCAGAAGTGTAGGCAGACCCCTGTAACATTTACGTGGCAGAAGCATAGGCAGACCCCTGTAACATTTTTGTGGCAGCAGTATAGGCAGACCCCAGTAACAATCTTGTAGCAGAAGTATGGGCAGGCAGACCCCAGTAAAATTTCTGTAGAAATAGTATAGGCCAACCTCTGAAACATTGGCGTACCATAAGTGCAGGCGAAAAATTGAAAAATTGTAAAAACATTGCTAGATGAGCCTTTTGGGTCGCAGAAAAATTGGCAGTTCAGCACGATGACATGTTGTTTCTGGAGGAGGAGTACTAATATCAGAGACAGATTGATAAAGCTAAATGCCCCATTTTTCCGGTGATTGAGAAGAGTGCTTTTATCTGTGGTTGCAGCGAAAAGAGTAGGTTCCGCTGCTCTCTGCCGGTGGAGAAGAGAAGTCTGGGGAAATCCAGCCTTTGTTTATCTTTATGAGTGTAAGCATGTCGGTACTGGAAGTTGACAGGCAGGTACGATTGTCCGTGATGATTCCCCCAGCGGCACTAAACACCCTATCTGACAAGACGCAAGCGGCAGGGAAAGCCAGCACCTCCAGGGCACACAGTACAAGTGCGACGTGTCTAGCTTTGACACGCAATAGTTGTATGGAGCATAGGCATAACGGAGGACAGTGGTACGATCAGTTATGTTCTCCCTCACCATCTTTTTACAGTGCTCCCTCCGACTCAGCCTTGACTGGGGAGTGGTGACGCAGTCTTGCTGGGGAGCCATAAAGCTGGCAAAGGCCTTGGAGAGTGTTCCCCTGCCTGCGCTGAACATGCTGCCTGATCTCTACGCCTCCCCTGCTACTTGGCCCTCGGAGCTGCACCTTCTGCCGCTAGCGCTGTCAGATGGGAAGTTTAGCATCACTGTGTCCACCAGGGCCCTGTGGTATTGTATCACTCTCATACCCCTTTCCTCTTCCGGAATGAGAGTGGAAAGGTTCTCCTTGTAACGTGGGTCAAGAAGGGTGTACACCCAGTAATCCGTGTTGGCCAGAATGCGTCTAACGCGAGGGTCATGAGAAAGGCAGCCTAACATGAAGTCAGCCATTTGTGCCAGGGTGCCAGTACGCAAGACATGGCTGTCCTCGCTAGCAAGATGACTTTCAGGATCCTCCTCCTCCACAGCCCATACACGCTGAACAGATGAGAGGCAAGCAGCATGGGTACCCTCTGCAGTGGGCCCAGCTGTCTCTTCCCCCTCCTCCTCCTGCTCCTTCTCCTCCAAAACGCGCTGAGATATAGACATGAGGGTGGTCTGGCTATCAAGCGACATACTGCCATCCCCCGTCTCCTGTTCCAACTGCAAAGCGTCGGCCTTTATGCCTTGCAGCGAACTTCTCAGCAGGCATAGCAGTGGAATGGTAACGCAAATGATTGTAGCGTTGCCGCTCACCTTCCGGGTAGACTCCTTATAGTTTCCGAGTACCTGGCAGATGTCTGCCATCCAGGCCCACTCCTAGGTAAAGAATTGGGGAGGCATTCCACTATTGCTCTATGCTGCTCATAGAGCCTGGCTAACATGTGCAGCGTAGAATTCCACTGTGTGGGCACGTCGCACAGCAGTCGGTGCTCTGGCAGATTAAACCGATGTTGCATGGTCCGCAGGGTGGCAGTGTCCGTGGTGGACTTGCAGAAATGTGCGCAGCCGCGGCGCACCTTGCCGATCAGGTCAGATAAGTGCGGGTATTTTTTTAGAAACCGCTGAACCACCAGATTAAAGACGTGGGCCAGGCATGGCACGTGTGTGAGGCTGCCGAGCTGCAGAGCTGCCACCAGGTTACGGCCGTTGTCACACAAGACCATGCCCGGTTGGAGGCTCAGCGGCGAAAGCCAGAGGTCGGTCTGCTCTGTCAGACCCTGCAACAGTTCGTGGTCGTGTGCCTCTTGTTACCTAGGCTGAGTAGTTTCAGCACGGCCTGCTGACGCTTGCCCACAGCTGTGCTGTCTCGCCGCGCCACACCAACTGCTGGCGATGTGCTGCTTACATTTCTTAGTTGGAGGAGGAGGAGGGGGAGGGTTTAGAGGAGGTGGCATAGACCGCCGCAGATACCAGAACCAAAGAAGGACCAGCTATTCTGGTTGTGGGTAGGACGTGTGTGGTCCCAGGCTCTGACTCGGTCCCAGCCTCCACCAAATTCACCCAATGTGCCATCTGGGAGATATAGTGGCCCTGCCCACCTGTACTTGTCCACGTGTCCGTGGTTAAGTGAACCTTCCCAGTAACCGCGTTGGAGAGGGCACGATTGATGTTGCGGGAGACGTGGTGGTGTAGGGCTGAAAAATAGTGGCGACTGGGGACCGAGTAGCGTGGGAACGCCACCGCCATCATGTTTTTGAAAGCCTCTGTTTACACAAACCTGTACGGCAGCATCTCCAGGTTGATCAATTTGGCAATGTGCACGTTTAAAGCTTGAGCGTGCGGGTGCGTGGCGGCGTATTAGCGCTTACGCTCCAACGCTTGCGCTAGTGACAGCTGGACACTGCGCTGAGAGGCATTGCTGGATGGGGTCGAGGACAGCGGTGGTGAGGGTGTGGGTGCAGGCCAGGAGGCGCTCGTGCCTGTATCCTGAGAGGGGGGTTGGATCTGAGTGGCAGGTTTGGGCACAGGGGGAGAGGCAGTGGTGCGACCCAGAGGCGGTAAACGGCCTTCGTCCCACCTTGTGGGGTGCTTGGTAGAGATGGACGAACCTACTAGGCCATGCCCCTTTTTCACCCGGGCGCCGCGATTTTCGAGTACTTCCGTACTCGGGTGAAAAGATTTGGGGGGCACCATGGGTGAGTGGGAGGTTGCAGCGGGGATTGGGGGGGAGAGGGAGAGAGAGAGGGCTCCCCCCCGTTCCCCGCTGCCACCCCCCCCGCTCCGCCACGCCTCCCCCCGAATCTTTTCACCCGAGTACGGAAGTACTTGAAAATCGCGGTGCTCGATCGAGTAATTACTCGAAACGAGTAGGTTCGCTCATCTCTAGTGCTTGGCCATCATATGCCTGCGCATGCTGGTGGTGGTGAGGCTGGTAGTGGTGGCTCCCCGGCTGATCTTGGCGCGACACAGGTTGCACACCACTGTTTGTCGGTCACCCGCGCTCTCACTGAAAAACATCCACACCTTTGAACACCTAGGCCTCTGCACGGTGACTTGGCGCAAGGGGGTGCTTTGGGAAACAGTTGGGGGATTCTTCGCTCTGGCCCTGCCTCTACCCCTGGCCACCCCACTGTCTCTTCCAACCTGTCCTGCTGCTGCACTTGCCTCCCCCTCTGAAGAACTGTCCTCAGATGACTTAGCAAACCAGGTGGGGTCAGTCACCTCATAATCCAGCGGCTCTTCCTCGGAATCCTCTGTGCACTCCTCCCTCAGACTTACTGCCCTTACTACTACCTCACTGATAGACAACTGTGTCTCATCATCATCATCGTCCTCCTCACCCACTGAAAGCCCTTAAGACAGTTGCCAGAAGTTCCCAGCCTCATCACCCAGACCTCGGGAACTTTCCAAAGGTTGGGCATCGGTCACGACAAACTCCTCAGGTGAGAGAGGAACCATTTTTTCCCAATCAAGGCAAGGACCTGAGAACAGTTCCTGGGACTCTGTCTGCTCATAAGAATGTGTCATTTTCATGGAGTAAGAAAGCTGAAAGGAAGGAGGAGCAGCAGCGAGAGGATTCAGAGTTGCAGCAGTGGACGGCGTAGAAGACTGGGTGGTCGATACATTGCTGGATGCATTTTCTGCCGTCCACAACAGGACCTGCTCACACTGCTCTGTTTGTAATAAAGGTCTACCACGTGGACCCATAAATTGTGATATGAAACTTGCCTCTCTCCTAATCCCGCAGCAGCCAGCTGCAATTCACCTGGACCAGGAACTCGGCCTGTGCCCACACCCTTACTTGGACCTCCGCGTACTCGCCCGCGTCCTTGAGCCCCACCCTCTACCCCTCAGCATGGTGGATTACGAATAGAGCAGACACAGAGCGGTGTAAATAATTATGGAATTATTTGCGTACACTTTCACGCTGACAGCGGTATTGTAACGCTAACTCCAGGCAGAAACAAAGAATACGGAAGGCTGCAAACAGGCCTAGCTGTGCAATAGTGATGCACTGCAATTCCCACCAGACACCAAGTAAACTTCAGACGGTCAGAGGTAGCCCAACGATGCTTTTTTTTTTTCTTTTTGAAAAACAATACAGGCTATATAGTGTGCATATGACTTTCCCTCTATCAGTGGCTGTGGCCGTACTCTGTGCGTGAAGTTCACGGCAGACACAGACCGGTGTAAAAAATTATGGAATTATTGGCGGACAGTTTGATGCTGAGAGCTGTATTGTAACGCTAACTCCAGGCAGAAACAAAGAATATGGAAGGCTGTAAACAGGCCTAGCTGTGCAATAGTGATGCTCTGCAACTCCCACCAGATACCCTGTAAATTTCAAACGGTCAGAGGTATCCCAACAAAGGAGCTTTTTTAATTTTTTCGAAAAGAATACAGGCTATAAAGCGTGTATATGACTTTCCCTCTATCAGTGACTGTGGCCGTACGCTGTGCGTTAAGTTCACTGCAGACACAGACCGGTGTAAAAAATTATGGAATGATTGGCGTACAGTTGGAGGCTGACAGCGGTATTGTAACACAAACTGCAGGCAGAAAAAATTATACGGAAGGCTGCAAACAGGCCTAGCTGTGCAATAGTGATGCACTGCAACTCCCACCAGACAACCTGTAAAATGCAGATGGTCAGAGGTAGCCCTAAGAAGGAGCTTTTTTACATTTTTTTGAAAAAGAATACAGACTATATAGTGTGTATATGACTTTCCCTCTATCAGTGACTGTGGCCATACGCTGTGCATGAAGTTCACGGCAGGCATAGACCGGTGTAAACAAATTATGGAATGATTGGCGTACAGTTGGAGGCTGACAGCGGTATTGTAACGCAAACTGCAGGCAGAAAAAAATTATATGGATGGCTGCAAACAGGCCTAGCTGTGCAATAGTGATGCACTGCAACTCCCACCAGACACCCTATAAATTTCAGGCTGTCAGAGGTAGCCCATTGAAGGAGCCTTTATTTAAATTTTTTTGAAAAAGAATACAGGCTATATAGCGTGTATATGACTTTCCCTCTATCAGTGACTATGGCCGTACGCTGTGCGTGAAGTTCACGGCAGACACAGACCGGTGTAAAAAATTATGGAATTATTGACGGACAGTTAGAGGCTGACAGCGGTAATGTAACGCAAACTGCGGGCAGAAAAAAATTATATGGAAGGCTGCAAACAGGCCTAGCTGTGCAATAGTGATGCACTGCAACTCCCACCAGACACCTTGTAAATTTCAGACGGTCAGAGGTAGCCCAACGAAGGAGCTTTTATTTTAATTTTTTTTTTTAAGAATACAGGCTATATAGCGTGTATATGACTTTCCCTCTATCAGGGATTGTGGCCGTACAATGTGCGTTAAGTTCACTGCAGACACAGACCGGTGTAAAAAATTATGGAATGATTGGCGTACAGTTGGAGGCTGACAGCGGTATTGTAACGCAAACTGCAGGCAGAAAAAAATTATATGGAAGGCTGCAAACAGGCCTAGCTGTGCAATAGTGATGCACTACAACTCCCACCCGACAACCTGTAAAATGCACACGGTCAGAGATAGCCCTAAGATGGAGATTTTTAAAAAAAAAATCTTTGAAAAGAATACAGGCTATATAGCGTGTATATGACTTTCCCTCTATCAGTGGCTGTAACCGTACGCTGTGCGTGAAGTTCACGGCAGACACAGACCGGTGTAAACAATTATGGAATTCTTGGCGTACAGTTGGAGGCTGACAGCGGTTATGTAATGCAAACTGCAGGCTGAAAAAAATTATACGGAAGGCTGCAAAAAGGTCTGGCTATGCAATAGTGATGCACTACAACTCCCACCAGACAACCTGTAAAATGCACACGGTCCGAGGTAGCCCTAAGGAGAACCGTTGGGGTTCTTGTAGACAGGATCCTACACTACCACTGTCCCTTTCTCAGCACCACTTTCCCTATACTCTGTATTATAGATATTATAGACTGCAGACTGCAGATTTTGCGCGATCGCGATTTTAACATTACAAGTCCCATAGACCCCTGCAGAGAAAAAAATGCTGCGAATTTCGCAGGGAAAAAAAATCGCCAGTGGGTGGGCGCCCTTAGAATGCTATAGCTGTAATAGTCTGCACAGCCCGAGATGAAAAAAAAAAATTGGGGTGCAAAACTGCTCCCAGCAGCCACAACAGTAATGCACAAGGTCAGATGTGGCCCTAAGAAGGACCGTTGGGGTTCTTGAGGACAAGATCCTACAATAACACTCTCCCTATAGCAGCAGCAGCACTTTCCTTAATCTCTCTCAGTGTGTGTCTGAGGCGAGCCGTGGGCGGGACCCCTTGAAGTACTCGGCGGTCACTTGATCTCACCAGCCACTCACTGCAGGGGGGTGGGATAGGGCTTGCAAGTCACAGGAGGATGTGGTAATGCCTTCCCTGCACATCTATTGGCTAAAAAATGCTGCTAAACATTGCGGGAAGGAAATGGAATTGACTCGAGTACCGTGTGGTGCTCGTCTCGAGTAACGAGCATCTCGACCACACTAATGCTCGAATGAGCATCAAGCTCGGACGAGTGTGCTCACTCATCTCTAATAGATACCTTTTTGTGCTATCATAGTGGGTATCACCTTTTTAGCAGATTTTGCCAAGATGCGGCGTATGCAAAGAACAATACAACAACCTACTACTACAAAAAAAAATTACTATACTAATCAAAGTGGTAAAAAGATACATGATCCAGGCACTCCATTGTCCAAAAATATCCTCCAACCATGATGTAAATGGATCATAAACACCAGAATTTTCTGCAAGTTCAATAGATAGACTTTTCAATCCATGCAAAGCTTTAGCCACTAGTTGTTCCACTAGTCCTTGCTGTTTACAAATCCCTGTTGATTATAATATATATGAATTATCCAATAAATATTTTATTAATTGTGCACCAAGGACAAAATAATGATTCGATTCCTCCTGTAATCTAGTTTCATCAATACAAATACCTGCATCAAAAGATTCACCTGGTAGACTATGTCGCAGTGTACGCAGAGATTCTTTATGTCCTGGTGGGGGTGCGATTGTGTGTCCTGTCTATCCAGCTGGGAACAGCTGAAAGGGGAGGAGTACTTTTCTAAGTGCGCACTTACCTTTCCAAAATTTGGGGCAGGGTTGCATGCATCCTAACATTACTAGAAATCCACCAGACATCCTGCAGTGGAGTTGGCATATTTTCAAATTGAACTGTAACTGCTGAGGAGAGTATAGACGTAGACGAGGTGCTGAACCAAACAGAATCTCATAAGGACTGAGAGCTGTCTGTTTGGTGGGCGTGTGTCTTATTGAAAATAGAGCCAAGAAAACAAACTCAGGCCAAGGTTTATTAAATTCAGTCGTTACTTTCAAAATCTTGCTTTTTATGGTCTCATTCAGCCTCTCTACTCTCCCACTGCTTTGAGGATGGTAGGGTGTGTGGAATGCCTGTTCTAGGCCTAACACCCCTGCTATCTCATTAAAGTGAGTGCCACGGTTACTCTCAATGGTTTCTGGGACACCAAACCTACATACTACTTCAAAAAGAAGATTTTTGGCTGTATTTTTGTCATTAGCCACAGAAACGGGCTAAGTCTCCAGACAGAAAAGGAAGCAATACAAACAAGGACATATTGAAATGGTCCAGATTGAGGAAGTTGTGTGTAGTCAATCTGCAACTTCTGGAAGGGGTACAATGGCCTAGGAGTGTGTTTAGAAGGGGTTTTGACAGTGCTACCTGGGTTGGACGATGTGCAAGTCATACATCCCTGAGTATAAGAGGCAGCAACTACCGAGAAACCGGATGCATACCAATATCTGGAAACAAGATCACATATTGCAGTTTTAGAGGCATACGTGAGGCCATGTGCTTTGGAGGCTAAAATCAGAAACAAGGCTGTTGAAAGACAAGACTTTCTGTGAAGTGTCCATATTTCATTGGAATCTAAAGTGGCTCATTTTGCTTGCCAACCCAACACTTCATGGGAAGATGCTTGTTTCTGAAAAGACAAAAGAAGATGTTGTGAGACATTAAGCGATGGTGACATGTCTTCTTCTTGGCAGGTGGCCAGAACTGCCAGTGTGAGGTGCAGCCAGGCTACTTCTTTGGCTGCTTGATCTGGCAGGGCATTACCCTTAGCTTCTGGAGACTTGGCTGACGTATGTGCTTTGACTTTAAAGATGGCCACCTGTTTGGGTAAGAGAAGAGCAGACATTAGTGCTTCAACTTGTGCCTGGTGTCTTATTGGCTGGCCAATGGGCGTAAGGAATGATCTAGCTTTCCAGATTGGACTATAGTCATGTGCAATGCCAAAGACATAGCTGTCTTGTCATGTGCCAGCGTACAGGCATGTGTAAGGGCCTGCAGTTCAGCTTGTTGGGCTGAGATGTGTGCAGATAATGACTGTTGATGAAGGACAGTGGTCTGTTTGGTGATTGTGTGGAATTATCCATCTACAGCATACCTGGAGCAATCAACGAACAAGGATAAGTCAAAACTGGGTAGTAGAGTGTCTTTGACGGAATCAAACCCACAAGTTTTCATCTGCATGAGCTGGCCACAGTTGTGAGGTTCTTCTTGAGTCACTTGGTCAGTGTCATCCTGTTCCAGTTAGAGGGTGGCAGAATTCAAAGTCTGACAGCCGGTGATGGTGACATTGGCAGGCATTAGGAGGGTACATTGGAGTCTCAGATGATAGACTGCAGACAAGTACTTAGGCTGAACCTGTGATAGAATGGCAGAGATGTCATAGTAACATAGTATGTAAGGCCGAATGAAGACAATAACCATCTAGTCCAGCCTGATTATCCTCCTATGTTCTTGCTGGGGCAAACAAATAGGGCAAAAGGGACAAATGAGCATTTTAGCTACCATGCATTTTTTTTTAATTTCTTAAAAAGCAAAAAATAAAGTAATAAAAAAAAAATTATCACAATTTCACAAATATCTGCATTTTTAACACAATCCTCCAGCGATTACACACAGGTCAGACAGGCGTTTTTCCGTGTTCTGTCACGCTATTATTTTAACATGTTTCTATTCATTTAAGTATTCACTGCCTAGAAGACTATGCACTCGCGCAGATGATGGGAGTACAGTGCGGCGTGGTCACAAAAGAAAAACCTCAACCATTTGCAGTACATGCATTTGTGCGCACAATTTAAACGCAGACCGCAGATAGCCACGTTCTGTGAATCGTTGTGTTATATAATTTTCCGCCCATCCGATTAAAAAACGGACATGTGACCGCTCCCATTGCAAAGCATTGGGTCTATATAGATGCGGATCACAAACGCATCTGCAAATCGTGCGAAAAAAGACCCGTGTGACTAAGTCCTTACACTGAACGATTATCTTTCATTTTTGCTCATTTGAATGAAGTGAAGAAGCCAAGCATTATGGCCTACTGGAGCATGGATATTTTATGCCACATGCTATTCTTCTGCATGGCTATGTCATGGACGTGGTTTGAAGTGACGCTAAAATTCCTACATTATGATGACAATATGCAGTTCCCACCCAGCGATGACCCCAAATATGATCGCTTCTATAAAATCAAGCTGGTAATAGAACGGTTTAATGCTAAGTTTACCCAGGCATATATCCCTAAGAAAAACATATCTGTAGATGAGCTCCTGGTACATTTTAAAGGGAGGCTTCAATTCCATCAGTACCTGCCCAGTAAGAAAGCAGGTATGGCATGAAAATGTACAATTTGTGCAAGGGTACATCAGGGTACACCCATAAGCTCAAGATTTATGAAGGGAAGGACACTAATATTGAGCCCCCAGAATGCCCCGCCCACCCCTCACCTTCCTGGGAATTAGAGGAAAAATTGTATGAGAACTGGTGCACCCACTTCTGGACCATGGTTACCATATCTATTTGGATAATTTTTACACTAGTGTTTTCCTATTCCAGAGCCTCGCCTCCAGATAAACTGGCACGTGGCACTGTTAGGAGGGCTTCTCTGTTTGTTTTTTTCCTAAGTCTCTGCTGGGGCAGAGTAAAAGGTCAAGAGGGATGTCCTTATATTAAGCAAAACACATGGCCATAGCAGTACCTTCTGCCCGGTAGGAAGTACCAGTACAGAGACCCCCCGAGCCAGACTGCGTCCTTGACTACAATAGGTTCATGGGAGGGGTTGATAAAGTAATGGGCCGTACAGTACAGTGTGGAAAACAAGGGTGTTATGTAAAAAACTGGCTATACACATAATATAGTTGGCTCTGTATAATGCCTATGGGCTATAATGATGTGCAAGCCAGAGAGGCACCTTTCTTGAACTCAAGGCCCTCACATTTGGAGACTTGGAAGGGGGAGCCCAGTAATTCTGGTAGTGAAGCCACACGTATAGTACCAGGGCAACCTTTTCCTAGTGAAATTCCATCCATTGGTAAGAAGGGAATGACCCAAAAAGGTCCAGAGTCTGTTACAAACAAGAGATAAGGAAGGACACCATTTATCACTGTGAAACATTTCCCCCATCTGTGCATAAAAGATTGCTTCAAAATATACCAAACGACCCTGGAATTTTAACCACTTAAGGACGTGACTAGAGATGAGCGAACGTACTCGTCCGAGCTTGATACTCGTTCGAGTATTAGCGTGTTCGAGATGCTCGTTATTCGAAACGAGCACCACGCGATGTTGGAGTTACTTTCACTTTCATCTCTGAGACGTTAGAGCGTTTTTCTGCCCAATAGAAAGACAGGGAAGGCATTACAACTTCCCCCTGCGACCTTCAAGCCCTATACCACCCCCCTGCAGTGAGTGGCTGGCGAGATCAGGTGTCACCCGAGTATATAAATCGGCCCCTCCCGCGGCTCGTCACAGATGCATTCTGACAAAGATCAGGGAAAGTGCTGTCTTGCTGGAGTTGCTATAGGGAGAGTGTTAGGAGTATTTTAGGCTTCAAAAACCCCAACGGTCCTTCTTAGGGCCACATCTAACCGTGTCCAGTAGTGTGGAGGCTGCTTTTTGCAGTGTTGCACATTTTTTTGTTTGTATATCGGGCGTGCAGAGCATTGCACCCTGCAGTAATTATACATAGTCCAGGGCCAGTAGTGGTGGTGAGGCAGGGACAGAAGACATATTTAGTGTATATAGGCAGTGGGCCTTTCCGAAAACATTTGGGAAAAAAAATCTATTTGGGCTGCCTGTGACTGTCCTCAGTGTACTGGGTCTATGCTGGGGGTAGTTGTCCTAATTCATACGCAGCCAGCTAAGTGTTACAGCAGGCTTGCGCAAAATTATTTCCTGGCTCTGTGTTGGCTGTTGTATTCCAGTCCACAGTGCAACAGTCTGCAGTTATTTTACATACTCCAGGGCCAGTAGTGGTGACGCAGAGAGAGAAGACATATACAGTGTATATAGGCAGTGGGCCTTTCCGAAAACATTTGGGAAAAAAAATCTATTTGGGCTGCCTGTGACTGTCCTCAGTGTACTGGGTCTGTGCTGGGGATAGTTGTCCTAATTCATACGCAGCCAGCTAAGTGTTACTGCAGGCTTGCGCAAAATTATTTCCTGGCTCTGCTGTGCGTTCTGTAAGCGAAGTCAGCCTCCAACCACAGGCCAATAAGTAGCACATTTAATTACAGCGTTCTGTTTCTGCACTACTGGTAATACAGCATGCTGAGGGGTAGGGGCAGGCCTAGAGGACGTGGACGCGGGCGAGGACGCGGAGGCCCAGGTCAGGGTGTGGGCACAGGCCGAGCCAGTGCGGTGGCCAGGGGTAGAGGCAGGGCCAGACCGAATAATCCACCAACTGTTTCCCAAAGCGCGCCCTCGCGCCATGCCACCCTGTAGAGATCAAGGTGCTCTACGGTGTGGCAGTTTTTCACAGAGACGCCTGACGACCGACGAACAGTGGTGTGCAACCTTTGTCGCGCCAAGATCAGCTGGGGAGCCACCACCACCAGCATGCGCAGGCATATGATGGCCAAGCACCCCACAAGGTGGGACGAAGGCCGTTCACCGCCTCCAGTTTGCACCACTGCCTCTCCCCCTGTGCCCCAACCTGCCACTGAGATCCAACCCCCCTCTGAGGACACAGGCACTACTGTCTCCTGGCCTGCACCTACACCCTCACCTCCGCTGTCCTCGGCCCCATCCAGCAATGTCTCTCAGCACAGCGTCCAGACGTCGCTGGCGCCACTGTTTGAGCGCAAGCGCAAGTACGCCGCCACGCACCCGCATGCTCAGGCGTTAAACGTGCACATTGCCAAATTGATCAGCCTGGAGATGCTGCCGTATAGGCTTGTGGAAACGGAGGCTTTCAAAAACATGATGGCGGCGGCGGCCCCGCGCTACTCAGTTCCCAGTTGCCACTACTTTTCCCGATGTGCCGTCCCAGCCCTGCATGACCACTTCTCCCGCAACATTGTAAGTGGCCTCACCAACGCGGTTACTGCCAAGGTCCACTTAACAATGGACACGTGGATAAGCACAGACGGGCAGGGCCACTATATCTCCCTGACGGCACATTGGGTGAATTTAGTGGAGGCTGGGACCGAGTCAGAGCCTGGGACCGCTCACGTCCTACCCACCCCCAGAATTGCGGGCCCCAGCTCAGTGCTGGTATCTGCGGCGGTGTATGCTTCCTCCACTAAACCACCCTCGTCCTCCTCCTCCTATGCAACCTCTGTCTCGCAATCAAGATGTGTCAGCAGCAGCTTGTTGCCAGCAGTCGGTGTCGCGCGGCGTGGCAGCACAGCGGTGGGCAAGCGTCAGCAGGCCACCCTGAAACTACTCAGCTTAGGAGAGAAGAGGCAAACGGCCCACGAACTGCTGCAGGGTCTGACAGAGCAGACCGACCGCTGGCTTGCGCCGCTGAGCCTCCAACCGGGCATGGTCGTGTGTGACAACGGCCGTAACCTGGTGGCGGCTCTGCAGCTCGGCAGCCTCACGCACGTGCCATTCCTGGCCCACGTCTTTAATTTGGTGGTTCAGCGCTTTCTGAAAAGCTACCCACGCTTGTCAGACCTGCTCGGAAAGGTGAGCCGTCTCTGCGCACATTTCCGCAAGTCCCACACGGACGCTGCCACCCTGCGCACCCTGCAACATCGGTTTAATCTGCCAGTGCACCGACTGCTGTTCGACGTGCCCACACGGTGGAACTCTACGCTCCACATGTTGGCCAGGTTCTATGAGCAGCGTAGAGCTATAGTGGAATACAAACTCCAACATGGGCGGCGTAGTGGGAGTCAGCCTCCTCAATTCTTTACAGAAGAGTGGGCCTGGTTGGCAGACATCTGCCAGGTCCTTGGAAACTTTGAGGAGTCTACCCAGATGGTGAGCGGGGATGCTGCAATCATTAGCATCACCATTCCTCTGCTATGCCTCTTGAGAAGTTCCCTGCAAAGCATAAAGGCAGACGCTTTGCACTCAGAAACGGAGGCGGGGGAAGACAGTATGTCGCTGGATAGTCAGAGCACCCTCCTGTCTATATCTCAGCACGTTGAGGAGGAGGAGGTGGAGGAGGATGAGGAGGAGGGGGAAGAGACAGCTTGGCCCACGGCTGAGGGTACCCATGCTGCTTGCCTGTCATCATTTCAGCGTGTATGGCCTGAGGAGGAGGATCCTGAAAGTGATCTTCCTAGTGAGGAAAGCCATGTGTTGCGTACAGGTACCCTGGCGTACATGACTGACTTCATGTTAGGATGCCTTTCTCATGACCCTCGCGTTACACGCATTCTGGCCACTACGGATTACTGGGTGTACACACTGCTCGACCTACGGTATAAGGAGAACCCTTGCACTCTCATACCCGAAGAGGAAAGGGGTTCGAGAGTGATGCTATACCACAGGACCCTGGCGGACAAGCTGATGGTAAAATTCCCATCTGACAGTGCTAGTGGCAGAAGGAGCAGTTCCGAGGGCCAGGTAGCAGAGGAGGCGCGGAGATCAGGCAGCATGTACAGCACAGGCAGGGGAACACTCTCTAAGGCCTTTGACAGCTTTCTGGCTCCCCAGCAAGACTGTGTCACCGCTCCCCAGTCAAGGCTGAGTCGGCGGGAGCACTGTAAAAGGATGGTGAGCGAGTACGTAGCCGATCGCACGACCGTCCTCCGTGACGCCTCTGCCCCCTACAACTACTGGGTGTCGAAGCTGGACACGTGGCCTGAATATGCGCTGTATGCCCTGGAGGTGCTTGCTTGTCCTGCGGCTAGCATCTTGTCAGAGTGGGTGTTTAGTGCGGCTGGGGGAATCATCACGGATAAGCGTACCCGCCTGTCAGCCGACAGTGCCGACAGGCTTACACTTATCAAGATGAACAAAGCCTGGATTTCCCCAGACTTCTCTTCTCCACCAGCGGACAGCAGCGAAACCTAAGCAATACGTAGGCTGCACCCGCGGATGGAAGCATCGTTCTCTATCACCATCAAAAACGGGGACCTTTTAGCTTCATCAATCTGTGTATTCTATTCATCCTCCCCCTCCTGCTCCTCCTCCTGAAACCTGACGTAATCACGCCGAACGGGCAATTTTTCTTAGGCCCACAAGGCTCAGTCATTTAAGTTTTGTAAACAATTTTTATACGTTTCAATGTTCATTAAAGCATTGAAACTTACACCTGAACCAATTTTTATTTTAACTGGGCTGCCTCCAGGCCTAGATACAAATTAAGCCACAATAACCAAAGCGATTAATGGGTTTCACCTGCCCTCTTGGTTGGGCATGGGCAATTTTTCTGAGGTACATTAGTACTGTTGGTACACCAATTTTTTTGGGCCCTCGCCTACAGTGTAATCCAATTAATTTTTTGGCAACCTGCATTAAAGCTGACGTTACATCAGCTGTGCTGGGCACTGCAATGGGATATATTTATGTACCGCCGGTGGCTTCCTGGGACCCACCCATGCTGTCGGTCCATACGGAGTTGTAACTGCATGTGTCCACTTCTAAAGAACCCCAGTCTGACTGAGGCATGCAGTGTGGGCCGAAGCCCACCTGCATTAAACATGACATTACCTCAGCTGTAATGGGCAATGCAATGGGATATATTTATGTACCGCTGGTGGGTTCCAGGGAGCCACCCATGCTGTTCGTCCACACAGACTTCAGAATAGGGAGTTGTACCTGCCTGTGTCTACTTATAAAAAACCCCAGTCTGACTGGGGCATGCAGTGTGGGCCGAAGCCCACCTGCATTTAATCTGACGTTAGCTCTGCTGTCCAGGGCACTGCAATGGGATACATTTATGTACAGCCGGTGGGATCCAGGGAGCCACCCATGCTGTGGGGGCACACGGAATTCCCATTGTGGAGTTGTACCTGCCTGTGACTATTTATAAAAAACCGCGGTCTGACTGGGGCATGCAGACACCTTGACAGAATGAATAGTGTGTGGCACATAGGTTCCCCATTGCTATGCCCACGTGTGCAGCTCCTGATGGCGGTGGCACAGGATTATATTTCTCATTGCTTCTGTACAGCATTGTGGGCTATCGTCCTGCCCCTTTTAAAGAGGGTCGCTGCCTAGCCGTGCCAACCCTCTGCAGTGTGTGCCTGCGGTTCCTCCTCATGGCAGACGCACTTATAAATAGACATGAGGGTGGCGTGGCATGAGGGCAGCTGAAGGCTGCGCAGGGACACTTTGGTGTGTGCTATGGACACTGAGTAGTGCGGGGGGGGGGGGGGGGGTTGAGCAGCATGTAACCCAGTAGAAGTGGCAGCCGAGTGTCATGCAGGAAGTGATTGTGCTTTGTTGGAGGTAGTGTGGTGCTTAGCTAAGGTATGCATTGCTAATGAGGGTTTTTCAGAAGTAAAAATTGTTGGGAGGGGGGGGGCACTCTTGCTGCTATTGTGGCTTAATAGTGGGACCTGGGAACTTGAGATGCAGCCCAACATGTAGCACCTCGCCTGCCCTATCCGTTGCTGTGTCATTCCCATTACTTTCTTGAATTGCCCAGATTTTCACAAATGGAAACCTTAGCGAGCATCGGCGATATACAAAAATGCTCAGGTCGCCCATTGACTTTAATGGGGTTCGTAATTCGAAACGAACCCTCGAGCATCGCGAAATTTTCGTCCCGAGTAACGAGCACCCGAGCATTTTGGTGCTCGCTCATATCTAGTTAACAGCTCCGATCAGCGATGAGTGGGAAACTGCAAATCTGCATGTCCTTTTCTTCTTTCAAAACTCTATGTAAATAGACCAATTGAAAAAAATTGGATTCTGTTTTTGTGCGAGTTTTATGCATTTTGCAATACACAATACTCGATAGACTTTATCACCCATGAGAATGCACCCTCACAAGATAAAAGGCAGGGGCGGGGTGTGTGAAGAAACTTACTAGTGTGTAAATACTGCAGTTCTGAACTTATTAGGGGGCTTTTTCATAATAACAGGACATGCACAAAGTTTTGAATAAAAAGAAGAAAAATTAGCAGGCCCTTAGTAGACAACAGAACGTCTATGGCAGTACCTTCATGGTACATGGCCTGACAAAACTCGTAAAACACTTCAACTAATAAAAGGCTGCATGGTGCTCAGGATGTGAACGCTGATGCCAGGAGTGCCAACAGTGATGCTGCAGCCTCTGATTGGTCACAGTGCCATATGACATCAACCCACAAGCCATCTACAGCACAGGTGATGAGCACCAGGGGGTCCAACAAGAGATGAGTGTGCTTGTACTTTTTTCATTACCATCATTCCCACCTACTTTGAAATTACTTTTTTTAAATGATACAGGCCATATTTCAGATGCATCATATTTAGGCCTCTTTCACATGGGCAACAGCGATTTAGTTACAAGAAAATCGCAGCGATATCACATCTGTGGTCTGTGCGATATCGCTGCATTTTTTCAAGGCGACATCGCAAATTTGTGTCACTACGAAGTCCTGCAACTTTATAACTTTCTTTTGCTGGTATTTTCAGGAGGGCTTGAAATATAAGCCCTACCCTAAAAAAGAAGCCATGGCTGAATCAACAACCAAACAATACATCACCTCACATGCTCTGTCAGCTCCGCCGTGCATCTCATTAATCGTGATAGCTGTGATTGGTTCATCGAGCACTGTCTGATTGGTTGAGCCGCGGTGCTCGAAAACCAATCACAGCCAGCACTTCCTGGAGGCAGGGATTTAAAACCGACAAACCAGGAAGCGCTAACTGAACACAACAACAAGTCTGCTGGAGCTGCGGTGGAGCCGACATAGACTGTTAGGTGAGGTATTGTTTTTTTCTGTTTTTTTTTTTTATGCAGCTAGGGCTTATTTTAGGGCTTTTACAGTAAGATTTCCTACTGCAAAAGTTGCACCACAAAAAAACGTGTTTTCGTGCAATGCAGCATAATGGAAGGGACCATATGGAAACATGTGGTACAAAACAGTGCAAAACGCGGCTGTATAGAGCATGCTGTGATTTTGTATTCTCGCAATGTAGCAGCCTATAAAACATCACTAATGTGAAAGAACCCATTGGAAAGCTTGGGCTTCATATACATGCGATTTGTAGCACTGTCGCATCGTGAGAAAATTGCACCATTTTGTTGCTTGCGTGAAACACAATACCTAACTGCACCTAGGAAAATATTAGACCAACATAGATATATGTTTTTATTAATTCATCAAATCACAGAACAGTTCTATATAAGGGCTCACGGCCATGGCTGTAAGCATAAAACGCCATGGTTCTTCTTCAGCATTTAACACATTAAAGCCCATACGCTCTGATGGCAGAGAGCCAGCAGAGACCACATGTGGGCTGAGTATGGCACTGCGCATGCCCAAGAATCACACATCACGGACATGCGCAGTGTGAGCTTTTTAAACTCCTGCTCTATTCATAGCAGGATTGTGTATGGAAACACTGCCCATACATAATGTATCACACATGGACAGAGTATCGTATACGGCACATGGAAGGGCTGCGTATGATATGCAGAGAAATAGAGCATGCTGCGATTTATTCCTCTTACGTATCGATAGGCAGTGCCCACACACAGGTGTGCATGGAACAGTGAAACTCCATTGACTTACATTGCCTCCATTCACTGCGTATAATGCATGCGCGCAACCCATGCGTGAGACGTGGTGAAAACACGGTTGTGGACATGAGGACTAAGCCACATTGCATGGAAAAAGCAAATGCTTACCAACATCAATAAAACAAGTACAAACACACAAAACAATTGCTCCCCATATTAAACCATATCTACACTAACCAGTTTACCCATCCACAAACAGCTTCCTTAAAGAAGAAAACTCAGATACAACCTTGGAAAACTGAAAAGGCAGGGCATAGCTGCAGAACACATTTTACATGGTTGCTCTCCACATTTAAAAAATCTCACATAATTTAACCAAGTTTTTATGGGTTTAATATCAGATAAATATAAACTTGGAGTAAGTAAATTACCTAATGTCTCAGTTTTTTTACACGTAATTCTGTAATCATATATGCACTCATTTTTCTTCTTGGAGCAATATAGATGGAAATGTATTCACAATGTCATTCTTGATATGATTAAATTGTAGACTATATTTAATAACTAATTTTCAAGGTTCTTCATTTTTCAACCCAATTACTAGTCAATGCATCCATCGATAATTGTTGAGGTCTGTTGGAACATGGATTTGTCAAACTAGTCATGGCTCCATTTTGAAAACCACAATAGTTGTGTGAACTAAGTCTCACTTTCATGGCATAGTTTGTTAATAACTAGTCACATAAAATTCATTTTACAAGCCTCATAGAATTAAAATAACATTCATTTCATTTTCAGACATCATTCTGCCACCACCTGACTCCTTGTGACTTCTGACAATACAGAAGTATAATCACATGAAGCAGCGATGAAGAGAGAAGTCAACAAAACAATAAAAGTCAACAGCCATCAATAGTAATGGATAATGGATGCCTATAGCATGAATAGACCAGTGAGGGCTCAGGCAGCATGCTCTTCTTATAAATCTATATCATTTCTTTCTAAAAAGTTATGTGGATTCATGCAGTAGGTTAAAATCATTAGATCCCAGTAGGTTAAAATCATTAGATCCCAATCTCAACAGGGACTTCACACCAATATAACATTGTACAGTATATTGTCAGGCAGACAGATGTCGGTCTGCCTTGTCACTCAATGATCTGGATTAGGGCTCTACCCTATAACCAATCTAGCTGTGTAGGAGTCATCCACATACGCCGGTCCCAAGCCCTGATAAATGGGGAGGGTTAGGCAAAGACCTGGTAACCTACCCTCTTAAAACTTTGCCTTGGAAACCCTATGAAAGAGCTCTCATATGATTCAGATATGGTATCCGGTAGCAGGCCCCCCAGCCCAAAAGATTCTCTAAATGCTACTGAGGAAAAGCAAGGTCTGAGTACAAGTAGTCAGGGTTTTTTTCCTGACACAACTGGAGGATAGTCCTCAGGAAGCCCAGCTGCTGATGCACCTCATGATGAAAGGAAATGAGTACGCTGTACCAAAGTTCACATAGTAGCAACATGGAATGTGTATTGCATAAGTCTAGGGAAATTGGACTTTGTGAAACACGAAATGACAAGACATAAGATTGATGTTCTTGGAATTAGAGAATTGCGCTGCACAGGTAATGGATATTTTCAGTCCGATGACTTCACATTGCACTATGCCGGAGACAAGGAAATCAATAGTAGCCTTTGTTACAATCAAGCAGACCTCAAAGGCAGTAGAAAGTTTTAGAACAATCAGCAACCGTATCATTGCTATCCGGACACGTGGTAAGCCAGTGATCATCTCAATCTTACCGGTCTATGCCCCAACGACTGATGCTGATGAGGAAACCTTTAAAGATTTTTATGGCGATGTCCAGAAAACTCTAAACAAAGTGCCAAAGAAGGACATTATTTATATTATGGGCGACTTAAATTCCAAAGTCGGCAGCCAGCCATAAACAACCATTACAGGAAGATTTGGGCTTGGTGAAAGAAATGAAGTTGGTTATTGCCTGGTACAGTTCTGCCAAGAAAATCAGCTTAGGATAGCAAACACATGGTTTATGCAACCCAAACGCCAACTGTACACGTGGAATCTCCCAATGGCCTCCATCAGATTGATTACATCCTGTGCAATCATCGTTGGCAAAGTTCAGTCATTGCAATAAAAACCTTTTCCTGGCGCTGACTGCAGCACTGATCATGAACTCCTTGCAGCTAAGATCAAGATCAAATTCTGTAGCATTCAGAAAGGTGCTCCATTGAGAAAATTCAACACCTCTAAAATCCACCAATCATAAACTATTGAGGTAGGAAACCGATTAAACCTGCTTGACACATCAGAAAAGCATCCAGAGGAAATATGGTACGATATACAGTCCACAATTATGGAAACAGCCAGTAAGCATCTCATCTATAGGAAGCAGGAAAAACAACACTATTGGTTGTCCGAGCAAGCCCTCAGAATAGCTGACAAAAGAAGAGCAGAAAAGGCGGCCGGCAACAAAGACAAAGTTCGGCAACTAAATGCCGATTTTAAGCAAGTGGCAAGGAAAGACAAGGAAATGGACTGGAATGAGCATTGCAAACAACTCAAAGCAGAAGCCATTAAAGGCCATATGTGGGGCCTATTCTCTCAGGCCAAGATGGCATGAAAACCTTTCTTGAATCGCAACAGCACAATCAAAGGCAAAGATGGGAAGGAACTGAATGACTAACAGAGTATCAAGGATAGGTGGAGACAATATTCGCTAGGAACTTTATGCCTGCAATCACATACCTGGATTATTGCATGAGGTAGAGCCTGTGGACTTGAAGACCTCTATTATGGAGTCAGATGTGGTTAGTAAACAATAGCCCTCATACCGCATGCAAGATCCTTCTCAAAATTATACTGGAAAGACTGAGATCAGTAGTTGAAATGGCACCCCCTGATGTGTAGGCTGGATTTTAATGAGGATGTGGAAGCCGAGATCATATTGCAAACCTGCGATGGACCATGGAAAAAGCTTGAGAATACCAAAAAAATATCTACATGTGATTCATCGACTACATTAAGGCCTTTGACTGCATCACCCATGACAAGCTGTGGCACACTCTACAAGAGCTGGGCATATCGGCACATCTAGTCAAACTAATAAAATCACTTTATACTAATCAAGAAACAACTCTGAGAACACAGTATGGGGACACAGATTGCTTTGGGATCGGCAAAGGCATCTGACAGGGCTGCATCCTCTCACTCTTCTTGTTTAACCTACATGCGGAAGTGATCATGTGTAAAATGGACCTAGACAAATTGGAAATCTGAGTGAAAATAGGTGAAAGAAACAACAACAATCTCCATTATGCAAATTATACAACTCTGCTTGCAGAAACAGACGCAGGTCTGCAGCAGCTAATATTTAAGATTAAAACTGAAAGGGAAAAAATGGGCCTGTACCTGAATTTAAAGAATACTCAAATTATGACAAATAGAATAGGACTGAAAACTGGCAGTAGAGAAGGCGCAACACTCCAGGTTATAGCAAGTAGGAAGTAACCAAAGGTGTGGAAAACTTATATATATATATATATATATATATATATATATATATATATATATATATATATATATATATATATATATATATAAGCTGAAAGCCCTCACTGACTCACTGACTGACTCGCTGACTGACTGACTGACTCTCCAAAAGTTCTCCAACTTCCCGACATCGTAGAAACATGAATTTTGGCACGAGCATAGATTATCTCCAAAATAGGAAAAGTAATTGGGTCCCAACTCGATTATTCAATTCTATGCACAAAAGAATTAGCGTCCAAATTTTGCGGACGGAATGTAATTTTCTCACTTTCCGGTGTCATAGAAACAGGAAATTTGGCACAAGCATTGATTATGTCATAAATAGGAAAAGTTCATAGGTCCCAACTCAATTATTCAATTCTATGCGCAAAACAATTGGCGTCGAAATTTTACATACGGAATCTAATTTTTTCACTTTCCGGTGTCATAGAAACTTGAAATTTGGCACAAGCATTGATTATGTCATAAATAGGAAACGCTAATGGGTCCCAACTCGATTATTCAATTCTAGCGCAAAAGAATTGGCGTCAAAATTTTACGTGCGGAATGTAATTTTTTCCCTTTCCGGTGTCATAGAAACGGGAAATTTGGCACGAGCATTGATTATGTCATAAATAGGAAAAGTTAATTGGTCCCAACTCAATTATTCAATTCTATGCGCAAAAGAATTAGCGTCCAAATTTTACGTACGGAATGTAATTTCTTCCCTTTCCGGTGTCATAGAAACAGGAAATTTGGCACGAGCATTGATTATGTCATAAATAGAAAAAGCTCATGGGTCCCAACTCAATTATTCAATTCTAGCGCAAAAGAATTGGCGTCGAAATTTTACATACGGAATGTAATTTTTTCACTTTCCGGTGTCATAGAAACGTAAATTTGGCACGAACATTGATTATGTCATATATAGGAAAAGCGAATGGGTCCCAACTCGATTATTCAATTCTAGTGCAAAAGAATTGGCGTCAAAGTTTTTCGTGCGGAATGTAATTTTTTCACTTTCCGGTGTCATAGAAACGTGAAATTTGGCACAAGCATTGATTATGTCATAAATAGGAAAAGTTAATGGGTCCCAACTCGATTATTCAATTCTAGCGCAAAAGAATTGGCGTCAAAATTTCACGTGCGGAATGTAATTTTTTCACTTTCCGGTGTCATAGAAACGGGAAATTTGGCACAAGCATTGATTATGTCATAAATAGGAAAAGTTAATGGGTCCCAACTCGATTATTCAATTCTAAGCGCAAAAGAATTAGTGTCCAAATTTTATGTATGTAATCTAATTGTCTCACTTCCTGATGTCATTTTATATAAAGGAAACGTCGCATGGTTACCTCCCCGTGGTGTTTCCTGGGTAACGCAGAGAACTATGCAAAATGGTGAACATATTTTTTTTCCTCAGTATCTCTAAAGTAACCACGACTTCATAAGATTTTCCGTGTGAACACCAGATAAACACCAGTACCAAATTAACTCGGGCGAAGCCGGGTATATCAGCTAGTTCTTTTATATAATAAAGTACATGATCAGCTGAATCCTTTTAAATAAAAGGACAAGTTTTCCACACCTATGGTTACTTCCTACTTGTTATAACCTGGAGTGTTGCGCCTTCTCCACTGCCAGTTTTTAGTCCTATTCTCTTGCTGTATCACGCCTACCCAGGAGGTGTGTTATCTGGTCAGGCAGCACCTCCACTATTGAAGTTACCACTCCACTCTCTTCATCACGTATGTAGTATAATTGTTCACAACAAATACGACTATACGGGTTTTGCTCCACCCCTCTCTTTCCTCCTCATCCACATCAAATTATGACAACTGCAAAAAATGGCCAAATTAAAATTGTCCATGAGGTCATAAAATGTGTACAAGACTTCATCTTTGCTCAAAAATTGACCAGGATGGACCAAGACCAATGCAAGATGAACCACCCAGAGATATAATCTGCAGGCTGCTTACTTCCAAAGTCAGAGACAATATACTGAGAAGAAGCAGAACCTATGGAGAACAATTACTGGAAGGAGACAAAATCTCAATTTTCCAAAACCAGGATAGAGTCACCCTTTCTAAAAGGAATGTGCTAAGACCCCTGACAGAAGTCCTCTGGAACAAAGTGATACCATACAAGTGGCTCTTCCCATGATTTGCAACTGAAGGGAAACGGTTCCAGATCTGGAAACAGTCCAACCTTTCAGACATATACGAGGCTTTAGGAACAGATGATTTGAGAATTCCAGATTGGGCTGCTATCCAGGACATTGGAGACTTACCAACTATTACAACCCTCGCACAGTGAGAATCGTCTCTCCCTCCAAGACCACTCAGATTTCGCATGCGATCAGGCAAGCTTACCCCCAAGAGCATCAATATGGACAGCCCATAGAAATCCACCACTTTGCTGTCTGACTGCCGGCCACAAACACCAACAATGAGGTCAGCTCAAATCTTGATGACTACTACATGATATGTCAAATTGCCCCTCATCGCTCCCTCAACAGGGCATTTAAGGACTGACCCATTCCAGAACATAAGTGCCTAAGGTTAGATTTTGCAGTGTACAAAACAATCCTTGTCTACCTCACATGCTGCTATAACCCACTAATTGTATAATCCAAGTTCATTTGGATTGAGGGTGACTCAATTGACGGATCTGTCCGGGAGAGGTTCTACTAGAGTCTCAGTGATTTTGCATGAACTTAACTACCAGGAGGACTGTAGATCCCCCTGTTACACTCGAAAGACACTACTTTTATTGTTGGTCTTAATTTCCTTCCCGCCTCCTCTCCCCTACGCTTTCCCCTCCCCTCCTCCTCCTGGTCCCCCTCTTATCTCCTTACCTGTGTTTTTCCCCTCCTAGTAACCAATTATATGATATGACATTCAGGTGCATTTTGACGGCCCTTTTTACCTTTGTTTCCTTCTCTGGCATGGGAATGACTCTGATAAAGGAAACTTGTATTGCATAAGTCTGTTTCTCATGTTTTTTCTACTGTGTTACAGATTTTTGAAAATGTTACAAACGGTCTCCTTAAGAGGCCAAGCGGTTGCCACCCATGCATCAGGATCAGGTAAGAAGAAAATCCCTTAAGGGTGTTGATATTATGGCTAGTGGTTCTGCCCCCAGGCCTATCGCCCTGGTCTCTTACAATGTCAAGGGACTGAACGAGCCGCAGAAAATAGGTCAGGTACTATCTCTATTAAAGAAATCTAATTATTATATATGCCTATTCCAAGAGACACACTTTAAACTTAAGAATATACCTTACCTGAATAAACATTGCCAATATGACAAATGGTATCAAAGTGCTCAATCAGACTAGTCTTCAAGAGGTGGGAGCATTGCCCTACATAAGAACACTCCCTTTAATCATATAGTCACACAGTCAGACGCAGAGGGTTGTTTCTTCTCAAAGGTACTATTGCAAATATATTGGTAATGATAGCCAACCTATATGCCCCTAACCAAGGACAAACCCAATGGCTGCTGCAAACACTGGAAAGACTCAATATGTTTGAAGAAGGGATAGTGGGAGAGGCTTAAACCTAGCACTAAACCCTCTAATGGACAGCTCAAATGGAAAGTCCCCTATTTCTTACAAAGCACTTGGTAAATTCAAAAGCTATTTAGCATATATCAATCTTATAGATATTTGGAGAACAAACAACCCTGATGATAGAGACTATTCTACTACTCCCCTCTACATAAATCTTATCACAGGCTAGACTATTTTTTTTTATCAATAGCAGGTTTCTCACGCAGACGAGTGACCCACAAATAGGTTATTTTACACTGACAGACCATGAACCAGTACCTTCCTCACTAAGGATCAATAGTATCCCTCTGCGTGCTTGGTCTTGGATACTACATGAAACTTTACTAGACTCTACATAGCATTAGGGCCAACTAAACAATACCTTAAAAGATTTTTTTGAGAGAAATGACACAACAGGAATCTCACTAGCTATTCTATGGGAGATCCATAAGGCCTTCATCAGAGGTGAGCTCATTACGCTGGGAGCTAAATGCAAAAAACAGCAACAAACTGAACTACATTCTTTACTTGCACAGATCTCTACGACGGAAAGAATAAGTAAAGTCTCGGGGGCGACCGGGGATCAAGAGGAACTCGGAGAGCGACAGAGGAATCTCAAAAAATTACTTAATAAACATTCTGCGAGGCTGTACCAGAGGAGCTCTATCAAATATGACATGCATGGAGACAGAGGCTCTAAAGTCATGTCTACCCTTTTAAAAAAAGTTAAGAAAAAATGTTTATAGAGGTAATTAAATCCCCCAGCCAAGGAGTAGTCTCTAAAATAGATGAAACCACAAAATAATTTGTAAAATTTTATAGCTCCCTGTATGACCTCCCGGCACATCCAGACGCAGAAACTCTAACCTCCAATTTCCTGGATTCAATTGAGCTCCCGTCGCTCACTGACGAGGATAAACACCTCCTGACCCAACAATTTACTAAAGATGAAATTTTGGAAGTGCTATCATTTATAGACAGTGGGAAGGTATCTGGCCCTGATAGTTTGCCAACCAGCTACTATAAAAGAGAGGTACTAGCTCCGAGATTCCTGACGTTGTGTAACTCTCTTCTGAATGGCAAGCAGTTTACAGAGCAAACTTTGATGGCCCATATCTCCCTCATTCCCAAAGAAGAACAGCAAGGAATGTGGCAGCTATCACCCAATTTCCCTACTTAACGCTGATGTGAAGTTGTGGGCAAAGCTGCTGGCATATAGAATGCAAAACCTCCTACCTAAAATAATAGGTTCAGAGCAAGTGGGTTTTGTTAGGTCATGAGAGGGTAAACACAATACCTCACGGTTAATTGACCTAATATACCACACAAAACCCCATGGGTTTCCACTGACTCTGTTAGGTACTGTTTCCGAAAAGGCATTTGACAGAGTCAGCTGACCTTACATGGAGGCTACACTCGCCAGATTCGGTTTCCCATCCCCCTTTATCCAAGCCATATTCACGCTATACAAATTCCCCTATGTGCAACTTAGAATTAATAGCACCCTCTCTCCCATTTTCCATATTTTTAATGGAACAAGACAGGGATGCCTGCTCTCCCCCTCCCTTTGCATCCTTGTTATGG
The DNA here is from genome assembly GCF_035609145.1 of Eleutherodactylus coqui. Taxonomy (NCBI): domain Eukaryota; kingdom Metazoa; phylum Chordata; class Amphibia; order Anura; family Eleutherodactylidae; genus Eleutherodactylus; species Eleutherodactylus coqui. The sequence continues at coordinate 113,442,416 of NC_089842.1, read as the reverse complement.
AAACATTAATACAAAAATTAGCACAGACCAAGGAGATAATAGGTATAGGGGCAGGTGGCTATATGCATAATACCGCAGCATTCACCAATGACCTTCTACGAATAATTTCTAATCCAAAATTGCCTCTGTCCCAGATACTGGGAATATTCAACCAATTTGGTATTGTCTCAAATTTTAAAATAAACTATACTAATTCTGAGATCCTGAACATTTCCTCCCCGATGTTGGAGTTGGTGGACCTCTCAAAACTAGCCCCCTTTAAGTGGCCAGATAAATATTTAAAATATCTGCAGGACCCTGCAAGACCTGTACACTGCCAACGCCGAACCACTACTCATTATGATCCGTGGCCAACTGGAGTCAACCAAAATCCCCTTTGTATCGTTGATGGGCAGAAAGAATTACCTGAAGGCTTATGTAATGCCTAAAATATTGTATGTATTACAGACAATCCCATAAACATCCCACAAGCCTCCTTTACTGAAATCAAACAATGTTTTGCATGTTATCTATGGGAGATAAGTCAACCACGACTGTCCCACAGATTACTGATTCAAAAGCCCAGACATGGTGATATAGGCCTTCTGGACCTCTCATTTTATTATAGGGCAATACACCTGAACAGATGGCTACAGCTGGCTAGAATAAGATGATCCCTTACATATTGCACTAGAAAGAGACCTACTGGGACATCGACTCCTGGGGAGCCTCTGGTGCCCAACAAGCAAATCTCTCCAACAATAGACTAGAGGCACATTAAAAGTCTTTATTCAATATTTAACGTCCCTGATGCCTAGCAGAGGTATTTCAGCTTTGGCCCCAATGTGTTTTCTCCCATTCTACTTAAACTCTCAGCAGTCATATCTGGCTGATTGGAAATACTTGCTAGATATCACCACAGCTGAGCACTTTGATGTGAAGCCCAGGGAACCAGCAAAGGTATCCAAACAAGCAAATTTCTTGCAGGCACTCTCCCTCAGGAGAATGGGAAATTCCTTCCGGGCCAGATTATGAGCCATCTTGGCTCAAAATTTTCCTGCTGCTTCCCTCTCTACCTCTGGGTTTGACCTCAAAGATATATGCTGGTCTGCTGCTTTACACTTCCCCGAGTAAATCAAGTTTTGTTCTGGTGTGTGAAAGAGAACTGGAGACTACATTCACTGACAGAAATATATCCCTGATTCTATCACATTCACATGGCTTTTCAAGATGTGTCAGAATACAAGAATACAACTCGTACAAAACTTTAACAAGATGGTACCGCAGTTCAGATTTCCTACACAGGGGGGCGTGGCCAAGCTTGCAGAGGAGACAGTCGCATCTTCCCTGAGCTCCTGAACACCGGAGGATATACCGCATCCCAGGGCTCCCGCAAGCCTAACGAAACACTCCACACCACCGCAGAAGACATCTCTGAGGTGCGGGGAACATTTTGAGGGGCTTTTCGGCAGAATCGCCCAGGCCCGGGATTCGGGGCCTAGTTGCCAGCTTAAAGCCGCGGCCTAAATTTTCAGGTGGGGACGCAACGCGGCCCCCGGAGAACCAACAAGGGAGCCTCAAACACCAGAGAGGACAGCGAACCTACCCGCAGGACGTTCTGGACCATCGGCGGGGATGGAGAATAGAGGTCTGGCGGGCACTTAACGTCGGAGCCACGATCCGGACAGGACGGCCCCGCGGACACGCGGACACAGGCTGCGGCGCCCAGCTGGAGGGAGAGGTGTAGCAAGTGCACCGCTATGTCAATGAGTACCGGGGGACCCCCGCAGAACCCGACCACACTTTGTGCAGGGGAATAGGAGCGACAACTGTGATACTCATAGCGCCCCCCCCCCCTCCCCTCCTCTGGCAGGAGCTTCATCTTCACTGGGCTCCCTCATTTCCTGCCCAAACTCGCCGCCATTTTCTCTCCTCCCCTCCCAACGGCCCCCTAAGCCACAGGGGAACAGAAGAAGTGGGACTATCATAAAGGGACTTACCCACAATAACACCCCTTCTGGCTGAAACCACCGAGAGGTAGATGATTTCGAAAGAGCATAGCTCTAATTTTTTTTTTGAACTGACAAACTTAGCTCTACTACACAGCAACTTTCCTGCATAAGCCCTACCCAACCTGAAAGGTTATAAACCGCCAGGAGGTGGATGATTCTAAAAGAGCATAGCTCTAATTTTTCTTGATCTGACAAATTCAGCTCTACTACTCAACAACTCCCTTGCACAAACTTTACCCAACATAAAAGGGTTTAGACCGCCAAGAGGTGGACGACTTTGAAAGAGCATAGCTCAAATTTTTTCCGGAACTGACAAACTCAGTATTAATATTCAGCAACTCTCTTACATAAGCTTCACCCACGGAAAGTGCATGGAGGAGCACTGCATCAATTTTTATGTAACTTACTGAGTAAGCTCTGCAATCAAACAATTTTTCATCAATATCTAGAAGACTCTTGCATGAAAAGCCCATTCTCAGGGGCAGAGCCTGACCGCGGAGAGTAATGGCTCTCTGAACCCAGAGTCCCATTACACTGGCACAATTCGGGGCCTACATCAGCAGCGATCCTAACTTTAAAAAATGGTCAAGATTAATAAAGAAAAAGGCGGAGACCACCAAAGCATCCCCCGTCCGGCTAGAGGGCAATCAGACTTACAAAGGTTCCTAAAGAACCGATCTACTCGCTCACCCCACGCTCTAGGCAAACTGACACAGAGCCAACAAAATGCAGCAACAAGAACAGCTGATAGGGAGACAGAAGATTCTCAAGGAGATTCATGAAAGAATTACTCTCCTCAGCCCTACGCCCCGTGATGGCTGACCTTAATGAAATAAAAGAAGAGGTCAAAAGTATGGGGAGGAGGTTAGACGATCTGGAATCTTCCACAGCCACTGTTACAACCCATTCATTCGAACTGTCCCAAGCAATAAAAGAACAACACAACCATCTGAACAAGATCCTCATTTTACAAGAGGATTTAGAGAACCGCAATAGACGTAATAATGTGCGTATAAAAGGACTACCCGAATCATGGGCCACGGAAGCCCTAGACATAATGGCACTAGAAATCTTTTCCTCACTGCTTGGCCCGGACAGAGCGTCCTCTATTACAATAGAACGGATTCATAGAACACTAAGACCGACACCCTCCAACACAGAACCACCCAGAGACATAGTCTGCAAATTATTATCCTTCCCAGATACGTTGGCAGTAGAGATGAGCGAACGTACTCGTCCGAGCTTGATATTCGTGCGAATATTAGGGTGTTCGGGATGCTCGTTACTCGTAACGAGTACCACGCGGTGTTCTGGTTACTTTCAGTTTCCTCTCTGAGACGTTAGCGCGCTTTTCTGGCCAATTGAAAGACAGGGAAGGCATTACAACTTCCCCCTGTGACGTTCAAGCCCTATACCACCCCCCTGCTGTGAGTGGCTGGGGCGATCAGATGTCACCCGAATATAAAAGTCGGCCCCTCCCGCGGCTCGCCACACATGCCTTGTGAGTTAGTGAGGGACAGTGCTGCTGGTGCCTGAGCTGCTGTAGGGAGAGCGTTGGGAGTTAGTGTAGGCTTCAAGAACCCCAAAGGTCCTTCTTAGGGCCACATCTACCTGTGTGCAGGCTGCTGCTAGCAGTGTTTTTTTTTTTTTTTTCTCAAAATCGGCAGTGCAGAGCATTGCACCCGGCATTAGGGACAGAAGTGGTGCTTAGGCAGGGAGAGTGTTAGGAGTGAGTGTAGCCTTCAAGAACCTCAACGGTCCTTTCTAGGGCCACATTTAACTGTGTGGAGTACTGTGCAGGCTGCTGTTAGCAGTGTTGCATATTTTTTTTTTTTCTAAAAATCGTCTGTGCAGAGCATTGCACCCTCCATTGATACTACAGGGACAGAATTGTGTAGGCAGGGCCACAACACAGTTATTGTTCATTGAATATCCGCAGTGGGGCCCTCCCTTTGCAAAAAAAGCAGGGAAAAAAATATATTTGGCCTGCCTGTGTCAGTCCTAAGGTCTCCGTGTACGTGTGTGCTGCGTGGAGAACGTACAAAAATCAAACGCAACCAGCTACGGTTTACTGCAGGCTTGCGCCATTGTCTTTCCTGACTGGCAAATACCTGCTCTGCCAGAGTTAATAACTCTGCTACACTAAAGTTGTGTGACACTTTTTCAGGGCCACACCACAGTTATTAAACGTATTGTTCATTGAATATCCGCAGTGGGGCCCTCCCTTTGCAAAAAAGCAGGGAAAAAATTATATTTGGCCTGCCTGTGTCAGTCCTAAGGTCTCCGTGTACGTGTGTGCTGCGTGGAGAACGTACAAAAATCAAACGCAACCAGCTACGGTTTACTGCAGGCTTGCGCCATTGTCTTTCCTGACTGGCAAATACCTGCTCTGCCAGAGTTAATAACTCTGCTACACTAAAGTTGTGTGACACTTTTTCAGGGCCACACCACAGTTATTAAACGTATTGTTCATTGAATATCTGCAGTGGGGCCCTCCCTTTGCAAAAAAGCAGGGAAAAAATTATATTTGGCCTGCCTGTGTCAGTCCTAAGGTCTCCGTGTACGTGTGTGCTGCGTGGAGAACGTACAAAAATCAAACGCAACCAGCTACGGTTTACTGCAGGTTTGCGCCATTGTCTTTCCTGACTGGCAAATACCTGCTCTGCCAGAGTTAATAACTCTGCTACACTAAAGTTGTGTGACACTTTTTCAGGGCCACACCACAGTTATTAAACGTATTGTTCATTGAATATCCGCAAAAAAGCAGGGCAAAAATTATATTTGGCCTGCAGGCTTGCGCCAATTTATTTCCTGCCTGGGAAATCAAATCACTGGTAATACAGCATGCTGAGGGGTAGGGGTAGGCCTAGAGGATGTGGACGCGGCCGAGGACGCGGAGGGCCAAGTGAGGGTGTGGGCACAGGCCGAGCTCCTGATCCAGGTGTGTCGCAGCCGACTGCTGCGCGATTAGGAGAGAGGCACGTTTCTGGCGTCCCCACATTCATCGCCCAATTAATGGGTCCACGCGGGAGACCTTTATTAGAAAATGAGCAGTGTGAGCCGGTCCTGTCCTGAATGGCAGAAAGTGCTTCGAGCAAGCTATCATCCACCCAGAGTTCTGCGCCGTCCAGTGCTGCAAATCCGAATCCTCTGTCTGCTGCTCCTGCTTCCTCCCAGCCTCCTCACTCCACTACAATGACACATGCTCAGGAGCGGGAACACTCCCAGGTACTTTTCTCGGGCCCCTGCTCAGATTGGGCAGCAGTGGTTCCTCTACCACCAGAGGAGTTTATCGTCACTGATGCCCAACCATTGGAAAGTTCCCGGGGTCCGGGGGATGAGGCTGGGGACTTCCGGCAACTGTCTCAAGACCTTTCAGTGGGTGAGGAGGACGATGACGATGAGACACAGTTGTCTTGCAGTGAGGTAGTAGTAAGGGCAGTAAGTCCGAGGGAGCAGCGCACAGAGGATTCGGAGGAAGAGCAGCAGGACGATGAGGTGACTGACCCCACCTGGTGTGCAACGCCTACACAGGACAGGTCTTCAGAGGGGGAGGCACGGGCAGCAGCAGGGAAGGTTGCAAGAGGCAGTGTGGTGGCCAGGGGTAGAGGCAGGGCCAGACCGAATAATCCACCAAGTGTTTCCCAAAGCGCCCCCTCGCGCCATGCCACCCTGCAGAGGCCGAGGTGCACTAAGGTCTGGCAGTTTTTCACAGAGACGCCTGACGACCGACGAACAGTGGTGTGCAACCTTTGTCGCGCCAAGATCAGCCGGGGAGCCACCACCAACAGCCTGACCACCACCAGCAAGCACCCCACAAGGTGGGACGAAGGCCGTTCACCGCCTCTGGTTTGCACCGCTGCCTCTCCCCCTGTGCCCCAACCTGCCACTGAGATACAACCCCCCTCTCAGGACACAGGCACGACCGTCTCATGGCCTGCACCCACACCCTCACCTCCGCTGTCCTCGGCCCAATCCAGCAATGTCTCGCACCGCACCGTCCAGCCGTCGCTAGCGCAACTGTTGGAGCGCAAGCACAAGTACGCCGCCACGCAACCGCACGCTCAATCGTTAACCGTCCACATAGCCAAATTTATCAGCCTTGAGATGCTGCCGTATAGGGTTGTGGAAACGGAGTCCTTCAAAGCTATGATGGCGGCGGCGGCCCCGCGCTACTCAGTTCCCAGTCGCCACTACTTTTCCCGATGTGCCGTCCCAGCCCTGCACGACCACGTCTTCCGCAACATTGTACGCGCCCTCACCAATGCGGTTAGTGGCAAGATCCACTTAACTACGGACACGTAGACAAGCACAGGCGGCCAGGGCCACTACATCTCCCTGACGGCACATTGGGTGAATTTAGTGGAGGCTGGGACCGAGTCAGAGCCTGGGACCGCTCACGTCCTACCCACCCCCAGAATTGCGGGCCCCAGCTCGGTGGTGGTATCTGCGGCGGTGTATGCTTCTTCCACTAAAGCACCCTCCTCCTCCTCCTCCTCAACCTCTGTCTCGCAATCTAGATGTGTCAGCAGCAGCAGGACGTCGCCAGCAGTCGGTGTCGCGCGGCGTGGCAGCACAGCGGTGGGCAAGCGTCAGCAGGCCGTGCTGAAACTACTCAGCTTAGGAGATAGGAGGCACACGGCCCACGAACTGCTGCAGGGTCTGACAGAGCAGACCGACCTTTGGCTTGCGCCGCTGAGCCTCCAACCGGGCATGGTCGTGTGTGACAACGGCCGTAACCTGGTGGCGGCTCTGCAGTTCGGCAGCCTCACGCACGTGCCATGCCTGGCCCACATCTTTAATTTGGTGGTTCAGCGCTTTCTGAAAAGCTACCCACGCTTGTCAGACCTGCTCGTAAAGGTGCGCCGACTCTGCGCACATTTCCGCAAGTCCCACACGGACGCTGCCACCCTGCGCACCCTGCAACATCGCTTTAATCTGCCAGTGCACCGACTGCTGTGCGACGTGCTCACACGGTGGAACTGTACGCTCCACATGTTGGCTAGGCTCTATGAGCAGCGTAGAGCTATAGTGGAATACCAACTCCAACATGGGCGGCGCAGTGGGAGTCAGCCTCCTCAATTCTTTTCAGAAGAGTGGGCCTGGTTGGCAGACATCTGCCAGGTCCTTCGAAACTTTGAGCAGTCTACCCAGATGGTGAGCGGCGATGCTACAATCATTAGCGTCACCATTCCTCTGCTATGCATCTTGAGAAGTTCCCTGCAAACCATAAAGGCAGCCACTTTGCGCTCGGAAACCGAGCCGGGGGAAGACAGTATGTCACTGGATAGTCAGAGCACCCTCCTGTCTATATCTCAGCGCGTTCAGGAGGAGGAGGAGCATGAGGAGGATGAGGAGGAGGGGGAAGAGACAGCTTGGCCCACTGCTGACGGTACCCATGCTGCTTGCCTGTCATCATTTCAGCGTGTATGGCCTGAGGAGGAGTAGGAGGAGGATCCTGAAAGTGATCTTCCTAGTGCGGACAGCCATGTGTTGCGTACAGGTACCCTGGCACACATGGCTGACTTCATGTTAGGATGCCTTTCTCGTGACCCTCGCATTCAACGCATTCTGGCCACTACGGATTACTGGGTGTACACACTGCTCGACCCACGCTATAAGGAGAACCTTCCCACTCTCATTCCCGAAGAGGAAAGGGGTTCGAGAGTGTTGCTATACCACAGGACCCTGGCGGACAAGCTGATGGTAAAATTCCCATCTGACAGCGGTAGTGGCAGAAGGCGCAGTTCCGAGGGCCAGGTAGCAGGGGAGGTGCGTAGATCGAGCAGCATGTACAGCCCAGGCAGTGCAACAGTCTTTAAGGGCCTGGCCAGCTTTATGGCTCCCCAGCAAGACTGTGTCACCGCTCCCCAGTCAAGGCTGAGTCGGCGGGAGCACTGTAAAAGGATGGTGAGGGAGTACGTAGCCGATCGCACGACCATCCTCGGTGACGCCTCTGCCCCCTACAACTACTGGGTGTCGAAGCTGGACACGTGGCCTGAACTAGCGCTGTATGCCCTGGAGGTGCTTGCTTGTCCTGCGGCTAGCGTCTTGTCGGAGAGGGTGTTTAGTGCGGCTGGGGGAATCATCACAGATAAGCGTACCCGCCTGTCAACCGACAGTGCCGACAGGCTAACACTCATCAAGATGAACAAAGCCTGGATTTCCCCAGACTTCTCTTCTCCACCAGCGGACAGCAGCGATACGTAAGCAATACGTAGGCTGCACCCGCGGATGGAAGCTACGTTCTCTCTCACCATCCAAAACGGGGACATTTCTGCTTCATCAATCTGTGTCTAATATTCCTCCTCCTCCTCCTGCTCCTCCTCCTGAAACCTCACGTAATCACACTGAACGGGCAATTTTTCTTAGGGCCACAAGGCTCACTCATATAATTTTTCGAAACAATTTTTATATGTTTCAATGCTCTTAAAAGCGTTGAAACTTTAACTTGAACCAATTTTTCGTTAAGCTGGGCTGCCTCCAGGCCTAGTTACCACTTAAGCCACATTAACCAAAGCGATTAATGGGTTTCACCTGCCATTTTGGTTGGGCATGGCCAATTTTTACTGAGGTACATTAGTACTGTTAGTACACCAATTTTTTGGGGCCCTCACCTACAGTGTAATCATAGCAATTTGTATGTTCTTCGCCTGCACTCATGGTACAGAAGTGTGTGTGGGGTTGGCCTACACTTTAGCTACATAAATGTAACTTGGGCCTTGGCTATACTAAGGCTACTGAAATGGAACTAAGACTGCGCTCCCACTATACTGCTGCTTCAGAATTGTTACTGGGGCCTGTCTTGAGTGCTACTATTGCTGACATGGAACGAAGACTGCACTCCCGCTATACTGCTGCTTCGGAATTGTTACTGGGGCCTGTCTTGAGTGTTACTATTGCTGACATGGAACGAAGACTGCGCTCCCGCTATACTGCTGCTTCGGAATTGTTACTGGGGCCTGTCTTGAGTGCTACTATTGCTGACATGGAACGAAGACTGCGCTCCTCCTATAATGCTGCTAGTGATATGTTAGTGGGGCCTGTCCTAATGCTACGGCTGAAATGTTACAAATTATGGGCTCTGCCTATACCGCTGCTAATGGTATGTCTCTGGGGTGTGGAAACAGAGGCTTCCCAAAGACATGATGGCGGCGAGGCCATTTCCCACCAACGCGGTTACTGTTAAGGTGCATATAACCACGGACACGTGGAGAGGACACGTAGTGCCTCAAAAACATCCCCCTCCTCCTCCAACAGGGAAAACATTCTTGGCAAATGCCTTTGCATTGGTTCGTCTGGTGGCAGTCCAAGAATTTCACCTTTACCGACACTACAAGAGAGCCCCCCCACCATCCCCCCGCCACGGCCCACTTAATCCTGGCCACATTCCGAAAACCAACAAAATAAAACCGCGCTACTAGGTCCGCAGTCACCACCACATTACCACCAACGCGGTTACTGTTAAGGTACATATTACCAGTCTGACTGGGGCATGCAGACACCTTGACAGAATGAATAGTGTGTGGCACATAGGTTCCCCATTGCTATGCCCACGTGTGCAGCTCCTGATGGCGGTGGCACAGGATTCTATTTCTCATTGCTTCTGTACAGCATTGTGGGCTTGCCGCTATTGTGGCTTAATAGTGGGACCTGTGAACTTGAGATGCAGCCCAACACGTAGCCCCTCGCCTGCCCTATCCGTTGCTGTGTCGTTCCCATCACTTTCTTGAATTGCCCAGATTTTCACACATGAAAACCTTAGCGAGCATCGGCGAAATACAAAAATGCTCAGGTCGCCCATTGACTTCAATGGGGTTCGTTACTCGAAACGAACCCTCGAGCATCGCGAAAAGTTCGTCCCGAGTAACGAGCACCCGAGCATTTTGGTGCTCGCTCATCTCTAGTTGGCAGTCCTTAAAGCTGCAAGAAACAACCAAGACATACAATACGGTGAAGCACCTATTCAAATATATCAAGACCTGGCTCCATCTACACTGATGAAAAGAAGGGCACTTCGCCCCTTACTAGATGCGTTAAAACAGAAAAACATAAAATACGCGTGGCTATTCCCCTTCGGCCTAGGCTTCAGCTACAAAGGCAGATGCTTTAATATCAGATCACCTGAAGACCTACAGAATAGCTGGCAATATCTGGGAATTGAGCCAATAGACCTACCATGCTGGCTGCCTCTACCGGACTTACCGAATTTTACACAACTCCCCATGCCGGAGTCTTGGCAGCTGGTCAGAAATCAGAAATCGCCGAGAGGCAAAAAGAAGAAGAGCAGAGACGAGGCCATGCTGAGCGACACCTGAAACATGGACGTTGTATTTTCTTTTGCTACACTAATCTTGACCAACCAAATATCTCCCCCAGCAGTACATTGAAATGGTGTGTCGTTGCTCGCGGCAGATGTTAACCCCTTAGTGACGAAGCCTGTTTGCGCCTTAGTGACGGAGCCAAATTTTGGAAATCTGACATGCGTCGTTCAACGTGGCATAACTCCGTAAAGGCTTTACATATCCCAGTGATTCTGACATTGTTTTTTCGCCACATGTTGTACTTCATTTAGATTGTAAAAAGAGACCGATATAATTTGTGTATATTTATTAAAAGTACCAATATAGGAAAAATTTTGAAAAAATTGTCATTTTTTCACATTTTCAACCGTAATATCTCAAATATGTCCAAACATACTGTACAAATTTTTGATAAGATATGTATTACCATCTGTTTACTTTATTCTGAATGCACACTTGAAAAACTTGTGTTTTTTTTAACCATTTAGAGGACGTACAAATTTAACATTACTTTTCAGCATTTTGAGGAGCACTTTGTTTTCCTGCACCAAGCCAAGTTTGCAGAGGCTCATAAGTGTCAGAATAATAGATACACCCACAAATGACCCCATTTTAAAAACTACACTCCTTAGTGTATTCACTGAGGGGTGTCATGAGTATTTTGACCCCACCAGTTCTTTTCAGGAATTAGTTCAATTTAGGGGACAAAAAATAAAATGTCATATTTTTGCAAATATGTCATTTTAAAGACATATTTTTTTCCTATATAGCCCATGAAAATGAGGATTTACACACCAAAATGGATACCCCCGTTTCTCCCGTGTTCAGAAACATACCCATTGTGGCCCTAATCTTATGTCTGGATGCATAACGGGAGCCAAAATGAAAGGAGTAGTCAGTGTCTTTCAGAACATAAATTTTGCTTGAAGGCGTTTTAGGCCCCAAACCCTTTTTGTAGAGCTCTTGAGTGGCCAAAACCAAAGAGAACCCCCACAAGTGACCCCATTTTGAAAACTAGACCCCTTAACGAATTTATCTAGGGGTGTACTGACCATTTTGACCCCACAGTTTTTGTATGAATTCAAGCCAAGCAAAAGGAAAAAATTGTGATTTTCATTTTTTTTTGTCAATTCTGTCATTTTAAAAACAGCTTTTTTTGTACAGCACACGCATGAATGAAGCCTTTCATCCCAAAATGGATACCCCTGTTTCTCCTGTGTTCAGAGACATACCCATTGTGGCCCTAATCTTATGTCTGGATGCACAATGGGGCCCAAAACGAAAGGAGTAGTCGGTGGCTTTAAGAACATAGATTTTCCTTGAAGGAGTTTTAGGCCCATAGCACTTTTGTAGAGCTCTTGAGCGGCCAAAATCAAAGAGAACCCCCACAAGTGACCCCATTTTGAAAACTAGACCCCTTAATGAATTTATCTAGGGGTGTACTGCCCATTTTGAGCCCACAGTTTTTGAATGAATTGAAGCAAAGCAAAAGGAAAAAATAGTGATTTTCGGTTTTTTGGCAATTCTGTCGTTTTAAAAACTGCTTTTTTGGTACAGCACACACATGAATGAAGACTTGCACCCCAAAGTGGATACCCCTGTTTGTCCCGTGTTCAGAGACATACCCATTGTGGCCCTAATCTTTTGTCTGGATGCACAACGGGGCCCAAAATGAAAGGAGTAGTCGGTGGCTTTCAGAACAGAAATTTAGCATGAAGGTGATTTAGACCCCATTGCACACTTGTAGAGCCCTTGAGCGGCCAAAACAACAAAGAACCCCCACAAATGATCCCATTTTGAAAACTATACCCCCTAACGAATTTATCTAGGGGTGTACTGTGTATTTTTACCCTACAATTTTTGAATAAATCTAAGCAAAGCAGTAGGAAAAAAATTACAATTTTCATTTTTTTGGCAGTTGTATCAATTTAAAAACTGTTTTTTTTTTGTACAGCACACATAGGGATGAAGACTTTCACCCCAAAATGGATACCCCTGTTTGTCCCGTGTTCAGAACCATACCCCTTGTGGCCCTAATCTACTTAAAGGACGCATGACTAGGCCTATAATGGAAGGAGCACCCGTTGGATTTTAGGGTACAACGGAATAAATTCCAGGCCCCATTGCCCACTTATAGAGTCATTGAGCGTCCAAAACTATAAAGACCCCCACAAATATCCCCATTTTAAAAACTAGACCCCTTAACAAATTCATCTAGGGGTGTACTGCGTATTTTGACCACACAGTATTTGAATAAATTTCAGCAAAGCAGAAGAAAAAAATTACAATTTTCATTTTTTTGGCAATTTTGTCAATTTAAAAACTTTTTTTTGTACAGTTTTCATAGGAATGAAGACGTTCACCCCCAAATGGATACCCCCGTTTGTCCCGTGTTCAAAAACATACCCATTGTGGCCCTAATCTACAGGAAACATGGCAAGGCCTGTAATGGAGGGAACACCAGTTGGATTGCAGGGCATAACTGAATAAATTCCAGGCCCCATTGCTCATTTGTACGGAATAAAAATTGACTCCCTAACCCCCCCCCCCCTTCACGCCCTTTTCGGCGTTCCCCAAATCTTAGATAAAAGTAATAATGTGAACTGTGTGGTATTTCCAAAGACGGGTAATTATGGAGGCTGGTTGGGATGGGCACATGGGGCAATAAAACCGGGTATCCCCCCTCCTCTCATGCTTTTTGGGAGTCCTTTTTTTACCTCAGTGGCGGGGATGGGGTGTAAAAAGTGCCGCTCTGTGAGTCTCCGTAAGCTTGATGAGGTGCGGCGGTCTCACACAGAAGGCGCTCAACAAGCTGCTCCTGGAACTGCAGGAAGGCGAGCGTTCCCGGGGCTTCCTGTAAATTGCGTATTACAGGTAGCGGTCTGAATAACGCCGGGCTCACACAGCCGTAGGTGGATCCCGGCTGTGAGCCCGGCTGTGACCCTGCGTACGGCCGCGTAATGTACTGCGCATAACTGCATACTTACACGGGCGGTCATGCGCAGTACACTTTTTTTTTGTTGTTTGCAGTATGGGCTGTGGGTATATCCATGACCATGGAGCACAATGGGCTCTATGTTGCGGATATCCGCGGTAAAATAGAACCTGCTGCGTTCTCTTTTCTGCGAGTGGATTACGCAATTCCAACCCGCTAATGTGAGCGGAATTGTGTAATCCAATGCGATTGATCTGCGTATTACCGCTAATCAAACGCATGCGGAATCCGTAATTCCTATCCGGTCATGTGAGACCGGCCAAAGGTAGATCGCTACCATTTTTTCACGTGACCGGGGACCGCTCAACGAGGCCACCCGTCACTGCTCCAGGCTCTCTGTGACCGTTGGTCGCCGAGAGCAAGGAGATATTAAGTTTCCTGTGCTCCCCGATTCCTGCACATGTGTCCGGTGTTTTGCCGGCGGTCGCATGCGCAGAATACGGGAAAGTTCACGGAAGAAGATTGCGTCGGGGTGCAAATATGAAGGCCTCTGGTAAAAAATTTTATCTCCTCTCACCGATCGCATCAGTGAGGGGAGATGAAGCATCACCTTTTTTTAACTTTTACGTGATCGCCATTATTCTTTGAATAACGGCGAACACGTGATCAGGAACCGCTCACCGCGGCCCTCCGTGAAATCTCCAGGCTCTCGGCTAAGTTTTGTAGCCAGGAGCAGGGAGATTTTAAAAAACCACGGCTTTTGCGCATGCGCCTGCCACATTGGTGATGGGCGCGTGCGCAGAAGCTGGGTTGAGGTCCGCGGATAAATCCGCAGGCCTTAGGTACGTCATTTCATCCTCCCTCACGGATATGATCCATGGGGGGAGATGAAACGCAAGCTTTTTTTAACTTTTTAAAACTTTTTTTTTACTTTTTGCACTTTTTTTTTTTTACCTTTTACCCCTTTTTTTTTTTTTTTTTTTTTACTTTTTGCACTTTTTTTTTTACTTTACATGATCACTGTCATCCATTGGATGACAGTGATCATGTCCCTGGTGACATCCCTCTGCTCTTGGCTACACATGGCAGCCAGGAGCAAAGCAATTTTGAATTTCCCGGGGCTCGAGCCCCTCTGTGCACGCGCCCGATGTCAATCATCGGGCGCGCATGCGCAGACGGGGATTTCGGGTCCCGGGACATCGGGACATCGCAGAGGACCGGGGGTGAGTATCTTCACCTCCCCTCATGGATCCGATCCATGAGGGGAGGTGAAACTTTACTTTTGTTTTACTTTTTAAACTTTTTAAACTATCCATTGCGATAGCGCTGATCGCGGGCCCGGGGACCGCTCACAGTGGTCCCCGGTAACACCTCCTGGTTCCCGGCTACCTTCAGGAGCCGGGAGCCAGGAGATTTTAAATTTGCCGGGGACACCCGGGCTTCTGCGCGTGCGCGTGACGTCATCGTCAGGTGCGGAAGGCCGCCGGCGGGTCCGGGAGGACCAGATCTCTGGGGGACACCGCCGACAAGCCGTGTGAGTATTTTCAGCTGCCGTGATGGATCCGATCCATCATAGCAGCTGAATTACTACTTTTTTACACTGTTTTATTTACTTTTTTGCGATCGGCGCTATTCATTTTATAGTGCCGATCGCAATGCCGGGGGGGACTGCCCGCATCCTGGGATGACAGCTCCATGCTGTCGGCTACCTGCGGGCACCGACAGCATGGAGCTGTCACGTCCTCAGGCCAGTGGGCATCAATCCAAAGAGGATGCATAAAACTACGTCCTCTAGGATTAAGGCCCACTTTCTGAGGACGTAGTTTCCCGATGGGGCCGTCGTTAAGGGGTTAAATGGCTGCACTTAACACTTAGATCCATAGCTTAAAAACATGGCTGCGCCACGCATGTGTCGTGGCCAACTACCACCAGATCACAGCCAATCTTACTCCTTTTGAGAGAGAGATCAGTTAAACTGGGCCCCCACAGTGCCTGTACAGATCAGGCCAAAGTCCTCAGTGAGAGCAGATACACAGTACTTGGTGCTGTGTCCTTTCTCACTCCCCCCTGTTCCTCTATTTCTTCACTTGATCACCCACATATACGTGCTCCCGGGTCCTCCAGAGGAGACGAGGTACCACCAGTTTCGCTCTTCCCCTCTGTGGGAGACAAAAGGGGAAAGTACCATTGTATATTGTACTGTTTATTGATTAGTTATCCCCCCTGACACATCTTCTCCTCTTGTCCATACCCTCTCTGTGTTTCCCCAATCCCCCTCTACCTACGCACCCTCCCGCCACCGCTCGCTATCCATTTCCCCACAGGGTATTTGCCGGACCCACCGAATGGATACCTTGTGTATAGCGATATTTAAACTTGATCCCTGTTCTCAACATCCTAGACAGGAATCAGAGACCTTATCTACGCAAATTCTACAGGGACCGAAATGGAAGCTACCCGCATCACCATGTTCAACGCCCGGGGTCTAAACTCACCTCTCAAGAGGCATAATCTACTGCATCTACTAAAAAGGTATGGTACCAGGGTCCTTTTCCTACAGGAGACTCACTTTAAGGGGGACAAATATATGTCACTCCCGGGAAAACTTTTTTCACAGCAGTTCCATAATGCACACCCTACGTCAGCATCGAAGGGGGTCTCCATTGTCTTCCACAGATCCACTCTATTTAAATGTGAAGCCCAATATGCAGATGGGGAGGGGAGGGTCATCTATGTAAAAGGCACATTCAATAACATGAAATTAACCTTCGCAAACCTATATGCCCCTAACTCCGATCAGGTCCCATGGCTATTGAAACAATTAGACATACTAAAGCAATTCGCAGAGGGACAGATCCTAGTGGGAGGGGATTGGAACCTGACCCTAAATCCACTGTTAGACGTGTCGACGGGCCGATCCCAGGTCTCGCAGGGGAAACTCAGGGCCTTGTTCCCAGCACTCCAGGACCTAGGGGTCACGGATGCATGGAGATGTCTACACCCATCTAAAAAAGATTTCACGTATTTTTCATCTGTACACTCCTCCTTCCAGAGGCTTGATTACTTATTCGTTTCCCACACTCTTCTTCAACGGGTGGGAAAAGCGCATATAGATACACTAACTATCTCCGACCATGCGCCTCTCCACATCGATATTGATCCCCACAAGATAGAGCCAAAGGAATGGAGATGGCGTCTTAACGAGTCACTCCTGGACTCGGCGGAAGAAAGGACTCGATTGTCTGAACTGCTGGAAGAGTTCTTTCAATTGAATTCTGAGGCCGATACAGAAACGGCAATTATTTGGGAAACCCATAAGGCCTACATAAGGGGTGTATTAATAGCGCTGGGAACAAAAATGAAAAAACAACAACAAAAAGAAATAGATAACAAACTCAACCAAATCGCAAAATTAGAACAAAAAGCAAAAATCTCCCAAACTAAAAACATTCTAGTGGAATTGACCTCACTAAGACGGGAATTAAAAAACGGTCTAGAATCTAGATTCAACAAAAGACGCTTACACCTCAAACACACAGTCTATGCCCATGGCAACAAAGGGGGCAAGTTCATGACGGCCCTAATTAAAAAGGCACGAGTGAGAAACCATATATCGACCATAAAGACACAAACAGGTGGGGTGACCTCTTCTACCGTGGAAATAGCAAATTAATTCCAGAAATATTATTCTGATCTATATGACTTGTGTGGCCGAGGAGGAAACCCTATCCCGCAAAAATCAAAAAGTGAGATGGATCACTACTTAAACGCACTAAAATTGTCTAAACTGGACGACTCAGAAGCCGACAACTTATTGACCCCAGTCACTAGTGCCGAAATAGAAGGCGTCCTGGACTCCTGCCCCACCGGAAAGAGCCCAGGCTCGGACTGCCTATCCTTGGCCTATTATAAATCCTTTAAAAAGATTCTAGTTCCTCGATTAAGGGATCAATGTGACTCACTACTACAAGGAAAATCACTACCCAGGCAGTCTCTTGAAGCACACATCACGCTGCTGCATAAGGAAGGAAAAGATCCTGAATTATGCGGCAGCTACAGACCTATATCGCTCATAAACGTAGATGTGAAGATTTGGGCAAAATTGCTAGCCAAACGATTAGAAGATCTGATCCCCACATTAGTGGACAGGGAACAAGCGGAATTCGTGAAGGGAAAAGAGGGAAGGGACAATTGCCACTGATTGCTACACATAGCAAGATATGCCCAATCCCGAAAGATCCCGTTAGCCTTTCTGGGGACCAACGCCGAAAAGGCGTTTGATAGGGTGAGCTGGATATATCTAGAAGCAGTTCTTAGACGGTTTAATTTTCCCATCCCTTTCATTGCTTCCATTTTCTCATTATACTCCAATCCACATGCAAGACTGAAAGTCAACGATATCCATTCCCCCCCATCCGATATACGCAACGGAACCCACCAGGGTCGCGCACTTTCCCCAACACTATTTATTCTCGCACTGGAACCTTTCCTCCAGAGAGTGAGACAGGACCCAAGCATTAGAGGCCTCGAAATAGGCCCCCACTCTATCTCATCCGCTGCGTTCGCAGACAATATTATGTTCATCGTCACGGAACCAGAGAGGGGGATCCCGGGACTGGTCTCACTCCTGGAGGAATTCGGGGCCCTACCAAACTTTAAAGTGAATTATTCTAAATCCACAATCCTAAATGTCTTGATTCCGGAATCCCAAAGCAAGCCGATACAATCCAGCTCCCCCTTCAAATGGTCCAACTCTCATATTGACTACCTAGGCATTAAGCTCTCCAGGAGGGCTGAGGACCTTTACATGCACAACTTCTGCCCCCTAATATCTAAGATCAACTAAATGCTTCACGCATATGACCTGCCTTTCGTCTCCTGGTTCTGCAGAAAGAACATCCTTAAATATTACGTTCTCTCGACAATCCTCTACAAAATTTGCATGCTTCCAATCTTCCTTCCAAAATCCTTCTTTAAAGCCATCAAGAAAGCTTTCTCAGACTATGTCTGGAAACACAAAAGGCCACGGCTAGCCCATAGCCTAATGATAAAAAGGCGATATGAAGGAGGAATGGACTTACCTTGCGTGGAGGATTACTACAATGCAGCACAATTAAGCTACTGGATGGAACTTAGCCAACCCATAAGAGACCCGATTTTAGCGGTACTGGCAGAAGGAGTGTATGGAAACGCTTTATTAGAAGACCTCTGGTTCCCCCCCAGATGTAAGTCCAGGGAACGGGACGGTGAGCCTCTTCTCCGGGGACCCTGCGAGACCTGGGAGAGACTCAGGAACTCTCTGGCACCTAGCCCATCCCCAGCAATGCCCTTACGTGCATTATGTAAATTAGTAAACATCCCCTCAGACCCGATGTCATTCAATATATGGAAAAAATTCAAGGGGATAACAGTAGGAGACCTACAAGCACATGCTCACAAAAAACCCTCAGAGATACTAGAGGCCCTCCTCCCCCAGCACCCCCTCTCTATTGTACAGAAAGCCCATATTATGAAGACTATAGAGAAATTTCAGAGAACATTTAAATCAACTAGACCCAGGACCAGCTTTGAGGGAACCCTGGGGAAGAAGGAACTGAGCCAGAGGAAATTAGCCAAAATAAAGAAATGTTTCATTGCCCCAGTCACCCCTACTAAAACAGCTTTTCTCCTATCATGGGAAAGAGAACTGAATATTACCCTCACTCCAGAGGAAACGAAAGTCATCATAAAAACAGCGTTTGGCCTCTCTCCTTGTGTGCTAACTCAGGAAAGCCATTATAAACTACTAGTACGATGGTATAGGACCCCACAGTGGCTACATGCATACAAATTGGCACCACACAATAAATGCTGGAGATGCGACGCCAATGTTGGCTCCTATATACACATCTGGTGGGAATGCCCAATCATTACCCCTTATTGGAAAGATGTAGAGGGAGCCCTTCAAAACATCTTACCCAACTTTGTTCTCACAGCAGATATCATCTTCCTCTGGAGACCATCAACCAATTTTCACCCATTTAAAAATAAACTAACAACACTACTGATAGATACAGCAAAAGCCTTGATCCCTCTTCTCTGGCTCCAGAAAACCCCTCCTACTCTAGATCAATGGAAAGAAAAAGTAGATCTAATTTGCAATCTAGAAGAACTAGAGAGCTGGGCAAACAATAGACATGACAGGTTTGTGGAAATGGGGACCCCCTGGAAAGCATTGATCTGAGTCTCCTGTGGGGGTGGGGAACAGATACCAAGGCATCCGTGTACAGACACAAACATGGCGAGACCCCGGGTGGCGAACAAGTGAAAGTGACGGGAAACGCAGAGCAAGTACCATAACAAGATATAATGTCGCAAACCCGCCCCCACCCTCCCAATCTTAAACCTCCTTACCCCACACCCCCTGTATGTCCGTCTACCCGTGACCCCCCTCAACTTCCCCACCCCCCCTGCTCCCTTGTCTTTGTACCATGCGTTACAAGCGTTAACCGATGTCTGTACCCAACACGCAATATCTTGAGTTAAATAAGAACGTGAACAATGGATGTACAGAATCACTTAGTATTAAGTAGTTAGTTAATTGCAAGACTATTTCAGGGATGTCCAGACAGTTACTGTTCTAGCCAGAAACACATCCCCGGAAAATGCAACCACGCAACCTCTCTTGCTTTAGAAGTTAAGTTAGTTAAGACAACACTGTCTTTTTTGCCTATATACATGCAATCTCTCAAATGTATGTAACTAATATGTAACTAATAATAAAATCTAATAAAAATTGATTAAAAAAAAAAAAGATTTCCTACACAGAATAAAATTGACCCCTTCAGATAAATGCTGGTGCTGTGACGTCCACACAGGAATGCTTACACATATATGGGTAGATTGTCCTAAGATTGAGAACTTCTGGAAGTGTATTACAATATGTAATACTGATCACAGCACACACTTCACCTTCAAATATGCAGGGAAGACAGTCCTCACCAGCTGGTGCACGCTCATCAAAGATCCTGGATCCTGGATCACAATTTCAGCAGCAAAGTATGTATGAGAGCAGCACTCCAGGGGTTAAATAAAAGAATAAATCTTTATTGTGCCCACACGACGTTTCAACCCTCCATCCAAGGGTCTTGATACTTGAACTTGATAAAGACCCTTGGATGGAGGGTTGAAACGTCGTGTGGGCACAATAAAGATTTATTCTTTTATTTAACCCCTGGAGTGCTGCTCTCATACATACTTTGCTGCTGGAAGTGTATTACAGGTATTTTAAAATCTATCATGGGCAAATCTGTTCCCCTTACAAAGGAGCTTATCCTTATCTGGGCACCTTCAGGTTTCTTTTGCCCCAAACGTCACAATCTTATTACTCAGATGATAGTGGCAGCAAAACTAACTATCCCAACACACTGGAGGGATCAGGAACCTCCCACTATAGGGGAATGGATGGAGAAGCTTGACAAAATCTGCAGGATGGAGGAACTAGCTGCTTGAGAGAGCAGACAACACGCCAAATACCTGCAGGTCTGGTCACCCTGGCTGCCTTACTGGAATAATAGATTTTTCCCGACTGGCTCTCAGAAGAACACCTCTTTAGTCTGAGAGAAATAGCAGATGTTGTGCGGAAATAGGCCCATCCTGCAAATTACATGTCCTATCTAAGGCTCAAGGGTGATAGACCTGGCATCCAATACTAAGCCTGACACCTAATCAGGGGGACACTCGGCTCGCTGGAGTCTCCCACTGACTCGGACCAGAGAACTTTTTCCTTTTGAAATCTGGGTGCGAGATTTGGCCCTCCCGCCCAGTTACAGTAACTTCAGATGCAACAATAGCAACCACACTATGTAAATAGCTGTTGATACCAAATTATTGTTGATATTTTTTTCAATGAAGATATGCTGTTTTATCATTTTTAGAGATGAGCGAACGTACTTGTCCAAGCTTGATGCTCGCTCGAGTATTAGGGTGCTCGAGATTCTCGTTACTCGAGACGAGCACCACGCGTTACTCGAGTCAATTCCATTTCCTTCCCTGCATGTTTTGCACCATTTTCTAGCCAATAGACATGCAGGGAAGGCATTAAAACTTCCTCCTGTGACGTTCCAGCCCTATCCCACCCCCCTGCAGTGAGTGACTGGCGAGGTCAAGTGACCGCCGAGTATTTAATCGGTCCCGCCCACGGCTCGCCTCAGACACATGCTGGCAGAGATTAGGGAGGGTGCTGCTGGTGCTATAGTGAGAGTGTTGGCGTCCTCAAAAACCCCAGCGGTCCTTTTTAGGGCCACATCTGACCGTGTGCATTACTGTTGTGGCTGCTGGGAGCAGTTTTGCACAATTTTTTTTTTTCATCTCGGGCTGTGCAGGCTATAGCGTTTTCAGTCTGCAGTCAATTATACGGAGTATAGGGGGAGTTCTGGTGAGGCAAGGACAGTGGTAGTGTAGAATCCTGTCTACAAGACCCCCAACGGTCCTTATTAGGGCCACATCTGACCGTGTGCATTACTGTTGTGGCTGCTGGGAGCAGTTTTGCACAAAAAAAAAAAATTTCTCATCTTGGGCTGTGCAGGCTATTACAGCTATAGCGTTCTCAGTCTGCAGACTATTATACAGAGTACAGGGGCAGTACTGGTGAGGCAGGGACAGTGGTAGTGTAGAATCCTGTTAACAAGTACCCCAACGCTCCTTCTTAGGGCTACCTGTGACGTCTACATTTTACTGCATGACTGCTGGGAGTTGTACTGGCTCACTATTACCCAGCTAGGCCTTTTTGCCGCCTTGCATATAATTTTTTTCGTACTGCAGTGTGCGTAACATAACCGCTGTCAGCCTCCAATTGCAGGCCAATAATTGCCTAATTTTCTCACCGCTCCGTGCGTCCCGTCAACTTCACGCACAGCGGGCGGCGAAGCCCCTGATAGAGGGAAAGACATAAACATGCTATATAGGCTGTTGAAAAAAAATTGAAAAAAAACCTCCTTCTTAGGGCTACCTGTGACCGTGTGCATTTTACTGTGTGCCCGCTGGGAGTTGTAGTGGCTCACTGTTACCCAGCTAGACCTTTTTGCAGCCCAGCGTATAATTTTTCGCGGACAGCAGTGTGCGTTACATAACCGCTGTCAGCCGCCAACTGCACGCCAATAATTGCATAATTATTCAGACTGCTCTGTGTCTGCTCTATTCGTAATCCACCATGCTGAAGGGTAGGGGCAAGCCTAGAGGACATGGCCGTGGACGCGGGCAAGGATGCGGAGGTACAAGTGAGGGTGTGGGCACAGGCCGAGTTCCTGGTCCAGGTGAATCGCAGCGGACTGCTGCAGGATTAGGAGAGAGGCAAGTTTCTGGGGTCCCCAGCTTCATATCACAATTTTTGGGTCCACGTCGTAGACCTTTATTACAAACTGAGCAGTGTGAGCAGGTCCTGTTGTGGATGGCAGAAAATGCATCCAGCAATGTATCGACCACCCAGTCTTCTACGCCGTCCACTGCTGCAACTCTGAATCCTCTCGCTGCTGCTCCTCCTTCCTCCCAGCCTCCTCACTCCATGAAAATGACACATTCTTATGAGCAAACAGACTCCCAGGAACTGTTCTTGGGCCCCTGCCTTGATTGGAAAAAAATGGTTCCTCTCAGCTGAGGAGTTTGTCGTGACTGATGCCCAACCTTTGGAAAGTTCGCGGGGTCCGGGTGATGAGGCTGGGCACTTCCGGCAACTGTCTCAAGAGCTTTCAGTGGGTGAGGAGTTCAATGATGATGAGACACAGTTGTCTATCTGTGAGGTAGTAGTAAGGGCAGTAAGTCCGAGGGAGGAGCGCACAGAGGATTCAGAGAAAGAGCCGCTGGACGATGAGGTGATTGACCCCACCTTGTTTGCTAAGCCAACTGAGGACAGGTCTTCAGAGGGGGAGGCAAGTGCAGAAGCAGGACAGGTTGGAAGAGGCAGTGGGGTGGCCAGGGGTAGAGGCAGGGCCAGAGCGAAGACTCCCCAAACTGTTTCCCAAAGCACCCCTTCGCACCAAACCACCCTGCAGAGTCCTAGGTCTTCAAAGGTGTGGATGTTTTTCAGCGAGAGCGTAGACGACCGACGAACTGTGGTGTGCAATCTGTGTCGCGCCAAGATCAGCCGGGGAGCCACCAGTACCAGCCTCACCACCACCAGCATGCGCAGGTATATGATGGCCAAGCACCCCACAAGGTGGGGCGAAGGCCGTTCACCGCCTCCGGGTCGCACCACTGCCTCTCCCCCTGTGCCTCAACCTGCCACTCATATCCAACCCCCCTCTCAGGACACAGGCACGAGCGCCTACCGGCCTGCACCCTCACCCTCACCTCCGCTGTCCTCGGCCCCATCCAGCAATGTCTCTCAGCGCAGCATCCAGCTGTTGCTAGCGCAAGCCTTGGAGCACAAGAGCAAATACGCCACCATGCACCCACACGCTCAAGCTTTAAACGTGCACATTGCCAAATTGATCAGCCAGGAGATGCTTTCATACAGGCTTGTGGAAACGGAGGCTTTCAAAAACATGATGGTGGCGGCGGTCCCACGCTACTCGCTCCCCAGTCGCCACTATTTTTCCCAGTGTGCCATCCCAGCCGTACACCAGCATGTCTCCCGCAACATTAATCGTGCCCTCACCAATGCGGTTACTGGGAAGGTCCACTTAACCACGGACACGTGGACAAGTACTGGCGGGCAGGGCCACTATATCTCCCTGATGGCACATTGGGTGAATTTGGTGGAGGCTGGGACCGAGTCAGAGCCTGGGACTGCACACGTTCTACCCACACCCAAAATAGTGGGTCCTTCCTCGGTTCTGGTATCTGCGGCAGTCTATGCCACCTCCTCTAAACCCTCCCCCTCCTCATCCTCCTACGCAACCTCTACCTCTCAATTAAGAAAAGTGAGCAGCACATCGCCAGCAGTCGGTGTGGCGCGGCAGCACAGCGGTGGGCAAGCGTCAGCGGGCCGTGCTGAAATTACTCAGCCTAGGTGACAAGAGGCACATGGCCCTCGAGCTGTTGCAGGGTCAGACCGACCTCTGGCTTTCGCCGCTGAGCCTCCAACCGGGCATGGTTGTGTGTGACAACGGCCGTAACCTGGTGGTGGCAAGTCCACTATGGACACTGCCACCCTGAGGACCCTGCAACATCGGTTTAATCTGCCAGAGCACCGGCTGCTGTGCGACGTGCCCACACGGTGAAATTCTACGCTCCACATGTTGGCCAGGCTCTATGAGCAGCGTAGAGCAATAGTGTAATACCAACTCCAACATGGGCAGCGTAGTGGGAGTCAGCCTCCCCAATTCTTTACCGAGGAGTGGGCCTGGATGGCAGACATCTGCCAGGTCCTCGGAAACTTTGAGGAGTCTACCCAGATGGTGAGCGGCGATGCTGCAATCATTAGCATCACCATTTCTCTGCTATGCCTGCTGAGAAGTTCGCTGCAAAGCATAAAGGCTAACGTTTTGCGTTCAGAACAGGAGACGGGGAAAAGAGTATGTTGCTTGATAGTCAGAGCACCCTCATGTCTATATCTCAGCGCGTTTTGGAGGAGGAGGAGGAGGAGGAGGAGGAGGGGGAGGAGGAATAGGAGGAGGAGGGGGAAGAGACAGCTGGGCCCACTACAGAGGGTACCCATGCTGCTTGCCTGCCATCTGTTCAGCGTGTATGGCCTGTGGACGACGATGAGGAGGAGGGGGAGGATCCTGAAAGTTTTCTTCCTAGTGAGGACAGCCATGTCTAGCGTACTGGCACCCTGGCACACATGGCTGACTTCATGTTAGGCTGCCATTCTCGTGACCCTTGCATTACACACATTCTGGCCACTATGGATTACTGGGTGTACACCCTTCTCGACCCCCGTTACAAGGAGAACCTTTCCACTCTCATTCCTGAAGAGGAAAGGGGTTCGAGAGTGGTGGACAAACAGATGGTAAACTTCCCATCTGATAGCGCTAGCGGCAGAAGGCGCAGTTCCGAGGGCCAAGTAGCAGGGGAGGTGCGGAGATCAGGCAGCATGTTCAGCGCAGGCAGGGGAACACTCTCCAAGGCCTTTGTCAGCTTTATGGCTCCCCAGCAAGACTGCATCACCACTCCCCAGTCAAGGCTGAGTTGGAGGGAGCACTGTAAAAAGATGGTGAGGGAGTACGTAGCCTATTGTACCACCGTCCTCCGTGATGCCTCAGCTCCATACAACTATTGGGTGTCAAAGCTGGACACGTGGAACGAACTTGCACTGTATGCCCTGGAGGTGCTTGCTTGTCAGAGAGGGCGTTTAGTGCAGCTGGGGGAATCAGCACGGACAAGCGTACCCGCCTGTCAACTGCCAGTGCCGACATGCTTACACTCATAAAGATGAACAAAGCCTGGATTTCCCCAGACTTCTCTTCTCCACCAGCAGAGAGCAGCGGAACCTAAAGAATCTTTTCGCTGCAACCGCAGATAAAAGCACTCTTCTGTATCACCAGGAAAATGGGGCATTTAGCTTGTCAATCTGTCTCTAATAGTCCTCCTCCTCCCACTCCTCCTCCTGAAACAACATGTCATCACGCTGAACTGCCAATTTTTTTTGCGGCCCAAAAAGGCTCATCTAACAATTTTTTTACACCCACACCCTCAGCAATCGTGGGCATAAAGCGAACTTCGATGCTAGTACAGCTGTGAATGTCTTATTTAATTATTTGCGGTTGCTTTCACCGCTCCAAAGTGCCTATACTGCTGCTACATAACTGTTACTGGGGTCTGCCTATACTTCTGCCACATAAATGTGACAGGGGTCTGCTTATACTGCTGCCACTTAAATGTCACAGGAGTCTGCCTATACTTCTGCTACAAGAATGTTACTGGGGTCTGCCTATACTTCTGCCACGTAAATGTTACAGAGGGTCTGCGTATACTTCTGCTACAAAAATGGTACTGGGTTCTGCCTATGCTTTTGCTACAGAAATGTTACTGGGGTCTGCTTATACTGCGGCGACAGACATGTTACTGGGGTCTGCCTTTAATTCTACAGAAATGGTACTGGGGTCTGCCTATACTGCTGCTACAAAAATGTTACAAGGGTCTGCCTATGCTTCTGCTACATAAATGTTTCAGGGGTCTGCTTATACTGCTGCTACAGGAATGTTACAAGGGTCTGCCTATACTGCTGCTATAGAAACATTACTGGGGTCTGCCTATACTGTTACTACAGAAATGTTACTCGGGTCTGTCTATACTGTTACTACCGAAATGTTGCAAATACTGGGCTCTGCCTGTACTGCTGCTGCTAAAATGTTACTGTGGTTCTGCCTATACTTCTGGCATGTAAATTTTAAAGGGGTCTGCCTATACTTCTGCTGCAGAAATCTTACAGGGGTCTGCCTATATTTCTGCTAATGAAATGTTACTGGGGTCTCCCTAGACTTCTGCAACATAACTGTTACTGGGGTCAGCTTATACCTTTGCTACAGGAGTATTACAGGGATCTGTGTATACTATGGGTGCACTAAGTCTTCCCATCACGGTGTTCTACCTATCTGGCCCCCCCAAAACCCCAGACCGACTAGGGCATGGCGTGTGGGCCGCAGCCAACATGTATTTCCTCTCACATAACCTCAGCTATCCGGAGCACTGCAATGGGATTTCATTATGTACCGTCTGTGTGTTCCTACTAGCCACCCATGCTGTGGGTGCACACAGACTTGCCATAGCGGAGTTGTACCTGCCTGGCCCTTTTAAAAAACCCAGAATGTCTAGGGCATGCATGTGGGCCGCAGCCAACATGTATTTCCTTTCACGTAACCTCAGCTATCTGGGGCACTGCAATGGGATTTCTTAATGTACCGTCTGTGTTCCTGCTACCCACCCATGCTGTGGGTGAGCACAGACTTGCCATAGCGGAGTTGTACCTGTCTGTTCCCAAAACACTGACAAACTTGGGAAGGGTGCAAAGTGCAGATGGTTTACCCCTTGCGTTGTCGATGAGGTATCCAACACCCAAACAGAATGAGTAGTGTGTGGACACATGGAGTCCCTATTGGTATGTCACTCGCAGCACCTTGGGCCACACAAGGTGTCTGCTGGGACAGAGGCTGACCCAGGGCCCACTCACATACTTCACACACCGAGTATTGCTGCATTGTGAAGATGTGTAGAAGTGCTGGGCTGGCAGCGGACTCCTCTTTATGCCCACATTTGCAGCTCCTGACGGAGGTGGCAAAGGATTGGAATGAAGATGGAACGTCAATCTATTATTGATTCTCAACAGCATTGTGGGCTTTCGCCCCCACCACCACCACCTTTTGAAGAGGGTCGCTGCCTGGCCCTGCCAACCCTCTGCAGTGTGTGCCTCCGGTTCCTGCTCATGGCAGATGCACTTATAAATAGACATGAGGGTGGTGTGGCTATGAGGCCAGTGTGTGGCATGAGGACAGCTGAAGGCTGCGCAGGGACACTTTTGTGTGCGCTGCGGATGCAGGGTCGTGCGGAGGGGGTTGGGCAGCATGTAACCCAGGAGAAGAGGCAATGGTGTGTCCCACAGGCAGTGATTGTGCTGGGTTGGAGGTAGTGTGGTGCTTAGCTAAGGTGTGCCTTGCTAATGAGGGTTTGTCCGAAGTAAAAATTGTTGGGGGGGGGGGCACTCTTGCCGCTTTTGTGGCTTAATAGTGAGACCTGGGAACCTGAGATGCAGCCCTGCATGTTACCCCTCGCCTGCCCTATCCATTTCTGTGTTGTTTCCATCACTTTTGTAGGTTTTGCAGATTTTCACAATTGAAAACCTTAGCGAGCATCGGTCATATACAAAAATGCTCGAGTCGCCCATTGACTTCAATGGGGTTCGTTACTCAAAACGAACTCTCAAACATCGCGAAAAGCTCGACACGATCAACGAGCACTAGAGCATTTTGGTGCTCGCTCATCTCTAATCATTTCCATTCTTCTGAATGGATTGAAAGTATAAAGATATTTGCCCAGCTGGAAGAAGATACTAATTATTATGTTATACTTGTAAGTTCTAAAGAAGGTGTATTTAAGCTGGCAAAAGCTCCTATTTCTTATTGTTTTAATAATTGACACTATTTTATGCCATAATTGTTACAAAGGAAATTATGTAACCATTTTCTCCCACTGTCCCCTTCCCCAGTTACAAATAAAGATTTGTTTAAAAATAAAAATAAATAAATAATAATTTGACCAGGATGGAGAATCTATCCCAGAGATAAAATGTAGGATAGCATTGGGGCGAAGCGCAATGCTAAACATGGACAAAATCTGGAAAAGTAGGGATATCAGTGTAGCAACTCAATGGAGGATAGTGCAAACCATTGTTTTTCCCATAGCCATGTATAGATGTGAAAGCTGAACTGCAAAAAAAGCTGATAGAGGGAGGATTGATACGTTGGAGCCGTGGTGCTAGCAAAAGCTGCTGCGTATGCCATGGATGGCGAGAGCAACAAACAGAGGAGTCCTGAATTGTATAAGACCGAATATATTACTGGACGGCAAGATGACCAGACTTAGACTCACGTATTTTGGCCATATAATTCGAGCAGAGTCGCTAGAAAAATGTATAATGCTTGGACAGATCAGTGGCAAAAGACGACCTGGCTGCCAAAGGACACGATAGCTGACACTGTCAAAGCTGATAGTGGTATGGATATCACACAACTGAAAGAAGCAGTGCAATACTGAAAAACATGCAGAGAACTCGACTTTAGGGTCGCTGAGGGTCGTGAATGACTAAGTGGCTAACAACAACAACATCTGTAAGCAGCACTTATGCACTCCCAGTTTTATTCTTCACCCCTACAAGCTGGATTGGTTTTTGCTGCGTAGTTCCTAGGCAGATACGTGCAGAAAGAGTCTTGGCAGTGTGGCTGCTGATGTTGCACAAGGCCGAGGTGTGGTACCTGAGGGTACAAACACAGACATAAACCAGAGAGGATGCAGCATGCAGTGTGGCCATGAGGGCAATGACAAACCAGGGCCCCAGTGGCCGGTGAACAGAGGTAACTGTGGAGTACTGTCTGACATACAGTTTATCATATTACTCCACCAATCTAATCCCTTCTCTTTTATTACAGATTAGTGAACCCCTCTCATAACTGCCCAGAAGTAACACATTACATCTATTTAATCTATGGAAAACTTCTCACACTGTTCCTCACTCTGACTGATGGATACGATGGCTGCAGTTCACATGGCAACACAGATATGCTTGGACTATTGACCAGTATAATTATGTATTATTTTAGCTTATATATAGAGGTACTTGGATTTTCTCTACTAGTAAATATACTGTTGCAAGAAAAAGTATGTGAACCCTTTGGAATGATCTGAATTTCCACATTAATTAGTAATAAAATGGATTGAATAACAGGGGGAAACATACAGGAAGGTGCAATCTACTTAAACGTAAGGTAGAGCCGAGTGGACCATTAGCTATTGTTTTTGAAAGTCAGTTTTTTATTTGAGAATCCAGGTTTTCTCTATCGCCCTGAAATTGTATCCAGGGCATCCAGAAGGCAGTAAAGTCATCTCTAGAGCCATTTTCCCAGGCCAGTATCTCTTCAAATCTATAAATTTGTGATACCCTCTCTATCCACTGTGAGATTTGGGGAGTGTCTTCTTTCTGCCAGAAAAGGGGGATCAGCAGTTTGGCTGCTGTTAGAAGGGTAGTCGTTAAGTTTTTGTGGGATGGTTTAAATTGACTTGTAGGTAGCCAGATGAGGATCTCCTCTGGTTTGAAGGAGTATTTTGTGTGGCAGATCTTGTTAGTAAGATTGTTTGATTCTAGTGCAATGCCACCAGATGTGTAGGGCAGTTCCCCTCTCTTTCCCACATCTCCAGCAGGTGTCAGAAGACTCCAGATTCATTTTAGTGGATGCAACAGGGATTCTATACCATCTAGTTAGGGTTTTATATGAGTTGTCTTGGACACGGACACATCTAGAGAACCCGTGTGAGTTTTTTAAGATTCTGAGGGTCTCTTCTCTACTCAGGGTTAAGTCCAATTCTCTCTCCCACTCCCTAAGGAACCATGGTTTTTCAGAAGCGGACTGTAGGAGAAGGCCCTTATAGAGTTGGGTAACCAACTTCTTTGGCGGGAGGGAATCGTGATGTAAGTCTCGAACCAGAGGGGCTCCCTCAGGCCTCCGGGGTTAGTTGACTGGTATCGCCTCAGGGAGTGGAAAAGGCCCGCCCTGCTCAGGAAGTCAAGAGGGAGCTGTGGTAGAAGAGTGTCCAATTGCGCCTGGTTGGTTAGTTTAGAACCCTTGAGAATGTCGTGGATTATAAGGTCACCGAGTTTGTCCCATACTCCTTCAGTTCTAAGTGGTTTGTTTGCCAGGATGGCCGGTATCAAAGCGGCCGGTGTCATTGGGGGGAGGGAATTTTCTCCTGATGTCCCCGATCTCACCAGTCTCAGTATTTTTATTGTGCACTTCGTGATCGGGCTAAGGTATGTGTGTTTAACAAGAGGGGGCCCA
Organism: Eleutherodactylus coqui; assembly: GCF_035609145.1. Taxonomy (NCBI): domain Eukaryota; kingdom Metazoa; phylum Chordata; class Amphibia; order Anura; family Eleutherodactylidae; genus Eleutherodactylus; species Eleutherodactylus coqui. The sequence continues at coordinate 113,411,722 of NC_089842.1, read as the reverse complement.
TTAATCCAGAGCAGTGCTTGGTTGCCCCTGCCTAGCATCTCTTTTTCCATGTCCAGTGAGGGGGTAGATGCTCCTCTGTCTATCAGGGAGATCCATCTGGCGATATGTATCGCCCTATGGTAAAGCTGGAGATTCGGGAGCCCCGCACCTCCCAGGGGGCGTTTTTGAGTGAGGATAGAGAATGCTAACCGTGGTTTGTTCCTATCCCATATAAATTGCCTGAAGAGTTTATGTAGGTGCGTGAAGAAAAAGCTAGGTATCTCTATTGGGACCGAATGCAGAATATAAATTATTTGGGGAAGAATATAAGTGGAGATGAGGTTCTTTCTGCCCAGCCATGAGATCAGTGGTATGTTGAATTGTGTGAGTTGGGTTTTCACTTTTTTGATCAGTTGGGTAAAGTTGGCTTTGTAAAGCTGGGAGGGGTTGGCTGTTAGTGTGATGCCTAGGTATTGGATATTAGATGTAGGCCACTTAAAGGCATATTGCTCTTTCAATGTTTTGACTACTTGAGGTGAGGCAGAGACATTTAGTGCTTCTGACTTATCATAATTTATTTTAAAGTTGGACAGCCTGCCGAAGAGGTCAAACGTTCCCAAAAGTGCCGCCAGTGCCCTGGTCGGGTTGGTGACCAGCACCAAGAGGTCATCAGCAAAGGCTTCAGTAATGTGTGTCATGTCCCCTATCTGTAGGCCCACAATGTCCATATTTTGTCTTATTTCTTGTAAGAGGGTCTCCATTTTCAACATAAAAAGCGTTGGAGACAGTGGGCAACCCTGCCTGGTGCCGTTTCTTATGGCGAAGGGTCTGGATAGCGTGCCGTAAATTTGAACTCTGGCCGTTGGTTCTGTGTATAAAGAGAAAATAGCACTAGTAAATGTGGGCTGAAAGCCAAACTTGTACAGGGTAGCTTCCATGTAGTTCCATTTTACTCTATCAAAGGCCTTTTTGGCGTCCGTAGAGATCAGAACCAATGGACCTGTGGGGGAGAAAGGGTGGGGGGGTTGGGGGAGGGGGGGGGGTCCAAGTCTCCTCTGGCTCCGGGATAGAATACGTATTTTAAGCCGACTACGCCTTTTAACTGTTCAGGTCCATCTGTTGTGTCAGCGGAGTAGTTAGCGAACTTCTCCCTCTCTCAGTCTTCCTCTCCCCTCCCTGTCCCAGGAGCTGGTAACGACCTGAATATGTGAGGAAGAGGCGGAGGGGGACCAAGAAAGAGGGAGGGGGGGAATAGGGGATTGGTTTCCCCAGTCCTCCGGTAGTGAGTAGTGGGAAATGTAAGTAGAGAGTCAGTCCATCTTAGGTTTCAGCCTGTATTCTCTTTTGTGTCTCGGGGTCCTGGGGGCCTTGTTGATTGACCAATTTTCGGGCTTCTTTAGCGGAGGCAACGGGGTTCTTGACTGACAGGGTAGCCAAGATGGTATTTCAATGGGGGGAATCTCGAGTCTCTCCCACACCTTCCCTAGGTCGTTCGGTGTTCTAATGATTATTTGTTGTCCATCCTTAAAGGTTGCAAGTCCGAACGGGTAGAGCTATCTCACCGGTAGCTTCCTTGCTCGGAGCGCTTCTGTTAAAGGTTTTAGTATGCGCCTTTTGGCCAGGGTACTGGGAGCGATGTCTTGGAATAAAAGGATTTTGTTCCCTTCGTAAAGAGTCTCGTTTGATTCCCTAGCTTTCTGAAGGATCGCAGAGGTGTCGAGGTAATTCAATAGGCCACAGATGACGTCTCTTGGGGGCTTCAGAGGTGAAGATTTTGGTCTCAGGGCTCTGTGAATTCTCTCTATTACAATTTTGTCCGCTCTATCTTCTCCAAGAAGAGATTGGAATATCTGCGAAGCAGCAGCGTTTAATGCCTCCGAGGCTATGGATTCTGGTAGGCCTCTGAAGCGAATATTTTTCCTCCGGCTTCTGTTTTCTTGATCTTCAATTAGGAGCATTGCTTAGTTTATCTGGTCCTGTTGCTCCTCCATGGTGGATTGAAAAGCTAGGTTATGTTGAATCAATTCTTGTTGGGTATTTTCAAGGTCTTCTACCCTGTGGCCTATTTGCTTGACCTTAGTTTTATGTCAGCTAGTTCTTTTAGGGCTGGAGAGATGGCTTGGGTTAGAATTTTTTGAAGAAGGAGCGAGATATTGGGTTCCTGTCAAGTTCCTCGTTGTGTTCTGAAGCAGCCGAGACACTCTCCCCGTCTGAGTCCTCTGAATGCGGGTCTGCAGCATTTTCACGGGGGAAGGGTTGTTCTGCTTTTCTGCCGCCGGGAAGCTGTGTTTCTTTTTTAGGCATTTATCCATCTCCGCTTGGTTTTTGGTGGTTTTAGGCGCTTCAGCATGCTCTTTGTTTTTGTCTTTCCCAATTTTCACCATTTTGTGGATGGGTAGTTTGTGCTTCTCTGTGGTATGTTAGCTCAGAATTATGCGCCCGTGCGTTGTTGCTCTGTATCCGCTGTTGGCATTTACATGTGTCTCAGGGGTCTATTATCGCATTATGAGGAATTAAGTGCCCATTCTGGGCCCTCCTCGTCCCTTTAACCCAGGGGCCCCTTTCGTTGGATTAGATGTGAAATAAGCGGAGGTATCCGGGTTCCTAGGGAAACGAGGTTGATCCTGTAGAGCAGGTAGTGCTCCCTGTCCGTTGCGTCTGAGACGGTTCTGGAGCGGGCGAGGGGGAGTAGTTAAGAAAGCGTGCTCTTTTTTAGCGCAGTCTTGTTAGCAGGACGATAAGAGAGCGCACTGTTTAGTGGATATGTGATGTCTGGAGGTGAAGTGAGGCAAAGTGAGGCAGAGAGGTAGGCAGCGTTTGCACTGGATCTGTGCTGGAGCACATATGCGGAGTTTCAGGGCTTGATGATCTGCTCTGTAGGAAATTTGGCTGCTGGCAGTTTGCCAGCAGTTTGCCAGGGGGGTCACAGAGTCCTCTTTAGGCTTTCAGGCCTTTTAGCAGACCCCAGTTGGGGTTATATGGGTCTTTTGTGGTGTAAGTAGAGGAGGGTGTCTCACACTCTGCTTGTTTCTCCCCCCCCCCCTTCCTTACTATGTTGCTGCTTGAATAGAAGCTGTTGGCGATGCTTGGATGGAGGGGGAGGGAGGGGGGGATTGCAGTCCCGCGCTGTGGTTTCCCACTCCTCTGGCCTCCAACCGGGGGGGCGCGGGTGAGCGACGCCGGTGCTGAGCCCTCTTACTATCCGCCGCTGGTATTGCCTGTGTGCCTACCTCCTGCTGCTCGCCTGATGACTGTGGCGTCCGCGCCGGCCGCCGGATGCGGCTGTCTGTGTAGGCCCCGCTCGCGACCTCCGTCAAAATGCACCGGAGCAGTATCAGTCTGTTCCCCCTACGGCCAGGTACTCGCAGTGAGGTGATCCGGGCTCTCCAGGGCACTGGTAAGGTGCAAAGTCCCTTTTTCCTCCGCTGTTTCAGGGAGCTCGACAGGCTGCGTCCTCCTTCCTGCTCGGCTAGCTCCACCCCCACTACAAGCAAGTCAAACTGAGCTGCCGAGGAGATGCGTGGCAGAGCCAACAAAGCCTGTTAAGGTGATGTTTTGCTTTTTATGCAACTAGGGCTTTTTTTAGGGCTTTTACAGTAGGATTTCCTACTGTAAAGTTGCAATGCGCCGCACTGCATGAAAACCGTGTTTTCATGTGATGTAACACAAAGGAGAGGACCATAGGGAAACATGGGCTACAAAACAGCGCAACATGCAGCTGTATAGAGGATGCAGCGATTTTGTATTCTCACAATGTAGCAGCCTACAAAACATCGCTAATGTGAAAGAACCCATTGGAACGCTTGGGTCTCACATACCTGTGATTTGTAACACTGTCGCACCATGAGAAAATCTCACGATTTTGTCGCTTATGTAAAACCTGCCCTAAGAACATGAAATAAATGCAGTTTAACCCCTTAACGACCAGCCCATAGTGTTTTTACGTCCTCCCGAAGTGGGCTTTATTCTCTGAGGACGTAAAAACATGTGTCCTGCAGAAAATAATGCCCCTCGGGCTGTGGACGTGACAGCTCCATGCTGTCGGTGTCCGCAGGTAGCTGACAGCATGGAGCTGTCATCCCGGGCTGTTCGGAGCCCCCCCCCCCCGGCATTGTGATCGGCGCTATGCAATGGATAGCGCCGATCGCAAAAAAGTAAATAAAAGTGCAATAAAAGTTAAAGATTCAGCTGCTCTGATGGATCGGATCCATCGGAGCAGCTGAAATTACTCACCGAGGTCCGCCGCACGACTCCCCGCTGTCCCGATGCTCCGGGCGCCGTAGCCATCCTTCTGCGCATGCGCGCCAGGCGGCATTACGTCAGCCGCATGCGCAGAAGGCCCGGCGGCGCGGGAGACTTAAAATCTCCTGGCTCCCGGCTCCTGTAGGTAGCCGGGAGGCAGGAGATGTCAGCGGGGACTGTGGTGAGCGGTCCCCGGTACCGCGATCGCCGTTATGCAATGGATAACTACGATCGCGGAAAAGTGAAAAAAAGTGTAAAAAAAGAAAAGTTTCACCTCCCCTCATGGATCGGATCCATGAGGGGAGGTGAAAATACTCACCTCAGGTCCGCCGATGTCCTCCGGCCTGTGTCGGGACCCCCCGCTGGCTTCTGCGATGTGCCGATGCGGCGCGCATGCGCAGAAGCCGGCGAGCCCGGCAAATTCAAAATCTCCCTGCACCCGGCTATCACAGATAGCCGAGTGCAGGGAGATATGACTGGAGACCGCTGTATGTGGTTTCCAGTCGTATGATCACCGTTATCCATCAGATAACGGTGATCATGTAAAGTTAAAAAGTAAAAAAAAAAAAAAGTTAAAAGTAAAAAAAAGTTTAAAAAGTTAAACTTTCATCTCCCCTTATGGATCGTAACCGTAAGGGGGGATGAAATTACGTACCCAAGGTCCCGGATTTGTTCCCTGGTGGGATGTTGATCCGCGGATCTTACCCCAGCTTTGGCGCATGCGCCCGTCAGCATGATGGCGGACGCATGCGCAAAAGTGAAATATTGCCCAAGAAATATAAAATCTCCCTGCTGCTGGCTACAAAAGGTAGCCAAGAGCATGGAGATGTCACGGGGAGCTGCGGTATGCGGTTACTGGTCACGTGATCGCCGTTATCCAATGCATAATGGCGATCACGTAAAAGTTCTTTAAAAAGTGGCAGTTTCATTTCCCCTCACCGATGCGATCGGTTGGGGAAGATGAAACATCTTCTCGGAGGCTTCAGCATTTGAATCCAGATGCGATTATCCTCCATGGACACTTCAGGCTGCTGCGCATGCGCCCGCCGGCAAAATGCCGGACACATTCACAGGAGCCGGGAAGCCCAGGAAATTTTAAATCTCCTTGCTCCCAGCGACCAACGGTCGCTGAGTGCTTGGAGCAGTGACCGGTGGCCTCGTTGAGCGGTCCCCGGTCACGTGATAAAGTAGCGAACTAACATTAGGCCGGTCACACATGACCAGAGAGGAATTACGGGTTCTGCATGCGCTTGATCAGCGGTAATCCACGGATCAATCGCATGCATTGGATTACACAATTCCCCCCAATTAGCGGGTCGGAATTACGTAATCCACTCGCAGAAACAGAACACAGCATGCTATATTTTACCACGAATATCTGCGACCTAGAGCCCTTTGTGCTCTATGACCGCGGATATACTCGCACCCCATATGCAAACACATTGTGTACGGGCTGCGGGTACCCGAGTCATCTCTAAGCGACGGCACGGGAAATGCAAACAAAAAAACGCCTGTGTGAGTAGGCAGTTATGCGCAGTACATTGCGCAACCGTACGCAGCGTCACAGCCGGGCTCACAGCTGGGATCCGTTGCAGGCCTCGGCAAGCGGATTCCACCTACGGCTACGTGAGCCCGGCGTTATTCAGACCGCTACCTGTAATCCGTAATTTACAAGAAGCCCCAGGAACGTTCGTCTTCCTGCAGTTCCAGGAGCAGCTTGTTGAGCGCCTTCTCTGTGAGACCGCTGCACCGCAGCAAGATTACAAAGCCTCACAGCGCCACTTTCTACACCCCATCCCCGCCGCTGAGGTTACGAAATACCCCCCAAAATACATGAGAGGAGGGGACGGGGATACCCGGTTTTCTTGCCCCATGTGCCCAATCCAACCAGCCTCCGTAATTACCCCTGTCTTCGGACATAAAACGCAGTTTATATTATTACCTTTATCTAATATTTAGGGAATGCCAAAAAATGAGGATGTCGGGTGGGGGGGTGGGGATTATTTTAGGAAGTCAAATTTTTTCCTGCATAAGTGGGCAATGGGGCCTGGAATTTATTCAGTTCTGCCCTGAAATCCAGCGGGCATTCCCTCCATTATGGGCCTAGCCATGTGTCCTGTAAGTAGATTAGGGCCACAATGGGTATGTTTCTGAACACAGGACACACAGGGGTATCCATTTTGGGGTGAAAGTCTTCATTCCTATGTACACTGTACAAAAAAAACAGTTTTTAAATTGACAAAATTGCCAAACAATTGAAAATCGTAATTTTTTCCTTTTCCTTTGCTTAGATTCATTCAAATACTTTGGGGTCAAAATATGCAGTACACCCCTAGATGAATTTGTTAAGGGGTCTAGTTTTTAAAATGGGGTCATTTGTGGGGGTTCTCTATCGTTTTGGACGCTCAATGGCTCTACATGTGGGCAATGGGGACTGCAATTTATTCAGTTGTACCCTGAAATCCAACGGGTGCTCCTTCCATTATAAGCCTAGCTATGTTTCCTTTAAGTAGATTAGGGCCACAATGGGTATGTTTCTGAACACGGTACAAACGGGGGTATCCATTTTGGGGTGAATGTCTTCATTCCTATGTACACTTTCCAAAAAAAACAGTTTTTAAATTGACACAATTGCCAAAAAAATGAAAATCATAATTTTTTCCTTCTGCTTGGCTTAGATTCATTCAAAAACTGTGAAGTCAAAAAAGTCATCATAGCCCTAGATAAATTCGTTAGGGGGTCTACTTTTCAAAATGGGGTCACTTGTGGGGGTTCTCCATCGTTTTGGTCACTCAATGGCTCTACAAGTGGGCAATGGGGACTAAATCTCCTTCAAGCAAAATTTCTGTTCCGAAAGCCACTGGTTGCTCCTTTCATTTTGGGCCCCATTGTGCATATAGACGTAATACTAGGGCCACAATGGGTATGTTTCTGAGCACAGGACAAACAGGGGTATCCATTTTGGGGTGCAAGTCTTCATTCATATATGTGCGGTACAAAAAAAACTGCTTTTGAAATGACAGAATTACCAAAAAAATGAAAATCGTATTTTTTCTCCTTCAGCTTGGCTTAGATTCATTCAAAAACTGTGAAGTCAAAAAAGTCATCGTACCCCTAGATAAATTCGTTAAGGGGTCTACTTTTCAAAATGGGGTCACTTGTGGGCGTTATCCATAGTTTTGGTCACTCAATGGCTCTACAAGTGGGCAATGGGGCCTAAATCTCCTTCAAGCAAAATTTCTGTTCCGAAAGCCACCGATTGCTCCTTTCATTTTGGGCCCCACTGTGCATCCAAACGTAAGATTAGGGCCACAATGGGTATGTTTCTGAGCATGGGACAAACAGGGGTATCCATTCTGGGGTGCAAATCCTAATTTTCATGTGTACTATAGAAAAAAGTCCTGTCTTTAAAATGACATATTTGCAAAAATATGAAATTTTTGTTTTTCTCTTCTAAATTGCATTGACTCCTGAAAAAAAAACTGTGGGGTTAAAATACTCATGACACCCCTCAGTGAATACGTTAAAGGGTGTAGTTTTTAAAATGGGGTCACTTGTGTGGGTATCTATCATTTTGACTCCTATGAGCCTTTCCAATCCATCCAATTCCAATGGATTGGTGTAGGAAAATAAAGTGTTCCTCAAAATGCTGAAAAGTAATGTTACATTTGTACGTCTCCTAAATGGTTAAAAAAAAGACGAAAGTTTTTCCAATGTGCACCCAGAATAAAGTAAACGGATGGAAATATAAATCTTAGCAAAAATTTCTATATTATGTTTGCACATATTTGAGATATTGCAGTTGGAAATGTGAAAAAATGACGATTTCTTCAAAATTTTCCCAATTTTGGCGCTTTTAATAAATAAACACAAATTCTATCGGTCTTTTTTTTCCACCTAAATGAAGTACAATATGTGGCGAAAAAACAATGTCAGAATCGCTTGGATATGCAAAACCTTTCTGGTCTTTTTCCATGCTAAAGTGACACGTGTCAGATTTGCAAAATTTGGCCTGGTCATTAAGGCGTAAACAGGCTTGGTCACTAAGGGTTAAACAGACTAAAAAGTAGTTCTGAAGATGCAGCATTGCATAGAAAACACCAAAGTTTAAAAAGCAAACACAATACCTAACTTCACCTAGGAAAATATTAGACTAACATAGATATACGTTTTAATTGATGCCTTTTCATCAGATCACAGAACAGTTCTATGTAAGGGCTCGTGCCCATGGCCGTAAGCATAAAACACCATGGTTCTCCTGCAGAATTTTACACATTACAGCCCATACGCTCTGATGGCAGAGGGTCAGCAGAGACCACATGTGAGCTAAGTATGGCACTGCGCATGCCTGCGAATCACACATCACGGATATGCGCAGTGAGAGTTTTTTAAACTCCTGCTCTATTCTGAGCAGGGATGTGAATGGAAACAGTGCCAGTACATAACGTATTGCGTATGGACAGCATATCATATACAGCACATGGAAGGGCTGCGTATGTTATGCAGAGAAATAGAGCATGCTGTGATTTATTCCTCTTATGTATCGATACGCAGTGCCCACACACAGGTGTGCATGGAACAGTGAAAGTCCATTGACTTTCATTGCCTCCATTCACTGCGTATAATGCATGCGTGCAACACATGTGTGATACGTGGCAAAAACACGGTCGTGGACATGAGCCCTAAGCCACATTGCAAGGAAAAAGCAAATGCTTACCAACATCAATAAAACAAGTACAAACGCACAAAACAATTGTTCCCCATATTAAACCATAACTACACTAACCAGTTTACCCATTCACAAACAGCTTCCTTACAAAAGAAAACTCAGATACAACCTTGGAAAACTGAAAAGGCAGGGCATAGCTGCAGAACACATTTTACATGTTTACTCTCCGCATTTTAAAAAATCCCACATAATTTAGCCAAGCTTCTATAGGTTTAATATCAGATAAATATATACTTGGAGCAAGTAAATTACCTAATGTCGTAGCTTTTATACATAATTTTGTAACCTTTCTGCAATGTATGCACTAATTTTACTTCCTGAAACAATATAGGTAGAAATTAGTGTTTGTGAGCTGTGTGTCTTCTGTGTATCTGGTTAGTTGTGTCTTCTGTGTGTGTGTGTGTGTCTGGGGGTCTAAGTGTTTGTGAGGGGGAAAAAAAAAAAAAAAAATTTGACTGTTTGCGCATAAGTGTCAGCGGGTAAGAGGTTGCGCGAGAGAGGCAGCGGGTGAGGGGTTGCGGCAGCGGGTGAGGGGTTGCGGCAGCGGGTCAGCGGTTGCGGCAGCGGGTCAGCGGTTGCGGCAGCGGGCCAGCGGTTGCGGTAGCGGGTCAGAGGTTGCGGTAGCGGGTCAGAGGTTGCGGCAGCGGGTCAGCGGTTGCGGCAGCGGGGCAGCGGTTGCGGCAGCGGGGCAGCGGTTGCGGCAGCGGGGCAGCGGTTGCGGCAGCGGGGCAGCGGTTGCGGCAGCGGGACAGCGGTTGCGGCAGCGGGACAGCGGTTGCGGCAGCGGGACAGCGGTTGCGGCAGCGTGTGAGCGGAGTGTGAGCAAGGCTATCTTCACTACTTCCACAAGTAAATTGTAGATCCCCATTAGGATGAGCTCCATGCCTGGCAATGTCATCCAGTGTGCTACTTGTGCAATGTATGCGGTCCTTGATCAGCCGATCGAGGGTGCATACTGTTGCGCAAGATGCATGCACGTTGCAAATTTAGAAGCCCAAATTCTGGATCTAAATGGGCAACTGGCAACACTGAGAGCCATTGACATCATGGAAAGGAGTTTGGTGCTCACTGAGCAGACACTCGCTGGGGTAGAGGCGGGGGCGGATGGTAGTACGGAAGTACAGGGGGAGCAGGCAGTCAGCTGGGTGACAGAAAGAAGGAGGGGTAGAGGGAAGAGAACCAGGGAGGCTAGTCCTGAACTGGCACAACCCAACAAGTCTGCACGATTGGCAGATGAGGGGGATGCCATTACAGAGCCAGCACCGCTGCAGCACGACACGCCCTCTGAACGCCAGGGGGATGACTGCTCCAGTGAGACGGGGACGGGGAGCGCAGGGCAGGCTAGACAGGTTCTAGTGGTGGGGGACTCAATTATTAGGGGGACAGAGAGGGCAATCTGCCATAAAGACCGGGATCGTCGAACGGTGTGTTGTCTTCCTGGCGCTCGAGTTCGACACATCGCGGATCGGATTGACAGGTTACTGGGAGGGGCTGGTGAGGATCCAGCGGTCATGGTGCACGTTGGCACCAATGAACAAATTAGAGGTCAATGGAGGGCCCTCAAAAATGATTTTAGGGACTTAGGGTCCAAGCTCAGGGCGCGGACCTCCAGGGTAGTTTTCTCGGAAATACTACCTGTACCTAAAGCCACACTAGAAAGGCAGCAGGACCTTAGGGAGGTAAACAAGTGGCTCCGGAGTTGGTGCAAGAAGGAGGGATTTGGGTTCCTGGAGAACTGGGCTGACTTTGCGGTCGGCTACAGGCTCTACCGTAGGGACGGGCTGCATCTAAATGGGGAGGGTGCAGCTGTGCTGGGGGAAAAGATGGCTAGAAGGCTGGAGGAGTGTTTAAACTAGGGACTGGGGGGGAGGGTAAAATGAGAAATAGTGGGGTAGCCAGTGTAACTAGCGATCCGGGTCCAAGCAAAGGGAATGGGGGTCGAGCAGGGGGTGGGGTTAGTACAGTTAGAACTGACAGATCAGCCATAAGTACGAATAGCAACAAAACAAATTTAAAAAACAAAAAAAAATGAAATAAATTGTATGATCACGAATGCACGAAGTCTGATCGGTAAAGTGGGCGAGCTTGAAGCGAGAATGACTGATGAAAACTATGATATGGTCGGAATTACTGAAACATGGCTTGATGATAAGTGCGATTGGGCGGTGAATTTGCAGGGGTACAATCTCTTCAGAAGAGACCGAAGGAACCAGAAAGGGGGAGGGGTATGTCTGTACGTCAAATCGAACTTGAAGCCGAGGCTACGGGAGGATATAGGGGTAGGAGACGAACAGGTGGAATCTCTGTGGGTAGAAATACAGGGGGGAAAAAAACAACAAAATCCTGATAGGGGTCTTTTATCGACCACCAAAAGCAACAGCAGAAACTGAAGACTTACTACTAAGGCAGATAGAGGAGGTGTCAAAACAAAACGAAGTAATTATCATGGGGGACTTTAATTACCCAGATATAACATGGGAGAACGAAACCTGCAAATCTCACAGGGGTGATAAGTTCTTGAGAGTAATTAAAGACAATTACCTGAACCAACTTGTGCAGGAACCAACAAGAGGGAAAGCCATTCTGGACCTAGTGCTAACTAACAAACCGGAACGTATAAAGGGGGTGCAGGTTGAGGGGCACTTGGGGAACAGCGACCACAATATAATCAACTTCCAGCTGTCAATCAATAGGATGCCTTATCAAGGAGTAACAAAGAAACTAAACTTTAGTAAAGCAAAATTTGATGAGCTTAGAACTACTATCGGTAACATTAATTGGGACAACATCCTCAAAAATATCAGTACGGAGGAAAAATGGGAAGAGTTCAAAAGGATCCTAATCGCCTCATGTGAGCAGTTCATTCCCTTCAGAAATAAAAGTAACTCAGCTAAAAGGAAACCAATGTGGCTCGACAAGACGGTACGAGGGGCAATAAACGAAAAGAAGAAAGCGTTCAAACTACTAAAGCAACAAGGCAGCGAAGAAGCGCTAAAATCATACAGGGAAAAAAACAAAATATGCAAAGATACGATTAAAACTGCCAAAGAGGAAGCGGAAAGACGGATCGCAAAAGAGAGCAGAAACAACCCGAAGCTATTTTTCAACTACATAAACAGCAAAAGGATTTGCAGGGAGAGCACTGGCCCTTTAAAAAACAATGCAGGAGAAATCATTGATGATGACGAAGGGAAAGCAAATCTAATAAACAGTTTCTTCTCAAGTGTGTTCACCAAAGAAAAGGAAATGCCACACGAGGAGCAGAGGAATAAAACGAACCCCTCACAAAATATCTCATACCTAACGCAGGAGGAGGTGCGGAAGCGTCTAAAGAAAACTAAAATTGATAAATCACCGGGCCCTGATGGATTACACCCAAGGATACTAAAGGAACTAAGTGACGAGATAGCTAGGCCGCTATACCTTATATTTCTAGACACTATCAAGACTGGAGTAGTACCATTGGACTGGCGCATTGCCAACGTGGTACCAATCTACAAAAAAGGGAGCAAAAGTGAGCCTGGTAACTACAGGCCAGTAAGTCTCACTTCAGTAACGGGAAAAATTTTCGAGGGGATTCTGAGAGACGCCATCGATGAGTACCTCAAGGAGATTAAGGGAATAACTCCTCACCAGCATGGATTCATGAAGGGTCGCTCATGTCAGACAAATCTGATCAGTTTCTACGATGAAGGAAGCTCTAAGCTGGACCAGGGAGAATCTATTGATCTTGTATATCTGGACTTCTCTAAAGCCTTTGACACCGTGCCACATAATAGGCTAATATACAAAATGAGGCAGCTCGGACTGGGCGAAAACGTGTGTAAGTGGGTAAAAAATTGGCTCAACGATAGAAAGCAGAGGGTGGTAATAAATGGTTCGTACTCTGATTGGACCACAGTCGCTAGCGGGGTGCCACAGGGTTCAGTATTAGGCCCCACTCTGTTCAACATATTTATTAATGACTTGATAGAGGGGCTGCACAGCAAAATATCAATATTTGCAGATGACACAAAATTATACAATGTAATTAATGCAACGGAGGACAATATGTGGCTACAAACGGACCTGGATAAGCTGGGGGCTTGGGCAGAAAAATGGCAAATGAAGTTCAATGTTGAAAAATGTAAGACTATGCACATGGGCAAGAGGAACGGATGTCACGAATATTCACTTAATGGGGTACCACTAGGGAAAAGTGATATGGAAAAGGATCTGGGGGTATTAGTGGATAATAGACTAAACTGGAGTAACCAATGCCAGTCAGCCGCTGCAAAGGCAAATAAAGTCTTGGGGTGCATCAAAAGAGGAATAGGGGCGAAGGACGAGAACATCATCCTCCCACTATATAAGGCACTTGTCAGACCTCACATGGAATACTGCGTACAATTCTGGACACCGGTGCTCAGGAAAGATGTCACAGTGCTTGAGGGGGTTCAAAGAAGAGCGACTAAACTAATACATGGAATGACGGGACTGGAATACCCAGAGAGGCTATCCAAATTGGGTCTATTTACTCTAGAAAAAAGAAGGTTAAGAGGCGACCAAATAACCATGTATAAGTACATGAGGGGACAACACATGGATCTCTCCCGCGATCTGTTTACACCCAGGACCTCGACGGTAACAAGAGGACATCCGCTACGATTAGAGGAAAGTAGGTTTCATCACCAACACAGAAAGGGGTTCTTTACTGTAAGAGCAGTTAGACTGTGGAACTCTCTACCGGAGGAAGTGGTGATGGCAAAATCCATAGAGGAGTTTAAAAGGGGACTTGATGTCTTTCTGGAGAAGAAGGATATTACAGGATATAAATATTAGGTTAAGTGTCAATCCTGGAATATAGGCAGGTAGGAACTATTAGGGGTTGATCCAGGGAACAGTCTGATTGCCATTAGGGAGTCGGGAAGGAATTTTTTCCCCAAAAGGGCTAATTGACTTCTGGCCTTGGGGTTTTTTGCCTTCCTCTGGATCAACACAGTAGGATAGACAGGCTGGACTAGATGGACAATGTCTTCATTCGGCCTTACATACTATGTTACTATGTTACTATGTTAGAGATGAGCGAGCGCACTCATCCAAGCTTGATGCTCGTTCGAGTATTAGGGTACTCGAGATGCTCGTTACTCGAGGCGAGCACCACGCGATGTTCGAGTCAATTTCATTTCCTTCCCTGAAAGTTTTGCGCCATTTTCTGCCCAATAAAAACGCAGGGAAGGCATTACAGGTTCCTCCAGGGACGTTCCAGCCCTATCCCACCCCCCTGCACTGAGTGGCTGGCGAGATCAAGTGACCCCCAAGTATTTAAAGTGAGGCCGCCAGCGGCTCGCCTCAGTTACAGACTGGGAGAGATCAGGGACAGTGCTGGTGCTGCTATAGGGAAAGTGTTAGTGTAGGATCCTGTGTACAAGAACCCCAACGGTCCTTCTTAGGGCCACATCTGACCGTGTGCATTACTGTTGTGGCTGCTGGTAGCAGTTTTGCTATTTTTTTTTTATATCGGGCGTGCAGCCCTATTACAGCTATAGCGTTCTCACGCTGCAGTCTGTACCACATAGTATAGGGACAGCGTTGCTAAGATAGGGAAAGTGGATCCTGTGTACAAGAACCCCAACGGTCCTTCTTAGGGCTACCTGTGACCGTGCGCATTTTACAGGTTGTCTGATGGGAGTTGTAGTCCATCACTATTGCACAGCTAGGCCTGTTTGCAGCCTTCCGTATAATTTTTTTCTGGCTGCAGTTAGCGTTACATAATCGCTGTCAGCCTCCAACTGTACGCCAATAATTCCAACATTTTTTACACCGCTCTGTGTCTGCCGTCAACTTCACGCACAGTGTACAGCGACAGCTCCTGATAGAGGTAAAGTCATATACACGCTATATAGCCGGTATTCTTTTTCAAAAAAGTTTTTAAATAAAAGCTCCTTCTTATGGCTACCTGTGACCGTGTGCATTTTACAGGTTGTCTGATGGGAGTTTTAGTCCATCACTATTGCACTTAGGCCTGTTTGCGGCCTTCCTCACTATTTTTTTCTGCCTGGAGTCTGCCTTACTATACTGCTCTCAGCGACAAAGTCTACGCACATAATTCCAAGCTTATTTACACCGGCCTGTGTCTGCAGTGAATTAGAGACGCACAGCATACAGCCACAGCGACTGATAATGGGAAAGAGATAGACACACTATATAGCCTGTATTCTTTGACCAAAAAAAAAAAAGCTCCTCAGTTGGGCTACCTTTGACTGTTTAAATTTCACTGGGTGTCTGATGGGAGTTGTAGTCCATCACTATTGCACTTTGGCCTGTTTGCGGCCTTCCTGACTATTTTTTTCTGCCTGGCGTTCGCCTTACTATACTGCTCTCAGCAACAAAGTCTACGCACATAATTCTAGGATTATTTACACCGGCCTGTGTCTGCAGTGATTTTGACGCTCAGCGTATGGCCAACACAGGTACTTATAGAGGGAAAGTGATATACACAGTATATAGCCTGTCTTCTTTTAAAAAAAAAACAAAAAACAAAAGCTTCTTCGTTGGGCTACATGTGACCGTCTGCATTTTACTGGGTGCCTGGTGGGAGTTTTGGTGCATCACTATTGCATTGCTAGGCCTGTTTGCGGCCTTCCTTCCATTTTTTTCTGCCTGGAGTTAGCGTTATGATTCCGCTCTCTGCATGAAAGTGTACGCATATAATTGCATAATTATTTACAGCGGTCTGTGTCTGCTCTATTTGTAATCCACCATGCTGAGGGGTAGGGATCGAGGATGTGGACGCGGGCGAGGATGCGGAGTTCCAAGTGAGGGTATGGGCACAGGCCGAGGTTCTGGTCCAGGTGTATCCCAGCCGGCTGCTGCGGGATTAGGAGAGAGGCAAGTTTCTGGGGTCCCCAGCTTCATATCACAATTTATGGGTCCACGTGGTAGACCTTTATCACAATCACAATAAGCTCTTTCAGCAGGCAAAGATTTTAAATCCCCAGCTGCTGATAGATCGGCACTACAGAGGCGGGGACAGCGCGGAGAAGACGTGGCTGAGCCCCGGCAGCTGAAGCAAGGCGAGTATGTATTTTTTTTGTTTTTTACACTTTTACTGTTTTTTCAGGGAAGGGCTTATATTTAAAGCCCTTGCCTGAAATCCATTGATGGGGTGCCAGCAGCAGGATCCTGTACCACAGCTGTGGTAGGGAATTGAAGAATTCCTCTGCTACATCTGTCACAGATGTGGCAGATGTAGCAGCAGGGAATTCTTTTTACTAGCGGGAATGCAAAAAACATCTGCCGCATGCGGCAGATGTGTTCTTCATCCCCGCGGGGGACACAGCAGCGTCGGAGAGGTAAGTTTATTTATTTATTTTATTACACTACATATAAGCCCTTCCTTGAAAAACAACAATTTTAAAGCCCTTGCAGGAAAAACAATTTAGAGGTGCCTGCAGACCATTGTCTTCAATGGAGCCGCCGGCAGCAGCCGCGGCTCCATTGAAAACACGTGGTGAGGAGCTCGTTTCTCGAGCACCGCTTGTTGCTCGCTTCAGTAATGAGTACTCTTGAGTATGCTAATGCTTGAATGAGCATCAAGCTCTGACAAGCATGCTCGCTCATCTCTAGCTATAAGTCTTCCTTTTTTTAAATTTGTTTTTATTAAAGAGGACATAAGGAACTCACCTTTATTTTCATGGGAGTAGAGTTGATGTTTATAATATAATACTGATTTAGCAAATCTAATATTATGAATGTCTCCCAGTTTTTCTCTCAGCGCAGTAAGATTGTTCTGGGCTTCTTGTTGTTCCGTCCCACTAGGAGTGCAACCTCCAAAACAAAGGAAAAGGCACAACTGTGCAAAGGAACATAAAACTACGGGGAGTTCTCTCCCTAGAAACCCCTAACGCGGGAGAGGACCCTGCCTACTCGGCGGGCCGATCGCTCCGAAAGGTGCGGGCCTGCACTCGTGCCTGGGCCACTGGCAAGTCCCTATCCGGGAGCCCTAGCACAAAAGAAAGGGAAAACAAATAACCAAATAAAGCAGAAAAGGACTTAGCTAGAATAGAGGAGCTCCAGACAGGATGTGTTCCTCCGTCACTGTCCAGCGGCAACTGAAGCATTGACCAGCACAGGGGTCAATGCTAGCACAGTTTAAATAGGAGCTGAGCTAGTCAGCACCAGGTGCTGACTGACATCACTCCTGCAACTACCACACCCCTCAGCTCCAGGAGAAGCAAGGGCACACCCAAAACCTGGTCTGGCTTGCAAGCAAGGTGCAGGCCTCAGAATGGCTGCAACATTTGGGCTTTTTTTTTTTTGTTTTCCTATCTGTTCTAGTCTCAATGTTTGGGCTAAAATTCCTACAATCTCCTTTTGTATTTTCTTATCGTGTGAAGATCCTATAGCTATGAGTAAACCTATGATGTAGGCTTTATGTATTTCCCATACCATGTGATGTTTGTCAGCTTATTGTGAGTTTTCCTTGAAGAAAAGTTTTAAATGTGTTGATAGGGTTTTGTAGGCT
This sequence comes from Eleutherodactylus coqui, assembly GCF_035609145.1. Taxonomy (NCBI): domain Eukaryota; kingdom Metazoa; phylum Chordata; class Amphibia; order Anura; family Eleutherodactylidae; genus Eleutherodactylus; species Eleutherodactylus coqui. The sequence goes on along the minus strand of NC_089842.1, from coordinate 113,394,266 downwards.
TCTTGGTTTTCTAGGAGTGATTTATTAAGTCTCCAACTTCTGTGTGGAAGTGAAGTTTAGTTTAGTGTGACTGTTACTGGTGAATGGCCTGATGCGGTTATGTTCCCTTTGTTTGTGTACCTGACCTGCGAAATTAGGGAGCAGAAAACTAAGATGTAATCTAATCTTTGGTATGTATTGTGTATGGGAGAGTACAAGGAGAAATCCTTAGTTGGTGGATTAAATGTTTTCCAAGCATCTATTACATGTAGTTCTTCTGAGAGTTTATGTTGCCTTTTTCTTGCGCATTGCGAAATCTGGGATTTTCCTGATGATGAATCTAGGATGAGATTTAAAGTTAGGTTGAGGTCGGATCCTATTATTACTCTACCTTCCACGAATAACGCAAATTTATTCAGGGATTCTATCAGCCCTGGAATTTGGTTTTTATGTGGGACATATAGGTTCGCTAATGTAATTGTTTCTGTTGCAAGCCTGCCTTTTAAGAAAAGTATTCAACCTGCTGCATCATTAAATTGTCTATCTATGGTGAATAGGTCTGAGTGATTTATTGCGATGGTTACTCCCCTTGCCACCTTAGAAGAGTGATTGTTGTTAAACCATTTAGAGAAGGGGGGCCTTGAAAATTTGGGGGTCTTACCTCCTTTAAAATGGGTCTCTTGTAAGAAAGCCATTGCGGTTTTCAGCTTCTTTAAGAGCCAGAGTACTTTGTTTCTTTTCTGTGCGGAGTTTAGTCCTTTGGTGTTCAGTGACGTGATAGTGAGGTTGTTTGTCATATGTGTGTAGTATAAAATCTGCAGATTTGTGAGTATAAAGGTGTTGTAGTAGTAGATGTTTGAAGATATTTCTCTTTTTCAAGCCCTTCCAATCCAATTCATATCCTGGTTTTCTAGGGGGTTTACTATTTTTCTGCCGTTATACAACAGTGTTATATGTTGGCTAAAGCCAGTACTGCATGAGGTGACCTTTTGGATAGGCTTCAACAGCAGAGAGGCTGGCAATATACAGTAAGAGAAGCCCGGCGAACGTCTTGCAAGATCAGAGCCGTACAGCCTTAAATCATAATGTCTTCAGATGTCAGACAGTGGATTGAAAAGGGTTAACTTTCTTTGGGGTGTGTTTGGGAAACAGGAAAGAGGGAGAGTGGTGGATTTGTATGTATCTTTCTTAGCTGGACCTGGGGGATGCCCAGTCTGTGGTGAGGAAATATTTTAATTAAATTGCCCAGGAAGTAGAACTAAACTAGTCAAACTAGTCACACTATGTTACTATGTTTATACTGCTAGAAATTTGCGTGGTAAGAAATGTTTTTCTCCTCATTGTCTCCACCTTGTTTCTATGTGTTAACGGCAGTATCCTTTTGTGTATGGTAACTAAGATATATACTATATGGGCAAAGGTATTTGGACCCTGCAAAAAATCAGCAAGTATGCCGAACAGTATGTTGGGAAGGGCATGGGAAAAGCAAAAAGCTGCTCATCTTGTAATAACCATTCATCCGATCGAGCACTTGTGAGATCAACTAAAGCGATGGGTACGACACTGCCACCCATGCCCATCTTCACAACATTTTTTTCTCACAGCCTTGCGCGAGGAATGGCAAGCTATTCCTGCCAAGACTTACAGAGATGTGTTGCTGCTGTGATACAAGCAAAAGGAATGCCGACACGTTACTAAATAAAATAATAAAGCACTTTTTCTGAAAAACATGCAGTGTCCAAATACTTTTGTCCATATAGTGTAGATTTTAATCTGAGTTCCGTCTCCTCCCCACACCCCCTCCACTGCCCAGACAACATGGTCAGGCCCACCCATGGGGGCTATAGGGGCTTCCCATTGGCTTGTCTGATGCATCCCGGTAAAAAAAGGGGGGGCAGAAGCAGGGGAGGCTTGGTCTAGCAAACCCCTTAGTGGAATTCGTCTCACTTAAGATAACATAATTTTCCTCTACTACAAGTATTCAACCAGAAGAGAAAAGAGAAAAAAAAAATAGTTGTGTGAACTAACTCTAACCTTCATAGCATAGTTTTTTTTATAACTAGTTACATAAAATTCTGTTTACAAGCCTCATAGAAATAAAATAACATTCATTTTACTTCCAGACATTATTCTGCCACCACCTGACTCCTTGTGACTTCTGACAATATAGAAGTATAATCCCATGAAGCAGTGAAGTTCATGAGAAGTCAACAAAACAATAGAACTCAACAACCACTAATAGTCTAGTGATGGCTCCAGCAATGATCTCTTCTCATAAATCTATATCATTTCTTCCTAGAAAGTTATGTGGATTCATGCAGAATTTGTATATTAGATAGTAGCTTTGAGAAATGTTTAACAACAACAACTAGAGATGAGCGAGCGTACTCGTCCGAGCTTGATACTCGTTCGAGTATTAGGGTACTCGAGACGAGCACCACGCGGTGTTCGAGTCACTTTCATTTTCTTCCCAGAAAATTTTGCGTCGTTTTCTGGCCAATAGAAACACAGGGAAGGCATTACAACTTCCTCCTGTGAAGTTCCAGCCCTATCCCACCCCCCTGCAGTGAGTGGCTGGGGAGATCAGGTGACACCCGAGAATATAAACTGGGGCCGCCCGCGGCTCGCCACAGATGCACGCTGAGAGACATTAGGGAAAGTGCCGTCTTGCTGTAGCTGCTATAGGGAGAGTGTTAGGCTGCTATCTTTGTCTTCAAGAACCCCAACGGTCCTTCTTAGGGCCACATCTGACCGTGTGCAGTACTGCTGAGGCTGCTTTTAGCAGTTTTGCAATTTTTTTTTTTTTGTATATCGGGCGTGCAGACCATAGCGTCCTCAGTCTGCAGTCATTTTACTGAGTATAGGGGCAGTACTGGTGAGGCAGAGACAGTGGTACAGGGAAAGAGGTATACTGGCTATATAGGCAGTGGGCTTTTTAAAAAAAAATGGAAAAAAAAAATTTGGGCTGCCTGTGATCGTGTTCAGTTTACTGCGTGTCTGCTGGGGGGGTGTAGTCGCTCATTAATACCCAGCTAGGTTTTACTGCAGCCTTGCGCATAATTTTTTCTGGCTGCACTGTACTTTCAATAACCACAGTCATCCTCCAATAGGGAAATCCATATACAGGCTATATAGGCAGTGAGCTTTTTTCCAAAAATTGGAAAAAAATACTATATTTGGGCTGCCTGTGACCGTCTTCAGTTTACTGCGTGTCTGCTGGGGTTACTAGTAGTCGCTCATTAAAACCCAGCCTTGCGCATAATTTTTTCTGGCTGCACTGTGCTTTCAATAACCACAGTCATCCTCCAACAGGGAAATCAATAAACAGGCTATATAGGCAGTGGGCTTTTTCCCCAAAATTGGAAAAAATACTATATTTGGGCTGCCTGTGACCATCTTCAGTTTACTGCGTGTCTGCTGGGGGTACTAGTAGTCGCTCATTAATACCCAGCCTTGCGCATAATTTTTTCTGGCTGCACTGTGCTTTCAATAACCACAGTCATCCTCCAACAGGGAAATCAATATACAGGCTATATAGGCAGTGGGCTTTTTCCCAAAAATTGGAAAAAAAATACTATATTTGGGCTGCCTGTGAACGTCTTCAGTTTACTACGTGTCTGCTGGGGGTAGTAGTCGCTCATTATTATCCAGCTAAGCGTTACAGCAGGCTTGCGCATAATTGTTTCCTGGCTCTGCTGTGTCCGTTACATGATCGCCGTCATCCCGCCAGAGGGAAAGAGTATACATATATACGCTGCATACAGTGTCTGTCTGGCTTTCACCTCACCATTTTAAAAAATTGAAGCAAAATACTTAAGGCCTACCACTGGCCTTTGGCCACTTGACTGGTTCTGCGCTGTGAATTCCAGTAGCTCAGTCATACGCACCTAGGTCTCACTACAGGCTTGCGCATAATTGTTTCCTGGCTCTGCTGTGTCCGTTACTTGATCGCCGTCATCCCGCCAGAGGGAAAGAGTATACATATATACGCTGTGTACGGTGTCTGTCTGGTTTTTCACCTCACCATTTTTAAAAATTGAAGCAAAATACTTAAGGCCTACCACTGGCCTTTGGCCACTTGACTGGTTCTACCCTGTGAATTCCAGCAGCTCAGTCATACGCTCCTAGGTCTGACTACAGGCTTGCACATAATTGTTTCCTGGCTCTGCTGTGTGTTCCGTAAGCGAAGTCAGCCTCCAACCACAGGCCAATAAGCGGCACATTAAATTACAGCATTCTGTTTCTGCTCTACTCGTAAAACACCATGGTGAGGGGTAGGGGTAGGCCTAGAGGATGTGGATGCGGGCGAGGACGCGGAGGTCCAAGTCAGGGTGTGGGCAAAGGCCGAGCTCCTGGTCCAGGTGTATTGCAGCCGACTGCTGCGGGATTAGGAGAGAGGCAAGTTTCTGGGGTCCCCAGATTCATCTCACAATTAATGGGTCCACGCGGTAGACCTTTATTAGAAACTGAGCAGTGTGAGCAGGTCCTGTCATGGATGGCAGAAAGTGCATCCAGCAATCTATCGACCACCCAGTCTTCTATGCCGTCCACAGCTGCAACTCTGAATCCTATGGCTGCTGCTTCTCCTTCCTCCCAGCCTCCTCACTCCATGAAAATGACACATTCTGAGGAGCAGGCAGACTCCCAGGAACTGTTCTCGGGCCCCTGCCCAGATTGGGCAGCAATGGTTCGTCTCCCACCGGAGAGAAACCTTTGGAAAGTTCCCGGGGGATGAGGCTGGGGACTTCCGGGAACTGTCTCAAGAGCTTTCAGTGGGTGAGGAGGACGATGAGACACAATTGTCTATCAGTGAGGTAGTAGTAATTTCAGTAAGTCCGAGGGAGGAGCGCACAGAGGATTCGGAGGAAGAGCAGCTGGATGATGAGGTGACTGACCCCACCTGGTTTGCTAAGCCTACTGAGGACAGGTCTTCAGAGGGGGCGGCAAGTGCAGCAGCAGGGCACGTTGGAAGAGGCAGTGCGGTGGCCAGGGGTAGAGGCAGGACCAGACCGAATAATCCACCAACTGTTTCCCAAAGCGCGCCCTCGCGCCATGCCACCCTGCAGAGGCCGAGGTGCTCAAAGGTGTGGCAGTTTTTCACTGAGAGTGCAGATGACCGACGAACTGTGGTATGCAAGGTTTGTCGCGCAAAGATCAGCCGGGGAGCCACCACCACCAGCCTCACCACCACCAGCATGCGCAGGCATATGATGGCCAAGCACCCCACTAGGTGGGATGAAGGCCGTTTACCGCCTCCGGGTTGCACCACTGCCTCTCCCCCTGTGCCCTAACCTGCCACTGAGATCCAACCCCCCTCTCAGGACATAGGCACGACCGTCTCCTAGCCTGCACCCACACGCTCACCTCCGCTGTCCTCGGCCCCATCCAGCAATGTCTCTCAGCGCAGCATCCAGCCATCGCTAGCGCAACTGTTTGAGCGCAAGCGCAAGTACGCCATCACGCACCCGCACGCTCAAGCGTTAAACGTGCACATAGCAAAATTGATCAGCCTAGAGATGCTGCCACTACTTTTCCCAATGTGCCGTCCCAGCCCTGCACGACCACGTCTCCCGCAACATTGTACGCGCCCTCACCAACGCGGTTACTGCCACGGTCCACTTAACAACAGACACGTGAACAAGCAGAGACGGGCAGGGCCACTATGTCTCCCTGACGGCACATTGGGTGAATTTAGTGGAGGCTGGGACAGAGTCAGAGCCTGGGACCGCTCACGTCCTACCCACCCCCAGAATTGCGGGCCCCAGCTCGGTGGTGGTATCTGCGGCGGTGTATGCTTCCTCCACTAAACCACCCTCCTCCTCCTCCAACGCAACCTCTGTCTCGCAATGAAGATGTGTCAGCAGCAGCACGTTGCCAGCAGTCGGTGTCGCGCGGCGTGGCAGCACAGCGGTGGGCAAGCGTCAGCAGGCCGTGCTAAAACTACTCAGCTTAGGAGAGAAGAGGCACACGGCCCAGGAACTGCTGCAGGGTCTGACAGAGCAGACCGACCGCTGGCTTTCGCCGCTGAGCCTCCAACCGGGCATGGTCGTGTGTGACAACGGCCATAACCTGGTGGCGGCTCTGCAGCTCGGCAGCCTCACGCACGTGTCATGCCTGGCCCACGTCTTTAATTTGGTGGTACAGCGGTTTCTGAAAAGCTACCGACGCTTGTCAGACCTGCTCGGAAAGGTGCGCGGGGTCAGCGCACATTTCCGCAAGTGCAACACGGACGCTGCCACCCTGCGGACCCTGCAATATCAGATTAATCTGCCAGTGCACCGATTGATGTGCGACGTGCCCACACGGTGGAACTCTACGCTCCACATGTTGGCCAGGCTCTATGAACAGCGTAGATCTATAGTGGAATACCCACTCCAACATGGGCGGCGTAGTGGGAGTCAGCCTCCTCAATTCTTTACAGAAGAGTGGGCCTAGTTGGCAGACATCTGCCAGGTCCTTGGAAACTTTGAGGTGTCTACCCAGATGCTGAGCGGTGATGATGCAATCATTAGCGTCACCATTCCTCTTCTATGCCTCTTGAGAAGTTCCCTGCAAACCATAAAGGCAGACGCTTTGTGCTCGGGAACGGAGGCGGGGGAAGACAGTATGTCGCTGGATAGTGAGAGCACCCTCATGTCTATATCTCAGCGTGTTGAGGAGGAGGAGGAGGAGGGGGAGGAGCATGAGGAGGAGGGGGAAGAGACAGCTTGGCCCACTGCTGAGGGTACCCATGCCGCTTGCCTGTCATCCTTTCAGCGTGTATGGCCTGAGGAGGAGGAGGATCCTGAAAGTGATCTTCCTAGTGAGGACAGCCATGTGTTTCATACAGGTAGCCTGACACACATGGCTGACTTCATGTTAGGATGCCTTTCTTGTGACCCTCGCGTTAGACGCATTCTGGCCACTACGGATTACTGGGTGTATACACTGCTCGACCAACGGTATAAGGAGAACCTTTCCACTCTCATACCCAAAGAGGAAAGGGGTTCGAGAGTGATACTATACCACAGGACCCTAGTGGACAAACTGATGGTAAAATTCCCATCCGACAACGCTAGTGGCAGAAGGCGCAGTTCTGAGGGCCAGGTAGCAGGGGAGGCCTGATCTCCGGCAGCATGTTCAGCGCAGGCAGGGGAACACTCTCCAAGGCCTTTGCCAGCTTTATGGCTCCCCAGCAAGACTGTGTCACCGCTCCCCAGTCAAGGCTGAGTCGGCGGGAGCACTGTAAAAGGATGGTGAGGGAGTACGTAGCCGATCGCACGACCGTCCTCCGTGACGCCTCTGCTCCGTACAACTACTGGGTGTCGAAGCTGGACGCGTGGCCTTAACTCGTGCTGTATGCCGTGGAGGTGCTTGTTTGCCCTGCGGCTAGTGTCTTGTCAGAGAGGATGTTTAGGTCGGCTGGGGGAATCATCACGGATAAGCGTACCCGCCTGTCAACTGACAGTGCCGACAGGCTTACACTCATAAAGATGAACAAAGCCTGGATTTCCCCAGACTTCTCTTCTCCACCAGCGGACAGCAGTGGTGCCTAAACAATACGCAGGCTGCACCCGCGGATGGAAGCATCGTTCTCTATCACCATAAAAAACTGGGACCTTTTAGCTTCATCAATTTGTGTATTATATTCATCCTCCTCCTGCTCCTCCTCCTGAAACCTCACGTAATCACGCCGAACGGGCAATTTTTCTTAGGCCCACAAGGCTCAGTCATATTACTTTTGTAAACAATGTTTATACGTTTCAATTCTCATAAAAGCGTTGAAACTTGCACCTGAACCAATTTTTATTTTAACTGGGCTGCCTCCAGGCCTAGTTACAAATTAAGCCACAGTAACCAAAGCGATCAATGGGTTCCACCTGCCCTCTTGGTTGGGCATGGGCTAATTACGCCTACAGTGTAATCCTAGTAATTTTTATGGGCTTCGCCTGCTCTCATGGTACAGCTAGGTGTGTGGGATTGGCCGACACTTTTGCTACATAAATCCAACTGGGGCCTTGTCTATACTGCAACTACTGAAATGTGAAAGCGACAGTTATCTCCCTAAACTGCTGCAACAGCAATGTGACTATGGCCTGTCTTGACTGCTACTACTACTGAAATGGAACTAAGACTGTGCTCCCCCTATACTGCTGCTTTGGAATTGTTACTGGGGCCTGTCTTGACGGCTACTATTACTGAAATGGAACTAATACTGTGCTCCCCCTATACTGCTGCTAGTGATATGTTACTGGGGCCTGTCCAGACTGCTACTACTACTGAAATGGAACTAATACTGTGCTCCCCCTATACTGCTGCTAGTGATATGTTACTGGGGCCTGTCTTGACTGCTACTATTACTCTATTACTGAAATGGAACTAATACTGTGCTCCCCCTATACTGCTGATAGTGATATGTTTCTGTGGCCTGTCTTGACTGCTACTATTACTGAAATGGAACTAATACTGTGCTCCCCCTATACTGCTGCTAGTGATATGTTACTGGGGCCTGTCCCTAATGCTACCTCTGAAATGTTACTAATTCTGGGATCTGCCTATACCGCTGCTAATGCTATGTCACTGGGGTGGGGAAACGGAGGCTTCCCAAAGACATGATGGCGGCGAGGCCATTTCCCACCAACGCGGTTACTGTTAAGGTGCATATAACCACGGACACATGGAGTGGACACATAGTGCCTCAAAAACATCCCCCTCCTCCTCCAACAATGAAAACATTCTTGGCAAATACCTTTGCATTGGTCCATCTGGTGGCAGTCCAAGAATTTCACCTTTAACGACACAGCAAGAGAGCCCCCCCACCATCCCCCCACCACGGCCCACTTAATCCTGGCCACATTCCAAAAACCAACTAAATAAAACCGCGCTACTAGGTCTGCAGTCGCGACCACATTCCCACTAACGCGGTTACTATTAAGGTACATATAACCAGTCTGACTGGGGCATGCAGTGTGGGCCGAAGCCCACCTGTATTGTATCTGACGTTAGCTCTGCTGAGCAGGGCACTGCAATTGGGATACATTTATGTACCGCCGATGGATTCCAGGGAGCCACCCATGCTGTGGGTCCACAGGGACTTCACATTACGGATTTGTACCTGCCAGTGTCTATGTATTAAAAACCCTGGTCAGACTGGGGCATGCAGTGTGGGCCGAAGCCAACCTGCATTTAGTCTGACGTTACCTCAGCTGTGCTGGGCACTGCAATGGGATTTGTTTATGTACCGCCGGTGGGTTCCAGGGAGCCACCCATGCTTTGGGTCCTCACGGACTTCACATTACGGAGTTGTACCTGCCTGTGTCTACTTATAAAAAAAACCCAGTCTGACTGGGGCATGCAGTGTGGGCTGAAGCCCACCTGCGTTTAATCTGACGTTACCTCAGCCGTGCTGGGCAATGCAATGGGATTTATTTATGTAACGCCGGTGGCTTCCTGGGACCCACCCATGCTGTCGGTCCACACGGAGTTGTACCTGCCTGTGTCTACTTATAAAGAACCCCAGTCTGACTGGGGCATGCAGTGTGGGCCGAAGCCCACCTGTATTTAATCTGACGTTAGCTCTGCTGTCCAGGGCACTGCAATGGGATTTGTTTATGTACCGCATGGGTTCCAGGGAGCCACCGATGCTTTGGGTCCACACAGACTCCACATTAGGGATTTGTACCTGCCTGTGTCTATGTATTAAAAACCCTGGTCAGACTGGGGCATGCAGTGTGGGCCGAAGCCCACCTGTATTTAATCTGACGTTAGCTCTACTATCCGGGGCACTGCATTGCGACAAACTACAGGAGCAATACAGCGCTAATGAGACGTGCACAGCTACGCTAGCATTGGAGTCCGCTGTAGGCACGCGATTGCTGAGGGTTTGTGCAGAGGCCTATGTCCTGGATGCAGTGAAAGTCTGCTTCAAGCCTAGGATTGCTGAATCTGTGGGCCGAGGCCTATGCCGTGGGCGCGGTGCAAGTCTGCCATGTTTGGCCGCTCAGATCAATTTTTGTTCATGTCTTGGGTTTCCTAGGACCCACCTATGCTGTTGGTGCAAACTTAGTTCCCATTGCGGTGTTTGACCTGTCTGGCACAAAGGCACTGACTGACTTGGGTAGGGGGCAGAGCGCTGACGGCTTTCCTCTTGCAGTGTGGATTGAGCTATGCGACACCTTGACAGAATGAATACTGTGTGGCACATGAATACCCCATTGCTATACCCACGTTTGCAGCTCCTGACGGAGGTGGCACAGGATTGGAGTTCTCATTGCTTCTGTAAAGCATTGTGGGCTATCGCCCCACCCCGCCCCTTTTAAAGAGGGTCGCTGCCTGGCCCTGCCAACCCTCTGCAGTGTGTGCCTCCGGTTCCTCCTCATGGCAGACGCACTTATAAATAGACATGAGGGTGGTGTGGCTATGAGGCACTATCCGGGGCACTGCATTGCGACAAACTACAGGAGCAATACAGCGCTAATGAGACGTGCACAGCTACGCTAGCATTGGAGTCCGCTGTAGGCACGCGATTGCTGAGGGTTTGTGCAGAGGCCTATGTCCTGGATGCAGTGAAAGTCTGCTTCCAGCCTAGGATTGCTGAATCTGTGGGCCGAGGCCTATGCCGTGGGCACGGTGCAAGTCTTCCATGTTTGGCCGCTCAGATCAATTTTTGTTCATGTCTTGGGTTTCCTAGGACCCACCTATGCTGTTGGTGCAAACTTAGTTCCCATTGCGGTGTTTGACCTGTCTGGCACAAAGGCACTGACTGACTTGGGTAGGGGGCAGAGCGCTGACGGCTTTCCTCATGAATTCATGAATGGATGTGAGTCAGACCTGCCCCTGATTGGCTCAGCGCTGAGAGGCAGCAGTCACTCACCCATTCATGAATTCATGAATGGGTGTGTGAGTGTTTTCAGCCTCTGATTGGTCAGGGCTGTGACCAATCAGAGGCAGATCATTCAGCAGGCGGGGATTTTAAAGCCCCGCCGGCTGAATAGTGCCAAGAAGCAGTTCAGGAGAACTGACAGCGGCCGCGGCTGGACTCCGGCTGCAGCGGAAAGGTGAGTATACAATTTTTTTTTATTTTAACACATTTTAGGATGAATTGCAGGGAAGGGCTTATATATTTAACCCCTTCCCGACAATTCACCCCGCGCACGCCGGCAGCCCATTGCTTTCAATGTATTGCCGCTCCATTGAATTCAATGGGCAAACATCGGTCTTCTCTGCCACAGCTGTTACAGCTGTGGCAGTGAAGAATGATTTGTCTTCTATATGTTCTCAATGGGGTCGGCGCTGCTGCCGCCGGCCCCATTGAGCGCATATACAGAAGAGAACAGGAATCGCAGATCGCAGATAGGTGCGATCTGCGATTTTTTGTTCTATAATTTATCAGACGAGCGCATAAAAAGCGCTCATGTGTCCGATACCATTGCAAAGCAATGGTTTTAAAAAATCGCGGGACTCATGCGCATGCACAAATCGCGGCTAAAAACGCCCGTCTGACTAAGGCCTTTCTCTGTACTGCAGTGAGTGTGTTGGTCATAACCAAAGAGACAATAGACTCATTGTACTTGTTGCCAATTGTAGTCAAAGCATTTGGAAGGTGGGTTATACTGGGTTTCAGCCAGAGAGAAATCAGCACTGTGTCCTTATTTTCCAAAACCAATACCGAACAGGACTATGGGTCCGTGCACCCAGCAGCCCCTTGTGCATGGAGCATACACAACATTGCACAGAGGCCATATGGTTTCATAGTATGGAGCTCTACAGCCTTAATGTGTTGCCCTATGGACTCCTTGGTGTGCCAGATGTGAGGAGATAGACTTCTATGCATGCATGTTAAATGGAGCATACCATGATTTTCATATCAAATTCAACAAAACAACCTTCTATATGCTGCCATACGAAAACAGAGGCATGCAACCATACAGTGGAGATTTTATACAAATCTTTGTTGGACCACTTAGAACTATATACAAAATGAAGTCATAATTAGTGATTGAGGCAAAGTTCTTGGTGAATGCTGCTAATATTTATTTGTATGCATTTTAATTCCTTGAATCTCAGACATGAGGATTTCATGGCTCATACATCAAGATTCATAATCATGTAGTAAAGAGCAGGCAAGTCATACTGATCCCCTCAAGAAAAACACACAGTTCAAAGCTAAATGTTTACCTTCATTAGCATATTGCAATAGTGTCTGATGTAATGCAAATAGCCAGAAGTCATACAATACCCCATGATTTCCCAGACGACCATATGAGATCTCAAGACTATTATCAGTTGAAAGAAAGTTTCTAAAAACAAAATGTTAATAGCAGCCAACTAGCAATTTATTAAAAGGGAACCTGTTACCTGCCTAAAGCACCATAAACTAAAGGCCCATTTACATTGGACGAGGGTCGGTTGCCCGACACTTGTCCCTGTATCCCCGCGCTCCCGTGCTCCTGCACAGGAGCTAACACAGCTGGCTTGCACACAGAGCGGCCAGCATGTGCTGCTAAAAATGACGATCTTCGCTCATCGTGCAGTTTAAACAGCTGCCATTCAATAGTGAACGGTACCTGTGTTATGTGAATGGAGAGGGGCGGGAGAGCGAGAGGAGAGCTGCACTGCCCCTCTCCCCTGCTGGATGCTCCGTGTGCGAGCCAGCTGTGCTAGCTCCCGTGCAGGAGAACGGGAGCGCGGGGATACAGGGATGAGTGTCGGGCATCGTTTGCCCGACACTTGTCCGGTGTAAATCGGCCTTAACTTACAGTGCTGTTAGGTCAGGTGACAGGGAGGCGGGTGATGTATTTTTTATACTTGCCTGTTACCTGAATCTTCTGGTGCCCACCACTGAAGTCCACACAAGTCTATGAAAGATCACATGCATGGCTCTCTGAAAAGAGTCAGATTTTCATCCGTAGCGCAGACTTCAATGGCGGGTACCTCGATATCCAGCTAGCGAGCAAGGATAAAAAAATACATCACCCGGCTCCCTGTCACGTGCTCTAACAGCATCGTGGCAAAAAATTCCTATTAAAATCATAATCTGAAATAATACTATAGCCCATTACATGCTTCGCTGTACAGCTCTGTATGCAGTCAGGATGTACATAGTTATATGTGTGTCAAGAAGGAATTAATCTAAATGGATCTTTAATTCTGCTCCGATTTTTACATTATATCTTTAAAGGGCTTGGTGCATCATTTCTCTGTTTTAGAGCTACAAGTGCCTTCTCTACGCTGGTTTCAAACAAGCATATTACAAACTCATTTATACTTCTGTAACGCAAACCCAACCGTGGGATTTACTGACTCGAACTTCGTAGCTCATGAATCAGTTTGAATCTTTTCAGCCAGATGACTTTTCTCTGGTAATGTTTATATGGCACAGGATAACTTTTAAACCTAATTGTTGAGGCACATGGGTTCATTAGGAATAGCAAAAGCATCAGAAGTCAATAATTTTTCATCCCATTACGGCTAATAAAGTTAGATTTATGGGTGAGATTGTGCTGACAAATTCCATGTAAAGGGAATCCGTGAGCACAATAATGCTACTGTGTCAGAGAACAGCATGAAGTAATCATACACATGCTGATTCCAGTGTGTCTGTAATTTGTGAATATGCTGTGGTCTAGTTAAACTCACAGTTTAATCATATCAGCACGATGCCATTTCTATAAAACAGAAGTCAGATGTATTTATGAGATACAGGCATCTTCCACTGCTGATTTACTGTATATTGAGAGAAAACTGTCAAAGGAAGAAGGCTGCCAATCAGATTCTGGAGGGTGGGGGAACTTATATTTCATGAATACATTCGACTCTTGCTTCACAGCACTGGCATCATGCTGCAATGATGAAACTGTAAGTTTAGATTACAATATTAAATATTCACAAATAACAGGCACCTTTAGGGTGAAGTCACACGAACGTATATCGGCTCGGTTTTCACGCCGAGCCGATATACGTTGTCCTCGTGTGCAGGGGGGGAGGGGGGGATGGAAGAGCCAGGAGCAGGAACTGAGCTCCCGGCCCCCTCTCCGCCTCCTCTCCGCCCCTTTGCACTATTTGTAATGGGAAGAGGCAGGGCGGGGCTAAGTTCTGTGAATTAGCCCCGCCCCGTCCCACCTCTCCCCATTGCAAATAGTGCAGAGGGGCGGAGAGGAGGCAGAGAGGGGGGCGGGAGCTCAGATCCTGCACTTGGCTCTTCCATACCACCCCCCCCCCCCCCGTCCACGAGGACAACGTATATCGGCTCGGCGTGAAAACCGAGCCGATATACGTTCGTGTGACTTCACCCTTAGGCACATTAATAGAATTTTCTATGAATTCTGTAGGCGAGTTCGATCATACAGGAAGCCCTGGTTTGGTTATTAAATCCTTTTTTAAAATTCACATATGAGCTATTAACTCGCACATTTAAAATTAATTATCTACTTCTCCTTGTAAGCAGCAATGAATATGACGCCCTTGTAGTCAGAAAGGTCACTCACAACTTTTGTCTCTTTAACCTTACAGCAATCAATAACAAAGCCTTCTCCAACTAGAGCTTTCCTGGCAAAATCCTTATCATATCTGAAAACATGAAACTTGTCTTTTTGGATTGTGAAATATGTTGTGTCTAAACACCCAATTAATATGAGGCATCCTCCAGGTTTCATGAGCCTTGAGTACTTCCTGAGATGTCCCCTGTAATCATCATGGTCTTTGCTGATAACATCTAGAAGCCAAGCACTGATAATACAATCGGCTGGTGGTAGGTCCAGCGGTTCTATTATATTTTCTTTCTCAAAGTCACATTTCATAACATGTTGAACTGCCGATCTCATTTTTTCTTCCTTGTCCTGTAACTGATCTCTAAAACAAATGGGAAAAATGAAGAAAGTAATTATCCCATCAACATCACCATGGGTATTAAAGCTCAGCAGTAGCTCTATACATTAGTAATCTGTAAATTGTTGGCTCCCAGTACTGGTAGAAAGATTTGAATTCAACCAAGACCAGTGTACTAAGTGTCAGGCTTATACTGTGCACTTCCAACAGTAACTATTATCATACAAGGAACCATAATGGAGAATATTTGTCTGAGTGGCTAAATTTTGATTTTACTATTGACTTCTGAAATGAGATCTGGAATAAACTAGCATTACAAATGTGTTGGACCCAATTCTTTTTAGTATATTATTGACCTGGTAGAAGGATTGCACCGTAAAATATCAACATTTGCAGATGAAAAAAACTGTGAAGTAATTAATACAAGAGAGGATAGCATACCATTGAAAATGGATCTGGATAAGTTGAGAGTTTGGGCAGAAAAATGGCAAATGAGGTTTAACACTGATAAGTGTAAGGTTATGCACATGGGCAGGTAAAAAAAAAGCTACCAGTACACACTAAATGGGAAGCCACTGGGCAAAACTATCATGAAAAAGCGGATCAAGAAGGGTGTCACCCCTCTTGACCAACGTCACAGGCCTCTCACTAGCCAAGCCAGAAACCTACTGTGCACTGATGAGGGGCAAACACCCTGAAACAGCTGTCTGTATAAGGTTTTCTGGCTTGGTTTTCTTTTCCCAATTATTGTTTTACATACTTGTTAAAAAGTCATTCAATGATTTGAAGGAATGTTGCCATCCAATAGGTGACGCTGCAGAGATATTGTACCATCTTCCTTATTAACATGAAAAAAGACATTGGGATTTTAATTCACTGCAAACTTAACTGGAGCAACAAGGTAGCTGCTGCCAAGTTAAATAGGATCATGGCGTGAATTAAAAGGGATCTAGGGACACATGATAAGAACATTGTTTTTCCAATTTATGAATTACTGATCAGACTACACATAGATTATTGTGTACAATTTTGGGCACCAGTACTCAAGAGATACTTATCAGAGCTTGAGTAGGTTCAAAGACCGGTAACTAATGGAATGATCAAAATTGGGGTTATTTACTTTAAAAGAGATAGCTGAGTGGGCGACTTAATAACTATGTGTAAGTATATCAGCGGTCAATACAGATATCTTTCCCATAACCTATTGCATGTTATAGTCAATATTACATGTTATAGTCACTGATTACTACAGAGGGGTTATTGGTTCAGGGTGTTGTTCTACCTATCGCTTCTACCTCATTGAGGTTTTTTGCCTTCCTCTGGATCAACATTGCAGGAAAATAGGCTGAACTGGATGGACACAAGTCTATTTTCAGCCTAAAATATCATTTTACTGTGTTATAATATAAAGTAGATAGAAGATATATTGCCTAAACATTCCCTAGATCTACTTCATATTATTTGTATGGTTGCAATGATGACAATGGCAGCAGGTGTTCCCCTAATATTTGATAAAATATTTCACCTGTTTCCCTCTGTGTCTACATGAAGCTGTGTGGCATGGCCCCAATGAAATGCTCCTGTACGTGTGTCCAGCCATCTTTTCAGCTCCATGATGCATCTGTCAGTGGTCTTCAGCACTATAATGTGCTTGAAAAACTCACAGGCCGCATACAAATGATGAATAATGGGACCACAGCTGAGGTCAATCAAGATCTTTCCTTTAATGTGACCTGTAAAAATAAATTGCAAATATTGAAGCATCTACAGTAATATGTTAAACCCTCATGCAGAGCTTGCTCCACGTATATGTTGGACAATGGAGTCACAGTGGTTTCCCCACATGCCTCATTTTGTTGTGTGTATATTCATAAACATTATATAAATATGTTTTCTTTCAATTTCTACCAAAGAACTTCCAAATGGTCAACTGTGCCATCAGCAAAGATTTGGATTTCTGGACCATGGAGTGAATTACCTACAGGATAGACTCCTTGCTAGAGATGGGTGGCACCTTGCAAAGACAGGAAAGCATATATTTGGTAGGTGCCTTGCTACACTCATCAGGAGAGCTTTACACTTGAATAATATGAGAAGGGAAGTGAAAGGCCAGGAAAAATATACAACTAATTAGTACAAATTGTGAATCTTGCTATTAGAAGTCGAACGAAAGAACAAAGACAAAACATTCGGAAGGAAAGTAGAGGAGCAAGAGACACCCATCAAAATAAAATGTTTCTATACAAATGCACAGAGCATGGGAAACAAGTAAGGAGAATTAGAGCTCATAACACAAGAAAAGAAATGTGATGTAATAGGCATCACAGAAACTTTTGGACAGAAATGTACAAGAAGGTTGGGATATGTTCCAAAATAAGATTCTCAAAGCACAACTGTTAACAATCCCTAAAAGAAGGAAGAATGGGAAGTATTTAAGGAGACCAGGATGGATGAACACAGAACTTAAATACATGCTAAAAAGGAAGAAAATCAGTTTATCAAGTGGATAGAGTGGGACATATCTAAAGAATATAATGCAGTCTCCAAAAACCGTAGTGCAAGTGTCAGAATAGCTAAAGCTGATAATAAATTGAGTCTTGCTAGAAAGGCCAAAAACAATAAATGGGATTATTTGGGGTATATCAAAAGCAAAAGAAAATTCAAAGATGCCATGGAATGTTTACAGGATGAAAATTGTGAATTGGTTAAAAATTATGTTGAGAAGGCAGAACCTTTAAATTC
This sequence comes from Eleutherodactylus coqui, assembly GCF_035609145.1. Taxonomy (NCBI): domain Eukaryota; kingdom Metazoa; phylum Chordata; class Amphibia; order Anura; family Eleutherodactylidae; genus Eleutherodactylus; species Eleutherodactylus coqui. Next base: position 113,376,740 of record NC_089842.1, on the reverse strand, counting down.
CTATTTCATATTCATTTTTTCTCAGGAAGTAAATGTAACATAAACTGATTTTCCCTGTACTATTGAAGGAATAATAGAATGCAGGCCATCTATAAGCAGAAAATGGTGAGGGAATGCTTAGCTAACTTAAATAAATTCAATTCTCAGGGTCCATATGAATTACATCATCGGATACTGTAGGAAGCAGCAGAAGTAATTACTGAACCACTCTCCTCAATCTTTGAAAATTCCTTGAGAACACGAGACGTTCCAGAAGATTAAAGAAAGCCAAATGTTGTGCCTATCTTCAAAAAAAGGGAAGAAGGTGAACTAAGGCAACTACAGGCCTGTGAGCCTAACTTCTATAGTGGGAAATACCTTTGAAGAAATTATTAAACAGCATGTATGCAAGTGCTTGGGTAAGAATATAGTAATTAACCAGAGCCAGCATGGGTTTGTAATAAACAAGTCATGCTAGACCAATTTAATTGTCTTCTATGACAGAATCACAGACTAGTTTGATCAGGGAAATGAAACTGATGTAGTATATTTTGACATTAGCAAAGCATTTGACAAAGTATTTCATATGAACCTTATTGAAAAAATAACCAAATATGGCATTGACGAGGCAACTGTTAGATGGATTCACTGGCTTAGTGATTCACTGCTACAGTCCTGAGATCCTTCTGGTCTTTGCTTAGGAACAGCTACTAATCAGAGACCGCAGCGGGCATGTGCGGATCTCCCAGCTGAAATGTCCCAGCTCCCAGTAGTCGTCAGTTGGTAGCACTTTTTTAAACGAAGACTTTGTGGACCACAGGTGTGCAACACTGGATCACTGAGGAAGAGGATGGGTAAGTACCGCTGTTTTTATTGTTTTACCATATTTGGATCCAGTTTTAAACAATCTTATTACAGCCAGACAACTCCTTTTATCTAATACTTCTTAAAACCCCATTAAAGTGGTTCTATACTTCGATCAATTCGTACTTGTTAGAAGATTCCCTTGACAATAAGATCATAAGTATCACCCTTCCAGGACCTGCAGGATTACAGCAATCAGCTGTAATCTGTGAGGAACCATGACAGTGACTGTTCAATTTCCATGCAGCACAACCACATGGGAAATTCAGCATTACACAGTGCCCTTTCAAATTAACAGATTACCCTAGCAATGCAGTAGAGGACAGATCCTCCAAAATGATAGACAATCTTTGTGATTGCTCTTGACTTAAAATTGCATAGTAGGGTAGATGATAATGGGTAGTCTCAAGTAAATAGCCCTTTTTAAGAGCAGGACCACCAAAGCTTTCCTACAGTATGTCAATGCCATTAATTTTTCTCAGAGAGAGCAGACTGCTGGGTGACCTTGAAGTTTTCTGGTTACAGTAAGAGAAAAGGAGAAAGGAGGCTCAAAAGGCTAGTGTGACCAGAACCATCCAAATATCTTCAACAATTACTAAAAGGTGAGATGCTAAGATGATGGAATGGTGTTATTTCACTTTATGTATCATCAATAACCAGGGGTGCAGCTATCCACTTGTCTCCCTGCAACTCATGGATCATGGTGTAGAATAAATATCAAAGTGGGAAAAAAAAGACAAAACCAGCATGCACCCATGAGTATATATATATATATATATATATATATATATATATATATATATATATATATATAAAAAGATAAGAGTGTATTTAACCCTTTCATAACCAAGAGTCACTGATGCTCTTATGTCCAGGTCACATTCTGCTGTTCTGGTATTTCCACTTTAAAAAATCATCTTTTTAATATATTTTTTTTCTGTGACATATCTACATGAGGGCTTTTTTTTTGCAGGATGAGTTGTGTTTTTAGATAGCACCATTTAACATACCATATAATATATTGGAAAACTTTAAAACATTTTTAAGTTGGGCGAAATGAGAAATAATGTAATTGCACCATTTTGGAGGGGGTTGTTTTTATGGCACTCAGCACACAGTAACAAATTAGATGTTATATTTAGTCTGTGGGGCATACAATTGCAGCAATATCAAATTTATAAAGTTTTCTATCTAGTACTACTTCAAAAAAATACTTATTTTTATAAAAAAAATCTATTGCTTTCTATTGCCATCTATTAACTCCCATAACTTTAAAACAAAATCTAACAGGGCTGCGTGATGGCTTATTTTTTGCATGGTGATCTAGTTTTTCTTGGTATGATTTTGGGGTATATTAAAGCTTTTATGGTAGTGTATTAACTTTTTTTGGAGGTGATCAAAGAAAGCACAATTCTGCATTGCATTTTTCATCTTACAATGTTCACCATGCAGGATTAATTATGTGATGTTTTAACAAACTAGACCCTTATGAATGCAGCAATACCAGTTTTTACATTTTGTAAATTGAATTATATTTTGATGCAATGACTGGAAAAAGTTTTTTTTAAACTTTTAATTCTTTTTTATAATAATAAAAAGCCTTAATTTTAGTTATTTTCAGTCCCTATAGGAGTCTTGAACTTGTGATCGTTTGAGTTCTTATTTTGCATAATGCAATACCATTGTAATGCATTACCATCATGTCCAACTTGAGCATAATTCACACCATGCCCAGGACGAACACAAATAGGAGAAGAATTCATTCAAACAGACACTGAAACAGACTGAACAGTAAATGAGACTTGTGAGCAGACATCCAACAACAAATGACAAATGCTAAAACACTTACCAAGAATACTAAACGCATAAGTAGATGGAATAGCAAAAAAATACTATAAGGTATTGCGTCATATTTTGGGCCAAGATACTTAAGCTCATGAACCCATGACAAGGGTCCTTGTTATCTTGTAAGTTCCTACCCTAATGAGAAAACTCAAACCACAGGGAGTCCTGCCTGTAAGCAGGGCGATTGTCTAAATAGGGGCAGCCCCAAGCTGGAACCGAGGTGCCTAGCTCACCATAGATGGTAAATAGCATACAAGCTGAACAGGACACTGTTTATATCAACAGGGAATCCCACTGAAATCCTTATGCATGAAGCAACAGTAAGCAACATATGCATGACTTCAAACACCAGCGTTCTGAGAGGGAAAGATGAGAAAGATAAATGTCCAGCTCCCTCTAGCAAGTGATGCTGGCATTTATGTGTAGCAGACCGGTGGCAATTGGTGGACTGGAGCAATACACATGCAGCCAGCAAAATCATCCCACACCTGTGCAAGTGTGCTGCTGGAAACCCACAGAACTACAGGTCCCTTAAGCACAATGTGACAATTACATTGTATTCAAACAAAAGAAGAAAAATCCTCAGCGCTCGACCAAGCAAGAAAATTTGGCAAGATAAGGGAATAAGTTGTATAACTTACTTCGTGGAGGCGCCTATGTGCAGGCCCCTCCTAATCCCGGATGGCATATCACAAAGTCAGTGGACACCGGCAGCGATGAAAGTTTCACAGCTTAATACTCACAATGATATACAACGCGTTTCGGTCTGGGGCCTTTTTCAAGTATACATTATGTTAAAAATCATTCATATATGTATAAAATTTAAAATTACCTGACAAGATAAGTGCGGGTGCAGCAAGTAAGGTTTCCGGATTCACCGGAGGCATCACGTGACGTTTACGTCTGAATGACGCTCCAGTAACTCCCCTATGAGACGCAATCACTTGACCATACGTCACTACACGCGTTCTAACAATCTTCCTATGAGACGTAACCACATGACTACACGTCACCGCGCAAGACGTAAACGTCACATGACGCCTCCGGTGAATCCAGAAACCTTACTTGCTGCACCCGCACTTATCTTGTCAGGTAATTTTAAATTTTATACACATACGTATGATTTTTAACATAATGTATACTTGAAAAAGGCCCCGGGCCGAAACGCGTTGTATATCATTGTGAGTATTAAACTGTGGAACTTTCATCGCTGCCGGTGTCCACTGACTTTGTGATACGCCATCCGGGATTAGGAGGCGCCTGCAAATAGGCGCCTCCATGAAGTAAGTTATACAACTTATTCCTTTATCTTGCCAAATTTTCTTGCTTGGTCGAGCGCTGAGGATTTTTCTTCTTTTGTTTGCATTCATCCTTCTCCCTCATTTACATGATCGGAGCTCCCTCTAGCTGCTCTCTCATATACATAAGATTTTCCAAGCAACCACGAACATTTGCCTTCTTCTGCAACGTTAACCCTTCACCAACTTCATCTTTTAACACCCTTCAAGTGAGCGCTACCCATCACCTCCTAATTACATTGTATTAATAGGCTACCTAATAAAGATGTGCCACATGCACGTTTTAATAGGCAAAGCATCAGGGTAGACCTTGGAGAATAGTATCTAGAAAACATTTTTTATAAACTAAATTCTATTTTTCATAGCATTCTTAGATACATTTTGGTTACTTGAGTTTCACTGAAGAGCCATATCTGCAGATCTTTCTTGGGATGCCTGGGGGGTCTGATTTTTATACCATTTACCAGCTACTAGATACTACACAGGTATAATCTCTGTTCACTAGTTTTCCTACAGTATCTTCTTGACCATCTCAATGTTGACTTTTATCGGCTCCGGTATCACAATTGTTCCTAGTTCCAGAGAATCTTCTATTAAACACAGCAATATGACAACAATACATAGAGAAGAATGTGCTAAACATCTTTAGTTGAAAAATATTATTATTTCTGCTATTGGTGAGCATAAACGTATTGCTGGTGCATTTTCTTAAACAGATTAAATCTTGCATTGAACACTAAATTCTGGAAATTAAATTCATTAAAAACAAAGGTGGAAGAGGTCATGAAATGACAGAAGTAGAAATGAGTAAACCACAATTGCCTGATAATAGTAGCTTTGAATTGTCCCATAACTGAACTTTTAGAAGTAAGTAAAAGGTTTGGTTCTATGTTAAGGCCCATTGAGACACAACGATTATCGCTCGAAATTTGCTGAAAAGTAGTCTTTTGAGCTATATTCGTTGCGTGTAACTGCACTTACATCGTACAGTTTTCGTTCTCCCGTCGCTCATCATCATCTTTCAATTGAATCAATTAAAGTACTGAGAGGAGATAAGAAAATCCCCCACCCAGTCTCCTCATGGGCTGCATAGTGTTGGGTGCGTGTTGCATTATTGATAATGATACAGTTAGTGTTGCAGGGATAAACATTCTTCTATAATAAAAATATAAAAAAGTACAACACATTAAATGTAGAAACTGAAAAACTAAATAGGAATAGTCAAATGTAGAAAAATACATACCTGCTGTGAAAGTTTTTTTAAGATTTTCAATGGGAAATATCAAGGTCTCCTCTCCAAAGACCATTTCAGGTTTATCTGACAAGTAAGTCTCCAGTAATTGTCTGGAATCAAAGCCGTCTACATGGTAGAGCTTATGAGTAGAGGAATCCATTATTTAACCTTCACAGTCTGATAAGTAAGCACTGGGTGACTGATTCTGTGCCTGAAGGTCTTTATATGATTACTAGGATATCAATCTGCAATTTTTGTTAGCAGGAATTACTTATCACATGATGAGTATTATTATCTTCATGTGATAGTCAAGGTAACGTATTATAATAGCTTAACATAAAACATTAATCAACGTCAAACAAATCTGTTTTATTGTCAAATATCAATGGGGAAAAAATCCACAGAAAATTTTCAGTCTACAATAGTTTTTCAAAATGAGTGTATGATCAACCATCTAGTAGGGATTGAATAATTGATTTTAGAGTTGAACTGAAACGGACCTTGGCCAATGAAATAAAATAAATATTTAGTATAACTATACAAGTCAGCACATAACACTAGTCAACAACATTTTTGCATCTGGTGCATGGTACATAATTTCTTATGGATTTTTGGGTGTAGAATCCTAATTTTCCTTTGGAAATGATTAGAGATGAGCGAGCACCAAAATGCTCGGGTGCTCGTTACTCGGGACGAAATTATCGCGATGCTCGAGGGTTCGTTTCGAATAACGAACCCCATTGAAGTCAATGGGCGACCCGAGCATTTTTGTATTTCGCCGATGCTCGCTAAGGTTTTCATGTGTGAAAATCTGGGCAATTCAAGAAAGTGATGGGAACGACACAGCAACGGATAGGGCAGGCGAGGGGCTACATGTTGGGCTGCATCTCAAGTTCACAGGTCCCACTATTAAGCCACAATACCGGCAAGAGTGCCCCCCCCCCCCCTCCCAACAACTTTTACTTCTGAAAAGCCCTAATTAGCAATGGATACCTTAGCTAAGCACCACACTACCTCCAACAAAGCACAATCACTGCCTGCATGACACTCCGCTGCCACTTCTCCTGGGTTACATGCTGCCCAACCCCCCCGCACGACCCAGTGTCCACAGCGCACACCAAACTGTCCCTGCCCAGCCTTCAGCTGCCCTCATGCCACGCCACCCTCATGTCTATTTATAAGTGCGTCTGCCATGACGAGGAACCGCAGGCACACACTGCAGAGGGTTGGCACGGCTAGGCAGCGACCCTCTTTAAAAGGGGCGGGGCGATAGCCCACAATGCTGTACAGAAGCAATGAGAAATATAATCCTGTGCCACCGCCATCAGGAGCTGCACACGTGGGCATAGCAATGGGGAACCTATGTGCCACACACTATTCATTCTGTCAAGGTGTCTGCATGCCCCAGTCAGACCGCGGTTTTCAATTCATAGACACAGGCAGGTACAACTCCCTATTGTGAAGTCCCTGTGGACCGACAGCATGGGTGGCTCCCTGGAACCCACCGGCGGTACATAAAAATATCCCATTGCATTGTCCAACACAGCTGAGGTAGTAATGTTGTGCTTAATGCAGGTGGGCTTCGGCCCACACTGCATGCCCTAGTCTGACTGGGGTTCTTTAGAAGTGGAAACAGATGCATTTATAATTCCCTGTGGACCCACAGCATGGGTGGCTCCCTGGAACCCACTGGCGGTACATAAAAATATCCTATTGCATTGCCCAACACAGCTGAGGTAGTAATGTCGTTCTTAATGCAGGTGGGCTTCGGCCCACACTGCATGCCCCAGTCTGACTGGGGTTCTTTAGAAGTGGAAACAGATGCATTTATAATTCTCTGTGGACCCACAGCATGGGTGGGTGCCAGGAAGCCACCGGCGGTACATAAAAATATCCCATTGCATTGCCCAACACAGCTGAGGTAGTAATGTTGTGCTTAATGCAGGTGGGCTTCGGCCCACACTGCATGCCCCAGTCAGACTGGGGTTCTTTAGAAGTGGAAACAGATGCATTTATAATTCTCTGTGGACCCACAGCATGGGTGGCTCCCTGGAACCCACCGGCGGTACATAAAAATATCCCATTGCATTGCCCAACACAGCGGATGTAACGTCAGCTGTAATGCAGGTGGGCTAAAAATTCATTTGATTACACTGTAGGCGAGGGCCCACAAAAATTGCTGTATCAACAGTACTAATGTACATCAGAAAAATTGGCCCTGGCCAACCAAGAGGGCAGGTGAAACCCATTAATCGCTTTGGTTAATGTGGCTTAAATGGTAACTAGGCCTGGAGGCAGCCCAGTTTAACGAAAAATTGGTTCAAGTTAAAGTTTCAACGCTTTTAAGAGCATTGAAACATATAAAAAATTTTAAGAAAAATTATATGAGTGAGCCTTGTGGCCCTAAGAAAAATTGCCCGTTCGGCGTCATTACGTGAGGTTTCAGGAGGAGGAGCAGGAGGAGGAGGAGGAATATTATACACAGACTGATGAAGCAGAAATGTCCCCGTTTTGGATGGTGAGAGAGAACGATGCTTCCATCCGCGGGTGCAGCCTACGTATTGCTTAGGTATCGCTGCTGTCCGCTGGTGGAGAAGAGAAGTCTGGGGAAATCCAGGCTTTGTTCATCTTGATGAGTGTAAGCCTGTCGGCACTGTCGGTTGACAGGCGGGTACGCTTATCTGTGATGATTCCCCCAGCCGCACTAAACACCCTCTCTGACAGGACGCTAGCCGCAGGACAAGCAAGCACCTCCAGGGCATACAGCGCGAGTTCAGGCCATGCGTCCAGCTTCGACACCCAGTAGTTGTAGGTGGCAGAGGCGTCAGGGAGGACCGTCATGCGATCGGCTACGTACTCCCTCACCATCCTTTTACAGTGCTCCCGCCGACTCAGCCTTGACTGGGGAGCGGTGACACAGTCTTGCTGGGGAGCCATAAAGCTGTCCAGGGCCTTAAAGACTGTTGTACTGCCTGTGCTGTACATGCTGCTCGATCTCCGCACCTCCCCTGCTACCTGGCCCTCGGAACTGCGCCTTCTGCCACTAGCGCTGTCGGATGGGAATTTTACCATCAGCTTGTCCGCCAGGGTCCTGTGGTATAGCAACACTCTCGAACCCCTTTCCTCTTCGGGAATGAGAGTGGAAAGGTTCTCCTTATACCGTGGGTCGAGCAGTGTGTACACCCAGTAATCCGTAGTGGCCAGAATGCGTGTAATGCGAGGGTCACGAGAAAGGCATCCTAACATGAAGTCAGCCATGTGTGCCAGGGTACCTGTACGCAACACATGGCTGTCTTCACTAGGAAGATCACTTTCAGGATCCTCCTCCTCCTCCTCCTCCTCAGGCCATACACGCTGAAAGGATGACAGGCAAGCAGCATGGGTACCGTCAGCAGTGGGCCAAGCTGTCTCTTCCCCCTCCTCCTCATCCTCCTCATGCTCCTCCTCCTCCTCCTGAACGCGCTGAGATATAGACAGGAGGGTGCTCTGACTATCCAGCGACATACTGTCTTCCCCCGGCTCTGTTTCCGAGCGCAAAGCGTCTGCCTTTATGCTTTGCAGGGAACTTCTCAAGATGCATAGCAGAGGAATAGTGACGCTAATGATTGCAGCATCGCCGCTCACCACCTGGGTAGACTGCTCAAAGTTTCGAAGGACCTGGCAGATGTCTGCCAACCAGGCCCACTCTTCTGAAAATAATTGAGGAGGCTGACTCCCACTGCGCCGCCCATGTTGGAGTTGGTATTCCACTATAGCTCTACGCTGCTCATAGAGCCTGGCCAACATGTGGAGCGTAGAGTTCCACCGTGTGGGCACATCGCACAGCAGTCGGTGCACTGGCAGAGTAAACCGATGTTGCAGGGTCCGCATGGTGGCAGCGTCCGTGTGGGACTTGCGGAAATGTGCGCAGAGCCGGCGCACCTTTACGAGCAGGTCTGACAAGCGTGGGTAGCTTTTCAGAAAGCGCTGAACCACCAAATTAAAGACGTGGGCCAGGCATGGCACGTGCGTGAGGTTGCCGAGCTGCAGAGCCGGCACCAGGTTACGGCCGTTGTCACACACGACCATGCCCGGTTGGAGGCTCAGCGGCGCAAGCCAGCGGTCGGTCTGCTCTGTCAGACCCTGCAGCAGTTCGTGGGCCCTGTGCCTCTTATCTCCTAAGCTGAGTAGTTTCAGCACGGCCTGCTGACGCTTGCCCACCGCTGTGCTGCCACGACGCGCGACACCGACTGCTGGCGACGCGCTGCTGCTGCTGACACATCTTGATTGCGAGACAGAGGTTGCGTTGTAGGAGGAGGAGGGTGGTTTAGTGGAGGAAGCATACACCGCCGCAGATACCAGCACCGAGCTGGGGCCCGCAATTCTGGGGGTGGGTAGGACGTGAGCGGTCCCAGGCTCTAACTCTGTCCCAGCCTCCACTAAATTCACCCAATGTGCCGTCAGGGAGATATAGTGGCCCTGCCCGCCTGTGCTTGTCCATGTGTCCGTTGTTAAGTGGACCTTGGCATTAACCGCGTTGGTGAGGGCGCGTACAATGTTGCGGGAGACGTGGTCGTGCAGGGCTGGGACGGCACATCGGGAAAAGTAGTGGCGACTGGGAACTGAGTAGTGCGGGGCCGCCGCCGCCATCATACTTTTGAAGGACTCCGTTTCCACAACCCTATACGGCAGCATCTCAAGGCTGATAAATTTGGCTATGTGGACGGATAACGCTTGAGCGTGCGGGTGCGTGGCGGCGTACTTACGCTTGCACTCAAACACTTGCGCTAGCGACGGCTGGACGGTGCGCTGAGAGACATTGCTGGATGGGGCCGAGGACAGCGGAGGTGAGGGTGTGGGTGCAGGCCAGGAGACGGTAGTGCCTGTGTCCTCAGAGCGGGGTTGGATCTCAGTGGCAGGTTGGGGCACAGGGGGAGAGGCAGCGGTGCAAACCGGAGGCGGTGAACGGCCTTCGTCCCACCTTGTGGGGTGCTTGGCCATCATATGTCTGCGCATGCTGGTGGTGGTGAGGCTGTTGGTGGTGGCTCCCCGGCTGATCTTGGCGCGACAAAGGTTGCACACCACTGTTCGTCGGTCGTCAGGCGTCTCTGTGAAAAACTGCCAGACCTTAGAGCACCTTGGCCTCTGCAGGGTGGCATGTCGCGAGGGGGCGCTTTGGGAAACAGTTGGTGGATTATTCGGTCTGGCCCTGCCTCTACCCCTGGCCACCGCACTGCCTCTTGCAACCTGCCCTGCTGCTGCCCTTGCCTCCCCCTCTGCAGACCTGTCCTAAGTAGGCGTTGCAAACCAGGTGGGGTCAGTCACCTCATCGTCCTGCTGCTCTTCCTCCGAATCCTCTGTGTGCTCCTCCCTCGGACTTACTGCCCTTACTACTACCTCACTGCAAGACAACTGTGTCTCATCGTCATCATCCTCCTCACCCACTGAAAGGTCTTGAGACAGTTGCCGGAAGTCCCCAGCCTCATCCCCCAGACCCCGGGAACTTTCCAATGGTTGGGCATCAGTGACGATAAACTCCTCTGGTGGGAGAGGAACCACTGCTGCCCAATCTGAGCAGGGGCCCGAGAACAGTTCCTGGGAGTCTTCCCGCTCCTGAGCATGTGTCATTGTAGTGGAGTGAGGAGGCTGGGAGGAAGGAGGAGCAGCAGCCAGAGGATTCGGATTTGCAGCACTGGACGGCGCAGAACTGTGGGTGGATGATAGCTTGCTCGAAGCACTTTCTGCCATCCACGACAGGACCTGCTCACACTGCTCATTTTCTAATAAAGGTCTCCCGCGTGGACCCATTAAATGTGCTATGAATGTGGGGACGCCAGAAACGTGCCTCTCTCGTAATCGCGCAGCAGTCGGCTGCGATACACCCGGATCAGGAGCTCGGCCTGTCCCCACACCCTCACTTGGGCCTACGCGTCCTCGGCCACGTCCACGTCCTCTAGGCCTACCCCTACCCCTCAGCATGCTGTATTACCAGTGATTTCCCAGGCAGGAAAGAAATTGGCGCAAGCCTGCAGGACAAATAGAATTTTTCCCTTTTTTTTTTAAAGGGAAGGCCGGCCCACTGACTATATTCAATCAGATAAGAAATCTGTTCCACAGAAATGCAGTTATATGAAGTGCAGCAGAGAGGTGATTTTCCCCAGGCAGGCAGGAAATAAATTGGCGCAAGACTGCTGTTAAACGTAGCTGGCTGCGTATGATTTTTTTACTATCTCCACCCACCACACACGTACACAGAACGCTGAGGACTGACAGAGGCAGGCCACATAGAATTTTTCCCTTTTTTTTTAAAGAAAAGGCCCACTGACTATATTCAATCAATAATATATGTCTTCTGGCCCTGCCTACACAATTCTCTCCCTGTAGTATTACTGCAGGGCGCAATGCTCTGCACAGCCGATTTTGAAAAAAAAAAAAAATGCAACACTGCTAACAGCAGCCTGCACAGTACTGCACACGGTTAAATGTGGCCCTAAGAAGGACCGTTGGGGTTCTTGAAGCCTACACTCACTCCTAACACTCTCCCTGCCTAACCACCACTTCTGTCCCTGGACTATTACTGCAGGGCGCAATGCTCTGCAGACAGCAGATTTTGAAAAAAAAAAATTGTGCAACACTGCTAACAGCACCCTCCACAGTACTGCACACGGATAGATGTGGCCCTGAGAAGGACCGTTGGGGTTCTTGAAGCCTACACTCACTCCTAACACTCTCCCTACAGCAGCACCAGCAGCAGCACTTTCCCTCAGCTAACTCACAAGGCATCTGAGGCGAGCCACGGGAGGGGCCAACTTTTATACTCGGGTGACATCTGATCTCCCCAGCCACTCACAGCAGGGGGGTGGTATAGGGCTTGAACGTCACAGGGGGAAGTTGTAATGCCTTCCCTGTCTTTCAATTGGCCAGAAAAGCGCGCTAACGTCTCACAGAGGAAAGTGAAAGTAACCCGAACACCGCGTGGTGCTTGTTAAGAATAACGAGCATCCCGAACACCCTAATATTCGCCCGAGCATCAAGCTCGGACGAGTACGTTCGCTCATCACTAGAAATGATGTATCACATAAGGGTTCTATGTAATTTACATTTTTTTTCCTATTTTTTAAAAGTGCATTTGTGCTCTCCTTTTCGGGTGAATCTATATACACTACCGTTCAAAAGTTTGGGGTCACATTGAAATGTCCTTATTTTTGAAGGAAAAGCACTGTACTTTTCAATGAAGATAACTTTAAACTAGTCCTAACTTTAAACAAATGCACTCTATACATTGCTAATGTGGTAAATGACTATTCTAGCTGCAAATGCCTGGTTTTTTGTGCAAAATCTACAAAGGTGAATAGAGGCCCATTTCCAGCAACTATCACTCCAGTGTTCTAATGGTACAATGTGTTTGCTCATTGGCTCAGAAGGCTAATTGATGATTAGAAAACCCTTGTGCAATCATGTTCACACATCTGAAAACAGTCTAGCTCGTTACAGAAGCTACAAAACTGACCTTCCTGTGAGCAGATTGAGTTTCTGGAGCATCACATTTGTGGGGTCAATTAAACGCTCAAAATGGCCAGAAAAAGAGAACTTTCATCTGAAACTCGACAGTCTATTCTTGTTCTTAGAAATGAAGGCTATTCCATGCGAGAAATTGCTAAGAAATTGAAGATTTCCTACAACGGTGTGTACTACTCCCTTCAGAGGACAGCACAAACAGGCTCTAACCAGAGTAGAAAAAGAAGTGGGAGGCCGCGTTGCACAACTAAGCAAGAAGATAAGCAAAAAGATAAGTCTCTAGTTTGAGAAACAGACGCCTCACAGGTACCCAACTGGCATCTTCATTAAATAGTACCCGCAAAACACCAGTGTCAACATCTACAGTGAAGAGGCGGCTGCGGGATTTTGGGCTTCAGGGCAGAGTGGCAAAGAAAAAGCCATATCTGAGACTGGCCAATAAAAGAAAAAGATTAAGATGGGCAAAAGAACACAGACATTGGACAGAGGAAGACTGGAAAATGTGTTGTGGACGGATCAATCCAAGTTTGAGGTGTTTGGATCACAAAGAAGAACGTTTGTGAGACGCAGAACAAATGAAAAGATGCTGGAAGAATGCCTGACGCCATCTGTTAAGCATGGTGGAGGTAATGTGATGGTCTGGGGTTGCTTTGGTGCTGGTAAGGTGGGAGATTTGTACAGGGTAAAAGGGATTCTGAATAAGGAAGGCTATCACTCCATTTTGCAACGCCATGCCATACCCAGTGGACAGCGCTTCATTGGAACCAATTTCATCCTACAACAGGACAATGACCCTAAACACACCTCCAAATTGTGCAAGAACTATTTACAGCAGAAGCAGGCAGCTGGTATTCTATCGGTAATGGAGTGGCCAGCGCAGTCACCAGATCTGAACCCCATTGAGCTGTTGACCGTATGGTACGTCAGAAGTGCCCATCCAACCAATCCAACTTGTGGGGGATGCTTCTAGAAGCGTGGGGTGCAATTTCACAAGCTTACCTCAACAAATTAACAGCTAGAATGTCAAAGGTGTGCAATGCTGTAATTGCTGCAAAAGGAGGATTCTTTGACGAAAGCAAAGTTTGATGTAAAAACAATGTTATTTCAAATACAAATCATTATTTCTAACCTTGTCAATGTCTTGACTCTATTTTCTATTCATTTCACAACGCATGGTGGTGAATAAGTGTGACTTTTCATGGAAAACACAAAATTGTTTGGGTGACCCCAAACTTTTGAACGGTAGTGTATATATAAAGACGAAAGCCCTCACTGACGCACTCACTGACGCACTCACTGACTGACTCGCCAAAAGTTCTCCAACTTCCCGATGTCGTAGAAACATGAATTTTGGCGCAAACATAGATTATCTCCAAAATAGAAAAAGTAATTGGGTCCCAACTCGATTATTCAATTCTAGCGCAAAAGAATTAGCATCAAAATTTAACGTACATAATCTAAATCTCTCATTTCCCAATGTCATAGAAACTTAAAATTTGGCACGGGCATTGAATATGTCATAAATAGTAAAAGCTAATGGGTCCCAACTCCATTATTCAATTCTATGCGCAAAAGAATTAGCGTCCAAATTTTACGTACGGAATCTGATTCTCTCACTTCTCTGTGTCATAGACACTCGAAATTTGGCAGGAGCATTGAATATGTCATAAATAGGAAAAGCTAATGGGTCCCAACTCGATTATTCAATTCTCTGCGCAAAAGAATTAGCGTCCAAATTTTACGTACGGAATGCAATTTTCTCACATAGAAACTTAAAATTTGGCACGGTCATTGAATATGTCATAAATAGGAAAAGTTAATGGGTCTCAACTTGATTATTCAATTCTATGCGCAAAAGAATTAGTGTCCAAATTTTACATACAGTATGTAATTTTCTCACTTTCCGGTGTCATAGAAATGTGAAATTTGGCAGGAGCATTGATTATGTCATAAATAGGAAAAGCTCATGGGTCCCAACTCCATTATTCAATTCTATGCGCAAAAGAATTAGCGTCCAAATTTTATGTACGGAATGTAATTTTCTCACTTTCCGGTGTCATAGAAACGTGAAATTTGGCACGAGCATTGATTATGTCATAAATAGGAAAAGCTAATGGGTCCCAACTTGAATAGTCAATTCTATGCACAAAAGAATTAGCATCCAAATTTTACGTACATAATCTAAATCTCTCACTTCCCAATGTTATAGAAACATGAAATTTGCCATAAGCATTGAATATGTCATAAATAGGAAAAGCTAATGGGTCCCAACTCGATTATTCAATTCTAGCGCAAAAGAACTAGCGTCCAAATTTTACGTACGGAATCTAATTCTCTCACTTCTTGGTGTCATAGAAACATGAAATTTGGAATGGGCATTGATTATGTCATAAATAGGAAAAGTTAATGGGTCCCACCTCGATTGTTCAATTCTAAGCGCAAAAGAATTAGCGTCCACATTTTACGTACGAAATCTAATTCTCTCACTTCCCGATGTCATAGAAACTTGAAATTTGGCATGGGCATTGATTATGTCACAAATAGGAAAGGTTAATGGGTCCCAACTCGATTATTCAATTCTAAGTGCAAAAGAATTAGTGTCCAAATTTTACGTATGGAATCTAATTCTCTCACTTCCTGATGTAATTTTATATAAAGGAAACGTTGCATAGTTACTTCCCCGTGGTGTTTCCTGGGTAACGCAGAGAACTATGCAAAATGCTGAACATATGTTTTTCCGGTATCTCTAAAGTAACCACGACTTCAGAAGATTTTCCGTGTGAACACCAGATAAACACCAGTACCAAAGTAACTCGGGCGAAGCCGGGTATATCAGCTAGTTATGTATATATAATTAAAACAGTGACTATGCTGAACTCTTTATTTGTATGTAAGACACAGTGGATGAAGTTCTAAATATGAACACTACACAACATTGTAGTTGTGCGGGAATGGTACCGGCATTAGCCTATAGAGGTTCTGCTGTTTAGTTGTAACCAGTATAAAGCACTTCTCTTTATTGTTATTTCAGCATATTGTTTTTTTCTTGAGTTTTTGTACCTCAATTTGTGTTTACCTGTGTACTTTGTCTTTCCTGTGTGAGCTAGTGAATCATTCTGATATATCAAAGTTATAGTTAGTACTATGGCAACTGCTAAACTTCGTTGTTGTGTAAACCACCCCAACAACTTGAGGGACTTACCTCTTAAGGAGCGACTTGTGGAAAACCCTGTTGAAAGGCAGCACTCCTTCATGCCAAAGTCAGAATTTTTATACAAGCCTTGCTACAATGACCAGGAATTAAAAGCAAAACCATACTCCATGTACATACAGCTGTTTTAGGGTTTTTGCCCTTGAAGGAAGGCTGCCTTTCAATAGGTGGCACTGTGGAGGATTTATTCCCATCTCCCTTATTTGCATATTACCCAAAGGAGCATGCATGACCATTTGAGTCTCCTCACTCACTGTATATAGTTGCTCTCCCTAAAGAGAAAATATAGTGTTTCTGACCCCCGCCCCAGGCCTCTGACTAGCAAAGCCAGACTCCTACTGTATAGTGATAAAGGGCAAAAACCCTGAAACAACTGTATGTACATGGAGTCTGCGTTTGCTTTTAATTCCTGGTCATTGTAACAAGGCTTGTATAAAAAGTCTGACTTTGGCTGGAAGGAATGCTGCATTTCAATAGGTGGCACTGTGGAGGATTTATTCCATCTCCCTTATTTGCAGAAGAAGGGAGAAATGCCAGACGCCGAATGTGTGTAGTTATTGATAGCAAATTCGGCCAACGCTAAATAATTGACCCAGGTACTCTGACAATTACTTACGTACATTCTGATGTACTGAACCAGTTCCTGATTCATATGTTCTGTCTGCCCATAAGTCTCCGGGTGGAAGGCAGAGGAAAAGGACAACCCGGTACCGATACCCTTACAAAAAGCCCTCCAAAACCGGGCAACAAATTGGACTCTCCGGTCGGAAACAATATCCTTGGGGACCCCATGCAGGCATACAATCTCCTTGATGAATATGGTCACTAGCTCAGGAGCGGACGGAAGCTTCTTAAAGGCAGTAAAATGTGCCATCTTAGAAAATCTGTCGACGACCACCAAGATCACGAGCACCCCTGGGACTCGGGCAAGTCGGTAATAAAATCCATCGACAGATGGGTCCATAGTCTCTCCGAAATGGGAAGAGGAAGAAGTGGGCCCTCAGGCCTTCCCCATACACTCTTCCCCCAGGAATAACTAGGGCAGGACTTGACAAATTCCTTGATGTTCCGAGACATTTGTGGCCACCAATACAGACAGCCACACAACTCCAGGGTGCCTCGGACTCCTGGATGACCTGCTAAGACCGATGAATGGACTTCCTCCACAATGAGAAGCCGCAAGGCCCTGGGAACAAATAAGCTCCCCTCAGGAAGGCCTTCTGGAACGGACTGCTGAGCCGCCCGGAGTACAGCAGAATTGTCGGATGTAAGGGCAGCTACAACCACGCCCGGGCCAAAAAAAATACTCTCCGGCTGAGGCTCCTTTAGCTCAGGTACCCCGAAATTGCGGTACAAGGCATCAGCGTTGACATTCTTGGACCCAGGCATATATGTGACTACAAAATTGAAGCATGAAAAAAATAATGCTCACCTTGCCTGACAAGCGTTCAAGCGCTTGGAGGACTACAGATACACAAAGTTCTTATGGTCCGTGAGAACCGTAGTAGTATGACGAGCACCCTCTAAGAAATGTCTCCATTCATCAAATGCCCATTTTATGGCTAATAATTCCATGTTGCCAATATCACAGTTGTGTTCAGCAAGATTAAACTTCCTGGAAAAGAGGTACTGGTTGGAGACCAGTTTAGCCTGGAGATTCCTGCGACAGGACTGCCCCCACGATATGCTCATCCACTTCAATGATAACCGGGCGATCAAGATCCGGTTGTGCCAAAACTGATGCTGTGGAGAAAGCCCTCTTGAGAAGGGTAAATGTTTTCACTGCCTCCTGTGAACAGGAATCAACCCTAGCCCATTCTTGGTCAGATCAGTCAGGGGCTTGGCCACTACCGAAAAGTTCTCAATAAATTTCCGATAAAAGTTTGCGAACGCCAAAAAGCATTGTAACGCCTTTAAGTTGGCGGGTTGCACCCATTCGGTGATGGCCTTGACCTTGTCCGAGTCCATGGCTGACGAAGAAATGACATATCCAAGGAAAGCAATCTCCTGTACCCCGAAAAGACATTTCTCCCGCTTAGCATACAAATGATGGGCTCAAAGATGGGAAATAACTATCTGTAATATGCCTAACATGACTCTCCCAATCAGAAGAGAAAATTAGAATGTCATCCAAAAATACAACCACGAACGTGCCCAGAGTATCATAGAAAATGGTATTCATAAAACTCTGAAAAATAGCTGGCACATTACATAACCCGAATGGCATGACTAGACATGCAAAATGTCCCAAAGGAGTATTAAATGCTGTTTTCCATTCGTCCCCCTCTCTGATATGAATGAGGTTATAGGCTCCCTGAAGATCCAGCTTAGAGAACTCACGGGCTCCTATAACCTGGTTGAGGAGATCTGGGATTAGGGGCAACTGATTTTTGACAGTTATCCTGTTCAAAGCTCTATAATCAACACAGGGCCGAAGGCCACCATCCTTCTTTCCCACGAAAAATAACCCTGCTCCTGCGGGTGATTCGGAAGGACATATATGCCCCTTGGCAAGACTCTCGGTAATATACTCCTTCATCGCCTCGCATTCAGGCACAGTTAGATTATATATCCCCCCCTTAGGGATCTTGCTCCCGGGAATGAGATCGATTTTGTAATCCCATTCACGGTGCGGAGGTAACGTCTCAGAAAGTTGTTTCGAAAACATGTCAGCAAAATCCCTTTAAATATGGAGGTAATCTCCGGATATTACACCCAGTCAAATGCACCTGGACAGAAACCAAATGCTCACTGCACTCCTGCCCCCATTGCACTACTTCAGAGGTGGACCAATGAATCTGGGGATTGTGAAGTCGGAGCCAGGGTAGCCAAAGGACTAAATCAACTGAAAGGCTCTCCATCATTAGAAAAGAACACACCTTCGTATGTAGTGCCGTGACATAAAAATTTAGTTCAGGAGTCCTCTTACTGATTAACCCCACTGACAACGGTGTGGAATCAATACCCAAGACCCAAATTGGAGGGTTCAAAAGCAACAGAAATGCAGACATGGACTTACCAAATTCATAATTAATGAAGTTCGCGGGGGCCCCCGAATCAATGAAGGCACGACCGATAAGGTGATGAGCATTATAAAAAATGGAAAACGGCACAAATAACTTGGAACATTCCAGAAGAACCTGGGCTCCTAGGTGATCCCTCTAGACATCGCCTAGGAAAGGGTGTTTTCCAGCAGCTGTTTCTTGAGACAGTTGGCGACCCGATGACCTGGACCTCCGCAATAAAGGCATAATCAGTTCCTGAGCCGGAATTCCTTACATTCCTGTTGGGACATAGAACCCACTTCCATCAACTCGACTTCTTTGGTAGCTGTGGTCGTGACCCAATTTTCGGACCAGATCACAGGCAGTTCAGTCTGAGTCATAGCCTGTTCTAACGTCTCAGGTTCTGGGTGCGACAACAACAGGTCTTTTATGGACTTTGAGAACCCAGTTAAAAATAATTATTTCAGAGCGCGGTCATTTCACCTTGACTCCACACAAAACTGATAAAACTGGGAACAGAATTCTTCCGCGCGACGTACCTCCTGCCGAAGACTCAATAACGTACTCACTGCTTTCCCAGCCCTATCTCACTCATCATAAATCTGCCCAAGGGCTGTAAAAAAGGCATCTACCAATTGGCGGGAGCAGGAGTCGGGGGGTAGCAAAAATGCATAGTTTTGAGGGTCGCCCCTCAAACGAGAAATAACTATTCCCACCCTCTGGTATTCAGAACCTGACGAGTGTGGATGTAATTCAAAATATAACCTTCACACTTCCCGAACGAAAAAAAACAAAAAACATGTCAGGCAGAGAGACCTTAGGCTCGACCCCTGACCCTGGGGCTGCTGCAGTTGCGGCCGAGGCAACGGTGGCAGACTGCTCCTGTAGCTGGAGCTGAGTAGACAGGTCTTGAACCAAACCTGTCAAGACCTGAACTTTGTTGGCAGTAGATGCAACAGCCTCTTCATCCGGGGTCAAGAGGGGAGGTTGAGATGGGTACCCAGCAACAATATGGGCCAGTGTTTCTGTTAAGGCTGTCAGTAGAGATGAGCGAATGTACTCGTCCGAGCTTGATACTCGTTCGAGTATTAGCGTGTTCGAGATGCTCGTTACTCGTAACGAGTACCACGCGATGTTCGAGTTACTTTCAGTTTCCTCTTTGAGACGTTAGCGCGCTTTTCTGGCCAATTGAAAGACAGGGAAGGCATTACAACTTCCCCCTGCGTCGTTCAAGCCCTATACCACCCCCCTGCTGTGAGTGGCTGGGGAGATCAGGTGTCACCCGAGTATAAAAATCGGCCCCTCCCGCGGCTCGCCTCTGATGCGTTGTGAGATAGCTGAGGGACAGTGCTATAGTGTTGGAGCTGCTGTAGGGAGAGTGTTAGGAGTTAGTGTAGGCTTCAAGAACCCCAACGGTCCTTCTTAGGGCCACATCTAACAGTGTGCAGTAGTGTGGAGGCTGCTTTTAGCAGTGTTGCACATTTTTTTTTTTTTGCTATATCGGCCGTGCAGAGCATTGCGCCCTGCAGTACTACAGGGACAGAAGTGGTGGTTAGGCAGGGAGAGTGTTAGGAGTTAGTGTAGGCTTCAAGAACCCCAACGGTCCTTCTTAGGGCCACATCTAACCGTGTGCAGTAGTGTGGAGGCTGCTTTTTGCAGTGTTGCACTTTTTTTTTTTGCTATATCGGCCGTGCAGAGCATTGCGCCCTGCAGTAATACTACAGGGACAGAATTGTGTAGGCAGGGCCAGAAGACATATATTATAGATTGAATATACGCAGTGGTCCTTTAGAAAAAAATCTTTGAAAAACAAATATTTGGCCTGCCTGTCACTCTGCTCAGTGTTCTGGGTCTGTGTCTGCTGCAGGTTGTAGTTCTCCAAATAAATACGCAGCCAGCTAAGTGTTACAGCAGGCTTGCGCAAAATTATTTCCTGGCTCTGAAATCACCACTCTGTTGCACTTAATAACAGTGCAACACTGCAGTTCCGTGACACACACATCAGGGACAGAATTGCGTAGCAGGGCCAGAAGACTTATATTATAAATTGAATATACGCAGTGGTCCTTTTGAAAAAAATATTTGAAGAAAAACAAATATTTGGCCTGCCTGTCACTCTGCTCAGTGTTCTGGGTCTGTGTCTGCTGCGGGTTGTAGTTCTCCAAATAAATACGCAGCCAGCTAAGTGTTACAGCAGGCTTGCGCAAAATTATTTCCTGGCGTTCCGTAAGCGAACTCAGCCTACAACCACAGGCCAATAAGTGGCACATTAAATTACAGTGTTGTGTTTCTGCATTCCTGGTAATACAGCATGCTGAGGGGTAGGGGTAGGCCTAGAGGACGTGGGCGCGGCCGAGGACGCGGAGGCCCTAGTCCGTGTGTGGGCACAGGCCGAGCTCCTGATCCAGGTGTATCGCAGCCGACTGCTGCGGGATTAGGAGAGAGGCACGTTTCTGGCGTCCCCACATTCATAGCACATTTAATGGGTCCACGCGGTAGACCCTTATTAGAAAATGAGCAGTGTGAGCAGGTCCTGTCGTGGATGGCAGAAAGTGCTTCCAGCAACCTATCGTCCACCCAGAGTTCTGCGCCGTCCACTGCTGCAACTCAGAATCCTCTGGCTGCTGCTCCTTCTTCCTCCCAGCCTCCTCACTCCATGAAAATTAGACATTCTGAGGAGCGGGAAGACTCCCAGGAACTGTTCTCGGGACCCTGCTCAGATTGGGCAGCAGTGGTTCCTCTCCCTCCAGAGGAGTTTATCGTGACTGATGCGCAACCATTGCAAAGTTCCCGGGGTCCGGGGGATGAGGCTGGGGACTTCCGGCAACTGTCTCAAGACCTTTCAGTGGGTGAGGAGGCCGATGACGATGAGACACAGTTGTCTATCAGTGAGGTAGTACTAAGGGCATTAAGTCCGAGTGAGGAGCGCACCGAGGATTCTGAGGAAGAGCAGCAGGACGATGAGGTGACTGACCCCACCTGGTTTGCTACACCTACTGAGGACAGGTCTTCAGAGGGGGAGGCAAGGGCAGCAGCAGGGCAGGTTGCAAGAGGCAGTGCGGTGGCCAGGGGTAGAGGCAGGGCCAGACCGAATAATCCACCAACTGTTTCCCAAAGTGCCCCCTCGCGCCATGCCACCCTGCAGAGGCCGAGGTGCTCAAAGGTCTGGCAGTTTTTCACTGAGATTGCAGACGACCGACGAACAGTGGTGTGCAACCTTTGTCGCGCCAAGATCAGCCGGGGAGCCACCACCAGCAGCCTCACCACCACCAGCATGCGCAGACATATGATGGCCAAGCACCCCACAAGGTGGGACGAAGGCCGTTTACCGCCTCCGGTTTGCACCGCTGCCTCTCCCCCTGTGCCCCAACCTGCCACTGAGATCCAACCCCGCTCTGAGGACACGGGCACTACCGTCTCCTGGCCTGCACCCACACCCTCACCTCCGCTGTCCTCGGCCCCATCTACCAATGTCTCTCAGCGCACCGTCCAGCCGTCGCTAGCGCAAGTGTTTGAGCGCAAGCGCAAGTACGCCGCCACGCACCCGCACGCTCAAGCGTTAAACGTGCACATAGCAAAATTTATCAGTCTGGAGATGCTGCCGTATAGGGTTGTGGAAACGGAGTCCTTCAAAAGTATCATGGCGGCGGCGGCCCCGCGGTACTCAGTTCCCAGTCGCCACTACTTTTCCCGATGTGCCGTCCCAGCCCTGCACGACCACGTCTCCCGCAACATTGTACGCGCCCTCACCAACGCGGTTACTGCCAAGGTCCACTTAACAACGGACACGTGGACAAGCACAGGCGGGCAGGGCCACTATATCTACCTGACAGCACATTGGGTGAATTTAGTGGAGGCTGGGACAGAGTCAGAGCCTGGGACCGCTCACGTCCTACCCACCCCCAGAATTGCGGGCACCAGCTCGGTGCTGGTATCTGCGGCAGTGTATGCGTCCTCCACTAAACCACCCTCCTCCTCCTCCTCCTCCTCTGCAACCTCTGTCTCGCAATCAAGATGTGTCAGCAGCAGCACGTCGCCAGTAGTCGGTGTCGCGCGGCGTGGCAGCACAGCGGTGGGCAAGCGTCAGCAGGCCGTGCTGAAACTACTCAGCTTAGGAGATAAGAGGCCCAGATAAGAGATAAGAGGCCCACGAACTGCTGCAGGGTCTGACAGAGCAGACCGACCGCTGGCTTGCGCCGCTGAGCCTCCAACCGGGCATGGTCGTGTGTGACAACGGCCGTAACCTGGTGGCGGCTCTGCAGCTCGGCAGCCTCACGCACGTGCCATGCCTGGCCCACGTCTTTAATTTGGTGGTTCAGCGCTTTCTGAAAAGCTACCCTCGCTTGTCAGACCTGCTCGGAAAGGTGCGCCGGCTCTGCGCACCTTTCCGCAAGTCCCACACGGACGCTGCCACCCTGCGCACCCTGCAACATCGGTTTAATATGCCAGTGCACCGACTGCTGTGCGACGTGCCCACACGGTGGAACTCTACGCTCCACATGTTGGCCAGGCTCTATGAGCAGCGTAGAGCTATAGTGGAATACCAACTCCAACATGGGCGGCGCAGTGGGAGTCAGCCTCCTCAATTATTTTCAGAAGAGTGGGCCTGGTTGGCAGACATCTGCCAGGTCCTTCGAAACTTGGAGGAGTCTACCCAGGTGGTGAGTGGCGATGCTGCAATCATTAGCGTCACCATTCCTCTGCTATGCCTCTTGAGAAGTTCCCTGCAAAGCATAAAGGCAGACGCTTTGCACTCGGAAACAGAGCCGGGAGAAGACAGTATGTCGCTGGATAGTCAGAGCACCCACCTGTCTATATCTCAGCGCGGTGAGGAGGAGGAGGAGGAAGATGAGGAGGAGGGGGAAGACACAGCTTGGCCCACTGGTGAGGGTAGACATGCTGCTGGCCTGTCATCCTTTCAGCGTGTATGGCCTGAGGAGGAGGAGGAGGATCCTGAAAGTGATCTTCCTAGTGAGGACAGCCATGTGTTGCGTACAGGTACCCTGGCACACATGGCTGACTTCATGTTAGGATGCCTTTCTCATGACCCTCGCGTTACACGCATTCTGGCCACTACGGATTACTGGGTGTACACACTGCTCGACCCACGGTATAAGGAGAACCTTTCCACTCTCATACCCGAAAAGGAAAGGGGTTCGAGAGTGTTGCTATACCACAGGACCCTAGCGGACAAACTGATGGTAAAATTCCCATACGACAGCGCTAGTGGCCGAAGGCGCAGTTCCGAGGGCCAGGTAGCAGGGGAGGCGCCGAGATCAGGCAGCATGTACAGCACAGGCAGGCCAACAGTCTTTAAGGCCCTGGCCAGCTTTATGGCTCCCCAGCAAGACTGTGTCACTGCTCCCCAGTCACGGCTGAGTCGGCGGGAGCACTGTAAAAGGATGGTGAGGGAGTACGTAGCCGATCGCACGACCGTCCTCCGTGACGCCTCTGCCCCCTACAACTACTGGGTGTCGAAGCTGGACACGTGGCCTGAACTCGCGCTGTATGCGCTGGAGGTGCTTGCTTATCCTGCGGCTAGCGTCTTGTCAGAGAGGGTGTTTAGTGCGGCTGGGGGAATCATCACAGATAAGCGTACCCGCCTGTCAACCGACAGTGCCGACAGGCTAACACTCATCAAGATGAACAAAGCCTGGATTTCCCCAGACTTCTCTTCTGCACCAGCGGACAGCAGCGAAACCTAAGCAATACGTAGGCTGCACCCGCGGATGGAAGCATCGTTCTCTATCCCCATCAAAAACGGGGACCTTTTAGCTTCATCAATCTGTGTATAATACTCCTCCTCCTCCTCCTGCTCCTCCTCCTGAAACCTCACATAATCACGCCGAACGGGCAATTTTTCTTAGGCCCACAAGGCTCAGTCATATCATTTTTCTAAACAATTTTTATACGTTTCAATGCTCATTAAAGCGTTGAAACTTTCACCTCCAACAATTTTTATTTTAACTGGGCTGCCTCCAGGCCTAGTTACCAATTAAGCCACATTAACCAAAGCGATTAATGGGTTTCACCTGCCCTCTTGGTTGGCCATGGCCAATTTTTCTGATGTACATTAGTACTGTTGATACAGCAATTTTTGTGGGCCCTCGCCTACAGTGTAATCAAATGAATTTTTAGCCCACCTGCATTACAGCTGACGTTACATCCGCTGTGTTGGGCACTGCAATGGGATATTTTTATGTACCGCCAGTGGCTTCCTGGCACCCACCCATGCTGTGGGTCCACAGGGAGTTGTAAATGCATCAATTTCCACTTCTAAAGAACCCCAGTCTGACTGGGGCATGCAGTGTGGGCCGAAGCCCACCTGCATTAAGCATGGCATTACTACCTCAGCTGTGTTGGGCAATGCAATGGGATATTTTTATGTACCGCCGGTGGGTTCCAGGGAGCCACTCATGCTGTTGGTCCACAGGGAGTTGTAAATGCATCTGTTTCCACTTCTAAAGAACCCCAGTCTGACTGGGGCATGCAGTGTGGGCCGAAGCCCACCTGCATTAAACATGACATTACTACCTCAGCTGTGATGGGCACTGCAATGGGATATATTTATGTACCGCCAGTGGCTTCCTGGCACCCACCCATGCTGTCGGTCCACAGGGAGTTGTAAATGCATCTGTTTCCACTTCTAAAGAACCCCAGTCTGACTGGGGCATGCAGTGTGGGCCGAAGCCCACCTGCATTAAGCACGACATTACTACCTCAGCTGTGTTGGGCAATGTAATGGGATATTTTTATGTACCGCCAGTGGGTTCCAGGGAGCCACCCATGCTGTGGGTGCACACGGAATTCCCATTGCGGAGCTGTACCTGCCTGTGACTATTTATAAAAAACCGCGGTCTGACTGGGGCGTGCAGACACCTTGACAGAATGAATAGTGTGTGGCACATAGGTTCCCCATTGCTATGCCCACGTGTGCAGCTCCAGATGGAGGTGGCACAGGATTGGATTTCTTATTGCTTCTGTACAGCATTGTGGGCTATCGTCCCGCCCCTTTTAAAGAGCGTCGCTGCCTAGCCGTGCCAACCCTCTGCAGTGTGTGCCTGCTTTTCCTGTAGCAGACGCACTTATAAATAGACATGAGGGTGGCGTGGCATGAGGGCAGCTGAAGGCTGGGCAGGGACAGTTTGGTGTGCGCTGTGGACACTGGGTCGTGCAGGGGGGGTTGGGCAGCATGTAACCCAGGAGAAGTGGCAGCGGAGTGTCATGCAGGCAGTGATTGTGCTTTGTTGGAGGTAGTGTGGTGCTTAGCTAAGGTATGCATTGCTAATGAGGACTTTTCAGATGTTAAAGTTCTTGGGGGGGGGCACTCTTGCTGCTGTTGTGGCTTAATAGTGGGACCTGTGAACTTGAGATGCAGCCCAACATGTAGCCCCTCGCCTGCCCTCTCCGTTTCTGTGTCGTTCCCATCACTTTCTTGAATTGCCCAGATTTTCACAAATGAAAACCTTAGCGAGCATCGGCGAAATACAAAAATGCTCGGGTCGCCCATTGACTTCAATGGGATTCGTTAATCGAAACGAACCCTCAAGCATCGCGAAAAGTTCGTCTCGAGTAACGAGCACCCGAGCATTTTGGTGCTCGCTCATCTCTAGCTGTCAGGGATAGATGGCCAGATGATCCCTATGCCAGCCCTCTCCTGTGTCCCTACCTACTTGCCCCCCTAGGCTAAGCCCCAGGGCAACAACTGGGTGACTGTCCCTGCGCTGCTCTAGTGACAGGGACCCCAAGGAAGGGGGGACAGGGGAACTGACAGATAGCACTGAGTACAGACAAAAAGCAAACTGAATAAACCAGAGAGTCCTCGGAAAGCAGGCAGGGTCAAAACCAGGGGTCACGTGCGAGATACAAGAGGGCAAAACTTAGTCGGAGTCAAGAGAAAGTACAAGGTCAAAACACGAGTTAATCAGGTCAAATAACGCAGGTGTAGGCAGAGCGAGTCTAAACCAAACACTGGCAGCCAGTTTCTTGCCCAGCCAGGTATATAAACAGAACTCCCCGCCCAAAGAGGGCGGGGAGAAGTCACATGATGACCAGAGGAATCACAAAGCCACCTCCGCCCGGCGGCACACACCAATCAGATCGTCACGCGGCCGACCAGCTGACAGGCACGCTCGAGCACGACGCGAGGCGTGCCGCTGGCCACCGCAACCAACCACCAGAGTGGGGGAGCCCTAGACACAGCCGCCAGGCGGGGCCCCTGCAGCTCCAGGACGAGGGCCCGCCTCAACTGGACACCAGCGCCCCCAGTAGTAATCCCATCTCTAACACAATGACACTGGAGCCCTTTGATCATGGGGATTACTGTTGGTTTCTGGTTAGGGGGATTAATAAAACACCATGCAAGTGAAAATCTTCATGATCTTATTTTGCCAAACCCAATCAGTTCGAACATTGCAATACATACATTTTAGTGCTTTTGTATCTCACGTTCACAAAAACATTACCAGAAAAACATTACTGTGTTGTGAGCGTTATTTTTTTTTTCTTGCCTTAGGTGCTGAAATACCACAATTTTAGGAGAAGATAAAAAGGGAAGAAATGTGGCATCAATGGGCAGAGTGCAGATGATTTTCCATAACAATTTGGCCCATTGTTTGTTCATGCTGAAGAGTACCCTCTAACGTGATTTCAATTTTTAATACTTCTGAGAAAGTGAATTAGCTACTTGCAGAGAGCAGTGATAGATTGTGAAACATTGCTGCTGAATAGATGCTGCTACTTAAGTGTTCTAGCTAGTTCAGAGCTACAGGTATACTGGATGCTAGAACTACAATATTTTAAACTTGATATGTGTGAGCATACAGCGAGGAGCACCGCACGCGGAGCCCACCCCCCCACCCCGTAGAGCACATTATCACATTGAAATGCTTCATGAGGTGATGGCGCGAGTGGTCCCCCTTGAGGCGGCCCAAATAGTAATTATGGGAGACTTCAACCTGATCTTAGACCTGGTGCGGGACCGTCACACTCCAGCTGCTTCCACACAGGTTCGGCTGCCTGGGTGGGCCGACTCCTATTTATTGCAGGAAATATGACAAGCGCGACATCCAAACAACAGAGCCTACTCATGTCACACCCCGACCTACAATGCATTCTCGCGTATAGATCTCTGTTTTGGCTCCCCGGACTGCCTCCTCAAGGTTTGTTACATATCCTACCTGCCCAGAGGCATCTCAGATCACTCCCCACTCCAACTGGCTCTTGACCTTGAAGTTGAGGGCAGTCATCCTATGTGGAGACTGAGCCTGCTGTGGTTGGAACAGAGAGAAGTACACGAATATGTAGAACAAGAGGCTGAAATGTACTGGGAAGTCAATGAGGGGACGGCCTCGGAGCTAGTGGTATAGGACGCATTTAAAGCCTTCACCAGGGGATCCTTTACCTCGGCCATTGCCGTGCATAGAAGGTCCCTGGGAGCCAGCCGCTTGGACTTGGAATGTCGCCTTGACTTAGCAGAGGCTAGACACATAGCAGATCCCTCCCCGGAGACTACTACAATTCTGAGCGCCCTGCGACGGGAATATAAATTACTACTTATTGAATACACCAAGAAGAAACTTCTGTATTCCCGCCCCTGGATCTTTGATCAGGGAGACAAGAATGGCCACCTACTGGCCTACCTGGCTAGAGAGGATCAGACACTCCCGCCAATTACAGCGGTGCGAGATAGCGCGGGTACTCTATTAAACGATCCTAAACTAATTAATCAAACGTTCGCCCAATTCTACTGGGACTTGTACACCTCCAAACTGAGCTGCACTGATGCGCAGCTTCTGGCGTATCTAGATGACATTCCTTTCCCCTCACTGAGCAGAGACAGCGCGGCCCACCTGGATAGAGACCTGAGTATAGAAGAAATAACGGAGGCCATTAGGTCACTTCCCAATAGGAAGTCACCAGGTGTGGATGGGCTCCCGGGGGAATGGTACAAGAAAAATGTGGAAACCCTGGCCCCAAGACTTCTCACATTATATAATTCTATCCTGCGGAAGGGGGCACTACCGGAAACAATGCGTAAAGCCCTAATAATAATGATCCCTAAAACCGGAAAAGATCCCACAGACTGCGGGTCTTACCGCCCCATTTCTCTCCTCAATAATGATGTAAAAGTAATTGCAAAAATACTGGCGACGCGGATAAACTCGGTACTGAGTAAGATCATACAGGCTGACCAGTCCGGCTTCATGCCTGGCAAAAGCACGGACATGAACCTGAGGAGGCTTTTTAACCACCTATCATACAAGCACACTAACTGTGGGAAGCGCACTCTAGACCAGGTAAAGGCCTTCGACTCAGTAGAGTGGAAGTCCCTATGGGCGGTGATGAGGCGGTTCGGATTCGGGCCAACCTTTATTAAATAGATCGAGATTCTATATGACTGACCAACATCAAGACTAATATACATTTTTCTGCCCAGTTTTCCCTGAGTAGGGGCACAAGACAGGGCTGCCCTTTGTCCCCGGCCTTGTTTGCCCTCGCCATAGAGCCTCTTGCGATCCAAGTCCGAACGTCACCAACAGTGAAGGGATTTAAACTGAACAACTATGAAGAGCGCATAGCGCTCTATGCAGATGACACCCTTCTTTTTCTTCAAGACCCGGAGGCGTCTCTAGATGCAGCGCTGAGTATATTCAGCGCATTTGGCACACACTCTGGCATTAAGGTCAACTGGGACAAGACCCATTTACTGGCAGTGGACCCTGCGGCCGCTGAGCTCCCCTTGCCTGCCCCGCTGAGTTGGACAACCCAGACCACCTACTTGGGCGTAAAGGTCTCAGCGGAATTATCCGCTTTTTACAACTTCCACCTGATCCCTCTCCTGGGCTGGGCTGGGGAGGTGGCGACACGCTGGGTCTCTCTCCCACTCACGCTGGTGTAAACCTGCTAAAAATGAAACTGCTGCCCAAATTCCTGTATATACTGCATAACTCCCCTACGTTAGTCCCCAAAAATTCTTCACTATGCTCCGTGGGATTGGGCTGCGCATACTGTGGCGGGGCACCACACTCAGGATCAAATTGGAGACTCTGTGCCTCCCGTCAAACAGGGGAGGGCTGGCCTTACCACACTTCTATTACTACTATCTGGCTAGCCAACTGGTATACGCGGGGTGATGGCTATCTTCGTCAAATTACAACCCGGTTGTGAGCCTGGAGCATAGAATGCTGGACCCTGTCCAGAACCTACGGGGGCTGCTGCTGAATGGCCCCTCATCCTCGGTTGCTCCTCTGCCCACCCCCATGCTGGTGACACTGGAGACCTGGCATCGGGCCACGAGACTGTCCACTGTAGAGGAGACTGCGCGATCCCCACACACTCCCTCTGTAATAACCCCAAACTGCCACACTTACAGCGCTTCCCGGAGTCTGCCTTCTGGAGGCGTTGGGGCATCAATGTCCTCTCTGACATTGTCAGCGAGGGTACACTCTGCACCTTTCTACAGCTGCGGATAGCCCATGGCCTGCCCAAAAACACCTACTTTAGGTATTACCAGTTGCGAGATGTGGCTAGGGCTCAGTTTGGAGGTCTATCTACCTCACTATCCATGACACGGCTGGAGAGCTTGGCGCAGATGTGTAATCTTGTCAAACCACTGTTGAGTTTCTACGCCCATATAGCGCAACACCTGGCCCCACTAGGCGAGAGGGCCGTGCAGAGATGGGAGGGGGACATCCCTGACCTGACCTCGGGGGAGGATGAGGATATACTGGGTGGATCTGGTCCTCACTGGTTAGCGCTAGAGACAAACTCATTCAAGTTAAGTTCCTGCACGGCATATAATACACCCCCTCCAAATTGTGCACTATGGGCCTGCTCTCTACTGCAACGTGCCCGTGATGTCTGGCTGCGGATGGGACGGTCATGCACGTGTTTTGGGAGTGTGCGGTCCTACAGGACTACTGGAGAGATGTGCTGGTCTTCATGGAAATGCATCTAGGGGCACCGAGAATCATGCATCCTGGAATGTGCCTCTTTGGGCTTGTAGGACACCTACTGGTGACCACAGCAACACGTATACTGTACAAGCTGCTACTTTTCTATGCCAAAAAAGGGATTCTACTTAATTGGAAACACCCCTGGAGGCTGACCAGGAGTGCATGGCTCCGGGTGGTCAACGCCGAAATCCCAATGTACAAACTGATGTACATGGCCAGGGGGTGCCCTGAAAAATTTGATAAGCTCTGGGGTGGTTGGATGAGTTGCCCTGCGACAGCGTTGGGAGATCCAAGCTAGGTGGTAGTTGGGGAGTGAGGGAGAGGGAAGGATATAAAGAAGGACATCTGTTCAACTTGTTCTCTAAGTTAAAACCCTATGAGCAGAAAAAAATTCTTTTTCTTTGTTTCCACAATTCTCTTTAAAAGAGTCGCGCCGGGGGGCTGGGGGGGAGGGTTTCTTTTCTAAATTTCCTTTCTTTTTTCTTTTTCCTGATTAATTACAGTTAATTCACTCCAAGGTTAAACTGCTGTTTAGTAATAATCGACAAAGTTAAAGTTACAATGGGAGGGGCGCGGGAACAAAAAGCACTAGCCAGGCATTATGTGGCAAGAAGAAATGTGTGTGTATACACAGGTAAAGACTATTTTTACCCTGCCTTCCATGCAATGTACTGTTAGCTGGCACCACAGGTGTCAGGTTTAGCAATCTATGTTTGCATGCTTGTTAACCAGCTTCTGGCTAAATAAAATTCCTTTATAAAAACAAATAAAAACTTGATGTGTATGACCACGAAAACTGTGGCTGTCAACTAAAAAGTGAACACAACTTGCTATTAGTCCCTGTGTTTCTTGGTTACTCTTGGGGGTGCATTCACACGAGCATGTTACATAGCCACACATCTATTAGAACCATTGATTCCCTATGGTGTGTTCAGATATCCGTGTTTTACAGGTATGCAAATGCACATACTTGCAAAA
Organism: Eleutherodactylus coqui; assembly: GCF_035609145.1. NCBI lineage: Eukaryota > Metazoa > Chordata > Amphibia > Anura > Eleutherodactylidae > Eleutherodactylus > Eleutherodactylus coqui. Next base: position 113,344,872 of record NC_089842.1, on the reverse strand, counting down.
TATTAGGACATATGTGCACCATAGCTCTGTGGTACGTGTCAATATTCCCAGCGGGGAATCCACTTGTCACTGAACACTGTGACAGCACTGTCATAGTGTTCAGTGACAAAGGGACTCCCCGCGGGAGTAAAGAATCCCCTGCCACAGCTGTCACGTCTGTGACAGCTGTAGCAGAGGATCGCAAAGCTCTCCCATTGATTTCAAAGCAATAAGATGCCGGCACCCCTGCAGTGATTTTCAGGAAAGGGCTTTAAATATAAGCCCTTCCCTGAAAATCATTCCTATCTTGTGTGAAAAATAAAAATAAGTAAATACTCACCACTTCGCTGCTCCCAGGGCTCAGGCACTTGGGTCCCATCACTGAAATGAAGTTCTTTCAGAAGGCAGGGATTTAAAATCCCCGCCTGCTGGAAGAGCTGCGTCTGATTGGCTGAGCGCTCAGCCAATCACATACAGTGCTTATCCATTCACTGAATTCAATGCCTGTGATTTTTTACCCCTGCCTTCTAAAAAAACTTCATTACAGCGACGGCACCCAAGCTGGTAGATGTGCCTGAGCCCTGGCAGCGGTGAAGACGTGAGTATTTATATATTTTTATTTTTTACACCAGATAGGAATGATTTTCATGGAAGGCCTTATATTTAAAGCTTTTCCCTGAAAATCACTGCAGGGGTTGCCGGCAGACCATTTCTTTTGAACGGGGCCGCCGGGGGCAGCTGCAGCCCCATTGAAAGCAATGCTACACAGACCTGTATTCACATGTCTTTGTGCACATATGTGGGTGCGCAGTTTTCTGTGTGGGTGCGCACTCGTGTGAATGCACCCTTAGGGTGACTACCCACTAGCGGGTTTTTTTCTGCTGCGAATTTGCTCCTATTTCTTCTTCCAATTGTCAATGGGACTTCCTAATGTTAAAACCACAATGCGACGCAACGCAACTTTGCGTTTTTAACATTAGAAAGTCCCATTGACAATTGGAAGAAAAAGTAGGAGCAAATTTGCAGCAGAAAAAAAAACGCTAGTGGGTAGTTACCCTTACCTTGTTTTTTTGCCTTATGTATCTTTGCTGGTGCTTCTCTGATCACAGCCTTGATACTGGGCCATTTTTTTCTCTTCTTGGAGCACAGGAGAGTGACAGTGCTGAAGGATGGTCAATGGCTGAGCTTTTCCTGAGATGTGTTGCATGCACACTGCTTTAACCCCTAACCGACATGGCCTATTTTTTCCTTATGTGGTTTTTACACCGGCTGTAAAAGATAGTTCCACTTAGATTCCTATGGGGGAGGCTCTGAGAGCTTCCAGAGAAGAAAGGTGGGAGGGAGTTTAGCAGCATGGTCAGACAGAGCCAAGTGAAAACGAGGGTCGTGAGAACTGGAATGGGAAAAATCTAGGGCATCTATGCCAGGTCGCAGTTTCAGGAGGTCAGCATGAGGCGGACGATTTTCCCTTCATAGAGTGCCAACTGGGGGCAGCAAAAAAGCACCTCCGGCAGAGACATGGGGAGGTTCCACCAGAGGCAGTTGTGGGGCTACCTTGGGCAAGGATGTTGGAGAAGTGGCAAAGTCCCAACCAGTCTTTGGTTTTAACCAGGTGATGGCTGTGAGACTGGCCGATTTGGGTTCCAGGAGGTTGGCTTGGGTGAGTTGCAGGTCCCCCTGAGTGTCCCTTAGAGTGTCCCCCAGTCTTTTCTTGAAACGGGGTGATGGTAATGAGAGTGGCCGATTTGGGCTCAGGAGATCAGACTTGGAGAGTTGCAAGGCTCGATGGCATCCCCCAAGTCTTGGGTGGAAAGAACCGAGATGGAAAAAATCCAGAGCTTCCATGCCGGGTCAAAGTTCCAGGAAGTCAGCTTGAGGTGGACGACTTTCCCTTCATTCAGTGACAATGTGCCAAATGGGGGGGCAGCTAGAAAGCAACTCCGGCAGAGACATGGGTAGGTCCCCCCTGAGGCAGATGCTGTGCTGCCTTGGGCAAGGATGTTGGAGAAATGGTAAAGTCCCTACCAATCTTTGGTTTTAACCGAGTGATGTCCAGGAGAGTGACCAATTTGGGTTTCAGGAGATCGGCCTGGGCGAGTTGCAGGTCCCCCTGAGTGTCCCTTAGAGTGTTCCCCAGAGTATACCCCAGCCTTTGCTGAAGACCAGGTAATGGCCGTGAGAGTGTCCAATTCGGGCTCCAGGAGGTCGACCTGGGCGAGTTACAGGTCCCCCTGAGTGTCCCTGAGTGTCCCCTGGTCTTTGCTGGAGACCAGGTGATGGTCGTAAGAATGGCTGATTTTGGCACCAAGAGTTCGGCCTGGGCAAGTGGCAAGGCCTGCTGTCGTCCCCCAAGATTTTTGTGGATAGAACCGGGATGGGAAGAATCCAGGGTGTCCATGCCGGGTCAGAGTTCCAGGTCGGCTTGAGGGAGCCGATTTTCCCTCGTAGAGTGACAATGTGTAAAGTGAATAGGCAGCAATAAAGCACCTCTGGCAGAGACTTGAGTAGGTCCCCCCGGAGGCAGTTGCTGGGCTGCCTTGAGCTAGGATGTAAGAGGGCTGGCTAAGTCCCAACCTGTCTTTGGTTTTAATTGGTTGATGGCCATTAAAGTGGCTGATTTGGGCCCCAAGAGGTTGGCTTGGGTGAGTGCCAAGTTCTACTGAGTGTCCTACAGAAGGTCCCCCAGTCTTTGCTGGAGACTGGGTGATAGCCGCCAGAGTGGCTGATTGGGGCCCCAGAAGGATGACCTGGGGGATCTGCAAGTGCCCCTGAGTGTCTCCCAGTGTTTGGCAAAAACGGGTAATAGCCGTCATTGTGGCCAATTCACCCCGGGAGGTTTGCAAAAGCCCCTGAATGTTGCCCAGAGTATCCCCCAGCGTTTGCGAAGACTGAGTAATAGCCATCAAAGTGGCCAATTGGGGCCCCAGGAGGACGTCCAAGGTGAGAGGCAAGTGCCCCTGAGTGTCTCCCAGTGTTTGGTCAAAACCAAGTAATAGCTGTCAATGTGGCTGATTGGGTCCCCAGGAAGTCGGTCTGCGCAAGTTGCAGGGCATCCCCCAAGTCTTTGATGGAAAGAACCGGGATAGGAAAAATCCAGGGCGTCCATGCCGGGTCGTGGTTGCAGGAGGTTAGCTTGAGGGCGCCCACCCACTGGCGTTTTTTTACCTGCGTTTTGCGTTTTGCGTTTTTCCTGCACAGGCATAGAGATAACATGTGTTCCTGTCCACTGGCGTTTTTTTTGCGTTGCGTTTGAGTTTTTAACATAGGAACTGTCAGTTGCATATGTGTCCTTATTTTTCTCCTAATGCACCCATGAATGTCAATGGAAATTAACGGAAAAGCCGCGAAAACGCTGCGTTTTTTTCCCGCGGAAAACGCAAACGCCAGTGGGTGGGCGCCCTTAGGCTGATGATTTTCCCCTCATAGAGTGACAATGTGCTAAATGGGGGGGGGGAGGGTTAGAGACATGGGTAGGTTCCCCCTGAGGCAGTTGCTGGGCTGCCTTGGGCAAGGATGTTGGAGGAATGGTAAAGTCCCTACCCGTCTTTGGTTTTAATTAGATGACGGCCATGAAAGTGGCCAATTGGGGCTCCAGAAGTTTGGCGTTGGCAAGCACCAAGTCCCCCTGAATATCCCCAGTGTTTGGTGTAAACCAGGTGGTAGCCATCAGAGTGGCTGATTTGGGCTCAATGAGGTCAGGCTAGAAAAGAGCGCCAAGTCTCCCTGAGTGTCCCCGAGTGTTTGGTGTAAACAGGGTAGTAGCTGTCAGTAGCCGATTAGGGCTCCAGGAGGTTGGCCTGGATGAGCACCAGGTCCCCCTGAGTTTCTCCCAGAGTTTGGTGGAAACCTGGTGATAGCTGTCAGAGTGGCCGATTTGAGTTCCAGGAGATCAAGCGAAATTGAGAGTTGTGAGAACCGGTATGTGGAAAATCCAGGGCGTGTGTGTCGGGTTGAAGTTCCAGGAGGTCGGCATGAGGTGGGCGGTTTTCCCTTAGAGAGAGCTTATGTGCTAAAATGAGGGTCAGCATAAAAGCACCTCTGACAGATGCATACAGGGGTGCTGGCTGGGTGAAAGAGAGTGAGTGACCAGCAACTGGGTGCTGGCTGCCCGAGTAACTGTGTCAGAGTTCTAGGAGGTGGGACTGGACCTGTGAAGAGTCTCGGAGGCAGTTGGAGGGCTGCCTTAAGCAAGGATTTGGAGGCATGGTCAAGTCCCCCCCAATCTTGGGTGAGAACAGGGTGATAGCTGTCTGGGTGGCCATCTGGAGCTCCTGGAGGTTGGCCTGGGCGGGCAGCAAGTTGGTAGTGAGTATCTCCCAATATTTTCTCTTTACCAGGTGACGACCGGTGGGAGTTCCAGGAGTATGGGAACAGGTCGCGGTTGCTCCCACTGGCATCCCCTGAGGCAGACAGAAAAAAATTTCAAAGTGAAAACGCTCCAGGCGCAATCTATGAGGATAGACCCAGCTGGAGAGTTGCGGTTGCTCCCACTGGTGTCCCCTGATGCAGCCAGAGAAAAATCTGATTTTTTTCTAAGTCCAAACGCTCCAGGTGCGAGCTATGAGGATGAACTCGGCTGGCTATGCCAGGTGGCAGTTCCAGGAGGTCGCACAGAGGATCAGCTTTTGAGTGGGGATGGTGCATCTGATAAGGGGGAGAGAGGCTGAGACTGGGCCCAAGCAGTCCCAGTGGCTGAGTGGGAGTTCCAGGAGGTTGGCTGGGTGAGTGGCAAGTCCTGCTGGCGTCCCCCATAGTCTTTGGGGAAACCTGTTGATAGCTGTCAGAGTGTCCAAGTCAAAGTTCCAAGAGGTCTGCCAAGTGCCTTTGAGTGTCTCCCAGTGTCTGGTGGAAACCGAGTAACTGCCACCAGAGTGGCCAATTTCAGATCCAGGAGGTCGGCCTGGGGAAGTGGCAAGGCCCGCAGTCGTCCCCAAGTGTTTGGTAGAAAGAACCGGGATGGGAGAAATCCAGGGTGTCTATGCCAGGTCGGAGTTTCAGGAGGTCGGCTTGAGGCGGCTGATTTTCCCCTCATAGAGTGACAATGTGTAAAATGGGGGGGCAGCAAAAAGCACCTCCAGCAGAGACTTGGGTAGGTCCCCCCAGAGGCAGTTGCTGAGCTGCCTTGAGCAAGGATGTTACAGGGTGAGCTAAGTTCCAACCAGTCTTTGGTTTTAACTGGTTGATGGCCATGAGGATGGCCGATTTGGGCTTTAGGTCAGCCTGGGAAAGTCCCTCTTAGTGTCTTCCAGATTGTAACCCAGTCTTTGCTGAAGATCGAGTAATAGCCGTCAGAGTGGCCCATTGGGGCCCCAGGAGGATGACCTGGGAGAGAGGCAAGTGCCCATGAGTGTTCCTCAGTGTTTGGTCAAAACCGAGTAATATCTGTCAATGTGGCTGATTTGGGGCCCCAGGAGGTTGGGCCGGGGGGAGCTGCAAGTGCTCCTGAGTGCCCCTGAGTGTCCCCCAGTGTTTGGTCAAAACTGGGTAATAGCTGTCAATGTGGCCGATTGGGGCCCCAGAAGGTCAGGCTGGGCGAGCGGCAAGCGCCCCTGAGGCCCCTTTAGTGTTTCCCAGTGTTTGGTAAAAAAAATGGGTTATAGCCATCAATGTGGCGGATTGGGGCCCCAGGATGTCAGCCTGGGGGAGGGGCAAGTGCCCCTGAGTGTTCCCCAGGCTGTGGTCAAAACCAGGTAATAGCCATCAATGTGGCCGATTGGGGCCCCAGGAAGTCAGCTTGGGCAAGCAGAAAGGCCCCTTTTGAATGTCTCCCTTTGTTTGCTCTTAACCGAGTGACAGTTGCAATGGTGGGAGTTCTAGGAGGTCGGGGAAAGCTCGCAGTTGCTCCCGCTGGCGTCCCCTAATACGGACAGAGGAAAATCTGAAAAGTCCGAATGCTCTAGTAGTGAGCTATGAGATCGAACCCAGCAGGCCATGCTGGGTGTCGGTTCCAGGAGGTCAGGTAGAAGATCAGCTTTTGCCATTGGATCTCGGAGGAGCTCATTATTCCGGACTTATTGTGTGGCAGTACGGTCATAGGAGTGGGGTTGGTGGGACGGGCGGGGAGAGAGGCCGGGATCGGGCCTCGCCAGCCCCAGGGTCCGGGTGGGAGTTTCAGGAGGTCGGGCTGAGCCGGGATGTAGTGGTGGTGCCAGAGAAGCGGTAAGGGAAAAATCCTGGGTGGTCCAGGCTGAAAGACTGTTCTAGGAATTGGCTGGCTTCCTCTGATAGAACCAACAGGGATAAAATAAGGTTTCACAAAACATGACGATGAACACCTTGTCAGGACTAATGGGAGACTGTGGTCTTTGACAATTTTTCTCAAAGTGCTGAGAAGTGGGGGCGAGGCTATCTGTCGACGCACGGCAGCCGCCCCTCTGCAGCCTCCCTTGGGGAAGAACCACTGAGTCCCCAAGTCCCCACTCTGCCTGTCCGTCCCGAGAGGCCGACAGGTGGCCATCCAGCCCAGGCACCCCCTTCGAGCAGCTGGGCACTCTACTGCCTATGCTGGTTCTGGGGGTGGACAAAGCCCACCTAAAACCCTACGGTAGGCTAAACCTTTGTGCACCAGGGACTGGCTAAAAAGCCACGCCTGAGGCGTTCCCAGCCGCAAGGTGAGATGAATTAGGTTCCAGAGAACCGGTATGGGGAAAATTTGGGGTGGTCCAGGCTGAGGGATGGTTCGAGGAAGGTGGACAGAATGGGTTGGTTTCTTTTGATAGAACCGACAAGGGTAAAATAAGAGATCACAAAACATCACGATACACACCTTGTCGGGACTAATGGGAAAGAGCTGTGGTCTTTTACAATTTTTCTCAAAGTGCTAAGAAGGAGTGGGGATGAGGCTCTCTGTCAATGCACCGCAGCCCCCTTCTCCTGCCTTCCTTGGGGCAGAGCCACTGAGTCCCACCTTTGCTTTTCAGGCCGAGGGGCCAACAGGCGGCCCACCCAAGCACCCCCTCCGAGCAGAAGGGCACACGATGAAGACCCTAAGGTCCACACTTTGCTCATCCAACCGAGGGGCCGATAGGCTGCCCGTCTGGGCACCCCCTCCAAGCAGCCTGGCGCATGATGAAGTTCCCAAGGTCCCCATTTTGCTTGCCCGGCTGAGTGCCAACAGGCAGCCTGCACAGGCTTCCCCTCAGAGAAGCTGGGCGCGATGTAGTACCTGAGGTCCCCTCTTTGCTCGTCTGACCGAGGGACTGACAGGCGGCCCACTCAGATACCCCCTCCAAGCAGCCGGGCGTGCGATGTAGTACCCAAGGTCCCAACTTTGCTCGTCCAGCTGAAGGGCCAACAGGCGGCCTGCCCAATCTCCCCCTCTGCGCAGCCGGGTGTGATGTAGTCCTCGAGGTCCTCACTTTGCTCGTCCGACCGAGGGGCTGTCAGGCTGCCTGCCCAGGCACCCCCTTCAAACAGCCTGTCACAGGATGTAGTTCACAAGGTCCCTACTTTGCTTGTCTGGCTGAGGGGCCAACAGGCAGCCTGCTCAGGCTGCCCCTCTGAGCAGCCAGGCGCAATGTAATACCCAAGGTCCCCACTTTGCTCGTCTAGCCGAGGGACCGACAGTCGGCCTGCCCAGGCACCCTCTTCGAGCAGCCAGGTGTGCCATGTAGTCCCCAAGTTCCCCACCTCGCTTGTCCGGCTGGTGGTCGGCACCCCTGCCCGTGCACCCCCTCCGAGCAGCCAGGCAATGTGGAGGCACATTGAGGCAGTTAACATGATTGAGGCAGTTAACAGGAGATCAGACGTGGAGAGGTACCCTCATCATTTACAGGTCGGGGACAGGCCTTAATGGCTTAGCTCTCCATGTGTCTCTGGTGAGCCAGTCCCCGCCCACATATGACTCCTAATGGGGGGTCAAATGGGTACCCCTGCCTTCCTCCAGGCTCCAGCAATCTGGCGTCGGGGAGCCGTCTAAAGTCCCGCCTGGCCCTTCCATGGGAGAGGGTGGGCAACGCTCTACCTTTCCTCTCTCACGTGGGGTTGGCTTTGCTCAGATGGTCTGAGGCAGAAGCAGGCACTCGATGGTGTGTCTGAGCACCTCGCGGAGCTACCTCCAGGGAGACCACTCCTCAGGATGCACGGCTCATGGGCACAGCCATTTCCCAGGCACCATGCGATGGTGACTGGGTGCCAAGAAAGACTCTCCCGCCTCATGAAGCACTCTGGAGGATGCGTGGGGAAGGAATGCAGCTGTTTCGCAAGCACCACGCAACTTAAATGCAAAAGAGCTGTAAAACCTTCTCTTATGTTCAACTGCCCCGCCTGTACTCAGGCATGACCAAGGCAGGATCCTGAGTGGGTGAACGGAGAAGGATAACCGTCGACAATGAATGGCAGGGCCTGGCGGTGCGGGCTATGCGGCAATGTGAGTAAAACACGAGAGTGCTGTCTTGAGGCGTCTTCCCCGGCGCCGCGCATGGAGGGTACCAAGGCTGGTCCTTTTATGCCTCCTGACAAATGTGCTGCCCAACCCTTGTCACCACGCTTGACAGGGTGGGTGGCAGGTGTCCGCAGTGATTCTGGATGCAGTGGTGGTAAGCTCTCCTTGGACCCACTGGGGTGTCCTGGGGCAACTGCGCCCATGTTCTGAAGTGCTAAGAATGTGGAAAGGTGTCCGCCTGCCCACTCAACTGAGTCTGCATCGGTGGTGCCTGAACTCTGAGAGTCCAGTGGGGAGCAGGGGGGCTAGCAGGCCCGGGTCCAGAGGAGGCCACCATCCATAATGGGTCCTTCCGGCTCCTGGCGACCGACGCCCCAACCTGCCATGGGTTACAGTCCTGAGCGAGCGACTGGGAGTCCTGGTCTGGCGACCGGTGTGCTCCGAGAGCCTGTGGTGTTCGACGAAACTGCTCTTACCCCTGTGTGAGCCCCAGAAAGAGGTTTGAAGGAAACTCTCAATGCCTCCAGGATGTTGCGCGGTATCGCCATATTGGGCCCCCATGTCTGACGGTGCCTCATCCCCACTGTTAACCATTCTTCCACGGCTCCTGATGACCAACACCACCGCTCCCCTGAAAGTGGGGAGTACGCTTTTCATGAAGCGGGCGACCAGGAGTCTTGGTTTCGTGGATAAGCCAACCTTGACCACCGTGGTGGCCTAGCACCCCATGCTGCAAAGTACCCATTTGTCCCGAGGCTGAGGGTAGCTTGGCAACACCAAGTGAGTCATAGAGGCTTCTGACAACCAATTCCCCTGAGCCCACCACCCATGAGAGGTGGTGTGGCGGGGTCGGCAACTGGGAGTCCTGGTCGGGCAGGTATTCCCTCTCTAAAACCTGTGGTGTCCTGTGTCTCTGAACGAACTCTTGCTGGGTTTGGGCATGGTAGACACAATGGGATGTTGTGCTTGGTGTGAAAGCTGAAGGAGCCTGGCGGTGAAGTCCAATGTGCGTTAGCCATGTCGGTCACAGGGGCTGTTAGTAGTTGGAGCAACGGCATAGTTCCATATGCAGCTCATTCCTTCCCCCATTATGGCGGTAGTGAAGCATAATGCGGCACGACACCGCTGGCTCCCCAAGGCGGCAGCTCCTCAAACACATTCCCAATTGAGCAGAGCAATGGCCGACTGCTGCAAGAAGGCCCTTGAGGATGCTCTTCTGGATCTCCACGAGTGCCTGCTGGCGGAGACACCAGCTTCCGGCCCCAAGGAGGCTCAGCACCAGTGCTGGTTCTAGAGGCTCCTGACAATCTAAGCCCCAAGCCCGCTACCCATGCAAGGGGGTCGCTGGCGAGGGCCGGCGACCAGGAGTCCCGTATCAGCAGTGCTAAACTCTCCGAAAGCCCGGTGGGAAGTTTCTTGCGATTCTGGCATCCGATGGGGCTAGCACAGTGTGTGGATCTTCTGGCATAGATCCCTCTGTCTCACCCTCTTTAGTACCCTGGCGGCAGCCCCCAGGAAATGGTCTTCCTCGGCCACCACAGTCACATGCCTGTGTTGTCCTTTTTGTCGGTGGAGCCCTCCCTGGGCCTACCGTAGCCACAAGGCCCGTGTGCCTCATGGCCCGGTGAGAGAGATGATTGTTGGCACTGCCTCTCCGCCTCCCTGTTGATCCTGCCAGTAGCATATGCTTGTCTAAAAGATTTTAAGCCATGCTTGTGTAGGTATACACGGGCAGTACAGTGAAACCGCAAATGGCTCATTAAATCAGTTATGGTTCCTTTGATCGCTCCAAACCAGTTACACAGACAACTGTGGTAATTCTAGAGCATATGTATGGGTCTATGCATAGGTACGGGTAGCATGCTGAAATCTGTCTGTGATAAGAATCGGGGTTTGCAATTATTTTCCATGAATGAGGGATTCCCAGTAGGTGCGGGTCATAAGCTTGCTTTGATTAAGTCCCTGCCCTTTCTAAACACCACCTGTCGATACTACCAAATGAATGATTTAGTGAGGTCCTCCGATTCTCCCCGCTGGGGTTGGTAATGGCCAATGGCCCTGATGGAGTGTGGGGAAGATGATCAAACTTGACTATCTAGAGGAAGTAAAAGTCGTAACAGTGTTTCCATAGGTGAACCAGCAGAAGGATCATTTCCGAGAAGGCAAGGCCGAAGTGTCCAGGGAACTCCAAGCCCCAGAGGAGCCTGCGCCGACCATGGGAGGCAGCAGCATTGGAGATAGGCTTCAGAAAATGTCATAAGGGTCTTGTAGGTATAGCGAAGAGGAGGCATGCGTAGGGTCTGGTTGCCCACATGGACTCTCTCCATGTTATTTTGCTCTCCCTACTGTCTCCCTTTTGTTCCCCTAAAGAACCCCGAGAAAGCCGTGTGTAAGGTTTTAAAGAAAGATGAGGGGAGGTGTATTGGAAGCATACACAGTTTGTATAGAACGATAGGAAGGACATATGATTGTAAGACATTTTTCCTGCCGAACCAGGATAGGGATAGTAAATCGTAGGAACGAAGGAGGGCTTTAATTTGAGAAATTAAAGGCAGGAAGTTATGGCTTTAAGTATTCTCTACTTTTTTAGTTAATTTGATGCCCAAGTAGTCTACCGATGCTTCCGACCAAGAGAAGTGTGAACTGGATCTCAACAAACTGCAGCGCCTTTCAGGGATCGAGATGTTAAGGATCGTAGATTTCGAGAAGTTTATTTTAAAGTTTGAAAAAACACCGAAGTCGTTCAGAAGGGAGGCCAATCTAGAGATACTTCTCTCAGGTTTGGATACGACGAACATTATATCGTCTGCAAAAGCTGCTGTAGAAAGTGTATGTACTGCCACCCTAGGCTCCCCCTGGAGTCTTAAAGGGGTTGTCCCGCGAAAGCAAGTGGGGTTAAGCACTTCTGTATGGCCATATTAATGCACTTTTTAATATACATCGTGCATTAAATATTGGCCATACAGAAGTTATACACTCACCCCTTCCGGTGTTGGTGTCCCCGTCTCCATGGCTCCGACCGAAGCCTTCTTCTCCCTGGATTAGATGCGCTTGCGCAGTCTGCCCTCTTCTGTCCGGCTCCGGCGTGCTTGCGCCGCAGAGGTCTTCTGTGCATGCGCAGAAGACCTGTACTGCGCGAGCACGCTGGAGCGGCCCCTTCAGCGCAAGCGCGTCTAATCCAGGGAGAAGAAGGCTTCTGTCGGAGCCATGGAGACGGGGACGCCAACACCGGAGGGGGTAAGTGTATAACTTCTGTATGGCCAATATTTAATGCACGATTTATATTACAAAGTGCATTAATATGGCCATACAGAAGTGCTTAACCCCACTTGCTTTCGCGGGACAACCCCTTTAATGCCGCAGTGCATGTGAATGATAGATAATAAATGCAAGGCATTGGTTGAATGTTGGCCAAGTTACATGAGCCCACTAACCACTTCACGGTTCCTTGTGTTGTAGTGGGTCCCTACACTAATATAAATGCATCACAGAAGGGGAAAATAAAAAATTAAAAACAATCACAGAAAATGTCCGTTACTTACTGACTGAGGAGTGCATATAGATGCATCCTCCTCTCACCATACAGGTAACTGACTACCAAATGGAGGAGCAAATAACACCTGTGCAGGATGCCGATAAGACAACCACTCACACATGGGGAGCCCAGGGTGGCAGTACCAATGTAGTTCACTGATGGAAATGCTCTTCACTGTTAGGACTTTAAAAGATAACCTTTAATAAAGCAATTAAAATTTAAAATAGTACTCACAAAGACTGACACACATAATACATAAAGAAAAATATTAATAACTCTGGAAGTGTATCTAGGTATAGTGCGATGCCTTAACTGGTATCTATTCGAGGCAACTTGAGCTCAAGTTAAGCGAAACGCGTCGGATCAAGGACCAGATATTGATTAAGCCTTCTTGGTGCTAATACCAAGCACAAATAATCTCGGTCTTGGGCACTATCAGTTTCCCAAGACTGTAGATACTACCGTTGTGGGGGTGTATTATCACCCTGAAATGGTTATTTGTTGCCTCGAATAGATACCAGTTAAAGCATCGCACTATACCTAGAAAGCACGATATATGGCATCTACATTTTCAAGAACCCTCTGAGATACACTTCCAGAGTTATTAATATTTTTCTTTATGTATTATGTGTGTCAGTCTTTGTGAGTACTATTTTAAATTTTAATTGCTTTATTAAAGGTTATGTTTTAAAGTCCTAACAGTGAAGAGTTGCACATAACATTTTGGACTTTACTTGCCCCCAGTGACAAAACTGATGGAAATGCAGGGCAACCCGCCAATTTATCATGGCGTCATTAATAGGTTGCTGGTCTGCATGGTGAACTACATATATCAGAATGGTCTGGCACCCTGTATCCACTATGTGTAGGAGTGTACGCCAAGCATCCACCCCCTCATTATCAAGAGGTAGTGTGAGTGGTTGTCTTATCGGCATCCTGCACAGGTGTTATTTGCTCCTCCATTTGGTAGTCAGCTACCTGCATGGTGAGAGGAGGATGCATCAATATGCACTCCTCAGTCAGTAAGTAACGGCCATTTTCTGTGATTGTGTATCTTTGCTGTCCAGTTTAGTAAGATTTAGGGAACTTAGAAAAGAATCAATCTGGCCTTTGATTTTCTGCCTAACCGGGGAGGTCTCACAATCCACGAGGTTGTATAATTTTGAATAATATTGGAATAATAATTGGAATAATATTGGAATTCTTTTGCTATCTCAGGGGTTGAGGAAGCTACCGTACCCAAATGTGTTTTTATTGTCTGAATAAAGTTCCTAGTTCGGACCTTCTTAAGTAGTGATGACGTGAATTTACTGCCCCTATTGCCGTGCGCGTATATGACTTGCTTGAGAAAGAGATGTTTTCTGTTGAATTTATCATTAAGGCAGCATCGGAGTTCCTGCCTCAAGGATGTTAGTTCATCAAGATTGGTTTTTGTGTGTGATAGTTTGGCTACCTGCTCTAGCTTTGCTATTTGTAGGAGATAATTGTCTCTCTCTTTTTGTTTCTGTTTTTTTACTCTAGAGCTATTAGTAGCCCCCTCACAAATGCCTTGTGGGCTTCCCATACCATCGATAACTTGAGATTGTCTTTTAAGTTTATTTTAAAATATTATTCTATCAAGTCCCTTATGTGGGATTTTTCTTCTAGGGAGTCAAGCAGGGATTCATTCAATCGCCATCTCCACTCGCATGGGGACTCACTGCTCATGTGTATGTCAGCATGCACGGGGGCGTGGTCTGATAGGGTTATGGAATCAATTTTGGCTTCTCTGAGGTTCAGTAGAAGGCCAGAGGAGACAAAGACGTAATCCAGTCTTTGGAAGGAAGAGTGTACATGTGAGAAAAAGGTGAAATCCTTGGTGGAGGAATGTAGTGATTGCCAGGCGTCCCCCACACCCAGTTCTTGTAGAGACTTGTTAAGTTTTTTTAATTTAACCTGGGAGACCTGGGATCGAGCCGACGAAGAGTCCAAAAAGGGGTTCATGGTAATGTTCAGGTCCCCTCCAAGTATGATGTGTCCCTCTGTGAACTGTTTAAGAACTTTTAGTTGTTTAGTTAACCAAGTGATTTGGTCTGAATTGGGGGCATATAGGTTCGCAATCGTTATTTTGGTGTTGCTAATCTGGCCTTAAGAAAGAGTACCCTCCCCTTCCTGTCTGTTGGGCTGCGAGCGTAAAAGGTATAGATTTGTGGAGCAATAGGGAGACCCCTTTTGATGCAGAGCTTGGATGGGAGTTATGGAAGCATTGATGAAACATTCCCCCTGGGATAGGTAGATGCCTGTCTTTTTTGAAATGTGTCTCTTGTAGCAATAAAATTTTGGACTTATATTTTTTTAGGATTTGGGCTACATTATGTCTCGGATGTTGAACGACGTGAAGCGGACATCAGCACGGGCCCCAGGAGAAGAAGCCATCGCCTAGAAGGAGTAGACAAATTAGCACAGTTAGACAAGATAGGCGAGAGGTGTTGGTTACTTTTGAGTAATGGTCTGTTTTAAATTCAGCTGTATAGGTTGCGGAGGACTCAAGTGGAAGGAAGAGATGGGGGAGGAAAGGGGTGGGAGGAAGGGAGCGGGTGAAAAGACAGTAGGGGTAAAAAAAAACCTCTAGGAGAGTAGTAAGCTCAGAAAGTAAGGTATAGAGAAAAAGCTAATACTTAAGGAAATAATGCGGTTGCAGAGTGTATGCCCCTGTTTTCAGTTGGCGTACCAGTCTCAAGCACCTAGAATTGAAAGAGTCCCTTCAACTTGAAAGGTGTGAAGTTACGGGTTTACCGGTTAACTTAAGGCAAACTGTGCCTAGTCGGTCAGGCACGACCGCTAAAGAACTTCTGCGGGGGTGGATAAGTGCAAACTTAACAAACTTAACAAATAAGGAGAGACATGAGCAATGTGTTGCATTAGTTAGGATCCCGGCTGTAAGATAACGGGAGTAAACAGCGAGTCCAAAATGAGGACGCCATGGCCAAGGTGAGACAGTTTTTTTTTTATCAAGTGTCGTCATGTGCCGTCTCTTCTTTGTTCTTTTTCTTTCTTCCTCTGGGTGACTTCGAGTGCCCCGCCAGGTGCCAGCTTTCTGTAGGGTTCAGATGCGGAAACTTAGGAAGTTCTGGCAATGGGAGCCAACAGGGCAAGTCTATTGGCTCCATCTCGAGTTGATGCCAGCACTTATGTAAGTCCTCTAGTGAACGAATGTTGATTCTTTTGCCTCTGATAGAAAGTCCCAGGCTGAATTGAAAAAGCCAGGTGTACTTAGAGGCTCTGAGAGCCAAAGACATTAACAGTGGCTTCAGCATCCGACGTTTAGCCAGTATTGACGGAGCCAGGTCTTGATAGAGTTGTATGGCCGTTCCGTCATATTGAAGGTCTTTTTTATTTCTGGCAGCTTCTAGAATTGCGAGGGCATCTGGGAATGTCAAGAGCTTGCAGATCACGTCCCTTGGTGGATCTGAGGGAGCTGGGGGTGGTCTCAAAGCCCTATGGATGCGTTTGATGGAAATACGGGCTGCTCTGTCGGGGCCCAGTAAGAGTGTAAATAGTTCAGTGGCTACTTTAGGGAGGACCTCTGTGCCCACGACTCGGGGAGGCCTTTAAATCTTACGTTATTGCGCCTATTTTCCAAATCTTCTTGCATAATCAGAGTACGGTTTAGTTGAGAGTGGTGTTCTTTAATAACTTGTGCCATTTCAATTGAGTGTAATATAATATTGGCTGAGGAA
This sequence comes from Eleutherodactylus coqui, assembly GCF_035609145.1. Taxonomy (NCBI): domain Eukaryota; kingdom Metazoa; phylum Chordata; class Amphibia; order Anura; family Eleutherodactylidae; genus Eleutherodactylus; species Eleutherodactylus coqui. Next base: position 113,329,256 of record NC_089842.1, on the reverse strand, counting down.
GACTCGAGCTCTACTACTCTCTTCCCCAAGTGCCTGAGCTCCTCCTTGATTTCAGATAGATCCGATATAATGAGATGTAAAGCTCTAGTAATCAAGTCTCTCATGAAGCTTTTGGAAATTTGTTTGTTATCTTCACCTTCTGACGAGGCATCCTCATCTCTCTCGGTGTTATGATTGGTTGATGCAGTCAGATTCAGAGTCTTTTTGCTAGATGGATGGGGTGATCTGGAGTTGTGATCTTTTAGGAATCGTTGTATGTCAGTTTGCCCTTTGGTTGGACAGGGGGTGCATAGGATGTCAGCACTTATGTCTCAGTTAGTTTTCTCCATAATGTGTAGCTGTTTGCTTTTCATTCAAAGTCCCGCGGTGGTGCCTTTCTCGACACAGCCACCATAACTGGGGGGCCATTAGAGACCGAAGACTGCTGGTGTTACTGGAAAGTCTCCACCTGAGGTTGGAAAACAATTGTCAAAAATTGGTAAAAATTATGCACAGGAATGCTTAGAGCTCCACTATGGGAGCTCCAGAGAAACAATTCAAGCTAAGCCTGTACTGTAGAAGTTCTCTATAGTCCTGCTGTTGAGTAGGCTCTTCTCTTTGTGTGGAGAGGCTCTGAAATGGGGAAGAAGTGGTAAATATTATGCCCAGGAATGTTTAGAGCTCCACTATGGGAGCTCCCGAAAAAAATTCAGACTAAGCCTGCTCTGCAAAAGTTCGCTGTAGTCCTGCTGTTAGGTAGGATCTTCTCTTTGTGTGAAGGGTTCAGAGGTGTGTGTGTGGGGGGGGGGGGGGGAGTTGTTGTTTTTATACTGCTGCAGGAGAAGGGTCGGTGTTCAGCGGGGGAGGGGGGCGCTGGTGGGGGCACTGTAGATACTGGAAGCAGTGTGTGCCTTTGATTATGTCTGTTTATTTGGCCACAGTTCTTATTCTGCCCAGAGCCTGGGTTCTCTGCTCTGGGGTACTGTTGACTGTGCTTCTTCCTCCTTTCCTGCTCCGCTGCACTCGGCGGGGGGGACCAAGCGGAACGCCGCACAGTAGTCCTGTTCCCTTTGCCTGGTGCTCAATTCCCCTCTCCCTGACCGACCTTAATCTTAGGGGCTTCCGATACTACGGCCGTTGGCTGTGTACCTGGCGTCGGTGATAGGAATTAGAGTAGCGCCGGACTTCCGGTACGCTCCTGCTCCGAATTCGAGGTCCCTGATTCACTCTCGACGTTAGGCCCCGACTCCTTCCCTCGGCCGTTTCGGTTTTAAGACCCCTCTGTCTGCTCCTTGGCCTGCGGGGTAGCTGATGCTGGTGTTGAGTGGCTCAAGAAAGGGCCAGAGACGTCTGTAATCCAGAAAAAACTGTTCTGGCTGCAGGAGCTCTGAGCCCGTGCGACCGCTTCCTCCGCAGGCTAGGCCACGCTCCTTTTTACCACACCATTTCACTGCGAGCATTGGGCCACTCGCTAGTGCATATGATGCCCTCCTTTCCACTTGTCTGGAAACCAGCAGTTGGGGCAATCCCACTCTATTCCTCCTTATTGTCCTGTAGGCCCCTGTGTTTGCATCATATAGGGCTTTATATAATTGGATACTCATATAAAATTTGTCTGTGTAGACATGGTATCCTGTGTAGACAGGAATGGAGATTTTATTTTCATACAATTCTTTCACTTGTGCCTATTTTCTCTGGGAAATTTGGGGGATTAAGTTGGCGGTCCCTGCCTTCATGCCTGGCACATTTAGAGGGGATACATTGCTGGAAGGAAAGACGGCCCTTTTAAATCATTGGGGACTCATCAACAAATAGGTTTTTATCGAGCGTACAGTATATAAATTTAAAGAACTCCCAGTAGGGAGATTAGGGGCCTCAGTTTATTGAGGCAGTCATGGCCAGGGGCATCTCTTGGGTGGGTTTAGGAATTGTCTACGAAATGCAAGAAATGCTGCAGACTTTGCAAGCACAGGGGTGGCATGTACTGGTGGAGCTGTACAAGTGGATGAAGGATTTTAAACTAAACCCATTAATAAAAATAATCAGAGGTATGTTTTAATTTCTGGGACAGTTGTGGGGATCCATTGTCTGGAATGCACAGAGGTGGGGTGCTCTGCAATAAACTGACCAGCATAGATGTTAGTCTGCTGGACAATTGACGATTAAATGAAAAAAATTGATGGGGGCAAAATTAGTAACATCCATATTAACCCCTGGCATTGCTACAAATGGCGGTATTTAGGGGGAAACGTTATCACGGGAGCCCCACATTGCGGGAGGCATCACAGTATATGGGCCTGATGACCATACAGCTGGTACAACCTCCTGTGTGCCATTTCTGTCCAGCAAAAGTGAAAATACAAGGGGCTGCTGATAAGTCTTTGGCTTTACCCAGAAGGAAACGAGATAGGAAGATGAAACGTTACATTTATTTCACATACTCTCCACTGATGCCAACTCACTTCTTACATCGGTATTCCAAGTTCGGTAAGGCTTGCAAAAAGAAGGATTTCAGTTGTGCCTCAAACTAGTCATCCATAGCAGCCATGGCATCAGAAATGGTGTGAAATTTTGTAACCTTGAGGTGTATCTTCAGGTTTGGAAACAGATGATAGTCGGAGGGAGCTAGATCTGGTGAATAAGGTGGGTGGTCAACCAGCTGGAAGCCTAGCTCCACCAGTTTTTCGGTGGTCGCTTGTGCAATGTGAGCAGAGGCGTTGTCTTGCAGAAACAAAGATTCCTTTGGACAGCTTGCCGCACCTTTTGCCCTTCAGAGCTGCCTTCAATTGGTCCAAAAGTTCAATGTAATATCTTGCATTGATGGTGGAACCATTTTGAAGGTAATCCACTTGCAACACGCTCTTCTTATCCCAGAACACAAATGCCATCACCTTAGTGGCTGATTTTTGCACCCTGAACTTCTTTGGGCGAGGAGAACCATTGTGCCTCCACTCTTTTGACTGCTCCTATGTTTCAGGGTCATACAAATAAATCCAGGTCTCATCCAGAGTGACCAGTCGATCCAGGAAGTTCTTATGAGTCAGGAAACGCTGACAAATGGCCCAGAAAGTTTTCACATGCATGCTTTTCTGATCTGTTGTCAAACATTTGGAGACCCACTTTGCAGATAGCTTCATGTTCAAATGTTCATGGATAATGACACAAACAAGTTCACGAGAAATGCCCATGATGTCTGCTATTCCTTTAGCTGAAATTCGCCGATTCTCCAGTATGCGGTTGTGCACAGCATCAACGATCTCTGGAACAACAACCTCTCTTGGTTGTCCAGGACGTTCGTCATTATTGGTGCTGAAATGGCCCATTTTAAATTTGGCAACCCAGTTCTTAATTGTAGAATATGAAGGGCATTGATCCCCCAATGTCTGCGACTAGAGATTAGCGAGTACACTCGTCCGAGCTTGATGCCTCCAACTGGGCATGGTCGTGTGTGACAACTGTTGTAACCTGGTGGCGGCTCTGCAGCTCATCAGCCTCACACCTGGCCCAAGTGTTCAATCTGTTGGTTCAGAGGTTTCTGAAAAACTACCCCCACTTGTTTGACCTGCTCGGCAAAGTGCGCCGCGTCTGCTCACATTTCCGCAAGTCCACCACGGACGCTGCCACCCTGAAGACCCTGCAATGCCGGTTTCAGCTGCCAGAGCAACGACTGCTGGGCGACCTGCCCACACGCTGGAATTCTATGCTATACATGTTGGCCAGGCTGTACGAGCAGCGTAGAATAGTGGAATACCAGCTGCAACATGGGCGGCGGAGTGGTAGTCAGCCTCCGCAATTCTTTACTGAGGAGTGGGCATGGATGGCAGATATCTGCCAGGTCCTTGAAAACTTTGAGGAGTCTACCCAGATGGTGAGCGTCAATGCGGCATTCATTAGTGTTACCATCCTGCTGCTTTGCCTGCTGAGAAGTTTGCAGCAAAGCATAAAGGCCGACGCTTTGCGGTTGGAACAGGAGACAGAGGATGGCAGTATGTTGCTTGATAGCCAGACCACCCTCATGTCTTTATCTGAGCATGTTTTGGAGGAGGGGGAGGGGGAGGAGCAGGAGGAGGAGGAGGAGGGGGAAGAGACAGCTGGGCACACTGCAGAGGGTACCCATGCTGCTTGCCTCTCATCTGTTCAGCGTGTATGGGCTGTAGAGGAGGAGGAGGAGGATCCTAAAAGTCATCTTCTTAGTGAGGACAGTGATGTTTTACATACTGGGTCCCTGGCACACATGGCTGACTTCATGTTAGGCTGCCTTTCCTGTGACTCTCGCGTTACACACATTCTGGCTAACATGGATTACTGGATGTACACCCTTCTCGACCCACGGTATAAGGAGAACCTTTCCACTCTCATTCCCGAAGAGGAAAGGGGTACGAGAGTGATCCATAACCACAGGGCCCTGGTGGAAAAAGTGATGCTAAAGTTCCCATTTGACAGCGCTAGTGGCAGAAGACGCAGTTCCGAGGGCCAAGTAGCAGGGGAAGTGGGGGGATCAGGCAGCATGTCCAGCGCAGACAGGAGAACACTCTCCAAGGCCTTTGCCAGCTTTATGGCCCCCCAGCAAGACTGTGTCACCGCACCCCAGTCAAGGCTGAGTCAGAGGGAGCACTGTAAAAAGATGGTGAGGGAGTACGTAGCCGATCGTACCACCGTCCTCCGTGATGCCTCTGCTCCATACAACTATTGGGTGTCAAAGCTGGACACGTGGCAAGAACTTGCGCTGTACGCCCTGGAGGTGCTGGCCTGCCCTGCCGCTAGCGTCTTGTCAGAGAGGGTGATTAGTGCAGCTGGGCGAATCATCACGGATAAGCATATCCGCCTGACAACTGCCAGTGCCGACATGCTTACATTTATAAAGATGAAGAAAGGCTGGATTTCCCCAGACTTCTGTTCTCCACCGGCGAAAAGCAGCGAAACCTAATGATTCTTTTCGCTGCAACTGGAGAAAAATGCATCCTCTATCACCACAAATAACGGGGGAATTAGTTTTGTCAATCACTCTCAGATATCATTACTCCTCCTCCTAAAACAGCATGTCATCACGCTGAACTGCAAATTTTTCTGCCGCCCAAAAGGCTCTGTTTAAAAGTGTTTTACAATTTTTCAAAGTTTCAAAAGTATTGATACTTTAAGAGAAACCAATTTTTTTCACAAGGCTGCCTCCAGGCTTTGTTACAAATAAGGAAACGGCGAGCTGTATCTTTAAAAAATGTTTATGGGTTACACCTACCCTTGCGGTTGAGCAGTTTTTCCAGGGGTGCACTTGTACTCTTGGTACACCAATTTTTCTTGCCCTAGTCTATACTGTTATCTAACTAATTTTTCCGGCCTTCGCCTACACTCTTGGTACACCAATGTTTTAGGTGTTCGCCTACACTCTTGCTCCAAAAATGTTACTGGGGTCTGCCTATACTTTTGCTACAGAAATGTTACTGGGGTCAGACTATACATTTTCTACTGAATGGTTTGAGGGGTTCGCCTATACTCTTGCTACAGAAATATTACTGGGGTCCTCCTATACTTCTGGTACAGAAATGTTACATGGGTCCGCCTATATTCTTGGTCCAGAAATGTTACATGTGTTCGCCTATACTTTTACTACAAAAATGTTACAGGGGTCCACCTATACTCTTGGTACAGAAATGTTACAGGGGTTCGTCTATACTTTTACTACAGAAATGTTACTGGGGTCCGCCTATACTCTTGCTACAGAAATGTTACAGGGGTCTGCCTATACTTTTGCTACAGAAATGTTACTGGGGTCCGCCTATACCTATTCTACTGAATGGTTTGAGGGGTTCGCCTATACTCTTGCTACAGAAATGTTACTGGGGTCCACCTATACTTCTGCTACAGAAATGTTACAGGGGTTTGCCTATACTTTTACTACAGAAATGTCACTGAAGTCCGCCTACACCTTTTTTACTGAATGGTTTGAGGGGTTCACCTATACTCTTGCTACAGAAATGCTACTGGGGTTTGCCTATACTTTTACTACAGAAATGTTACAGGGGTCCGCCTATACTCTTGGTACAGAAATATTACAGGGGTCTGCCTATATTTTTGCTACAGAAATGTTATGGGGCTCTGCCTATACTTTTGCTACAGAAATGTTACTGGGGTCCGCATATACTCTTGCTATAGAAAAGTTACTGGGGTCCGCCTATACTTTTACTGCAGAAATGTTACAGGGTTCCGCCTATACTCTTGGTACAGAAATGTTACAGGGGTCTGCCTATACTTCTGCTACAGAAATATTACAGGGGTTTGCCTATACTTCTGCTACAGAAATGTTACTGGGGCCTGCTTATACTTCTGCTACAGAAATGTTACAGGGGTCCGCCTATACTACTGCTACAGAAATGTTACAGGGTTCTGCCTATACTTTTACTACAGAAATGTCACTGGAGTCTGCCCACAACTTTTCTACTGAATGGTAAGAGGGGTTCGCCTATACTCTTGCTACAAAAATGTTACTGGGGTCTGCCTATACTTTTGCTACAGAAATGTTACTGGGGTCTGCCTATACTCTTGGTACAGAAATGTTACAGGTGTCTGCCTATACTTTTGCTACGGAAATGTTACTGGGGTCCGCCTATACTCTTGGTACACCAATGTTTTAGGGGTTTGCCTACACTCTTGCTACAGAAATGTTACAGGGGTCTGCCTATACGTTTTCTACTGAATGGTTTGAGGGGTTCGCCTATACTCTTGCTACAGAAATGTTACTGGGGACTGCCTATACTTCTGCTACACAAATGGTGAAGATGGCAGCAGTTCGGTGCAATTAAAACACTTTTATTCCTCCCAACGAAAGACAACAAGAACGTTCTTGTTGTCTTTCGTTGGGAGGAATAAAAGTGTTTTAATTGCACCGAACTGCTGCTATCTTCACCATTTGTGAATATTCTATAGTCCTGGTCTGCATTGGATCCAGACCTTGCTTGCTGACTTTGCAGGACCCTGTCCAAACCTACGTGGGTGGACATTGTGCTGTGGACATTTACCTTATATTCTGTGGTATACCTCTGCTACATAAATGTTACAGGGGTTCGCCTATACTTTTACTACAGAAATGTCACTGGAGTCCGCCTACACCTTTTCTACTGAATAGTTTGAGGGGTCCGCCTATACTCTTAGTACAGAAATGTTACTGGGGTCCACCTATACTCTTGGTATAGAAATGTTACAGGAGTCTGCCTCTGCTGTGGGTGCACAAAGACTTCCCATTGTGGTGTTTTACCTGTCTGGCACGAATACACTGACTGACTAGGGTAGAAATGTGGGCCGAGGTCCTTGACGGAGTGAAACTCTGCCATGTTTGTGCGCTCTGATTTTTTTCCTGTGTAATACCATCTTTGTTCCTTGCTAATGAGGGTTTGTCCGAAGTAAATTGTTAGTGGGGTGACCGCCAGACTCTTGCCCCCATTTTGGCTTAATAGTGGGACTTGGGAGCCTCAGATGCAGCCATGCATGCTGCCCCTGCCCTGCCCTATCCATTTATGTGGTGTTTCCATAACTTTCTGATGTTTTCTGGTGTTTGACAAGTCATGACCTATGCAGAGCATCAGTCCCATACAAAAATGCTCGAGTCGCCCATTGACTTCAATGGGGTTTGTTACTCGAAACGAGCTCTCGAGCATTATGAAAAGTTCGACTTTGGTGCTCTCTCATCTCTATCTGCGACATATCACCATGTATATCCTTTGCAGAGTTTCCTTGCAGAAACAAGAATTTTATCACTCCTCTGCTCTCATTTGCTGTGAATATCACCTTAGACTTCGCCATTTTGTTTTCCGGCGTGCCTAGATCACTCTTGCCATAAGCTACAAACACAAAATTTTAAAAACATATATTAGACACATAAGGCTTTCATGTGATGTAATATTCGTTACCATAGAAACAAAAAAAGAACACAAAGCCAAAGACTTATCAGCACCCCCTCATAGAGATGCAAAAAAGGCAGCTGAACAAGAGGGCAGAGGGTTCAGGGGAGAGCCAGCCCAGGAGGCTGTTAAAAGGTGTATCAGCGGTCATTAAGAGGTTAAGAACCATTGAATAATATGGGACACCATGATGTCCATGGTGATAAGACTGTTGGGTCTTTTGTGTGCCTCTAAAACACACAATGTGATTGTTCTCAGTAAGATAAACTAAGTAATCTTCTAGATATGATACCTTTTAATGGCTAACAAAAATACATGATGTTTTAATTAGCTTTCAGACCTACTCATGGTTCTTCCTCAGGCATAATGGAACAGATCTGAATACACTGCTATATAAATACATATACACATGATCATATGAAAATGCACAGGTATGATGTGAATAATTTAAAAGCTATCATATCTACAAGATAAAGACCCGAGCACAGGGTCGATATGTGGCTGCTTGCTTCCCCATTATGTATTGATTCTAATAAAGAGGATTTTAAGTGGATGCTGCCTGGTTCTTCTCCTTTTCTATACTGAAGATCAATGGTGGACCCTGGGAGTCGGGACCCTAACTAGGCTCTTGCATGGTACCTTGCACCAGTGGTGCGATTTAACTCTTGGAGTGCTGCTGTAACTCTTTTTCTCCCCATATCTACAAGATTACTTTGTTTATCTTACTGGGAAAAATTACATTTTGCTCTATGGCTAGCACGGTACTGAACTTTTTTCATTAATCTAAGATACACATACTCAGTACTGGCTGAGATTACTTTGGGTAAGTTCTGCAGAGGGACTTAAAACATATAATAAAGTGGGGAAGTTAGTTTCTTGCCTGGGGTCTGACTGGTTTGGTCAGAAATGCTTTTCCACATTGTTTGGTGGTATACCCAAGACCCTACGGCACTACATCAGTCCAAAAGGATAGAGAATAGGGAGTTGTCCTCCTTTATTTGCCTCTTTGAAAACGTGGTAGTTTGGTATCAGATGCTGGAAGGTGATCTTACTGGGATGTTTTGGGAATATGGGATACACCTGACTGAAATTGGTTCTTCACTGGCCTTTCACCAGATTTCTTTGTTTTTTGTGGATGGTACATGGTTAAGATCTAATTGTAAGGCTTTTGTGTACAAATCAAAAACATGGTTATTGCAAAGCTGTTAATGGGAATTTAGTCGGGTTAGTGGTTAGTGAAGAAAGCAGAGAAGTGACCACGAATAAATGTGTACCTAGGTATGCTTTAACATGTACAGATATCTTACTAATTTCTGAAAAATCAGGTCAACATCAGGAAGCATGAACTTTTCACCTGTGCTCACCAACTCCACTAGAGATGAGCGAGCATGCTCGTCTGAGCTTAATGCTCATTCGAGCATTAGCATCCTCAAATGTACTTGTTACTGGAGCCTATTGCATATTGCTTTTCATATAGCCATACTTAAACAAAGAAAAATGTAATTAGAAAAAGCAGAATGGGGGGCAGAAGGGGGGGGGGGGGAGATGGGGGGTAGATACAATAAACCATTCATACAATACAGTATCCAGATGAACAACACCTCATGTACATTTTTATCACAGCTTGGTCTAGCCTATCTTCCTGCAAACAGTGAGATACATTTCTGTTGTTATTCAGTGTACTTGTTGAGTATTGTTTTTAAGAGGCATGTGCTAAGTAACATAGTAACATAGTTTGTAAGGCCGAATGAAGACAATGTCCATCTAGTCCAGCCTGTCCATCCTCCTGTGTTGTTGATCCAGAGGAAGGTAAAAAAAAACCCAAGAGCTGAAGCCAATTAGCCCTTTTGGGGAAAAAATTCCTTCCCGACTCCCTAATGGCAATCAGACTGTTCCCTGGATCAACCCCTAATAGTTCCTACCTGCCTGTATACCTGGATTAACAATTAACCTTAGATTTATAACCTATAATATCCCTCCTCTCCAGATAGACATCTAGTCCCCTTTTAAACTCCTCTATGGATTTTGCCATCACTACTTCCTCAGGCAGAGAGTTCCTCAGTCTAACTGCTCTTACTGTAAAGAACCCTTTTCTATGTTGGTGATGAAACCTGCTTTCCTCTAAACGTAGTGGATGCACTCTTGTTACCGTCGTAGTCCTGGGTATAAACAGATCCTGGGAGAGATCCTTGTATTGTCCCCTCATGTATTTATACATAGTTATTTGGTCGCCCCTTAACCTTCTTTTTTCTAGAGTAAATAATACCAATTTGGATAGCCTCTCTGGGTATTCCAGTCCCGTCATTCCCTGTATTAGTTTAGTCGCTCTTCTTTGAACCCCCTCCAATACTGTAACATCTTTCCTGAGCACCGGTGACCAGAACTGTACACAGTATTCCATGTGGGGCCTGATTAGTGCCTTATATAATGGAAGGATAATGTTCTCGTCCTTCGCCCCTATACCTCTTTTTATGCATCCCAAGACTTTATTTGCCTTTGCAGCAGCTGACTGGCATTCATTACTCCAATTCAGTCTACAATCCACTAGTACCCCCAGGTCTTTTTCCATATCACTTTTCCCTAGCAGTACCCCATTTAGTGTATATAGGTAACATCCATTTTTGCTTACATTTGTCAACATTGAACTTCATTTGCCATTTTTCTGCCCAAGCCCCCAGCTTATCTAGGTCCTTTTGCAGCCGTACACTGTCCTCCGTTGCGTTAATTATATTGTATAATTTTGTGTCATCTGCAAATATTGATATTTTGCTGTGCAGCAAAATATATTGAACAGAATGGGGCCTAATACTGAACCCTGTGGCATACCACTAGCGACTGTGGCCCAATCAGAGTATGAACCATTTATTACCACCCTCTGCTTTCTATCTTTGAGCCAATTCTTTACCCAATTACACACGTTTTCACCCAATCCGAGCTGTCTCATTTTGTATATTAGCCTATTATGTGGCACGGTGTCAAATGCTTTAGAGAAGTCCAGATATACGAGATCAATAGATTCTCCCAGGTCCAGCCTAGAGTTTACTTCATCGTAGAAACTGATCTGATTTGTCTGACATGACCGACCCTTCATGAATCTATGCTGGTGAGGAGTTATTCCCTTGTTCTCCTTGAGGTACTCATCAATGGTGTCTCTCAGAATCCCCTCGAAATTTTTTCCCGTTACTGAAGTGAGACTTACTGGCCTGTAGTTACCAGGCTCACTTTTGGTCCCCTTTTTTGTAAATTGGAACCACGTTGGCAATGCGCCAATCCAATGGTACAACACCGGTCTTGATAGTGTCTAAAAATATTAGATATAGCGGCCTAGCTATCTCATCACTTAGTTCCCTTAGTATCCTTGGGTGTATTCCATCTGGGCCTGGCGATTTATCGATTTTAATCTTTTTAAATTAGTTCCGCACTTCCTCTTCCGTTAGGTATGACACATTTTGTGAGGGGTTCATTTTATTCCCCTGCATCTCGTGTGTCATTTCCTTTTCATTTGCGAATACGCTTAAAAATAAACTATTTAAAGGGGTTGTCTCGCGGCAGCAAGTGGGGTTATACACTTCTGTATGGCCATATTAATGCACTTTGTAATATACATCGTGCATTAAATATGAGCCATTCAGAAGTTATTCACTTACCTGCTCCGTTGCTAGCGTCCCCGTCGCCATGGTTCCGTCTAATTTCGGTGTCTTCTTGCCTTTTTAGACGCGCTTGCGCAGATCCGTCTTCTCCCTTCGGCTCCGCTCGGCAGCATCGGCATTTTGGCTCCGCCCCCTTGTACGCATCATCGCGTAGCTCCGCCCCATGATGTGTGCCGGTTCCAGTCTCCTGATTGGCTGGAATCGGCACGTGACGGGGGTAGAGCTACGCGATGATGCGTACAAGGGGGCGGAGCCAAAATGCCGATGCTGCCGAGCGGAGCCGAAGGGAGAAGCAGGGAGAAGACGGATCTGCGCAAGCGCGTCTAAAAAGGCAAGAAGACACCGAAATTAGACGGAACCATGGCGACGGGGACGCTAGCAACGGAGCAGGTAAGTGAATAACTTCTGTATGGCTCATATTTAATGCACGATGTATATTACAAAGTGCATTAATATGGCCATACAGAAGTGTATAGACCCACTTGATTTCGCGAGACAACCCCTTTAATAGATTTGCCTTCCCTCCATCATCTTCAATGATTTCCCCTGCATTATTTGTTAAAGGGCCAGTGCTCTACCTGCAAATCCTTTTGCTGTTAATATAGTTGAAAAATAGTTTGGAGTTGTTTTTGCTCTCTTTGGCGATCAGTCTTTCTGCCTCCTCCTTGGCAATTTTGATCTTTTCTTTGCATATTTAGTTTTTTTCCCTGTACGATTTTAGTGCTTCTTCGCTGCCTTCTTGCATTAGTAGTTTGAACGCTTTCTTTTTTTCATTTATCGCCCCTCTTACCGTCATGTCAGGCCACATTGGTTTTCTTTTAGTTGAGATTCTTTTATTTTTAAAGGGAATGAACTGCTTGCATGAGGAGATTAGGATCCTTTTAAACTTTTCCCATTTGTCCTCTGTACTGTTATTTTTGAGGATGTTGTCCCATTTAATGTTACCGATAGTAGTTCTAAGCTGATCATATTTTGCTTTACCAAAGTTTAGTTTGTTTGTCGCTCCCTGATAAGGCTTCTTGTTGAATGACAGCTGGAAGTTGATTATATTGTGATCACTGTTCCCCAACTGCCCCTCAACCTGTACCCCCTTTATTCGGTCCGGTGTGTTAGTTAGTACTAGGTCCAGAATGGCCCTCCTCTCGTTGGTTCCTGCACAAGTTGGTTCAGGTAATTATCTTTAATTACTCTCAAGAACTTATCACCCCTGTGGGATTTGCAGGATTCGCTCTCCCATGTTATATCTGGATAATTAAAGTCCCCTATGATAATTACTTCATTGCGGCTTGACACCTGTTCTATCTGCCTTAATAGTAAGTTTTCAGTTTCTTCTGCTACTTTTGGTGGTTTATAGAAAACCCCTATCCACCTGTTCTTCTCCTACTCCTATATCCTCCCGTAGTCTCGGCTTTAAGTACGATTTAACGTACAGACATACAGTACCTCTCCCCCTTTCTGGTTCATTCAGTCTCTTCTGAAGAGATTGTACCCCTGTAAATTTGCCGCCCAATCGCTCTTATCATCAAGCCATGTTTCCGTTATTCCGACTATATCATAGTTTTCATCGGCCATTCTCGCTTCAAGCTCATCCACTTTACCAATCAGACTTCTTGCATTCGTGGTCATACACTTTTTATATCACTTTTTTTGTTATTTAAATTCGTTTTGTTGCTATTCATACTAATGGCTGATCTAACAGTTCTAACTGTACTAACCCCATCCCCTGCACGACCCCCATTCCCCTTGCTTAGACCCGGGTCGCTAGCTACACTGGCTACCCCACTATTTCTCATTTTGCCCTCCCCCCCCGTCCCTAGTTTAAACACTCCTCCAGCCTTCTAGCCATCTTCTCCCCCAGCACAGCTGCACCCTCCCCATTAGGATGCAGCCCGTCCCTACGGTAGAGCCTGTAGCCGATAGCAAAGTCAGCCCAGTTCTCCAGGAACCCAAATCCCTCCTTCCTACACCAACTTCGAAGCCACTTGTTTACCTCCCTAAGATCCTGCTGCCTTTCTAGTGTGGTTTTTGGTGCAGGTAGTATTTCTGAGAAAACTACCCTGGAGGTCCTCGCCCTAAGCTTGCACTCTAGGTTCCTGAAATCATTTTTGAGGGCCCTCCATCGACCTCTAATTTGTTTATTAGTGCCAACGTGCACCATGACCGCTGGATCCTCACCAGCCCCTCCCAGTAATCTGTCAATCCGATCCGCGATGTGTCAAACTCAAGTGCCAGGAAGACAACACACCGTTCGACGATCCCGGTCTTTATGGCAGATTGCCCTCTCTGTCCCCCTTATAATTGAGTCCCCCACCACTAGGACCAGTCTAGCCTGCCCTGCGCTCCCCGTCCCCGTCTCACTGGAGCAGTCATCTCCCTGGCGTTCAGAGGGCATGTCGTGCTGCAGTAGTGCTGGCTCTGTAATGACATCCCCCTCATCTGCCAACTTTGCAAACTTGTTGGTTTGTGCCAGTTCAGGACTAGCCTCCCTTGCTCTCTTCCCTCTACCCCTCCTTCTTTCTGTCACCCAGCTAGCTGCCTGCTCCATCTGCTCTTCCGTACTACCATCTGCCCCCGCCTCTACCCCAGCAAGTGCCTGCACAGTGAGCACCAAACTCCTTTTCATGATGTCAATGGCTCTTAGTGTTGCCAGTTGCCCATTTAGATCCGGGATTTGGGCTTCTAAATGTGCGATGTGCACGCATCTTGCGCACCAGTATGCACCCTCGATCGGCTGATCAAGGACCGCATACATTGCACAAGTAGCACACTGGATGACATTAGCAGGCATGGAGCTCATCCTATTGGGGATCTACGATTTATTTGTGGAAGTAGTGAAGATGGACTTGTTCACACTCCGCTCACACGCTGTCGCCTCTGCGCAACTGCTCACACGCTGCCGCCTCTGCGCAACCACTCACGCTGCAGCCTCTGCGCAGCCGCTGACACGCTGACGCTTGCACGCAACCGCTCACACACTGACGCTCACGCGCAACTGCTTACTCCCTGCCACCTCTGCGCAACCGCTCACACACTGACACTCGCATGCAACCGCTCACTCGCTGCCGCCTCTGCGTAGCCGCTCACACACTGACGCTCGCACACAACCACTCACACACTGACGCTCACGCGCAACCGCTCACTCGCTGCCGCCTCTGCGCAACCGCTCACACACTGACACTCGCATGCAACCGCTCACACACTGATGCTCATGCGCAACCGCTCACTCGCTGCCGCCTCTGCTCAACCGCTCACACAATTTTTCCCCCCCCCTCACAAACACTTAGACCCACAGGCACACACACTTAGGTTCACACACCCACACTAGGTACACAGAAGATACAACTAGGACACACTAGATACACAGAAGACACACACTTAGATTCACACACACACACACACAAGATACTTATCGACTCCTGTTGCAGTTCCTGCGCAGTTCTGGTGATGTCACCTGCTCTCCCGGCGGCCACTCAATCTGCCCTCCTGTCGTTTCGGGACCTGCTGCTCCGCTCCGCTTCTGCAGTGGACAATCCCCCGTGCTCCCCCGGACAATCCTCCTGCCAGCGCCCCTTCGGACTCCTGGTGGCCTTCGGGCGCCGGTATCGGCTCCTGCGCAGCTCCGGTGTCCCCTTCTGCCCCCGCATGTGCTTCTGCCTCGGCGTGCTGCTACTGGCGTCTGACGTCATTTCCGGTACTCACATGGTGCTCAGGATGTAAACGCTGATGCCAGGAGTGCCAACAGTGATGCTGCAGCCTCTGATTGGTCACAGTGCCACATGACATCAACCCACAAGCCATTTACAGCATAGGTGATGTGCACAAGGGGGTCCAACAAGAGATGAGTGTGCTTGTACTTTTTTCATTACCATCATTCCCACCTACTTTGAAATTACCTTTTTTTAAATGATACAGGCCATATTTCACATGCATCATATATAGGCCTCTTTCACATGGGCAACAGCGATTTAGTAACAAGAAAATCACAGAGATATTACATCTGTGGTCTGTGCGATACCGCTGCATTTTTTCAAGGTGACATTGTGATTTTGTGTCACTGCGAAGTCCTGCAACTTTATAACTTTCTTTTGCCGGTATTTTCAGGAGGGCTTGAAATATAAGTCCTACCCTAAAAATAAGCCATGACTGAATCAACAACCAAACAATACATCACCTAACATGCTCTGTCAGCTCCGTCGTGCATCTTATTTTTCGTGATAGCTGTGATTGGTTCATCGAGCGCTGTCTCTGATTGGTTTTTGAGCACCACGGCTCAACCAATCACAGCCAGCACTTCCTGGAGGCAGGGGTTTAAAACCGACAAACCGGGAAGCGCTAACTGAACACAACAAGCAAGTCTGCTGGAGCTGCAGTGGAGCCGACAGACTGTTAGGTGAGGTATTATTATTAAATTTTTTTTAATGCAGCTAGGGCTTATTTTAGGGCTTTTACAGTAAGATTTCCTACTGCAAAAGTTGCACCACAAAAAAAAAACGTGTTTTTATGCAATGCAGCATAATGGAAGGGACCATATGTAAACATGTGGTACAAAACAGTGCAAAACGTGGCTGTATAGAGCATACTGTGATTTTGTATTCTCACAATGTAGCAGCCTATAAAACATCACTAATGTGAAAAAACCCATTGGAAAGCTTGGGCTTCATATACATGCGATTTGTAGCACTGTCGCATCGTGAGAAAATCGCCTCATTTTGTTGCTTGTGTAAAACCAGCCTTGAAAACATGACATAAATGCAGTTTTAACAGCCTGAAAAGCAGTAGAAAGCACCAAAGTTTAGAAAGCAAACATAATACCTAACTGTACCTAGGAAAATATTATACCAGCATAGATATATGTTTTTATTGATTCCTTTTCATCAGATCACAGAACAGTTCTATATAAGGGCTCATGCCCATGGCCGTAAGCATAAAACGCCATGGTTCTCCTGCAGAATTTAACACATTACAGCCCATATGCTCTGATGGCAGGGAGTCCGCAGATACCACATGTGAGCTAAGAATGGCACTGCGCATGCCCAAGAATCACACATCACGGACATGCGCAGTGTGAGTTTTTTAAACTCCTGCTCTATTAATAGCAGGATTGTGTATGGAAACACTGCCCATACATAATGTATCGCATATGGACAGAGTATCGTATACATGGAAGGGCTGTGTATGATATGCAGAGAAATAGAGCATGCTGCGATTTATTCCTCTTACGTATCGATACGCAGTGCCCACACACAGGTGTGCATGGAACAGTGAAAGTTCAATGACTTTCATTGCTTCCATTCACTGCGTAAAATGCATGCGCGCAAAACCTGCGTGATAAGTGGTGAAAACACGGTCGTGGACATGAGGCCTAAGCCACATTGCATGGAAAAAGCAAATGCTTACCAACATCAATTAAACAAGTACAAACGCACAAAACAATTGCTCCCCATATAAAACTACTAGCTGATATACCCGGCTTCGCCCGAGTTAATTTGGTACTGGTGTTTATCTGGTGTATACACGGAAAATCTTATGAAGTCGTGGTTACTTTAGAGATACTGAGGAAAAACATATGTTCACCATTTTGCATAGTTCTCTGCGTTACCCAGGAAACACCACGTGGAGGCAACCATGCGTCGTTTCCTTTATATAAAATAACATCAGGAAGTGAGAGAATTAGATTACGTACATAAAATTTGGACGCTAATTCTTTTGCGCATAGAATTGAATAATCGAGTTGGGACCCATTAGCTTTTACTATTTATGACATAATCAATGCTCCTGCCAAATTTCATGTTTCTATGACACCAGAAAGTGAAGAAATTACATTCCGCACGTAAAGTTTGGACGCTAATTATTTTGCGCATAGAATTAAATAATCGAGTTGGGACCCATTAGCTTTTCCTATTTATGACATAATCAATGCTCATGCCAAATTTTACGTTTCTATGACACCGGAAAGTGAGAAAATTAGATTCCGTACGTAAAATTTGGACGCTAATTCTTTTGTGCATAGAATTGAATAATCGAGTTGGGACCCATTAGTTTTTACTATGTATGACATAATCAATGCTCGTGCCAAATTTCACGTTTATATGACATTGGGAAGTGAGAGAATTAGATTACGTACATAAAATTTGGACGCTAATTCTTTTGCGCATAGAATTGAATAATCGAGTTGGGACCCATTAGCTTTTCCTATTTATGACATAATCAATGCTCATGCCAAATTTCACGTTTCTATGACATTGGGAAGTGAGAGATTTGGATTACGTACGTAAAATTTTGACGCCAATTCTTTTGCGCTAGAATTGAATAATCGTGTTGGGACCCATTTGCTTTTCCTATTTATGACATAATAAATGCTCGTGCCAAATTTCACGTTTCTATGACACCGGAAAGTGAGAAAATTAGATTCCGTACGTAAAATTTGGACGCTAATTCTTTTGCGCATAGAATTGAATAATCATGTTGGGACCTATTAACTTTTCCTATTTATGACATATTCAATGCCCGTGCCAAATTTCCCGTTTCTATGACATTGGGAAGTGAGTGATTTAGATTATGTACGTTAAATTTTGACGCCAATTCTTTTGCGCTAGAATTGAATAATCGAGTTGGGACCCAATTACTTTTCCTATTTTGGAGATAATCTATGCTTGCGCCAAAATTCATGTTTTTTACGACATCGGGAAGTTGGAGAACTTTTGGCGAGTCAGTCAGTCAGTGAGTCAGAGAGTCAGTCAGTGAGTCAGTGAGTCAGTCAGTCAGTCAGTCAGTGAGTCAGTGAGTCAGTCAGTCAGTCAGTGAGTCGGTGAGGGCTTTCGTCTTTATATATATATATAGATATCTACACTAACCAGTTTACCCATCCACAAACAGCTTCCTTAAAAAAGAAAATTCAGATACAACCTTGGAAAACTGAAAAGGCAGGGCATAGCTACAGAACACATTTTACATGGTTGCTCTCCACATTTAAAAAATCCCACATAATTTAACCAAGTTTTTATGGGTTTAATATCAGATAAATATAAACTTGGAGTAAGTAAATTACCTAATGTCTCAGTTTTTTTACACGTAATTCTGTAATCATATATGCACTAATTTTACTTCTTGGAGCAATATAGATAGAAATGTATTCACAATGTCTTTGATATGATTAAATTGTAGACTACATTTAATAACTAATTTTTGAGGTACTTCATTCTTCATTTTTCAGCCCAATTACTAGTCAATGCATCCATCAGTAATTGTTGAGCTCTGTTGGAACAAGGATTTGTCAAACTAGTCATGGCTCCATTTTGAAAACCACAATAGTTATGTGAACTAAGTCTCACTTTCATGGCATAGTTTGTTAATAACTAGTCACATAAAATTCATTTTACCAGCCTCATAGAATTAAAATAACATTCATTTCATTTTCAGACATCATTCTGCCACCACCTGACTCCTTGTGACTTCTGACAATACAGAAGTATAATCACATGAAGCAGCGATGAAGAGAGAAGTCAACAAAACAATAAAAGTCAACAGCCATTAAAAGTAATGGATAATGGACGCCTATAGCATGAATAGACCAGTGAGGGCTCAGGCAGCATGATCTTCTTATAAATCTATATAATTTCTTTCTAAAAAGTTATGTGGATTCATGCAGTAGGTTAAAATCATTAGATCCCAAGAATCTCAACAGGGACTTCACACCAATATAACATTGTACAGTATATTGTCAGGCAGTCAGATGTCGGTCTGCCTTGTCACTCAATGATCTGGATTAGGGCTAGACTATATCTGTAACCAACCCAGCGGTGTAGGAGCCATCCATATATGCCGGTCGCAAGCCCTGATAAATGGGGAGGGTTAGAGAAAGACCTAGTAAGCTACCCTCTAAAAACTTTGCCTTGGAAACCCTATGAAAGAGCTCTCAAATGATTCAGATATGGTATCCAGTAGCAGGCCCCCCAGCCCAAAAGATTCTCTAAATGCTACTGAGGAAAAGCAAGGTCTGTGTACAAGTAGTCAGAGTTTTTTCCTGACACAACTGGAGGATAGTCCTCAGGAAGCCCAGCTGCTGATGCACCTCATGATGAAAGGAAACGAGTACACTGTACCAAAGTTCACATAGTAGCAACATGGAATGTGTATTGCATAAGTCTAGGGAAATTGGACATTGTGAAACATGAAATGACAAGACTTAACATTGATGTTCTTGGAATTAGCGAATTGCACTGGACAGGTAATGGATATTTTCAGTCCGATTACTTCACATTGCACTATGTCGGAGACAAGGAAATCAATAGGAATAGAGTAGCCTTTGTTATAATCAAGCAGACCTCAAAGGCAGTAGAAAGTTTTAGAACAATCAGCGACCGTATCATTGCTATCTAGACACGTGGTAAGCCAGTGAACATCTCAATCTTACCGGTCTATGCCCCAACGACTGATGCTGATGAGGAAACTTTTAAAGATTTTTATGGCGATGTCCAGAAAACTCTAAACAAAGTGCCAAAGAAGGACATTATTTATATTATGGGCGACTTGAATTCCAAAGTCGGCAGCCAGCCATAAGCAACCATTACAGGAAGATTTGGGCTTGGTGAAAGAAATGAAGCTGGTTATTACCTGGTACAGTTCTGCCAAAAAAAATCAGCTTAGGATAGCAAACACATGGTTTATGCAACCCAAACGCCAACTGTGCAGGTGGAACCTCCCAATGGCCTCCATCAGATTGATTACATCTAGAGATGAGCGAACACCAAAATGTTCGGGTGTTCGTTATTCGTAACGAACTTCCCGTGATGCTCGAGGGTTCGTTTCGAACAACGAACCCCATTGAAGTCAATGGGCGACCAGAACATTTTTGTATTTCGCCGATGCTCGCTAAGGTTTTCATGTGTGAAAATCTGGGCAATTCAGGAAAGTGATGGGAATGACACAGTGACGGATAGGGCAGGCGAGGGGCTACATGTTGGGCTGCATCTCAAGTTCCCAGGTCCCACTATTAAGCCACAATACCGGCAAGAGTGGGCCCCCCCCCCTCCCAACAACTTTTACTTCTGAAAAGCCCTCATTAGCATGGCATACCTTTGCTAAGCACCACACTACCTCCAACAAAGCACAATCACTGCCTGCATGACACTCCACTGACACTTCTCCTGGGTTACATGCTGCCCAACCGCCCCCCCTCCCCCCCACAGCGCACACCAAAGTGTCCCTGCGCAGCCTTCAGCTGCCCTCATGCCACACCACGCTCATGTCTATTTAGAATTGCGTCTGCCATGACGAGGGACCGCAGGCACACACTGCAGAGGTTGGCACGGCTAGGCAGCGACCCTCTTTAAAAGTGGCGGAGCGATAGCCCACAATGCTGTACAGAAGCAATGAGAAATAGAATCCTGTGCCACCGCCATCAGGAGCTGCACACGTGGGCATAGCAATGGGGAACCTATGTGCCACACACTATTCATTCTGTCAAGGTGTCTGCATGCCCCAGTCAGACCGGGCTTTTTAATTCATAGACACAGGCAGGTACAACTCCCTATTGTGAAGTCCCTGTCGACCCACAGCATGGGTGGCTCCCTGGAACCCACTGGCGGTACACAGAAATATCCCATTGCATTGCCCAACACAGCTGAGGTAGTAATGTCGTGCTTAATGCAGGTGGGCTTCGGCCCACACTGCATGCCCCAGTCTGACTGGGGTTCTTTATAAGTGTACAGATGTAGTAAAAACTCCGTGTGCACCTACAGCATGGGTGGGTGCCAGGAAGCCACCGGCGGTACATAGAAATATCCCATTGCATTGCCCAACACAGCTGAGGTAGTAATGTTGTGCTTAACCCTTTCCAATCCAATTTGTATATGGTTTTCCTAGGGGGCTTACTCTTTTTCTGCTGTTATACAACGGCGCTATATGCTGGCTAAAGCCAGTACTGCATGAGCTGACACGTAGGATAGGCTCCGACAGCAGAGAGGCTGGCAATATACAGTAAGAGAACCCCGACGGACGTCTACCAACAACGGAGCTGTACAGCCTTAAACCCTAATGTCTTCACAGGTCACACAGTGGACTGGAAAGGGTTAATGCAGGTGGGCTTCGGCCCACACTGCATGCCCCAGTCAGACTGGGGTTCTTTACAAGTGGACACATGTAGGTTTAACTCCCTGTGGACCCACTGCCTGGGTGGGTGCCAGGAAGCCACCGGCGGTACATAGAAATATCCCATTGCATTGCCCAACACAGCTGAGGTAGTAATGTCGTGCGTAATACAGGTGGGCTTCGGCCCACACTGCATGCCCCAGTCAGACGGGTTCTTTAGAAGTGTACAGAAGTATTAAAAACTCAGTGTGCACCTACAGCATGGGTGGCTCCCTGGAACCCACCGGCGGTACACAAAAATATCCCATTGCATTGCCCAACACAGCTGAGGTAGTAATGTCGTGCGTAATGCAGGTGGGCTTCGGCCCACACTGCATGCCCCAGTCAGACTGGGGTTCTTTACAAGTGGACACATGTAGATTTAACTCCCTGTGGACCCACTGCCTGGGTGGGTGCCAGGAAGCCACCGGCGGTACATAGAAATATCCCATTGCATTGCCCAACACAGCTGAGGTAGTAATGTCGTGCGTAATACAGGTGGGCTTCGGCCCACACTGCATGCCCCAGTCAGACGGGTTCTTTAGAAGTGTACAGAAGTATTAAAAACTCAGTGTGCACCTACAGCATGGGTGGCTCCCTGGAACCCACCGGCGGTACACAAAAATATCCCATTGCATTGCCCAACACAGCTGAGGTAGTAATGTCGTGCGTAATGCAGGTGGGCTTCGGCCCACACTGCATGCCCCAGTCAGACTGGGGTTCTTTACAAGTGGACACATGTAGGTTTAACTCCCTGTGGACCCACTGCCTGGGTGGGTGCCAGGAAGCCACCGGCGGTACATAGAAATATCCCATTGCATTGCCCAACACAGCTGAGGTAGTAATGTCGTGCGTAATACAGGTGGGCTTCGGCCCACACTGCATGCCCCAGTCAGACGGGTTCTTTAGAAGTGTACAGAAGTATTAAAAACTCAGTGTGCACCTACAGCATGGGTGGCTCCCTGGAACCCACCGGCGGTACACAAAAATATCCCATTGCATTGCCCAACACAGCTGAGGTAACGTCAGCTGTAATGCAGGTGGGCTAAAAATTAATTTGATTACACTGTAGGCGAGGGCCCACAAAAATTGCTGTATCAACAGTACTAATGTACATCCCAAAAATTGGCCATGGCCAGCCAAGAGGGCAGGTGAAACCCATTAATCGCTTTGGTTAATGTGGCTTAAGTGGTAACTAGGCCTGGAGGCAGCCCAGTGTAACGAAAAATTGGTTCAAGTTAAAGTTCCAATGCTTTTAAGCGCATTGAAACTTATAAAAATTGTTCAGAAAAATTATTTGAGTGAGCCTTGTGGCCCTAAGAAAAATTGCCCGTTCAGCGTGATTACGTGAGGTTTCAGGAGGAGGAGCAGGAGGAGGAGGAGGAGGAATATTAGACACAGATTGATGAAGCAGAAATGTCCCCGTTTTGGATGGTGAGAGAGAACGTAGCTTCCATCCGCGGGTGCAGCCTACGTATTGCTTACGTATCGCTGCTGTCCGCTGGTGGAGAACAGAAGTCTGGCGAAATCCAGCCTTTGTTCATCTTGATGAGTGTTAGCCTGTCGGCACTGTCGGTTGACAAGCGGCTACGCTTATCTGTGATGATTCCCCCAGCCGCACTAAACACCCTCTCCGACAACACGCTAGCCGCAGGACAAGCAAGCACCTCAAGGGCATACAGGGCTAGTTCAGGCCACGTGTCCAGCTTCGACACCCAGTAGTTGTAGGGGGCAGAGGCGTCACCAAGGATGGTCGTGCGATCCGCTACGTACTCCCTCACCATCCTTTTGCAGTGCTCCCGCCGACTCAGCCGTGACTGGGGAGCGGTGACACAGTCTTGGTGGGGAGCCATAAAGCTGGCCAGGCCCTTAAAGACTGTTGCACTGCCTGGGATGTACATGCTGCTCGATCTACGCACATCCCCTGCAACATGGCCCTCGGAACTGCGCCTTCTGCCACTAGCGCTGTCGGCTGGGAATTTTACCATCAGCTTGTCCGCAAGGGTCCTGTGGTATAGCAACACTCTCGAACCCCTTTCCTCTTCGGGAATCAGAGTGGGCAGGTTCTCCTTATACCGTGGATCGAGCAGTGTGTACACCCAGTAATCCGTAGTGGCCAGAATGCGTGCAACGCGAGGGTCACGAGAAAGGCATCCTAACATGAAGTCAGCCATGTGTGCCAGGGTACCTGTACGCAACACATGGCTGTCTTCACTAGGAAGATCACTTTCAGGATCCTCCTCCTCCTCCTCCTCCTCAGGCCATACACGCTGAAAGGATGACAGGCAATCAGCCGGTGTACCGTCAGCAGCGGGCCAAGCTGTCTCTTCCCCCTCCTCCTCATCCTCCTCATGCTCCTCCTCCTCCTCCTGTACGCGCTGAGAAATAGACAGGAGGGTGCCCTGACTATCCAGCGGCATACTGTCTTCCCCCGCCCCCGTTTCCGAGCGCAAAGCAGCTGCCTTTATGGTTTGCAGGGAATTTCTCAAGATGCATAGCAGAGGAATGGTGACGCTAATGATTGTAGCATCGCCGCTCACCACCTGGGTAGACTCCTCAAAATTACCAAGGACATGGCAGATGTCTGCCAACCAGGCCCACTCTTCTGAAAGGAATTGAGGAGGCTGACTCCCACTGCGCCGCCCATGTTGGAGTTGGTATTCGACTATAGCTCTACGCTGTTCATAGAGCCTGGCCAACATGTGGAGCGTAGAGTTCCACCGTGTGGGCACGTCGCACAGCAGTCGGTGCACTGGCAGCTTAAAGTGATGTTGCAGGGTGCGCAGGGTGGCAGCGTCCGTGTGGGACTTGCGGAAATGTGCGCAGAGCCGGCGCGCCTTTACGAGCAGGTCTGACAAGCGTGGGTAGCTTTTCAGAAACCGCTGAACCACCAAATTAAAGACGTGGGCCAGGCATGGCACGTGCGTGAGGCTGCCGAGCTGCAGAGCCGCCACCAGGTTACGGCCGTTGTCACACACGACCATGCCCGGTTGGAGGCTCAGCGGCGCAAGCCAGCGGTCGGTCTGCTGTGTCAGACCCTGCAGCAGTTCGTGGGCCGTGTGCCTCTTATCGCCTAAGCTGAGTAGTTTCAGCACGGCCTGCTGACGCTTGCCCACCGCTGTGCTGCCACACCGCGCGACACCGACTGCTGGCGACATGCTGCTGCTAACACATCTTGATTGTGAGACAGAGGAGGAGGAGGAGGAGGAGGGTGCTTTAGTGGAGGAAGCATACACCTCCGCAGATACCACCACCGAGCTGGGGCCCGCAATTCTGGGGGTGGGTAGGACGTGAGCGGTCCCAGGCTCTGACTCTGTCCCAGCCTCCACTAAATTCACCCAATGTGCCGTCAGGGAGATGTAGTGGCCCTGCCCGCCTGTGCTTGTCCACGTGTCCGTAGTTAAGTGGACCGTGGCAGTAACCGCGTTGGTGAGGGCGCGCACAATGTTGCGGGAGACGTGGTCGTGCAGGGCTGGGACGGCACATCGGGAAAAGTAGTGGCGACTGGGAACTGAGTAGCGCGGGGCCGCCGCCTCCATGATACTTTTGAAGGACTCCGTTTCCACAACCCTATACGGCAGCATCTCAAGGCTGATGAATTTTGCGATGCGGACGGTTAACGTTTGAGCGTGCGGGTGCGTGGCGGCGTACTTGCGCTTGCGCTCGAACACTTGCGCAAGCGACGGCTGAACGGTGCGCTGAACTACACTGCTGGATGGGGCCGAGGACAGCGGAGATGAGGGTGTGGGTGCAGGCCATGAGGCGGTAGTGCCTGTGTCCTGAGAGGGGGGTTGCATCTTAGTGGCAGGTTGGGGCACAGGGGGAGAGGCAGGGGTGCAAACCGGAGGCGGTGAACGGCCTTTGTCCCACCTTGCGGGGTGCTTGGCCATCATATGTCTGCGCATGGTGGTGGTGGTGAGGCTGTTGGTGTTGGCTCCCCGGCTGAGCTTTGCGCGACAAAGGTTGCACACCACTGTTCGTCGGTCGTCAGGCGTCTCTGTGAAAAACTGCCAGACCTTAGAGCACCTCGGCCTCCGCAGGGTGGCATGGCGCGAGGGGGCGCTTTGGGAAACACTTGGTGGATTATTCGGTCTGGCCCTGCCTCTACCCCTGGCCACTGCACTGCCTCTTGCAACCTGCCCTGCTGATGCCCTTGACTCCCCCTCTGAAGACCTGTCCTCCTGAGTAAGCGTTGCACACCAGGTGGGGTCAGTCACCTCATCGTCCTGCTGCTCTTCCTCCGAATCCTCTGTGCGCTGCTCCCTGGGACTTACTGCCCTTACTACTACCTCACTGCAAGACAACTGTGTCTGATCGTCATCGTCCTCCTCACCCACAGAAAGTTGTTGAGACAGTTGGCGGAAGTCCCCAGCCTCTTCCCCCGGACCCCGGGAACTTTCGAATGGTTGGGCATCAGTGACGATAAACTCCTCTGGTGGGAGAGGAACCGCTGCTGCCCAATCTAAGCAGGGGCCCGAGAACAGTTCCTGGGAGTGTTCCCGCTCCTGAGCAGGTGTCATTGTAGTGGAGTGAGGAGGCTGGGAGGAAGGAGGAGCAGCAGACAGAGGATTCGGATTGGCAGCAGTGGACGGCGCAGAACTGCGGGTAGACGATAGGTTGCTCGAAGCACTTTCTGCCATCCAGGACAGGACCTGCTCACACTGCTCATTTTCTAATAACCGTCTCCCGCGTGGACCCATTAATTGGGCGATGAATGTGGGGACGCCAGAAACGTGCCTCTCTCCTAATCGCGCAGCAGTCGGCTGCGACACACCTGGATCAGGAGCTTGGCCTGTGCCCACACCCTGACTTGGCCCTCCGCGTCCTCGGCCGCGTCCACGTCCTCTAGGCCTACCCCTACCCCTCAGCATGCTGTATTACCAGTGATTTGATTTCACAGGCAGGAAATAAATTGGCGCAAGACTGCAGGCCAAATATAATTTTTGCCCTTTTTGGAAAACGAAAGGCCCCACTGCCTCTAGTGAATGAATTATCTAAGTTTAATAACTGTGCTGTGTCCCTGCTTATGTGTCACAGAACGTGAGGGTAGCAGAGTAATTAACTGTGGCAGAGCAGGTATTTTTTTTCCCAATTAAGGAAAGCAAATGGCGAACCCAGCAGTAAAGCGTAGCTGGGTGCGTATGATTTAGCAATGTTTTTCACGCAGCTCACACGTCTCCACAGGCGTAAGGACGGACACAGGCTGGACAAATAGATTTGTTTTCAGTTTTTTCCCACCAACAGGCAGCACTGCGTATATTCAATGAACCTGAGAAGTTTAATAACTGTGCTGTGTCCCTGCTTATGTGTCACAGAACGTGAGGGTAGCAGAGTTATTAACTGTGGCAGAGCAGGTATTTTTTTTCCCAATTAAGGAAAGCAAATGGCGAACCCAGCAGTAAAGCGTAGCTGGGTGCGTATGATTTAGCAATGTTTTTCACGCAGCTCACACGTCTCCACAGGCGTAAGGACGGACAGAGGCTGGACAAATAGATTTGTTTTCAGTTTTTTCCCACCAACAGGCAGCACTGCGTATATTCAATGAACCTGAGAAGTTTAATAACTGTGCTGTGTCCCTGCTTATGTGTCACAGAACGTGAGGGTAGCAGAGTTATTATAACTCTTGGAGAGCAGGTATTTTTTTTCCCAATTAAGGAAAGCAAATGGCGAACCCAGCAGTAAAGCGTAGCTGGGTGCGTATGATTTAGCAATGTTTTTCACGCAGCTCACACGTCTCCACAGGCGTAAGGACGGACAGAGGCTGGACAAATAGATTTGTTTTCAGTTTTTTCCCACCAACAGGCAGCACTGCGTATATTCAATGAACCTGAGAAGTTTAATAACTGTGCTGTGTCCCTGCTTATGTGTCACAGAACGTGAGGGTAGCAGAGTTATTATAACTCTTGGAGAGCAGGTATTTTTTTTCCCAATTAAGGAAAGCAAATGGCGAACCCAGCAGTAAAGCGTAGCTGGCTGCGTATGATTTAGCAATGTTTTTCACGCAGCTCACACGTCTCCACAGGCGTAAGGACGGACAGAGGCTGGACAAATAGATTTGTTTTCAGTTTTTTCCCACCAACAGGCAGCACTGCGTATATTCAATGAACCTGAGAAGTTTAATAACTGTGCTGTGTCCCTGCTTATGTGTCACAGAACGTGAGGGTAGCAGAGTTATTATAACTCTTGGAGAGCAGGTATTTTTTTTCCCAATTAAGGAAAGCAAATGGCGAACCCAGCAGTAAAGCGTAGCTGGCTGCGTATGATTTAGCAATGTTTTTCACGCAGCTCACACGTCTCCACAGGCGTAAGGACGGACAGAGGCTGGACAAATAGATTTGTTTTCAGTTTTTTCCCACCAACAGGCAGCACTGCGTATATTCAATGAACCTGAGAAGTTTAATAACTGTGCTGTGTCCCTGCTTATGTGTCACAGAACGTGAGGGTAGCAGAGTTATTATAACTCTTGGAGAGCAGGTATTTTTTTTCCCAATTAAGGAAAGCAAATGGCGAACCCAGCAGTAAAGCGTAGCTGGCTGCGTATGATTTAGCAATGTTTTTCACGCAGCTCACACGTGTCCACCGCCCGTAAGGACGGACAGAGGCTGGACAAATAGATTTGTTTTCAGTTTTTTCCCACCAACAGGCAGCACTGCGTATATTCTATGAATAATAACTGTGTTGTGGCCCTGCCTATACAATTCTTTCCCTGCAGTATCAATGGAGGGTGGAATGCTCTGCAGAGGCGATTTTGAGAAGCCCAAAAAAAATGCAGCACAGCTAACAGCAGCCTGGACAGTACTGCACACAGATAAATATGGCCCTAGAAAGGACCGTTGAGGTTCTTGAAGGCTACACTCACTCCTAACACTCTCCCTGCCTATGCAGCACTTCTGTCCCTAATGCCAGGTGCAACGCTCTGCAGAGCCGATTTTGAGAAGAAAAAAAAATCCCACTGCTAACAGCAGCCAACACACAGCTATCAGTGGCCCTAATAAGGACCTTTGGGGGTCTTGAAGCCTACACTAACTACCAATTCTTTCCCTACAGCAGCTCCGGTACAAACAGCACTGTCCCTCATCTAACTCACACCGCATCTGAGGCGAGCCGCGGGAGGGGCCGACTTTTATATTAGGCGAACACCTGATCTCGCCAGCCACTCACAGCAGGGGGGTGGTATAGGGCTTAAACGTTGCAGGGGGAAGTTGTAATGCCTTCCCTGTCTTTCCATTGGCCAGAAAAGCGCGCTAACGTCTCAGGGAAGGAAGTGAAAGTAACCAGAACACCGCATGGTGTTCGTCACGAATAACGAACATCCCGAACACCCTAATATTCGCACGAATATCAAGCTCGGACGAACGCGTTCGCTCATCTCTAATTACATCCTGTGCAATCATCGTTGGCAAAGTTCAGTCATTGCAATAAAAACCTTTTCCTGGCGCTGACTGCAGCACTGATCATGAACTCCTTGCAGCTAAGATCAAGATCAAATTCTGTAGCATTCAGAATGGTGCTCCATTGAGAAAATTCAGCACCTCTAAAATCCACCAATCATAAACTATTGAGGTAGCAAACCGATCGAACCTGCTTGACACATCAGAAAAGCATCCAGAGGAAATATGGTACGATATGCAGTCCACAATTATGGAACCAGGCAGTAAGCATCTTACATATAAGAAGCAGGAAAAACAGCGCTATTGGTTGTCCGAGAATACCCTCATAATAGCTGACAAAAGAAGAGCAGAAAAGGTGACTGGCGACGAAGTTCGGCAACTAAATGCCGATTTTAAGCAAGCGGCAAGGAAAGACAAGGAAATGGACTGGAAAGAAGCATTGCAAACAACTCAAAGCAGAAGCCATGAAAGGCCATATGTGGGGCCTATTCTCACAGGCCAAGATGGCATGAAAACCTTTCTTGACACGTAACAACACAATCAAAGGCAAAGATGGGAAGGAACTGAATGACTAACAGAGTATCAAGGATAGGTGGAGACAATATTCGCTAGGACTTTATGCTTGCAATCACATACCTGGACTATTGCATGAGGTAGAGCCTGTGGACTTGAAGACCTCTATTATGGAGTCAGACATGGTTAGTAAACAATAGCCCTCATTCCGCATGCAAGATCCTTTTTAAAATTATACAGCAAAAACTGAGATCAGTAGTTGAAATGGCACCCCCTGATGTGTAGGCTGGATTTTAGTGAGGATGTGGAAGCCGAGATCATATTGCAAACCTGCGATGGACCATGGAAAAAGCTTGAGAATACCAAAAAAATATCTACATGTGATTCATCGACTACATTAAGGCCTTTGACTGCATCACCCATGACAAGCTGTGGCACACCCTACAAGAGCTGGGCATATCGGCACATCTAGTCAAACTAATAAAATCACTTTATACTAATCAAGAAACAACTCTGAGAACACAGTATGGGGACACAGATTGCTTTGGGATCGGCAAAGGCGCCTGGCAGGGCTGCATCCTCTCACTCTTCTTGTTTAACCTAAATGCGGAAGTGATCATGTGTAAAATGGACCTAGACAAATTGGAAATCTGAGTGAAAATAGGTGAAAGAAACAACAACAATCTCCATTATGCAGACTATACAATTCTGCTTGCAGAAACAGACGCCGGTCTGAAGCAGCTGATATATAAGATTAAAACTGAAAGTGTAAAAATGAGACCCTACCTGAATTTAAAGAATACTCAAATTATGACAAAGAGAATAGGACTAAAAACTGGCAGTGGAGAAGGCGCAACACTCCAGCTTATAGCAAGTAGGAAGTAACCAAAGGTGTGGAAAACTTATATATATATATATATATATATATATATATATATATATATATATATATATATATATATATATATATATATATATATATATATAAAGCTGAAAGCCCTCACTGACTCACTCGCTGACTGACTCGCCAAAAGTTCTCCAACTTCCCGATGTCGTAGAAACATGAATTTTGGCAAGAGCATAGATTATCTCCAAAATAAGAAAAGTAATTGGGTCCCAACTCGAATATTCAATTCTAGCGCAAAAGAATTAGCGTCAAAATTTTACGTACGTAATCTAAATCTCTCACTTCCCAATGTCATAGAAACGTGAAACTTGGCAAAGGCATTGATTATGTCATAAATAGGAAAAGCTAATGGGTCCCAACTCGATTATTCAATTCTATGCGCAAAAGAATTAGCGTCCAAATTTTATGTACGGAATGTAATTTTCTCACTTTCCAGTGTCATAGAAACGAGAAATTTGCCCCGAGCATTGATTATGCCATAAATAGTAAAAACTAATGGGTCCCAACTCGATTATTCAATTCTATGCGCAAAAGAATTAGCGTCCAAATTTTACGTACGGAATGTAATTTTCTCACTTTCCGGTGTCATAGAAACGTGAAATTTGACACGAGCATTGATTATGTCATAAATAGGAAAAGCTAATGGGTCCCAACTTGATTATTCAATTCTATGCGCAAAAGAATTAGCGTCCAAATTTTACATACAGAATGTATTTTTCTCACTTTCCTGTGACATAGAACCGTGAAATTTCGCATGAGCATTGATTATGTCATAAATAGGAAAAGCCAATGGGTCCCAACTCGATTATTCAATTTTATGCGCAAAAGAATTAGCTTCCAAATTTTATGTACAGAATGTATTTTTCTCACTTTCCGGTGTCATAGAAACGGGAAATTTGGCACAAGCATTGATTATGTCATAAATAGTGAAAGCTAATGGGTCCCAACTCGATTATTCAATTCTATGCGCAAAAGAATTAGCGTCCAAATTTTACGTACGGAATGTAATTTTCTCACTTTCCGGTGTCATAGAAACGTGAAATGTGGCACGAGCATTGATTATGTCATAAATAGGAAAAGCTAATAGGTCCCAACTCGATTATTTAATTCTAGCGCAAAAAAATTAGCGTAAAAATTTTACGTACATAATCTAAATCTCTCACTTCCCAATGTCATAGAAACATGAAATTTCCCATAAGCATTGAATATGTCATAAATTGGAAAAGCTAATGGGTCCCAACTTGATTATTTAATTCTAGCGCAAAAAAATTTGCGTCCAAATTTTACATACGGAATCTAATTCTCTCACTTCTTGGTGTCATAGAAACATGAAATTTGGCATGGGCATTGATTATGTCATAAATAGGAAAAGTTAATGGGTCCCAACTCCATTATTGAATACTAAGTGCAAAAGAATTAGCGTCCACATTTTACGTACGAAATCTAATTCACTTCCCGATGTCATAGAAACTTGAAATTTGGCACGGGCATTGATTATGTCATAAATAGGAAAAGTTAATGGGTCCCACCTCGATTGTTCAATTCTAAGTGCAAAAGAATTAGCGTCCAAATTTTACGTACGGAGTGTAATTTTCTCACTTTCCGGTGTTATAGAAATGTGAAATTTGGCACGGGCATTGATTATGTCATAAATAGGAAAAGTTAATGGGTCCCAACTCGATTATTGAATTCTAAGTGCAAAAGAATTAGCGTCCAAATTTTACGTATGAAATCTAATTCTTTCACTTCCTGATGTCATTTTATATAAAGGAAACGTCGCATGTTTACCTCCCCGTGATGTTTCCTGGGTGACGCAGAGAACTATGCAAAATGGTGAACATATGTTTTTCCGGTATCTCTAAAGTAACCACGACTTCAGAAGATTTTCCGTGTGAACACCAGATAAACACCAGTACCAAATTAACTCGGGCGAAGCCGGGTATATCAGCTAGTCCTTTTATATAATAAAGTGCATGATCAGCTGAATCCTTTTAAATAAAAGGACAAGTTTTCCACACCTTTGGTTACTTCCTACTTGTTATATCCTGGAGTGTTGCGCCTACTCCACTGCCAGTTTTTAGTCCTATTCTCTTGCTCTATCACGCCCACCCAGGAGGTGCGTCATCTGGTCAGGCAGCACCTCCACTATTGAAGTTACCACTTGACTCTCTTCACCACGTATGTAGGATCGTTGTTCACAACAAATACGACTGTATGTGTTTTGCTCCAACCCTCTCTTTCCTCCTCATCCACATCAAATTATGAGAACTGCAAAAAATGGCCAAATTAAAATTAAAATTGTCTATGAGGTCATAGAATGTGTACAAGACTTCATCTTCCTTTGCTCAAAAATTGACCAGGATGGACCAAGACCAATGTACGATGAACCACCCAGAGATATAATCTGCAGGCTGCTTACTTCCAAAGTCAGAGACAATATCCTGAGAAGAAGCAGAACCTATGGTGAACAATTACTGGAAGGAGACAAAATCTCAAATTTCCAAGACCTGGATAGAGTCACCCTTTCTAAAAGGAATGTGCTAAGACCCCTGACAGAAGTCCTCAGGAACAAAGCAATACCATACAAGTGGCTCTTCCCATTCAGCTTATGATTTGCAACTGAAGGGAAACGGTTCCAGATCCGGAAACAGTCCAACCTTTCAGACATATACGAGGCTTTAGGAACAGATGATTTGAGAATTCCAGATTGGGCTGCTATCCAGGACATTGGAGACTTACCAAGTATCACAACCCTCGCAAAGTGAGAATCGTCTCTACCTGCAAGACCACTCAGATTTCGCAAGCGATCAGGCAAGCTTACCCCCAAGAGGATCAATATGGACAGCCCATAGAAATCCACCACTTTGCTGTCTGACTGCCGGCCACAAACACCAACAATGAGGTCAGCTCAAATCTTGATGACTACTACATGATATGTCAAATTGCCCTTCATCACTCCCTCAACAGGGCATTTAAGGACTGACCCATTCCAGAACATAAGTGCCTAAGGTTAGATTTTGCAGCGTACAAAACAACCCTTGTCTACCTCACATGCTGCTATAACCCACCAATTGTATAATCCAAGTTCATTTGGATTGAGGGTGACTCAATTGACGGATCTGTCCGGGAGAGGTTCTACTAGAGTCTCAGTGATTGTGCATGAACTTAACTACCAGGAGGACTGTAGATCTCCCTGTTACACTCGCAAGACACTACTTTTATTGTTGGTCTTAATTTCTTTCCCGCCTCCTCTCCCCTACGCTTTCCCCTCCCCTCCTCCTCCTGCTCCCCCTCTTCTCTCCTTACCTTTGTTTTTCCCTGCCTAGTAACCAATTATATGATATGACGTTCAGGTGTGTTTTGACGGCCCTTGCTATCTTTGTTTCCTCCTCTGGCATGGGCATGACTGTGATGAAGAAAACTTGTATTGCATAAATCTGTTTCTCATGTTTTTTCTACTGTGTTATAGATTTTTGAAAATGTTACAAACGGGTCTCCTTAAGAGGCCAAGCGGTTGCCACCCATGCGTCAGGATCAGGTAAGAAGAAAATCCCTTAACCCCTTGAGTGGCGGGTTTCCTACCACCCTGCCGTGCCCACCAGGGCAGGTTTTTTAAAATGGTCTAATCATTGAATTTCAACTAATTTTGCAGTTGCGTCTCAAGAGCCATAGCTTTTTCATTTTTCTATTGACATGGCCATGTGAGGGCTTGTTTTTTGCGGGACAAGTTGTGATTTTTTAAACAGGAAAAAAAAAATGGGGAAAAACGAAAAAAAGGGGCCATGTCATTAAGGGGTTAAATAATGTATTAACTTCCTTCTCTGGGTCATTACGACGCATGGATACCACATGTGTGATTGTATTTTTGATTTTTTTACAAAGTAAAGGGAGACAAGTGTTTTTATAATTTTTTTTATAATTTAAAAAAAAAAATTTTTTAATTTTTTTTTTTTGTCCCTTTAGGGGACTTCCACAGGGACCCATCAGGACCCCTGATCACATTCCGGGGGTCCGATGGTGACAGCCCTTTACATGCTGCAGTGACAGCCCTTTACATGCTGCAGTCACATAGACTGCAGCATGTAAAGGGTTAACACAGCAGAGATCGGAGGTTTTCTCTGATCTCTGCTGTAAGAGCTAGTACCTAGCTGTCCTCTGACAGCTAACAACCAGCTCTCCCTGCCACAGAGACCATCGGCTTGCTTCTGACAAGCCGATGGTCTCTATGGCAACCTGTAAACAAACCAGTGCAGGAGATTGCATGTCGGCAATATCTTCTGCTGGTTTTTCAAAGCCCTTGCTTTGTTCTCTGTGGGACTGTGCAGGCAGAGCACAGTGTCACAGCTTGTGGCATTGTGCTCTGCAGCTCCCATAGTGATACATAGCCCGGAAATCTTCCGGGGTATATCACTATGGGCAGTGGAGCTCGTCCCGGAAATTTTCCGGGCGTGCCACTCAAGGGGTTAAGGGTGTCGATATTATGGCTAGTGGTTATGCCCTCAGGCCTATCGCCCTGGTCTCATACAATGTCAAGGGAGTGAACGAGACCCAGAAAATAGGTCAGGTACTATCTCTATTAAAGAAATCTAATTATGATATATGCCTATTCCAAGAGACACACTTTAAACTTAAGAATATACCTTACCTGAATAAACATTGCCAATATGACAAATGGCATCACAGTGCTCAATCATACTAGTCTTCAAGAGGTGTGAGCATTGCCCTACATAAGAACACTCCCTTTAATCATATAGTCACACAGACAGACGCAGAGGGTTGTTTCTTCTCATCAAAGGTACTATTGCAAATACATTGGTAATGATAGCCGACCTATATGCCCCTAACCAAGGACAAATCCAATGGCTGCTGCAAATACTGGAAAGACTCAATATGTTTGAAGAAGGGATAGTGATAGTGGGAGACGCTTAAACCTAGCACTAAAGCCTCTAATAGACAGCTCAAATGGAAAGTCCCCTATTTCTTACAAAGCACTTGGTAAATTAAAAAGCTATTTAGCAGTTACCCTGTTTCCCCGAAAATAAGACGCGTCTTATATTAATTTTTGCTCCCAAATATGCGCTATGTCTTATTTTCAGGGGGTGTCTTATTTTTCAATGAAGAATTCCCATTTATTGTTTAACAAAAAAAAAAGAATATTTATTACTGTATATACTGCACAGAACCGTAGTTCTCACCACAAACCAATATAGCTAGACAAACTGTGAAAACAAAGCAAAAATTACTCAATGACAGTCATGACATCATCTTCAGGCACAGAAAATTTGCCTGACTCACATACAGGGCCACAAAAAATAAAAGCTGTAAAGAACCTGGCTCCCACACACTGTCTGGAGACTGTAATGCTCACTCCCTAAGGCTGGAAATACACTCTGTGAGAACCCAGGCTTAAGAATCACACATATGGTTGCCTGACTCACACACAGAGCCATAAAAAAAAAAATGGCTATAATTTAAGTAACGTACCTGTCTGCAGACAGAAGTTCCTCTTGTAAGCAGGGATGGTATTGCAACTTCTGGCCACCAGGGGGAGCTCATCACAGCAGACGTGTACAGCAGCAACAGAACAACAGTATGGAGTTTTCCAGCCAGCAAGGGTAGCTCACAACAGCACACTCGTACAGCACAGGAGGAGGTAGGAGACAACGGGGATGGCAGCAGGGGACAGGCCTCTCGACTTGTCTGCTCACTTTAGTATGCCTTATTATCGGTGTGTGCCTTATATTAGCGATTTCTGCAAATTTCCTAATGTGTCTTATTTTCGGGGGTGCCTTATTTTCGGGGAAACACGGTATCAATCTTATAGATATTTGGAGAACAAACAACCCTGATGATAGAGACTATTCTACTACTCCCCTCTACATAAATCTTATCACAGGCTAGACTATTTTTTTTTATCAATAGCAGGTTTCTCCCACAGACGAGTGACCCACAAATAGGTTATTTTACACTGTCAGACCATGAACCAGTATCTTCCTTACTAAGGATCAATAGTATCCCTCTGCGTGCTTGGTCTTGGACACTAAATGAAACTTTACTAGACTCTACACAGCATCAGGGCCAACTAAACAATACCTTAAAAGATTTTTTTTGAGAGAAATGACACAACAGGAATCTCACTAGCTAATCTATGGGAGATCCATAAGGTCTTCATCAGAGGTGAGCTCATTACGCTGGGAGCTAAATGCAAAAAACAGCAACAAACTGAACTACATTCTTTACTTGCACAGATCTCTACGACGGAAAGAATAAGTAAACTCTCGGGGGTGACCGGGGATCAAGAGGAACTCGGAGAGCGACAGAGGAATCTCAAAAATTTACTTAATAAACGTTCTGCGAGGCTGTACCAGAGGAGCTCTATCAAATATGACATGCATGGAGACAGAGGCTCTAAAGTCATGTCTACCCTTTTAAAAAAAGTTAAGAAAAAATGTTTATAGAGTCAATTAAATCCCCCAGCCAAGGAGTAGTCTCTAAAATAGATGAAACCACAAAATAATTTGTAAAATTTTATAGCTCCCTGTATGACCTTCCGGCACATCCAGACGCAGAAACTCTAACCTCCAGTTTCCTGGATTCAATTGAGCTCCCGTCGCTCACTGACGAGGATAAACACCTCCTGACCCAACAATTTACTAGAGATGAAATTTTGGAAGTGCCATCATTTATAGACAGTGGGAAAGCACCTGGCCCTGATAGTTTGCCAACCAGCTACTATAAAAGAGAGGTACTAGCTCCGAGATTCCTGACGTTGTGTAACTCTTCTGAATGGCAAGCAGTTAACAGAGCAAACTTTGATGGCCCATATCTCCCTCATTCCCAAAGAAGAACAGCAAGGAATGTGGCAGCTATTACCCAATTTCCCTACTTAACGCTGATGTGAAGTTGTGGGCAAAGCTGCTGGCATATAGAATGCAAAACCTCCTACCTAAAATAATAGGTTCAGAGCAAGTGGGTTTTGTTAGGTCATGAGAGGGTAAACACAATACCTCACGGTTAATTGACCTAATATACCACACAAAACCCCATGGGCTTCCACTGACTCTGTTAGGTACTGTTTCCGAAAAGGCATTTGACAGAGTCAGCTGGCCTTACATGGAGGCTACACTCGCCTGATTCGGTTTCCCATCCCCCTTTATCCAAGCCATATTCAGCTATTCAAATTCCCCTATGTGCAACTTAGAATTAATGGCACCCTCTCTCCCATTTTCCATTTTTTTTTAATGGAACAAGACAGGGATGCCTGCACTCCCCCTCCCTTTGCATCCTTGTTATGGAAACATTAATACAAAAATTAGCACAGACCAAGGAGATAACAGGTATAGGGGCAGGTGGCTATATGCATAATACCGCAGCATTCACCAATGACCTTATACGAATAATTTCTAATCCAAAATTGCCTCTGTCCCAGATACTGGGAATATTCAACCAATTTGGTATTGCCTCAAATTTTAAAATAAACTATACTAATTCTGAGATCCTGAACATTTCCTCCCCGATGTTGGAGTTGGTGGACCTCTCAAAACTAGCCCCCTTTAAGTGGCCGGATAAATATTTAAAATATCTGCAGGACCCTGCAAGACCTGTACACTGCCAACGCTGAACCACTACTCATTATGATCCGTGGCCAACTGGAGTCAACCAAAATCCCCTTTGTATTGTTGATGGGCAGAAAGAATTACCTGAAGGCTTATGTAATGCCTAAAATATTGTATGTATTACAGACAATCCCATAAACATCCCACAAGCCTCCATTACTAAAATCAAACAATGTTTTGCATGTTTTCTATGGGAGATAAGTCAACCACGAATGTCCCACAGATTACTGATTCAAAAGCCCAGACACGGTGGTATAGGCCTTCTAGACCTCTCACTTTATTATAGGGCAATACACCTGAACAGATGGCTACAGCTGGCTAGAATAAGATGATCCCTTACATATTGCACTAGAAAGAGACCTACTGGGACATCGACTCCTGGGGAGCCTCTGGTGCCCAACAAGCAAATCTCTCCAACAACAGAATATAAGCGCATTGACTAGAGGCACATTAAAAGTCTTTATTCAATATTTAACATCCCTGATGCCTAGCAGAAGTATTTCAGCTCTGGCCCCAATGTGTTTTCTCCCATTCTACTTAAACTCTCAGCAGTCATATCTGGCTGATTGGAAATACTTGCTAGATATCACCACAGCTGAGCACTTTGATGTGAAGCCCAGGGAATCAGCATAGGTATCCAAACAAGCAAATTTCTTGCAGGCACTCTCCCTCAGGAGAATGGAAAATTCCTTCCGGGCCAGATTTTGAGCCATCTTGGCTCAAAATTTTCCTGCTGTTTCCCTCTCTACCTCTGGGTTTGACCTCAAAGATATATGCTGGTCTGCTACTTTACACTTCCCCGAGTAAATCAAGTTTTGTTCTGGTGTGTGAAAGAGAACTGGAGATTACATTCACTGACAGAAATATATCCCTGATTCTATCACATTCACATGGCTTTTCAAGATGTGTCAGAATACAAGAATACAACTCGTACAAAACTTTAACAAGATGTTCAGCGCAGGCAGGGGAACACTCTCCAAGGCCTTTGCCAGCTTTATGGCTCCACAGCAGGACTGCGTCACCACTCCCCAGTCAAGGCTGAGTCAGAGGGAGCACTGTAAAAAGATGGTGAGCGAGTACGTGGCCAATCGTACCACCGTCCTCCGTGATGCCTCAGCTGCATACAACTATTGGATGTCAAAGCTGGACACTTGGAACGAACTTGCACTGTATGCCCTGGAGGTGCTTGCTTGCCCTGCCACTAGCATCTTGTCAGAGAGGGTGTTTAGTGCAGCTGGGGGAATCATCATGGACAAGCGTACCCGCCTGTAAACTGCCAGTGCCGACATGCTTATACTCATAAAGATGAACAAAGCCTGGATTTCCCCAGACTGCTCTTCTCCACCAGCAGAGAGCAGCAGAACCTAAAGAATCTTTTCGCTGCAACCGCAGATAAAAGCACTCTTCTGTATCACCAGGAAAATGGGGCATTTAGCTTGTCAATCTGTCTCTAATAGTCCTCCTCCTCCTCCTCCTCCTGAAACAACATGTCATCAGGCTGAACTGCCAATTTTTTTTGCGGCCCAAAAAGGCTCATCTAACAATTTTTTTACACCCACACCCTCGGCAATCGTGGGCATAAAGCGGAGTTCGATGCTAGTACAGCTGTGAATGTCTCATTTAATTTTTTGCGGTTGCTTTCACCGCTCCAAAGTGCCTATACTGCTGCTACATAACTGTTACTGGGGTCTGCCTATACTTCTGCCACATAAATGTTACAAGGGTCTGCTTATACTGCTGCCACTTAAATGTCACAGGAGTCTGCCTATACTTCTGCTACAAGAATGTTACTGGGGTCTGCCTATACTTCTGCTGCAAGAATGTTACTGGGGTCTGCCTATGCTTCTGCTACATAAATGTTTCAGGGGTCTGCTTATACTGCTGCTACAGGAATCTTACAAGGGTCTGCCTATACTGCTGCTATAGAAACATTACTGGGGTCTGCCTATACTGTTACTACAGAAATGTTACAGGGGGTCTGCCTATACTGCTGCTACAGAAAAGGTTACAGGGGTCTGCCTATGCTTCTGCTACATAAATGTTTCAGGGGTCTGCTTATACTGCTGCTACAGGAATGTTACAAGGGCCTGCCTATACTGCTGCTATAGAAACATTACTGGGGTCTGCCTATACTGATACTACAGAAATGTTACTGGGGTCTGTCTATACTGTTACTACTGAAATGTTGCAAATTCTGGGCTCTGCCTGTACTGCTGCTACTAAAATGTTACTGTGGTTCTGCCTATACTTCTGGCACGTAAATGTTACAGGGGTCTGCCTATACTTCTGCTGCAGAAATGTTGCAGGGGTCTGTCTATACTTCTGCTAATGAAATGTTACTGGGGTCTGTCTATACTGTTACTACAGAAATGTTACTGGGGTCTCCCTAGACTTCTGCAACATAACTGTTACTGGGGTCAGCTTATACCTTTGCTACAGGAGTATTACAGGGATCTGTGTATACTATGAGTGCACTAAGTCTTCCCATCACGGTGTTCTACCTATCTGGCCCCCCAAAAAACCCAGACCGACTAGGGCATGGCGTGTGGGCCGCAGCCAACATGTATTTCCTCTCACATAACCTCAAATATCCGGGGCACTGCAATGGGATTTCTTTATGTACCGTCTGTGTGTTCCTGCTAGCCACCCATGCTGTGGGTGCACACAGACTTGCCATAGCGGAGTTGTACCTGCCTGGCACTTTAAAAAAACCCAGAATGTCTAGGGCATGCGTGTGGGCCGCAGCCAACATGTATTTCCTCTCATGTAACCTCAGCTATCCGGGGCACTGCAATGGGATTTCTTTATGTACCGTCTGTGTGTTCCTGCTAGCCACCCATGCTGTGGGTGCACAGAGACTTGCCATAGCGGAGTTGTACCTGTCTGTTCCCAAAACACTGACAGACTTGGGTAGGGTGCAAAATGCAGATGGTTTACCCCTTGCGTTGTCGATGAGGTATTCGACACCCAAACAGAATGAGTAGTGTGTGGACACATGGAGTCCCTATTGCTATGTCACTCGCAGCACCTTGGGCCACACAAGGTGTTTGCTGGGACAGAGGCTGACCCAGGGCCTGCTCACATACTTCACACACCGAGTATTGCTGCATTGTGAAGATGTGTAGAAGTACTGCGCTGGCAGCGGACTCCCCTTTATGCCCACATTTGCAGCTCGTGACGGAGGTGGCAAAGGATTGGAATGAAGATGGAACGTCAATCTATTATTGATTCTCAACAGCATTGTGGGCTTTCGCCCCCACCACCACCTTTTGAAGAGGGTCGCTGCCTGGACCTGCCAACCCTCTGCAGTGTGTGCCTCCGGTTCCTCCTCATGGCAGATGCACTTATAAATAGACATGAGGGTGGTGTGGCTATGAGGCCAGCGTGTGGCATGAGGACAGCTGAAGGCTGCGCAGGGACACTTTTGTGTGCGCTGCGGACGCAGGGTCGTGCGGGGAGGTTGGGCAGCATGTAACCCAGGAGAAGAGGCTGTGGTGTGTCCTGCAGGCAGTGATTGTGCTTGGTTGGAGGTAGTGTGGTGCTTAGCTAAGGTGTGCCTTGCTAATGAGGGTTTGTCCGAAGTAAAAATTATTGGTGAGGGGGGGGGGCACTCTTGCCGCTATTGTGGCTTAATAGTGAGACCTGGGAACCTGAGATGCAGCCCTGCATGTTGCCCCTTGCCTGCCCTATCCGTTTCTGTGTTGTTTCCATCACTTTTGTAGGTTTTGCAGATTTTCACAATTGAAAACCTTAGCGAGCATCGGTCATATTCAAAAATGCTCGAGTCGCCGATTGACTTCAATGGGGTTAGTTACTCAAAACGAACTCTCAATCATCGCGAAAAGCTTGACTCGAGCAACAAGCACCAGAGCATTTTGGTGCTTGCTCATCTCTAATCATTTCCATTCTTCTGAACGGATTCAAAGTATAAGGATATTTGCCCAGCTGGAAGAAGATACTAATTATTATGTTATACTTGTAAGTTCTAAAGAAGGTGTATTTGAGCTGGCAAAAGCTCCTATTTCTTATTGTTTTAATAATTGACACTATTTTATGCCATATTTGTTACAAAGGAAATTATGTAACCATTTTCTCCCACTGTCCCCTTCCCGAGTTACAAATAAAGATTTGTTAAAAAATAAAAATAAGTAAATAATAATTTGACCAGGATGTAGAATCTATCCCAGAGATAAAATGTAGGATAGCATTGGGGCGAAGCGCAATGCTAAACATGGACAAAATCTGGAAAAGTAGGGATATCAGTATAGCAACTCAATGGAGGATAGTGCAAACCATTGTTTTTCCCATAGCCATGTATAGATGTGAAAGCTGAACTGCGAAAAAAGCTGATAGAGGGAGGATTAATACGTTGGAGCCGTGGTGCTAGCAAAAGCTGCTGTGTATGCCATGGATGGCGAGAGTAACAAACAGAGGAGTCTTGATTTGTATAAGACCAAATATATTACTGGACGGCAAGATGACCAGACTTAGACTCACGTATGTTGGCCATATAATTCGAGCAGCGTCGCTAAAAAAATGTATAATGCTTGGACAGATCAGTGGCAAAAGAAGACCTGGGTGCCAAAGAACATGATAGCTGACACTATCAAAGCTGATACTGGTATGGATATCACACAGCGCAATACCGAAAAACATGCAGAGTACTCGACTTTAGGGTCGCTGATAGAGATGAGCGAACGTACTCGTCCGAGCTTGATACTCGTTCGAGTATTAGCGTGTTTGCGATGCTCGTTACTCGTAACGAGTACCACGCGATGTTCGGGTTACTTTCACTTTCATCTCTGAGACGTTAGCGCGCTTTTCTGGCCAATTGAAAGACAGGGAAGGCATTACAACTTCCCCCTGCGACGTTCAAGCCCTATACCACCCCCCCCTGCAGTGAGTGGCTGGCGAGATCAGGTGTCACCCGAGTATAAAAATCGGCCCCTCCCG
Source organism: Eleutherodactylus coqui (assembly GCF_035609145.1). Classification (NCBI taxonomy): domain Eukaryota; kingdom Metazoa; phylum Chordata; class Amphibia; order Anura; family Eleutherodactylidae; genus Eleutherodactylus; species Eleutherodactylus coqui. The sequence continues at coordinate 113,286,227 of NC_089842.1, read as the reverse complement.
CGGCTCACCACAGATGCGTTCTGACATAGCTGAGGGAAAGTGCTATCGTGTTGGAGCTGCTATAGGGAGAGCGTTAGGAGTATTTTAGGCTTCAAGAACCCCAACGGTCCTTCTTAGGGCCACATCTAACGTGTGCAGTACTGTGGAGGCTGCTTTTTGCAGTGTTGCAAATTTTTTTTTTTTGGTATATCGGCCGTGCAGAGCATTGCGCCCTGCAGTAATACTCCAGGGACAGAAGTGCATAGGCAGGGACAGAAGACATATTAATATTATTGATTGAATGTAGGCAGTGGGCCTTTGCTAAAAAAAGTTTGGGCAAAAAATCTATTTGGCCTGCCTGTCACTGTGCTCAGTGTTCTGGGTCTGTGTGTGCTGGGTGTAGTAGTTCTACAAAATCATACGCAGCCAGCTAAGTGTTAAAGCAGGCTTGCGTGAAATTATTTCCTGGCTCTGTCTGGGCTCTGAAATCACCGCTGTGTTGCAGTTGACAGTGCAACACTCTGCAGTTCTGTGACATACTCCAGGGACAGAAGTGCGTAGGCAGGGACACAAGACATATTATTGATTGAATATAGGCAGTGGGCCTTTGCAAAAAAATTTGTGGGAAAAAATCTATTTGGCCTACCTGTCACTGTGCTCAGTATTCTGGGTCTGTCTGTGCTGGGTGTAGTAGTTCTACAAAATCATACGCAGCCAGCTAAGTGTTACAGCAGGCTTGCGCCAAATTATTTCCTGGCGTTTCGTAAACGAAGTCAGCCTCCAACCACAGGCCAATAAGCGGCACATTTAATTACAGCGTTCTGTTTCTGCACTACTGGTAATACACCATGCTGAGGGGTAGGGGTAGGCCTATAGGACGTGGACGCGGGCGAGGACGTGGAGGCCCAAGTCAGGGTGTGGGCACAGGCCGAGCCAGTGCGGTGGCCAGGGGTAGAGGCAGGGCCAGACCGAATAATCCACCAACTGTTTCCTAAAGCGCCCCCTCGCGCCATGCCACCCTGCAGAGGTCAAGGTGCTCTACGGTGTGGCAGTTTTTCACAGAGACGCCTGACGACCGACGAACAGTGGTGTGCAACCTTTGTCACGCCAAGATCAGCTGGGGAGCCACCACCACCAGCATGTGCAGGCATATGATGGCCAAGCACCCCACAAGGTGGGACGAAGGCCGTTCACCGCCTCCGGTTTGCACCACTGCCTCTCCCCCTGTGCCCCAACCTGCCACTGACATCCAACCCCCCTCTGAGGACACAGGTACTACCGTCTCCTGGCCTGCACCCACACCCTCACCTCTGCTGTCCTCGGCCCCATCCAGCAAAGTCTCTCAGCGCAGCGTCCAGACGTCGCTAGCGCCACTGTTTGAGCGCGAGCGCAAGTACGCCGCCACGCGCCCGCACGCTCAAGCATTAACCGTGACCATTGCCAAATTGATCAGCCTGGAGATGCTGCCATATAGGCTTGTGGAAACGGAGGCTTTCAAAAGCATGATGGTGGCGGCGGCCCCGCGCTACTCGGTTCCCAGTCGCCACTACTTTTCCCGATGTGCCGTCCCAGGCCTGCACGACCACGTCTCCCGCAACATTGTACGCGCCCTCACCAACGCGGTTACTGCCAAGGTCCACTTAACAATGGACACGTGGACAAGCACAGGCGGGCAGGGCCACTATATCTCCCTGACGGCACATTGGGTGAATTTAGTGGAGGCTGGGACAGAGTCAGAGCCTGGGACCGCTCACGTCCTACCCAGCCCCGGAATTGCGTGCCCAAGGTCGGTGGTGGTATCTGCGGCGGTGTATGCTTCCTCCACTAAACCACCCTCCTCCTCCTACGCAACTTCTGTCTCGCAATCAAGATGTGTCAGCAGCAGCACATCGCCAGCAGTCGGTGTCACGCGGCGTGGCAGCACAGCGGTGGGCAAGCGTCAGCAGGCCGTGCTGAAACTACTCAGCTTAGGAGAGAAGAGGCACACGGCCCACGAACTGCTGCAGGGTCTGACAGAGCAGACCGACCACTGGCTTGCGCCGCTGAGCCTCCAACCGGGCATGGTCGTGTGTGACAACGGCCGTAACCTGGTGGCGGCTCTGCAGCTCGGCAGCCTCACGCACGTGCCATGCCTGGCCCATGTCTTTAATTTGGTGGTTCAGCGCTTTCTGAAAAGCTACCCACACTTGTCATACCTGCTCGGAAAGGTGCGCCAGCACATTTCCGCAAGTCCCACACGCACGCTGCCACCCTGCGGACACTGCAACATCAGTTTCATCTGCCAGTGCACCGATTGCTGTGCGACGTGCCCACACAGTGGAACTCTACACTCCACATGTTGGCCAGGCTCTATGAGCAGCGTAGAGCTATTGTAGAATACCAACTCCAACATGGGCGGCGTAGTGGGAGTCAGCCTCCTCAATTATTTACAGAAGAGTGGGCCTGGTTGGCAGCCATCTGCCAGGTCCTTGGAAACTTTGAGGAGTCTACCCAGATGCTGAGCGGGGATGCTGCAATCATTAGAGTCACCATTCCTCTGCTATGCCTCTTGAGAAGTTCCCTGCAAAGCATAAAGGCAGACGCTTTGGAATCGGAAACGGAGGCGGGGGAAGACAGTATGTCGCTGGATAGTCAGAGCAACCTCATGTCTATATCTCAGCGCGTTGAGGAGGAGGGGGGGGAGCATGAGGAGGAGGGGGAAGAGACAGCTTGGCCCACTGCTGAGGGGACAGATGCTGCTTGCCTGTCATCCTTTCAGCTTGTATAGCCAGAGGAGGAGGAGGAGGGGGAGGAGCATGAGGAGGAGGGGGAAGAGACAGCTTGGCCCACTGCTGAGGGTACAGATGCAGCTTGCCTGTCATCCTTTCAGCGTGTATGGCCAGAGGAGGAGGAGGAGGAGGAGGAGGAGGAGGAGGAGGATCCTGAAAGTGATCTTCCGAGTGAGGACAGCCATGTGTTGCGTACAGGTACCCTGGCACACATGGCTGACTTCATGTTAGGATGCCTTTCTCGTGACCCTCGCGTTACACGCATTCTGGCCACTACGGATTACTGGGTGTACACACTGCTGGAAAGGAGAACCTTTCCACTCTCATTCCTGAAGAGGAAAGGGGTTCGATAATGATGCTATACCACAGGGCGCTGGTGGACAAACTGTTGGTAAACTTCCCATCCGACAGCGCTAGTGGCCGAAGGCGCATTTCCGCGGCCCAGGTAGCAGGGGAGGCGCAGAGATCAGGCGGCATGTACAGCGCAGGCAGGGGAACATTATCCAAGGCCTATGCCTGCTTTATGGCTCCCCAGCAAGACTGTGTCACTGGTCCCCAGTCAAGGCTGAGTTGGCGGGAGCACTGTGAAAGGATGGTGAGGGAGTACGTAGTCGATCGCACGACCGTCCTCGGTGACGCCTCTGCCCCCTACAACTACTGGGTGTCGAAGCTGGACACGTGGCCTGAACTCACGCTGTATGCCCTGGAGGTGCTTGCTTGTCCTGCGGCTAGCGTCTTGTCAGAGTGTGTTTAGTGTGGCTGGGGGAATCATCACAGGTAAGCGTACCCACCTGTCAACCGACAGTGCCGACAGGCTTGCACTCATCAAGATGAACAAAGCCTGGATTTCCCCAGACTTCTCTTCTCCAGCAGCGGACAGCAGCGATACCTAAACAATACGTAGGCTGCACCCTCGGATGGAAGCATCGTTCTCTATCACCATCCAAAACGGGGACCTTTTTGCTTCATCTATCTGTGTATAATATTCCTCCTCCTCCGCCTGCTCCTCCTCCTGAAACCTCACATAATCACGCCGAACGGGCAATTTTTCTTAGGCCCACAAGGCTCAGTCATATAATTTTTCTAAACAATTTTTATACGTTTCTATGTTTATTAAAGCGTTGAAACTTTCACCTCAACCAATTTTTATTTTTACTGGGCTGCCTCCAGGCCTAGTTACCAATTAAGCCACATTAACCAAAGCGATTAATAGGTTTCAGCTGCCCTCTTGGTTGGGCATGGGCAATTTTTCTCAGGTACATTAGTACTGTTGGTACACCAATTTTTGGGGGCCCTCGCCTACAGTGTAATCCAATTAATTTTTTGCCCACCTGCATTACAGCTGACGTAACATCAGCTGTGTTGGGCACTGCAATGGGATATATTTATGTACCGCCGATGGGTTCCAGGAAGCCACCCATGCTGTGGGTCCACAGGGAGTTGTAACTGCATCTGTCCACTTCTAAAGAACCCCAGTCTGACTGGGGCATGCAGTGTGGGCCGAAGCCCACCTGCATTTAATCTGACGTTAGCTCTGCTGTCCAGGGCACTGCAATGGGATACATTTATGTACAGCCGGTGGGTTCCAGGGAGCCACCCATGCTGTGGGTGCACACAGAATTCCTATTGCGGAGTTGGGGATTCCCAGTTGTACCTGCCTGTGACTATTTATAAAAAACCGCGGTCTGACTGGGGCATGCAGACACCTTGACAGAATGAATCGTGTGTGGCACATAGGTTCCCCATTGCTATGCCCACGTGTGCAGCTCCAGATGGAGGTGGCACAGGATTGGATTTCTCATTGCTTCTGTACAGCATTGTGGACTATCGCCCCGCCCCTTTTAAAGAGGGTCGCTGCCTTGCCGTGCCAACCCTCTGCAGTGTGTGCCTGCGGTTCCTCCTCATGGCAATCACACTTATAAATAGACATGAGGGTGGTGTGGCATGAGGGCAGCTGAAGGCTGCGCAGGGACAGTTTGGTGTGCGCTGTGGACACTGCGTCGTGCGGGGGGGGGGGGGGGGGGTTGGCAGCATGTAACCCAGGAGAAGTGGCAGCTGAGTGTCATGCAGGCAGTGATTGTGCGTTGTTGGAGGTAGTGTGGTGCTTAGCAAAGGTATGCATTGCTAATGAGGGCTTTTCAGAAGTAAAAGTTGTTGGGAGGGGGGGGGGGCACTCTTGCCGCTATTGTGGCTTAATAGTGGGACCTGTGAACTTGAGATGCAGCCCAACATGTAGCCCCTCGCCTGCCCTATCCGTTGCTGTGTCGTTCCCATCACTTTCTTGAATTGCCCCGATTTTCACAAATGAAAACCTTAGCGAGCATCGGCGATATACAAAAATGCTCGGGTCGCCCATTGACTTCAATGGGGTTCGTTACTCGAAACGAACCCTCGAGCATCGCGAAAAGTTTGTCTCGAGTAACGAGCACCCGAGCATTTTGGTGCTCGCTCATCTCTAGTCACTGAGGGTCGTGAATGACTAAGTGGCTAACAACAACAACATCTGTAAGCAGCACTTATGCACTCCCAGTTTTATTCTTCACCCCTACAAGCTGGATTGGTTTTTGCTGCGTAGTTCCTAGGCAGATACTTGCAGAAAGAGTCTTGGTAGTGTGGCTGCTGATGCTGCACAAGGCCGAGGTGTGGTACCTGAGGGTACAAGCACAGACGTAAACCAGAGAGGATGCAGCATGCAGTGTGGCCATGAGGGCAATGACAAACCAGGGCCCCAGTGGCCGGTGAACAGAGGTAACTGTGGAGTACTGTCTGACATACAATTTATCATATTACTCCACCAATCTAATCCCTTCTCTTTTATTACAGATTAGTGAACCCCTCTCATAACTGCCCAGAAGTAACACATTACATCTATTTAATCTCTGGAAAACTTCTCACATTGTTCCTCACTCTGACTGATGGATACGATGGCTGTAGTTCACATGGCAACACAGATATGCTTGGACTATTGACCAGAATAATTATATATTATTTTAGCTTATATATAGAGGCACTTGGAATTTCTCTACTAGTAAATATACTGTTGCAAGAAAAAGTATGTGAACCCTTTGGAATGATCTGAATTTCTACATAAATTAGTAATAAAATGGATTGAATAACAGGGGGAAACATACAGCAAGGTGAAATCTATTTAAAACGTAAGGTAGAGCCGCGCGGACCATTAGCTATTGTTTTTGGAAGTCAGTTTTTTATTTGAGAATCCAGGTTCTCTATCGCCCTGAAATTGAATCCAGGGCATCCAGAGGGCAGTAAAGTCGTCTCTAGAGCCATTTTCCCAGGCCAGTATCTCTTCAAATCTATAAATTTGTGATACCCTCTCTATCCACTGTGAGATTTGCGGAGTGTCTTCTTTCTGCCAGAAAAGGGGGATCAGCAGTTTGGCTGCTGTAAGAAGGGTAGTCGTTAAGTTTTTGTGGGATGGTTTAAATTGACTTGTAGGTAGCCAGATGAGGATCTCCTCTGGTTTGAAGGAGTATTTTGTGTGGCAGATCTTGTTAATAAGATTGTTGACTGATTGCCAAAAGGTTTGATTCTGGTACAATGCCACCAGATGTGAAGGGCAGTTCCCCTCTTTCCCACATCTCCAGCAGGTGTCAGAAGACTCCGGATTCATTTTAGTGGATGTGACAGGGGTTCTATACCATCTAGTTAGGGTTTTATATGAGTTCTCTTGGACACGGACACATCTAGAGAACCCGTATGAGTTTAAGATTCTGAGGGTCTCTTCTCCACTCAGGGTTAAGTCCAATTCTCTTTCCCACTCCCTAAGGAACTATGGTTTTTCAGAAGCGGACTGTAGGAGAAGGCCCTTATAGAGTTGGGTAACCAACTTCTTCGGCAGGAGGGAATCGTGATGTAAGTCTCGAACCAGAGGGGCTCCCTCAGGCCTCCGGGGTTAGTTGACTGGTATCGCCTCAGGGATCGTAAAAGGACTGCCCTGTTCAGGAAGTCAAGAGGGAGCTGTGGTAGAAGAGTGTCCAATTGCGCCTGGTTGGTTAGTTTAGGACTAGAGATGAGCGAGCACCAAAATGCTCGGGTGCTCGTTACTCGGGACGAAATTATCGCGATGCTCGAGGGTTCGTTTCGAGTAATGAACCCCATTGAAGTCAATGGGCGACCCGAGCATTTTTGTATATCGCCGATGCTCGCTAAGGTTTTCATTTGTGAAAATCGGGGCAATTCAAGAAAGTGATGGGAACGACACAGCAACGGATAGGGCAGGCGAGGGGCTACATGTTGGGCTGCATCTCAAGTTCACAGGTCCCACTATTAAAGGGGTTGTCCCGCGCCAAAACGTTTTTTGTTTTTTTTTCAACAGTCCCCCGTTCGGCGCGAGACAAACCCGATGCAGGGACTTTAAAAAAAAAACGCACAGCGCTTACCTGAATCCCCGCGCTCCGGTGACTTCTTACTTACCTGGTGAAGATGGCCGCCGGGATCTTCTCCCTCAGTGGACCGCAGGGCTTCTGTGCGGTCCATTGCCGATTCCAGCCTCCTGATTGGCTGGAATCGGCACGTGACGGGGCGGAGCTACACGGAGCCGCTCTCCGGCACGAGCGGCCCCATTCAGAAAAGAAGAAGACCGGACTGCGCAAGCACGTCTAATCCGGCGATTAGACGCTGAAAATTAGACGGCACCATGGAGACGAGGACGCTAGCAACAGAACAGGTAAGTGAATAATTTCTGATAACTTCTGTATGGCTCATAATTAATGCACAATGTACATTACAAAGTGCATTAATATGGCCATACAGAAGTGTATAACCCCACTTGCTTTCGCGGGACAACCCCTTTAATGTATGACATCCATGTAAATGTGAGTGGGATTTGACTGCAGCAGCGTTCCGTTCTATATGGAATGCATCATGTGATGACACCTTAGTCTTGCGTTCCAGTGTGTGTAATGATGTGCACCATGTCCCCTCCATTATAGAGGAGACACATAGAGATTTGACTCCAGGTGCGTCCAGTTCTATTTGGAGTGCATAACGTAACAACACCTCAGTCTTGCATTCCATTGTGTGCAATGACGCGTACCACGTCTCACCCAGTATAGAGGAGACCCGGAAGTAGTAGCATCTATACATGCTGGTGCTCAAGGTAGTTAAAACTTTTATGTTATAAATGTTGGGGATGGATTGTATTTATGTATGCTTTATAAAGTCGCCTGTAAGAGCGACGAAACACGTTGCATCTGAATAAAGAAAGTTGGTTACTACGGAGGTCCTTTGATGGTCTATCCTCGGGAGCGCTAAGTGACTTTTTTAATCTTTACTGCATTTCTGTCCTTAAGAACATCCAGCCATTGGATTCTTCCTATCCTCTTTCTAAGTCAATTAAAATCTGCCTTTCTGAAATCCAATCTTGAGGTCTGAGTTTTCTCAGGTCTTCCTCCCTTTTTATGCAAAATTAAAGGATAGCATAATCACTGCCTTCTAAGGTCCCAACCACCTTTACATCCGCAACCATTTTCTCCCTGTTAGTAAGAATTGGGTCCCAGATAGCAGATCCTCTTGTTTTCTCTTCTACCTTTTGAAAGATAAAGTTGTCAGCAAGAGCAGATAAGAATTTGTTGAATCCATTACTTTTACCTCAGAGAGAGATTCCCAACAAATGTCTGGATAGTTAAAATCTCCAATGATTACTATGTCGTGCTTTTTTGAGAGCTTGGCCATCTGATGTAGAAAGAGTTCATCCATTTCTTCTGCTTGTCCAGGTGGCATATAGTGAATGACTACAAAAATGTCCTTTCTGTTGTTCTCTCCTTGTATTCTTACACAAGCATATTCTACAGAACTCCCATGCTCCGAAGCTTGAATCTCTGTGGAAATGAATGTTTTCCTAAAATACAACGCAATTAAAGATGAGCGAGCAGCAAAATGCTCGAGTGCTCGTTACTCGAGTCGAACTTTCAGTGATGCTCGAGAGTTCGTTTCGAGTAACGAACCCCATTGACGTCAATGGGCGACTCAACCATGTTTGTATATGACTGGTGCTCCGCTAAGGTTTTCATTTGTGAAAATCTTAGCAAATCACCAAAGTCATGTAAAAAACACAGAAATGGATAGAGCAGGCAAGGAGCAACATGCTGGGCTGCATTTCGGGCTCCGAGGTCTCACTATTAAGCCACAATAGTGGCAAGAGTAAGACCCCCCCCCCCCCCGCACTGTCAGCATAACTATCGTTCTCCTCTGCCACAGCTGTAACAGCTGTGGCAGAGCAGAACGATGTTAGCCCATTGAATTCAATGGAGCCGGCAATACAGCCGGCTCCATTGAAAGCAATGGGCTGCCGGCGATTGCGGGATGAATTGTCGGGAAGGGCTTAAATATATAAGCCCTTCCCTGCAATTCATCCATAAATGTGTAAAAATAAAAAATATATATATACTCCCCTGGTCCCGGCAGACGGAGTTCAGCTGCGGCTAGCTGGCAGTTCTCCTGAACTGCTCTCTGCAGTATTCAGCAGCCGGGGATTTAAAATCCCTGCCTGCTGAATGAGCTTCCTCTGATTGGTCACAGCCTGACCAATCAGAGGCAGCTCTCACTCACACCCATTCATGAATTCATGAATGGGTGAGTGAGTGCTGCCACTGATTGGCTCAGCTCAGCTGTCATTCAGTAGAACTGCCAGCTGGCCGTGGTTGAACTCCGTCTGCCGGGACCAGGTGAGTACATATTTTTATTTTTTTATTTTTACACATTTCTGGATGAATTGCAGGGAAGAGCTTATATATTTAAGCCCTTCCCGGAAATTCATTGTGCGATCGCCGGCAACCCATTGCTTTCAATGGAGCCGGCTGTATTGCCGGCTCCATTGAATTCAATGGGCTAACATCGTTCTGCCGGGACAAGGTGAGTATATATATTTTTTTTTACTTTTTACACATTTTAGGATGATTTTCAGGTAAGGGCTTATATTTTTAAGCCCTTCCCGAAAATTCATCCCGCGCTCGCCGGCAGCCCATTGCTTTCATTGGAGCCGGCTGTATTGCCGGCTCCATTGAATTCAATGGGCTAACATCATTCTGCCGGGACAAGGTGAATATATATTGTTTTTTTTTTTACTTTTTACACATTTCTGGATGAATTTCAGGTAAGGGCTTATATTTTTAAGCCCTTCCCGAAAATTCATCCCTCGCTAGCCGGCAGCCCATTGCTTTCAATGGAGCCGGCTGTATTGCCGGCTCCATTGAATTCAATGGTCAGTGCTCGTTTAATTAAGTTTCCGTGATGCCTATGACATCATATTTCTATTTCTGTGTTAGGAGCTCCAATTCTCCTTGTTTCCCATGCTCTGTGGATTTGTGTAGAAACATTTTAGTTTGTGATCGGTGTCTCTTACTCCTTGTATTTCCTTCAGAATTTTTTGTTTTTGTTCTTTCTTTCCACTTCTAATAGCAAGGTTCTCAAATGTACTAGCTGTATATTTTTACCTGGCTTTTCACTTCCCTTCCCGTATTGTTATAGTTTAAAGCTCTCCTAATGAGTGAAGCAAGGCGCCCAACCAAATATATGCTTACTTTTTTTTTTTCTAAGGTGCAACCCATCTTTAGCAAGCACTTCATCATATAGGTAATTCACTTCATGGTCTAGAAATCCAAATCTTTGCTGATGGCACCATTAACATAGCCACTTGTTCATCCTGTTCCATCTTATTCCATGGTTATCCACTGGGAGGATAGATGAGAAGACCACCTTTCCTCATATTTCCTTTACAGAATGGTCATCTGACAAGGCAAAGTGCAAGTCTAAATTGAAACTAAACTACTAGAACCTTAATGTCAAAGTATTCTTGCAAACTATTGCAGCAAGTACAAGACAAATTCGAGATAATTGAAAGCACACCGCATTTGCTAATTTTGGGGTTTAGTGTTGGCACATTACCAATACATACATATACATACAGATACATAACATAAAAGCGACCCTTTGGTTTTTAGGACACAATAATGTCCTTTGACAGAAGCTGAAATATAGAATTGTAGTTTAATGTATTGCATAGTCCCTCTGCTCCACCAGGTCTGGCTCCCGCTTTCAGTATTTTACCATGGTCCCACAAACTTTGCAGTATACCAAATAGCTATACTTTATAATCATTGCTAGAGAAACCAGAATGTTACATTTACTCTCTGATTGCCCACAGTTGGTCATGTGATCAGCAGCACACAATCACAGTGCAATGAACAGTCTGCATTATCTCCATAGACATACCTGAATAGCTGAAAGAAAGAGGCAGAATCTGCAAATTATAGAGGCAACATAGAACAACAACTGCAGTTATCCGCACTTAGCACTCATTGCCCTAGACACAAAATATGTGCATTAGCGAACAACTATATTTATGCCTGCATAAAATGAACAAGAAGCGAACAAGTTCCTATTCAACATTTAATCATTGGCCATCTTTACACTGAACGATTATCGTTCAAATTTGTGAATTTTTTTGAATGATCTTTCCGTGTAAAGAAGCCTTCAATAAATGTACCCCTGAGTGTTCACAGTGTAGATATCTAACTACAAAACCAACATAACAATCAATTTGTACCTCTCGCTGGTTCTCATTTCCCTCGCTCATGATCTCCTTGCTTGCTTTTCCTTTTTCTAGGAGTGCAGTCTCGGGAAGTCTGGTTCTGTGATGTAGCCAAAATAATATAAAACCAATAAGAGGGGGGGGGGGGGGGGGAGAAGAAAGGGAAGAAGAGGAAGGAGAGATAGAGGAAAGAAGGGGAAAATTATTATTTGGATCATTAAAACAGGATTTTCCTCTGTTATGTTTATACTTTGTGTTTATAGAGAAATTAGGTTATCCTGTGTTACTCCTATGTAACCCCAGAAATAGTCTTTAGTTTCTTTTCTGTTCCTTACTTAGCCAAAATCATATAAATACAGATCCATGCCACTTACATCAGCAGCAAAGTGGGTGAGATTTTCAAAATGTTATCCACGCGCTGTAAAAAAATCTGTGGAAATGGACTCGGATAACAGATTGTGGCCAATTGTCAGCTGTTGCCAGACTATTACATGGTGTCTTTGGCCAGCTGTAGTTCTGATGACCCAGTGGTATACTATCTCCTTCTGATGTACTCAGTTGTATAGTTCTGTGTGTAGCCATTACTGCTTCTAGCATTTTGATCTTATTTTCTCACCACTAACAATGATCATATGAGCCCTGTGGATGTATCCTCTCCAAAGTCAACAGCAGGTAATTTTTGTCTGAAACCGTATAACTTATATGTGAGAACATCAAACAAATCATGATGGTTTACTCCAAAGGCTATTCATATGAGCAACATGTGTACATCTTGTCTATGTGTTTGATGTGTGGGACACCGCATATTATATTTCCTATTGTCATGCAAGACTCACACACAGAAAAGACACAGGGGAATTTTTCAAACACAAACCATTAGTCCGAGGGTAAGAAAATTGCTCATATGAATAAACCCATTCAAATGAATAGATTCATTTTCCATGCAAGTTCTTTCTGTCTTGGATATGGATAGAATTTGTGTGATAATATTGGCTGTGTGAATATGGTGTAACAGGTCATTGGAAATTCAAAGAGATATATGTCAGGGCCTCATGCTTGTACAGTCCAAACTAAAAAATGAATTGTGGTAGATACAAGATTTATCTGTTACGATCCTGTGGGCAACCTAAGCATGGGAGCCCACACGATCGTACCCAAAAAGGGATAGAATGGATGGGATAGACGCACACAGGTAGAACCAGGGTCACACAGGATTCACACAGGTTTTAGGCAACTTACCCTCTTCTACGCGGGAGGATGGCATGGCCCTACCTAAGCGGGTGATTCACCCCAATAAAGGGCGGCCCAGCGGTCTTCGGATTTGGGCCCTAGCTGATCCTAGGAGCCACGCCACAGCACAGGAGACATACACATGCTGCCTGACAGAGACAGAACCACAGGAGACACAGAGCCAGAATACACAGCATACAGCAGCCACAATACAACCAGTAGTAAGAGATGAAGCTGAATATAAATACCAGGTATTGGTTGACATTTTGTACAAAACATGGAAGCTAGCAGGCCACTTCACGGCTCCTGGTTATACCGCTAGTCTCTACACTAACCAGGAGATCAGCAGAACCGGACAGAGTTCACACAGAATGCTGCAACAGGATAGGACACAGGTCGCACAGCAAGCTGACAGAAAACGGACATGAACCAGCAAGACACAGATTACACAGCAAGCTTGCATCAGGGACAGGACAGAGCACAGGGCACACCCAGCTGCAACATATAGAAACACAGACAGACTCCACCCAGAGCTCACATGTGCACAGATGGAACTCACAGCAAGTCAATGTGTCCTCATACCAGGGGGAATAGACAGTCAGCTACACAAGCTGACATAGGGAAGCGTGTCAGGGATCCACCAACTGACACACTGGAAGCAGAGTGACACATACCTACTTAAAAACTCAGATCAGAGTGGGAACAAGCTGAACATGACTGATACAAGTTACAGATCACAGAAGTAACATGACTGCTCACCTTGGGACCCAGCCAGAACTAACCAAGAGCTGGGTTTATATGTGAGCACAGATCCAGGAGATTGGCTAGCAGGAAGTACCACACCCAGCCAGCTCAATTAACCCTCAACCACCTGTAGCTGTGCTGCTAGCAGTACATAGTACAACAGATCCCAGCAGCACATCCTGATATTATCATGTTCAAGAATTTAACTCAAGGACACATCTTGACTAGAGATGAGCGAGCACCAAAATTCTCGGGTGCTTGTTGCTTGAGTTAAACTTTCCGCGATGCTCGAGAGCTCATTTCGAGTAAAGAACCCCATTGAAGTCAATGGGCGACTCAACCATTTTTGTATATGACTGATGCTCTGCATAGGTCATGACTTGTGAGACTCTGGAAAACATCCGAAAGTCATGGAAACGCCACATAAACGGATAGGGAAGGGCAGGGGCAGCATGCATGGCTGCATCTGAGGCTCCCAGGTCCCACTAGTAAGCCACAATGGGGGCAAGAGTCTGCCCCCCCCAACAATTTTGTACTTCAGACAAACCCTCATTAGCAAGACACACCTTAGCTAAGCACCACACTACCTGCAACCAAGGACAATCACCCCCTGTGGGTGACACCGCTGCCTCTTCTCTTGGATTACATGCTGCCCAACCCCCTGCATGACCCTGCGTCCACAGCGCACACAAAAGCTTCCCTGCGCAGCCTTTAGCTGCCCTCATGCCACGCACTCGCTTCATAGCTACACCACCCTCAAGTCTATTTCTAAGTGCGTCTGCGATGAGGAGGAACCGGAGGCACACACTGCAGAGGGTTGACAGGACCAGGCAGCGACCCTCTTTGAAAGGGGGGGCGATAGCCCACAATGCTGTAGAGAATCGATGATAAATTGACATAGATCATCATTCCAATCCCGTGGCACCTCCATAGCAAAATTGTCAGGAGCCGCAAACGTGGGCATAAAGGGGACTCAGGTGCCAGCCCAGCACTTCTACACATCTCCACAATGCAGCAATACTCTGGGTGGGAAGCACGTGAGCGGGCCCAGAGTCAGGCTCGGTCCCAGCCTCTATCTTGTGTGACCCAAGGTGTCGGGAGTTACATAGGAATGGGAAATCCATGTGTCCACACACTATTCATTCTGTGTAGGTGTTAGATAGCTCAAAACCGCAATGGGAAGTGTTTGAGTTCCTTGGGCTCGCCTATGCTGTCGGTGCACAAAGATTGTATTACACAAGAAGAAATCAGAGTGCCCAAACATGGGAGAGTTTCACCCAGCCAAGGACCTCGGCCCACATTTCTACCCTAGTCAGTCAGTGTATTTGTGTCAGACATGTAAAACACCGCTCTGGGAAGTCTTTGTGCACTCACAGCATAGGCGAGCCAAAGGAACCCAAGGAAAGTATTAAACATGAAGCAATTACAGTGCCCAAACATGGCAGACTTTCACCCTGCTAAGGGCCTTGGCCTACATTTCTGCCCTAGTCAGTCAGTGGGTTTGTGTCAGACAGGTAAAACACCGCAATGGGAAGTCTTTGTGCACCCACAGCATAGGCGAGCCCCAGGAACATAAAGGTGGTATTACGCATAAAGAAATCACAGCGCCCTGAACATGGCAAAGTTTCACCCCGCCAAGGACCTCAGCCCACACCCTCAGCAATCGTGGGCATAAAGCGGACTTCGATGCTAAGACAGCTGTGAACGTCTCATTTAATTATCTGCGGTTGCTTTCACCTCTCCAAAGATTAGATTAACCAGGAACAAGTTCCACAGGCCCGAACTGGGCAGTTGCATTTCCCCCAGGACATAGGCCTCTGCCCAGACGCTCAGCACACCCCAGACTTCTCTTCTTCACCGGCGGAAGGCAGCGGAACCTAATGATTCTTTTCACTGCAACAGGAGAAAAAAACATTCTCTATCACCAGAAAGAAAGGGGGACTGGGGTCTGCCTATACCTTTGCTACTGAAATGTTACTGGGGTCTGCCTATACTTTTGCTACAGAAATGTTACTGGGGTCCGCCTATACTCTTGGTACACCAATGTTTCAGGGGTTCGCCTACACTTTTGCTACTGAAATGTTACTGGAGTCTGCCTATAC
The DNA here is from genome assembly GCF_035609145.1 of Eleutherodactylus coqui. Classification (NCBI taxonomy): domain Eukaryota; kingdom Metazoa; phylum Chordata; class Amphibia; order Anura; family Eleutherodactylidae; genus Eleutherodactylus; species Eleutherodactylus coqui. Next base: position 113,270,853 of record NC_089842.1, on the reverse strand, counting down.
TTTTACTACAGAGATGTTACTGAGGTCCACCTATACTTCTGCTACAGGAATGTTACAGTGGTCTGCCTATATTTCTGCTACAGAAATGTTACTGGGGTCCGCCTATACTTCTGCAACAGGATTGTTGCAGGGGTCTGCTCTGCCTATACTTTTGCGACAGAAATGTTACTGAGGTCCGCCTATACTCTTGGTACACCAATGTTTCAGGGGTTCGCCTATGCTTTTGCTACTAAAATGTTACAGGGGTCTGCCTATACTTCTGCTACAGGAATGTTACTGGGGTCCACCTTTACTTTTACTACAGAAATGTTACTGGGGTCCGCCTATACATCTGCTACTGAAATATTACAGGGGTCCGCCTATACTTTTGGTACACCAATGTTTCGGGGGTTTGCCTACACTCTTGCTACAGAAACGTTACAGGGGTCTGCCTATACTTCTGCTACAGGAATGTTACTGAGGGCCGCCTATACTTTTACTACAGAAATGTTACTGGGGTCTGCCTATACGTCTGCTACAGGAATGTTACAGGGGTCTGCCTATACGTCTGCTACAGGAATGTTACAGGGGTCTGCCTATATTTCTACTACAGGAAGGTAACAGGGGTCCACCTATAATTTTACTACAGAAATGTTACTGGGGTCTGCCTCTACTTTTGCTACAGAAATGTTACTCGGGTTTGCCTATACTTTTGCTACAGAAATGTTACTGGGGTCTGCCTATACTTTTACTACAGAAATGTTACTTGGGTCCGCCTATACTCTTGCTACAGAAATGTTACTGGGGTCTGCCTATACTGTGGGTGCACAAAGACTTCCCATCGCGGTGTTTTACCTATCTGGTACAAATACACTGACTGACTAGGGCAGAAATGTGGGCCGAGGCTGAGGTCCTTGGCGGGGTGAAACTCTGCCATGTTTGGGCACTCTGATTTCTTCCTGTGTAATACCATCTTTCTGCACCCACAGCATAGGTGAGCCCAAGGAACTCAAGGACTTCCCCTTGTGGTGTTCAGCTATCTGACACCTACACAGAATGAATAGTGTGTGGACACATGGATTTCCCATTGCTTTGTAAGTCGCGGCACCTTGGGTCACACAAGGTGGAGGCTGGGACCGAGCCTGACCCAGGGCCCGCTCACATACTTCCCACGCAAACTATTGCGGGTCCTACCTCGGTCATGGTTTCTTGGCCTTGTTATGCCACCTCCTCCTCCTGCTTGGGGTCAGGGGATCAGTACTGGGCAACATGTATTTTCTCTCGTGTTACCACAGTTATCTGAGACACTGGTTTGGGCCAAACAAAAGGAGCATTACTGCATTAATGAGACGTTCAGTCTGCCATATGGCCACAATGGGTATGTTTCTGAACACAGGAGAAACGGGTATCCATTTTGGGGTGAAAGTCTTCATTTGTATGTGTGCTGTACAAAAAGACCTGTTTTTAAAATTACATAATTGCCAAAAAAATGAAAATTGTAATTTTTTCCTTCTGCTTTTCTTAGATTCATTCAAAAACTGTAGGGTCAAAATACGCAGTACACACCTAGATGAATTTATTAAGGGGTCTAGTTTTCAAAATGGTGTCATTTGTGGGGGTTCTCTATCAGTTTGCGCACTCACAAGCTCTACAAGTGGGCAATGGGGTCTAAATCACCTTCAAGCAAAATTACTGTTCTGAAAGCCACTGGCTGCTCCTTTCAGTTTGGGCTCCATTGTTCATACAGACATAAGATTAGGGCCACAATGGGTATGTTTCTGAACACAGGACAAACAGGGGTATCCATTTTAGGGGTGTAAATGCCTATTTTCATATGCACTATAATTAAAAAAATGTCTTTAAAATGACATATTTACAAAAATATGAAATTTTATTTTTTCTCCTCTAAATTGCATTAATTGCTGAAAAAAAACCTGTGGGGTCAAAATATTCATGACACCCCTAAGTGAATACATTAAGGGGTGTAGTTTTTAAATTGGGGTCACTTGTGTGGTATCTATCATTCTGACACCTATCAGCCTTTTAAATCTTGGCTTGGTGTAGGAAAACAAAACGTCCCTCAAAATGTTGATAAGTAATGTTAAACTTGTGCGTCTCCTAAATGGTTAAAAAAAATGTTTCAAATGTGCTTCCAGAATAAAGTAACGAGATGGAAATATATATCTTAGCAAAAATTTGTACAGTATGTTTGCACATATTTCAGATATTACAGTAGAAAATGTGAAAAAAATAATATTTTTTCCAAAATGTTTCCAATTTTGGCACTTTCAATAAATATAAACAAATTCTATCAGTCTATCTTTACCACCTAAATGAAGTACGATATGTGCTTAAAAAATCACTTCCATATGCAAAACCTTTCCGAAGTTATTCAATGTTAAAATGACACGTCAGATTTCCAAAATTTGGCTCTGTCACTAAGACGCAAACAGGCTTTGTCACTAAGGTGTTAAGTTACTTGAAATGGATAATGTATCAACTGATGAGATGCAGATCAGTTTTTCTGTTCAAGATAAAATAAAGATTTTCCATTCAAAAACTAACCTATGAACTAGTGTGGTTAAATAGAGTCCTCCAATTCCTACATTATTACTAGAGATGAGCGAACGTACCTGTCCGAGCTTGATACTCGTTCGAGTATTAGCGTGTTCGAGATGCTCGTTACTCGTGACGAGTACCATGCGATGTTCGAGTTACTTTCACTTTAATCTCTGAGACGTTAGCGCGCTTTTCTGGCCAATAGAAAGACAGGGAAGGCATTACAACTCCCCCCTGCGACGTTCAAGCCCTATACCACCCCCCTGCAGTGAGTGGCTGGCAAGATCAGGTGTCACCCGAGTATATAAATCGGCCCCTCCCGCGGCTCATCACAGATTTATTCTGACAGAGATGAGGGACAGTGCTGCTGGTAGCGGAGCTGCTATAGGGAGAGCGTTAGGAGTATTTTAGGCTTCAAGAACCCCAACGGTCCTTCTTAAGGCCACATCTAACTGTGTGCAGTAGTGTGGAGGCTGCTTTTTGCAGTGCTGCACTTTTTTTTTTTTTTGTATATCGGCCGTGCAGAGGAAGGAGGAACAGCAGACAGAGGATTCTGATTTGCAGCAGTGGACGGCGCAGAACTGCGGGTGGACGATAGGTTGCTCGAAGCACTTTCTGCCATCCAGGACAGGACCTGCTCACACTGCTCATTTTCTAATAACGGTCTCCCGCGTGGACCCATTAATTGGGCGATGAATGTGGGGACGCCAGAAACGTGCCTCTCTCCTAATCGCGCAGCAGTCGGCTGCGACACACCTGGATCAGGAGCTCGGCCTGTGCCGACACCCTGACTTGGCCCTCCGCGTCCTCGGCCGCGTCCACGTCCTCTAGGCCTACCCCTACCCCTCAGCATGCTGTATTACCAGTGATTTGATTTCACAGGCAGGAAATAAATTGGCGCAAGACTGCAGGCCAAATATAAATTTTCCCTTTTTTGAAAACGAAAGGCCCCACTGCCTCTAGTGAATGAATAATCTAAGTTTAATAACTGTGCTGTGTCCCTGCTAATGTGTCACAGAACTTGAGGGTAGCAGAGTTATGAACTCTGGCAGAGCAGGTATTTTTTTTCCCAATTAAGGAAAGCAAATGGCGAAGCCAGCAGTAAAGCGTAGCTGGGTGCGTCTGATTTTTTAACGTTGTACACGCAGCTCACACGTGTCCACAGCCCTTAGGACGGACAGAGGCAGGACAAATAGATTTGTTTTCACTTGTTTTTACACCAAAAGGACCCACTGCGTATATTCAATGAACATGAGAAGTTTAATAACTGTATTGTGGCCCTGCTAATGTGTCACAGAACTTGAGGGTAGCAGAGTTATTAACTATGGCAGAGCAGGTATTTTTTCCCAATTAAGGAAAGCAAATGGCGAAGCCAGCAGTAAAGCGTAGCTGGGTGCGTCTGATTTTTTAACGTTGTACACGCAGCTCACACGTGTCCACAGCCCTTAGGACGGACAGAGGCAGGACAAATAGATTTGTTTTCCCTTGTTTTTACACCAAAAGGACCCACTGCGTATATTCAATGAACATGAGAAGTTTAATAACTGTGTTGTGGCCCTGCTAATGTGTCACAGAACTTGAGGGTAGCAGGGTTATTAACTTTGGCAGAGCAGGTATTTTTTTTCCCAATTAAGGAAAGCAAATGGCGAAGCCAGCAGCAAAGCGTAGCTGGGTGCGTCTGATTTTTTAACGTTGTACACGCAGCTCACACGTGTCCACAGCCCTTAGGACGGACAGAGGCAGGACAAATAGATTTGTTTTCCCTTGTTTTTACACCAAAAGGACCCACTGCGTATATTCAATGAACATGAGAAGTTTAATAACTGTATTGTGGCCCTGCTAATGTGTCACAGAACTTGAGGGTAGCAGAGTTATTAACTATGGCAGAGCAGGTATTTTTTTCCCAATTAAGGAAAGCAAATGGCGAAGCCAGCAGTAAAGCGTAGCTGGGTGCGTCTGATTTTTTAACGTTGTACACGCAGCTCACACGTGTCCACAGCCCTTAGGACGGACAGAGGCAGGACAAATAGATTTGTTTTCCCTTGTTTTTACACCAAAAGGACCCACTGCGTATATTCAATGAACATGAGAAGTTTAATAACTGTGTTGTGGCCCTGCTAATGTGTCACAGAACTTGAGGGTAGCAGGGTTATTAACTTTGGCAGAGCAGGTATTTTTTTTCCCAATTAAGGAAAGCAAATGGCGAAGCCAGCAGCAAAGCGTAGCTGGGTGCGTCTGATTTTTTAACGTTGTACACGCAGCTCACACGTGTCCACAGCCCTTAGGACGGACAGAGGCAGGACAAATAGATTTGTTTTCCCTTGTTTTTACACCAAAAGGACCCACTGCGTATATTCAATGAACATGAGAAGTTTAATAACTGTATTGTGGCCCTGCTAATGTGTCACAGAACTTGAGGGTAGCAGAGTTATTAACTCTGGCAGAGCAGGTATTTTTTTCCCAATTAAGGAAAGCAAATGGCGAAGCCAGCAGCAAAGCGTAGCTGGGTGCGTCTGATTTTTTAACGTTGTACACGCAGCTCACACGTGTCCACAGCCCTTAGGACGGACAGAGGCAGGACAAATAGATTTGTTTCCCCTTGTTTTTACACCAAAAGGACCCACTGCGTATATTCAATGAACATGAGAAGTTTAATAACTGTATTGTGGCCCTGCTAATGTGTCACAGAACTTGAGGGTAGCAGAGTTATTAACTATGGCAGAGCAGGTATTTTTTTCCCAATTAAGGAAAGCAAATGGCGAAGCCAGCAGTAAAGCGTAGCTGGGTGCGTCTGATTTTTTAACGTTGTACACGCAGCTCACACGTGTCCACAGCCCTTAGGACGGACAGAGGCAGGACAAATAGATTTGTTTTCCCTTGTTTTTACACCAAAAGGACCCACTGCGTATATACAATGAACATGAGAAGTTTAATAACTGTGCTGTGGCCCTGCTAATGTGTCACAGAACTTGAGGGTAGCAGAGTTATTAACTCTGGCAGAGCAGGTATTTTTTTCCCAATTAAGGAAAGCAAATGGCGAAGCCAGCAGTAAAGCGTAGCTGGGTGCGTCTGATTTTTTAACGTTGTACACGCAGCTCACACGTGTCCACAGCCCTTAGGACAGACAGAGGCAGAACAAATAGATTTGTTTTCCCTTGTTTTTACACCAAAAGGACCCACTGCGTATATTCAATGAATAATAACTGTGTTGTGGCCCTGCCTACACAATTCTTTCCCTGTAGTATCAATGGAGGGTGCAATGCTCTGCAGAGGCGATTTTGAGGAAAAAAAATGCAGCACAGCTAACAGCAGCCAGCACAGTACTGCACACGGTTAAATATGGCCCTAGAAAGGACCGTTGAGGTTCTTGAAGGCTACACTGACTCCTAACACTCTCCCTGCCTATCCAACACTTCTGTCCCTAATGCCGGGTGCAACGCTCTGCAGAGGCGGTTTTGAGAAGAAAAAAAAAAGTCACTGCTAACAGCAGCCAACACACAGGTATTACTGGCCCTAATAAGGACCTTTGGGGTTCTTGAAGCCTACACTAACTGCGATTTCTCTCCCTACAGCAGCTCCGGTACCAGCAGCACTGTCCCTCATCTAACTCACAAGGCATCTGAGGCGATCCGCGGGAGGGCCCGCATTTTATATTCGGGTGACATCTGATCTTCCCAGCCACTCACAGCAGGGGGGTGGTATAGGGCTTGAACGTCGCAGGGGGAAGTTGTAATGCCTTCCCTGTCTTTCAATTGGCCAGAAAAGCGCGCTAACATCTCAGAGAGGAAAGTGAAAGTAACCAGAACACCGCATGGTGTTCGTTACGAATAACGAACATCCCGAACACCCTAAAATTCGCACGAATATCAAGCTCGGACGAATACGTTCGCTCATCTCTAATCATAATGGAATGTTACATTATGACATCATAATGGAATTTTGCATTATGACATCATAATGGAATTTTTACATTATGACATCATAATGGCATTTTGTATTATGACATCATAATGGAATTTTTACATTATGACATCATAATGTAATTTTGCATTATGACATCATAATGGAATTTTGCATTATGACATCATAATGGAATTTTGCATTATGACATCATAATGGCATGTTGCATTATGACATCATAATGGAATGTTGCATTATGACATCATAATGGAATGTTGCATTATGACATCATAATGGAATTTCACATTATGACATCATAATGGTATGTTACATTATGACATCATAATGGAATGTTGCATTATGACATCATAATGGAATGTTACATTATGATATCATAATGGAATGTTACATTATAACATCATAATGGAATTTTGTATTATGACAAAATAATGGAATGTTACATTATGACATCATAATGGAATGTTGCATTATGAGATCATAATGGAATTTTGCATTATGACATCATAATGGGATGTTGCATTATGACATCATAATGAAATTTTGCATTATGACATCATAATGGAATGTTGCATTATGACATCATAATGGAATTTTACATTATGACATCATAATGGAATTTTACATTATGACATCATAATGGAATTTTGCATTATGCCATCATAATGGAATTTTTACATTATGACATCATAATGGAATTTTGCATTATGACATCATAATGGAATGTTGCATTATGACATCATAATGGAATTTTACATTATGCCATCATAATGGAATTTTACATTATGACATCATAATGGAATTTTGCATTATGATATCATAATAAAATTTTTACATTATGACATCATAATGGAATTTTGCATTATGACATCATAATGGAATGTTACATTATGACATCATAATGGAATGTTGCATTATGACATCATAATGGAATTTTACATTATGACATCATAATGGAATGTTGCATGATTACATCATAATGGAATTCTACATTATGACATCATAATGTAATGTTGCATTATGACATCATAATGGAATTTTGCATTATGACATCATAATGGAATGTTGCATTATGACATCATAATGGAATTTTGCATTATGACATCATAATGGAATTTTGCATTATGACATCATAATGGAATTTTTACATTATGACATCATATTTGAATTTTACTTTATGACATCATAATGGAATTTTGCATTATGACATCATAATGGAATGTTACATTATGACATCATAATGGAATGTCACATTATGACATCATAATGGAATTTTGCATTATGACATCATAATGGAATGTTGCATTATGACATGATAATGGAATTTTGCATTATGACATCATAATGGAATGTTGCATTATGACATCATAATGGAATTTTACATAATGCCATAATAATGGAATTTTTACATTATGACATCATAATGGAATTTTGCATTATGCCATAATAATGGAATTTTTACATTATGACATCATAATGGAATTTTGCATTGTGCCATCATAATGGAATGTTACATTATGACATCATAATGGAATTTTACATTATGACATCATAATGGAATTTTGCATTATGACAGCATAATGGAATTTTACATTATGACATCATAATGGAATTTTGCATTATGACATCATAATGGAATTTTGCATTATGACATCGTAATGGAATTTTACATTATGACATCATAATGGAATTTTGCATTATGACATCGTCATGGAATTTTTACATTATGACATCATAATGGAATTTTGCATTATGACATCGTCATGGAATTTTTACATTATGACATCATAATGGAATGTTGCATTATGACATCATAATGGGATTTTGCATTATGACATCATAATGGAATGTTGCATTATGACATCTTAATGGAATGTTGCATTATGACATCATAATGGAATGTTGCATTATGACATCTTAATGGAATGTTGCATAATGACATCATAATGGAATTTTACATTATGACATCATAATGGAATGTTGCATTATGACATCATAATGGAATGTTACATTATGACATCATAATGTAATTTTGCATTATGACATCATAATGGAATGTTACATTATGACATCATAATGGAATGTTGCATTATGACATCATAATGGAGTTTTACATTATGACATCATAATGAAATTTTGCATTATGACATCATAATGGAATTTTATATTATGACATCATAATGGAATTTTTCATTTTGACATCATAATGGAATTTTACATTATGACTTCATAATGGAATTTTGCATTATGACATCATAATGGAATTTTTACAGTATGACATCATAATGGAATGTTACATTATGACATCATAATAGAATGTTACATTATGACATCATAATGGAAGTTTGCATTATGACATCATAATGGAATTTTACATTATGACATCATAATGGAATGTTGCATTATGACATCATAATGGAATTTTACATTATGACATCATAATGGAATGTTGCATTATGACATCATAATGGAATTTTACATTATGACATCATAATGGAATGTTGCATTATGACAGCATAATGGAAATTTAACATTACGACATCATAATGGAATTTTGCATTATGACATCATAATGGAATGTTGCATTATGACATCATAATGGAATTTTGCATTATGACATCATAATGGAATTTTGCATTATGACATCAGAATGGAATGTTTCATTATGACATCATAATGGAATTTTGCATTATGACATCATAATGGAATGTTGCATTATGACATCATAATGGAATGTTGCATTATTACATCATAATGGAATTTTGCATTATGACATCATAATGGAATGTTGCATTATGACATCATAGTGGAATTTTACATTATGACATCATAATGGAATTTTGCATTATGACATCAAAATGGAATTTTGCATTATGAAATCATTTAAAATTTTTACATTATGACATCATAATGGAATGTTGCATTATGACATCATAATGGAATTTTACATTATGACATCATAATGGAATTTTGCATTATGACATCATAATGGAATTTTACATTATGACATCATAATGGAATGTTACATTATGACATCATAATGGAATTTTACATTATGACATCATAATGGAATGTTACATTATGACATCATAATGGAATTTTACATTATGGCATCATAATGGAATTTTGCATTATGACATCATTATGGAATTTTGCATTATGACATCCTAATGGAATGTTACATTATGACATCATAATGGAATTTTGCATTATGACATCATAATGGAATGTTACATTATGACATCATAATGGAATTTTGCATTATGACATCATAATGGAATGTTGCATTATGACATCATAATGGAATTTTACATTATGACATCATAATAGAATTTTACATTATGACATCATAATGGAATTTTGCATTATGACATCATGATAAAATTTTTACATTATGACATCATAATGGAATTTTGCATTATGACATCATAATGGAATGTTACATTATGACATCATAATGGAATGTTGCATTATGACATCATAATGGAATTTTGCATTATGACATCATAATGGAATGTTGCATTATGACTAGAGATGAGCGAACGTGTTCGGCTCCGCCCCTTTTCGCCCGGACACCGAACTTCGCGAGGAATTCCGTGTTCGGGCGAAAAAAGTTCGGGGGTCGCCGTGGCAGCGCGGGGGGTTGCGGCGGGGAGTGGGGGGGGGGAGGGAGAGAGAGAGGGCTCCCCCCTGTTCCCCGCTGCTGCCGCCCGCGCCGCCGCGCCTCTCCCCGCCCCCCGGCGCCCCCCGAATACTTACGCGCGAACACGGAAGTCCTCGGAAAAGCCGGTGTCCGGGTGCGTAAGTGTTCGTTAAGAACACGTTCGCTCATCTCTAATTATGACATCATAATGGAATTTTGCATTATGACATCATAATGGAATTTTGCATTATGACATCATAATGGAATGTTACATTATGACATCATAATGGAATGTTGCATTATGACATCATAATGGAATGTTACATTATGATATCATAATGGAATGTTACATTATTACATCATAATGGAATTTTGTATTATGACAAAATAATGGAATGTTACATTATTACATCATAATGGAATTTTGCATTATTACATCATAATGGAATTTTACATTATGACATCATAATGGAATGTTGCATTATGACATCATAATGGACTTTTGCATTATGACATCATAATGGGATGTTGCATTATGACATGATAATGGAATTTTGCATTATGACATCATAATGGAATGTTGCATTATGACATCATAATGGAATTTTACATTATGACATCATAATGGAATTTTACATTATGACATCATAATGGAATTTTACATTATGACATCATAATGGAATTTTGCATTATGCCATCATAATGGAATTTTTACATTATGACATCGTAATGGAATTTTGCATTATGACATCATAATGGAATGTTGCATTATGACATCATAATGGAATTTTACATTATGACATCATAATGGTATTTTGCATTATGACATCATAATGGAATTTTTACATTATGACATCATAATGGAATGTTGCATTATGACATCATAATGGGATTTTGCATTATGACATCATAATGGAATGTTGCATTATGACATCTTAATGGAATGTTGCATTATGACATCATAATGGAATGTTGCATTATGACATCTTAATGGAATGTTGCATTATGACATCATAATGGAATTTTACATTATGGCATCATAATGGAATGTTGCATTATGACATCATAATGGAATGTTACATTATGTCATCATAATGTAATTTTGCATTATGACATCATAATGGAATGTTACATTATGACATCATAATGGAATGTTGCATTATGACATCATAATGGAGTTTTACATTATGACATCATAATGAAATTTTGCATTATGACATCATAATGGAATTTTATATTATGACATCATAATGGAATTTTTCATTTTGACATCATAATGGAATTTTACATTATGACTTTATAATGGAATTTTGCATTATGACATCATAATGGAATTTTTACAGTATGACATCATAATGGAATGTTACATTATGACATCATAATAGAATGTTACATTATGACATCATAATGGAATTTTGCATTATGACATCATAATGGAATTTTACATTATGACATCATAATGGAATGTTGCATTATGACATCATAATGGAATGTTGCATTATGACATCATAATGGAATTTTGCATTATGACATCATAATGGAATGTTGCATTATGACATCATAATGGAATTTTGCATTATGATATCATAATAAAATTTTTACATTATGACATCATAATGGAATTTTGCATTATGACATCATAATGGAATGTTACATTATGACATCATAATGGAATGTTGCATTATGACATCATAATGGAATTTTACATTATGACATCATAATGGAATGTTGCATGATTACATCATAATGGAATTTTACATTATGACATCATAATGTAATGTTGCATTATGACATCATAACGGAATGTTACATTATAACATCATAATGGAATTTTGTATTATGACAAAATAATGGAATGTTACATTATTACATCATAATGGAATTTTGCATTATTACATCATAATGGAATTTTACATTATGACATCATAATGGAATGTTGCATTATGACATCATAATGGAATTTTGCATTATGACATCATAATGGGATGTTGCATTATGACATCATAATGGAATTTTGCATTATGACATCATAATGGAATGTTGCATTATGACATCATAATGGAATGTTACATTATGACATCATAATGGAATTTTACATTATGACATCATAATGGAATTTTGCATTATGCCATCATAATGGAATTTTTACATTATGACATCATAATGGAATTTTGCATTATGACATCATAATGGAATGTTGCATTATGACATCATAATGGAATTTTACATTATGACATCATAATGGAATTTTACATTATGACATCATAATGGAATTTTGCATTATGATATCATAATAAAATTTTTACATTATGACATCATAATGGAATTTTGCACTATGACATCATAATGGAATGTTACATTATGACATCATAATGGAATGTTGCATTATGACATCATAATGGAATTTTACATTATGACATCATAATGGAATGTTGCATGATTACATCATAATGGAATTTTACATTATGACTACATAATGGAATGTCACATTATGACATCATAATGGAATTTTGCATTATGACATCATAATGGAATGTTGCATTATGACATGATAATGGAATTTTGCATTATGACATCATAATGGAATGTTGCATTATGACATCATAATGGAATGTTACATTATGACATCATAATGTAATTTTGCATTATGACATCATAATGGAGTTTTACATTATGACATCATAATGAAATTTTGCATTATGACATCATAATGGAATTTTATATTATGACATCATAATGGAATTTTTCATTTTGACATCATAATGGAATTTTACATTATGACTTCATAATGGAATTTTGCATTATGACATCATAATGGAATTTTTACAGTATGACATCATAATGGAATGTTACATTATGACATCATAATAGAATGTTACATTATGACATCATAATGGAAGTTTGCATAATGACATCATAATGGAATTTTACATTATGACATCATAATGGAATGTTGCATTATGACATCATAATGGAATTTTACATTATGACATCATAATGGAATGTTGCATTATGACATCATAATGGAATTTTACATTATGACATCATAATGGAATGTTGCATTATGACATCATAATGGAAATTTAACATTACGACATCATAATGGAATTTTGCATTATGACATCATAATGGAATTTTACATTATGACATCATAATGGAATGTTGCATTATGACATCATAATGGAATTTTGCATTATGACATCATAATGGAATGTTACATTATGACATCATAATGGAATGTTGCATTATGACATCATAATGGAATTTTGCATTATGACATCATAATGGAATGTTGCATTATGACTAGAGATGAGCGAACGTGTTCGGCTCCGCCCCTTTTCGCCCGGACACCGAACTTCGCGAGGAATTCCGTGTTCGGGCGAAAAAAGTTCGGGGGTCGCCGTGGCAGCGCGGGGGGTTGCGGCGGGGAGTGGGGGGGAGAGGGAGAGAGAGAGGGCTCCCCCCTGTTCCCCGCTGCTGCCGCCCGCGCCGCCGCGCCTCTCCCCGCCCCCCGGCGCCCCCCGAATACTTACGCGCGAACACGGAAGTCCTCGGAAAAGCCGGTGTCCGGGTGCGTAAGTGTTCGTTAAGAACACGTTCGCTCATCTCTAATTATGACATCATAATGGAATTTTGCATTATGACATCATAATGGAATTTTGCATTATGACATCATAATGGAATGTTACATTATGACATCATAATGGAATGTTGCATTATGACATCATAATGGAATGTTACATTATGATATCATAATGGAATGTTACATTATTACATCATAATGGAATTTTGTATTATGACAAAATAATGGAATGTTACATTATTACATCATAATGGAATTTTGCATTATTACATCATAATGGAATTTTACATTATGACATCATAATGGAATGTTGCATTATGACATCATAATGGACTTTTGCATTATGACATCATAATGGGATGTTGCATTATGACATGATAATGGAATTTTGCATTATGACATCATAATGGAATGTTGCATTATGACATCATAATGGAATTTTACATTATGACATCATAATGGAATTTTACATTATGACATCATAATGGAATTTTACATTATGACATCATAATGGAATTTTGCATTATGCCATCATAATGGAATTTTTACATTATGACATCGTAATGGAATGTTGCATTATGACATCATAATGGGATTTTGCATTATGACATCATAATGGAATGTTGCATTATGACATCTTAATGGAATGTTGCATTATGACATCATAATGGAATGTTGCATTATGACATCTTAATGGAATGTTGCATTATGACATCATAATGGAATTTTACATTATGACATCATAATGGAATGTTGCATTATGACATCATAATGGAATGTTACATTATGTCATCATAATGTAATTTTGCATTATGACATCATAATGGAATGTTACATTATGACATCATAATGGAATGTTGCATTATGACATCATAATGGAGTTTTACATTATGACATCATAATGAAATTTTGCATTATGACATCATAATGGAATTTTATATTATGACATCATAATGGAATTTTTCATTTTGACATCATAATGGAATTTTACATTATGACTTTATAATGGAATTTTGCATTATGACATCATAATGGAATTTTTACAGTATGACATCATAATGGAATGTTACATTATGACATCATAATAGAATGTTACATTATGACATCATAATGGAATTTTGCATTATGACATCATAATGGAATTTTACATTATGACATCAGAATGGAATGTTGCATTATGACATCATAATGGAATGTTGCATTATGACATCATAATGGAATTTTGCATTATGACATCATAATGGAATGTTGCATTATGACATCATAATGGAATTTTGCATTATGATATCATAATAAAATTTTTACATTATGACATCATAATGGAATTTTGCATTATGACATCATAATGGAATGTTACATTATGACATCATAATGGAATGTTGCATTATGACATCATAATGGAATTTTACATTATGACATCATAATGGAATGTTGCATGATTACATCATAATGGAATTTTACATTATGACATCATAATGTAATGTTGCATTATGACATCATAACGGAATGTTACATTATAACATCATAATGGAATTTTGTATTATGACAAAATAATGGAATGTTACATTATTACATCATAATGGAATTTTGCATTATTACATCATAATGGAATTTTACATTATGACATCATAATGGAATGTTGCATTATGACATCATAATGGAATTTTGCATTATGACATCATAATGGGATGTTGCATTATGACATCATAATGGAATTTTGCATTATGACATCATAATGGAATGTTGCATTATGACATCATAATGGAATGTTACATTATGACATCATAATGGAATTTTACATTATGACATCATAATGGAATTTTGCATTATGCCATCATAATGGAATTTTTACATTATGACATCATAATGGAATTTTGCATTATGACATCATAATGGAATGTTGCATTATGACATCATAATGGAATTTTACATTATGACATCATAATGGAATTTTACATTATGACATCATAATGGAATTTTGCATTATGATATCATAATAAAATTTTTACATTATGACATCATAATGGAATTTTGCACTATGACATCATAATGGAATGTTACATTATGACATCATAATGGAATGTTGCATTATGACATCATAATGGAATTTTACATTATGACATCATAATGGAATGTTGCATGATTACATCATAATGGAATTTTACATTATGACTACATAATGGAATGTCACATTATGACATCATAATGGAATTTTGCATTATGACATCATAATGGAATGTTGCATTATGACATGATAATGGAATTTTGCATTATGACATCATAATGGAATGTTGCATTATGACATCATAATGGAATGTTACATTATGACATCATAATGTAATTTTGCATTATGACATCATAATGGAGTTTTACATTATGACATCATAATGAAATTTTGCATTATGACATCATAATGGAATTTTATATTATGACATCATAATGGAATTTTTCATTTTGACATCATAATGGAATTTTACATTATGACTTCATAATGGAATTTTGCATTATGACATCATAATGGAATTTTTACAGTATGACATCATAATGGAATGTTACATTATGACATCATAATAGAATGTTACATTATGACATCATAATGGAAGTTTGCATAATGACATCATAATGGAATTTTACATTATGACATCATAATGGAATGTTGCATTATGACATCATAATGGAATTTTACATTATGACATCATAATGGAATGTTGCATTATGACATCATAATGGAATTTTACATTATGACATCATAATGGAATGTTGCATTATGACATCATAATGGAAATTTAACATTACGACATCATAATGGAATTTTGCATTATGACATCATAATGGAATTTTACATTATGACATCATAATGGAATGTTGCATTATGACATCATAATGGAATTTTGCATTATGACATCATAATGGAATGTTACATTATGACATCATAATGGAATGTTGCATTATGACATCATAATGGAATTTTGCATTATGACATCATAATGGAATGTTGCATTATGACTAGAGATGAGCGAACGTGTTCGGCTCCGCCCCTTTTCGCCCGGACACCGAACTTCGCGAGGAATTCCGTGTTCGGGCGAAAAAAGTTCGGGGGTCGCCGTGGCAGCGCGGGGGGTTGCGGCGGGGAGTGGGGGGGAGAGGGAGAGAGAGAGGGCTCCCCCCTGTTCCCCGCTGCTGCCGCCCGCGCCGCCGCGCCTCTCCCCGCCCCCCGGCGCCCCCCGAATACTTACGCGCGAACACGGAAGTCCTCGGAAAAGCCGGTGTCCGGGTGCGTAAGTGTTCGTTAAGAACACGTTCGCTCATCTCTAATTATGACATCATAATGGAATTTTGCATTATGACATCATAATGGAATTTTGCATTATGACATCATAATGGAATGTTACATTATGACATCATAATGGAATGTTGCATTATGACATCATAATGGAATGTTACATTATGATATCATAATGGAATGTTACATTATTACATCATAATGGAATTTTGTATTATGACAAAATAATGGAATGTTACATTATTACATCATAATGGAATTTTGCATAATTACATCATAATGGAATTTTACATTATGACATCATAATGGAATGTTGCATTATGACATCATAATGGACTTTTGCATTATGACATCATAATGGGATGTTGCATTATGACATGATAATGGAATTTTGCATTATGACATCATAATGGAATGTTGCATTATGACATCATAATGGAATTTTACATTATGACATCATAATGGAATTTTACATTATGACATCATAATGGAATTTTACATTATGACATCATAATGGAATTTTGCATTATGCCATCATAATGGAATTTTTACATTATGACATCGTAATGGAATTTTGCATTATGACATCATAATGGAATGTTGCATTATGACATCATAATGGAATGTTGCATTATGACATCTTAATGGAATGTTGCATTATGACATCATAATGGAATTTTACATTATGACATCATAATGGAATGTTGCATTATGACATCATAATGGAATGTTACATTATGTCATCATAATGTAATTTTGCATTATGACATCATAATGGAATGTTACATTATGACATCATAATGGAATGTTGCATTATGACATCATAATGGAGTTTTACATTATGACATCATAATGAAATTTTGCATTATGACATCATAATGGAATTTTATATTATGACATCATAATGGAATTTTTCATTTTGACATCATAATGGAATTTTACATTATGACTTTATAATGGAATTTTGCATTATGACATCATAATGGAATTTTTACAGTATGACATCATAATGGAATGTTACATTATGACATCATAATAGAATGTTACATTATGACATCATAATGGAATTTTGCATTATGACATCATAATGGAATTTTACATTATGACATCAGAATGGAATGTTGCATTATGACATCATAATGGAATGTTGCATTATGACATCATAATGGAATTTTGCATTATGACATCATAATGGAATGTTGCATTATGACATCATAATGGAATTTTGCATTATGATATCATAATAAAATTTTTACATTATGACATCATAATGGAATTTTGCATTATGACATCATAATGGAATGTTACATTATGACATCATAATGGAATGTTGCATTATGACATCATAATGGAATTTTACATTATGACATCATAATGGAATGTTGCATGATTACATCATAATGGAATTTTACATTATGACATCATAATGTAATGTTGCATTATGACATCATAACGGAATGTTACATTATAACATCATAATGGAATTTTGTATTATGACAAAATAATGGAATGTTACATTATTACATCATAATGGAATTTTGCATTATTACATCATAATGGAATTTTACATTATGACATCATAATGGAATGTTGCATTATGACATCATAATGGAATTTTGCATTATGACATCATAATGGGATGTTGCATTATGACATCATAATGGAATTTTGCATTATGACATCATAATGGAATGTTGCATTATGACATCATAATGGAATGTTACATTATGACATCATAATGGAATTTTACATTATGACATCATAATGGAATTTTGCATTATGCCATCATAATGGAATTTTTACATTATGACATCATAATGGAATTTTGCATTATGACATCATAATGGAATGTTGCATTATGACATCATAATGGAATTTTACATTATGACATCATAATGGAATTTTACATTATGACATCATAATGGAATTTTGCATTATGATATCATAATAAAATTTTTACATTATGACATCATAATGGAATTTTGCACTATGACATCATAATGGAATGTTACATTATGACATCATAATGGAATGTTGCATTATGACATCATAATGGAATTTTACATTATGACATCATAATGGAATGTCACATTATGACATCATAATGGAATTTTGCATTATGACATCATAATGGAATGTTGCATTATGACATGATAATGGAATTTTGCATTATGACATCATAATGGAATGTTGCATTATGACATCATAATGGAATGTTACATTATGACATCATAATGTAATTTTGCATTATGACATCATAATGGAGTTTTACATTATGACATCATAATGAAATTTTGCATTATGACATCATAATGGAATTTTATATTATGACATCATAATGGAATTTTTCATTTTGACATCATAATGGAATTTTACATTATGACTTCATAATGGAATTTTGCATTATGACATCATAATGGAATTTTTACAGTATGACATCATAATGGAATGTTACATTATGACATCATAATAGAATGTTACATTATGACATCATAATGGAAGTTTGCATAATGACATCATAATGGAATTTTACATTATGACATCATAATGGAATGTTGCATTATGACATCATAATGGAATTTTACATTATGACATCATAATGGAATGTTGCATTATGACATCATAATGGAATTTTACATTATGACATCATAATGGAATGTTGCATTATGACATCATAATGGAAATTTAACATTACGACATCATAATGGAATTTTGCATTATGACATCATAATGGAATTTTACATTATGACATCATAATGGAATGTTGCATTATGACATCATAATGGAATTTTGCATTATGACATCATAATGGAATGTTACATTATGACATCATAATGGAATGTTGCATTATGACATCATAATGGAATTTTGCATTATGACATCATAATGGAATGTTGCATTATGACTAGAGATGAGCGAACGTGTTCGGCTCCGCCCCTTTTCGCCCGGACACCGAACTTCGCGAGGAATTCCGTGTTCGGGCGAAAAAAGTTCGGGGGTCGCCGTGGCAGCGCGGGGGGTTGCGGCGGGGAGTGGGGGGGAGAGGGAGAGAGAGAGGGCTCCCCCCTGTTCCCCGCTGCTGCCGCCCGCGCCGCCGCGCCTCTCCCCGCCCCCCGGCGCCCCCCGAATACTTACGCGCGAACACGGAAGTCCTCGGAAAAGCCGGTGTCCGGGTGCGTAAGTGTTCGTTAAGAACACGTTCGCTCATCTCTAATTATGACATCATAATGGAATTTTGCATTATGACATCATAATGGAATTTTGCATTATGACATCATAATGGAATGTTACATTATGACATCATAATGGAATGTTGCATTATGACATCATAATGGAATGTTACATTATGATATCATAATGGAATGTTACATTATTACATCATAATGGAATTTTGTATTATGACAAAATAATGGAATGTTACATTATTACATCATAATGGAATTTTGCATTATTACATCATAATGGAATTTTACATTATGACATCATAATGGAATGTTGCATTATGACATCATAATGGACTTTTGCATTATGACATCATAATGGGATGTTGCATTATGACATGATAATGGAATTTTGCATTATGACATCATAATGGAATGTTGCATTATGACATCATAATGGAATTTTACATTATGACATCATAATGGAATTTTACATTATGACATCATAATGGAATTTTACATTATGACATCATAATGGAATTTTGCATTATGCCATCATAATGGAATTTTTACATTATGACATCGTAATGGAATTTTGCATTATGACATCATAATGGAATGTTGCATTATGACATCATAATGGAATTTTACATTATGACATCATAATGGTATTTTGCATTATGAAATCATAATGGAATTTTTACATTATGACATCATAATGGAATGTTGCATTATGACATCATAATGGGATTTTGCATTATGACATCATAATGGAATGTTGCATTATGACATCTTAATGGAATGTTGCATTATGACATCATAATGGAATGTTGCATTATGACATCTTAATGGAATGTTGCATTATGACATCATAATGGAATTTTACATTATGACATCATAATGGAATGTTGCATTATGACATCATAATGGAATGTTACATTATGTCATCATAATGTAATTTTGCATTATGACATCATAATGGAATGTTACATTATGACATCATAATGGAATGTTGCATTATGACATCATAATGGAGTTTTACATTATGACATCATAATGAAATTTTGCATTATGACATCATAATGGAATTTTATATTATGACATCATAATGGAATTTTTCATTTTGACATCATAATGGAATTTTACATTATGACTTTATAATGGAATTTTGCATTATGACATCATAATGGAATTTTTACAGTATGACATCATAATGGAATGTTACATTATGACATCATAATAGAATGTTACATTATGACATCATAATGGAATTTTGCATTATGACATCATAATGGAATTTTACATTATGACATCAGAATGGAATGTTGCATTATGACATCATAATGGAATGTTGCATTATGACATCATAATGGAATTTTGCATTATGACATCATAATGGAATTTTGCATTATGATATCATAATAAAATTTTTACATTATGACATCATAATGGAATTTTGCATTGTGACATCATAATGGAATGTTACATTATGACATCATAATGGAATGTTGCATTATGACATCATAATGGAATTTTGCATTATGACATCATAATGGAATGTTGCATTATGACATCATAATGGAATTTTGCATTATGACATCATAATGGAATTTTGCATTATGACATCATAATGGTATGTTACATTATGACATCATAATGGAATGTTGCATTATGACATCATAATGGAATGTTACATTATGATATCATAATGGAATGTTACATTATAACATCATAATGGAATTTTGTATTATGACAAAATAATGGAATGTTACATTATTACATCATAATGGAATTTTGCATTATTACATCATAATGGAATTTTACATTATGACATCATAATGGAATGTTGCATTATGACATCATAATGGAATTTTGCATTATGACATCATAATGGGATGTTGCATTATGACATCATAATGGAATTTTGCATTATGACATCATAATGGAATGTTGCATTATGACATCATAATGGAATTTTACATTATGACATCATAATGGAATTTTACATTATGACATCATAATGGAATTTTGCATTATGCCATCATAATGGAATTTTTACATTATGACATCATAATGGAATTTTGCATTATGACATCATAATGGAATGTTGCATTATGACATCATAATGGAATTTTACATTATGACATCATAATGGAATTTTACATTATGACATCATAATGGAATTTTGCATTATGATATCATAATTAAATTTTTTACATTATGACATCATAATGGAATTTTGCACTATGACATCATAATGGAATGTTACATTATGACATCATAATGGAATGTTGCATTATGACATCATAATGGAATTTTACATTATGACATCATAATGGAATGTTGCATGATTACATCATAATGGAATTTTACATTATGACTACATAATGGAATGTCACATTATGACATCATAATGGAATTTTGCATTATGACATCATAATGGAATGTTGCATTATGACATGATAATGGAATTTTGCATTATGACATCATAATGGAATGTTGCATTATGACATCATAATGGAATGTTACATTATGACATCATAATGTAATTTTGCATTATGACATCATAATGGAGTTTTACATTATGACATCATAATGAAATTTTGCATTATGACATCATAATGGAATTTTATATTATGACATCATAATGGAATTTTTCATTTTGACATCATAATGGAATTTTACATTATGACTTCATAATGGAATTTTGCATTATGACATCATAATGGAATTTTTACAGTATGACATCATAATGGAATGTTACATTATGACATCATAATAGAATGTTACATTATGACATCATAATGGAAGTTTGCATAATGACATCATAATGGAATTTTACATTATGACATCATAATGGATTGTTGCATTATGACATCATAATGGAATTTTACATTATGACATCATAATGGAATGTTGCATTATGACATCATAATGGAATTTTACATTATGACATCATAATGGAATGTTGCATTATGACATCATAATGGAAATTTAACATTACGACATCATAATGGAATTTTGCATTATGACATCATAATGGAATTTTACATTATGACATCATAATGGAATGTTGCATTATGACATCATAATGGAATTTTGCATTATGACATCATAATGGAATTTTGCATTATGACATCAGAATGGAATGTTTCATTATGACATCATAATGGAATTTTGCATTATGACATCATAATTGAATGTTGCATTATGACATCATAATGGAATGTTGCATTATTACATCATAATGGAATTTTGCATTATGACATCATAATGGAATGTTGCATTATGACATCATAGTGGAATTTTACATTATGACATCATAATGGAATTTTGCATTATGACATCAAAATTGAATTTTGCATTATGACATCATAATAAAATTTTTACATTATGACATCATAATGGAATGTTGCATTATGACTAGAGATGAGCGAACGTGTTCGGCTCCGCCCCTTTTCGCCCGGACACCGAACTTCGCGAGGAATTCCGTGTTCGGGCGAAAAAAGTTCGGGGGTCGCCGTGGCAGCGCGGGGGGTTGCGGCGGGGAGTGGGGGGGAGAGGGAGAGAGAGAGGGCTCCCCCCTGTTCCCCGCTGCTGCCGCCCGCGCCGCCGCGCCTCTCCCCGCCCCCCGGCGCCCCCCGAATACTTACGCGCGAACACGGAAGTCCTCGGAAAAGCCGGTGTCCGGGTGCGTAAGTGTTCGTTAAGAACACGTTCGCTCATCTCTAATTATGACATCATAATGGAATTTTGCATTATGACATCATAATGGAATTTTGCATTATGACATCATAATGGAATGTTACATTATGACATCATAATGGAATGTTGCATTATGACATCATAATGGAATGTTACATTATGATATCATAATGGAATGTTACATTATTACATCATAATGGAATTTTGTATTATGACAAAATAATGGAATGTTACATTATTACATCATAATGGAATTTTGCATTATTACATCATAATGGAATTTTACATTATGACATCATAATGGAATGTTGCATTATGACATCATAATGGACTTTTGCATTATGACATCATAATGGGATGTTGCATTATGACATGATAATGGAATTTTGCATTATGACATCATAATGGAATGTTGCATTATGACATCATAATGGAATTTTACATTATGACATCATAATGGAATTTTACATTATGACATCATAATGGAATTTTACATTATGACATCATAATGGAATTTTGCATTATGCCATCATAATGGAATTTTTACATTATGACATCATAATGGAATTTTGCATTATGACATCATAATGGAATGTTGCATTATGACATCATAATGGAATTTTACATTATGACATCATAATGGTATTTTGCATTATGACATCATAATGGAATTTTTACATTATGACATCATAATGGAATGTTGCATTATGACATCATAATGGGATTTTGCATTATGACATCATAATGGAATGTTGCATTATGACATCTTAATGGAATGTTGCATTATGACATCATAATGGAATGTTGCATTATGACATCTTAATGGAATGTTGCATTATGACATCATAATGGAATTTTACATTATGACATCATAATGGAATGTTGCATTATGACATCATAATGGAATGTTACATTATGTCATCATAATGTAATTTTGCATTATGACATCATAATGGAATGTTACATTATGACATCATAATGGAATGTTGCATTATGACATCATAATGGAGTTTTACATTATGACATCATAATGAAATTTTGCATTATGACATCATAATGGAATTTTATATTATGACATCATAATGGAATTTTTCATTATGACTTTATAATGGAATTTTGCATTATGACATCATAATGGAATTTTTACAGTATGACATCATAATGGAATGTTACATTATGACATCATAATAGAATGTTACATTATGACATCATAATGGAATTTTGCATTATGACATCATAATGGAATTTTACATTATGACATCAGAATGGAATGTTGCATTATGACATCATAATGGAATGTTGCATTATGACATCATAATGGAATTTTGCATTATGACATCATAATGGAATTTTGCATTATGATATCATAATAAAATTTTTACATTATGACATCATAATGGAATTTTGCATTATGACATCATAATGGAATGTTACATTATGACATCATAATGGAATGTTGCATTATGACATCATAATGGAATTTTACATTATGACATCATAATGGAATGTTGCATGATTACATCATAATGGAATTTTACATTATGACATCATAATGTAATGTTGCATTATGACATCATAATGGAATTTTGCATTATGACATCATAATGGAATGTTGCATTATGACATCATAATGGAATTTTGCATTATGACATCATAATGGAATTTTGCATTATGACATCATAATGGTATGTTACATTATGACATCATAATGGAATGTTGCATTATGACATCATAATGGAATGTTACATTATGATATCATAATGGAATGTTACATTATAACATCATAATGGAATTTTGTATTATGACAAAATAATGGAATGTTACATTATTACATCATAATGGAATTTTGCATTATTACATCATAATGGAATTTTACATTATGACATCATAATGGAATGTTGCATTATGACATCATAATGGAATTTTGCATTATGACATCATAATGGGATGTTGCATTATGACATCATAATGGAATTTTGCATTATGACATCATAATGGAATGTTGCATTATGACATCATAATGGAATTTTACATTATGACATCATAATGGAATTTTACATTATGACATCATAATGGAATTTTGCATTATGCCATCATAATGGAATTTTTACATTATGACATCATAATGGAATTTTGCATTATGACATCATAATGGAATGTTGCATTATGACATCATAATGGAATTTTACATTATGACATCATAATGGAATTTTACATTATGACATCATAATGGAATTTTGCATTATGATATCATAATTAAATTTTTTACATTATGACATCATAATGGAATTTTGCACTATGACATCATAATGGAATGTTACATTATGACATCATAATGGAATGTTGCATTATGACATCATAATGGAATTTTACATTATGACATCATAATGGAATGTTGCATGATTACATCATAATGGAATTTTACATTATGACTACATAATGGAATGTCACATTATGACATCATAATGGAATTTTGCATTATGACATCATAATGGAATGTTGCATTATGACATGATAATGGAATTTTGCATTATGACATCATAATGGAATGTTGCATTATGACATCATAATGGAATGTTACATTATGACATCATAATGTAATTTTGCATTATGACATCATAATGGAGTTTTACATTATGACATCATAATGAAATTTTGCATTATGACATCATAATGGAATTTTATATTATGACATCATAATGGAATTTTTCATTTTGACATCATAATGGAATTTTACATTATGACTTCATAATGGAATTTTGCATTATGACATCATAATGGAATTTTTACAGTATGACATCATAATGGAATGTTACATTATGACATCATAATAGAATGTTACATTATGACATCATAATGGAAGTTTGCATAATGACATCATAATGGAATTTTACATTATGACATCATAATGGATTGTTGCATTATGACATCATAATGGAATTTTACATTATGACATCATAATGGAATGTTGCATTATGACATCATAATGGAATTTTACATTATGACATCATAATGGAATGTTGCATTATGACATCATAATGGAAATTTAACATTACGACATCATAATGGAATTTTGCATTATGACATCATAATGGAATTTTACATTATGACATCATAATGGAATGTTGCATTATGACATCATAATGGAATTTTGCATTATGACATCATAATGGAATTTTGCATTATGACATCAGAATGGAATGTTTCATTATGACATCATAATGGAATTTTGCATTATGACATCATAATTGAATGTTGCATTATGACATCATAATGGAATGTTGCATTATTACATCATAATGGAATTTTGCATTATGACATCATAATGGAATGTTGCATTATGACATCATAGTGGAATTTTACATTATGACATCATAATGGAATTTTGCATTATGACATCAAAATTGAATTTTGCATTATGACATCATAATAAAATTTTTACATTATGACATCATAATGGAATGTTGCATTATGACATCATAATGGAATTTTACATTATGACATCATAATGGAATTTTGCATTATGACATCATAATGGAATTTTACATTATGACATCATAATGGAATGTTACATTATGACATCATAATGGAATTTTACATTATGACATCATAATGGAATGTTACATTATGACATCATAATGGAATTTTACATTATGACATCATAATGGAATTTTGCATTATGACATCATTATGGAATTTTGCATTATGACATCCTAATGGAATGTTACATTATGACATCATAATGGAATTTTGTATTATGACATCATAATGGAATGTTACATTATGACATCATAATGGAATTTTGCATTATGACATCATAATGGAATGTTGCATTATGACATCATAATGGAATTTTACATTATGACATCATAATAGAATTTTACATTATGACATCATAATGGAATTTTGCATTATGACTAGAGATGAGCGAACACGTTCGGCTCCACCCCTTTTTCGCCCGAACACCGAACTTTGCGAACACTTCAGTGTTCGGGCGAAAAAGTTCGGGGGCCGCCGTGGCAGCGCGGGGGGGTGCGGCGGGGAGTGGGGGGTAGAGGGAGAGAGAGAGGGCTCCCCCCTTTTCCCCGCTACTGCCGCCCGCGCCGCCGCGCATCTCCCCTCCCCCCGGCGGCACCCGGACACTTACGCGCGAACACTGCAGTGTTCGGCAAAGCCGGTGTCCGGGTGCGGATGTGTCCGTAACGGACACGTTCGCTCATCCCTAATTATGACATCATGATAAAATTTTTACATTATGACATCATAATGGAATTTTGCATTATGACATCATAATGGAATGTTACATTATGACATCATAATGGAATGTTGCATTATGACATCATAATGGAATTTTGCATTATGACATCATAATGGAATGTTGCATTATGACATCATAATGGAATTTTGCATTATGACATCATAATGGAATTTTGCATTATGACATCATAATGGAATGTTACATTATGACATCATAATGGAATGTTGCATTATGACATCATAATGGAATGTTACATTATGATATCATAATGGAATGTTACATTATTACATCATAATGGAATTTTGTATTATGACAAAATAATGGAATGTTACATTATTACATCATAATGGAATTTTGCATTATTACATCATAATGGAATTTTACATTATGACATCATAATGGAATGTTGCATTATGACATCATAATGGACTTTTGCATTATGACATCATAATGGGATGTTGCATTATGACATGATAATGGAATTTTGCATTATGACATCATAATGGAATGTTGCATTATGACATCATAATGGAATTTTACATTATGACATCATAATGGAATTTTACATTATGACATCATAATGGAATTTTGCATTATGCCATCATAATGGAATTTTTACATTATGACATCGTAATGGAATTTTGCATTATGACATCATAATGGAATGTTGCATTATGACATCATAATGGAATTTTACATTATGACATCATAATGGAATTTTGC
Source organism: Eleutherodactylus coqui (assembly GCF_035609145.1). Classification (NCBI taxonomy): domain Eukaryota; kingdom Metazoa; phylum Chordata; class Amphibia; order Anura; family Eleutherodactylidae; genus Eleutherodactylus; species Eleutherodactylus coqui. The sequence continues at coordinate 113,242,041 of NC_089842.1, read as the reverse complement.
ATTATGACATCATAATGGAATTTTTACATTATGACATCATAATGGAATGTTGCATTATGACATCATAATGGGATTTTGCATTATGACATCATAATGGAATGTTGCATTATGACATCTTAATGGAATGTTGCATTATGACATCATAATGGAATGTTGCATTATGACATCATAATGGAGTTTTACATTATGACATCATAATGAAATTTTGCATTATGACATCATAATGGAATTTTGCATTATGATATCATAATAAAATTTTTACATTATGACATCATAATGGAATTTTGCATTATGACATCATAATGGAATGTTACATTATGACATCATAATGGAATGTTGCATTATGACATCATAATGGAATTTTACATTATGACATCATAATGGAATGTTGCATGATTACATCATAATGGAATTTTACATTATGACTACATAATGGAATGTCACATTATGACATCATAATGGAATTTTGCATTATGACATCATAATGGAATGTTGCATTATGACATGATAATGGAATTTTGCATTATGACATCATAATGGAATGTTGCATTATGACATCATAATGGAATGTTACATTATGACATCATAATGTAATTTTGCATTATGACATCATAATGGAGTTTTACATTATGACATCATAATGAAATTTTGCATTATGACATCATAATGGAATTTTATATTATGACATCATAATGGAATTTTTCATTTTGACATCATAATGGAATTTTACATTATGACTTCATAATGGAATTTTGCATTATGACATCATAATGGAATTTTTACAGTATGACATCATAATGGAATGTTACATTATGACATCATAATAGAATGTTACATTATGACATCATAATGGAAGTTTGCATAATGACATCATAATGGAATTTTACATTATGACATCATAATGGATTGTTGCATTATGACATCATAATGGAATTTTACATTATGACATCATAATGGAATGTTGCATTATGACATCATAATGGAATTTTACATTATGACATCATAATGGAATGTTGCATTATGACATCATAATGGAAATTTAACATTACGACATCATAATGGAATTTTGCATTATGACATCATAATGGAATTTTACATTATGACATCATAATGGAATGTTGCATTATGACATCATAATGGAATTTTGCATTATGACATCATAATGGAATTTTGCATTATGACATCAGAATGGAATGTTTCATTATGACATCATAATGGAATTTTGCATTATGACATCATAATTGAATGTTGCATTATGACATCATAATGGAATGTTGCATTATTACATCATAATGGAATTTTGCATTATGACATCATAATGGAATGTTGCATTATGACATCATAGTGGAATTTTACATTATGACATCATAATGGAATTTTGCATTATGACATCAAAATTGAATTTTGCATTATGACATCATAATAAAATTTTTACATTATGACATCATAATGGAATGTTGCATTATGACATCATAATGGAATTTTACATTATGACATCATAATGGAATTTTGCATTATGACATCATAATGGAATTTTGCATTATGACATCATAATGGAATTTTACATTATGACATCATAATGGAATGTTACATTATGACATCATAATGGAATTTTACATTATGACATCATAATGGAATGTTACATTATGACATCATAATGGAATTTTACATTATGACATCATAATGGAATTTTGCATTATGACATCATTATGGAATTTTGCATTATGACATCCTAATGGAATGTTACATTATGACATCATAATGGAATTTTGTATTATGACATCATAATGGAATGTTACATTATGACATCATAATGGAATTTTGCATTATGACATCATAATGGAATGTTGCATTATGACATCATAATGGAATTTTACATTATGACATCATAATAGAATTTTACATTATGACATCATAATGGAATTTTGCATTATGACTAGAGATGAGCGAACACGTTCGGCTCCACCCCTTTTTCGCCCGAACACCGAACTTTGCGAACACTTCAGTGTTCGGGCGAAAAAGTTCGGGGGCCGCCGTGGCAGCGCGGGGGGGTGCGGCGGGGAGTGGGGGGTAGAGGGAGAGAGAGAGGGCTCCCCCCTTTTCCCCGCTACTGCCGCCCGCGCCGCCGCGCATCTCCCCGCCCCCCGGCGGCACCCGGACACTTACGCGCGAACACTGCAGTGTTCGGCAAAGCCGGTGTCCGGGTGCGGATGTGTCCGTAACGGACACGTTCGCTCATCCCTAATTATGACATCATGATAAAATTTTTACATTATGACATCATAATGGAATTTTGCATTATGACATCATAATGGAATGTTACATTATGACATCATAATGGAATGTTACATTATGACATCATAATGGAATGTTGCATTATGACATCATAATGGAATGTTACATTATGATATCATAATGGAATGTTACATTATTACATCATAATGGAATTTTGTATTATGACAAAATAATGGAATGTTACATTATTACATCATAATGGAATTTTGCATTATTACATCATAATGGAATTTTACATTATGACATCATAATGGAATGTTGCATTATGACATCATAATGGACTTTTGCATTATGACATCATAATGGGATGTTGCATTATGACATGATAATGGAATTTTGCATTATGACATCATAATGGAATGTTGCATTATGACATCATAATGGAATTTTACATTATGACATCATAATGGGATTTTACATTATGACATCATAATGGAATTTTGCATTATGCCATCATAATGGAATTTTTACATTATGACATCGTAATGGAATTTTGCATTATGACATCATAATGGAATGTTGCATTATGACATCATAATTGAATTTTACATTATGACATCATAATGGAATGTTGCATTATGACATCATAATGGAATTTTCCATTATGACATCATAATGGAATGTTGCATTATGACATCATAATGGAATTTTGCATTATGACATCATAATGGAATGTTACATTATGACATCATAATGGAATGTTGCATTATGACATCATAATGGAATGTTACATTATGATATCATAATGGAATGTTACATTATTACATCATAATGGAATTTTGTATTATGACAAAATAATGGAATGTTACATTATTACATCATAATGGAATTTTGCATTATTACATCATAATGGAATTTTACATTATGACATCATAATGGAATGTTGCATTATGACATCATAATGGACTTTTGCATTATGACATCATAATGGGATGTTGCATTATGACATGATAATGGAATTTTGCATTATGACATCATAATGGAATGTTGCATTATGACATCATAATGGAATTTTACATTATGACATCATAATGGAATTTTACATTATGACATCATAATGGAATTTTGCATTATGCCATCATAATGGAATTTTTACATTATGACATCGTAATGGAATTTTGCATTATGACATCATAATGGAATGTTGCATTATGACATCATAATGGAATTTTACATTATGACATCATAATGGAATTTTGCATTATGACATCATAATGGAATTTTTACATTATGACATCATAATGGAATGTTGCATTATGACATCATAATGGGATTTTGCATTATGACATCATAATGGAATGTTGCATTATGACATCTTAATGGAATGTTGCATTATGACATCATAATGGAATGTTGCATTATGACATCATAATGGAATGTTGCATTATGACATCATAATGGAGTTTTACATTATGACATCATAATGAAATTTTGCATTATGACATCATAATGGAATTTTGCATTATGATATCATAATAAAATTTTTACATTATGACATCATAATGGAATTTTGCATTATGACATCATAATGGAATGTTACATTATGACATCATAATGGAATGTTGCATTATGACATCATAATGGAATTTTACATTATGACATCATAATGGAATGTTGCATGATTACATCATAATGGAATTTTACATTATGACTACATAATGGAATGTCACATTATGACATCATAATGGAATTTTGCATTATGACATCATAATGGAATGTTGCATTATGACATGATAATGGAATTTTGCATTATGACATCATAATGGAATGTTGCATTATGACATCATAATGGAATGTTACATTATGACATCATAATGTAATTTTGCATTATGACATCATAATGGTGTTTTACATTATGACATCATAATGAAATTTTGCATTATGACATCATAATGGAATTTTATATTATGACATCATAATGGAATTTTTCATTTTGACATCATAATGGAATTTTACATTATGACTTCATAATGGAATTTTGCATTATGACATCATAATGGAATTTTTACAGTATGACATCATAATGGAATGTTACATTATGACATCATAATAGAATGTTACATTATGACATCATAATGGAAGTTTGCATAATGACATCATAATGGAATTTTACATTATGACATCATAATGGATTGTTGCATTATGACATCATAATGGAATTTTACATTATGACATCATAATGGAATGTTGCATTATGACATCATAATGGAATTTTACATTATGACATCATAATGGAATGTTGCATTATGACATCATAATGGAAATTTAACATTACGACATCATAATGGAATTTTGCATTATGACATCATAATGGAATTTTACATTATGACATCATAATGGAATGTTGCATTATGACATCATAATGGAATTTTGCATTATGACATCATAATGGAATTTTGCATTATGACATCAGAATGGAATGTTTCATTATGACATCATAATGGAATTTTGCATTATGACATCATAATTGAATGTTGCATTATGACATCATAATGGAATGTTGCATTATTACATCATAATGGAATTTTGCATTATGACATCATAATGGAATGTTGCATTATGACATCATAGTGGAATTTTACATTATGACATCATAATGGAATTTTGCATTATGACATCAAAATTGAATTTTGCATTATGACATCATAATAAAATTTTTACATTATGACATCATAATGGAATGTTGCATTATGACATCATAATGGAATTTTACATTATGACATCATAATGGAATTTTGCATTATGACATCATAATGGAATTTTACATTATGACATCATAATGGAATGTTACATTATGACATCATAATGGAATTTTACATTATGACATCATAATGGAATGTTACATTATGACATCATAATGGAATTTTACATTATGACATCATAATGGAATTTTGCATTATGACATCATTATGGAATTTTGCATTATGACATCCTAATGGAATGTTACATTATGACATCATAATGGAATTTTGTATTATGACATCATAATGGAATGTTACATTATGACATCATAATGGAATTTTGCATTATGACATCATAATGGAATGTTGCATTATGACATCATAATGGAATTTTACATTATGACATCATAATAGAATTTTACATTATGACATCATAATGGAATTTTGCATTATGACTAGAGATGAGCGAACACGTTCGGCTCCACCCCTTTTTCGCCCGAACACCGAACTTTGCGAACACTTCAGTGTTCGGGCGAAAAAGTTCGGGGGCCGCCGTGGCAGCGCGGGGGGGTGCGGCGGGGAGTGGGGGGTAGAGGGAGAGAGAGAGGGCTCCCCCCTTTTCCCCGCTACTGCCGCCCGCGCCGCCGCGCATCTCCCCGCCCCCCGGCGGCACCCGGACACTTACGCGCGAACACTGCAGTGTTCGGCAAAGCCGGTGTCCGGGTGCGGATGTGTCCGTAACGGACACGTTCGCTCATCCCTAATTATGACATCATGATAAAATTTTTACATTATGACATCATAATGGAATTTTGCATTATGACATCATAATGGAATGTTACATTATGACATCATAATGGAATGTTGCATTATGACATCATAATGGAATGTTGCATTATGACATCATAATGGAATTTTGCATTATGACATCATAATGGAATTTTGCATTATGACATCATAATGGAATTTTGCATTATGACATCATAATGGAATGTTACATTATGACATCATAATGGAATGTTGCATTATGACATCATAATGGAATGTTACATTATGATATCATAATGGAATGTTACATTATTACATCATAATGGAATTTTGTATTATGACAAAATAATGGAATGTTACATTATTACATCATAATGGAATTTTGCATTATTACATCATAATGGAATTTTACATTATGACATCATAATGGAATGTTGCATTATGACATCATAATGGACTTTTGCATTATGACATCATAATGGGATGTTGCATTATGACATGATAATGGAATTTTGCATTATGACATCATAATGGAATGTTGCATTATGACATCATAATGGAATTTTACATTATGACATCATAATGGAATTTTACATTATGACATCATAATGGAATTTTGCATTATGCCATCATAATGGAATTTTTACATTATGACATCGTAATGGAATTTTGCATTATGACATCATAATGGAATGTTGCATTATGACATCATAATGGAATTTTACATTATGACATCATAATGGAATTTTGCATTATGACATCATAATGGAATTTTTACATTATGACATCATAATGGAATGTTGCATTATGACATCATAATGGGATTTTGCATTATGACATCATAATGGAATGTTGCATTATGACATCTTAATGGAATGTTGCATTATGACATCATAATGGAATGTTGCATTATGACATCATAATGGAGTTTTACATTATGACATCATAATGAAATTTTGCATTATGACATCATAATGGAATTTTGCATTATGATATCATAATAAAATTTTTACATTATGACATCATAATGGAATTTTGCATTATGACATCATAATGGAATGTTACATTATGACATCATAATGGAATGTTGCATTATGACATCATAATGGAATTTTACATTATGACATCATAATGGAATGTTGCATGATTACATCATAATGGAATTTTACATTATGACTACATAATGGAATGTCACATTATGACATCATAATGGAATTTTGCATTATGACATCATAATGGAATGTTGCATTATGACATGATAATGGAATTTTGCATTATGACATCATAATGGAATGTTGCATTATGACATCATAATGGAATGTTACATTATGACATCATAATGTAATTTTGCATTATGACATCATAATGGAGTTTTACATTATGACATCATAATGAAATTTTGCATTATGACATCATAATGGAATTTTATATTATGACATCATAATGGAATTTTTCATTTTGACATCATAATGGAATTTTACATTATGACTTCATAATGGAATTTTGCATTATGACATCATAATGGAATTTTTACAGTATGACATCATAATGGAATGTTACATTATGACATCATAATAGAATGTTACATTATGACATCATAATGGAAGTTTGCATAATGACATCATAATGGAATTTTACATTATGACATCATAATGGATTGTTGCATTATGACATCATAATGGAATTTTACATTATGACATCATAATGGAATGTTGCATTATGACATCATAATGGAATTTTACATTATGACATCATAATGGAATGTTGCATTATGACATCATAATGGAAATTTAACATTACGACATCATAATGGAATTTTGCATTATGACATCATAATGGAATTTTACATTATGACATCATAATGGAATGTTGCATTATGACATCATAATGGAATTTTGCATTATGACATCATAATGGAATTTTGCATTATGACATCAGAATGGAATGTTTCATTATGACATCATAATGGAATTTTGCATTATGACATCATAATTGAATGTTGCATTATGACATCATAATGGAATGTTGCATTATTACATCATAATGGAATTTTGCATTATGACATCATAATGGAATGTTGCATTATGACATCATAGTGGAATTTTACATTATGACATCATAATGGAATTTTGCATTATGACATCAAAATTGAATTTTGCATTATGACATCATAATAAAATTTTTACATTATGACATCATAATGGAATGTTGCATTATGACATCATAATGGAATTTTACATTATGACATCATAATGGAATTTTGCATTATGACATCATAATGGAATTTTGCATTATGACATCATAATGGAATTTTACATTATGACATCATAATGGAATGTTACATTATGACATCATAATGGAATTTTACATTATGACATCATAATGGAATGTTACATTATGACATCATAATGGAATTTTACATTATGACATCATAATGGAATTTTGCATTATGACATCATTATGGAATTTTGCATTATGACATCCTAATGGAATGTTACATTATGACATCATAATGGAATTTTGTATTATGACATCATAATGGAATGTTACATTATGACATCATAATGGAATTTTGCATTATGACATCATAATGGAATGTTGCATTATGACATCATAATGGAATTTTACATTATGACATCATAATAGAATTTTACATTATGACATCATAATGGAATTTTGCATTATGACTAGAGATGAGCGAACACGTTCGGCTCCACCCCTTTTTCGCCCGAACACCGAACTTTGCGAACACTTCAGTGTTCGGGCGAAAAAGTTCGGGGGCCGCCGTGGCAGCGCGGGGGGGTGCGGCGGGGAGTGGGGGGTAGAGGGAGAGAGAGAGGGCTCCCCCCTTTTCCCCGCTACTGCCGCCCGCGCCGCCGCGCATCTCCCCGCCCCCCGGCGGCACCCGGACACTTACGCGCGAACACTGCAGTGTTCGGCAAAGCCGGTGTCCGGGTGCGGATGTGTCCGTAACGGACACGTTCGCTCATCCCTAATTATGACATCATGATAAAATTTTTACATTATGACATCATAATGGAATTTTGCATTATGACATCATAATGGAATGTTACATTATGACATCATAATGGAATGTTACATTATGACATCATAATGGAATGTTGCATTATGACATCATAATGGAATGTTACATTATGATATCATAATGGAATGTTACATTATTACATCATAATGGAATTTTGTATTATGACAAAATAATGGAATGTTACATTATTACATCATAATGGAATTTTGCATTATTACATCATAATGGAATTTTACATTATGACATCATAATGGAATGTTGCATTATGACATCATAATGGACTTTTGCATTATGACATCATAATGGGATGTTGCATTATGACATGATAATGGAATTTTGCATTATGACATCATAATGGAATGTTGCATTATGACATCATAATGGAATTTTACATTATGACATCATAATGGGATTTTACATTATGACATCATAATGGAATTTTGCATTATGCCATCATAATGGAATTTTTACATTATGACATCGTAATGGAATTTTGCATTATGACATCATAATGGAATGTTGCATTATGACATCATAATTGAATTTTACATTATGACATCATAATGGAATGTTGCATTATGACATCATAATGGAATTTTCCATTATGACATCATAATGGAATGTTGCATTATGACATCATAATGGAATTTTGCATTATGACATCATAATGGAATTTTGCATTATGACATCATAATGGAATGTTACATTATGACATCATAATGGAATGTTGCATTATGACATCATAATGGAATGTTACATTATGATATCATAATGGAATGTTACATTATTACATCATAATGGAATTTTGTATTATGACAAAATAATGGAATGTTACATTATTACATCATAATGGAATTTTGCATTATTACATCATAATGGAATTTTACATTATGACATCATAATGGAATGTTGCATTATGACATCATAATGGACTTTTGCATTATGACATCATAATGGGATGTTGCATTATGACATGATAATGGAATTTTGCATTATGACATCATAATGGAATGTTGCATTATGACATCATAATGGAATTTTACATTATGACATCATAATGGAATTTTACATTATGACATCATAATGGAATTTTGCATTATGCCATCATAATGGAATTTTTACATTATGACATCGTAATGGAATTTTGCATTATGACATCATAATGGAATGTTGCATTATGACATCATAATGGAATTTTACATTATGACATCATAATGGAATTTTGCATTATGACATCATAATGGAATTTTTACATTATGACATCATAATGGAATGTTGCATTATGACATCATAATGGGATTTTGCATTATGACATCATAATGGAATGTTGCATTATGACATCTTAATGGAATGTTGCATTATGACATCATAATGGAATGTTGCATTATGACATCATAATGGAATGTTGCATTATGACATCATAATGGAGTTTTACATTATGACATCATAATGAAATTTTGCATTATGACATCATAATGGAATTTTGCATTATGATATCATAATAAAATTTTTACATTATGACATCATAATGGAATTTTGCATTATGACATCATAATGGAATGTTACATTATGACATCATAATGGAATGTTGCATTATGACATCATAATGGAATTTTACATTATGACATCATAATGGAATGTTGCATGATTACATCATAATGGAATTTTACATTATGACTACATAATGGAATGTCACATTATGACATCATAATGGAATTTTGCATTATGACATCATAATGGAATGTTGCATTATGACATGATAATGGAATTTTGCATTATGACATCATAATGGAATGTTGCATTATGACATCATAATGGAATGTTACATTATGACATCATAATGTAATTTTGCATTATGACATCATAATGGTGTTTTACATTATGACATCATAATGAAATTTTGCATTATGACATCATAATGGAATTTTATATTATGACATCATAATGGAATTTTTCATTTTGACATCATAATGGAATTTTACATTATGACTTCATAATGGAATTTTGCATTATGACATCATAATGGAATTTTTACAGTATGACATCATAATGGAATGTTACATTATGACATCATAATAGAATGTTACATTATGACATCATAATGGAAGTTTGCATAATGACATCATAATGGAATTTTACATTATGACATCATAATGGATTGTTGCATTATGACATCATAATGGAATTTTACATTATGACATCATAATGGAATGTTGCATTATGACATCATAATGGAATTTTACATTATGACATCATAATGGAATGTTGCATTATGACATCATAATGGAAATTTAACATTACGACATCATAATGGAATTTTGCATTATGACATCATAATGGAATTTTACATTATGACATCATAATGGAATGTTGCATTATGACATCATAATGGAATTTTGCATTATGACATCATAATGGAATTTTGCATTATGACATCAGAATGGAATGTTTCATTATGACATCATAATGGAATTTTGCATTATGACATCATAATTGAATGTTGCATTATGACATCATAATGGAATGTTGCATTATTACATCATAATGGAATTTTGCATTATGACATCATAATGGAATGTTGCATTATGACATCATAGTGGAATTTTACATTATGACATCATAATGGAATTTTGCATTATGACATCAAAATTGAATTTTGCATTATGACATCATAATAAAATTTTTACATTATGACATCATAATGGAATGTTGCATTATGACATCATAATGGAATTTTACATTATGACATCATAATGGAATTTTGCATTATGACATCATAATGGAATTTTACATTATGACATCATAATGGAATGTTACATTATGACATCATAATGGAATTTTACATTATGACATCATAATGGAATGTTACATTATGACATCATAATGGAATTTTACATTATGACATCATAATGGAATTTTGCATTATGACATCATTATGGAATTTTGCATTATGACATCCTAATGGAATGTTACATTATGACATCATAATGGAATTTTGTATTATGACATCATAATGGAATGTTACATTATGACATCATAATGGAATTTTGCATTATGACATCATAATGGAATGTTGCATTATGACATCATAATGGAATTTTACATTATGACATCATAATAGAATTTTACATTATGACATCATAATGGAATTTTGCATTATGACTAGAGATGAGCGAACACGTTCGGCTCCACCCCTTTTTCGCCCGAACACCGAACTTTGCGAACACTTCAGTGTTCGGGCGAAAAAGTTCGGGGGCCGCCGTGGCAGCGCGGGGGGGTGCGGCGGGGAGTGGGGGGTAGAGGGAGAGAGAGAGGGCTCCCCCCTTTTCCCCGCTACTGCCGCCCGCGCCGCCGCGCATCTCCCCTCCCCCCGGCGGCACCCGGACACTTACGCGCGAACACTGCAGTGTTCGGCAAAGCCGGTGTCCGGGTGCGGATGTGTCCGTAACGGACACGTTCGCTCATCCCTAATTATGACATCATGATAAAATTTTTACATTATGACATCATAATGGAATTTTGCATTATGACATCATAATGGAATGTTACATTATGACATCATAATGGAATGTTGCATTATGACATCATAATGGAATTTTGCATTATGACATCATAATGGAATGTTGCATTATGACATCATAATGGAATTTTGCATTATGACATCATAATGGAATTTTGCATTATGACATCATAATGGAATGTTACATTATGACATCATAATGGAATGTTGCATTATGACATCATAATGGAATGTTACATTATGATATCATAATGGAATGTTACATTATTACATCATAATGGAATTTTGTATTATGACAAAATAATGGAATGTTACATTATTACATCATAATGGAATTTTGCATTATTACATCATAATGGAATTTTACATTATGACATCATAATGGAATGTTGCATTATGACATCATAATGGACTTTTGCATTATGACATCATAATGGGATGTTGCATTATGACATGATAATGGAATTTTGCATTATGACATCATAATGGAATGTTGCATTATGACATCATAATGGAATTTTACATTATGACATCATAATGGAATTTTACATTATGACATCATAATGGAATTTTGCATTATGCCATCATAATGGAATTTTTACATTATGACATCGTAATGGAATTTTGCATTATGACATCATAATGGAATGTTGCATTATGACATCATAATGGAATTTTACATTATGACATCATAATGGAATTTTGCATTATGACATCATAATGGAATTTTTACATTATGACATCATAATGGAATGTTGCATTATGACATCATAATGGGATTTTGCATTATGACATCATAATGGAATGTTGCATTATGACATCTTAATGGAATGTTGCATTATGACATCATAATGGAATGTTGCATTATGACATCATAATGGAGTTTTACATTATGACATCATAATGAAATTTTGCATTATGACATCATAATGGAATTTTGCATTATGATATCATAATAAAATTTTTACATTATGACATCATAATGGAATTTTGCATTATGACATCATAATGGAATGTTACATTATGACATCATAATGGAATGTTGCATTATGACATCATAATGGAATTTTACATTATGACATCATAATGGAATGTTGCATGATTACATCATAATGGAATTTTACATTATGACTACATAATGGAATGTCACATTATGACATCATAATGGAATTTTGCATTATGACATCATAATGGAATGTTGCATTATGACATGATAATGGAATTTTGCATTATGACATCATAATGGAATGTTGCATTATGACATCATAATGGAATGTTACATTATGACATCATAATGTAATTTTGCATTATGACATCATAATGGAGTTTTACATTATGACATCATAATGAAATTTTGCATTATGACATCATAATGGAATTTTATATTATGACATCATAATGGAATTTTTCATTTTGACATCATAATGGAATTTTACATTATGACTTCATAATGGAATTTTGCATTATGACATCATAATGGAATTTTTACAGTATGACATCATAATGGAATGTTACATTATGACATCATAATAGAATGTTACATTATGACATCATAATGGAAGTTTGCATAATGACATCATAATGGAATTTTACATTATGACATCATAATGGATTGTTGCATTATGACATCATAATGGAATTTTACATTATGACATCATAATGGAATGTTGCATTATGACATCATAATGGAATTTTACATTATGACATCATAATGGAATGTTGCATTATGACATCATAATGGAAATTTAACATTACGACATCATAATGGAATTTTGCATTATGACATCATAATGGAATTTTACATTATGACATCATAATGGAATGTTGCATTATGACATCATAATGGAATTTTGCATTATGACATCATAATGGAATTTTGCATTATGACATCAGAATGGAATGTTTCATTATGACATCATAATGGAATTTTGCATTATGACATCATAATTGAATGTTGCATTATGACATCATAATGGAATGTTGCATTATTACATCATAATGGAATTTTGCATTATGACATCATAATGGAATGTTGCATTATGACATCATAGTGGAATTTTACATTATGACATCATAATGGAATTTTGCATTATGACATCAAAATTGAATTTTGCATTATGACATCATAATAAAATTTTTACATTATGACATCATAATGGAATGTTGCATTATGACATCATAATGGAATTTTACATTATGACATCATAATGGAATTTTGCATTATGACATCATAATGGAATTTTGCATTATGACATCATAATGGAATTTTACATTATGACATCATAATGGAATGTTACATTATGACATCATAATGGAATTTTACATTATGACATCATAATGGAATGTTACATTATGACATCATAATGGAATTTTACATTATGACATCATAATGGAATTTTGCATTATGACATCATTATGGAATTTTGCATTATGACATCCTAATGGAATGTTACATTATGACATCATAATGGAATTTTGTATTATGACATCATAATGGAATGTTACATTATGACATCATAATGGAATTTTGCATTATGACATCATAATGGAATGTTGCATTATGACATCATAATGGAATTTTACATTATGACATCATAATAGAATTTTACATTATGACATCATAATGGAATTTTGCATTATGACTAGAGATGAGCGAACACGTTCGGCTCCACCCCTTTTTCGCCCGAACACCGAACTTTGCGAACACTTCAGTGTTCGGGCGAAAAAGTTCGGGGGCCGCCGTGGCAGCGCGGGGGGGTGCGGCGGGGAGTGGGGGGTAGAGGGAGAGAGAGAGGGCTCCCCCCTTTTCCCCGCTACTGCCGCCCGCGCCGCCGCGCATCTCCCCGCCCCCCGGCGGCACCCGGACACTTACGCGCGAACACTGCAGTGTTCGGCAAAGCCGGTGTCCGGGTGCGGATGTGTCCGTAACGGACACGTTCGCTCATCCCTAATTATGACATCATGATAAAATTTTTACATTATGACATCATAATGGAATTTTGCATTATGACATCATAATGGAATGTTACATTATGACATCATAATGGAATGTTACATTATGACATCATAATGGAATGTTGCATTATGACATCATAATGGAATGTTACATTATGATATCATAATGGAATGTTACATTATTACATCATAATGGAATTTTGTATTATGACAAAATAATGGAATGTTACATTATTACATCATAATGGAATTTTGCATTATTACATCATAATGGAATTTTACATTATGACATCATAATGGAATGTTGCATTATGACATCATAATGGACTTTTGCATTATGACATCATAATGGGATGTTGCATTATGACATGATAATGGAATTTTGCATTATGACATCATAATGGAATGTTGCATTATGACATCATAATGGAATTTTACATTATGACATCATAATGGGATTTTACATTATGACATCATAATGGAATTTTGCATTATGCCATCATAATGGAATTTTTACATTATGACATCGTAATGGAATTTTGCATTATGACATCATAATGGAATGTTGCATTATGACATCATAATTGAATTTTACATTATGACATCATAATGGAATGTTGCATTATGACATCATAATGGAATTTTCCATTATGACATCATAATGGAATGTTGCATTATGACATCATAATGGAATTTTGCATTATGACATCATAATGGAATGTTACATTATGACATCATAATGGAATGTTGCATTATGACATCATAATGGAATGTTACATTATGATATCATAATGGAATGTTACATTATTACATCATAATGGAATTTTGTATTATGACAAAATAATGGAATGTTACATTATTACATCATAATGGAATTTTGCATTATTACATCATAATGGAATTTTACATTATGACATCATAATGGAATGTTGCATTATGACATCATAATGGACTTTTGCATTATGACATCATAATGGGATGTTGCATTATGACATGATAATGGAATTTTGCATTATGACATCATAATGGAATGTTGCATTATGACATCATAATGGAATTTTACATTATGACATCATAATGGAATTTTACATTATGACATCATAATGGAATTTTGCATTATGCCATCATAATGGAATTTTTACATTATGACATCGTAATGGAATTTTGCATTATGACATCATAATGGAATGTTGCATTATGACATCATAATGGAATTTTACATTATGACATCATAATGGAATTTTGCATTATGACATCATAATGGAATTTTTACATTATGACATCATAATGGAATGTTGCATTATGACATCATAATGGGATTTTGCATTATGACATCATAATGGAATGTTGCATTATGACATCTTAATGGAATGTTGCATTATGACATCATAATGGAATGTTGCATTATGACATCATAATGGAATGTTGCATTATGACATCATAATGGAGTTTTACATTATGACATCATAATGAAATTTTGCATTATGACATCATAATGGAATTTTGCATTATGATATCATAATAAAATTTTTACATTATGACATCATAATGGAATTTTGCATTATGACATCATAATGGAATGTTACATTATGACATCATAATGGAATGTTGCATTATGACATCATAATGGAATTTTACATTATGACATCATAATGGAATGTTGCATGATTACATCATAATGGAATTTTACATTATGACTACATAATGGAATGTCACATTATGACATCATAATGGAATTTTGCATTATGACATCATAATGGAATGTTGCATTATGACATGATAATGGAATTTTGCATTATGACATCATAATGGAATGTTGCATTATGACATCATAATGGAATGTTACATTATGACATCATAATGTAATTTTGCATTATGACATCATAATGGTGTTTTACATTATGACATCATAATGAAATTTTGCATTATGACATCATAATGGAATTTTATATTATGACATCATAATGGAATTTTTCATTTTGACATCATAATGGAATTTTACATTATGACTTCATAATGGAATTTTGCATTATGACATCATAATGGAATTTTTACAGTATGACATCATAATGGAATGTTACATTATGACATCATAATAGAATGTTACATTATGACATCATAATGGAAGTTTGCATAATGACATCATAATGGAATTTTACATTATGACATCATAATGGATTGTTGCATTATGACATCATAATGGAATTTTACATTATGACATCATAATGGAATGTTGCATTATGACATCATAATGGAATTTTACATTATGACATCATAATGGAATGTTGCATTATGACATCATAATGGAAATTTAACATTACGACATCATAATGGAATTTTGCATTATGACATCATAATGGAATTTTACATTATGACATCATAATGGAATGTTGCATTATGACATCATAATGGAATTTTGCATTATGACATCATAATGGAATTTTGCATTATGACATCAGAATGGAATGTTTCATTATGACATCATAATGGAATTTTGCATTATGACATCATAATTGAATGTTGCATTATGACATCATAATGGAATGTTGCATTATTACATCATAATGGAATTTTGCATTATGACATCATAATGGAATGTTGCATTATGACATCATAGTGGAATTTTACATTATGACATCATAATGGAATTTTGCATTATGACATCAAAATTGAATTTTGCATTATGACATCATAATAAAATTTTTACATTATGACATCATAATGGAATGTTGCATTATGACATCATAATGGAATTTTACATTATGACATCATAATGGAATTTTGCATTATGACATCATAATGGAATTTTACATTATGACATCATAATGGAATGTTACATTATGACATCATAATGGAATTTTACATTATGACATCATAATGGAATGTTACATTATGACATCATAATGGAATTTTACATTATGACATCATAATGGAATTTTGCATTATGACATCATTATGGAATTTTGCATTATGACATCCTAATGGAATGTTACATTATGACATCATAATGGAATTTTGTATTATGACATCATAATGGAATGTTACATTATGACATCATAATGGAATTTTGCATTATGACATCATAATGGAATGTTGCATTATGACATCATAATGGAATTTTACATTATGACATCATAATAGAATTTTACATTATGACATCATAATGGAATTTTGCATTATGACTAGAGATGAGCGAACACGTTCGGCTCCACCCCTTTTTCGCCCGAACACCGAACTTTGCGAACACTTCAGTGTTCGGGCGAAAAAGTTCGGGGGCCGCCGTGGCAGCGCGGGGGGGTGCGGCGGGGAGTGGGGGGTAGAGGGAGAGAGAGAGGGCTCCCCCCTTTTCCCCGCTACTGCCGCCCGCGCCGCCGCGCATCTCCCCGCCCCCCGGCGGCACCCGGACACTTACGCGCGAACACTGCAGTGTTCGGCAAAGCCGGTGTCCGGGTGCGGATGTGTCCGTAACGGACACGTTCGCTCATCCCTAATTATGACATCATGATAAAATTTTTACATTATGACATCATAATGGAATTTTGCATTATGACATCATAATGGAATGTTACATTATGACATCATAATGGAATGTTGCATTATGACATCATAATGGAATGTTGCATTATGACATCATAATGGAATTTTGCATTATGACATCATAATGGAATTTTGCATTATGACATCATAATGGAATTTTGCATTATGACATCATAATGGAATGTTACATTATGACATCATAATGGAATGTTGCATTATGACATCATAATGGAATGTTACATTATGATATCATAATGGAATGTTACATTATTACATCATAATGGAATTTTGTATTATGACAAAATAATGGAATGTTACATTATTACATCATAATGGAATTTTGCATTATTACATCATAATGGAATTTTACATTATGACATCATAATGGAATGTTGCATTATGACATCATAATGGACTTTTGCATTATGACATCATAATGGGATGTTGCATTATGACATGATAATGGAATTTTGCATTATGACATCATAATGGAATGTTGCATTATGACATCATAATGGAATTTTACATTATGACATCATAATGGAATTTTACATTATGACATCATAATGGAATTTTGCATTATGCCATCATAATGGAATTTTTACATTATGACATCGTAATGGAATTTTGCATTATGACATCATAATGGAATGTTGCATTATGACATCATAATGGAATTTTACATTATGACATCATAATGGAATTTTGCATTATGACATCATAATGGAATTTTTACATTATGACATCATAATGGAATGTTGCATTATGACATCATAATGGGATTTTGCATTATGACATCATAATGGAATGTTGCATTATGACATCTTAATGGAATGTTGCATTATGACATCATAATGGAATGTTGCATTATGACATCATAATGGAGTTTTACATTATGACATCATAATGAAATTTTGCATTATGACATCATAATGGAATTTTGCATTATGATATCATAATAAAATTTTTACATTATGACATCATAATGGAATTTTGCATTATGACATCATAATGGAATGTTACATTATGACATCATAATGGAATGTTGCATTATGACATCATAATGGAATTTTACATTATGACATCATAATGGAATGTTGCATGATTACATCATAATGGAATTTTACATTATGACTACATAATGGAATGTCACATTATGACATCATAATGGAATTTTGCATTATGACATCATAATGGAATGTTGCATTATGACATGATAATGGAATTTTGCATTATGACATCATAATGGAATGTTGCATTATGACATCATAATGGAATGTTACATTATGACATCATAATGTAATTTTGCATTATGACATCATAATGGAGTTTTACATTATGACATCATAATGAAATTTTGCATTATGACATCATAATGGAATTTTATATTATGACATCATAATGGAATTTTTCATTTTGACATCATAATGGAATTTTACATTATGACTTCATAATGGAATTTTGCATTATGACATCATAATGGAATTTTTACAGTATGACATCATAATGGAATGTTACATTATGACATCATAATAGAATGTTACATTATGACATCATAATGGAAGTTTGCATAATGACATCATAATGGAATTTTACATTATGACATCATAATGGATTGTTGCATTATGACATCATAATGGAATTTTACATTATGACATCATAATGGAATGTTGCATTATGACATCATAATGGAATTTTACATTATGACATCATAATGGAATGTTGCATTATGACATCATAATGGAAATTTAACATTACGACATCATAATGGAATTTTGCATTATGACATCATAATGGAATTTTACATTATGACATCATAATGGAATGTTGCATTATGACATCATAATGGAATTTTGCATTATGACATCATAATGGAATTTTGCATTATGACATCAGAATGGAATGTTTCATTATGACATCATAATGGAATTTTGCATTATGACATCATAATTGAATGTTGCATTATGACATCATAATGGAATGTTGCATTATTACATCATAATGGAATTTTGCATTATGACATCATAATGGAATGTTGCATTATGACATCATAGTGGAATTTTACATTATGACATCATAATGGAATTTTGCATTATGACATCAAAATTGAATTTTGCATTATGACATCATAATAAAATTTTTACATTATGACATCATAATGGAATGTTGCATTATGACATCATAATGGAATTTTACATTATGACATCATAATGGAATTTTGCATTATGACATCATAATGGAATTTTGCATTATGACATCATAATGGAATTTTACATTATGACATCATAATGGAATGTTACATTATGACATCATAATGGAATTTTACATTATGACATCATAATGGAATGTTACATTATGACATCATAATGGAATTTTACATTATGACATCATAATGGAATTTTGCATTATGACATCATTATGGAATTTTGCATTATGACATCCTAATGGAATGTTACATTATGACATCATAATGGAATTTTGTATTATGACATCATAATGGAATGTTACATTATGACATCATAATGGAATTTTGCATTATGACATCATAATGGAATGTTGCATTATGACATCATAATGGAATTTTACATTATGACATCATAATAGAATTTTACATTATGACATCATAATGGAATTTTGCATTATGACTAGAGATGAGCGAACACGTTCGGCTCCACCCCTTTTTCGCCCGAACACCGAACTTTGCGAACACTTCAGTGTTCGGGCGAAAAAGTTCGGGGGCCGCCGTGGCAGCGCGGGGGGGTGCGGCGGGGAGTGGGGGGTAGAGGGAGAGAGAGAGGGCTCCCCCCTTTTCCCCGCTACTGCCGCCCGCGCCGCCGCGCATCTCCCCGCCCCCCGGCGGCACCCGGACACTTACGCGCGAACACTGCAGTGTTCGGCAAAGCCGGTGTCCGGGTGCGGATGTGTCCGTAACGGACACGTTCGCTCATCCCTAATTATGACATCATGATAAAATTTTTACATTATGACATCATAATGGAATTTTGCATTATGACATCATAATGGAATGTTACATTATGACATCATAATGGAATGTTACATTATGACATCATAATGGAATGTTGCATTATGACATCATAATGGAATGTTACATTATGATATCATAATGGAATGTTACATTATTACATCATAATGGAATTTTGTATTATGACAAAATAATGGAATGTTACATTATTACATCATAATGGAATTTTGCATTATTACATCATAATGGAATTTTACATTATGACATCATAATGGAATGTTGCATTATGACATCATAATGGACTTTTGCATTATGACATCATAATGGGATGTTGCATTATGACATGATAATGGAATTTTGCATTATGACATCATAATGGAATGTTGCATTATGACATCATAATGGAATTTTACATTATGACATCATAATGGGATTTTACATTATGACATCATAATGGAATTTTGCATTATGCCATCATAATGGAATTTTTACATTATGACATCGTAATGGAATTTTGCATTATGACATCATAATGGAATGTTGCATTATGACATCATAATTGAATTTTACATTATGACATCATAATGGAATGTTGCATTATGACATCATAATGGAATTTTCCATTATGACATCATAATGGAATGTTGCATTATGACATCATAATGGAATTTTGCATTATGACATCATAATGGAATTTTGCATTATGACATCATAATGGAATGTTACATTATGACATCATAATGGAATGTTGCATTATGACATCATAATGGAATGTTACATTATGATATCATAATGGAATGTTACATTATTACATCATAATGGAATTTTGTATTATGACAAAATAATGGAATGTTACATTATTACATCATAATGGAATTTTGCATTATTACATCATAATGGAATTTTACATTATGACATCATAATGGAATGTTGCATTATGACATCATAATGGACTTTTGCATTATGACATCATAATGGGATGTTGCATTATGACATGATAATGGAATTTTGCATTATGACATCATAATGGAATGTTGCATTATGACATCATAATGGAATTTTACATTATGACATCATAATGGAATTTTACATTATGACATCATAATGGAATTTTGCATTATGCCATCATAATGGAATTTTTACATTATGACATCGTAATGGAATTTTGCATTATGACATCATAATGGAATGTTGCATTATGACATCATAATGGAATTTTACATTATGACATCATAATGGAATTTTGCATTATGACATCATAATGGAATTTTTACATTATGACATCATAATGGAATGTTGCATTATGACATCATAATGGGATTTTGCATTATGACATCATAATGGAATGTTGCATTATGACATCTTAATGGAATGTTGCATTATGACATCATAATGGAATGTTGCATTATGACATCATAATGGAATGTTGCATTATGACATCATAATGGAGTTTTACATTATGACATCATAATGAAATTTTGCATTATGACATCATAATGGAATTTTGCATTATGATATCATAATAAAATTTTTACATTATGACATCATAATGGAATTTTGCATTATGACATCATAATGGAATGTTACATTATGACATCATAATGGAATGTTGCATTATGACATCATAATGGAATTTTACATTATGACATCATAATGGAATGTTGCATGATTACATCATAATGGAATTTTACATTATGACTACATAATGGAATGTCACATTATGACATCATAATGGAATTTTGCATTATGACATCATAATGGAATGTTGCATTATGACATGATAATGGAATTTTGCATTATGACATCATAATGGAATGTTGCATTATGACATCATAATGGAATGTTACATTATGACATCATAATGTAATTTTGCATTATGACATCATAATGGTGTTTTACATTATGACATCATAATGAAATTTTGCATTATGACATCATAATGGAATTTTATATTATGACATCATAATGGAATTTTTCATTTTGACATCATAATGGAATTTTACATTATGACTTCATAATGGAATTTTGCATTATGACATCATAATGGAATTTTTACAGTATGACATCATAATGGAATGTTACATTATGACATCATAATAGAATGTTACATTATGACATCATAATGGAAGTTTGCATAATGACATCATAATGGAATTTTACATTATGACATCATAATGGATTGTTGCATTATGACATCATAATGGAATTTTACATTATGACATCATAATGGAATGTTGCATTATGACATCATAATGGAATTTTACATTATGACATCATAATGGAATGTTGCATTATGACATCATAATGGAAATTTAACATTACGACATCATAATGGAATTTTGCATTATGACATCATAATGGAATTTTACATTATGACATCATAATGGAATGTTGCATTATGACATCATAATGGAATTTTGCATTATGACATCATAATGGAATTTTGCATTATGACATCAGAATGGAATGTTTCATTATGACATCATAATGGAATTTTGCATTATGACATCATAATTGAATGTTGCATTATGACATCATAATGGAATGTTGCATTATTACATCATAATGGAATTTTGCATTATGACATCATAATGGAATGTTGCATTATGACATCATAGTGGAATTTTACATTATGACATCATAATGGAATTTTGCATTATGACATCAAAATTGAATTTTGCATTATGACATCATAATAAAATTTTTACATTATGACATCATAATGGAATGTTGCATTATGACATCATAATGGAATTTTACATTATGACATCATAATGGAATTTTGCATTATGACATCATAATGGAATTTTACATTATGACATCATAATGGAATGTTACATTATGACATCATAATGGAATTTTACATTATGACATCATAATGGAATGTTACATTATGACATCATAATGGAATTTTACATTATGACATCATAATGGAATTTTGCATTATGACATCATTATGGAATTTTGCATTATGACATCCTAATGGAATGTTACATTATGACATCATAATGGAATTTTGTATTATGACATCATAATGGAATGTTACATTATGACATCATAATGGAATTTTGCATTATGACATCATAATGGAATGTTGCATTATGACATCATAATGGAATTTTACATTATGACATCATAATAGAATTTTACATTATGACATCATAATGGAATTTTGCATTATGACTAGAGATGAGCGAACACGTTCGGCTCCACCCCTTTTTCGCCCGAACACCGAACTTTGCGAACACTTCAGTGTTCGGGCGAAAAAGTTCGGGGGCCGCCGTGGCAGCGCGGGGGGGTGCGGCGGGGAGTGGGGGGTAGAGGGAGAGAGAGAGGGCTCCCCCCTTTTCCCCGCTACTGCCGCCCGCGCCGCCGCGCATCTCCCCGCCCCCCGGCGGCACCCGGACACTTACGCGCGAACACTGCAGTGTTCGGCAAAGCCGGTGTCCGGGTGCGGATGTGTCCGTAACGGACACGTTCGCTCATCCCTAATTATGACATCATGATAAAATTTTTACATTATGACATCATAATGGAATTTTGCATTATGACATCATAATGGAATGTTACATTATGACATCATAATGGAATGTTGCATTATGACATCATAATGGAATGTTGCATTATGACATCATAATGGAATTTTGCATTATGACATCATAATGGAATTTTGCATTATGACATCATAATGGAATGTTACATTATGACATCATAATGGAATGTTGCATTATGACATCATAATGGAATGTTACATTATGATATCATAATGGAATGTTACATTATTACATCATAATGGAATTTTGTATTATGACAAAATAATGGAATGTTACATTATTACATCATAATGGAATTTTGCATTATTACATCATAATGGAATTTTACATTATGACATCATAATGGAATGTTGCATTATGACATCATAATGGACTTTTGCATTATGACATCATAATGGGATGTTGCATTATGACATGATAATGGAATTTTGCATTATGACATCATAATGGAATGTTGCATTATGACATCATAATGGAATTTTACATTATGACATCATAATGGGATTTTACATTATGACATCATAATGGAATTTTGCATTATGCCATCATAATGGAATTTTTACATTATGACATCGTAATGGAATTTTGCATTATGACATCATAATGGAATGTTGCATTATGACATCATAATTGAATTTTACATTATGACATCATAATGGAATTTTGCATTATGACATCATAATGGAATTTTTACATTATGACATCATAATGGAATGTTGCATTATGACATCATAATGGGATTTTGCATTATGACATCATAATGGAATGTTGCATTATGACATCTTAATGGAATGTTGCATTATGACATCATAATGGAATGTTGCATTATGACATCATAATGGAATGTTGCATTATGACATCATAATGGAGTTTTACATTATGACATCATAATGAAATTTTGCATTATGACATCATAATGGAATTTTATATTATGACATCATAATGGAATTTTTCATTTTGACATCATAATGGAATTTTACATTATGACTTCATAATGGAATTTTGCATTATGACATCATAATGGAATTTTTACAGTATGACATCATAATGGAATGTTACATTATGACATCATAATGGAATGTTGCATTATGACATCATAATGGAATTTTACATTATGACATCAAAATGGAATTTTACATTATGACATCATAATGGAATTTTGCATTATGATATCATAATAAAATTTTTACATTATGACATCATAATGGAATTTTGCATTATGACATCATAATGGAATGTTACATTATGACATCATAATGGAATGTTGCATTATGACATCATAATGGAATTTTACATTATGACATCATAATGGAATGTTGCATGATTACATCATAATGGAATTTTACATTATGACATCATTGTGGAATGTCACATTATGATATCATAATGGAATTTTGCATTATGACATCATAATGGAATGTTGCATTATGACATCATAATGGAATTTTGCATTATGATATCATAATAAAATTTTTACATTATGACATCATAATGGAATTTTGCATTATGACATCATAATGGAATGTTACATTATGACATCATAATGGAATGTTGCATTATGACATCATAATGGAATTTTACATTATGACATCATAATGGAATGTTGCATGATTACATCATAATGGAATTTTACATTATGACATCATAATGTAATGTTGCATTATGACATCATAATGGAATTTTGCATTATGACATCATAATGGAATGTTGCATTATGACATCATAATGGAATTTTGCATTATGACATCATAATGGAATTTTGCATTATGACATCATAATGGAATTTTTACATTATGACATCATAATTGAATTTTACTTTATGACATCATAATGGAATTTTGCATTATGACATCATAATGGAATGTTACATTATGACATCATAATGGAATGTCACATTATGACATCATAATGGAATTTTGCATTATGACATCATAATGGAATGTTGCATTATGACATGATAATGGAATTTTGCATTATGACATCATAATGGAATGTTGCATTATGACATCATAATGGAATTTTACATAATGCCATAATAATGGAATTTTTACATTATGACATCATAATGGAATTTTGCATTATGCCATCATAATGGAATTTTTACATTATGACATCATAATGGAATTTTGCATTATGACATCATTATGGAATTTTGCATTATGACATCCTAATGGAATGTTACATTATGACATCATAATGGAATTTTGCATTATGACATCATAATGGAATTTTATATTATGACATCATAATGGAATTTTTCATTTTGACATCATAATGGAATTTTACATTATGACTTCATAATGGAATTTTGCATTATGACATCATAATGGAATTTTTACAGTATGACATCATAATGGAATGTTACATTATGACATCATAATAGAATGTTACATTATGACATCATAATGGAAGTTTGCATTATGACATCATAATGGAATTTTGCATTATGACATCATAATGGAATGTTGCATTATGACATCATAAATGAATTTTACATTATGACATCATAATGGAATGTTGCATTATGACATCATAATGGAATTTTACATTATGACATCATAATGGAATGTTGCATTATGACATCATAATGGAAATTTAACATTACGACATCATAATGGAATTTTGCATTATGACATCATAATGGAATTTTACATTATGACATCATAATGGAATGTTGCATTATGACATCATAATGGAATTTTGCATTATGACATCATAATGGAATTTTGCATTATGACATCAGAATGGAATGTTTCATTATGACATCATAATGGAATTTTGCATTATGACATCATAATGGAATGTTGCATTATGACATCATAATGGAATGTTGCATTATTACATCATAATGGAATTTTGCATTATGACATCATAATGGAATGTTGCATTATGACATCATAGTGGAATTTTACATTATGACATCATAATGGAATTTTGCATTATGACATCAAAATGGAATTTTGCATTATGACATCATAATAAAATTTTTACATTATGACATCATAATGGAATGTTGCATTATGACATCATAATGGAATTTTTCATTATGACATCATAATGGAATTTTGCATTATGACATCATAATGGAATTTTACATTATGACATCATAATGGAATGTTACATTATGACATCATAATGGAATTTTACATTATGACATCATAATGGAATGTTACATTATGACATCATAATGGAATTTTACATTATGACATCATAATGGAATTTTGCATTATGACATCATTATGGAATTTTGCATTATGACATCCTAATGGAATGTTACATTATGACATCATAATGGAATTTTGCATTATGACATCATAATGGAATGTTACATTATGACATCATAATGGAATTTTGCATTATGACATCATAATGGAATGTTGCATTATGACATCATAATGGAATTTTACATTATGACATCATAATAGAATTTTACATTATGACATCATAATGGAATTTTGCATTATGACTAGAGATGAGCGAACACGTTCGGCTCCGCCCCTTTTTCGCCCGAACACCGAACTTTGCGAACACTTCAGTGTTCGGGCGAAAAAGTTCGGGGGCCGCCGTGGCAGCGCGGGGGGGTGCGGCGGGGAGTGGGGGGGAGAGGGAGAGAGAGAGGGCTCCCCCCCTGTTCCCCGCTACTGCCGCCCGCGCCGCCGCGCATCTCCCCGCCCCCCGGCGGCACCCGGACACTTACGCGCGAACACTGCAGTGCTCGGCAAAGCCGGTGTCCGGGTGCGGATGTGTCCGTAACGGACACGTTCGCTCATCCCTAATTATGACATCATGATAAAATTTTTACATTATGACATCATAATGGAATTTTGCATTATGACATCATAATGGAATGTTACATTATGACATCATAATGGAATGTTGCATTATGACATCATAATGGAATTTTTGCATTATGACATCATAATGGAATGTTGCATTATGACAACATAATGGAATTTTGCATTATGACATCATAATGGAATTTTGCATTATGACATCATAATGGAATGTTACATTATGACATCATAATGGAATGTTGCATTATGACATCATAATGGAATGTTACATTATGATATCATAATGGAATGTTACATTATTACATCATAATGGAATTTTGTATTATGACAAAATAATGGAATGTTACATTATTACATCATAATGGAATTTTGCATTATTACATCATAATGGAATTTTACATTATGACATCATAATGGAATGTTGCATTATGACATCATAATGGACTTTTGCATTATGACATCATAATGGGATGTTGCATTATGACATGATAATGGAATTTTGCATTATGACATCATAATGGAATGTTGCATTATGACATCATAATGGAATTTTACATTATGACATCATAATGGAATTTTACATTATGACATCATAATGGAATTTTGCATTATGCCATCATAATGGAATTTTTACATTATGACATCGTAATGGAATTTTGCATTATGACATCATAATGGAATGTTGCATTATGACATCATAATGGAATTTTACATTATGACATCATAATGGAATTTTGCATTATGACATCATAATGGAATTTTTACATTAT
Organism: Eleutherodactylus coqui; assembly: GCF_035609145.1. Taxonomy (NCBI): domain Eukaryota; kingdom Metazoa; phylum Chordata; class Amphibia; order Anura; family Eleutherodactylidae; genus Eleutherodactylus; species Eleutherodactylus coqui. The sequence continues at coordinate 113,212,138 of NC_089842.1, read as the reverse complement.
GACATCATAATGGAATGTTGCATTATGACATCATAATGGGATTTTGCATTATGACATCATAATGGAATGTTGCATTATGACATCTTAATGGAATGTTGCATTATGACATCATAATGGAATGTTGCATTATGACATCATAATGGAGTTTTACATTATGACATCATAATGAAATTTTGCATTATGACATCATAATGGAATTTTGCATTATGATATCATAATAAAATTTTTACATTATGACATCATAATGGAATTTTGCATTATGACATCATAATGGAATGTTACATTATGACATCATAATGGAATGTTGCATTATGACATCATAATGGAATTTTACATTATGACATCATAATGGAATGTTGCATGATTACATCATAATGGAATTTTACATTATGACTACATAATGGAATGTCACATTATGACATCATAATGGAATTTTGCATTATGACATCATAATGGAATGTTGCATTATGACATGATAATGGAATTTTGCATTATGACATCATAATGGAATGTTGCATTATGACATCATAATGGAATGTTACATTATGACATCATAATGTAATTTTGCATTATGACATCATAATGGAGTTTTACATTATGACATCATAATGAAATTTTGCATTATGACATCATAATGGAATTTTATATTATGACATCATAATGGAATTTTTCATTTTGACATCATAATGGAATTTTACATTATGACTTCATAATGGAATTTTGCATTATGACATCATAATGGAATTTTTACAGTATGACATCATAATGGAATGTTACATTATGACATCATAATAGAATGTTACATTATGACATCATAATGGAAGTTTGCATAATGACATCATAATGGAATTTTACATTATGACATCATAATGGATTGTTGCATTATGACATCATAATGGAATTTTACATTATGACATCATAATGGAATGTTGCATTATGACATCATAATGGAATTTTACATTATGACATCATAATGGAATGTTGCATTATGACATCATAATGGAAATTTAACATTACGACATCATAATGGAATTTTGCATTATGACATCATAATGGAATTTTACATTATGACATCATAATGGAATGTTGCATTATGACATCATAATGGAATTTTGCATTATGACATCATAATGGAATTTTGCATTATGACATCAGAATGGAATGTTTCATTATGACATCATAATGGAATTTTGCATTATGACATCATAATTGAATGTTGCATTATGACATCATAATGGAATGTTGCATTATTACATCATAATGGAATTTTGCATTATGACATCATAATGGAATGTTGCATTATGACATCATAGTGGAATTTTACATTATGACATCATAATGGAATTTTGCATTATGACATCAAAATTGAATTTTGCATTATGACATCATAATAAAATTTTTACATTATGACATCATAATGGAATGTTGCATTATGACATCATAATGGAATTTTACATTATGACATCATAATGGAATTTTGCATTATGACATCATAATGGAATTTTGCATTATGACATCATAATGGAATTTTACATTATGACATCATAATGGAATGTTACATTATGACATCATAATGGAATTTTACATTATGACATCATAATGGAATGTTACATTATGACATCATAATGGAATTTTACATTATGACATCATAATGGAATTTTGCATTATGACATCATTATGGAATTTTGCATTATGACATCCTAATGGAATGTTACATTATGACATCATAATGGAATTTTGTATTATGACATCATAATGGAATGTTACATTATGACATCATAATGGAATTTTGCATTATGACATCATAATGGAATGTTGCATTATGACATCATAATGGAATTTTACATTATGACATCATAATAGAATTTTACATTATGACATCATAATGGAATTTTGCATTATGACTAGAGATGAGCGAACACGTTCGGCTCCACCCCTTTTTCGCCCGAACACCGAACTTTGCGAACACTTCAGTGTTCGGGCGAAAAAGTTCGGGGGCCGCCGTGGCAGCGCGGGGGGGTGCGGCGGGGAGTGGGGGGTAGAGGGAGAGAGAGAGGGCTCCCCCCTTTTCCCCGCTACTGCCGCCCGCGCCGCCGCGCATCTCCCCGCCCCCCGGCGGCACCCGGACACTTACGCGCGAACACTGCAGTGTTCGGCAAAGCCGGTGTCCGGGTGCGGATGTGTCCGTAACGGACACGTTCGCTCATCCCTAATTATGACATCATGATAAAATTTTTACATTATGACATCATAATGGAATTTTGCATTATGACATCATAATGGAATGTTACATTATGACATCATAATGGAATGTTGCATTATGACATCATAATGGAATGTTGCATTATGACATCATAATGGAATTTTGCATTATGACATCATAATGGAATTTTGCATTATGACATCATAATGGAATGTTACATTATGACATCATAATGGAATGTTGCATTATGACATCATAATGGAATGTTACATTATGATATCATAATGGAATGTTACATTATTACATCATAATGGAATTTTGTATTATGACAAAATAATGGAATGTTACATTATTACATCATAATGGAATTTTGCATTATTACATCATAATGGAATTTTACATTATGACATCATAATGGAATGTTGCATTATGACATCATAATGGACTTTTGCATTATGACATCATAATGGGATGTTGCATTATGACATGATAATGGAATTTTGCATTATGACATCATAATGGAATGTTGCATTATGACATCATAATGGAATTTTACATTATGACATCATAATGGGATTTTACATTATGACATCATAATGGAATTTTGCATTATGCCATCATAATGGAATTTTTACATTATGACATCGTAATGGAATTTTGCATTATGACATCATAATGGAATGTTGCATTATGACATCATAATTGAATTTTACATTATGACATCATAATGGAATGTTGCATTATGACATCATAATGGAATTTTCCATTATGACATCATAATGGAATGTTGCATTATGACATCATAATGGAATTTTGCATTATGACATCATAATGGAATTTTGCATTATGACATCATAATGGAATGTTACATTATGACATCATAATGGAATGTTGCATTATGACATCATAATGGAATGTTACATTATGATATCATAATGGAATGTTACATTATTACATCATAATGGAATTTTGTATTATGACAAAATAATGGAATGTTACATTATTACATCATAATGGAATTTTGCATTATTACATCATAATGGAATTTTACATTATGACATCATAATGGAATGTTGCATTATGACATCATAATGGACTTTTGCATTATGACATCATAATGGGATGTTGCATTATGACATGATAATGGAATTTTGCATTATGACATCATAATGGAATGTTGCATTATGACATCATAATGGAATTTTACATTATGACATCATAATGGAATTTTACATTATGACATCATAATGGAATTTTGCATTATGCCATCATAATGGAATTTTTACATTATGACATCGTAATGGAATTTTGCATTATGACATCATAATGGAATGTTGCATTATGACATCATAATGGAATTTTACATTATGACATCATAATGGAATTTTGCATTATGACATCATAATGGAATTTTTACATTATGACATCATAATGGAATGTTGCATTATGACATCATAATGGGATTTTGCATTATGACATCATAATGGAATGTTGCATTATGACATCTTAATGGAATGTTGCATTATGACATCATAATGGAATGTTGCATTATGACATCATAATGGAATGTTGCATTATGACATCATAATGGAGTTTTACATTATGACATCATAATGAAATTTTGCATTATGACATCATAATGGAATTTTGCATTATGATATCATAATAAAATTTTTACATTATGACATCATAATGGAATTTTGCATTATGACATCATAATGGAATGTTACATTATGACATCATAATGGAATGTTGCATTATGACATCATAATGGAATTTTACATTATGACATCATAATGGAATGTTGCATGATTACATCATAATGGAATTTTACATTATGACTACATAATGGAATGTCACATTATGACATCATAATGGAATTTTGCATTATGACATCATAATGGAATGTTGCATTATGACATGATAATGGAATTTTGCATTATGACATCATAATGGAATGTTGCATTATGACATCATAATGGAATGTTACATTATGACATCATAATGTAATTTTGCATTATGACATCATAATGGTGTTTTACATTATGACATCATAATGAAATTTTGCATTATGACATCATAATGGAATTTTATATTATGACATCATAATGGAAATTTTCATTTTGACATCATAATGGAATTTTACATTATGACTTCATAATGGAATTTTGCATTATGACATCATAATGGAATTTTTACAGTATGACATCATAATGGAATGTTACATTATGACATCATAATAGAATGTTACATTATGACATCATAATGGAAGTTTGCATAATGACATCATAATGGAATTTTACATTATGACATCATAATGGATTGTTGCATTATGACATCATAATGGAATTTTACATTATGACATCATAATGGAATGTTGCATTATGACATCATAATGGAATTTTACATTATGACATCATAATGGAATGTTGCATTATGACATCATAATGGAAATTTAACATTACGACATCGTAATGGAATTTTGCATTATGACATCATAATGGAATTTTACATTATGACATCATAATGGAATGTTGCATTATGACATCATAATGGAATTTTGCATTATGACATCATAATGGAATTTTGCATTATGACATCAGAATGGAATGTTTCATTATGACATCATAATGGAATTTTGCATTATGACATCATAATTGAATGTTGCATTATGACATCATAATGGAATGTTGCATTATTACATCATAATGGAATTTTGCATTATGACATCATAATGGAATGTTGCATTATGACATCATAGTGGAATTTTACATTATGACATCATAATGGAATTTTGCATTATGACATCAAAATTGAATTTTGCATTATGACATCATAATAAAATTTTTACATTATGACATCATAATGGAATGTTGCATTATGACATCATAATGGAATTTTACATTATGACATCATAATGGAATTTTGCATTATGACATCATAATGGAATTTTACATTATGACATCATAATGGAATGTTACATTATGACATCATAATGGAATTTTACATTATGACATCATAATGGAATGTTACATTATGACATCATAATGGAATTTTACATTATGACATCATAATGGAATTTTGCATTATGACATCATTATGGAATTTTGCATTATGACATCCTAATGGAATGTTACATTATGACATCATAATGGAATTTTGTATTATGACATCATAATGGAATGTTACATTATGACATCATAATGGAATTTTGCATTATGACATCATAATGGAATGTTGCATTATGACATCATAATGGAATTTTACATTATGACATCATAATAGAATTTTACATTATGACATCATAATGGAATTTTGCATTATGACTAGAGATGAGCGAACACGTTCGGCTCCACCCCTTTTTCGCCCGAACACCGAACTTTGCGAACACTTCAGTGTTCGGGCGAAAAAGTTCGGGGGCCGCCGTGGCAGCGCGGGGGGGTGCGGCGGGGAGTGGGGGGTAGAGGGAGAGAGAGAGGGCTCCCCCCTTTTCCCCGCTACTGCCGCCCGCGCCGCCGCGCATCTCCCCGCCCCCCGGCGGCACCCGGACACTTACGCGCGAACACTGCAGTGTTCGGCAAAGCCGGTGTCCGGGTGCGGATGTGTCCGTAACGGACACGTTCGCTCATCCCTAATTATGACATCATGATAAAATTTTTACATTATGACATCATAATGGAATTTTGCATTATGACATCATAATGGAATGTTACATTATGACATCATAATGGAATGTTGCATTATGACATCATAATGGAATGTTGCATTATGACATCATAATGGAATTTTGCATTATGACATCATAATGGAATTTTGCATTATGACATCATAATGGAATGTTACATTATGACATCATAATGGAATGTTGCATTATGACATCATAATGGAATGTTACATTATGATATCATAATGGAATGTTACATTATTACATCATAATGGAATTTTGTATTATGACAAAATAATGGAATGTTACATTATTACATCATAATGGAATTTTGCATTATTACATCATAATGGAATTTTACATTATGACATCATAATGGAATGTTGCATTATGACATCATAATGGACTTTTGCATTATGACATCATAATGGGATGTTGCATTATGACATGATAATGGAATTTTGCATTATGACATCATAATGGAATGTTGCATTATGACATCATAATGGAATTTTACATTATGACATCATAATGGGATTTTACATTATGACATCATAATGGAATTTTGCATTATGCCATCATAATGGAATTTTTACATTATGACATCGTAATGGAATTTTGCATTATGACATCATAATGGAATGTTGCATTATGACATCATAATTGAATTTTACATTATGACATCATAATGGAATTTTGCATTATGACATCATAATGGAATTTTTACATTATGACATCATAATGGAATGTTGCATTATGACATCATAATGGGATTTTGCATTATGACATCATAATGGAATGTTGCATTATGACATCTTAATGGAATGTTGCATTATGACATCATAATGGAATGTTGCATTATGACATCATAATGGAATGTTGCATTATGACATCATAATGGAGTTTTACATTATGACATCATAATGAAATTTTGCATTATGACATCATAATGGAATTTTATATTATGACATCATAATGGAATTTTTCATTTTGACATCATAATGGAATTTTACATTATGACTTCATAATGGAATTTTGCATTATGACATCATAATGGAATTTTTACAGTATGACATCATAATGGAATGTTACATTATGACATCATAATGGAATGTTGCATTATGACATCATAATGGAATTTTACATTATGACATCAAAATGGAATTTTACATTATGACATCATAATGGAATTTTGCATTATGATATCATAATAAAATTTTTACATTATGACATCATAATGGAATTTTGCATTATGACATCATAATGGAATGTTACATTATGACATCATAATGGAATGTTGCATTATGACATCATAATGGAATTTTACATTATGACATCATAATGGAATGTTGCATGATTACATCATAATGGAATTTTACATTATGACATCATTGTGGAATGTCACATTATGATATCATAATGGAATTTTGCATTATGACATCATAATGGAATGTTGCATTATGACATCATAATGGAATTTTGCATTATGATATCATAATAAAATTTTTACATTATGACATCATAATGGAATTTTGCATTATGACATCATAATGGAATGTTACATTATGACATCATAATGGAATGTTGCATTATGACATCATAATGGAATTTTACATTATGACATCATAATGGAATGTTGCATGATTACATCATAATGGAATTTTACATTATGACATCATAATGTAATGTTGCATTATGACATCATAATGGAATTTTGCATTATGACATCATAATGGAATGTTGCATTATGACATCATAATGGAATTTTGCATTATGACATCATAATGGAATTTTGCATTATGACATCATAATGGAATTTTTACATTATGACATCATAATTGAATTTTACTTTATGACATCATAATGGAATTTTGCATTATGACATCATAATGGAATGTTACATTATGACATCATAATGGAATGTCACATTATGACATCATAATGGAATTTTGCATTATGACATCATAATGGAATGTTGCATTATGACATGATAATGGAATTTTGCATTATGACATCATAATGGAATGTTGCATTATGACATCATAATGGAATTTTACATAATGCCATAATAATGGAATTTTTACATTATGACATCATAATGGAATTTTGCATTATGCCATCATAATGGAATTTTTACATTATGACATCATAATGGAATTTTGCATTATGACATCATTATGGAATTTTGCATTATGACATCCTAATGGAATGTTACATTATGACATCATAATGGAATTTTGCATTATGACATCATAATGGAATTTTATATTATGACATCATAATGGAATTTTTCATTTTGACATCATAATGGAATTTTACATTATGACTTCATAATGGAATTTTGCATTATGACATCATAATGGAATTTTTACAGTATGACATCATAATGGAATGTTACATTATGACATCATAATAGAATGTTACATTATGACATCATAATGGAAGTTTGCATTATGACATCATAATGGAATTTTGCATTATGACATCATAATGGAATGTTGCATTATGACATCATAAATGAATTTTACATTATGACATCATAATGGAATGTTGCATTATGACATCATAATGGAATTTTACATTATGACATCATAATGGAATGTTGCATTATGACATCATAATGGAAATTTAACATTACGACATCATAATGGAATTTTGCATTATGACATCATAATGGAATTTTACATTATGACATCATAATGGAATGTTGCATTATGACATCATAATGGAATTTTGCATTATGACATCATAATGGAATTTTGCATTATGACATCAGAATGGAATGTTTCATTATGACATCATAATGGAATTTTGCATTATGACATCATAATGGAATGTTGCATTATGACATCATAATGGAATGTTGCATTATTACATCATAATGGAATTTTGCATTATGACATCATAATGGAATGTTGCATTATGACATCATAGTGGAATTTTACATTATGACATCATAATGGAATTTTGCATTATGACATCAAAATGGAATTTTGCATTATGACATCATAATAAAATTTTTACATTATGACATCATAATGGAATGTTGCATTATGACATCATAATGGAATTTTTCATTATGACATCATAATGGAATTTTGCATTATGACATCATAATGGAATTTTACATTATGACATCATAATGGAATGTTACATTATGACATCATAATGGAATTTTACATTATGACATCATAATGGAATGTTACATTATGACATCATAATGGAATTTTACATTATGACATCATAATGGAATTTTGCATTATGACATCATTATGGAATTTTGCATTATGACATCCTAATGGAATGTTACATTATGACATCATAATGGAATTTTGCATTATGACATCATAATGGAATGTTACATTATGACATCATAATGGAATTTTGCATTATGACATCATAATGGAATGTTGCATTATGACATCATAATGGAATTTTACATTATGACATCATAATAGAATTTTACATTATGACATCATAATGGAATTTTGCATTATGACTAGAGATGAGCGAACACGTTCGGCTCCGCCCCTTTTTCGCCCGAACACCGAACTTTGCGAACACTTCAGTGTTCGGGCGAAAAAGTTCGGGGGCCGCCGTGGCAGCGCGGGGGGGTGCGGCGGGGAGTGGGGGGGAGAGGGAGAGAGAGAGGGCTCCCCCCCTGTTCCCCGCTACTGCCGCCCGCGCCGCCGCGCATCTCCCCGCCCCCCGGCGGCACCCGGACACTTACGCGCGAACACTGCAGTGCTCGGCAAAGCCGGTGTCCGGGTGCGGATGTGTCCGTAACGGACACGTTCGCTCATCCCTAATTATGACATCATGATAAAATTTTTACATTATGACATCATAATGGAATTTTGCATTATGACATCATAATGGAATGTTACATTATGACATCATAATGGAATGTTGCATTATGACATCATAATGGAATTTTTGCATTATGACATCATAATGGAATGTTGCATTATGACAACATAATGGAATTTTGCATTATGACATCATAATGGAATTTTGCATTATGACATCATAATGGAATGTTACATTATGACATCATAATGGAATGTTGCATTATGACATCATAATGGAATGTTACATTATGATATCATAATGGAATGTTACATTATTACATCATAATGGAATTTTGTATTTTAACAAAATAATGGAATGTTACATTATTACATCATAATGGAATTTTGCATTATTACATCATAATGGAATTTTACATTATGACATCATAATGGAATGTTGCATTATGACATCATAATGGACTTTTGCATTATGACATCATAATGGGATGTTGCATTATGACATGATAATGGAATTTTGCATTATGACATCATAATGGAATGTTGCATTATGACATCATAATGGAATTTTACATTATGACATCATAATGGAATTTTACATTATGACATCATAATGGAATTTTGCATTATGCCATCATAATGGAATTTTTACATTATGACATCGTAATGGAATTTTGCATTATGACATCATAATGGAATGTTGCATTATGACATCATAATGGAATTTTACATTATGACATCATAATGGAATTTTGCATTATGACATCATAATGGAATTTTTACATTATGACATCATAATGGAATGTTGCATTATGACATCATAATGGGATTTTGCATTATGACATCATAATGGAATGTTGCATTATGACATCTTAATGGAATGTTGCATTATGACATCATAATGGAATGTTGCATTATGACATCTTAATGGAATGTTGCATTATGACATCATAATGGAATTTTACATTATGACATCATAATGGAATGTTGCATTATGACATCATAATGGAATGTTACATTATGTCATCATAATGTAATTTTGCATTATGACATCATAATGGAATGTTACAATATGACATCATAATGGAATGTTGCATTATGACATCATAATGGAGTTTTACATTATGACATCATAATGAAATTTTGCATTATGACATCATAATGGAATTTTATATTATGACATCATAATGGGATTTTTCATTTTGACATCATAATGGAATTTTACATTATGACTTCATAATGGAATTTTGCATTATGACATCATAATGGAATTTTTACAGTATGACATCATAATGGAATGTTGCATTATGACATCATAATGGAATTTTACATTATGACATCATAATGGAATTTTGCATTATGACATCATAATGGAATTTTTACATTATGACATCATAATGGAATGTTGCATTATGACATCATAATGGGATTTTGCATTATGACATCATAATGGAATGTTGCATTATGACATCTTAATGGAATGTTGCATTATGACATCATAATGGAATGTTGCATTATGACATCATAATGGAATGTTGCATTATGACATCATAATGGAGTTTTACATTATGACATCATAATGAAATTTTGCATTATGACATCATAATGGAATTTTATATTATGACATCATAATGGAATTTTTCATTTTGACATCATAATGGAATTTTACATTATGACTTCATAATGGAATTTTGCATTATGACATCATAATGGAATTTTTACAGTATGACATCATAATGGAATGTTACATTATGACATCATAATGGAATGTTGCATTATGACATCATAATGGAATTTTACATTATGACATCAAAATGGAATTTTACATTATGACATCATAATGGAATTTTGCATTATGATATCATAATGGAATGTTACATTATGACATCATAATGGAATGTTGCATTATGACATCATAATGGAATTTTACATTATGACATCATAATGGAATGTTGCATGATTACATCATAATGGAATTTTACATTATGACATCATTGTGGAATGTCACATTATGATATCATAATGGAATTTTGCATTATGACATCATAATGGAATGTTGCATTATGACATCATAATGGAATTTTGCATTATGATATCATAATAAAATTTTTACATTATGACATCATAATGGAATTTTGCATTATGACATCATAATGGAATGTTACATTATGACATCATAATGGAATGTTGCATTATGACATCATAATGGAATTTTACATTATGACATCATAATGGAATGTTGCATGATTACATCATAATGGAATTTTACATTATGACATCATAATGTAATGTTGCATTATGACATCATAATGGAATTTTGCATTATGACATCATAATGGAATGTTGCATTATGACATCATAATGGAATTTTGCATTATGACATCATAATGGAATTTTGCATTATGACATCATAATGGAATTTTTACATTATGACATCATAATTGAATTTTACTTTATGACATCATAATGGAATTTTGCATTATGACATCATAATGGAATGTTACATTATGACATCATAATGGAATGTCACATTATGACATCATAATGGAATTTTGCATTATGACATCATAATGGAATGTTGCATTATGACATGATAATGGAATTTTGCATTATGACATCATAATGGAATGTTGCATTATGACATCATAATGGAATTTTACATAATGCCATAATAATGGAATTTTTACATTATGACATCATAATGGAATTTTGCATTATGCCATCATAATGGAATTTTTACATTATGACATCATAATGGAATTTTGCATTATGACATCATTATGGAATTTTGCATTATGACATCCTAATGGAATGTTACATTATGACATCATAATGGAATTTTGCATTATGACATCATAATGGAATTTTATATTATGACATCATAATGGAATTTTTCATTTTGACATCATAATGGAATTTTACATTATGACTTCATAATGGAATTTTGCATTATGACATCATAATGGAATTTTTACAGTATGACATCATAATGGAATGTTACATTATGACATCATAATAGAATGTTACATTATGACATCATAATGGAAGTTTGCATTATGACATCATAATGGAATTTTGCATTATGACATCATAATGGAATGTTGCATTATGACATCATAAATGAATTTTACATTATGACATCATAATGGAATGTTGCATTATGACATCATAATGGAATTTTACATTATGACATCATAATGGAATGTTGCATTATGACATCATAATGGAAATTTAACATTACGATATCATAATGGAATTTTGCATTATGACATCATAATGGAATTTTACATTATGACATCATAATGGAATGTTGCATTATGACATCATAATGGAATTTTGCATTATGACATCATAATGGAATTTTGCATTATGACATCAGAATGGAATGTTTCATTATGACATCATAATGGAATTTTGCATTATGACATCATAATGGAATGTTGCATTATGACATCATAATGGAATGTTGCATTATTACATCATAATGGAATTTTGCATTATGACATCATAATGGAATGTTGCATTATGACATCATAGTGGAATTTTACATTATGACATCATAATGGAATTTTGCATTATGACATCAAAATGGAATTTTGCATTATGACATCATAATAAAATTTTTACATTATGACATCATAATGGAATGTTGCATTATGACATCATAATGGAATTTTTCATTATGACATCATAATGGAATTTTGCATTATGACATCATAATGGAATTTTACATTATGACATCATAATGGAATGTTACATTATGACATCATAATGGAATTTTACATTATGACATCATAATGGAATGTTACATTATGACATCATAATGGAATTTTACATTATGACATCATAATGGAATTTTGCATTATGACATCATTATGGAATTTTGCATTATGACATCCTAATGGAATGTTACATTATGACATCATAATGGAATTTTGCATTATGACATCATAATGGAATGTTACATTATGACATCATAATGGAATTTTGCATTATGACATCATAATGGAATGTTGCATTATGACATCATAATGGAATTTTACATTATGACATCATAATAGAATTTTACATTATGACATCATAATGGAATTTTGCATTATGACTAGAGATGAGCGAACACGTTCGGCTCCGCCCCTTTTTCGCCCGAACACCGAACTTTGCGAACACTTCAGTGTTCGGGCGAAAAAGTTCGGGGGCCGCCGTGGCAGCGCGGGGGGGTGCGGCGGGGAGTGGGGGGGAGAGGGAGAGAGAGAGGGCTCCCCCCCTGTTCCCCGCTACTGCCGCCCGCGCCGCCGCGCATCTCCCCGCCCCCCGGCGGCACCCGGACACTTACGCGCGAACACTGCAGTGCTCGGCAAAGCCGGTGTCCGGGTGCGGATGTGTCCGTAACGGACACGTTCGCTCATCCCTAATTATGACATCATGATAAAATTTTTACATTATGACATCATAATGGAATTTTGCATTATGACATCATAATGGAATGTTACATTATGACATCATAATGGAATGTTTCATTATGACATCATAATGGAATTTTTGCATTATGACATCATAATGGAATGTTGCATTATGACAACATAATGGAATTTTGCATTATGACATCATAATGGAATTTTGCATTATGACATCATAATGGAATGTTACATTATGACATCATAATGGAATGTTGCATTATGACATCATAATGGAATGTTACATTATGATATCATAATGGAATGTTACATTATTACATCATAATGGAATTTTGTATTTTAACAAAATAATGGAATGTTACATTATTACATCATAATGGAATTTTGCATTATTACATCATAATGGAATTTTACATTATGACATCATAATGGAATGTTGCATTATGACATCATAATGGACTTTTGCATTATGACATCATAATGGGATGTTGCATTATGACATGATAATGGAATTTTGCATTATGACATCATAATGGAATGTTGCATTATGACATCATAATGGAATTTTACATTATGACATCATAATGGAATTTTACATTATGACATCATAATGGAATTTTGCATTATGCCATCATAATGGAATTTTTACATTATGACATCGTAATGGAATTTTGCATTATGACATCATAATGGAATGTTGCATTATGACATCATAATGGAGTTTTACATTATGACATCATAATGGAATTTTGCATTATGACATCATAATGGAATTTTTACATTATGACATCATAATGGAATGTTGCATTATGACATCATAATGGGATTTTGCATTATGACATCATAATGGAATGTTGCATTATGACATCTTAATGGAATGTTGCATTATGACATCATAATGGAATGTTGCATTATGACATCTTAATGGAATGTTGCATTATGACATCATAATGGAATTTTACATTATGACATCATAATGGAATGTTGCATTATGACATCATAATGGAATGTTACATTATGTCATCATAATGTAATTTTGCATTATGACATCATAATGGAATGTTACAATATGACATCATAATGGAATGTTGCATTATGACATCATAATGGAGTTTTACATTATGACATCATAATGAAATTTTGCATTATGACATCATAATGGAATTTTATATTATGACATCATAATGGGATTTTTCATTTTGACATCATAATGGAATTTTACATTATGACTTCATAATGGAATTTTGCATTATGACATCATAATGGAATTTTTACAGTATGACATCATAATGGAATGTTACATTATGACATCATAATAGAATGTTACATTATGACATCATAATGGAATTTTGCATTATGACATCATAATGGAATTTTACATTATGACATCAGAATGGAATGTTGCATTATGACATCATAATGGAATGTTGCATTATGACATCATAATGGAATTTTGCATTATGACATCATAATGGAATGTTGCATTATGACATCATAATGGAATTTTGCATTATGATATCATAATAAAATTTTTACATTATGACATCATAATGGAATTTTGCATTATGGCATCATAATGGAATGTTACATTATGACATCATAATGGAATGTTGCATTATGACATCATAATGGAATTTTACATTATGACATCATAATGGAATGTTGCATGATTACATCATAATGGAATTTTACATTATGACATCATAATGTAATGTTGCATTATGACATCATAATGGAATTTTGCATTATGGCATCATAATGGAATGTTGCATTATGACATCATAATGGAATTTTGCATTATGACCTCATAATGGAATTTTGCATTATGACATCATAATGGAATTTTTACATTATGACATCATAATTGAATTTTACTTTATGACATCATAATGGAATTTTGCATTATGACATCATAATGGAATGTTACATTATGACATCATAATGGAATGTCACATTATGACATCATAATGGAATTTTGCATTATGACATCATAATGGAATGTTGCATTATGACATGATAATGGAATTTTGCATTATGACATCATAATGGAATGTTGCATTATGACATCGTAATGGAATTTTTACATTATGACATCATAATGGAATTTTGCATTATGACATCGTCATGGAATTTTTACATTATGACATCATAATGGAATTTTAAATAATGCCATAATAATGGAATTTTTACTTTATGACATCATAATGGAATTTTGCATTATGACATCGTAATGGAATTTTTACATTATGACATCATAATGGAATTTTGCATTATGACATCGTCATGGAATTTTTACATTATGACATCATAATGGAATTTTGCATTATGACATCGTCATGGAATTTTTACATTATGACATCATAATGGAATGTTGCATTATGACATCATAATGGGATTTTGCATTATGACATCATAATGGAATGTTGCATTATGACATCTTAATGGAATGTTGCATTATGACATCATAATGGAATGTTGCATTATGACATCTTAATGGAATGTTGCATAATGACATCATAATGGAATTTTACATTATGACATCATAATGGAATGTTGCATTATGACATCATAATGGAATGTTACATTATGACATCATAATGGAATTTTACATTACGACATCATAATGGAATGTTGCATTATGACATCATAATGGAATTTTACATTATGACATCATAATGGAATGTTGCATTATGACATCATAATGGAATTTTACATTATGACATCATAATGGAATGTTGCATTATGACATCATAATGGAAATTTTACATTACGACATCATAATGGAATTTTGCATTATGACATCATAATGGAATTTTACATTATGACATCATAATGGAATGTTGCATTATGACATCATAATGGAATTTTGCATTATGACATCATAATGGAATTTTGCATTATGACATCAGAATGGAATGTTTCATTATGACATCATAATGGAATTTTGCATTATGACATCATAATGGAATGTTGCATTATGACATCATAATGGAATGTTGCATTATTACATCATAATGGAATTTTGCATTATGACATCATAATGGAATGTTGCATTATGACATCATAGTGGAATTTTACATTATGACATCATAATGGAATTTTGCATTATGACATCAAAATGGAATTTTGCATTATGACATCATAAAAAAATTTTTTCATTATGACATCATAATGGAATGTTGCATTATGACATCATAATGGAATTTTACATTATGACATCATAATGGAATTTTGCATTATGACATCATAATGGAATTTTACATTATGACATCATAATGGGATGTTACATTATGACATCATAATGGAATTTTACATTATGACATCATAATGGAATGTTACATTATGACATCATAATGGAATTTTACATTATGACATCATAATGGAATTTTGCATTATGACATCATTATGGAATTTTGCATTATGACATCCTAATGGAATGTTACATTATGACATCATAATGGAATTTTGCATTATGACATCATAATGGAATGTTACATTATGACATCATAATGGAATTTTGCATTATGACATCATGATAAAATTTTTACATTATGACATCATAATGGAATTTTGCATTATGACATCATAATGGAATGTTACATTATGACATCATAATGGAATGTTGCATTATGACATCATAATGGAATTTTGCATTATGACATCATAATGGAATTTTGCATTATGACATCATAATGGAATTTTGCATTATGACATCATAATGGAATGTTACATTATGACATCATAATGGAATGTTGCATTATGACATCATAATGGAATGTTACATTATGATATCATAATGGAATGTTACATTATTACATCATAATGGAATTTTGTATTATGACAAAATAATGGAATGTTACATTATTACATCATAATGGAATTTTGCATTATTACATCATAATGGAATTTTACATTATGACATCATAATGGAATGTTGCATTATGACATCATAATGGACTTTTGCATTATGACATCATAATGGGATGTTGCATTATGACATGATAATGGAATTTTGCATTATGACATCATAATGGAATGTTGCATTATGACATCATAATGGAATTTTACATTATGACATCATAATGGAATTTTACATTATGACATCATAATGGAGTTTTGCATTATGCCATCATAATGGAATTTTTACATTATGACATCGTAATGGAATTTTGCATTATGACATCATAATGGAATGTTGCATTATGACATCATAATGGAATTTTACATTATGACATCATAATGGAATTTTGCATTATGACATCATAATGGAATTTTTACATTATGACATCATAATGGAATGTTGCATTATGACATCATAATGGGATTTTGCATTATGACATCATAATGGAATGTTGCATTATGACATCTTAATGGAATGTTGCATTATGACATCATAATGGAATGTTGCATTATGACATCATAATGGAATGTTGCATTATGACATCATAATGGAATTTTACATTATGACATCATAATGGAATGTTGCATTATGACATCATAATGGAATGTTACATTATGACATCATAATGTAATTTTGCATTATGACATCATAATGGAATGTTACATTATGACATCATAATGGAATGTTGCATTATGACATCATAATGGAGTTTTACATTATGACATCATAATGAAATTTTGCATTATGACATCATAATGGAATTTTATATTATGACATCATAATGGAATTTTTCATTTTGACATCATAATGGAATTTTACATTATGACTTCATAATGGAATTTTGCATTATGACATCATAATGGAATTTTTACAGTATGACATCATAATGGAATGTTACATTATGACATCATAATAGAATGTTACATTATGACATCATAATGGAATTTTGCATTATGACATCATAATGGAATTTTACATTATGACATCAGAATGGAATGTTGCATTATGACATCATAATGGAATGTTGCATTATTACATCATAATGGAATTTTGCATTATGACATCATAATGGAATTTTGCATTATGATATCATAATAAAATTTTTACATTATGACATCATAATGGAATTTTGCATTATGACATCATATTGGAATGTTACATTATGACATCATAATGGAATGTTGCATTATGACATCATAATGGAATTTTACATTATGACATCATAATGGAATGTTGCATGATTACATCATAATGGAATTTTACATTATGACATCATAATGTAATGTTGCATTATGACATCATAATGGAATTTTGCATTATGACATCATAATGGAATGTTGCATTATGACATCATAATGGAATTTTGCATTATGACATCATAATGGAATTTTGCATTATGACATCATAATGGAATTTTTACATTATGACATCATAATGGAATTTTACTTTATGACATCATAATGGAATTTTGCATTATGACATCATAATGGAATGTTGCATTATGACATCATAATGGAATTTTACATTATGACATCATAATAGAATTTTACATTATGACATCATAATGGAATTTTGCATTATGACTAGAGATGAGCGAACACGTTCGGCTCCGCCCCTTTTTCGCCCGAACACCGAACTTTGCGAACACTTCAGTGTTCGGGCGAAAAAGTTCGGGGGCCGCCGTGGCAGCGCGGGGGGGGTGCGGCGGGGAGTGGGGGGAGAAGAGAGAGAGGGCTCCCCCCTGTTCCCCGCTACTGCCGCCCGCGCCGCCGCGCATCTCCCCGCCCCCCGGCGGCACCCGGACACTTACGCGCGAACACTGCAGTGTTCGGCAAAGCCGGTGTCCGGGTGCGGATGTGTCCGTAACGGACACTTTCGCTCATCCCTAATTATGACATCATGATAAAATTTTTACATTATGACATCATAATGAAATTTTGCATTATGACATCATAATGGAATGTTACATTATGACATCATAATGGAATGTTGCATTATGACATCATAATGGAATTTTGCATTATGACATCATAATGGAATGTTGCATTATGACATCATAATGGAATGTTACATTATGACATCATAATGGAATGTTGCATTATGACATCATAATGGAATGTTACATTATGATATCATAATGGAATGTTACATTATTACATCATAATGGAATTTTGTATTATGACAAAATAATGGAATGTTACATTATTACATCATAATGGAATTTTGCATTATTACATCATAATGGAATTTTACATTATGACATCATAATGGAATGTTGCATTATGACATCATAATGGACTTTTGCATTATGACATCATAATGGGATGTTGCATTATGACATGATAATGGAATTTTGCATTATGACATCATAATGGAATGTTGCATTATGACATCATAATGGAATTTTACATTATCACATCATAATGGAATTTTACATTATGACATCATAATGGAATTTTGCATTATGCCATCATAATGGAATTTTTACATTATGACATCGTAATGGAATTTTGCATTATGACATCATAATGGAATGTTGCATTATGACATCATAATGGGATTTTGCATTATGACATCATAATGGAATGTTGCATTATGACATCTTAATGGAATGTTGCATTATGACATCATAATGGAATGTTGCATTATGACATCTTAATGGAATGTTGCATTATGACATCATAATGGAATTTTACATTATGACATCATAATGGAATGTTGCATTATGACATCATAATGGAATGTTACATTATGTCATCATAATGTAATTTTGCATTATGACATCATAATGGAATGTTACAATATGACATCATAATGGAATGTTGCATTATGACATCATAATGGAGTTTTACATTATGACATCATAATGAAATTTTGCATTATGACATCATAATGGAATTTTATATTATGACATCATAATGGAATTTTTCATTTTGACATCATAATGGAATTTTACATTATGACTTTATAATGGAATTTTGCATTATGACATCATAATGGAATTTTTACAGTATGACATCATAATGGAATGTTACATTATGACATCATAATAGAATGTTACATTATGACATCATAATGGAATTTTGCATTATGACATCATAATGGAATTTTACATTATGACATCAGAATGGAATGTTGCATTATGACATCATAATGGAATGTTGCATTATGACATCATAATGGAATTTTGCATTATGACATCATAATGGAATGTTGCATTATGACATCATAATGGAATTTTGCATTATGATATCATAATAAAATTTTTACATTATGACATCATAATGGAATTTTGCATTATGACATCATAATGGAATGTTACATTATGACATCATAATGGAATGTTGCATTATGACATCATAATGGAATTTTACATTATGACATCATAATGGAATGTTGCATGATTACATCATAATGGAATTTTACATTATGACATCATAATGTAATGTTGCATTATGACATCATAATGGAATTTTGCATTATGACATCATAATGGAATTTTGCATTATGACATCATAATGGAATTTTTACATTATGACATCATAATTGAATTTTACTTTATGACATCATAATGGAATTTTGCATTATGACATCATAATGGAATGTTGCATTATGACATCATAATGGAATTTTACATTATGACATCATAATGGAATGTTGCATTATGACATCTTAATGGAATGTTGCATTATGACATCATAATGGAATGTTGCATTATGACATCTTAATGGAATGTTGCATTATGACATCATAATGGAATTTTACATTATGACATCATAATGGAATGTTGCATTATGACATCATAATGGAATGTTACATTATGTCATCATAATGTAATTTTGCATTATGACATCATAATGGAATGTTACAATATGACATCATAATGGAATGTTGCATTATGACATCATAATGGAGTTTTACATTATGACATCATAATGAAATTTTGCATTATGACATCATAATGGAATTTTATATTATGACATCATAATGGAATTTTTCATTTTGACATCATAATGGAATTTTACATTATGACTTCATAATGGAATTTTGCATTATGACATCATAATGGAATTTTTACAGTATGACATCATAATGCAATGTTATATTATGACATCATAATAGAATGTTACATTATGACATCATAATGGAATTTTGCATTATGACATCATAATGGAATTTTACATTATGACATCAGAATGGAATGTTGCATTATGACATCATAATGGAATGTTGCATTATGACATCATAATGGAATTTTGCATTATGACATCATAATGGAATGTTGCATTATGACATCATAATGGAATTTTGCATTATGATATCATAATAAAATTTTTACATTATGACATCATAATGGAATTTTGCATTATGACATCATAATGGAATGTTACATTATGACATCATAATGGAATGTTGCATTATGACATCATAATGGAATTTTACATTATGACATCATAATGTAATGTTGCACGATTACATCATAATGGAATTTTACATTATGACATCATAATGTAATGTTGCATTATGACATCATAATGGAATTTTGCATTATGACATCATAATGGAATGTTGCATTATGACATCATAATGGAATTTTGCATTATGACATCATAATGGAATTTTGCATTATGACATCATAATGGAATTTTTACATTATGACATCATAATTGAATTTTACTTTATGACATCATAATGGAATTTTACATTATGACATCATAATGGAATGTTGCATTATGACATCATAATGGAATGTTACATTATGACATCATAATGGAATTTTACATTATGACATCATAATGGAATGTTGCATTATGACATCATAATGGAATTTTACATTATGACATCATAATGGAATGTTGCATTATGACATCATAATGGAATTTTACATTATGACATCATAATGGAATGTTGCATTATGACATCATAATGGAAATTTTACATTACGACATCATAATGGAATTTTGCATTATGACATCATAATGGAATTTTACATTATGACATCATAATGGAATGTTGCATTATGACATCATAATGGAATGTTGCATTATGACATCATAATGGAATTTTGCATTATGACATCATAATGGAATTTTGCATTATGACATCAGAATGGAATGTTTCATTATGACATCATAATGGAATTTTGCATTATGACATCATAATGGAATGTTGCATTATGACATCATAATGGAATGTTGCATTATTACATCATAATGGAATTTTGCATTATGACATCATAATGGAATGTTGCATTATGACATCATAGTGGAATTTTACATTATGACATCATAATGGAATTTTGCATTATGACATCAAAATGGAATTTTGCATTATGACATCATAATAAAATTTTTACATTATGACATCATAATGGAATGTTGCATTATGACATCATAATGGAATTTTACATTATGACATCATAATGGAATTTTGCATTATGACATCATAATGGAATTTTACATTATGACATCATAATGGGATGTTACATTATGACATCATAATGGAATTTTACATTATGACATCATAATGGAATGTTACATTATGACATCATAATGGAATTTTACATTATGACATCATAATAGAATTTTGCATTATGACATCATTATGGAATTTTGCATTATGACATCCTAATGGAATGTTACATTATGACATCATAATGGAATTTTGCATTATGACATCATAATGGAATGTTACATTATGACATCATAATGGAATTTTGCATTATGACATCATAATGGAATGTTGCATTATGACATCATAATGGAATTTTACATTATGACATCATAATAGAATTTTACATTATGACATCATAATGGAATGTTGCATGATTACATCATAATGGAATTTTACATTATGACATCATAATGTAATGTTGCATTATGACATCATAATGGAATTTTGCATTATGACATCATAATGGAATGTTGCATTATGACATCATAATGGAATTTTGCATTATGACATCATAATGGAATTTTGCATTATGACATCATAATGGAATTTTTACATTATGACATCATAATTGAATTTTACTTTATGACATCATTATGGAATTTTACATTATGACATCATAATGGAATGTTGCATTATGACATCATAATGGAATGTTACATTATGACATCATAATGGAATTTTACATTATGACATCATAATGGAATGTTGCATTATGACATCATAATGGAATTTTACATTATGACATCATAATGGAATGTTGCATTATGACATCATAATGGAATTTTACATTATGACATCATAATGGAATGTTGCATTATGACATCATAATGGAAATTTTACATTACGACATCATAATGGCATTTTGCATTATGACATCATAATGGAATTTTACATTATGACATCATAATGGAATGTTGCATTATGACATCATAATGGAATGTTGCATTATGACATCATAATGGAATTTTGCATTATGACATCATAATGGAATTTTGCATTATGACATCAGAATGGAATGTTTCATTATGACATCATAATGGAATTTTGCATTATGACATCATAATGGAATGTTGCATTATGACATCATAATGGAATGTTGCATTATTACATCATAATGGAATTTTGCATTATGACATCATAATGGAATGTTGCATTATGACATCATAGTGGAATTTTACATTATGACATCATAATGGAATTTTGCATTATGACATCAAAATGGAATTTTGCATTATGACATCATAATAAAATTTTTACATTATGACATCATAATGGAATGTTGCATTATGACATCATAATGGAATTTTACATTATGACATCATAATGGAATTTTGCATTATGACATCATAATGGAATTTTACATTATGACATCATAATGGGATGTTACATTATGACATCATAATGGAATTTTACATTATGACATCATAATGGAATGTTACATTATGACATCATAATGGAATTTTACATTATGACATCATAATGGAATTTTGCATTATGACATCATTATGGAATTTTGCATTATGACATCCTAATGGAATGTTACATTATGACATCATAATGGAATTTTGCATTATGACATCATAATGGAATGTTACATTATGACATCATAATGGAATTTTGCATTATGACATCATAATGGAATGTTGCATTATGACATCATAATGGAATTTTACATTATGACATCATAATAGAATTTTACATTATGACATCATAATGGAATGTTGCATGATTACATCATAATGGAATTTTACATTATGACATCATAATGGAATTTTGCATTATGACATCATAATGGAATTTTTACATTATGACATCATAATTGAATTTTACTTTATGACATCATAATGGAATTTTACATTATGACATCATAATGGAATGTTGCATTATGACATCATAATGGAATGTTACATTATGACATCATAATGGAATTTTACATTATGACATCATAATGGAATGTTGCATTATGACATCATAATGGAATTTTACATTATGACATCATAATGGAATGTTGCATTATGACATCATAATGGAATTTTACATTATGACATCATAATGGAATGTTGCATTATGACATCATAATGGAAATTTTACATTACGACATCATAATGGAATTTTGCATTATGACATCATAATGGAATTTTACATTATGACATCATAATGGAATGTTGCATTATGACATCATAATGGAATGTTGCATTATGACATCATAATGGAATTTTGCATTATGACATCATAATGGAATTTTGCATTATGACATCAGAATGGAATGTTTCATTATGACATCATAATGGAATTTTGCATTATGACATCATAATGGAATGTTGCATTATGACATCATAATGGAATGTTGCATTATTACATCATAATGGAATTTTGCATTATGACATCATAATGGAATGTTGCATTATGACATCATAGTGGAATTTTACATTATGACATCATAATGGAATTTTGCATTATGACATCAAAATGGAATTTTGCATTATGACATCATAATAAAATTTTTACATTATGACATCATAATGGAATGTTGCATTATGACATCATAATGGAATTTTACATTATGACATCATAATGGAATTTTGCATTATGACATCATAATGGAATTTTACATTATGACATCATAATGGGATGTTACATTATGACATCATAATGGAATTTTACATTATGACATCATAATGGAATGTTACATTATGACATCATAATGGAATTTTACATTATGACATCATAATGGAATTTTGCATTATGACATCATTATGGAATTTTGCATTATGACATCCTAATGGAATGTTACATTATGACATCATAATGGAATTTTGCATTATGACATCATAATGGAATGTTACATTATGACATCATAATGGAATTTTGCATTATGACATCATAATGGAATGTTGCATTATGACATCATAATGGAATTTTACATTATGACATCATAATAGAATTTTACATTATGACATCATAATGGAATTTTGCATTATGACATCATGATAAAATTTTTACATTATGACATCATAATGGAATTTTGCATTATGACATCATAATGGAATGTTACATTATGACATCATAATGGAATGTTGCATTATGACATCATAATGGAATTTTGCATTATGACATCATAATGGAATGTTGCATTATGACATCATAATGGAATTTTGCATTATGACATCATAATGGAATTTTGCATTATGACATCATAATGGAATGTTACATTATGACATCATAATGGAATGTTGCATTATGACATCATAATGGAATGTTACATTATGATATCATAATGGAATGTTACATTATTACATCATAATGGAATTTTGTATTATGACAAAATAATGGAATGTTACATTATTACATCATAATGGAATTTTGCATTATTACATCATAATGGAATTTTACATTATGACATCATAATGGAATGTTGCATTATGACATCATAATGGACTTTTGCATTATGACATCATAATGGGATGTTGCATTATGACATGATAATGGAATTTTGCATTATGACATCATAATGGAATGTTGCATTATGACATCATAATGGAATTTTACATTATGACATCATAATGGAATTTTACATTATGACATCATAATGGAATTTTGCATTATGCCATCTTAATGGAATTTTTACATTATGACATCGTAATGGAATTTTGCATTATGACATCATAATGGAATGTTGCATTATGACATCATAATGGAATTTTACATTATGACATCATAATGGAATTTTGCATTATGACATCATAATGGAATTTTTACATTATGACATCATAATGGAATGTTGCATTATGACATCATAATGGGATTTTGCATTATGACATCATAATGGAATGTTGCATTATGACATCTTAATGGAATGTTGCATTATGACATCATAATGGAATGTTGCATTATGACATCATAATGGAATTTTACATTATGACATCATAATGGAATGTTGCATTATGACATCATAATGGAATGTTACATTATGACATCATAATGTAATTTTGCATTATGACATCATAATGGAATGTTACATTATGACATCATAATGGAATGTTGCATTATGACATCATAATGGAGTTTTACATTATGACATCATAATGAAATTTTGCATTATGACATCATAATGGAATTTTATATTATGACATCATAATTAGAGATGAGCGAACGCGTTCGTCCGAGCTTGATATTCGTGCGAATATTAGGGTGTTCGGGATGTTCGTTATTCGTGACGAACACCATGCGGTGTTCTGGTTACTTTCACTTCCTTCCCTGAGACGTTAGCGCGCTTTTCTGGCCAATTGAAAGACAGGGAAGGCATTACAACTTCCCCCTGCAACGTTTAAGCCCTATACCACCCCCCTGCTGTGAGTGGCTGGCGAGATCAGGTGTTCGCCTAATATAAAAGTCGGCCCCTCCCGCGGCTCGCCTCAGATGCGGTGTGAGTTAGATGAGGGACAGTGCTGTTTGTACCGGAGCTGCTGTAGGGAAAGAATTGGTAGTTAGTGTAGGCTTCAAGACCCCCAAAGGTCCTTATTAGGGCCACTGATAGCTGTGTGTTGGCTGCTGTTAGCAGTGGGATTTTTTTTTCTTCTCAAAATCGGCTCTGCAGAGCGTTGCACCTGGCATTAGGGACAGAAGTGCTGCATAGGCAGGGAGAGTGTTAGGAGTGAGTGTAGCCTTCAAGAACCTCAACGGTCCTTTCTAGGGCCATATTTATCCGTGTGCAGTACTGTCCAGGCTGCTGTTGGCTGTGCTGCATTTTTTTTGGGCTTCTCAAAATCGCCTCTGCAGAGCATTCCACCCTCCATTGATACTGCAGGGAAAGAATTGTATAGGCAGGGCCACAACACAGTTATTATTCATAGAATATACGCAGTGCTGCCTGTTGGTGGGAAAAAACTGAAAAGAAATCTATTTGTCCAGCCTGTGTCCGTCCTTACGGGCGGTGGAGACGTGTGAGCTGCGTGAAAAACATTGCTAAATCATACGCAGCCAGCTACGCTTTACTGCTGGGTTCGCCATTTGCTTTCCTTAATTGGGAAAAAAAATACCTGCTCTCCAAGAGTTATAATAACTCTGCTACCCTCACGTTCTGTGACACATAAGCAGGGACACAGCGCAGTTATTAAACTTCGCAGGTTCATTGAATATACGCAGTGCTGCCTGTTGGTGGGAAAAAACTGAAAAGAAATCTATTTGTCCAGCCTGTGTCCGTCCTTATGGGCGGTGGAGACGTGTGAGCTGCGTGAAAAACATTGCTAAATCATACGCAGCCAGCTACGCTTTACTGCTGGGTTCGCCATTTGCTTTCCTTAATTGGGAAAAAAAATACCTGCTCTCCAAGAGTTATAATAACTCTGCTACCCTCACGTTCTGTGACACATAAGCAGGGACACAGCGCAGTTATTAAACTTCGCAGGTTCATTGAATATACGCAGTGCTGCCTGTTGGTGGGAAAAAACTGAAAAGAAATCTATTTGTCCAGCCTGTGTCCGTCCTTACGCCTGTGGAGACGTGTGAGCTGCGTGAAAAACATTGCTAAATCATACGCAGCCAGCTACGCTTTACTGCTGGGTTCGCCATTTGCTTTCCTTAATTGGGAAAAAAAATACCTGCTCTGCCACAGTTAATAACTCTGCTACCCTCACGTTCTGTGACACATAAGCAGGGACACAGCGCAGTTATTAAACTTCGCAGGTTCATTGAATATACGCAGTGCTGCCTGTTGGTGGGAAAAAACTGAAAAGAAATCTATTTGTCCAGCCTGTGTCCGTCCTTACGCCTGTGGAGACGTGTGAGCTGCGTGAAAAACATTGCTAAATCATACGCAGCCAGCTACGCTTTACTGCTGGGTTCGCCATTTGCTTTCCTTAATTGGGAAAAAAAATACCTGCTCTGCCACAGTTAATAACTCTGCTACCCTCACGTTCTGTGACACATAAGCAGGGACACAGCACAGTTATTAAACTTAGATAATTCATTCACTAGAGGCAGTGGGGCCTTTCGTTTTCCAAAAAGGGCAAAAATTATATTTGGCCTGCAGTCTTGCGCCAATTTATTTCCTGCCTGGGAAATCTAATCACTGGTAATACAGCATGCTGAGGGGTAGGGGTAAGCCTAGAGGACGTGGACGTGGACGTGGCCGAGGACGCGGAGGGCCAAGTGAGGGTGTGGGCACAGGCCAAGCTCCTGATCCAGGTGTGTCGCAGCTGTCTGCTGCGCGATTAGGAGAGAGGCACGTTTCTGGCGTCCCCACATTCATCGCCCAATTAATGGGTCCACGCGGGAGACGGTTATTAGAAAATGAGCAGTGTGAGCAGGTCCTGTCCTGGATGGCAGAAAGTGCTTCGAGCAACCTATCGTCTACCCGCAGTTCTGCGCCGTCCACTGCTGCCAATCCGAATCCTCTGTCTGCTGCTCCTCCTTCCTCCCAGCCTCCTCACTCCACTACAATGACACCTGCTCAGGAGCGGGAACACTCCCAGGAACTGTTCTCGGGCCCCTGCTTAGATTGGGCAGCAGCGGTTCCTCTCCCACCAGAGGAGTTTATCGTCAGTGATGCCCAACCATTCGAAAGTTCCCGGGGTCCGGGGGAAGAGGCTGGGGACTTCCGCCAACTGTCTCAACAACTTTCTGTGGGTGAGGAGGACGATGACGATCAGACACAGTTGTCTTGCAGTGAGGTAGTAGTAAGGGCAGTAAGTCCCAGGGAGCAGCGCACAGAGGATTCGGAGGAAGAGCAGCAGGACGATGAGGTGACTGACCCCACCTGGTGTGCAACGCTTACTCAGGAGGACAGGTCTTCAGAGGGGGAGTCAAGGGCATCAGCAGGGCAGGTTGCAAGAGGCAGTGCAGTGGCCAGGGGTAGAGGCAGGGCCAGACCGAATAATCCACCAAGTGTTTCCCAAAGCGCCCCCTCGCGCCATGCCACCCTGCGGAGGCCGAGGTGCTCTAAGGTCTGGCAGTTTTTCACAGAGACGCCTGACGACCGACGAACAGTGGTGTGCAACCTTTGTCGCGCAAAGCTCAGCCGGGGAGCCAACACCAACAGCCTCACCACCACCACCATGCGCAGACATATGATGGCCAAGCACCCCGCAAGGTGGGACAAAGGCCGTTCACCGCCTCCGGTTTGCACCCCTGCCTCTCCCCCTGTGCCCCAACCTGCCACTGAGATGCAACCCCCCTCTCAGGACACAGGCACTACCGCCTCATGGCCTGCACCCACACCCTCATCTCCGCTGTCCTCGGCCCCATCCAGCAGTGTAGTTCAGCGCACCGTTCAGCCGTCGCTTGCGCAAGTGTTCGAGCGCAAGCGCAAGTACGCCGCCACGCACCCGCACGCTCAAACGTTAACCGTCCGCATCGCAAAATTCATCAGCCTTGAGATGCTGCCGTATAGGGTTGTGGAAACGGAGTCCTTCAAAAGTATCATGGAGGCGGCGGCCCCGCGCTACTCAGTTCCCAGTCGCCACTACTTTTCCCGATGTGCCGTCCCAGCCCTGCACGACCACGTCTCCCGCAACATTGTGCGCGCCCTCACCAACGCGGTTACTGCCACGGTCCACTTAACTACGGACACGTGGACAAGCACAGGCGGGCAGGGCCACTACATCTCCCTGA
This sequence comes from Eleutherodactylus coqui, assembly GCF_035609145.1. Classification (NCBI taxonomy): domain Eukaryota; kingdom Metazoa; phylum Chordata; class Amphibia; order Anura; family Eleutherodactylidae; genus Eleutherodactylus; species Eleutherodactylus coqui. Next base: position 113,181,081 of record NC_089842.1, on the reverse strand, counting down.
CGGCACATTGGGTGAATTTAGTGGAGGCTGGGACAGAGTCAGAGCCTGGGACCGCTCACGTCCTACCCACCCCCAGAATTGCGGGCCCCAGCTCGGTGGTGGTTTCTGCGGAGGTGTATGCTTCCTCCACTAAAGCACCCTCCTCCTCCTCCTCCTCCTCTGTCTCACAATCAAGATGTGTTAGCAGCAGCATGTCGCCAGCAGTCGGTGTCGCGCGGTGTGGCAGCACAGCGGTGGGCAAGCGTCAGCAGGCCGTGCTGAAACTACTCAGCTTAGGCGATAAGAGGCACACGGCCCACGAACTGCTGCAGGGTCTGACACAGCAGACCGACCGCTGGCTTGCGCCGCTGAGCCTCCAACCGGGCATGGTCGTGTGTGACAACGGCCGTAACCTGGTGGCGGCTCTGCAGCTCGGCAGCCTCACGCACGTGCCATGCCTGGCCCACGTCTTTAATTTGGTGGTTCAGCGGTTTCTGAAAAGCTACCCACGCTTGTCAGACCTGCTCGTAAAGGCGCGCCGGCTCTGCGCACATTTCCGCAAGTCCCACACGGACGCTGCCACCCTGCGCACCCTGCAACATCACTTTAAGCTGCCAGTGCACCGACTGCTGTGCGACGTGCCCACACGGTGGAACTCTACGCTCCACATGTTGGCCAGGCTCTATGAACAGCGTAGAGCTATAGTCGAATACCAACTCCAACATGGGCGGCGCAGTGGGAGTCAGCCTCCTCAATTCCTTTCAGAAGAGTGGGCCTGGTTGGCAGACATCTGCCATGTCCTTGGTAATTTTGAGGAGTCTACCCAGGTGGTGAGCGGCGATGCTACAATCATTAGCGTCACCATTCCTCTGCTATGCATCTTGAGAAATTCCCTGCAAACCATAAAGGCAGCTGCTTTGCGCTCGGAAACGGGGGCGGGGGAAGACAGTATGCCGCTGGATAGTCAGGGCACCCTCCTGTCTATTTCTCAGCGCGTACAGGAGGAGGAGGAGGAGCATGAGGAGGATGAGGAGGAGGGGGAAGAGACAGCTTGGCCCGCTGCTGACGGTACACCGGCTGATTGCCTGTCATCCTTTCAGCGTGTATGGCCTGAGGAGGAGGAGGAGGAGGAGGAGGAGGATCCTGATAGTGATCTTCCTAGTGAAGACAGCCATGTGTTGCGTACAGGTACCCTGGCACACATGGCTGACTTCATGTTAGGATGCCTTTCTCGTGACCCTCGCGTTGCACGCATTCTGGCCACGACGGATTACTGGGTGTACACACTGCTCGATCCACGGTATAAGGAGAACCTGCCCACTCTGATTCCCGAAGAGGAAAGGGGTTCGAGAGTGTTGCTATACCACAGGACCCTTGCGGACAAGCTGATGGTAAAATTCCCAGCCGACAGCGCTAGTGGCAGAAGGCGCAGTACCGAGGGCAAGGTAGCAGGGGATGTGCGTAGATCGAGCAGCATGTACATCCCAGGCAGTGCAACAGTCTTTAAGGGCCTGGCCAGCTTTATGGCTCCCCACCAAGACTGTGTCACCGCTCCCCAGTCACGGCTGAGTCGGCGGGAGCACTGTAAAAGGATGGTGAGGGAGTACGTAGCGGATCGCACGACCATCCTTGGTGACGCCTCTGCCCCCTACAACTACTGGGTGTCGAAGCTGGACACGTGGCCTGAACTAGCCCTGTATGCCCTTGAGGTGCTTGCTTGTCCTGCGGCTAGCGTCTTGTCGGAGAGGGTGTTTAGTGCGGCTGGGGGAATCATCACCGATAAGCGTAGCCGCTTGTCAACCGACAGTGCCGACAGGCTAACACTCATCAAGATGAACAAAGGCTGGATTTCGCCAGACTTCTGTTCTCCACCAGCGGACAGCAGCGATACGTAAGCAATACGTAGGCTGCACCCGCGGATGGAAGCTACGTTCTCTCTCACCATCCAAAACGGGGACATTTGTGCTTCATCAATCTGTGTCTAATATTCCTCCTCCTCCTCCTCCTGCTCCTCCTCCTGAAACCTCACGTAATCACGCTGAACGGGCAATTTTTCTTAGGGCCACAAGGCTCACTCAAATAATTTTTCAGAACAATTTTTATAAGTTTCAATTAGCTTAAAAGCGTTGGAACTTTAACTTGAACCAATTTTTCGTTACACTGGGCTGCCTCCAGGCCTAGTTACCACTTAAGCCACATTAACCAAAGCGATTCACCTGCCATCTTGGTTGGGCATGGCCAATTTTTACTGAGGTACATTAGTACTGTTGGTACACCAATTTTTTGGGGCCCTCACCTACAGTGTAATCATAGTAATTTCTATGTTCTTCGCCTGCACTCATGGTACAGAAAGGTGTGTGGGGTTGGCCTACAGTTTAGCTACATAAATGTCACTTGTGCCTTGGCTATACTAAGGCTACTGAAATGGAACGAAGACTGCGCTCCCACTATACTGCTGCTTCAGAATTGTTACTGGGGCCTGTCTTGAGTGCTACTATTGCTTACATGGAACGAAGACTGCGCTCCCGCTATACTGCTGCTTCAGAATTGTTACTGGGGCCTGTCTTGAGTGCTACTATTGCTTACATGGAACGAAGACTGCGCTCCCGCTATACTGCTGCTTCAGAATTGTTACTGGGGCCTGTCTTGAGTGCTACTATTGCTTACATGGAACGAAGACTGCGCTCCCGCTATACTGCTGCTTCAGAATTGTTACTGGGGCCTGTCTTGAGTGCTACTATTGCTTACATGGAACGGACACGTGGAGAGGACACGTAGTGCCTCAAAAACATCCCCCTCCTCCTCCAACAGGGAAAACATTGTTGGCAAATGCCTTTGCATTGGTTCGTCTGGCGGCAGTCCAAGAATTTCACCTTTACCGACACTACAAGAGAGCCCCCCCACCATCCCCCCGCCACGGCCCACTTAATCCTGGCCACATTCCGAAAACCAACAAAATACAACCGTGGTACTAGGTCCGCAGTCACCACCACATTACCACCAACGCGGTTACTGTTAAGGTGCATATAACCACGGACACGTGGAGAGGACACGTAGTGCCTCAAAAACATCCCCCTCCTCCTCCAACAGGGAAAACATTGTTGGCAAATGCCTTTGCATTGGTTCGTCTGGCGGCAGTCCAAGAATTTCACCTTTACCGACACTACAAGAGAGCCCCCCCACCATCCCCCCGCCACGGCCCACTTAATCCTGGCCACATTCCGAAAACCAACAAAATACAACCGTGGTACTAGGTCCGCAGTCACCACCACATTACCACCAACGCGGTTACTGTTAAGGTGCATATAACCAGTCTGACTGGGGCATGCAGACACCTTGACAGAATGAATAGTGTGTGGCACATAGGTTCCCCATTGCTATGCCCACGTGTGCAGCTCCTGATGGCGGTGGCACAGGATTCTATTTCTCATTGCTTCTGTACAGCATTGTGGGCTATCGCCCCGCCCCTATTAAAGAGGGTCGCTACCTAGCCGTGCCAACCCTGTGCAGTGTGTGCCTGCGGTCCCTCGTCGTGGCAGACGCACTTCTAAATAGACATGAGGGTGGTGTGGCATGAGGGCAGCTGAAGGCTGCGCAGGGACAGTTTGGTGTGCGCTGTGGGGGGGAGGGGGTGCGGTTGGGCAGCATGTAACTCAGGAGAAGTGGCAGTAGAGTGTCATGCAGGCAGTGATTGTGCTTTGTTGGAGGTAGTGTGGTGCTTAGCAAAGGTATGCCATGCTAATGAGCGCTTTTCAGAAGTAAAAGTTGTTGGGAGGGGGGGGGGGCCACTCTTGCCGCTATTGTGGCTTAATAGTGGGACCTGTGAACTTAGGATGCAGCCCAACATGTAGCCCCTCGCCTGCCCTATCCGTCACTGTGTCATTCCCATCACTTTCCTGAATTGCCCAGATTTTCACACATGAAAACCTTAGCGAGCATCGGCAAAATACAAAAATGTTCTGGTCGCCCATTGACTTCAATGGGGTTCGTTGTTCGAAACGAACCCTCGAGCATCACGGGAAGTTCGTTACGAATAACGAACACCCGAACATTTTGGTGTTCGCTCATCTCTAATCATAATGGAATTTTTCATTTTGACATCATAATGGAATTTTGCATTATGACATCATAATGGAATTTTGCATTATGACATCATAATGGAATTTTGCATTATGATATCATAATAAAATTTTTACATTATGACATCATAATGGAATTTTGCATTATGACATCATAATGGAATGTTACATTATGACATCATAATGGAATGTTGCATTATGACATCATAATGGAATTTTACATTATGACATCATAATGGAATGTTGCATGATTACATCATAATGGAATTTTACATTATGACATCATAATGTAATGTTGCATTATGACATCATAATGGAATTTTGCATTATGACATCATAATGGAATGTTGCATTATGACATCATAATGGAATTTTGCATTATGACATCATAATGGAATTTTGCATTATGACATCATAATGGAATTTTTACATTATGACATCATAATTGAATTTTACTTTATGACATCATAATGGAATTTTGCATTATGACATCATAATGGAATGTTGCATTATGACATCATAATGGAATTTTACATTATGACATCATAATAGAATTTTACATTATGACATCATAATGGAATTTTGCATTATGACTAGAGATGAGCGGACACGTTCGGCTCCGCCCCTTTTTCGCCCGAACACCGAACTTTGCGAACACTTCAGTGTTCGGGCGAAAAAGTTCGGGGGCCGCCGTGGCAGCGCGGGGGGGTGCGGCGGGGAGTGGGGGGGAGAAGAGAGAGAGGGCTCCCCCCTGTTCCCCGCTACTGCCGCCCGCGCCGCCGCGCATCTCCACGCCCCCCGGCGGCACCCGGACACTTACGCGCGAACACTGCAGTGTTCGGCAAAGCCGGTGTCCGGGTGCGGATGTGTCCGTAACGGACACGTTCGCTCATCCCTAATTATGACATCATGATAAAATTTTTACATTATGACATCATAATGGAATTTTGCATTATGACATCATAATGGAATGTTACATTATGACATCATAATGGAATGTTGCATTATGACATCATAATGGAATTTTGCATTATGACATCATAATGGAATGTTGCATTATGACATCATAATGGAATTTTGCATTATGACATCATAATGGAATTTTGCATTATGACATCATAATGGAATGTTACATTATGACATCATAATGGAATGTTGCATTATGACATCATAATGGAATGTTACATTATGATATCATAATGGAATGTTACATTATTACATCATAATGGAATTTTGTATTATGACAAAATAATGGAATGTTACATTATTACATCATAATGGAATTTTGCATTATTACATCATAATGGAATTTTACATTATGACATCATAATGGAATGTTGCATTATGACATCATAATGGACTTTTGCATTATGACATCATAATGGGATGTTGCATTATGACATGATAATGGAATTTTGCATTATGACATCATAATGGAATTTTACATTATGACATCATAATGGAATTTTGCATTATGCCATCATAATGGAATTTTTACATTATGACATCGTAATGGAATTTTGCATTATGACATCATAATGGAATGTTGCATTATGACATCATAATGCAATTTTACATTATGACATCATAATGGAATTTTGCATTATGACATCATAATGGAATTTTTACATTATGACATCATAATGGAATGTTGCATTATGACATCATAATGGGATTTTGCATTATGACATCATAATGGAATGTTGCATTATGACATCTTAATGGAATGTTGCATTATGACATCATAATGGAATGTTGCATTATGACATCTTAATGGAATGTTGCATTATGACATCATAATGGAATTTTACATTATGACATCATAATGGAATGTTGCATTATGACATCATAATGGAATGTTACATTATGTCATCATAATGTAATTTTGCATTATGACATCATAATGGAATGTTACAATATGACATCATAATGGAATGTTGCATTATGACATCATAATGGAGTTTTACATTATGACATCATAATGAAATTTTGCATTATGACATCATAATGGAATTTTATATTATGACATCATAATGGAATTTTTCATTTTGACATCATAATGGAATTTTACATTATGACTTCATAATGGAATTTTGCATTATGACATCATAATGGAATTTTTACAGTATGACATCATAATGGAATGTTACATTATGACATCATAATAGAATGTTACATTATGACATCATAATGGAATTTTGCATTATGACATCATAATGGAATTTTACATTATGACATCAGAATGGAATGTTGCATTATGACATCATAATGGAATGTTGCATTATGACATCATAATGGAATTTTGCATTATGACATCATAATGGAATTTTGCATTATGATATCATAATAAAATTTTTACATTATGACATCATAATGGAATTTTGCATTATGACATCATAATGGAATGTTACATTATGACATCATAATGGAATGTTGCATTATGACATCATAATGGAATTTTACATTATGACATCATAATGGAATGTTGCATGATTACATCATAATGGAATTTTACATTATGACATCATAATGTAATGTTGCATTATGACATCATAATGGAATTTTGCATTATGACATCATAATGGAATGTTGCATTATGACATCATAATGGAATTTTGCATTATGACATCATAATGGAATTTTGCATTATGACATCATAATGGAATTTTTACATTATGACATCATAATTGAATTTTACTTTATGACATCATAATGGAATTTTGCATTATGACATCATAATGGAATGTTACATTATGACATCATAATGGAATGTCACATTATGACATCATAATGGAATTTTGCATTATGACATCATAATGGAATGTTGCATTATGACATGATAATGGAATTTTGCATTATGACATCATAATGGAATGTTGCATTATGACATCATAATGGAATTTTACATAATGCCATAATAATGGAATTTTTACATTATGACATCATAATGGAATTTTGCATTATGCCATCATAATGGAATTTTTACATTATGACATCATAATGGAATTTTGCATTATGACATCCTAATGGAATGTTACATTATGACATCATAATGGAATTTTGCATTATGACATCATAATGGAATGTTACATTATGACATCATAATGGAATTTTGCATTATGACAACATAATGGAATGTTGCATTATGACATCATAATGGAATTTTACATTATGACATCATAATGGAATGTTGCATTATGACATCATAATGGGATTTTGCATTATGACATCATAATGGAATGTTGCATTATGACATCTTAATGGAATGTTGCATTATGACATCATAATGGAATGTTGCATTATGACATCTTAATGGAATGTTGCATAATGACATCATAATGGAATTTTACATTATGACATCATAATAGAATGTTGCATTATGACATCATAATGGAATGTTACATTATGACATCATAATGGAATTTTTACAGTATGACATCATAATGGAATGTTACATTATGACATCATAATAGAATGTTACATTATGACATCATAATGGAATTTTGCATTATGACATCATAATGGAATTTTACATTATGACATCAGAATGGAATGTTGCATTATGACATCATAAAGGAATGTTGCATTATTACATCATAATTGAATTTTGCATTATGACATCATAATGGAATTTTGCATTATTATATCATAATAAAATTTTTACATTATGACATCATAATGGAATTTTGCATTATGACATCATAATGGAATGTTACATTATGACATCATAATGGAATGTTGCATTATGACATCATAATGGAATTTTACATTATGACATCATAATGGAATGTTGCATGATTACATCATAATGGAATTTTACATTATGACATCATAATGTAATGTTGCATTATGACATCATAATGGAATTTTGCATTATGACATCATAATGGAATGTTGCATTATGACATCATAATGGAATTTTGCATTATGACATCATAATGGAATTTTGCATTATGACATCATAATGGAATTTTTACATTATGACATCATAATTGAATTTTACTTTATGACATCATAATGGAATTTTGCATTATGACATCATAATGGAATGTTACATTATGACATCATAATGGAATGTCACATTATGACATCATAATGGAATTTTGCATTATGACATCATAATGGAATGTTGCATTATGACATGATAATGGAATTTTGCATTATGACATCATAATGGAATGTTGCATTATGACATCATAATGGAATTTTACATAATGCCATAATAATGGAATTTTTACATTATGACATCATAATGGAATTTTGCATTATGCCATCATAATGGAATTTTTACATTATGACATCATAATGGAATTTTGCATTATGACATCCTAATGGAATGTTACATTATGACATCATAATGGAATTTTGCATTATGACATCATAATGGAATGTTACATTATGACATCATAATGGAATTTTGCATTATGACAACATAATGGAATGTTGCATTATGACATCATAATGGAATTTTACATTATGACATCATAATGGAATGTTGCATTATGACATCATAATGGGATTTTGCATTATGACATCATAATGGAATGTTGCATTATGACATCTTAATGGAATATTGCATTATGACATCATAATGGAATGTTGCATTATGACATCTTAATGGAATGTTGCATAATGACATCATAATGGAATTTTACATTATGACATCATAATAGAATGTTGCATTATGACATCATAATGGAATGTTACATTATGACATCATAATGGAATTTTTACAGTATGACATCATAATGGAATGTTACATTATGACATCATAATAGAATGTTACATTATGACATCATAATGGAATTTTGCATTATGACATCATAATGGAATTTTACATTATGACATCAGAATGGAATGTTGCATTATGACATCATAAAGGAATGTTGCATTATTACATCATAATTGAATTTTGCATTATGACATCATAATGGAATTTTGCATTATTATATCATAATAAAATTTTTACATTATGACATCATAATGGAATTTTGCATTATGACATCATAATGGAATGTTACATTATGACATCATAATGGAATGTTGCATTATGACATCATAATGGAATTTTACATTATGACATCATAATGGAATGTTGCATGATTACATCATAATGGAATTTTACATTATGACATCATAATGTAATGTTGCATTATGACATCATAATGGAATTTTGCATTATGACATCATAATGGAATGTTGCATTATGACATCATAATGGAATTTTGCATTATGACATCATAATGGAATTTTGCATTATGACATCATAATGGAATTTTTACATTATGACATCATAATTGAATTTTACTTTATGACATCATAATGGAATTTTGCATTATGACATCATAATGGAATGTTACATTATGACATCATAATGGAATGTCACATTATGACATCATAATGGAATTTTGCATTATGACATCATAATGGAATGTTGCATTATGACATGATAATGGAATTTTGCATTATGACATCATAATGGAATGTTGCATTATGACATCATAATGGAATTTTGCATTATGCCATCATAATGGAATTTTTACATTATGACATCATAATGGAATTTTGCATTATGACATCATTATGGAATTTTGCATTATGACATCCTAATGGAATGTTACATTATGACATCATAATGGAATTTTGCATTATGACATCATAATGGAATGTTACATTATGACATCATAATGGAATTTTGCATTATGACAACATAATGGAATGTTACATTATGACATCATAATGGAATTTTGCATTATGACAACATAATGGAATGTTGCATTATGACATCATAATGGAATTTTACATTATGACATCATAATGGAATGTTGCATTATGACATCATAATGGGATTTTGCATTATGACATCATAATGGAATGTTGCATTATGACATCTTAATGGAATGTTGCATTATGACATCATAATGGAATGTTGCATTATGACATCTTAATGGAATGTTGCATAATGACATCATAATGGAATTTTACATTATGACATCATAATAGAATGTTGCATTATGACATCATAATGGAATGTTACATTATGACATCATAATGGAATTTTTACAGTATGACATCATAATGGAATGTTACATTATGACATCATAATAGAATGTTACATTATGACATCATAATGGAATTTTGCATTATGACATCATAATGGAATTTTACTTTCTGACATCAGAATGGAATGTTGCATTATGACATCATAATGGAATGTTGCATTATGACATCATAATTGAATTTTGCATTATGACATCATAATGGAATTTTGCATTATGATATCATAATAAAATTTTTACATTATGACATCATAATGGAATTTTGCATTATGACATCATAATGGAATGTTACATTATGACATCATAATGGAATGTTGCATTATGACATCATAATGGAATTTTACATTATGACATCATAATGGAATGTTGCATGATTACATCATAATGGAATTTTACATTATGACATCATAATGTAATGTTGCATTATGACATCATAATGGAATTTTGCATTATGACATCATAATGGAATGTTGCATTATGACATCATAATGGAATTTTGCATTATGACATCATAATGGAATTTTGCATTATGACATCATAATGGATTTTTTACATTATGACATCATAATTGAATTTTACTTTATGACATCATAATGGAATTTTGCATTATGACATCATAATGGAATGTTACATTATGACATCATAATGGAATGTCACATTATGACATCATAATGGAATTTTGCATTATGACATCATAATGGAATGTTGCATTATGACATCATAATGGAATTTTACATAATGCCATAATAATGGAATTTTTACATTATGACATCATAATGGAATTTTGCATTATGCCATAATAATGGAATTTTTACATTATGACATCATAATGGAATTTTGCATTGTGCCATCATAATGGAATGTTACATTATGACATCATAATGGAATTTTACATTATGACATCATAATGGAATTTTGCATTATGCCATCATAATGGAAATTTTACATTATGACATCGTAATGGAATTTTGCATTATGACATCATGATAAAATTTTTACATTATGACATCATAATGGAATTTTGCATTATGACATCATAATGGAATGTTACATTATGACATCATAATGGAATGTTGCATTATGACATCATAATGGAATTTTGCATTATGACATCATAATGGAATGTTGCATTATGACATCATAATGGAATTTTGCATTATGACATCATAATGGAATGTTACATTATGACATCATAATGGAATGTTGCATTATGACATCATAATGGAATGTTACATTATGATATCATAATGGAATGTTACATTATAACATCATAATGGCATTTTGTATTATGACAAAATAATGGAATGTTACATTATTACATCATAATGGAATTTTGCATTATTACATCATAATGGAATTTTACATTATGACATCATAATGGAATGTTGCATTATGACATCATAATGGACTTTTGCATTATGACATCATAATGGGATGTTGCATTATGACATGATAATGGAATTTTGCATTATGACATCATAATGGAATGTTGCATTATGACATCATAATGGAATTTTACATTATGACATCATAATGGAATTTTACATTATGACATCATAATGGAATTTTGCATTATGCCATCATAATGGAATTTTTACATTATGACATCGTAATGGAATTTTGCATTATGACATCATAATGGAATGTTGCATTATGACATCATAATGGAATTTTACATTATGACATCATAATGGAATTTTGCATTATGGCATCATAATGGAATTTTTACATTATGACATCATAATGGAATGTTGCATTATGACATCATAATGGGATTTTGCATTATGACATCATAATGGAATGTTGCATTATGACATCTTAATGGAATGTTGCATTATGACATCATAATGGAATGTTGCATTATGACATCTTAATGGAATGTTGCATTATGGTATCATAATGGAATTTTACATTATGACATCATAATGGAATGTTGCATTATGACATCATAATGGAATGTTACATTATGACATCATAATGTAATTTTGCATTATGACATCATAATGGAATGTTACATTATGACATCATAATGGAATGTTGCATTATGACATCATAATGGAGTTTTACATTATGACATCATAATGAAATTTTGCATTATGACATCATAATGGAATTTTATATTATGACATCATAATGGAATTTTTCATTGTGACATCATAATGGAATTTTACATTATGACATCATAATGAAATTTTGCATTATGACATCATAATGGAATTTTATATTATGACATCATAATGGAATTTTTCATTTTGACATCATAATGGAATTTTACATTATGACTTCATAATGGAATTTTGCATTATGACATCATAATGAAATTTTTACAGTATGACATCATAATGGAATGTTACATTATGACATCATAATGGAATGTTACATTATGACATCATAATAGAATGTTACATTATGACATCATAATGGAATTTTGCATTATGACATCATAATGGAATTTTGCATTATGACATCATAATGGAATTTTGCATTATGACATCATAATGGAATTTTACATTATGACATCATAATGGAATGTTGCATTATGACATCATAATGGAATTTTACATTATGCCATCATAATGGAATGTTGCATTATGACATCATAATGGAATTTTACATTATGACATCATAATGGAATGTTGCATTATGACATCATAATGGAAATTTTACATTACGACATCATAATGGAATTTTGCATTATGACATCATAATAGAATTTTACATTATGACTAGAGATGAGCGAACACGTTCGGCCCCGCCCCTTTTTCGCCCGAACACCGAACTTTGCGAACACTTCAGTGTTCGGGCGAAAAAGTTCGGGTGCCGCCGGGGGGCGGGGAGATACGCGGCGGCGCGGGCGGCAGTAGCGGGGAACAGGGGGGAGCCCTCTCTCTCTCCCTCTCCCCCCCACTCCCCGCCGCACCCCCCCGCGCTGCCACGGCGGCCCCCGAACTTTTTCGCCCGAACACTGAAGTGTTCGCAAAGTTCGGTGTTCGGGAGAAAAAGGGGCGGGGCCGAACGTGTTCGCTCATCTCTAATTATGACATCATAATGGAATGTTGCATTATGACATCATAATGGGATTTTACATTATGACATCATAATGGAATGTTGCATGATTACATCATAATGGAATTTTACATTATGACATCATAATGTAATGTTGCATTATGACATCATAATGGAATTTTGCATTATGACATCATAATGGAATGTTGCATTATGACATCATAATGGAATTTTGCATTATGACATCATAATGGAATTTTGCATTATGACATCATAATGGAATTTTTACATTATGACATCATAATTGAATTTTACTTTATGACATCATAATGGAATTTTGCATTATGACATCATAATGGAATGTTACATTATGACATCATAATGGAATGTCACATTATGACATCATAATGGAATTTTGCATTATGACATCATAATGGAATGTTGCATATTGACATGATAATGGAATTTTGCATTATGACATCATAATGGAATGTTACATTATGACATCATAATGGAATGTTGCATTATGACATCATAATGGAGTTTTACATTATGACATCATAATGAAATTTTGCATTATGACATCATAATGGAATTTTATATTATGACATCATAATGGAATTTTTCATTGTGACATCATAATGGAATTTTACATTATGACATCATAATGAAATTTTGCATTATGACATCATAATGGAATTTTATATTATGACATCATAATGGAATTTTTCATTTTGACATCATAATGGAATTTTACATTATGACTTCATAATGGAATTTTGCATTATGACATCATAATGAAATTTTTACAGTATGACATCATAATGGAATGTTACATTATGACATCATAATGGAATGTTACATTATGACATCATAATAGAATGTTACATTATGACATCATAATGGAATTTTGCATTATGACATCATAATGGAATTTTGCATTATGACATCATAATGGAATTTTGCATTATGACATCATAATGGAATTTTACATTATGACATCATAATGGAATGTTGCATTATGACATCATAATGGAATTTTACATTATGCCATCATAATGGAATGTTGCATTATGACATCATAATGGAATTTTACATTATGACATCATAATGGAATGTTGCATTATGACATCATAATGGAAATTTTACATTACGACATCATAATGGAATTTTGCATTATGACATCATAATAGAATTTTACATTATGACTAGAGATGAGCGAACACGTTCGGCCCCGCCCCTTTTTCGCCCGAACACCGAACTTTGCGAACACTTCAGTGTTCGGGCGAAAAAGTTCGGGTGCCGCCGGGGGGCGGGGAGATATGCGGCGGCGCGGGCGGCAGTAGCGGGGAACAGGGGGGAGCCCTCTCTCTCTCCCTCTCCCCCCCACTCCCCGCCGCACCCCCCCGCGCTGCCACGGCGGCCCCCGAACTTTTTCGCCCGAACACTGAAGTGTTCGCAAAGTTCGGTGTTCGGGAGAAAAAGGGGCGGGGCCGAACGTGTTCGCTCATCTCTAATTATGACATCATAATGGAATGTTGCATTATGACATCATAATGGGATTTTACATTATGACATCATAATGGAATGTTGCATGATTACATCATAATGGAATTTTACATTATGACATCATAATGTAATGTTGCATTATGACATCATAATGGAATTTTGCATTATGACATCATAATGGAATGTTGCATTATGACATCATAATGGAATTTTGCATTATGACATCATAATGGAATTTTGCATTATGACATCATAATGGAATTTTTACATTATGACATCATAATTGAATTTTACTTTATGACATCATAATGGAATTTTGCATTATGACATCATAATGGAATGTCACATTATGACATCATAATGGAATTTTGCATTATGACATCATAATGGAATGTTGCATATTGACATGATAATGGAATTTTGCATTATGACATCATAATGGAATGTTGCATTATGACATCATAATGGAATTTTACATAATGCCATAATAATGGAATTTTTACATTATGACATCATAATGGAATTTTGCATTATGCCATAATAATGGAATTTTTACATTATGACATCATAATGGAATTTTGCATTATGCCATCATAATGGAATTTTGCATTATGACATCGTAATGGAATTTTACATTATGACATCATAATGGAATTTTGCATTATGACATCGTCATGGAATTTTTACATTATGACATCATAATGGAATGTTGCATTATGACATCATAATGGGATTTTACATTATGACATCATAATGGAATGTTGCATTATGACATCATAATGGAATGTTACATTATGACATCATAATGTAATTTTGCATTATGACATCATAATGGAATGTTACATTATGACATCATAATGGAATGTTGCATTATGACATCATAATGGAGTTTTACATTATGACATCATAATGAAATTTTGCATTATGACATCATAATGGAATTTTATATTATGACATCATAATGGAATTTTTCATTTTGACATCATAATGGAATTTTACATTATGACTTCATAATGGAATTTTGCATTATGACATCATAATGGAATTTTTACAGTATGACATCATAATGGAATGTTACATTATGACATCATAATAGAATGTTACATTATGACATCATAATGGAATTTTGCATTATGACATCATAATGGAATTTTGCATTATGACATCATAATGGAATTTTTACATTATGACATCATAATGGAATTTTGCATTATGACATCATAATGGAATTTTTACATTATGACATCATAATGGAATGTTGCATTATGACATCATAATGGAATGTTGCATTATGACATCATAATGGAATGTTACATTATGACATCATAATGTAATTTTGCATTATGACATCATAATGGAATGTTACATTATGACATCATAATGGAATGTTGCATTATGACATCATAATGGAGTTTTACATTATGACATCATAATGAAATTTGCATTATGACATCATAATGGAATTTTATATTATGACATCATAATGGAATTTTTCATTTTGACATCATAATGGAATTTTACATTATGACTTCATAATGGAATTTTGCATTATGACATCATAATGACATTTTTACAGTATGACATCATAATGGAATGTTACATTATGACATCATAATAGAATGTTACATTATGCCATCATAATGGAATTTTGCATTATGACATCATAATGGAATTTTGCATTATGACATCATAATAGAATTTTACATTATGACATCATAATGGAATGTTGCATTATGACATCATAATGGAATTTTACATTATGACATCATAATGTAATGTTGCATTATGACATCATAATGGAAATTTTACATTACGACATCATAATGGAATTTTGCATTATGACATCATAATGGAATTTTACATTATGACATCATAATGGAATGTTGCATTATGACATCATAATGGAATTTTGCATTATGACATCATAATGGAATTTTGCATTATGACATCATAATGGAATGTTGCATTATGACATCATAATGGAATGTTGCATTATTACATCATAATGGAATTTTGCATTATGACATCATAATGGAATGTTGCATTATGACATCATAATGGAATTTTTACAGTATGACATCATAATGGAATGTTACATTATGACATCATAATAGAATGTTACATTATGACATCATAATGGAATTTTGCATTATGACATCATAATGGAATTTTACATTATGACATCAGAATGGAATGTTGCATTATGACATCATAATGGAATGTTGCATTATGACATCATAATTGAATTTTGCATTATGACATCATAATGGAATTTTGCATTATGATATCATAATAAAATTTTTACATTATGACATCATAATGGAATTTTGCATTATGACATCATAATGGAATGTTGCATTATGACATCATAATGGAATTTTACATTATGACATCATAATGGAATGTTGCATGATTACATCATAATGGAATTTTACATTATGACATCATAATGTAATGTTGCATTATGACATCATAATGGAATTTTGCATTATGACATCATAATGGAATGTTGCATTATGACATCATAATGGAATTTTGCATTATGACATCATAATGGAATTTTGCATTATGACATCATAATGGATTTTTTACATTATGACATCATAATTGAATTTTACTTTATGACATCATAATGGAATTTTGCATTATGACATCATAATGGAATGTCACATTATGACATCATAATGGAATTTTGCATTATGACATCATAATGGAATGTTGCATTATGACATCATAATGGAATTTTACATAATGCCATAATAATGGAATTTTTACATTATGACATCATAATGGAATTTTGCATTATGCCATAATAATGGAATTTTTACATTATGACATCATAATGGAATTTTGCATTGTGCCATCATAATGGAATGTTACATTATGACATCATAATGGAATTTTACATTATGACATCATAATGGAATTTTGCATTATGCCATCATAATGGAAATTTTACATTATGACATCGTAATGGAATTTTGCATTATGACATCATGATAAAATTTTTACATTATGACATCATAATGGAATTTTGCATTATGACATCATAATGGAATGTTACATTATGACATCATAATGGAATGTTGCATTATGACATCATAATGGAATTTTGCATTATGACATCATAATGGAATGTTGCATTATGACATCATAATGGAATTTTGCATTATGACATCATAATGGAATGTTACATTATTACATCATAATGGCATTTTGTATTATGACAAAATAATGGAATGTTACATTATTACATCATAATGGAATTTTGCATTATTACATCATAATGGAATTTTACATTATGACATCATAATGGAATGTTGCATTATGACATCATAATGGACTTTTGCATTATGACATCATAATGGGATGTTGCATTATGACATGATAATGGAATTTTGCATTATGACATCATAATGGAATGTTGCATTATGACATCATAATGGAATTTTACATTATGACATCATAATGGAATTTTACATTATGACATCATAATGGAATTTTGCATTATGCCATCATAATGGAATTTTTACATTATGACATCGTAATGGAATTTTGCATTATGACATCATAATGGAATGTTGCATTATGACATCATAATGGAATTTTACATTATGACATCATAATGGAATTTTGCATTATGACATCATAATGGAATTTTTACATTATGACATCATAATGGAATGTTGCATTATGACATCATAATGGGATTTTGCATTATGACATCATAATGGAATGTTGCATTATGACATCTTAATGGAATGTTGCATTATGACATCATAATGGAATGTTGCATTATGACATCTTAATGGAATGTTGCATTATGGCATCATAATGGAATTTTACATTATGACATCATAATGGAATGTTGCATTATGACATCATAATGGAATGTTACATTATGACATCATAATGTAATTTTGCATTATGACATCATAATGGAATGTTACATTATGACATCATAATGGAATGTTGCATTATGACATCATAATGGAGTTTTACATTATGACATCATAATGAAATTTTGCATTATGACATCATAATGGAATGTTGCATTATGACATGATAATGGAATTTTGCATTATGACATCATAATGGAATGTTGCATTATGACATCATAATGGAATTTTACATAATGCCATAATAATGGAATTTTTACATTATGACATCATAATGGAATTTTGCATTATGCCATCATAATGGAATTTTTACATTATGACATCATAATGGAATTTTGCATTATGACATCCTAATGGAATGTTACATTATGACATCATAATGGAATTTTGCATTATGACATCATAATGGAATGTTACATTATGACATCATAATGGAATTTTGCATTATGACAACATAATGGAATGTTGCATTATGACATCATAATGGAATTTTACATTATGACATCATAATGGAATGTTGCATTATGACATCATAATGGGATTTTGCATTATGACATCATAATGGAATGTTGCATTATGACATCTTAATGGAATGTTGCATTATGACATCATAATGGAATGTTGCATTATGACATCTTAATGGAATGTTGCATAATGACATCATAATGGAATTTTACATTATGACATCATAATAGAATGTTGCATTATGACATCATAATGGAATGTTACATTATGACATCATAATGGAATTTTTACAGTATGACATCATAATGGAATGTTACATTATGACATCATAATAGAATGTTACATTATGACATCATAATGGAATTTTGCATTATGACATCATAATGGAATTTTACATTATGACATCAGAATGGAATGTTGCATTATGACATCATAAAGGAATGTTGCATTATTACATCATAATTGAATTTTGCATTATGACATCATAATGGAATTTTGCATTATTATATCATAATAAAATTTTTACATTATGACATCATAATGGAATTTTGCATTATGACATCATAATGGAATGTTACATTATGACATCATAATGGAATGTTGCATTATGACATCATAATGGAATTTTACATTATGACATCATAATGGAATGTTGCATGATTACATCATAATGGAATTTTACATTATGACATCATAATGTAATGTTGCATTATGACATCATAATGGAATTTTGCATTATGACATCATAATGGAATGTTGCATTATGACATCATAATGGAATTTTGCATTATGACATCATAATGGAATTTTGCATTATGACATCATAATGGAATTTTTACATTATGACATCATAATTGAATTTTACTTTATGACATCATAATGGAATTTTGCATTATGACATCATAATGGAATGTTACATTATGACATCATAATGGAATGTCACATTATGACATCATAATGGAATTTTGCATTATGACATCATAATGGAATGTTGCATTATGACATGATAATGGAATTTTGCATTATGACATCATAATGGAATGTTGCATTATGACATCATAATGGAATTTTACATAATGCCATAATAATGGAATTTTTACATTATGACATCATAATGGAATTTTGCATTATGCCATCATAATGGAATTTTTACATTATGACATCATAATGGAATTTTGCATTATGACATCATTATGGAATTTTGCATTATGACATCCTAATGGAATGTTACATTATGACATCATAATGGAATTTTGCATTATGACATCATAATGGAATGTTACATTATGACATCATAATGGAATTTTGCATTATGACAACATAATGGAATGTTGCATTATGACATCATAATGGAATTTTACATTATGACATCATAATGGAATGTTGCATTATGACATCATAATGGGATTTTGCATTATGACATCATAATGGAATGTTGCATTATGACATCTTAATGGAATGTTGCATTATGACATCATAATGGAATGTTGCATTATGACATCTTAATGGAATGTTGCATAATGACATCATAATGGAATTTTACATTATGACATCATAATAGAATGTTGCATTATGACATCATAATGGAATGTTACATTATGACATCATAATGGAATTTTTACAGTATGACATCATAATGGAATGTTACATTATGACATCATAATAGAATGTTACATTATGACATCATAATGGAATTTTGCATTATGACATCATAATGGAATTTTACTTTCTGACATCAGAATGGAATGTTGCATTATGACATCATAATGGAATGTTGCATTATGACATCATAATTGAATTTTGCATTATGACATCATAATGGAATTTTGCATTATGATATCATAATAAAATTTTTACATTATGACATCATAATGGAATTTTGCATTATGACATCATAATGGAATGTTACATTATGACATCATAATGGAATGTTGCATTATGACATCATAATGGAATTTTACATTATGACATCATAATGGAATGTTGCATGATTACATCATAATGGAATTTTACATTATGACATCATAATGTAATGTTGCATTATGACATCATAATGGAATTTTGCATTATGACATCATAATGGAATGTTGCATTATGACATCATAATGGAATTTTGCATTATGACATCATAATGGAATTTTGCATTATGACATCATAATGGATTTTTTACATTATGACATCATAATTGAATTTTACTTTATGACATCATAATGGAATTTTGCATTATGACATCATAATGGAATGTTACATTATGACATCATAATGGAATGTCACATTATGACATCATAATGGAATTTTGCATTATGACATCATAATGGAATGTTGCATTATGACATCATAATGGAATTTTACATAATGCCATAATAATGGAATTTTTACATTATGACATCATAATGGAATTTTGCATTGTGCCATAATAATGGAATTTTTACATTATGACATCATAATGGAATTTTGCATTGTGCCATCATAATGGAATGTTACATTATGACATCATAATGGAATTTTACATTATGACATCATAATGGAATTTTGCATTATGCCATCATAATGGAAATTTTACATTATGACATCGTAATGGAATTTTGCATTATGACATCATGATAAAATTTTTACATTATGACATCATAATGGAATTTTGCATTATGACATCATAATGGAATGTTACATTATGACATCATAATGGAATGTTGCATTATGACATCATAATGGAATTTTGCATTATGACATCATAATGGAATGTTGCATTATGACATCATAATGGAATTTTGCATTATGACATCATAATGGAATGTTACATTATGACATCATAATGGAATGTTGCATTATGACATCATAATGGAATGTTACATTATGATATCATAATGGAATGTTACATTATTACATCATAATGGCATTTTGTATTATGACAAAATAATGGAATGTTACATTATTACATCATAATGGAATTTTGCATTATTACATCATAATGGAATTTTACATTATGACATCATAATGGAATGTTGCATTATGACATCATAATGGACTTTTGCATTATGACATCATAATGGGATGTTGCATTATGACATGATAATGGAATTTTGCATTATGACATCATAATGGAATGTTGCATTATGACATCATAATGGAATTTTACATTATGACATCATAATGGAATTTTACATTATGACATCATAATGGAATTTTGCATTATGCCATCATAATGGAATTTTTACATTATGACATCGTAATGGAATTTTGCATTATGACATCATAATGGAATGTTGCATTATGACATCATAATGGAATTTTACATTATGACATCATAATGGAATTTTGCATTATGGCATCATAATGGAATTTTTACATTATGACATCATAATGGAATGTTGCATTATGACATCATAATGGGATTTTGCATTATGACATCATAATGGAATGTTGCATTATGACATCTTAATGGAATGTTGCATTATGACATCATAATGGAATGTTGCATTATGACATCTTAATGGAATGTTGCATTATGGCATCATAATGGAATTTTACATTATGACATCATAATGGAATGTTGCATTATGACATCATAATGGAATGTTACATTATGACATCATAATGTAATTTTGCATTATGACATCATAATGGAATGTTACATTATGACATCATAATGGAATGTTGCATTATGACATCATAATGGAGTTTTACATTATGACATCATAATGAAATTTTGCATTATGACATCATAATGGAATTTTATATTATGACATCATAATGGAATTTTTCATTGTGACATCATAATGGAATTTTACATTATGACATCATAATGAAATTTTGCATTATGACATCAAAATGGAATTTTATATTATGACATCATAATGGAATTTTTCATTTTGACATCATAATGGAATTTTACATTATGACTTCATAATGGAATTTTGCATTATGACATCATAATGAAATTTTTACAGTATGACATCATAATGGAATGTTACATTATGACATCATAATAGAATGTTACATTATGACATCATAATGGAATTTTGCATTATGACATCATAATGGAATTTTGCATTATGACATCATAATGGAATTTTGCATTATGACATCATAATGGAATTTTACATTATGACATCATAATAAAATGTTGCATTATGACTTCATAATGGAATTTTACATTATGCCATCATAATGGAATGTTGCATTATGACATCATAATGGAATTTTACATTATGACATCATAATGGAATGTTGCATTATGACATCATAATGGAAATTTTACATTACGACATCATAATGGAATTTTGCATTATGACATCATAATAGAATTTTACATTATGACTAGAGATGAGCGAACACGTTCAGCCCCGCCCCTTTTTCGCCCGAACACCGAACTTTGCGAACACTTCAGTGTTCGGGCGAAAAAGTTCGGGTGCCGCCGGGGGGCGGGGAGATACGCGGCGGCGCGGGCGGCAGTAGCGGGGAACAGGGGGGAGCCCTCTCTCTCTCCCTCTCCCCCCCACTCCCCGCCGCACCCCCCCGCGCTGCCACGGCGGCCCCCGAACTTTTTCGCTCCGAACACTGAAGTGTTCGCAAAGTTCGGTGTTCGGGAGAAAAAGGGGCGGGGCCGAAC
Source organism: Eleutherodactylus coqui (assembly GCF_035609145.1). Taxonomy (NCBI): domain Eukaryota; kingdom Metazoa; phylum Chordata; class Amphibia; order Anura; family Eleutherodactylidae; genus Eleutherodactylus; species Eleutherodactylus coqui. Next base: position 113,157,476 of record NC_089842.1, on the reverse strand, counting down.
GTGTTCGCTCATCTCTAATTATGACATCATAATGGAATGTTGCATTATGACATCATAATGGGATTTTACATTATGACATCATAATGGAATGTTGCATGATTACATCATAATGGAATTTTACATTATGACATCATAATGTAATGTTGCATTATGACATCATAATGGAATTTTGCATTATGACATCATAATGGAATGTTGCATTATGACATCATAATGGAATTTTGCATTATGACATCATAATGGAATTTTGCATTATGACATCATAATGGAATTTTTACATTATGACATCATAATTGAATTTTACTTTATGACATCATAATGGAATTTTGCATTATGACATCATAATGGAATGTTACATTATGACATCATAATGGAATGTCACATTATGACATCATAATGGAATTTTGCATTATGACATCATAATGGAATGTTGCATAATGACATGATAATGGAATTTTGCATTATGACATCATAATGGAATGTTGCATTATGACATCATAATGGAATTTTACATAATGCCATAATAATGGAATTTTTACATTATGACATCATAATGGAATTTTGCATTATGCCATAATAATGGAATTTTTACATTATGACATCATAATGGAATTTTGCATTATGCCATCATAATGGAATTTTGCATTATGACATCGTAATGGAATTTTACATTATGACATCATAATGGAATTTTGCATTATGACATCGTCATGGAATTTTTACATTATGACATCATAATGGAATGTTGCATTATGACATCATAATGGGATTTTGCATTATGACATCATAATGGACTGTTGCATTATGACATCTTAATGGAATGTTGCATTATGACATCATAATGGAATGTTGCATTATGACATCTTAATGGAATGTTGCATAATGACATCATAATGGAATTTTACATTATGACATCATAATGGAATGTTGCATTATGACATCATAATGGAATGTTACATTATGACATCATAATGTAATTTTGCATTATGACATCATAATGGAATGTTACATTATGACATCATAATGGAATGTTGCATTATGACATCATAATGGAGTTTTACATTATGACATCATAATGAAATTTTGCATTATGACATCATAATGGAATTTTATATTATGACATCATAATGGAATTTTTCATTTTGACATCATAATGGAATTTTACATTATGACTTCATAATGGAATTTTGCATTATGACATCATAATGGAATTTTTACAGTATGACATCATAATGGAATGTTACATTATGACATCATAATAGAATGTTACATTATGACATCATAATGGAATTTTGCATTATGACATCATAATGGAATTTTGCATTATGACATCATAATGGAATTTTTACATTATGACATCATAATGGAATGTTGCATTATGACATCATAATGGAATGTTGCATTATGACATCATAATGGAATGTTACATTATGACATCATAATGTAATTTTGCATTATGACATCATAATGGAATGTTACATTATGACATCATAATGGAATGTTGCATTATGACATCATAATGGAGTTTTACATTATGACATCATAATGAAATTTTGCATTATGACATCATAATGGAATTTTATATTATGACATCATAATGGAATTTTTCATTTTGACATCATAATGGAATTTTACATTATGACTTCATAATGGAATTTTGCATTATGACATCATAATGACATTTTTACAGTATGACATCATAATGGAATGTTACATTATGACATCATAATAGAATGTTACATTATGCCATCATAATGGAATTTTGCATTATGACATCATAATGGAATTTTGCATTATGACATCATAATGGAATTTTACATTATGACATCATAATGGAATGTTGCATTATGACATCATAATGGAATTTTACATTATGACATCATAATGTAATGTTGCATTATGACATCATAATGGAAATTTTACATTACGACATCATAATGGAATTTTGCATTATGACATCATAATGGAATTTTACATTATGACATCATAATGGAATGTTGCATTATGACATCATAATGGAATTTTGCATTATGACATCATAATGGAATTTTGCATTATGACATCATAATGGAATGTTGCATTATTACATCATAATGGAATTTTGCATTATGACATCATAATGGGATTTTGCATTATGACATCATAATGGACTGTTGCATTATGACATCTTAATGGAATGTTGCATTATGACATCATAATGGAATGTTGCATTATGACATCTTAATGGAATGTTGCATAATGACATCATAATGGAATTTTACATTATGACATCATAATGGAATGTTGCACTATGACATCATAATGGAATGTTACATTATGACATCATAATTTAATTTTGCATTATGACATCATAATGGAATGTTACATTATGACATCATAATGGAATGTTGCATTATGACATCATAATGGAGTTTTACATTATGACATCATAATGAAATTTTGCATTATGACATCATAATGGAATTTTATATTATGACATCATAATGGAATTTTTCATTTTGACATCATAATGGAATTTTACATTATGACTTCATAATGGAATTTTGCATTATGACATCATAATGGAATTTTTACAGTATGACATCATAATGGAATGTTACATTATGACATCATAATAGAATGTTACATTATGACATCATAATGGAATTTTGCATTATGACATCATAATGGAATTTTGCATTATGACATCATAATGGAATTTTTACATTATGACATCATAATGGAATGTTGCATTATGACATCATAATGGAATGTTGCATTATGACATCATAATGGAATGTTACATTATGACATCATAATGTAATTTTGCATTATGACATCATAATGGAATGTTACATTATGACATCATAATGGAATGTTGCATTATGACATCATAATGGAGTTTTACATTATGACATCATAATGAAATTTTGCATTATGACATCATAATGGAATTTTATATTATGACATCATAATGGAATTTTTCATTTTGACATCATAATGGAATTTTACATTATGACTTCATAATGGAATTTTGCATTATGACATCATAATGACATTTTTACAGTATGACATCATAATGGAATGTTACATTATGACATCATAATAGAATGTTACATTATGCCATCATAATGGAATTTTGCATTATGACATCATAATGGAATTTTGCATTATGACATCATAATGGAATTTTACATTATGACATCATAATGGAATGTTGCATTATGACATCATAATGGAATTTTACATTATGACATCATAATGTAATGTTGCATTATGACATCATAATGGAAATTTTACATTACGACATCATAATGGAATTTTGCATTATGACATCATAATGGAATTTTACATTATGACATCATAATGGAATGTTGCATTATGACATCATAATGGAATTTTGCATTATGACATCATAATGGAATTTTGCATTATGACATCATAATGGAATGTTGCATTATTACATCATAATGGAATTTTGCATTATGACATCATAATGGAATGTTGCATTATGACATCATAATGGAATTTTGCATTATGATATCATAATAAATTTTTTACATTATGACATCATAATGGAATTTTGCATTATGACATCATAATGGAATGTTACATTATGACATCATAATGGAATTTTGCATTATGACATCATAATAGAATTTTACATTATGACTAGAGATGAGCGAACACGTTCGGCCCCGCCCCTTTTTCGCTCCGAACACCGAACTTTGCGAACACTTCAGTGTTCGGAGCGAAAAAGTTCGGGTGCCGCCGGGGGGCGGGGAGATACGCGGCGGCGCGGGCGGCAGTAGCGGGGAACAGGGGGGAGCCCTCTCTCTCTCCCTCTCCCCCCCACTCCCCGCCGCACCCCCCCGCGCTGCCACGGCGGCCCCCAAACTTTTTCGCCCGAACACTGAAGTGTTCGCAAAGTTCGGTGTTCGGGAGAAAAAGGGGCGGGGCCGAACGTGTTCGCTCATCTCTAATTATGACATCATAATGGAATGTTGCATTATGACATCATAATGGGATTTTACATTATGACATCATAATGGAATGTTGCATGATTACATCATAATGGAATTTTACATTATGACATCATAATGTAATGTTGCATTATGACATCATAATGGAATTTTGCATTATGACATCATAATGGAATGTTGCATTATGACATCATAATGGAATTTTGCATTATGACATCATAATGGAATTTTGCATTATGACATCATAATGGAATTTTTACATTATGACATCATAATTGAATTTTACTTTATGACATCATAATGGAATTTTGCATTATAACACCATAATGGAATGTTACATTATGACATCATAATGGAATGTCACATTATGACATCATAATGGAATTTTGCATTATGACATCATAATGGAATGTTGCATTATGACATGATAATGGAATTTTGCATTATGACATCATAATGGAATGTTGCATTATGACATCATAATGGGATTTTACATAATGCCATAATAATGGAATTTTTACATTATGACATCATAATGGAATTTTGCATTATGCCATAATAATGGAATTTTTACATTATGACATCAGAATGGAATTTTGCATTATGCCATCATAATGGAATGTTACATTATGACATCATAATGGAATTTTACATTATGACATCATAATGGAATTTTGCATTATGACATCATAATGGAATTTTACATTATGACATCATAATGGAATTTTGCATTATGACATCATAATGGAATTTTGCATTATGACATCGTAATGGAATTTTACATTATGACATCATAATGGAATTTTGCATTATAACATCGTAATGGAATTTTTACATTATGACATCATAATGGAATTTTGCATTATGACATCGTCATGGAATTTTTACATTATGACATCATAATGGAATGTTGCATTATGACATCATAATGGGATTTTGCATTATGACATCATAATGGACTGTTGCATTATGACATCTTAATGGAATGTTGCATTATGACATCATAATGGAATGTTGCATTATGACATCTTAATGGAATGTTGCATAATGACATCATAATGGAATTTTACATTATGACATCATAATGGAATGTTGCATTATGACATCATAATGGAATGTTACATTATGACATCATAATGTAATTTTGCATTATGACATCATAATGGAATGTTACATTATGACATCATAATGGAATGTTGCATTATGACATCATAATGGAGTTTTACATTATGACATCATAATGAAATTTTGCATTATGACATCATAATGGAATTTTATATTATGACATCATAATGGAATTTTTCATTTTGACATCATAATGGAATTTTACATTTTGACTTCATAATGGAATTTTGCATTATGACATCATAATGGAATTTTTACAGTATGACATCATAATGGAATGTTACATTATGACATCATAATAGAATGTTACATTATGACATCATAATGGAATTTTGCATTATGACATCATAATGGAATTTTGCATTATGACATCATAATGGAATTTTTACATTATGACATCATAATGGAATGTTGCATTATGACATCATAATGGAATGTTGCATTATGACATCATAATGGAATATTACATTATGACATCATAATGTAATTTTGCATTATGACATCATAATGGAATGTTACATTATGACATCATAATGGAATGTTGCATTATGACATCATAATGGAGTTTTACATTATGACATCATAATGAAATTTTGCATTATGACATCATAATGGAATTTTATATTATGACATCATAATGGAATTTTTCATTTTGACATCATAATGGAATTTTACATTATGACTTCATAATGGAATTTTGCATTATGACATCATAATGAAATTTTTACAGTATGACATCATAATGGAATGTTACATTATGACATCATAATAGAATGTTACATTATGCCATCATAATGGAATTTTGCATTATGACATCATAATGGAATTTTGCATTATGACATCATAATGGAATTTTACATTATGACATCATAATGGAATGTTGCATTATGACATCATAATGGAATTTTACATTATGACATCATAATGTAATGTTGCATTATGACATCATAATGGAAATTTTACATTACGACATCATAATGGAATTTTGCATTATGACATCATAATGGAATTTTACATTATGACATCATAATGGAATGTTGCATTATGACATCATAATGAAATTTTGCATTATGACATCATAATGGAATTTTGCATTATGACATCAGAATGGAATGTTTCATTATGACATCATAATGGAATTTTGCATTATGACATCATAATGGAATGTTGCATTATGACATCAAAATGGAATGTTGCATTATTACATCATAATGGAATTTTGCATTATGACATCATAATGGAATGTTGCATTATGACATCATAATGGAATTTTGCAATTTGATATCATAATAAAATTTTTACATTATGACATCATAATGGAATTTTGCATTATGACATCATAATGGAATGTTACATTATGACATCATAATGGAATGTTGCATTATGACATCATAATGGAATTTTACATTATGACATCATAATGGAATGTTGCATGATTACATCATAATGGAATTTTACATTATGACATCATAATGTAATGTTGCATTATGACATCATAATGGAATATTGCATTATGACATCATAATGGAATGTTGCATTATGACATCATAATGGAATTTTGCATTATGACATCATAATGGAATTTTGCATTATGACATCATAATGGAATTTTTACATTATGACATAATTGAATTTCCTTTATGACATCATAATGGAATTTTGCATTATGACATCATAATGGAATGTTACATTATGACATCATAATGGAATGTCACATTATGACATCATAATGGAATTTTGCATTATGACATCATAATGGAATGTTGCATTATGACATGATAATGGAATTTTGCATTATGACATCATAATGGAATGTTGCATTGTGACATCATAATGGAATTTTACATAATGCCATAATAATGGAATTTTTACATTATGACATCATAATGGAATTTTGCATTATGCCATAATAATGGAATTTTTACATTATGACATCATAATGGAATTTTGCATTATGACATCATAATGGAATTTTTACATTATGACATCATAATGGAATTTTGCATTATGACATCATAATGGAATGTTGCATTATGACATCATAATGGAATTTTGCATTATGACATCATAATGGAATTTTGCATTAGGCCATCATAATGGAATGTTACATTATGACATCATAATGGAACTTTGCATTATGACATCATAATTCAATTTTTACATTATGACATCTCAATGGCATTTTGCATTATGACATCATAATTGAATTTTTACATTATGACATCATAATGGAATTTTGCATTATGACATCATAATGGAATTTTTACATTATGACATCATAATGGAATTTTGCATTATGACATCATAATGGAATGTTGCATTATGACATCATAACGGAATGTTGCATTATGACATCATAATGGAATTTTTACATTATGACATCATAATGGAATTTTGCATTATGACATCATAATGGAATTTTGCATTATGACATCATAATGGAATTTTGCATTATGACATCATAATTCAATTTTTACATTATGACATCATAATGGCATTTTGCATTATGACATCATAATTGAATTTTTACATTATGACATCATAATAGAATTTTTGCATTATGACATCATAATGGAATTTTGCATTATGACATCATAATGGAATTTTTACATTATGACATCATAATGGATTTTTGCATTATGACATCATAACGGAATGTTGCATTATGACATCATAATGGAATTTTTACATTATGACATCATAACGGAATGTTGCATTATGACATCATAATGTCATTTTTACATTATGACATCATAATGGAATGTTGCATTATGACATCATAATGGAATGTTGCATTATGACATCATAATGGAATTTTGCATTATGACATCATAATGGAATGTTACATTATGACTTCATAATAGAATGTTGCATTATGACATCATAATGGAATTTTTACATTATGACATCATAATGGAATGTTGCATTATGACATCATAATGGCATTTTGCATTATGACATCATAATGGAATTTTTACATTATGACATCATAATGGAATTTTGCATTATGACATCATAATGGAATGTTGCATTATGACATCTTAATGGAATGTTGCATAATGACATCATAATGGAATTTTACATTATGACATCATAATGGAATGTTGCATTATGACATCATAATGGAATGTTACATTATGACATCATAATGTAATTTTGCATTATGACATCATAATGGAATGTTACATTATGACATCATAATGGAATGTTGCATTATGACATCATAATGGAGTTTTACATTATGACATCATAATGAAATTTTGCATTATGACATCATAATAGAATTTTATATTATGACATCATAATGGAATTTTTCATCTTGACATCATAATGGAATTTTACATTATGACTTCATAATGGAATTTTGCATTATGACATCATAATGGAATTTTTACAGTATGACATCATAATGGAATGTTACATTATGACATCATAATAGAATGTTACATTATGACATCATAATGTAATTTTGCATTATGACATCATAATGGAATTTTTACATTATGACATCATAATGGAATGTTGCATTATGACATCATAATGGGATTTTGCATTATGACATCATAATGGAATGTTGCATTATGACATCTTAATGGAATGTTGCATTATGACATCATAATGGAATGTTACATTATGACATCTTAATGGAATGTTGCATTATGACATCATAATGGAATGTTGCATTATGACATCTTAATGGAATGTTGCATTATGACATCATAATGGAATTTTGCATTATGACATCATAATGGAATGTTGCATTATGACATCATAATGGAATGTTACATTATGACATCATAATGGGATTTTACATTATGACATCATAATGGAATGTTGCATGATTACATCATAATGGAATTTTACATTATGACATCATAATGTAATGTTGCATTATGACATCATAATGGAATTTTGCATTATGACATCATAATGGAATGTTGCATTATGACATCATAATGGAATTTTGCATTATGACATCATAATGGAATTTTGCATTATGACATCATAATGGAATTTTTACATTATGACATCATAATTGAATTTTACTTTATGACATCATAATGGAATTTTGCATTATGACATCATAATGGAATGTTACATTATGACATCATAATGGAATGTCACATTATGACATCATAATGGAATTTTGCATTATGACATCATAATGGAATGTTGCATTATGACATGATAATGGAATTTTGCATTATGACATCATAATGGAATGTTGCATTATGACATCATAATGGGATTTTACATATTGCCATAATAATGGAATTTTTACATTATGACATCATAATGGAATTTTGCATTATGCCATAATAATGGAATTTTTACATTATGACATCATAATGGAATTTTGCATTATGCCATCATAATGGAATGTTACATTATGACATCATAATGGAATTTTACATTATGACATCATAATGGAATTTTGCATTATGACATCATAATGGAATTTTACATTATGACATCATAATGGAATTTTGCATTATGACATCATAATGGAATTTTGCATTATGACATCGTAATGGAATTTTACATTATGACATCATAATGGAATTTTGCATTATGACATCGTAATGGAATTTTTACATTATGACATCATAATGGAATTTTGCATTATGACATCGTCATGGAATTTTTACATTATGACATCATAATGGAATGTTGCATTATGACATCATAATGGGATTTTGCATTATGACATCATAATGGACTGTTGCATTATGACATCTTAATGGAATGTTGCATTATGACATCATAATGGAATGTTGCATTATGACATCTTAATGGAATGTTGCATAATGACATCATAATGGAATTTTACATTATGACATCATAATGGAATGTTGCATTATGACATCATAATGGAATGTTACATTATGACATCATAATGTAATTTTGCATTATGACATCATAATGGAATGTTACATTATGACATCATAATGGAATGTTGCATTATGACATCATAATGGAGTTTTACATAATGACATCATAATGAAATTTTGCATTATGACATCATAATGGAATTTTATATTATGACATCATAATGGAATTTTTCATTTTGACATCATAATGGAATTTTACATTATGACTTCATAATGGAATTTTGCATTATGACATCATAATGGAATTTTTACAGTATGACATCATAATGGAATGTTACATTATGACATCATAATAGAATGTTACATTATGACATCATAATGGAATTTTGCATTATGACATCATAATGGAATTTTGCATTATGACATCATAATGGAATTTTTACATTATGACATCATAATGGAATGTTGCATTATGACATCATAATGGAATGTTGCATTATGACATCATAATGGAATGTTACATTATGACATCATAATGTAATTTTGCATTATGACATCATAATGGAATGTTACATTATGACATCATAATGGAATGTTGCATTATGACATCATAATGGAGTTTTACATTATGACATCATAATGAAATTTTGCATTATGACATCATAATGGAATTTTATATTATGACATCATAATGGAATTTTTCATTTTGACATCATAATGGAATTTTACATTATGACTTCATAATGGAATTTTGCGTTATGACATCATAATGAAATTTTTACAGTATGACATCATAATGGAATGTTACATTATGACATCATAATAGAATGTTACATTATGCCATCATAATGGAATTTTGCATTATGACATCATAATGGAATTTTGCATTATGACATCATAATGGAATTTTACATTATGACATCATAATGGAATGTTGCATTATGACATCATAATGGAATTTTACATTATGACATCATAATGTAATGTTGCATTATGACATCATAATGGAAATTTTACATTACGACATCATAATGGAATTTTGCATTATGACATCATAATGGAATTTTACATTATGACATCATAATGGAATGTTGCATTATGACATCATAATGGAATTTTGCATTATGACATCATAATGGAATTTTGCATTATGACATCAGAATGGAATGTTTCATTATGACATCATAATGGAATTTTGCATTATGACATCATAATGGAATGTTGCATTATGACATCATAATGGAATGTTGCATTATTACATCATAATGGAATTTTGCATTATGACATCATAATGGAATGTTGCATTATGACATCATAATGGAATTTTGCAATTTGATATCATAATAAAATTTTTACATTATGACATCATAATGGAATTTTGCATTATGACATCATAATGGAATGTTACATTATGACATCATAATGGAATGTTGCATTATGACATCATAATGGAATTTTACATTATGACATCATAATGGAATGTTGCATGATTACATCATAATGGAATTTTACATTATGACATCATAATGTAATGTTGCATTATGACATCATAATGGAATATTGCATTATGACATCATAATGGAATGTTGCATTATGACATCATAATGGAATTTTGCATTATGACATCATAATGGAATTTTGCATTATGACATCATAATGGAATTTTTACATTATGACATAATTGAATTTTACTTTATGACATCATAATGGAATTTTGCATTATGACATCATAATGGAATGTTGCATTGTGACATCATAATGGAATTTTACATAATGCCATAATAATGGAATTTTTACATTATGACATCATAATGGAATTTTGCATTATGCCATAATAATGGAATTTTTACATTATGACATCATAATGGAATTTTGCATTATGCCATCATAATGGAATGTTGCATTATGACATCTTAATGGAATGTTGCATAATGACATCATAATGGAATTTTACATTATGACATCATAATGGAATGTTGCATTATGACATCATAATGGAATGTTACATTATGACATCATAATGTAATTTTGCATTATGACATCATAATGGAATGTTACATTATGACATCATAATGGAATGTTGCATTATGACATCATAATGGAGTTTTACATTATGACATCATAATGAAATCTTGCATTTTGACATCATAATAGAATTTTATATTATGACATCATAATGGAATTTTTCATTTTGACATCATAATGGAATTTTACATTATGACTTCATAATGGAATTTTGCATTATGACATCATAATGGAATTTTTACAGTATGACATCATAATGGAATGTTACATTATGACATCATAATAGAATGTTACATTATGACATCATAATGGGATTTTGCATTATGACATCATAATGGAATGTTGCATTATGACATCTTAATGGAATGTTGCATTATGACATCATAATGGAATGTTGCATTATGACATCTTAATGGAATGTTGCATTATGACATCATAATGGAATTTTACATTATGACATCATAATGGAATGTTGCATTATGACATCATAATGGAATGTTACATTATGACATCATAATGTAATTTTGCATTATGACTAGAGATGAGCGAACACCAAAATGTTCGGGTGTTCGTTATTCGTAACGAACTTCCCGTGATGCTCGAGGGTTCGTTTCGAACAACGAACCCCATTGAAGTCAATGGGCGACCAGAACATTTTTGTATTTCGCCGATGCTCGCTAAGGTTTTCATGTGTGAAAATCTGGGCAATTCAGGAAAGTGATGGGAATGACACAGTGACGGATAGGGCAGGCGAGGGGCTACATGTTGGGCTGCATCCTAAGTTCACAGGTCCCACTATTAAGCCACAATAGCGGCAAGAGTGGGCCCCCCCCCCTCCCAACAACTTTTACTTCTGAAAAGCGCTCATTAGCATGGCATACCTTTGCTAAGCACCACACTACCTCCAACAAAGCACAATCACTGCCTGCATGACACTCTACTGCCACTTCTCCTGAGTTACATGCTGCCCAACCGCACCCCCTCCCCCCCACAGCGCACACCAAACTGTCCCTGCGCAGCCTTCAGCTGCCCTCATGCCACACCACCCTCATGTCTATTTAGAAGTGCGTCTGCCACGACGAGGGACCGCAGGCACACACTGCACAGGGTTGGCACGGCTAGGTAGCGACCCTCTTTAATAGGGGCGGGGCGATAGCCCACAATGCTGTACAGAAGCAATGAGAAATAGAATCCTGTGCCACCGCCATCAGGAGCTGCACACGTGGGCATAGCAATGGGGAACCTATGTGCCACACACTATTCATTCTGTCAAGGTGTCTGCATGCCCCAGTCAGACTGGTTATATGCACCTTAACAGTAACCGCGTTGGTGGTAATGTGGTGGTGACTGCGGACCTAGTACCACGGTTGTATTTTGTTGGTTTTCGGAATGTGGCCAGGATTAAGTGGGCCGTGGCGGGGGGATGGTGGGGGGGCTCTCTTGTAGTGTCGGTAAAGGTGAAATTCTTGGACTGCCGCCAGACGAACCAATGCAAAGGCATTTGCCAACAATGTTTTCCCTGTTGGAGGAGGAGGGGGATGTTTTTGAGGCACTACGTGTCCTCTCCACGTGTCCGTGGTTATATGCACCTTAACAGTAACCGTGTTGGTGGTAATGTGGTGGTGACTGCGGACCTAGTACCACGGTTGTATTTTGTTGGTTTTCGGAATGTGGCCAGGATTAAGTGGGCCGTGGCGGGGGGATGGTGGGGGGGCTCTCTTGTAGTGTCGGTAAAGGTGAAATTCTTGGACTGCCGCCAGACGAACCAATGCAAAGGCATTTGCCAACAATGTTTTCCCTGTTGGAGGAGGAGGGGGATGTTTTTGAGGCACTACGTGTCCTCTCCACGTGTCCGTTCCATGTAAGCAATAGTAGCACTCAAGACAGGCCCCAGTAACAATTCTGAAGCAGCAGTATAGCGGGAGCGCAGTCTTCGTTCCATGTAAGCAATAGTAGCACTCAAGACAGGCCCCAGTAACAATTCTGAAGCAGCAGTATAGCGGGAGCGCAGTCTTCGTTCCATGTAAGCAATAGTAGCACTCAAGACAGGCCCCAGTAACAATTCTGAAGCAGCAGTATAGCGGGAGCGCAGTCTTCGTTCCATGTAAGCAATAGTAGCACTCAAGACAGGCCCCAGTAACAATTCTGAAGCAGCAGTATAGTGGGAGCGCAGTCTTCGTTCCATTTCAGTAGCCTTAGTATAGCCAAGGCACAAGTGACATTTATGTAGCTAAACTGTAGGCCAACCCCACACACCTTTCTGTACCATGAGTGCAGGCGAAGAACATAGAAATTACTATGATTACACTGTAGGTGAGGGCCCCAAAAAATTGGTGTACCAACAGTACTAATGTACCTCAGTAAAAATTGGCCATGCCCAACCAAGATGGCAGGTGAATCGCTTTGGTTAATGTGGCTTAAGTGGTAACTAGGCCTGGAGGCAGCCCAGTGTAACGAAAAATTGGTTCAAGTTAAAGTTCCAACGCTTTTAAGCTAATTGAAACTTATAAAAATTGTTCTGAAAAATTATTTGAGTGAGCCTTGTGGCCCTAAGAAAAATTGCCCGTTCAGCGTGATTACGTGAGGTTTCAGGAGGAGGAGCAGGAGGAGGAGGAGGAGGAATATTAGACACAGATTGATGAAGCACAAATGTCCCCGTTTTGGATGGTGAGAGAGAACGTAGCTTCCATCCGCGGGTGCAGCCTACGTATTGCTTACGTATCGCTGCTGTCCGCTGGTGGAGAACAGAAGTCTGGCGAAATCCAGCCTTTGTTCATCTTGATGAGTGTTAGCCTGTCGGCACTGTCGGTTGACAAGCGGCTACGCTTATCGGTGATGATTCCCCCAGCCGCACTAAACACCCTCTCCGACAAGACGCTAGCCGCAGGACAAGCAAGCACCTCAAGGGCATACAGGGCTAGTTCAGGCCACGTGTCCAGCTTCGACACCCAGTAGTTGTAGGGGGCAGAGGCGTCACCAAGGATGGTCGTGCGATCCGCTACGTACTCCCTCACCATCCTTTTACAGTGCTCCCGCCGACTCAGCCGTGACTGGGGAGCGGTGACACAGTCTTGGTGGGGAGCCATAAAGCTGGCCAGGCCCTTAAAGACTGTTGCACTGCCTGGGATGTACATGCTGCTCGATCTACGCACATCCCCTGCTACCTTGCCCTCGGTACTGCGCCTTCTGCCACTAGCGCTGTCGGCTGGGAATTTTACCATCAGCTTGTCCGCAAGGGTCCTGTGGTATAGCAACACTCTCGAACCCCTTTCCTCTTCGGGAATCAGAGTGGGCAGGTTCTCCTTATACCGTGGATCGAGCAGTGTGTACACCCAGTAATCCGTCGTGGCCAGAATGCGTGCAACGCGAGGGTCACGAGAAAGGCATCCTAACATGAAGTCAGCCATGTGTGCCAGGGTACCTGTACGCAACACATGGCTGTCTTCACTAGGAAGATCACTATCAGGATCCTCCTCCTCCTCCTCCTCCTCCTCCTCAGGCCATACACGCTGAAAGGATGACAGGCAATCAGCCGGTGTACCGTCAGCAGCGGGCCAAGCTGTCTCTTCCCCCTCCTCCTCATCCTCCTCATGCTCCTCCTCCTCCTCCTGTACGCGCTGAGAAATAGACAGGAGGGTGCCCTGACTATCCAGCGGCATACTGTCTTCCCCCGCCCCCGTTTCCGAGCGCAAAGCAGCTGCCTTTATGGTTTGCAGGGAATTTCTCAAGATGCATAGCAGAGGAATGGTGACGCTAATGATTGTAGCATCGCCGCTCACCACCTGGGTAGACTCCTCAAAATTACCAAGGACATGGCAGATGTCTGCCAACCAGGCCCACTCTTCTGAAAGGAATTGAGGAGGCTGACTCCCACTGCGCCGCCCATGTTGGAGTTGGTATTCGACTATAGCTCTACGCTGTTCATAGAGCCTGGCCAACATGTGGAGCGTAGAGTTCCACCGTGTGGGCACGTCGCACAGCAGTCGGTGCACTGGCAGCTTAAAGTGATGTTGCAGGGTGCGCAGGGTGGCAGCGTCCGTGTGGGACTTGCGGAAATGTGCGCAGAGCCGGCGCGCCTTTACGAGCAGGTCTGACAAGCGTGGGTAGCTTTTCAGAAACCGCTGAACCACCAAATTAAAGACGTGGGCCAGGCATGGCACGTGCGTGAGGCTGCCGAGCTGCAGAGCCGCCACCAGGTTACGGCCGTTGTCACACACGACCATGCCCGGTTGGAGGCTCAGCGGCGCAAGCCAGCGGTCGGTCTGCTGTGTCAGACCCTGCAGCAGTTCGTGGGCCGTGTGCCTCTTATCGCCTAAGCTGAGTAGTTTCAGCACGGCCTGCTGACGCTTGCCCACCGCTGTGCTGCCACACCGCGCGACACCGACTGCTGGCGACATGCTGCTGCTAACACATCTTGATTGTGAGACAGAGGAGGAGGAGGAGGAGGAGGGTGCTTTAGTGGAGGAAGCATACACCTCCGCAGAAACCACCACCGAGCTGGGGCCCGCAATTCTGGGGGTGGGTAGGACGTGAGCGGTCCCAGGCTCTGACTCTGTCCCAGCCTCCACTAAATTCACCCAATGTGCCGTCAGGGAGATGTAGTGGCCCTGCCCGCCTGTGCTTGTCCACGTGTCCGTAGTTAAGTGGACCGTGGCAGTAACCGCGTTGGTGAGGGCGCGCACAATGTTGCGGGAGACGTGGTCGTGCAGGGCTGGGACGGCACATCGGGAAAAGTAGTGGCGACTGGGAACTGAGTAGCGCGGGGCCGCCGCCTCCATGATACTTTTGAAGGACTCCGTTTCCACAACCCTATACGGCAGCATCTCAAGGCTGATGAATTTTGCGATGCGGACGGTTAACGTTTGAGCGTGCGGGTGCGTGGCGGCGTACTTGCGCTTGCGCTCGAACACTTGCGCAAGCGACGGCTGAACGGTGCGCTGAACTACACTGCTGGATGGGGCCGAGGACAGCGGAGATGAGGGTGTGGGTGCAGGCCATGAGGCGGTAGTGCCTGTGTCCTGAGAGGGGGGTTGCATCTCAGTGGCAGGTTGGGGCACAGGGGGAGAGGCAGGGGTGCAAACCGGAGGCGGTGAACGGCCTTTGTCCCACCTTGCGGGGTGCTTGGCCATCATATGTCTGCGCATGGTGGTGGTGGTGAGGCTGTTGGTGTTGGCTCCCCGGCTGAGCTTTGCGCGACAAAGGTTGCACACCACTGTTCGTCGGTCGTCAGGCGTCTCTGTGAAAAACTGCCAGACCTTAGAGCACCTCGGCCTCCGCAGGGTGGCATGGCGCGAGGGGGCGCTTTGGGAAACACTTGGTGGATTATTCGGTCTGGCCCTGCCTCTACCCCTGGCCACTGCACTGCCTCTTGCAACCTGCCCTGCTGATGCCCTTGACTCCCCCTCTGAAGACCTGTCCTCCTGAGTAAGCGTTGCACACCAGGTGGGGTCAGTCACCTCATCGTCCTGCTGCTCTTCCTCCGAATCCTCTGTGCGCTGCTCCCTGGGTCTTACTGCCCTTACTACTACCTCACTGCAAGACAACTGTGTCTGATCGTCATCGTCCTCCTCACCCACAGAAAGTTGTTGAGACAGTTGGCGGAAGTCCCCAGCCTCTTCCCCCGGACCCCGGGAACTTTCGAATGGTTGGGCATCACTGACGATAAACTCCTCTGGTGGGAGAGGAACCGCTGCTGCCCAATCTAAGCAGGGGCCCGAGAACAGTTCCTGGGAGTGTTCCCGCTCCTGAGCAGGTGTCATTGTAGTGGAGTGAGGAGGCTGGGAGGAAGGAGGAGCAGCAGACAGAGGATTCGGATTGGCAGCAGTGGACGGCGCAGAACTGCGGGTAGACGATAGGTTGCTCGAAGCACTTTCTGCCATCCAGGACAGGACCTGCTCACACTGCTCATTTTCTAATAACCGTCTCCCGCGTGGACCCATTAATTGGGCGATGAATGTGGGGACGCCAGAAACGTGCCTCTCTCCTAATCGCGCAGCAGACAGCTGCGACACACCTGGATCAGGAGCTTGGCCTGTGCCCACACCCTCACTTGGCCCTCCGCGTCCTCGGCCACGTCCACGTCCACGTCCTCTAGGCTTACCCCTACCCCTCAGCATGCTGTATTACCAGTGATTAGATTTCCCAGGCAGGAAATAAATTGGCGCAAGACTGCAGGCCAAATATAATTTTTGCCCTTTTTGGAAAACGAAAGGCCCCACTGCCTCTAGTGAATGAATTATCTAAGTTTAATAACTGTGCTGTGTCCCTGCTTATGTGTCACAGAACGTGAGGGTAGCAGAGTTATTAACTGTGGCAGAGCAGGTATTTTTTTTCCCAATTAAGGAAAGCAAATGGCGAACCCAGCAGTAAAGCGTAGCTGGCTGCGTATGATTTAGCAATGTTTTTCACGCAGCTCACACGTCTCCACAGGCGTAAGGACGGACACAGGCTGGACAAATAGATTTCTTTTCAGTTTTTTCCCACCAACAGGCAGCACTGCGTATATTCAATGAACCTGCGAAGTTTAATAACTGCGCTGTGTCCCTGCTTATGTGTCACAGAATGTGAGGGTAGCAGAGTTATTATAACTCTTGGAGAGCAGGTATTTTTTTTCCCAATTAAGGAAAGCAAATGGCGAACCCAGCAGTAAAGCGTAGCTGGCTGCGTATGATTTAGCAATGTTTTTCACGCAGCTCACACGTCTCCACAGGCGTAAGGACGGACACAGGCTGGACAAATAGATTTCTTTTCAGTTTTTTCCCACCAACAGGCAGCACTGCGTATATTCAATGAACCTGCGAAGTTTAATAACTGCGCTGTGTCCCTGCTTATGTGTCACAGAACGTGAGGGTAGCAGAGTTATTAACTGTGGCAGAGCAGGTATTTTTTTTCCCAATTAAGGAAAGCAAATGGCGAACCCAGCAGTAAAGCGTAGCTGGCTGCGTATGATTTAGCAATGTTTTTCACGCAGCTCACACGTCTCCACAGGCGTAAGGACGGACACAGGCTGGACAAATAGATTTCTTTTCAGTTTTTTCCCACCAACAGGCAGCACTGCGTATATTCAATGAACCTGCGAAGTTTAATAACTGCGCTGTGTCCCTGCTTATGTGTCACAGAACGTGAGGGTAGCAGAGTTATTATAACTCTTGGAGAGCAGGTATTTTTTTTCCCAATTAAGGAAAGCAAATGGCGAACCCAGCAGTAAAGCGTAGCTGGCTGCGTATGATTTAGCAATGTTTTTCACGCAGCTCACACGTCTCCACCGCCCGTAAGGACGGACACAGGCTGGACAAATAGATTTCTTTTCAGTTTTTTCCCACCAACAGGCAGCACTGCGTATATTCAATGAACCTGCGAAGTTTAATAACTGCGCTGTGTCCCTGCTTATGTGTCACAGAACGTGAGGGTAGCAGAGTTATTATAACTCTTGGAGAGCAGGTATTTTTTTTCCCAATTAAGGAAAGCAAATGGCGAACCCAGCAGTAAAGCGTAGCTGGCTGCGTATGATTTAGCAATGTTTTTCACGCAGCTCACACGTCTCCACAGGCGTAAGGACGGACACAGGCTGGACAAATAGATTTCTTTTCAGTTTTTTCCCACCAACAGGCAGCACTGCGTATATTCAATGAACCTGCGAAGTTTAATAACTGCGCTGTGTCCCTGCTTATGTGTCACAGAACGTGAGGGTAGCAGAGTTATTAACTGTGGCAGAGCAGGTATTTTTTTTCCCAATTAAGGAAAGCAAATGGCGAACCCAGCAGTAAAGCGTAGCTGGCTGCGTATGATTTAGCAATGTTTTTCACGCAGCTCACACGTCTCCACAGGCGTAAGGACGGACACAGGCTGGACAAATAGATTTCTTTTCAGTTTTTTCCCACCAACAGGCAGCACTGCGTATATTCAATGAACCTGCGAAGTTTAATAACTGCGCTGTGTCCCTGCTTATGTGTCACAGAACGTGAGGGTAGCAGAGTTATTATAACTCTTGGAGAGCAGGTATTTTTTTTCCCAATTAAGGAAAGCAAATGGCGAACCCAGCAGTAAAGCGTAGCTGGCTGCGTATGATTTAGCAATGTTTTTCACGCAGCTCACACGTCTCCACCGCCCGTAAGGACGGACACAGGCTGGACAAATAGATTTCTTTTCAGTTTTTTCCCACCAACAGGCAGCACTGCGTATATTCAATGAACCTGCGAAGTTTAATAACTGCGCTGTGTCCCTGCTTATGTGTCACAGAACGTGAGGGTAGCAGAGTTATTATAACTCTTGGAGAGCAGGTATTTTTTTTCCCAATTAAGGAAAGCAAATGGCGAACCCAGCAGTAAAGCGTAGCTGGCTGCGTATGATTTAGCAATGTTTTTCACGCAGCTCACACGTCTCCACCGCCCGTAAGGACGGACACAGGCTGGACAAATAGATTTCTTTTCAGTTTTTTCCCACCAACAGGCAGCACTGCGTATATTCTATGAATAATAACTGTGTTGTGGCCCTGCCTATACAATTCTTTCCCTGCAGTATCAATGGAGGGTGGAATGCTCTGCAGAGGCGATTTTGAGAAGCCCCAAAAAAATGCAGCACAGCCAACAGCAGCCTGGACAGTACTGCACACGGATAAATATGGCCCTAGAAAGGACCGTTGAGGTTCTTGAAGGCTACACTCACTCCTAACACTCTCCCTGCCTATGCAGCACTTCTGTCCCTAATGCCAGGTGCAACGCTCTGCAGAGCCGATTTTGAGAAGAAAAAAAAATCCCACTGCTAACAGCAGCCAACACACAGCTATCAGTGGCCCTAATAAGGACCTTTGGGGGTCTTGAAGCCTACACTAACTACCAATTCTTTCCCTACAGCAGCTCCGGTACAAACAGCACTGTCCCTCATCTAACTCACACCGCATCTGAGGCGAGCCGCGGGAGGGGCCGACTTTTATATTAGGCGAACACCTGATCTCGCCAGCCACTCACAGCAGGGGGGTGGTATAGGGCTTAAACGTTGCAGGGGGAAGTTGTAATGCCTTCCCTGTCTTTCAATTGGCCAGAAAAGCGCGCTAACGTCTCAGGGAAGGAAGTGAAAGTAACCAGAACACCGCATGGTGTTCGTCACGAATAACGAACATCCCGAACACCCTAATATTCGCACGAATATCAAGCTCGGACGAACGCGTTCGCTCATCTCTAATTATGACATCATAATGGAATGTTACATTATGACATCATAATGGAATGTTGCATTATGACATCATAATGGAGTTTTACATTATGACATCATAATGAAATTTTGCATTATGACATCATAATGGAATTTTATATTATGACATCATAATGGAATTTTTCATTTTGACATCATAATGGAATTTTACATTATGACTTCATAATGGAATTTTGCATTATGACATCATAATGGAATTTTTACAGTATGACATCATAATGGAATGTTACATTATGACATCATAATAGAATGTTACATTATGACATCATAATGGAATTTTGCATTATGACATCATAATGGAATTTTGCATTATGACATCATAATGGAATTTTACATTATGACATCTAAATGGAATGTTGCATTATGACATCATAATGGAATTTTACATTATGACATCATAATGGAATGTTGCATTATGACATCATAATGGAATTTTACATTATGACATCATAATGGAATTTTGCATTATGACATCATAATGGAATGTTGCATTATGACATCATAATGGAATTTTGCATTATTACATCATAATGAAATTTTGCATTATGACATCATAATGGAATGTTGCATTATGACATCATAGTGGAATTTTACATTATGACATCATAATGGAATTTTGCATTATGACATCATAATGGAATGTTGCATTATGACATCATAATGGAATTTTGCATTATGACATCATAATGGAATTTTGCATTATGACATCATAATGGAATGTTTCATTATGACATCATAATGGAATGTTGCATTATGACATCATAATGGAATGTTACATTATGACATCATAATGGAATGTTGCATTATGACATCATAATGGAATGTTACATTATGACATCATAATGTAATTTTGCATTATGACATCATAATGGAATGTTACATTATGACATCATAATGGAATGTTACATTATGACATCATAATGTAATTTTGCATTATGACATCATAATGGAATGTTACATTATGACATCATAATGGAATGTTGCATTATGACATCATAATGGAGTTTTACACTATGACATCATAATGAAATTTTGCATTATGACATCATAATGGAATTTTATATTATGACATCATAATGGAATTTTTCATTTTGACATCATAATGGAATTTTACATTATGACTTCATAATGGAATTTTGCATTATGACATCATAATGGAATTTTTACATTATGACATCATAATGGAATGTTACATTATGACATCATAATGGAATTTTGCATTATGACATCATAATGGAATTTTTACAGTATGACATCATAATGGAATGTTACATTATGACATCATAATGGAATGTTACATTATGACATCATAATGTAATTTTGCATTATGACATCATAATGGGATTTTGCATTATGACATCATAATGGAATTTTACATTATGACATCATAATGGAATGTTGCATTATGACACCATAATGGAATTTTACATTATGACATCATAATGGAATGTTGCATTATGACATCATAATGGAATTTTACATTATGACATCATAATGGAAATTTTACATTATGACATCATAATGGAATTTTGCATTATGACATCATAATGGAATTTTTACATTATGACATCATAATGGAATTTTGCATTATGACATCATAATGGAATTTTGCATTATGACATCATAATGGAATGTTGCATTATGACATCATAATGGAATTTTGCATTATGACATCATAATGGAATTTTGCATTATGACATCAGAATGGAATGTTTCATTATGACATCATAATGGAATTTTGCATTATGACATCATAATGGAATGTTGCATTATGACATCATAATGGAATGTTGCATTATTGCATCATAATGGAATTTTGCATTATGACATCATAATGGAATTTTGCATTATGACATCATTATGTAATTTTGCATTATGACATCATAATGGAATTTTGCATTATGACATCATAATGGAATTTTACATTATGACATCATAATGGAATGTTACATTATGACATCATAATGGAATTTTGCATTATGACATCATAATGGAATGTTACATTATGACATCATAATGGAATTTTGCATTATGACATCATAATGGAATGTTGCATTATGACATCATAGTGGAATTTTACATTATGACATCATAATGGAATTTTGCATTATGACATCATAATGGAATTTTGCATTATGACATCATAATAAAATTTTTACATTATGACATCATAATGGAATGTTGCATTATGACATCATAATGGAATTTTACATTATGACATCATAATGGAATTTTGCATTATGACATCATAATGGACTTTTACATTATGACATCATAATGGAATGTTACATTATGACATCATAATGGAATTTTACATAATGACATCATAATGGAATTTTACATTATGACATCATAATGGAATGTTACATTATGACATCATAATGGAATTTTACATTATGACATCATAATGGAATTTTACATTATGACATCATAATGGAATGTTGCATTATGACATCATAATGGAATTTTGCATTATGACATCATAATGGAATTTTGCATTATGACATCAGAATGGAATGTTTCATTATGACATCATAATGGAATTTTGCATTATGACATCATAATGGAATGTTACATTATGACATCATAATGGAATTTTACATTATGACATCATAATGGAATTTTACATTATGACATCATAATGGAATTTTACATTATGACATCATAATGGAATTTTACATTATGACATCATAATGGAATTTTACATTATGACATCATAATGGAATGTTGCATTATGACATCATAATGGAATTTTGCATTATGACATCATAATGGAATTTTGCATTATGACATCAGAATGGAATGTTTCATTATGACATCATAATGGAATTTTGCATTATGACATCATAATGGAATGTTACATTATGACATCATAATGGAATTTTACATTATGACATCATAATGGAATTTTGCATTATGATATCATAATAAAATTTTTACATTATGACATCATAATGGAATTTTGTATTATGACAAAATAATGGAATGTTACATTATTACATCATAATGGAATTTTGCATTATTACATCATAATGGAATTTTACATTATGACATCATAATGGAATGTTGCATTATGACATCATAATGGACTTTTGCATTATGACATCATAATGGGATGTTGCATTATGACATGATAATGGAATTTTGCATTATGACATCATAATGGAATGTTGCATTATGACATCTCAATGGCATTTTGTATTATGACATCATAATTGAATTTTTACATTATGACATCATAATGGAATTTTGCATTATGACATCATAATAGAATTTTTACATTATGACATCATAATGGAATTTTGCATTATGACATCATAATGGAATTTTGCATTATGGCATCATAATGGAATGTTGCATTATGACATCATAATGGAATTTTGCATTATGACATCATAATGGAATGTTGCATTATGACATCATAATGGAATGTTACATTATGACATCATAATGGAATTTTGCATTATGACATCATAATGGAATTTTGCATTATGACATCATAATGGAATTTTGCATTATGACATCATTATGTAATTTTGCATTATGACATCATAATGGAATTTTGCATTATGACATCTTAATGGAATTTTACATTATGACATCATAATGGAATGTTACATTATGACATCATAATGGAATTTTGCATTATGACATCATTATGGAATTTTGCATTATGACATCATAATGGAATTTTTACATTATGACATCATAATGGAATTTTGCATTATGACATCATAATTCAATTTTTACATTATGACATCTCAATGGCATTTTGTATTATGACATCATAATTGAATTTTTACATTATGACATCATAATGGAATTTTGCATTGTGACATCATAATAGAATTTTTACATTATGACATCATAATGGAATTTTGCATTATGACATCATAATGGAATTTTTACATTATGACATCATAATAGAATTTTGCATTATGACATCATAATGGAATTTTTACATTATGACATCATAATGGAATTTTGCATTATGACATCATAACGGAATGTTACATTATGACATCATAATGGAATTTTGCATTATGACATCATAATTCAATTTTTACATTATGACATCATAATGGCATTTTGCATTATGACATCATAATTGAATTTTTACATTATGACATCATAATAGAATTTTTACATTATGACATCATAATGGAATTTTGCATTATGACATCATAATGGGATTTTTACATTATGACATCATAATGGAATTTTGCATTATGACATCATAACGGAATGTTGCATTATGACATCATAATGGAATGTTGCATTATGACATCATAATGGAATTTTGCATTATGACATCAAATTGGAATTTTGCATTATGACATCACAATGGAATTTTGCATTATGACATCAAATTGGAATGTTACATTATGACATCATAATGGAATTTTGCATTATGACATCATAATGGAATGTTACATTATGACTTCATAATAGAATGATGCATTATGACATCATAATGGAATTTTGCATTATGACATCATAATGGAATTTTGCATTATGACATCATAATGGAATTTTGCATTATGGCATCATAATGGAATGTTGCATTATGACATCATAATGGAATTTTGCATTATGACATCATAATGGAATGTTGCATTATGACATCATAATGGAATTTTGCATTATGACTAGAGATGAGCGAACACGTTCGGCCCCACCCCTTTTTCGCCTGAACACCGAACTTTGCGAACACTTCAGTGTTCGGGCGAAAAAGTTCGGGGGCCGCCGTGGCAGCGCAGGGGGGTGCGGCGGGGAGTGGGGGGGAGAGGGAGAGAGAGAGGGCTCCCCCCTGTTCCCCGCTACTGCCACCCGCGCCGCCGCGCATCTCCCCGACCCCCGGTGGCACCCGGACCTTTACGCGCGAACACTGCAGTGTTCGGCAAAGCCGGTGTCCGGGTGCGGATGTGTCCGTAACGGACATGTTCGCTCATCTCTAATTATGACATCATAATGAAATGTTACATTATGACACCATAATGGAATTTTACATTATGACATCATAATGGAATTTTGCATTATGACATCATAATGGAATTTTGCATTATGACATCAGAATGGAATGTTTCATTATGACATCATAATGGAATTTTGCATTATGACATCATAATGGAATGTTGCATTATGACATAATAATGGAATTTTGCATTATGACATCATAATGGAATGTTGCATTATGACATCATAATGGAATGTTGCATTATTACATCATAATGGAATTTTGCATTATGACATCATAATGGAATGTTGCATTATGACATCATAGTGGAATTTTACATTATGACATCATAATGGAACTTTGCATTATGACATCATAATGGAATGTTGCATTATGACATCATAATGGAATTTTGCATTATGACATCATAATGGAATTTTGCATTATGACATCATAATGGAATGTTACATTATGACATCATAATGGAATGTTGCATTATGACATCATAATGGAATGTTACATTATGATATCATAATGGAATGTTACATTATTACATCATAATGGAATTTTGTATTATGACAAAATAATGGAATGTTACATTATTACATCATAATGGAATTTTGCATTATTACATCATAATGGAATTTTACATTATGACATCATAATGGAATGTTGCATTATGACATCATAATGGACTTTTGCATTATGACATCATAATGGGATGTTGCATTATGACATGATAATGGAATTTTGCATTATGACATCATAATGGAATGTTGCATTATGACATCTCAATGGCATTTTGTATTATGACATCATAATTGAATTTTTACATTATGACATCATAATGGAATTTTGCATTATGACATCATAATAGAATTTTTACATTATGACATCATAATGGAATTTTGCATTATGACATCATAATGGAATTTTGCATTATGGCATCATAATGGAATGTTGCATTATGACATCATAATGTAATTTTGCATTATGACATCATAATGGAATGTTGCATTATGACATCATAATGGAATGTTACATTATGACATCATAATGGAATTTTGCATTATGACATCATAATGGAATTTTGCATTATGACATCATAATGGAATTTTGCATTATGACATCATTATGTAATTTTGCATTATGACATCATAATGGAATTTTGCATTATGACATCTTAATGGAATTTTACATTATGACATCATAATGGAATGTTACATTATGACATCATAATGGAATTTTGCATTATGACATCATTATGGAATTTTGCATTATGACATCATAATGGAATTTTTACATTATGACATCATAATGGAATTTTGCATTATGACATCATAATTCAATTTTTACATTATGACATCTCAATGGCATTTTGTATTATGACATCATAATTGAATTTTTACATTATGACATCATAATGGAATTTTGCATTGTGACATCATAATAGAATTTTTACATTATGACATCATAATGGAATTTTGCATTATGACATCATAATGGAATTTTTACATTATGACATCATAATAGAATTTTGCATTATGACATCATAATGGAATTTTTACATTATGACATCATAATGGAATTTTGCATTATGACATCATAACGGAATGTTACATTATGACATCATAATGGAATTTTGCATTATGACATCATAATTCAATTTTTACATTATGACATCATAATGGCATTTTGCATTATGACATCATAATTGAATTTTTACATTATGACATCATAATAGAATTTTTACATTATGACATCATAATGGAATTTTGCATTATGACATCATAATGGGATTTTTACATTATGACATCATAATGGAATTTTGCATTATGACATCATAACGGAATGTTGCATTATGACATCATAATGGAATGTTGCATTATGACATCATAATGGAATTTTGCATTATGACATCAAATTGGAATTTTGCATTATGACATCACAATGGAATTTTGCATTATGACATCAAATTGGAATGTTACATTATGACATCATAATGGAATTTTGCATTATGACATCATAATGGAATGTTACATTATGACTTCATAATAGAATGTTACATTATGACATCATAATGGAATTTTGCATTATGACATCATAATGGAATGTTACATTATGACTTCATAATAGAATGTTGCATTATGACATCATAATGGAATGTTGCATTATGACATCATAATGGAATTTTGCATTATGACATCATAATGGAATGTTGCATTATGACATCATAATGGAATTTTGCATTATGACTAGAGATGAGCGAACACGTTCGGCCCCGCCCCTTTTTCGCCCGAACACCGAACTTTGCGAACACTTCAGTGTTCGGGCGAAAAAGTTCGGGGGCCGCCGTGGCAGCGCAGGGGGGTGCGGCGGGGAGAGGGGGGGAGAGGGAGAGAGAGAGGGCTCCCCCCTGTTCCCCGCTACTGCCACCCGCACCACCGCGCATCTCCCCGCCCCCCGGTGGCACCTGGACCTTTACGCGCGTACACTGCAGTGTTCGGCAAAGCCGGTGTCCGGGTGCGGATGTGTCCGTAACGGACATGTTCGCTCATCTCTAATTATGACATCATAATGGAATGTTACATTATGACACCATAATGGAATTTTACATTATGACATCATAATGGCATTTTGCATTATGACATCATAATGGAATTTTTACATTATGACATCATAATGGAATTTTGCATTATGACATCATAATGGCATTTTGCATTATGACATCATAATGGAATTTTTACATTATGACATCATAATGGAATGTTGCATTATGACATCATTATGGAATTTTGCATTATGACATCATAATGGAATTTTTACATTACGACATCATAATGGAATTTTGCATTATGACATCATAATGGAATTTTACATTATGACTTCATAATGGAATTTTGCATTATGACATCATAATGGAATTTTTACATTATGACATCATAATGGAATGTTACATTATGACATCATAATGGAATTTTGCATTATGACATCATAATGGAATTTTTACAGTATGACATCATAATGGAATGTTACATTATGACATCATAATGGAATGTTACATTATGACATCATAATGGAATGTTACATTATGACATCATAATGTAATTTTGCATTATGACATCATAATGGAATTTTACATTATGACATCATAATGGAATGTTGCATTATGACACCATAATGGAATTTTACATTATGACATCATAATGGAATGTTGCATTATGACATCATAATGGAATTTTACATTATGACATCATAATGGAATGTTGCATTATGACACCATAATGGAATTTTACATTATGACATCATAATGGAATTTTGCATTATGACATCATAACGGAATGTTACATTATGACATCATAATGGAATTTTGCATTATGACATCATAATTCAATTTTTACATTATGACATCATAATGGCATTTTGCATTATGACATCATAATTGAATTTTTACATTATGACATCATAATAGAATTTTTACATTATGACATCATAATGGAATTTTGCATTATGACATCATAATGGGATTTTTACATTATGACATCATAATGGAATTTTGCATTATGACGTCATAACGGAATGTTGCATTATGACATCATAATGGAATGTTGCATTATGACATCATAATGGAATGTTACATTATGACTTCATAATAGAATGTTGCATTATGACATCATAATGGAATTTTGCATTATGACATCAAATTGGAATTTTGCATTATGACATCACAATGGAATTTTGCATTATGACATCAAATTGGAATGTTACATTATGACATCATAATGGAATTTTGCATTATGACATCATAATGGAATGTTACATTATGACTTCATAATAGAATGTTGCATTATGACATCATAATGGAATTTTGCATTATGACATCATAATGGAATTTTGCATTATGACATCATAATGGAATTTTGCATTATGGCATCATAATGGAATGTTGCATTATGACATCATAATGGAATTTTGCATTATGACATCATAATGGAATGTTGCATTATGACATCATAATGGAATTTTGCATTATGACTAGAGATGAGCGAACACGTTCGGCCCCGCCCCTTTTCCGCCCGAACACCGAACTTTGCGAACACTTCAGTGTTCGGGCGAAAAAGTTCAGGGGCCGCCGTGGCAGCGCAGGGGGGTGCGGCGGGGAGTGGGGGGGAGAGGGAGAGAGAGAGGGCTCCCCCCTGTTCCCCGCTACTGCCACCCGCGCCGCCGCGCATCTCCCCGCCCCCCGGTGGCACCCGGACCTTTACGCGCGAACACTGCAGTGTTCGGCAAAGCCGGTGTCAGGGTGCGGATGTGTCCGTAACGGACATGTTCGCTCATCTCTAATTATGACATCATAATGGAATGTTACATTATGACACCATAATGGAATTTTACATTATGACATCATAATGGCATTTTGCATTATGAAATCATAATGGAATTTTTACATTATGACATCATAATGGAATTTTGCATTATGACATCATAATGGCATTTTGCATTATGACATCATAATGGAATTTTTACATTATGACATCATAATGGAATGTTGCATTATGACATCATTATGGAATTTTGCATTATGACATCATAATGGAATTTTTACATTACGACATCATAATGGAATTTTGCATTATGACATCATAATGGAATTTTACATTATGACTTCATAATGGAATTTTGCATTATGGCATCATAATGGAATTTTTACATTATGACATCATAATGGAATGTTACATTATGACATCATAATGGAATTTTTACGTTATGACATCATAATGGAATGTTGCATTATGACATCATTATGGAATTTTGCATTATGACATCATAATAGAATTTTTACATTATGACATCATAATGGAATTTTGCATTATGACATCATAATGGAATTTTTACATTATGACATCATAATTAGAGATGAGCGAACGTACTCGGATAAGCACTACTCGTCCGAGTAATGTGCTTTATCCGAGCATCTCGCCGCTCGTCCTGAAAGATTCGGGGCGCTCCGCTGCTGACAGGTGAGTTGCGGCGGGGAGCGGGGCAGAGCGGGCGGGAGAGAAGGAGAGAAAGATCTCCCCTCCGTTCCTCCCCGCTCTCCCCTGCAGCTCCCCGCTCCGCAGCGCGTCCCGAATCTTTCAGAACGAGCGGGGAGGTACTCGGATAAAGCACATTACTCGGACGAGTAGTGCTTATCCGAGTACGTTCGCTCATCTCTAATCATAATAGAATTTTGCATTATGACATCATAATGGAATTTTTACATTAGGACATCATAATGGAATTTTGCATTATGACATCATAACGGAATGTTACATTATGACATCATAATGGAATTTTGCATTATGACATCATAATTCAATTTTTACATTATGACATCATAATGGCATTTTGCATTATGT
This sequence comes from Eleutherodactylus coqui, assembly GCF_035609145.1. Classification (NCBI taxonomy): domain Eukaryota; kingdom Metazoa; phylum Chordata; class Amphibia; order Anura; family Eleutherodactylidae; genus Eleutherodactylus; species Eleutherodactylus coqui. Next base: position 113,125,963 of record NC_089842.1, on the reverse strand, counting down.
CATCATAATTGAATTTTTACATTATGACATCATAATAGAATTTTTACATTATGACATCATAATGGAATTTTGCATTATGACATCATAATGGGATTTTTACATTATGACATCATAATGGAATTTTGCATTATGACATCATAACGGAATGTTGCATTATGACATCATAATGGAATGTTGCATTATGACATCATAATGGAATTTTGCATTATGGCATCATAATAGAATGTTGCATTATGACATCATAATGGAATGTTGCATTATGACATCATAATGGAATGTTGCATTATGACATCATAATGGAATGTTACATTATGACATCATAATGGAATTGTGCATTATGACATCATAATGGAATTTTGCATTATGACATCATAATGGAATTTTGCATTATGACATCATTATGGAATTTTGCATTATGACATCATAATGGAATTTTGCATTATGACATCATAATGGAATTTTACATTATGACATCATAATGGAATGTTACATTATGACATCATAATGGAATTTTGCATTATGACATCATTATGGAATTTTGCATTATGACATCATAATGGACTTTTTACATTATGACATCATAATGGAATTTTGCATTATGACATCATAATTCAATTTTTACATTATGACATCTCAATGGCATTTTGTATTATGACATCATAATTGAATTTTTACATTATGACATCATAATGGAATTTTGCATTATGACATCATAATAGAATTTTTACATTATGACATCATAATGGAATTTTGCATTATGACATCATAATGGAATTTTTACATTATGACATCATAATAGAATTTTGCATTATGACATCATAATGGGATTTTGCATTATGACATCATAATGGAATGTTGCATTATGACATCTTAATGGAATGTTGCATTATGACATCATAATGGAATGTTGCATTATGAAATCTTAATGGAATGTTGCATTATGACATCATAATGGAATTTTACATTATGACATCATAATGGAATGTTGCATTATGACATCATAATGGAATGTTACATTATGACATCGTAATGTAATTTTGCATTATCACATTATAATGGAATGTTACATTATGACATCATAATGGAATGTTGCATTATGACATCATAATGGAGTTTTACATTATGACATCATAATAGAATTTTACATTATGACATCATAATGGAATTTTGCATTATGACATCATAATGGAATTTTGCATTATGACATCATAATGGAATGTTACATTATGACATCATAATGGAATGTTGCATTATGACATCATAATGGAATGTTACATTATGATATCATAATGGAATGTTACATTATTACATCATAATGGAATTTTGTATTATGACAAAATAATGGAATGTTACATTATTACATCATAATGGAATTTTACATTATGACATCATAATGGAATGTTGCATTATGACATCATAATGGACTTTTGCATTATGACATCATAATGGAATGTTGCATTATGACATCATAATGGACTTTTGCATTATGACATCATAATGGGATGTTGCATGACATGATAATGGAATTTTGCATTATGACATCATAATGGAATGTTGCATTATGACATCATAATGGAATTTTACATTATGACATCATAATGGAATTTTACATTATGACATCATAATGGAATTTTGCATTATGCCATCATAATGGAATTTTTACATTATGACATCGTAATGGAATTTTGCATTATGACATCATAATGGAATGTTGCATTATGACATCATAATGGAATTTTACATTATGACATCATAATGGAATTTTGCATTATGCCATCATAATGGAATTTTTACATTATGACATCGTAATGGAATTTTGCATTATGACATCATAATGGAATGTTGCATTATGACATCATAATGGAATTTTACATTATGACATCATAATGGAATTTTGCACTATGACATCATAATGGAATTTTTACATTATGACATCATAATGGAATGTTGCATTATGACATCATAATGGGATTTTGCATTATGACATCATAATGGAATGTTGCATTATGACATCTTAATGGAATGTTGCATTATGACATCATAATGGAATGTTGCATTATGAAATCTTAATGGAATGTTGCATTATGACATCATAATGGAATTTTACATTATGACATCATAATGGAATGTTGCATTATGACATCATAATGGAATGTTACATTATGACATCGTAATGTAATTTTGCATTTTCACATTATAATGGAATGTTACATTATGACATCATAATGGAATGTTGCATTATGACATCATAATGGAGTTTTACATTATGACATCATAATAGAATTTTACATTATGACATCATAATGGAATTTTGCATTATTACATCATGATAAAATTTTTGCATTATGACATCATAATGGAATTTTGCATTATGACATCATAATGGAATGTTACATTATGACATCATAATGGAATGTTGCATTATGACATCATAATGGAATGTTACATTATGATATCATAATGGAATGTTACATTATTACATCATAATGGCATTTTGTATTATGACAAAATAATGGAATGTTACATTATTACATCATAATGGAATTTTACATTATGACATCATAATGGAATGTTGCATTATGACATCATAATGGACTTTTGCATTATGACATCATAATGGAATGTTGCATTATGACATCATAATGGACTTTTGCATTATGACATCATAATGGGATGTTGCATGACATGATAATGGAATTTTGCATTATGACATCATAATGGAATGTTGCATTATGACATCATAATGGAATTTTACATTATGACATCATAATGGAATTTTACATTATGACATCATAATGGAATTTTGCATTATGCCATCATAATGGAATTTTTACATTATAACATCGTAATGGAATTTTGCATTATGACATCATAATGGAATGTTGCATTATGACATCATAATGGAATTTTACATTATGACATCATAATGGAATTTTGCATTATGACATCATAATGGAATTTTTACATTATGACATCATAATGGAATGTTGCATTATGACATCATAATGGGATTTTGCATTATGACATCATAATGGAATGTTGCATTATGACATCTTAATGGAATGTTGCATTATGACATCATAATGGAATGTTGCATTATGAAATCTTAATGGAATGTTGCATTATGACATCATAATGGAATTTTACATTATGACATCATAATGGAATGTTGCATTATGACATCATAATGGAATGTTACATTATGACATCGTAATGTAATTTTGCATTATCACATTATAATGGAATGTTACATTATGACATCATAATGGAATGTTGCATTATGACATCATAATGGAGTTTTACACTATCACATCATAATGAAATTTTGCATTATGACATCATAATGGAATTTTATATTATGACATCATAATGGAATTTTTCATTTTGACATCATAATGGAATTTTACATTATGACTTCATAATGGAATTTTGCATTATGACATCATAATGGAATTTTTACATTATGACATCATAATGGAATGTTACATTATGACATCATAATGGAATGTTACATTATGACATCATACTGTAATTTTGCATTATGACATCATAATGGGATTTTGCATTATGACATCATAATGGAATTTTACATTATGACATCATAATGGAATGTTGCATTATGACATCATAATGGAATGTTGCATTATGACACCATAATGGAATTTTACATTATGACATCATAATGGAATGTTGCATTATGACATCATAATGGAATTTTACATTATGACATCATAATGGAAATTTTACATTATGGCATCATAATGGAATTTTGCATTATGACATCATAATGGAATTTTTACATTATGACATCATAATGGAATTTTGCATTATGACATCATAATGGAATTTTGCATTATGACATCATAATGGAATGTTTCATTATGACATCATAATGGAATTTTGCATTATGACATCATAATGGAATTTTGCATTATGACATCAGAATGGAATGTTTCATTATGACATCATAATGGAATTTTGCATTATGACATCATAATGGAATGTTGCATTATGACATCATAATGGAATGTTGCATTATTACATCATAATGGAATTTTGCATTATGACACCATAATGGAATTTTGCATTATGACATCATAATGGAATTTTGCATTATGACATCATTATGTAATTTTGCATTATGACATCATAATGGAATTTTGCATTATGACATCATAATGGAATTTTACATTATGACATCATAATGGAATGTTACATTATGACATCATAATGGAATTTTGCATTATGACATCATAATGGAATGTTACATTATGACATCATAATGGAATTTTGCATTATGACATCATAATGGAATTTTGCATTATGACATCATAATGGAATTTTGCATTATGACATCATAATAAAATTTTTACATTATGACATCATAATGGAATGTTGCATTATGACATCATAATGGAATTTTACATTATGACATCATAATGGAATTTTGCATTATGACATTATAATGGAATTTTACATTATGACATCATAATGGAATGTTACATTATGACATCATAATGGAATTTTGCATTATGACATCATTATGGAATTTTGCATTATGACATCCTAATGGAATGTTACATTATGACATCATAATGGAATTTTACATTATGACATCATAATGGAATTTTACATTATGACATCATAATGGAATGTTACATTATGACATCATAATGGAATTTTACATTATGACATCATAATGGAATTTTGCATTATGACATCATTATGGAATTTTGCATTATGACATCCTAATGGAATGTTACATTATGACATCATAATGGAATTTTGCATTATAACATCATAATGGAATGTTACATTATGACATCATAATGGAATTTTGCATTATGATATCATAATGGAATGTTGCATTATGACATCATAATGGAATTTTACATTATGACATCATAATAGAATTTTAGATTATGACATCATAATGGAATTTTGCATTATGACATCATGATACAATTTTTACATTATGACATCATAATGGAATTTTGCATTATGACATCATAATGGAATTTTGCATTATGACATCATATTGGAATTTTGCATTATGACATCATAATGGAATTTTGCATTATGACATCATAATGGAATGTTGCATTATGACATCTTAATGGAATGTTGCATTATGACATCATAATGGAATGTTGCATTATGACATCTTAATGGAATGTTGCATTATGACATCATAATGGAATTTTACATTATGACATCATAATTGAATGTTGCATTATGACATCATAATGGAATGTTACATTATGACATCATAATGTAATTTTGCATTATTACATCATAATGGAATGTTACATTATGACATCATAATGGAATGTTGCATTATTGGCTTGAGGAAGGTCTATTACGACCGAAACGTTGCCGTAATTTTTGTAATGGGGAAATAAATCTTGTATTTTTCTACATTGCTGAATGCTGCCAGTCACTATTTCCTTATTCCTGATTGCACCCTTGGAGCCTCTCTGGTTTAGGCTTCCTGACTGGCTTTTGCACAATGTTTTGCCTGGCTCTATGTGAGGATATATGCTGTGCTGCTGGGAACCTCTCTTTTCTACTCAATGGAATGTTGCATTATGACATCATAGTGGAATTTTACATTATGACATCATAATGGAATTTTGCATTATGACATCAAAATGGAATTTTGCATTATGACATCATAATAAAATTTTTACATTATGACATCATAATGGAATTTTGCATTATGACATCATAATGGAATTTTACATTATGACATCATAATGGAATTTTGCATTATGACATCATAATCGAATGTTACATTATGACATCATAATGGAATTTTACATTATGACATCATAATGGAATGTTACAATATGACATCATAATGGAATGTTACATTATGACATCATAATGGAATTTTGCATTATGACATCATTATGGAATTTTGCATTATGACATCATTATGGAATGTTACATTATGACAACATAATGGAATTTTGCATTATGACATCATAATGGAATGTTGCATTATGACATCATAATGGAATTTTACATTATGACATCATAATAGAATTTTACATTATGACATCATAATGGAATTTTGCATTATGACATCATGATAAAATTTTTACATTATGACATCATAATGGAATTTTGCATTATGACATCATAATGGAATGTTACATTATGACATCATAATGGAATGTTGCATTATGACATCATAATGGAATTTTGCATTATGACATCATAATGGAATGTTGCATTATGACATCATAATGGAATTTTGCATTATGACATCATAATGGAATTTTGCATTATGACATCAAAATGGAATTTTGCATTATGACATCATAATAAAATTTTTACATTATGACATCATAATGGAATTTTGCATTATGACATCATAATGGAATTTTACATTATGACATCATAATGGAATTTTGCATTATGACATCATAATCGAATGTTACATTATGACATCATAATGGAATTTTACATTATGACATCATAATGGAATGTTACAATATGACATCATAATGGAATGTTACATTATGACATCATAATGGAATTTTGCATTATGACATCATTATGGAATTTTGCATTATGACATCATTATGGAATGTTACATTATGACATCATAATGGAATTTTGCATTATGACATCATAATGGAATTTTACATTATGACATCATAATAGAATTTTACATTATGACATCATAATGGAATTTTGCATTATGACATCATGATAAAATTTTTACATTATGACATCATAATGGAATTTTGCATTATGACATCATAATGGAATGTTACATTATGACATCATAATGGAATGTTGCATTATGACATCATAATGGAATTTTGCATTATGACATCATAATGGAATGTTGCATTATGACATCATAATGTAATTTTGCATTATGACATCATAATGGAATTTTGCATTATGACATCATAATGGAATTTTGCATTATGACATCATAATGGAATGTTACATTATGACATCATAATGGAATGTTGCATTATGACATCATAATGGAATATTACATTATGATATCATAATGGAATGTTACATTATTACATCATAATGGAATTTTACATTATGACATCATAATGGAATGTTGCATTATGACATCATAATGGACTTTTGCATTATGACATCATAATGGGATGTTGCATTATGACATGATAATGGAATTTTGCATTATGACATCATAATGGAATTTTGCATTATGACATCATAATGGAATGTTGCATTATGACATCATAATGGAATTTTGCATTATGACATCATAATGGAATTTTGCATTATGACATCATAATGGAATGTTGCATTATGACATCATAATGGAATGTTACATTATGATATCATAATGGAATGTTACATTATTACATCATAATGGAATTTTGCATTATGACAAAATAATGGAATGTTACATTATTACATCATAATGGAATTTTGCATTATTACATCATAATGGAATTTTACATTATGACATCATAATGGGATTTTGCATTATGACATCATAATGGAATTTTACATAATGACATCATAATGGAATGTTGCATTATGACATCATAACGGAATTTTACATTATGACATCATAATGGAAATTTTACATTATGACATCATAATGGAATTTTGCATTATGACATCATAATGGAATTTTTACATAATGACATCATAATGGAATTTTGCATTATGACATCATAATGGAATTTTGCATTATGACATCATAATGGAATGTTGCATTATGACATCATAATGGAATTTTGCATTATGACATCATAATGGAATTTTGCATTATGACATCAGAATGGAATGTTTCATTATGACATCAGAATGGAATGTTTCATTATGACATCATAATGGAATGTTGCATTATGACATCATAATGGAATTTTGCATTATGACATCATAATGGAAGTTTGCATTATTACATCATAATGGAATTTTGCATTATGACATCATAATGGAATTTTGCATTATGACATCATAATGGAATTTTGCATTATGACATCATTATGTAATTTTGCATTATGACATCATAATGGAATTTTGCATTATGACATCATAATGGAATTTTACATTATGACATCATAATGGAATGTTACATTATGACATCATAATGGAATTTTGCATTATGACATCATAATGCAATGTTACATTATGACATCATAATGGAATTTTGCATTATGACATCATAATGGAATGTTGCATTATGACATCATAGTGGAATTTTACATTATGACATCATAATGGAATTTTGCATTATGACATCATAATGGAATTTTGCATTATGACATCATAATAAAATTTTTACATTATGACATCATAATGGAATGTTGCATTATGACATCATAATGGAATTTTACATTATGACATCATAATGGAATGTTACATTATGACATCATAATGGAATTTTACATTATGACATCATAATGGAATTTTACATTATGACATCATAATGGAATGTTACATTATGACATCATAATGGAATTTTACATTATAACATCATAATGGAATTTTGCATTATGACATCATTATGGAATTTTGCATTATGACATCCTAATGGAATGTTACATTATGACATCATAATGGAATTTTGCATTATGACATCATTATGGAATTTTGCATTATGACATCCTAATGGAATGTTACATTATGACATCACAATGGAATTTTGCATTATGACATCATAATGGAATGTTGCATTATGACATCATAATGGAGTTTTACACTATGACATCATAATGAAATTTTGCATTATGACATCATAATGGAATTTTATATTATGACATCATAATGGAATTTTTCATTTTGACATCATAATGGAATTTTACATTATGACTTCATAATGGAATTTTGCATTATGACATCATAATGGAATTTTTACATTATGACATCATAATGGAATGTTACATTATGACATCATAATGGAATTTTGCATTATGACATCATAATGGAATTTTTACTGTATGACATCATAATGGAATGTTACATTATGACATCATAATGGAATGTTACATTATGACATCATAATGTAATTTTGCATTATGACATCATAATGGGATTTTGCATTATGACATCATAATGGAATTTTACATTATGACATCATAATGGAATGTTGCATTATGACACCATAATGGAATTTTACATTATGACATCATAATGGAATGTTGCATTATGACATCATAATGGAATTTTACATTATGACATCATAATGGAAATTTTACATTATGACATCATAATGGTATTTTGCATTATGACATCATAATGGAATTTTTACATTATGACATCATAATGGAATTTTGCATTATGACATCATAATGGAATTTTGTTGCATTATGACATCATAATGGAATGTTGCATTATGACATCATAATGGAATTTTGCATTATGACATCATAATGGAATTTTGCATTATGACATCAGAATGGAATGTTTCATTATGACATCATAATGGAATTTTGCATTATGACATCATAATGGAATGTTGCATTATGACATCATAATGGAATGTTGCATTATGACATCATAATGGAATGTTGCATTATTACATCATAATGGAATTTTGCATTATGACATCATAATGGAATTTTGCATTATGACATCATTATGTAATTTTGCATTATGACATCATAATGGAATTTTGCATTATGACATCATAATGGAATTTTACATTATGACATCATAATGGAATGTTACATTATGACATCATAATGGAATTTTGCATTATGACATCATAATGGAATGTTACATTATGACATCATAATGGAATTTTGCATTATGACATCATAATGGAATGTTGCATTATGACATCATAGTGGAATTTTACATTATGACATCATAATGGAATTTTGCATTATGACATCATAATGGAATTTTGCATTATGACATCATAATAAAATTTTTACATTATGACATCATAATGGAATGTTGCATTATGACATCATAATTGAATTTTACATTATGACATCATAATGGAATTTTGCATTATGACATCATAATGGAATTTTACATTATGACATCATAATGGAATGTTACATTATGACATCATAATGGAATTTTACATTATGACATCATAATGGAATTTTACATTATGACATCATAATGGAATGTTACATTATGACATCATAATGGAATTTTACATTATGACATCATAATGGAATTTTGCATTATGACATCATTATGGAATTTTGCATTATGACATCCTAATGGAATGTTACATTATGACATCACAATGGAATTTTGCATTATGACATCATAATGGAATGTTACATTATGACATCATAATGGAATTTTGCATTATGACATCATAATGGAATTTTTACATTATGACATCATAATGGAATGTTGCATTATGACATCATAATGGGATTTTGCATTATGACATCATAATGGAATGTTGCATTATGACATCTTAATGGAATGTTGCATTATGATATCATAATGGAATGTTGCATTATGACATCTTAATGGAATGTTGCATTATGACATCATAATGGAATTTTACATTATGACATCATAATGGAATGTTGCATTATGACATCATAATGGAATGTTACATTATGACATCATAATGTAATTTTGCATTATGACATCATAATGGAATGTTACATTATGACATCATAATGGAATGTTGCATTATGACATCATAATGGAGTTTTACACTATGACATCATAATGAAATTTTGCATTATGACATCATAATGGAATTTTATATTATGACATCATAATGGAATTTTTCATTTTGACATCATAATGGAATTTTACATTATGACTTCATAATGGAATTTTGCATTATGACATCATAATGGAATTTTTACATTATGACATCATAATGGAATGTTACATTATGACATCATAATGGAATTTTGCATTATGACATCATAATGGAATTTTTACAGTATGACATCATAATGGAATGTTACATTATGACATCATAATGGAATGTTACATTATGACATCATAATGTAATTTTGCATTATGACATCATAATGGAATTTTGCATTATGACATCATAATGGAATGTTGCATTATGACATCATAGTGGAATTTTACATTATGACATCATAATGGAATTTTGCATTATGACATCATGATAAAATTTTTACATTATGACATCATAATGGAATTTTGCATTATGACATCATAATGGAATGTTACATTATGACATCATAATGTAATTTTGCATTATGACATCATAATGGGATTTTGCATTATGACATCATAATGGAATTTTACATTATGACATCATAATGGAATGTTGCATTATGACACCATAATGGAATTTTACATTATGACATCATAATGGAATGTTGCATTATGACATCATAATGGAATTTTACATTATGACATCATAATGGAAATTTTACATTATGACATCATAATGGAATTTTGCATTATGACATCATAATGGAATTTTTACATTATGACATCATAATGGAATTTTGCATTATGACATCATAATGGAATTTTGTTGCATTATGACATCATAATGGAATGTTGCATTATGACATCATAATGGAATTTTGCATTATGACATCATAATGGAATTTTGCATTATGACATCAGAATGGAATGTTTCATTATGACATCTTAATGGAATTTTGCATTATGACATCATAATGGAATGTTGCATTATGACATCATAATGGAATGTTGCATTATGACATCATAATGGAATGTTGCATTATTACATCATAATGGAATTTTGCATTATGACATCATAATGGAATTTTGCATTATGACATCATTATGTAATTTTGCATTATGACATCATAATGGAATTTTGCATTATGACATCATAATGGAATTTTACATTATGACATCATAATGGAATGTTACATTATGACATCATAATGGAATTTTGCATTATGACATCATAATGGAATGTTACATTATGACATCATAATGGAATTTTGCATTATGACATCATAATGGAATGTTGCATTATGACATCCTAGTGGAATTTTACATTATGACATCATAATGGAATTTTGCATTATGACATCATAATGGAATTTTGCATTATGACATCATAATAAAATTTTTACATTATGACATCATAATGGAATGTTGCATTATGACATCATAATAGAATTTTACATTATGACATCATAATGGAATTTTGCATTATGACATCATGATAAAATTTTTACATTATGACATCATAATGGAATTTTGCATTATGACATCATAATGGAATGTTACATTATGACATCATAATGTAATTTTGCATTATGACATCATAATGGGATTTTGCATTATGACATCATAATGGAATTTTACATTATGACATCATAATGGAATGTTGCATTATGACACCATAATGGAATTTTGCATTATGACATCATAATGGAATTTTTACATTATGACATCATAATGGAATTTTGCATTATGACATCATAATGGAATTTTGTTGCATTATGACATCATAATGGAATGTTGCATTATGACATCATAATGGAATTTTGCATTATGACATCATAATGGAATTTTGCATTATGACATCAGAATGGAATGTTTCATTATGACATCATAATGGAATTTTGCATTATGACATCATAATGGAATGTTGCATTATGACATCATAATGGAATGTTGCATTATGACATCATAATGGAATGTTGCATTATGACATCATAATGGAATGTTGCATTATTACATCATAATGGAATTTTGCATTATGACATCATAATGGAATTTTGCATTATGACATCATTATGTAATTTTGCATTATGACATCATAATGGAATTTTGCATTATGACATCATAATGGAATTTTACATTATGACATCATAATGGAATGTTACATTATGACATCATAATGGAATTTTGCATTATGACATCATAATGGAATGTTACATTATGACATCATAATGGAATTTTGCATTATGACATCATAATGGAATGTTGCATTATGACATCATAGTGGAATTTTACATTATGACATCATAATGGAATTTTGCATTATGACATCATAATGGAATTTTGCATTATGACATCATAATAAAATTTTTACATTATGACATCATAATGGAATGTTGCATTATGACATCATAATGGAATTTTACATTATGACATCATAATGGAATTTTGCATTATGACATCATAATGGAATTTTACATTATGACATCATAATGGAATGTTACATTATGACATCATAATGGAATTTTACATTACTACATCATAATGGAATTTTACATTATGACATCATAATGGAATGTTACATTATGACATCATAATGGAATTTTACATTATGACATCATAATGGAATTTTGCATTATGACATCATTATGGAATTTTGCATTATGACATCCTAATGGAATGTTACATTATGACATCATAATGGGATTTTGCATTATGACATCATAATGGAATTTTTACATTATGACATCATAATGGAATGTTGCATTATGACATCATAATGGGATTTTGCATTATGACATCATAATGGAATATTGCATTATGACATCTTAATGGAATGTTGCATTATGATATCATAATGGAATGTTGCATTATGACATCTTAATGGAATGTTGCATTATGACATCATAATGGAATTTTACATTATGACATCATAATGGAATGTTGCATTATGACATCATAATGGAATGTTACATTATGACATCATAATGTAATTTTGCATTATGACATCATAATGGAATGTTACATTATGACATCATAATGGAATGTTGCATTATGACATCATAATGGAGTTTTACACTATGACATCATAATGAAATTTTGCATTATGACATCATAATGGAATTTTATATTATGACATCATAATGGAATTTTTCATTTTGACATCATAATGGAATTTTACATTATGACTTCATAATGGAATTTTGCATTATGACATCATAATGGAATTTTTACATTATGACTAGAGATGAGCGAACGTGTTCGGCTCCGCCCCTTTTCGCCCGGACACCGAACTTCGCGAGGAATTCCGTGTTCGGGCGAAAAAAGTTCGGGGGTCGCCGTGGCAGCGCGGGGGGTTGCGGCGGGGAGTGGGGGGGAGAGGGAGAGAGAGAGGGCTCCCCCCTGTTCCCCGCTGCTGCCGCCCGCGCCGCCGCGCCTCTCCCCGCCCCCCGGCGCCCCCCGAACACTTACGCGCGAACACGGAAGTCCTCGGAAAAGCCGGTGTTCGGGTGCGTAAGTGTTCGTTAAGAACACGTTCGCTCATCTCTAATTATGACATCATAATGGAATGTTACATTATGACATCATAATGGAATTTTGCATTATGACATCATAATGGAATTTTTACAGTATGACATCATAATGGAATGTTACATTATGACATCATAATGTAATTTTGCATTATGACATTATAATGGAATGTTGCATTATGACACCATAATGGAATTTTACATTATGACATCATAATGGAATGTTGCATTATGACACCATAATGGAATTTTACATTATGACATCATAATGGAATGTTGCATTATGACATCATAATGGAATTTTGCATTATGACATCATAATGGAATTTTGCATTATGACATCATAATGGAATGTTGCATTATGACATCATAATGGAATTTTGCATTATGACATCATAATGGAATTTTGCATTATGACATCAAAATGGAATTTTGCATTATGACATCATAATAAAATTTTTACATTATGACATCATAATGGAATTTTACATTATGACATCATAATGGAATGTTACAATATGACATCATAATGGAATTTTACATTATGACATCATAATGGAATTTTGCATTATGACATCATTATGGAATTTTGCATTATGACATCCTAATGGAATGTTACATTATGACATCATAATGGAATTTTGCATTATGACATCATAATGGAATGTTGCATTATGACATCATAATGGAATTTTACATTATGACATCATAATAGAATTTTACATTATGACATCATAATGGAATTTTGCATTATGACATCATGATAACATTTTTACATTATGACATCATAATGGAATTTTGCATTATGACATCATAATGGAATGTTACATTATGACATCATAATGGAATGTTGCATTATGACATCATAATGGAATTTTGCATTATGACATCATAATGGAATGTTGCATTATGACATCATAGTGGAATTTTACATTATGACATCATAATGGAATTTTGCATTATGACATCATAATGGAATTTTGCATTATGACATCATAATAAAATTTTTACATTATGACATCATAATGGAATGTTGCATTATGACATCATAATGGAATTTTACATTATGACATCATAATGGAATTTTGCATTATGACATCATAATGGAATTTTACATTATGACATCATAATGGAATGTTACATTATGACATCATAATGGAATTTTACATTATGACATCATAATGGAATTTTACATTATGACATCATAATGGAATGTTACATTATGACATCATAATGGAATTTTACATTATGACATCATAATGGAATTTTGCATTATGACATCATTATGGAATTTTGCATTATGACATCCTAATGGAATGTTACATTATGACATCATAATGGGATTTTGCATTATGACATCATAATGGAATTTTTACATTATGACATCATAATGGAATGTTGCATTATGACATCATAATGGGATTTTGCATTATGACATCATAATGGAATATTGCATTATGACATCTTAATGGAATGTTGCATTATGATATCATAATGGAATGTTGCATTATGACATCTTAATGGAATGTTGCATTATGACATCATAATGGAATTTTACATTATGACATCATAATGGAATGTTGCATTATGACATCATAATGGAATGTTACATTATGACATCATAATGTAATTTTGCATTATGACATCATAATGGAATGTTACATTATGACATCATAATGGAATGTTGCATTATGACATCATAATGGAGTTTTACACTATGACATCATAATGAAATTTTGCATTATGACATCATAATGGAATTTTATATTATGACATCATAATGGAATTTTTCATTTTGACATCATAATGGAATTTTACATTATGACTTCATAATGGAATTTTGCATTATGACATCATAATGGAATTTTTACATTATGACATCATAATGGAATGTTACATTATGACATCATAATGGAATTTTGCATTATGACATCATAATGGAATTTTTACAGTATGACATCATAATGGAATGTTACATTATGACATCATAATGTAATTTTGCATTATGACATTATAATGGAATGTTGCATTATGACACCATAATGGAATTTTACATTATGACATCATAATGGAATGTTGCATTATGACACCATAATGGAATTTTACATTATGACATCATAATGGAATGTTGCATTATGACATCATAATGGAATTTTGCATTATGACATCATAATGGAATTTTGCATTATGACATCATAATGGAATGTTGCATTATGACATCATAATGGAATTTTGCATTATGACATCATAATGGAATTTTGCATTATGACATCAAAATGGAATTTTGCATTATGACATCATAATAAAATTTTTACATTATGACATCATAATGGAATTTTACATTATGACATCATAATGGAATGTTACAATATGACATCATAATGGAATTTTACATTATGACATCATAATGGAATTTTGCATTATGACATCATTATGGAATTTTGCATTATGACATCCTAATGGAATGTTACATTATGACATCATAATGGAATTTTGCATTATGACATCATAATGGAATGTTGCATTATGACATCATAATGGAATTTTACATTATGACATCATAATAGAATTTTACATTATGACATCATAATGGAATTTTGCATTATGACATCATGATAAAATTTTTACATTATGACATCATAATGGAATTTTGCATTATGACATCATAATGGAATGTTACATTATGACATCATAATGGAATGTTGCATTATGACATCATAATGGAATTTTGCATTATGACATCATAATGGAATGTTGCATTATGACATCATAATGGAATTTTGCATTATGACATCATAATGGAATTTTGCATTATGACATCATAATGGAATGTTACATTATGACATCATAATGGAATGTTGCATTATGACATCATAATGGAATGTTACATTATGATATCATAATGGAATGTTACATTATGACATCATAATGGAATTTTGTATTATGACAAAATAATGGAATGTTACATTATTACATCATAATGGAATTTTACATTATGACATCATAATGGAATGTTGCATTATGACATCATAATGGACTTTTGCATTATGACATCATAATGGGATGTTGCAAAATGACATGATAATGGAATTTTGCATTATGACAACATAATGGAATGTTGCATTATGACATCATAATGAAATTTTACATTATGACATCATAATGGAATTTTACATTATGACATCATAATGGAATTTTGCATTATGCCATCATAATGGAATTTTTACATTATGACATCGTAATGGAATGTTGCATTATGACATCATAATGGAATTTTACATTATGACATCATAATGGAATTTTGCATTATGACATCATAATGGAATTTTTACATTATGACATCATAATGGAATGTTGCATTATGACATCATAATGGGATTTTGCATTATGACATCATAATGGAATGTTGCATTATGACATCTTAATGGAATGTTGCATTATGACATCATAATGGAATGTTGCATTATGACATCTTAATGGAATGTTGCATTATGACATCATAATGGAATTTTACATTATGACATCATAATGGAATGTTGCATTATGACATCATAATGGAATGTTACATTATGACATCATAATGGAATGTTGCATTATGACATCATAATGGAATGTTGCATTATTACATCATAATGGAATTTTGCATTATGACACCATAATGGAATTTTGCATTATGACATCATAATGGAATTTTGCATTATGACATCATTATGTAATTTTGCATTATGACATCATAATGGAATTTTGCATTATGACATCATAATGGAATTTTACATTATGACATCATAATGGAATGTTACATTATGACATCATAATGGAATTTTGCATTATGACATCATAATGGAATGTTACATTATGACATCATAATGGAATTTTGCATTATGACATCATAATGGAATGTTGCATTATGACATCATAGTGGAATTTTACATTATGACATCATAATGGAATTTTGCATTATGACATCATAATGGAATTTTGCATTATGACATCATAATAAAATTTTTACATTATGACATCATAATGGAATGTTGCATTATGACATCATAATGGAATTTTACATTATGACATCATAATGGAATTTTGCATTATGACATCATAATGGAATTTTACATTATGACATCATAATGGAATGTTACATTATGACATCATAATGGAATTTTACATTATGACATCATAATGGAATTTTACATTATGACATCATAATGGAATGTTACATTATGACATCATAATGGAATTTTGCATTATAACATCATAATGGAATGTTACATTATGACATCATAATGGAATTTTGCATTATGACATCATAATGGAATGTTGCATTATGACATCATAATGGAATTTTACATTATGACATCATAATAGAATTTTAGATTATGACATCATAATGGAATTTTGCATTATGACATCATGATAAAATTTTTACATTATGACATCATAATGGAATTTTGCATTATGACATCATAATGGAATTTTGCATTATGACATCATAATGGAATGTTGCATTATGACATCTTAATGGAATGTTGCATTATGACATCATAATGGAATGTTGCATTATGACATCTTAATGGAATGTTGCATTATGACATCATAATGGAATTTTACATTATGACATCATAATTGAATGTTGCATTATGACATCATAATGGAATGTTACATTATGACATCATAATGTAATTTTGCATTATTACATCATAATGGAATGTTACATTATGACATCATAATGGAATGTTGCATTATTGGCTTGAGGAAGGTCTATTACGACCGAAACGTTGCCGTAATTTTTGTAATGGGGAAATAAATCTTGTATTTTTCTACATTGCTGAATGCTGCCAGTCACTATTTCCTTATTCCTGACTGCACCCTTGGAGCCTCTCTGGTTTAGGCTTCCTGACTGGCTTTTGCACACTGTTTTGCCTGGCTCTATGTGAGGATATATGCTGTGCTGCTGGGAACCTCTCTTTTCTACTCAATGGAATGTTGCATTATGACATCATAGTGGAATTTTGCATTATGACATCAAAATGGAATTTTGCATTATGACATCATAATAAAATTTTTACATTATGACATCATAATGGAATTTTGCATTATGACATCATAATGGAATTTTACATTATGACATCATAATGGAATTTTGCATTATGACATCATAATCGAATGTTACATTATGACATCATAATGGAATTTTACATTATGACATCATAATGGAATGTTACAATATGACATCATAATGGAATGTTACATTATGACATCATAATGGAATTTTGCATTATGACATCATTATGGAATTTTGCATTATGACATCCTAATGGAATGTTACATTATGACATCATAATGGAATTTTGCATTATGACATCATAATGGAATGTTGCATTATAACATCATAATGGAATTTTACATTATGACATCATAATAGAATATTACATTATGACATCATAATGGAATTTTGCATTATGACATCATGATAAAATTTTTACATTATGACATCATAATGGAATTTTGCATTATGACATCATAATGGAATGTTACATTATGACATCATAATGGAATGTTGCATTATGACATCATAATGGAATTTTGCATTATGACATCATAATGGAATGTTGCATTATGACATCATAATGGAATTTTGCATTATGACATCATAATGGAATTTTGCATTGTGACATCATAATGGAATTTTGCATTATGACATCATAATGGAATGTTACATTATGACATCATAATGGAATGTTGCATTATGACATCATAATGGAATTTTACATTATGACATCATAATGGAATGTTACATTATGACATCATAATGGAATGTTGCATTATGACATCATAATGGAATGTTACATTATGACATCATAATGGAATTTTGCATTATGACATCATAATGGAATGTTGCATTATGACATCATAGTGGAATTTTACATTATGACATCATAATGGAATTTTGCATTATGACATCATAATAAAATTTTTACATTATGACATCATAATGGAATGTTGCATTATGACATCATAATGGAATTTTACATTATGACATCATAATGGAATTTTGCATTATGACATCATAATGGAATTTTACATTATGACATCATAATGGAATGTTACATTATGACATCATAATGGAATTTTACATTATGACATCATAATGGAATTTTACATTATGACATCATAATGGAATGTTACATTATGACATCATAATGGAATTTTACATTATGACATCATAATGGAATTTTGCATTATGACATCATTATGGAATTTTGCATTATGACATCATAATGGAATGTTACATTATGACATCACAATGGAATTTTGCATTATGACATCATAATGGAATGTTACATTATGACATCATAATGGAATTTTGCATTATGACATCATAATGGAATTTTTACATTATGACATCATAATGGAATGTTGCATTATGACATCATAATGGGATTTTGCATTATGACATCATAATGGAATGTTGCATTATGACATCTTAATGGAATGTTGCATTATGATATCATAATGGAATGTTGCATTATGACATCTTAATGGAATGTTGCATTATGACATCATAATGGAATTTTACATTATGACATCATAATGGAATGTTGCATTATGACGTCATAATGGAATGTTGCATTATGACATCATAATGGAATTTTACATTATGACATCATAATGGAAATTTTACATTATGACATCATAATGGAATTTTGCATTATGACATCATAATGGAATTTTTACATTATGACATCATAATGGAATTTTGCATTATGACATCATAATGGAATTTTGTTGCATTATGACATCATAATGGAATGTTGCATTATGACATCATAATGGAATTTTGCATTATGACATCATAATGGAATTTTGCATTATGACATCAGAATGGAATGTTTCATTATGACATCATAATGGAATTTTGCATTATGACATCATAATGGAATGTTGCATTATGACATCATAATGGAATGTTGCATTATGACATCATAATGGAATGTTGCATTATGACATCATAATGGAATGTTGCATTATTACATCATAATGGAATTTTGCATTATGACATCATAATGGAATTTTGCATTATGACATCATTATGTAATTTTGCATTATGACATCATAATGGAATTTTGCATTATGACATCATAATGGAATTTTACATTATGACATCATAATGGAATGTTACATTATGACATCATAATGGAATTTTGCATTATGACATCATAATGGAATGTTACATTATGACATCATAATGGAATTTTGCATTATGACATCATAATGGAATGTTGCATTATGACATCATAGTGGAATTTTACATTATGACATCATAATGGAATTTTGCATTATGACATCATAATGGAATTTTGCATTATGACATCATAATAAAATTTTAACATTATGACATCATAATGGAATGTTGCATTATGACATCATAATGGAATTTTACATTATGACATCATAATGGAATTTTGCATTATGACATCATAATGGAATTTTACATTATGACATCATAATGGAATGTTACATTATGACATCATAATGGAATTTTACATTATGACATCATAATGGAATTTTACATTATGACATCATAATGGAATGTTACATTATGACATCATAATGGAATTTTACATTATGACATCATAATGGAATTTTGCATTATGACATCATTATGGAATTTTGCATTATGACATCCTAATGGAATGTTACATTATGACATCACAATGGAATTTTGCATTATGACATCATAATGGAATGTTACATTATGACATCATAATGGAATTTTGCATTATGACATCATAATGGAATTTTTACATTATGACATCATAATGGAATGTTGCATTATGACATCATAATGGGATTTTGCATTATGACATCATAATGGAATGTTGCATTATGACATCTTAATGGAATGTTGCATTATGATATCATAATGGAATGTTGCATTATGACATCTTAATGGAATGTTGCATTATGACATCATAATGGAATTTTACATTATGACATCATAATGGAATGTTGCATTATGACATCATAATGGAATGTTACATTATGACATCATAATGTAATTTTGCATTATGACATCATAATGGAATGTTACATTATGACATCATAATGGAATGTTGCATTATGACATCATAATGGAGTTTTACACTATGACATCATAATGAAATTTTGCATTATGACATCATAATGGAATTTTATATTATGACATCATAATGGAATTTTTCATTTTGACATCATAATGGAATTTTACATTATGACTTCATAATGGAATTTTGCATTATGACATCATAATGGAATTTTTACATTATGACATCATAATGGAATGTTACATTATGACATCATAATGGAATTTTGCATTATGACATCATAATGGAATTTTTACAGTATGACATCATAATGGAATGTTACATTATGACATCATAATGGAATGTTACATTATGACATCATAATGTAATTTTGCATTATGACATCATAATGGAATTTTGCATTATGACATCATAATGGAATGTTGCATTATGACATCATAGTGGAATTTTACATTATGACATCATAATGGAATTTTGCATTATGACATCATAATGGAATTTTGCATTATGACATCATAATGGAATTTTGCATTATGACATCATAATGGAATTTTGCATTATGACATCATAATGGAATTTTGCATTATGACATCAGAATGGAATGTTTCATTATGACATCATAATGGAATTTTGCATTATGACATCATAATGGAATGTTGCATTATGACATCATAGTGGAATTTAACATTATGACATCATAATGGAATTTTGCATTATGACATCAAAATGGAATTTTGCATTATGACATCATAATAAAATTTTTACATTATGACATCATGATGGAATTTTGCATTATGACATCATAATGAAATTTTGCATTATGACATCATTATGGAATTTTGCATTATGACATCCTAATGGAATGTTACATTATGACATCATAATGGAATTTTGCATTATGACATCATAATGGAATGTTGCATTATGACATCATAATGGAATTTTACATTATGACATCATAATAGAATTTTACATTATGACATCATAATGGAATTTTGCATTATGACATCATGATAAAATTTTTACATTATGACATCATAATGGAATTTTGCATTATGACATCATAATGGAATGTTACATTATGACATCATAATGTAATTTTGCATTATGACATCATAATGGGATTTTGCATTATGACATCATAATGGAATTTTACATTATGACATCATAATGGAATGTTGCATTATGACACCATAATGGAATTTTACATTATGACATCATAATGGAATGTTGCATTATGACATAATAATGGAATTTTACATTATGACATCATAATGGAAATTTTACATTATGACATCATAATGGAATTTTGCATTATGACATCATAATGGAATTTTTACATTATGACATCATAATGGAATTTTGCATTATGACATCATAATGGAATTTTGTTGCATTATGACATCATAATGGAATGTTGCATTATGACATCATAATGGAATTTTGCATTATGACATCATAATGGAATTTTGCATTATGACATCAGAATGGAATGTTTCATTATGACATCTTAATGGAATTTTGCATTATGACATCATAATGGAATGTTGCATTATGACATCATAATGGAATGTTGCATTATTACATCATAATGGAATTTTGCATTATGACATCATAATGGAATTTTGCATTATGACATCATTATGTAATTTTGCATTATGACATCATAAAGGAATTTTGCATTATGACATCATAATGGAATTTTACATTATGACATCATAATGGAATGTTACATTATGACATCATAATGGAATTTTGCATTATGACATCATAATGGAATGTTACATTATGTCATCATAATGGAATTTTGCATTATGACATCATAATGGAATGTTGCATTATGACATCCTAGTGGAATTTTACATTATGACATCATAATGGAATTTTGCATTATGACATCATAATGGAATTTTGCATTATGACATCATAATAAAATTTTTACATTATGACATCATAATGGAATGTTGCATTATGACATCATAATAGAATTTTACATTATGACATCATAATGGAATTTTGCATTATGACATCATGATAAAATTTTTACATTATGACATCATAATGGAATTTTGCATTATGACATCATAATGGAATGTTACATTATGACATCATAATGTAATTTTGCATTATGACATCATAATGGGATTTTGCATTATGACATCATAATGGAATTTTACATTATGACATCATAATGGAATGTTGCATTATGACACCATAATGGAATTTTACATTATGACATCATAATGGAATGTTGCATTATGACATCATAATGGAATTTTACATTATGACATCATAATGGAAATTTTACATTATGACATCATAATGGAATTTTGCATTATGACATCATAATGGAATTTTTACATTATGACATCATAATGGAATTTTGCATTATGACATCATAATGGAATTTTGTTGCATTATGACATCATAATGGAATGTTGCATTATGACATCATAATGGAATTTTGCATTATGACATCATAATGGAATTTTTCATTATGACATCAGAATGGAATGTTTCATTATGACATCATAATGGAATTTTACATTATGACAACATAATGGAATGTTACATTATGACATCATAATGGAATTTTGCATTATGACATCATAATGGAATGTTACATTATGACATCATAATGAAATTTTGCATTATGACATCATAATGGAATTTTTACATTATGACATCATAATGGAATTTTGCATTATGACATCATAATGGAATTTTGTTGCATTATGACATCATAATGGAATGTTGCATTATGACATCATAATGGAATTTTGCATTATGACATCATAATGGAATTTTGCATTATGACATCAGAATGGAATGTTTCATTATGACATCATAATGGAATTTTACATTATGACATCATAATGGAATGTTACATTATGACATCATAATGGAATTTTGCATTATGACATCATAATGGAATGTTACATTATGACATCATAATGGAATTTTGCATTATGACATCATAATGGAATGTTGCATTATGACATCATAGTGGAATTTTACATTATGACATCATAATGGAATTTTGCATTATGACATCATAATGGAATTTTGCATTATGACATCATAATAAAATTTTTACATTATGACATCATAATGGAATGTTGCATTATGACATCATAATGGAATTTTACATTATGACATCATAATGGAATTTTGCATTATGACATCATAATGGAATTTTACATTATGACATCATAATGGAATGTTACATTATGACATCATAATGGAATTTTACATTATGACATCATAATGGAATTTTACATTATGACATCATAATGGAATGTTACATTCTGACATCATAATGGAATTTTACATTATGACATCATAATGGAATTTTGCATTATGACATCATTATGGAATTTTGCATTATGACATCCTAATGGAATGTTACATTACGACATCATAATGGGATTTTGCATTATGACATCATAATGGAATTTTGCATTATGACATCATAATGGAATATTGCATTATGACATCTTAATGGAATGTTGCATTATGATATCATAATGGAATGTTGCATTATGACATCTTAATGGAATGTTGCATTATGACATCATAATGGAATTTTACATTATGACATCATAATGGAATGTTGCATTATGACATCATAATGGAATGTTACATTATGACATCATAATGTAATTTTGCATTATGACATCATAATGGAATGTTACATTATGACATCATAATGGAATGTTGCATTATGACATCATAATGAAATTTTGCATTATGACATCATAATGGAATTTTATATTATGACATCATAATGGAATTTTTAATTTTGACATCATAATGGAATTTTACATTATGACTTCATAATGGAATTTTGCATTATGACATCAAAATGGAATTTTTACATTATGACATCATAATGGAATTTTACATTATGACATCATAATGGAATTTTGCATTATGACATCATTATGGAATTTTGCATTATGACATCCTAATGGAATGTTACATTATGACATCACAATGGAATTTTGCATTATGACATCATAATGGAATGTTACATTATGACATCATAATGGAATTTTGCATTATGACATCATAATGGAATTTTTACATTATGACATCATAATGGAATGTTGCATTATGACATCATAATGGGATTTTGCATTATGACATCATAATGGAATGTTGCATTATGACATCTTAATGGAATGTTGCATTATGATATCATAATGGAATGTTGCATTATGACATCTTAATGGAATGTTGCATTATGACATCATAATGGAATTTTACATTATGACATCATAATGGAATGTTGCATTATGACATCATAATGGAATGTTACATTATGACATCATAATGTAATTTTGCATTATGACATCATAATGGAATGTTACATTATGACATCATAATGGAATGTTGCATTATGACATCATAATGGAGTTTTACACTATGACATCATAATGAAATTTTGCATTATGACATCATAATGGAATTTTATATTATGACATCATAATGGAATTTTTCATTTTGACATCATAATGGAATTTTACATTATGACTTCATAATGGAATTTTGCATTATGACATCATAATGGATTTTTTACATTATGACATCATAATGGAATGTTACATTATGACATCATAATGGAATTTTGCATTATGACATCATAATGGAATTTTTACAGTATGACATCATAATGGAATGTTACATTATGACATCATAATGGAATGTTACATTATGACATCATAATGTAATTTTGCATTATGACATCATAATGGAATTTTGCATTATGACATCATAATGGAATGTTGCATTATGACATCATAGTGGAATTTTACATTATGACATCATAATGGAATTTTGCATTATGACATCATAATGGAATTTTGCATTATGACATCATAATGGAATTTTGCATTATGACATCATAATGGAATTTTGCATTATGACATCATAATGGAATTTTGCATTATGACATCAGAATGGAATGTTTCATTATGACATCATAATGGAATTTTGCATTATGACATCATAATGGAATGTTGCATTATGACATCATAGTGGAATTTTACATTATGACATCATAATGGAATTTTGCATTATGACATCAAAATGGAATTTTGCATTATGACATCATAATAAAATTTTTACATTATGACATCATGATGGAATTTTGCATTATGACATCATAATGGAATTTTACATTATGACATCATAATGGAATTTTGCATTATGACATCCTAATGGAATGTTACATTATGACATCATAATGGAATTTTGCATTATGACATCATAATGGAATGTTGCATTATGACATCATAATGGAGTTTTACACTATGACATCATAATGAAATTTTGCATTATGACATCATTATGGAATTTTGCATTATGACATCCTAATGGAATGTTACATTATGACATCATAATGGAATTTTGCATTATGACATCATAATGGAATGTTGCATTATGACATCATAATGGAATTTTACATTATGACATCATAATAGAATTTTACATTATGACATCATAATGGAATTTTGCATTATGACATCATGATAAAATTTTTACATTATGACATCATAATGGAATTTTGCATTATGACATCATAATGGAATGTTACATTATGACATCATAATGTAATTTTGCATTATGACATCATAATGGGATTTTGCATTATGACATCATAATGGAATTTTACATTATGACATCATAATGGAATGTTGCATTATGACACCATAATGGAATTTTACATTATGACATCATAATGGAATGTTGCATTATGACATCATAATGGAATTTTACATTATGACATCATAATGGAAATTTTACATTATGACATCATAATGGAATTTTGCATTATGACATCATAATGGAATTTTTACATTATGACATCATAATGGAATTTTGCATTATGACATCATAATGGAATTTTGTTGCATTATGACATCATAATGGAATGTTGCATTATGACATCATAATGGAATTTTGCATTATGACATCATAATGGAATTTTGCATTATGACATCAGAATGGAATGTTTCATTATGACATCTTAATGGAATTTTGCATTATGACATCATAATGGAATGTTGCATTATGACATCATAATGGAATGTTGCATTATGACATCATAATGGAATGTTGCATTATTACATCATAATGGAATTTTGCATTATGACATCATAATGGAATTTTGCATTATGACATCATTATGTAATTTTGCATTATGACATCATAATGGAATTTTGCATTATGACATCATAATGGAATTTTACATTATGACATCATAATGGAATGTTACATTATGACATCATAATGGAATTTTGCATTATGACATCATAATGGAATGTTAC
This sequence comes from Eleutherodactylus coqui, assembly GCF_035609145.1. Taxonomy (NCBI): domain Eukaryota; kingdom Metazoa; phylum Chordata; class Amphibia; order Anura; family Eleutherodactylidae; genus Eleutherodactylus; species Eleutherodactylus coqui. The sequence continues at coordinate 113,097,391 of NC_089842.1, read as the reverse complement.
ATTATGACATCATAATGGAATTTTGCATTATGACATCATAATGGAATGTTGCATTATGACATCCTAGTGGAATTTTACATTATGACATCATAATGGAATTTTGCATTATGACATCATAATGGAATTTTGCATTATGACATCATAATAAAATTTTTACATTATGACATCATAATGGAATGTTGCATTATGACATCATAATAGAATTTTACATTATGACATCATAATGGAATTTTGCATTATGACATCATGATAAAATTTTTACATTATGACATCATAATGGAATGTTGCATTATGACATCATAATGGAATGTTACATTATGACATCATAATGTAATTTTGCATTATGACATCATAATGGGATTTTGCATTATGACATCATAATGGAATTTTACATTATGACATCATAATGGAATGTTGCATTATGACACCATAATGGAATTTTACATTATGACATCATAATGGAATGTTGCATTATGACATCATAATGGAATTTTACATTATGACATCATAATGGAAATTTTACATTATGACATCATAATGGAATTTTGCATTATGACATCATAATGGAATTTTTACATTATGACATCATAATGGAATTTTGCATTATGACATCATAATGGAATTTTGTTGCATTATGACATCATAATGGAATGTTGCATTATGACATCATAATGGAATTTTGCATTATGACATCATAATGGAATTTTGCATTATGACATCAGAATGGAATGTTTCATTATGACATCATAATGGAATTTTGCATTATGACATCATAATGGAATGTTGCATTATGACATCATAATGGAATGTTGCATTATGACATCATAATGGAATGTTGCATTATTACATCATAATGGAATTTTGCATTATGACATCATAATGTAATTTTGCATTATGACATCATTATGTAATTTTGCATTATGACATCATAATGGAATTTTGCATTATGACATCATAATGGAATTTTACATTATGACATCATAATGGAATGTTACATTATGACATCATAATGGAATTTTGCATTATGACATCATAATGGAATGTTACATTATGACATCATAATGGAATTTTGCATTATGACATCATAATGGAATTTTGCATTATGACATCATAATAAAATTTTTACATTATGACATCATAATGGAATGTTGCATTATGACATCATAATGGAATTTTACATTATGACATCATAATGGAATTTTGCATTATGACATCATAATGGAATTTTACATTATGACATCATAATGGAATGTTACATTATGACATCATAATGGAATTTTACATTATGACATCATAATGGAATTTTACATTATGACATCATAATGGAATGTTACATTATGACATCATAGTGGAATTTTACATTATGACATCATAATGGAATTTTGCATTATGACATCATAATGGAATTTTGCATTATGACATCATAATAAAATTTTTACATTATGACATCATAATGGAATGTTGCATTATGACATCATAATGGAATTTTACATTATGACATCATAATGGAATTTTGCATTATGACATCATAATGGAATTTTACATTATGACATCATAATGGAATGTTACATTATGACATCATAATGGAATTTTACATTATGACATCATAATGGAATTTTACATTATGACATCATAATGGAATGTTACATTCTGACATCATAATGGAATTTTACATTATGACATCATAATGGAATTTTGCATTATGACATCATTATGGAATTTTGCATTATGACATCCTAATGGAATGTTACATTACGACATCATAATGGGATTTTGCATTATGACATCATAATGGAATTTTGCATTATGACATCATAATGGAATATTGCATTATGACATCTTAATGGAATGTTGCATTATGATATCATAATGGAATGTTGCATTATGACATCTTAATGGAATGTTGCATTATGACATCATAATGGAATTTTACATTATGACATCATAATGGAATGTTGCATTATGACATCATAATGGAATGTTACATTATGACATCATAATGTAATTTTGCATTATGACATCATAATGGAATGTTACATTATGACATCATAATGGAATGTTGCATTATGACATCATAATGAAATTTTGCATTATGACATCATAATGGAATTTTATATTATGACATCATAATGGAATTTTTAATTTTGACATCATAATGGAATTTTACATTATGACTTCATAATGGAATTTTGCATTATGACATCAAAATGGAATTTTTACATTATGACATCATAATGGAATTTTACATTATGACATCATAATGGAATTTTGCATTATGACATCATTATGGAATTTTGCATTATGACATCCTAATGGAATGTTACATTATGACATCACAATGGAATTTTGCATTATGACATCATAATGGAATGTTACATTATGACATCATAATGGAATTTTGCATTATGACATCATAATGGAATTTTTACATTATGACATCATAATGGAATGTTGCATTATGACATCATAATGGGATTTTGCATTATGACATCATAATGGAATGTTGCATTATGACATCTTAATGGAATGTTGCATTATGATATCATAATGGAATGTTGCATTATGACATCTTAATGGAATGTTGCATTATGACATCATAATGGAATTTTACATTATGACATCATAATGGAATGTTGCATTATGACATCATAATGGAATGTTACATTATGACATCATAATGTAATTTTGCATTATGACATCATAATGGAATGTTACATTATGACATCATAATGGAATGTTGCATTATGACATCATAATGGAGTTTTACACTATGACATCATAATGAAATTTTGCATTATGACATCATAATGGAATTTTATATTATGACATCATAATGGAATTTTTCATTTTGACATCATAATGGAATTTTACATTATGACTTCATAATGGAATTTTGCATTATGACATCATAATGGATTTTTTACATTATGACATCATAATGGAATGTTACATTATGACATCATAATGGAATTTTGCATTATGACATCATAATGGAATTTTTACAGTATGACATCATAATGGAATGTTACATTATGACATCATAATGGAATGTTACATTATGACATCATAATGTAATTTTGCATTATGACATCATAATGGAATTTTGCATTATGACATCATAATGGAATGTTGCATTATGACATCATAGTGGAATTTTACATTATGACATCATAATGGAATTTTGCATTATGACATCATAATGGAATTTTGCATTATGACATCATAATGGAATTTTGCATTATGACATCATAATGGAATTTTGCATTATGACATCATAATGGAATTTTGCATTATGACATCAGAATGGAATGTTTCATTATGACATCATAATGGAATTTTGCATTATGACATCATAATGGAATGTTGCATTATGACATCATAGTGGAATTTTACATTATGACATCATAATGGAATTTTGCATTATGACATCAAAATGGAATTTTGCATTATGACATCATAATAAAATTTTTACATTATGACATCATGATGGAATTTTGCATTATGACATCATAATGGAATTTTACATTATGACATCATAATGGAATTTTGCATTATGACATCCTAATGGAATGTTACATTATGACATCATAATGGAATTTTGCATTATGACATCATAATGGAATGTTGCATTATGACATCATAATGGAGTTTTACACTATGACATCATAATGAAATTTTGCATTATGACATCATTATGGAATTTTGCATTATGACATCCTAATGGAATGTTACATTATGACATCATAATGGAATTTTGCATTATGACATCATAATGGAATGTTGCATTATGACATCATAATGGAATTTTACATTATGACATCATAATAGAATTTTACATTATGACATCATAATGGAATTTTGCATTATGACATCATGATAAAATTTTTACATTATGACATCATAATGGAATTTTGCATTATGACATCATAATGGAATGTTACATTATGACATCATAATGTAATTTTGCATTATGACATCATAATGGGATTTTGCATTATGACATCATAATGGAATTTTACATTATGACATCATAATGGAATGTTGCATTATGACACCATAATGGAATTTTACATTATGACATCATAATGGAATGTTGCATTATGACATCATAATGGAATTTTACATTATGACATCATAATGGAAATTTTACATTATGACATCATAATGGAATTTTGCATTATGACATCATAATGGAATTTTTACATTATGACATCATAATGGAATTTTGCATTATGACATCATAATGGAATTTTGTTGCATTATGACATCATAATGGAATGTTGCATTATGACATCATAATGGAATTTTGCATTATGACATCATAATGGAATTTTGCATTATGACATCAGAATGGAATGTTTCATTATGACATCTTAATGGAATTTTGCATTATGACATCATAATGGAATGTTGCATTATGACATCATAATGGAATGTTGCATTATGACATCATAATGGAATGTTGCATTATTACATCATAATGGAATTTTGCATTATGACATCATAATGGAATTTTGCATTATGACATCATTATGTAATTTTGCATTATGACATCATAATGGAATTTTGCATTATGACATCATAATGGAATTTTACATTATGACATCATAATGGAATGTTACATTATGACATCATAATGGAATTTTGCATTATGACATCATAATGGAATGTTACATTATGACATCATAATGGAATTTTGCATTATGACATCATAATGGAATGTTGCATTATGACATCCTAGTGGAATTTTACATTATGACATCATAATGGAATTTTGCATTATGACATCATAATGGAATTTTGCATTATGACATCATAATAAAATTTTTACATTATGACATCATAATGGAATGTTGCATTATGACATCATAATAGAATTTTACATTATGACATCATAATGGAATTTTGCATTATGACATCATGATAAAATTTTTACATTATGACATCATAATGGAATTTTGCATTATGACATCATAATGGAATGTTACATTATGACATCATAATGTAATTTTGCATTATGACATCATAATGGGATTTTGCATTATGACATCATAATGGAATTTTACATTATGACATCATAATGGAATGTTGCATTATGACACCATAATGGAATTTTACATTATGACATCATAATGGAATGTTGCATTATGACATCATAATGGAATTTTACATTATGACATCATAATGGAAATTTTACATTATGACATCATAATGGAATTTTGCATTATGACATCATAATGGAATTTTTACATTATGACATCATAATGGAATTTTGCATTATGACATCATAATGGAATTTTGTTGCATTATGACATCATAATGGAATGTTGCATTATGACATCATAATGGAATTTTGCATTATGACATCATAATGGAATTTTGCATTATGACATCAGAATGGAATGTTTCATTATGACATCATAATGGAATTTTGCATTATGACATCATAATGGAATGTTGCATTATGACATCATAATGGAATGTTGCATTATGACATCATAATGGAATGTTGCATTATTACATCATAATGGAATTTTGCATTATGACATCATAATGGAATTTTGCATTATGACATCATTATGTAATTTTGCATTATGACATCATAATGGAATTTTGCATTATGACATCATAATGGAATTTTACATTATGACATCATAATGGAATGTTACATTATGACATCATAATGGAATTTTGCATTATGACATCATAATGGAATGTTACATTATGACATCATAATGGAATTTTGCATTATGACATCATAATGGAATTTTGCATTATGACATCATAATAAAATTTTTACATTATGACATCATAATGGAATGTTGCATTATGACATCATAATGGAATTTTACATTATGACATCATAATGGAATTTTGCATTATGACATCATAATGGAATTTTACATTATGACATCATAATGGAATGTTACATTATGACATCATAATGGAATTTTACATTATGACATCATAATGGAATTTTACATTATGACATCATAATGGAATGTTACATTATGACATCATAATGGAATTTTACATTATGACATCATAATGGAATTTTGCATTATGACATCATTATGGAATTTTGCATTATGACATCATTATGGAATTTTGCATTATGACATCCTAATGGAATGTTACATTACAACATCATAATGGGATTTTGCATTATGACATCATAATGGAATTTTTACATTATGACATCATAATGGAATGTTGCATAATGACATCATAATGGAATTTTTACATTATGACATCATAATGGAATGTTGCATTATGACATCATAATGGGATTTTGCATTATGACATCATAATGGAATGTTGCATTATGACATCTTAATGGAATTTTGCATTATGACATCATTATGGAATTTTGCATTATGACATCCTAATGGAATGTTACATTATGACATCACAATGGAATTTTGCATTATGACATCATAATGGAATGTTACATTATGACATCATAATGGAATTTTGCATTATGACATCATAATGGAATTTTTACATTATGACATCATAATGGAATGTTGCATTATGACATCATAATGGGATTTTGCATTATGACATCATAATGGAATGTTGCATTATGACATCTTAATGGAATGTTGCATTATGATATCATAATGGAATGTTGCATTATGACATCTTAATGGAATGTTGCATTATGACATCATAATGGAATTTTACATTATGACATCATAATGGAATGTTGCATTATGACATCATAATGGAATGTTACATTATGACATCATAATGTAATTTTGCATTATGACATCATAATGGAATGTTACATTATGACATCATAATGGAATGTTGCATTATGACATCATAATGGAGTTTTACACTATGACATCATAATGAAATTTTGCATTATGACATCATAATGGAATTTTACATTATGACATCATAATGGAATGTTACATTATGACATCATAATGGAATTTTACATTATGACATCATAATGGAATTTTACATTATGACATCATAATGGAATGTTACATTATGACATCATAATGGAATTTTACATTATGACATCATAATGGAATTTTGCATTATGACATCATTATGGAATTTTGCATTATGACATCCTAATGGAATGTTACATTACAACATCATAATGGGATTTTGCATTATGACATCATAATGGAATTTTTACATTATGACATCATAATGGAATGTTGCATAATGACATCATAATGGAATTTTTACATTATGACATCATAATGGAATGTTGCATTATGACATCATAATGGGATTTTGCATTATGACATCATAATGGAATGTTGCATTATGACATCTTAATGGAATTTTGCATTATGACATCATTATGGAATTTTGCATTATGACATCCTAATGGAATGTTACATTATGACATCACAATGGAATTTTGCATTATGACATCATAATGGAATGTTACATTATGACATCATAATGGAATTTTGCATTATGACATCATAATGGAATTTTTACATTATGACATCATAATGGAATGTTGCATTATGACATCATAATGGGATTTTGCATTATGACATCATAATGGAATGTTGCATTATGACATCTTAATGGAATGTTGCATTATGATATCATAATGGAATGTTGCATTATGACATCTTAATGGAATGTTGCATTATGACATCATAATGGAATTTTACATTATGACATCATAATGGAATGTTGCATTATGACATCATAATGGAATGTTACATTATGACATCATAATGTAATTTTGCATTATGACATCATAATGGAATGTTACATTATGACATCATAATGGAATGTTGCATTATGACATCATAATGGAGTTTTACACTATGACATCATAATGAAATTTTGCATTATGACATCATAATGGAATTTTATATTATGACATCATAATGGAATTTTTCATTTTGACATCATAATGGAATTTTACATTATGACTTCATAATGGAATTTTGCATTATGACATCATAATGGAATTTTTACATTATGACATCATAATGGAATGTTACATTATGACATCATAATGGAATTTTGCATTATGACATCATAATGGAATTTTTACAGTATGACATCATAATGGAATTTTGCATTATGACATCAGAATGGAATGTTTCATTATGACATCATAATGGAATTTTGCATTATGACATCATAATGGAATGTTGCATTATGACATCATAGTGGAATTTTACATTATGACATCATAATGGAATTTTGCATTATGACATCAAAATGGAATTTTGCATTATGACATCATAATAAAATTTTTACATTATGACATCATGATGGAATTTTGCATTATGACATCATAATGGAATTTTACATTATGACATCATAATGGAATTTTGCATTATGACATCCTAATGGAATGTTACATTATGACATCATAATGGAATTTTGCATTATGACATCATAATGGAATGTTGCATTATGACATCATAATGGAGTTTTACACTATGACATCATAATGAAATTTTGCATTATGACATCATTATGGAATTTTGCATTATGACATCCTAATGGAATGTTACATTATGACATCATAATGGAATTTTGCATTATGACATCATAATGGAATGTTGCATTATGACATCATAATGGAATTTTACATTATGACATCATAATAGAATTTTACATTATGACATCATAATGGAATTTTGCATTATGACATCATGATAACATTTTTACATTATGACATCATAATGGAATTTTGCATTATGACATCATAATGGAATGTTACATTATGACATCATAATGTAATTTTGCATTATGACATCATAATGGGATTTTGCATCATGACATCATAATGGAATTTTACATTATGACATCATAATGGAATGTTGCATTATGACACCATAATGGAATTTTACATTATGACATCATAATGGAATGTTGCATTATGACATCATAATGGAATTTTACATTATGACATCATAATGGAAATTTTACATTATGACATCATAATGGAATTTTGCATTATGACATCATAATGGAATTTTTACATTATGACATCATAATGGAATTTTGCATTATGACATCATAATGGAATTTTGTTGCATTATGACATCATAATGGAATGTTGCATTATGACATCATAATGGAATTTTGCATTATGACATCATAATGGAATTTTGCATTATGACATCAGAATGGAATGTTTCATTATGACATCTTAATGGAATTTTGCATTATGACATCATAATGGAATGTTGCATTATGACATCATAATGGAATGTTGCATTATGACATCATAATGGAATGTTGCATTATTACATCATAATGGAATTTTGCATTATGACATCATAATGGAATTTTGCATTATGACATCATTATGTAATTTTGCATTATGACATCATAATGGAATTTTGCATTATGACATCATAATGGAATTTTACATTATGACATCATAATGGAATGTTACATTATGACATCATAATGGAATTTTGCATTATGACATCATAATGGAATGTTACATTATGACATCATAATGGAATTTTGCATTATGACATCATAATGGAATGTTGCATTATGACATCCTAGTGGAATTTTACATTATGACATCATAATGGAATTTTGCATTATGACATCATAATGGAATTTTGCATTATGACATCATAATAAAATTTTTACATTATGACATCATAATGGAATGTTGCATTATGACATCATAATAGAATTTTACATTATGACATCATAATGGAATTTTGCATTATGACATCATGATAAAATTTTTACATTATGACATCATAATGGAATTTTGCATTATGACATCATAATGGAATGTTACATTATGACATCATAATGTAATTTTGCATTATGACATCATAATGGGATTTTGCATTATGACATCATAATGGAATTTTACATTATGACATCATAATGGAATGTTGCATTATGACACCATAATGGAATTTTACATTATGACATCATAATGGAATGTTGCATTATGACATCATAATGGAATTTTACATTATGACATCATAATGGAAATTTTACATAATGACATCATAATGGAATTTTGCATTATGACATCATAATGGAATTTTTACATTATGACATCATAATGGAATTTTGCATTATGACATCATAATGGAATTTTGTTGCATTATGACATCATAATGGAATGTTGCATTATGACATCATAATGGAATTTTGCATTATGACATCATAATGGAATTTTGCATTATGACATCAGAATGGAATGTTTCATTATGACATCATAATGGAATTTTGCATTATGACATCATAATGGAATGTTGCATTATGACATCATAATGGAATGTTGCATTATGACATCATAATGGAATGTTGCATTATTACATCATAATGGAATTTTGCATTATGACATCATAATGGAATTTTGCATTATGACATCATTATGTAATTTTGCATTATGACATCATAATGGAATTTTGCATTATGACATCATAATGGAATTTTACATTATGACATTATAATGGAATGTTACATTATGACATCATAATGGAATTTTGCATTATGACATCATAATGGAATGTTACATTATGACATCATAATGGAATTTTGCATTATGACATCATAATGGAATGTTGCATTATGACATCATAGTGGAATTTTACATTATGACATCATAATGGAATTTTGCATTATGACATCATAATGGAATTTTGCATTATGACATCATAATAAAATTTTTACATTATGACATCATAATGGAATGTTGCATTATGACATCATAATGGAATTTTACATTATGACATCATAATGGAATTTTGCATTATGACATCATAATGGAATTTTACATTATGACATCATAATGGAATGTTACATTATGACATCATAATGGAATTTTACATTATGACATCATAATGGAATTTTGCATTATGACATCATAATGGAATGTTACATTATGACATCATAATGGAATTTTACATTATGACATCATAATGGAATTTTGCATTATGACATCATTATGGAATTTTGCATTATGACATCCTAATGGAATGTTACATTACGACATCATAATGGGATTTTGCATTATGACATCATAATGGAATTTTTACATTATGACATCATAATGGAATGTTGCATAATGACATCATAATGGGATTTTGCATTATGACATCATAATGGAATATTGCATTATGACATCTTAATGGAATGTTGCATTATGATATCATAATGGAATGTTGCATTATGACATCTTAATGGAATGTTGCATTATGACATCATAATGGAATTTTACATTATGACATCATAATGGAATGTTGCATTATGACATCATAATGGAATGTTACATTATGACATCATAATGTAATTTTGCATTATGACATCATAATGGAATGTTACATTATGACATCATAATGGAATGTTGCATTATGACATCATAATGAAATTTTGCATTATGACATCATAATGGAATTTTATATTATGACATCATAATGGAATTTTTAATTTTGACATCATAATGGAATTTTACATTATGACTTCATAATGGAATTTTGCATTATGACATCATAATGGAATTTTTACATTATGACATCATAATGGAATGTTACATTATGACATCATAATGGAATTTTGCATTATGACATCATAATGGAATTTTTACAGTATGACATCATAATGGAATGTTACATTATGACATCATAATGTAATTTTGCATTATGACATTATAATGGAATGTTGCATTATGACACCATAATGGAATTTTACATTATGACATCATAATGGAATGTTGCATTATGACACCATAATGGAATTTTACATTATGACATCATAATGGAATGTTGCATTATGACATCATAATGGAATTTTGCATTATGACATCATAATGGAATTTTGCATTATGACATCATAATGGAATGTTGCATTATGACATCATAATGGAATTTTGCATTATGACATCATAATGGAATTTTGCATTATGACATCAAAATGGATTTTTGCATTATGACATCATAATAAAATTTTTACATTATGACATCATGATGGAATTTTGCATTATGACATCATAATGGAATTTTACATTATGACATCATAATGGAATTTTGCATTATGACATCATAATGGAATGTTACATTATGACATCATAATGGAATTTTACATTATGACATCATAATGGAATGTTACAATATGACATCATAATGGAATTTTACATTATGACATCATAATGGAATTTTGCATTATGACATCATTATGGAATTTTGCATTATGACATCCTAATGGAATGTTACATTATGACATCATAATGGAATTTTGCATTATGACATCATAATGGAATGTTGCATTATGACATCATAATGGAATTTTACATTATGACATCATAATAGAATTTTACATTATGACATCATAATGGAATTTTGCATTATGACATCATGATAAAATTTTTACATTATGACATCATAATGGAATTTTGCATTATGACATCATAATGGAATGTTACATTATGACATCATAATGGAGTGTTGCATTATGACATCATAATGGAATTTTGCATTATGACATCATAATGGAATGTTGCATTATGACATCATAATGGAATTTTGCATTATGACATCATAATGGAATTTTGCATTATGACATCATAATGGAATGTTACATTATGACATCATAATGGAATGTTGCATTATGACATCATAATGGAATGTTACATTATGATATCATAATGGAATGTTACATTATGACATCATAATGGAATTTTGTATTATGACAAAATAATGGAATGTTACATTATTACATCATAATGGAATTTTACATTATGACATCATAATGGAATGTTGCATTATGACATCATAATGGACTTTTGCATTATGACATCATAATGGGATGTTGCAATATGACATGATAATGGAATTTTGCATTATGACAACATAATGGAATGTTGCATTATGACATCATAATGGAATTTTACATTATGACATCATAATGGAATTTTACATTATGACATCATAATGGAATTTTGCATTATGCCATCATAATGGAATTTTTACATTATGACATCGTAATGGAATTTTGCATTATGACATCATAATGGAATGTTGCATTATGACATCATAATGGAATTTTACATTATGACATCATAATAAAATTTTGCATTATGACATCATAATGGAATTTTTACACTATGACATCATAATGGAATGTTGCATTATGACATCATAATGGGATTTTGCATTATGACATCATAATGGAATGTTGCATTATGACATCTTAATGGAATGTTGCATTATGACATCATAATGGAATGTTGCATTATGACATCTTAATGGAATGTTGCATTATGACATCATAATGGAATTTTACATTATGACATCATAATGGAATGTTGCATTATGACATCATAATGGAATGTTACATTATGACATCATAATGGAATGTTGCATTATGACATCATAATGGAATGTTGCATTATTACATCATAATGGAATTTTGCATTATGACACCATAATGGAATTTTGCATTATGACATCATAATGGAATTTTGCATTATGACATCATTATGTAATTTTGCATTATGACATCATAATGGAATTTTGCATTATGACATCATAATGGAATTTTACATTATGACATCATAATGGAATGTTACATTATGACATCATAATGGAATTTTGCATTATGACATCATAATGGAATTTTGCATTATGACATCATAATAAAATTTTTACATTATGACATCATAATGGAATGTTGCATTATGACATCATAATGGAATTTTACATTATGACATCATAATGGAATTTTGCATTATGACATCATAATGGAATTTTACATTATGACATCATAATGGAATGTTACATTATGACATCATAATGGAATTTTACATTATGACATCATAATGGAATTTTACATTATGACATCATAATGGAATGTTACATTATGACATCATAATGGAATTTTACATTATGACATCATAATGGAATTTTGCATTATGACATCATTATGGAATTTTGCATTATGACATCCTAATGGAATGTTACATTATGACATCATAATGGAATTTTGCATTATAACATCATAATGGAATGTTACATTATGACATCATAATGGAATTTTGCATTATGACATCATAATGGAATGTTGCATTATGACATCATAATGGAATTTTACATTATGACATCATAATAGAATTTTAGATTATGACATCATAATGGAATTTTGCATTATGACATCATGATAAAATTTTTACATTATGACATCATAATGGAATTTTGCATTATGACATCATAATGGAATTTTGCATTATGACATCATAATGGAATGTTGCATTATGACATCTTAATGGAATGTTGCATTATGACATCATAATGGAATGTTGCATTATGACATCTTAATGGAATGTTGCATTATGACATCATAATGGAATTTTACATTATGACATCATAATTGAATGTTGCATTATGACATCATAATGGAATGTTACATTATGACATCATAATGTAATTTTGCATTATTACATCATAATGGAATGTTACATTATGACATCATAATGGAATGTTGCATTATTGGCTTGAGGAAGGTCTATTACGACCGAAACGTTGCCGTAATTTTTGTAATGGGGAAATAAATCTTGTATTTTTCTACATTGCTGAATGCTGCCAGTCACTATTTCCTTATTCCTGACTGCACCCTTGGAGCCGCTCTGGTTTAGGCTTCCTGACTGGCTTTTGCACACTGTTTTGCCTGGCTCTATGTGAGGATATATGCTGTGCTGCTGGGAACCTCTCTTTTCTACTCAATGGAATGTTGCATTATGACATCATAGTGGAATTTTACATTATGACATCATAATGGAATTTTGAATTATGACATCAAAATGGAATTTTGCATTATGACATCATAATAAAATTTTTACATTATGACATCATAATGGAATTCTGCATTATGACATCATAATGGAATTTTACATTATGACATCATAATGGAATGTTACAATATGACATCATAATGGAATGTTACATTATGACATCATAATGGAATTTTACATTATGACATCATAATGGAATGTTACAATATGACATCATAATGGAATGTTACATTATGACATCATAATGGAATTTTGCATTATGACATCATTATGGAATTTTGCATTATGACATCCTAATGGAATGTTACATTATGACATCATAATGGAATTTTGCATTATGACATCATAATGGAATGTTGCATTATGACATCATAATGGAATTTTACATTATGACATCATAATAGAATTTTACATTATGACATCATAATGGAATTTTGCATTATGACATCATGATAAAATTTTTACATTATGACATCATAATGGAATTTTGCATTATGACATCATAATGGAATGTTACATTATGACATCATAATGGAATGTTGCATTATGACATCATAATGGAATTTTGCATTATGACATCATAATGGAATGTTGCATTATGACATCATAATGGAATTTTGCATTATGACATCATAATGGAATTTTGCATTATGACATCATAATGGAATTTTGCATTATGACATCATAATGGAATGTTACATTATGATATCATAATGGAATGTTGCATTATGACATCATAATGGAATTTTACATTATGACATCATAATGGAATGTTACATTATGACATCATAATGGAATTTTGCATTATGACATCATAATGGAATGTTACATTATGACATCATAATGGAATTTTGCATTATGACATCATAATGGAATGTTGCATTATGACATCATAGTGGAATTTTACATTATGACATCATAATGGAATTTTGCATTATGACATCATAATAAAATTTTTACATTATGACATCATAATGGAATGTTGCATTATGACATCATAATGGAATTTTACATTATGACATCATAATGGAATTTTGCATTATGACATCATAATGGAATTTTACATTATGACATCATAATGGAATGTTACATTATGACATCATAATGGAATTTTACATTATGACATCATAATGGAATTTTACATTATGACATCATAATGGAATGTTACATTATGACATCATAATGGAATTTTACATTATGACATCATAATGGAATTTTGCATTATGACATCATTATGGAATTTTGCATTATGACATCCTAATGGAATGTTACATTATGACATCACAATGGAATTTTGCATTATGACATCATAATGGAATGTTACATTATGACATCATAATGGAATTTTGCATTATGACATCATAATGGAATTTTTACATTATGACATCATAATGGAATGTTGCATTATGACATCATAATGGGATTTTGCATTATGACATCATAATGGAATGTTGCATTATGACATCTTAATGGAATGTTGCATTATGACATCATAATAAAAAATTTTACATTATGACATCATAATGGAATGTTGCATTATGACATCATAATGGAATGTTACATTATGACATCATAATGTAATTTTGCATTATGACATCATAATGGAATGTTACATTATGACATCATAATGGAATGTTGCATTATGACATCATAATGGAGTTTTACACTATGACATCATAATGAAATTTTGCATTATGACATCATAATGGAATTTTATATTATGACATCATAATGGAATTTTTCATTTTGACATCATAATGGAATTTTACATTATGACTTCATAATGGAATTTTGCATTATGACATCATAATGGAATTTTTACATTATGACATCATAATGGAATGTTACATTATGACATCATAATGGAATTTTGCATTATGACATCATAATGGAATTTTTACAGTATGACATCATAATGGAATGTTACATTATGACATCATAATGGAATGTTACATTATGACATCATAATGTAATTTTGCATTATGACATCATAATGGGATTTTGCATTATGACATCATAATGGAATTTTACATTATGACATCATAATGGAATGTTGCATTATGACACCATAATGGAATTTTACATTATGACATCATAATGGAATGTTGCATTATGACATCATAATGGAATTTTGCATTATGACATCATAATGGAATTTTGCATTATGACATCATAATGGAATTTTGCATTATGACATCATAATGGAATGTTGCATTATGACATCATAATGGAATTTTGCATTATGACATCATAATGGAATTTTGCATTATGACATCAGAATGGAATGTTTCATTATGACATCATAATGGAATTTTGCATTATGACATCATAATGGAATGTTGCATTATGACATCATAGTGGAATGTTACATTATGACATCACAATGGAATTTTGCATTATGACATCATAATGGAATGTTACATTATGACATCATAATGGAATTTTGCATTATGACATCATAATGGAATTTTTACATTATGACATCATAATGGAATGTTGCATTATGACATCATAATAGGATTTTGCATTATGACATCATAATGGAATGTTGCATTATGACATCTTAATGGAATGTTGCATTATGATATCATAATGGAATGTTGCATTATGACATCTTAATGGAATGTTGCATTATGACATCTTAATGGAATTTTACATTATGACATCATAATGGAATGTTGCATTATGACATCATAATGGAATGTTACATTATGACATCATAATGTAATTTTGCATTATGACATCATAATGGAATTTTGCATTATGACATCATAATGGAATGTTACATTATGACATCATAATGGAATGTTGCATTATGACATCATAATGGAATTTTGCATTATGACATCATAATGGAATGTTGCATTATGACATCATAATGGAATTTTGCATTATGACATCATAATGGAATTTTGCATTATGACATCATAATGGAATTTTGCATTATGACATCATAATGGAATGTTACATTATGATATCATAATGGAATGTTGCATTATGACATCATAATGGAATTTTACATTATGACATCATAATGGAATGTTACATTATGACATCATAATGGAATTTTGCATTATGACATCATAATGGAATGTTACATTATGACATCATAATGGAATTTTGCATTATGACATCATAATGGAATGTTGCATTATGACATCATAGTGGAATTTTACATTATGACATCATAATGGAATTTTGCATTATGACATCATAATAAAATTTTTACATTATGACATCATAATGGAATGTTGCATTATGACATCATAATGGAATTTTACATTATGACATCATAATGGAATTTTGCATTATGACATCATAATGGAATTTTACATTATGACATCATAATGGAATGTTACATTATGACATCATAATGGAATTTTACATTATGACATCATAATGGAATTTTACATTATGACATCATAATGGAATGTTACATTATGACATCATAATGGAATTTTACATTATGACATCATAATGGAATTTTGCATTATGACATCATTATGGAATTTTGCATTATGACATCCTAATGGAATGTTACATTATGACATCACAATGGAATTTTGCATTATGACATCATAATGGAATGTTACATTATGACATCATAATGGAATTTTGCATTATGACATCATAATGGAATTTTTACATTATGACATCATAATGGAATGTTGCATTATGACATCATAATGGGATTTTGCATTATGACATCATAATGGAATGTTGCATTATGACATCTTAATGGAATGTTGCATTATGATATCATAATGGAATGTTGCATTATGACATCTTAATGGAATGTTGCATTATGACATCATAATGGAATTTTACATTATGACATCATAATGGAATGTTGCATTATGACATCATAATGGAATGTTACATTATGACATCATAATGTAATTTTGCATTATGACATCATAATGGAATGTTACATTATGACATCATAATGGAATGTTGCATTATGACATCATAATGGAGTTTTACACTATGACATCATAATGAAATTTTGCATTATGACATCATAATGGAATTTTATATTATGACATCATAATGGAATTTTTCATTTTGACATCATAATGGAATTTTACATTATGACTTCATAATGAAATTTTGCATTATGACATCATAATGGAATTTTTACATTATGACATCATAATGGAATGTTACATTATGACATCATAATGGAATTTTGCATTATGACATCATAATGGAATTTTTACAGTATGACATCATAATGGAATGTTACATTATGACATCATAATGGAATGTTACATTATGACATCATAATGTAATTTTGCATTATGACATCATAATGGGATTTTGCATTATGACATCATAATGGAATTCTACATTATGACATCATAATGGAATGTTGCATTATGACACCATAATGGAATTTTACATTATGACATCATAATGGAATGTTGCATTATGACATCATAATGGAATTTTGCATTATGACATCATAATGGAATTTTGCATTATGACATCATAATGGAATTTTGCATTATGACATCATAATGGAATTTTGCATTATGACATCAGAATGGAATGTTTCATTATGACATCATAATGGAATTTTGCATTATGACATCATAATGGAATGTTGCATTATGACATCATAGTGGAATGTTACATTATGACATCACAATGGAATTTTGCATTATGACATCATAATGGAATGTTACATTATGACATCATAATGGAATTTTGCATTATGACATCATAATGGAATTTTTACATTATGACATCATAATGGAATGTTGCATTATGCCATCATAATGGGATTTTGCATTATGACATCATAATGGAATGTTGCATTATGACATCTTAATGGAATGTTGCATTATGATATCATAATGGAATGTTGCATTATGACATCTTAATGGAATGTTGCATTATGACATCATAATGGAATTTTACATTATGACATCATAATGGAATGTTGCATTATGACATCGTAATGGAATGTTACATTATGACATCATAATGTAATTTTGCATTATGACATCATAATGGAATGTTACATTATGACATCATAATGGAATGTTGCATTATGACATCATAATGGAGTTTTACACTATGACATCATAATGAAATTTTGCATTATGACATCATAATGGAATTTTATATTATGACATCATAATGGAATTTTTCATTTTGACATCATAATGGAATTTTACATTATGACTTCATAATGGAATTTTGCATTATGACATCATAATGGAATTTTTACATTATGACATCATAATGGAATGTTACATTATGACATCATAATGGAATTTTGCATTATGACATCATAATGGAATTTTTACAGTATGACATCATAATGGAATGTTACATTATGACATCATAATGGAATGTTACATTATGACATCATAATGTAATTTTGCATTATGACATCATAATGGAATTTTGCATTATGACATCATAATGGAATGTTGCATTATGACATCATAGTGGAATTTTACATTATGACATCATAATGGAATTTTGCATTATGACATCATAATGGAATTTTGCATTATGACATCATAATGGAATTTTGCATTATGATATCATAATGGAATTTTGCATTATGACATCATAATGGAATTTTGCATTATGACATCAGAATGGAATGTTTCATTATGACATCATAATGGAATTTTGCATTATGACATCATAATGGAATGTTGCATCATGACATCATAGTGGAATTTTACATTATGACATCATAATGGAATTTTGCATTATGACATCAAAATGGAATTTTGCATTATGACATCATAATAAAATTTTTACATTATGACATCATGATGGAATTTTGCATTATGACATCATAATGGAATTTTACATTATGACATCATAATGGAATTTTGCATTATGACATCCTAATGGAATGTTACATTATGACATCATAATGGAATTTTGCATTATGACATCATAATGGAATGTTGCATTATGACATCATAATGGAGTTTTACACTATGACATCATAATGAAATTTTGCATTATGACATCATTATGGAATTTTGCATTATGACATCCTAATGGAATGTTACATTATGACATCATAATGGAATTTTGCATTATGACATCATAATGGAATGTTGCATTATGACATCATAATGGAATTTTACATTATGACATCATAATAGAATTTTACATTATGACATCATAATGGAATTTTGCATTATGACATCATGATAAAATTTTTACATTATGACATCATAATGGAATTTTGCATTATGACATCATAATGGAATGTTACATTATGACATCATAATGTAATTTTGCATTATGACATCATAATGGGATTTTGCATTATGACATCATAATGGAATTTTACATTATGACATCATAATGGAATGTTGCATTATGACACCATAATGGAATTTTACATTATGACATCATAATGGAATGTTGCATTATGACATCATAATGGAATTTTACATTATGACATCATAATGGAAATTTTACATTATGACATCATAATGGAATTTTGCATTATGACATCATAATGGAATTTTTACATTATGACATCATAATGGAATTTTGCATTATGACATCATAATGGAATTTTGTTGCATTATGACATCATAATGGAATGTTGCATTATGACATCATAATGGAATTTTGCATTATGACATCATAATGGAATTTTGCATTATGACATCAGAATGGAATGTTTCATTATGACATCTTAATGGAATTTTGCATTATGACATCATAATGGAATGTTGCATTATGACATCATAATGGAATGTTGCATTATGACATCATAATGGAATGTTGCATTATTACATCATAATGGAATTTTGCATTATGACATCATAATGGAATTTTGCATTATGACATCATTATGTAATTTTGCATTATGACATCATAATGGAATTTTGCATTATGACATCATAATGGAATTTTACATTATGACATCATAATGGAATGTTACATTATGACATCATAATGGAATTTTGCATTATGACATCATAATGGAATGTTACATTATGACATCATAATGGAATTTTGCATTATGACATCATAATAAAATTTTTACATTATGACATCCTAGTGGAATTTTACATTATGACATCATAATGGAATTTTGCATTATGACATCATAATGGAATTTTGCATTATGACATCATAATAAAATTTTTACATTATGACATCATAATGGAATGTTGCATTATGACATCATAATAGAATTTTACATTATGACATCATAATGGAATTTTGCATTATGACATCATGATAAAATTTTTACATTATGACATCATAATGGAATTTTGCATTATGACATCATAATGGAATGTTACATTATGACATCATAATGTAATTTTGCATTATGACATCATAATGGGATTTTGCATTATGACATCATAATGGAATTTTACATTATGACATCATAATGGAATGTTGCATTATGACACCATAATGGAATTTTACATTATGACATCATAATGGAATGTTGCATTATGACATCATAATGGAATTTTACATTATGACATCATAATGGAATGTTACATTATGACATCATAATGGAATGTTGCATTATGACATCATAATGGAATGTTGCATTATGACATCATAATGGAATGTTGCATTATTACATCATAATGGAATTTTGCATTATGACATCATAATGGAATTTTGCATTATGACATCATTATGTAATTTTGCATTATGACATCATAATGGAATTTTGCATTATGACATCATAATGGAATTTTACATTATGACATCATAATGGAATGTTACATTATGACATCATAATGGAATTTTGCATTATGACATCATAATGGAATGTTACATTATGACATCATAATGGAATTTTGCATTATGACATCATAATGGAATGTTGCATTATGACATCATAGTGGAATTTTACATTATGACATCATAATGGAATTTTGCATTATGACATCATAATGGAATTTTGCATTATGACATCATAATAAAATTTTTACATTATGACATCATAATGGAATGTTGCATTATGACATCATAATGGAATTTTACATTATGACATCATAATGGAATTTTGCATTATGACATCATAATGGAATTTTACATTATGACATCATAATGGAATGTTACATTATGACATCATAATGGAATTTTACATTATGACATCATAATGGAATTTTTACATTATGACATCATAATGGAATGTTGCATAATGACATCATAATGGGATTTTGCATTATGACATCATAATGGAATATTGCATTATGACATCTTAATGGAATGTTGCATTATGATATCATAATGGAATGTTGCATTATGACATCTTAATGGAATGTTGCATTATGACATCATAATGGAATTTTACATTATGACATCATAATGGAATGTTGCATTATGACATCATAATGGAATGTTACATTATGACATCATAATGTAATTTTGCATTATGACATCATAATGGAATGTTACATTATGACATCATAATGGAATGTTGCATTATGACATCATAATGAAATTTTGCATTATGACATCATAATGGAATTTTATATTATGACATCATAATGGAATTTTTAATTTTGACATCATAATGGAATTTTACATTATGACTTCATAATGGAATTTTGCATTATGACATCATAATGGAATTTTTACATTATGACATCATAATGGAATGTTACATTATGACATCATAATGGAATTTTGCATTATGACATCATAATGGAATTTTTACAGTATGACATCATAATGGAATGTTACATTATGACATCATAATGTAATTTTGCATTATGACATTATAATGGAATGTTGCATTATGACACCATAATGGAATTTTACATTATGACATCATAATGGAATGTTGCATTATGACACCATAATGGAATTTTACATTATGACATCATAATGGAATGTTGCATTATGACATCATAATGGAATTTTGCATTATGACATCATAATGGAATTTTGCATTATGACATCATAATGGAATGTTGCATTATGACATCATAATGGAATTTTGCATTATGACATCATAATGGAATTTTGCATTATGACATCAAAATGGAATTTTGCATTATGACATCATAATAAAATTTTTACATTATGACATCATGATGGAATTTTGCATTATGACATCATAATGGAATTTTACATTATGACATCATAATGGAATGTTGCATTATGACACCATAATGGAATTTTACATTATGACATCATAATGGAATGTTGCATTATGACATCATAATGGAATTTTACATTATGACATCATAATGGAAATTTTACATTATGACATCATAATGGAATTTTGCATTATGACATCATAATGGAATTTTTACATTATGACATCATAATGGAATTTTGCATTATGACATCATAATGGAATTTTGTTGCATTATGACATCATAATGGAATGTTGCATTATGACATCATAATGGAATTTTGCATTATGACATCATAATGGAATTTTGCATTATGACATCATAATGGAATTTTGCATTATGACATCAGAATGGAATGTTTCATTATGACATCATAATGGAATTTTGCATTATGACATCATAATGGAATGTTGCATTATGACATCATAATGGAATGTTGCATTATGACATCATAATGGAATGTTGCATTATGACATCATAATGGAATGTTGCATTATTACATCATAATGGAATTTTGCATTATGACATCATAATGGAATTTTGCATTATTACATCATTATGTAATTTTGCATTATGACATCATAATGGAATTTTGCATTATGACATCATAATGAAATTTTACATTATGACATCATAATGGAATGTTACATTATGACATCATAATGGAATTTTGCATTATGACATCATAATGGAATGTTACATTATGACATCATAATGGAATTTTGCATTATGACATCATAATGGAATGTTGCATTATGACATCATAGTGGAATTTTACATTATGACATCATAATGGAATTTTGCATTATGACATCATAATGGAATTTTGCATTATGACATCATAATAAAATTTTTACATTATGACATCATAATGGAATGTTGCATTATGACATCATAATGGAATTTTACATTATGACATCATAATGGAATTTTGCATTATGACATCATAATGGAATTTTACATTATGACATCATAATGGAATGTTACATTATGACATCATAATGGAATTTTACATTATGACATCATAATGGAATTTTACATTATGACATCATAATGGAATGTTACATTATGACATCATAATGGAATTTTACATTATGACATCATAATGGAATTTTGCATTATGACATCATTATGGAATTTTGCATTATGACATCCTAATGGAATGTTACATTATGACATCATAATGGGATTTTGCATTATGACATCATAATGGAATTTTTACATTATGACATCATAATGGAATGTTGCATAATGACATCATAATGGGATTTTGCATTATGACATCATAATGGAATATTGCATTATGACATCTTAATGGAATGTTGCATTATGATATCATAATGGAATGTTGCATTATGACATCTTAATGGAATGTTGCATTATGACATCATAATGGAATTTTACATTATGACATCATAATGGAATGTTACATTATGACATCATAATGTAATTTTGCATTATGACATCATAATGGAATGTTACATTATGACATCATAATGGAATGTTGCATTATGACATCATAATGAAATTTTGCATTATGACATCATAATGGAATTTTATATTATGACATCATAATGGAATTTTTAATTTTGACATCATAATGGAATTTTACATTATGACTTCATAATGGAATTTTGCATTATGACATCATAATGGAATTTTTACATTATGACATCATAATGGAATGTTACATTATGACATCATAATGGAATTTTGCATTATGACATCATAATGGAATTTTTACAGTATGACATCATAATGGAATGTTACATTATGACATCATAATGTAATTTTGCATTATGACATTATAATGGAATGTTGCATTATGACACCATAATGGAATTTTACATTATGACATCATAATGGAATGTTGCATTATGACACCATAATGGAATTTTACATTATGACATCATAATGGAATGTTGCATTATGACATCATAATGGAATTTTGCATTATGACATCATAATGGAATTTTGCATTATGACATCATAATGGAATGTTGCATTATGACATCATAATGGAATTTTGCATTAT
Organism: Eleutherodactylus coqui; assembly: GCF_035609145.1. Classification (NCBI taxonomy): domain Eukaryota; kingdom Metazoa; phylum Chordata; class Amphibia; order Anura; family Eleutherodactylidae; genus Eleutherodactylus; species Eleutherodactylus coqui. The sequence continues at coordinate 113,071,479 of NC_089842.1, read as the reverse complement.
GACATCATAATGGAATTTTGCATTATGACATCAAAATGGAATTTTGCATTATGACATCATAATAAAATTTTTACATTATGACATCATGATGGAATTTTGCATTATGACATCATAATGGAATTTTACATTATGACATCATAATGGAATTTTGCATTATGACATCATAATGGAATGTTACATTTTGACATCATAATGGAATTTTACATTATGACATCATAATGGAATGTTACAATATGACATCATAATGGAATTTTACATTATGACATCATAATGGAATTTTGCATTATGACATCATTATGGAATTTTGCATTATGACATCCTAATGGAATGTTACATTATGACATCATAATGGAATTTTGCATTATGACATCATAATGGAATGTTGCATTATGACATCATAATGGAATTTTACATTATGACATCATAATAGAATTTTACATTATGACATCATAATGGAATTTTGCATTATGACATCATGATAAAATTTGTACATTATGACATCATAATGGAATTTTGCATTATGACATCATAATGGAATGTTACATTATGACATCATAATGGAATGTTGCATTATGACATCATAATGGAATTTTGCATTATGACATCATAATGGAATGTTGCATTATGACATCATAATGGAATTTTGCATTATGACATCATAATGGAATTTTGCATTATGACATCATAATGGGATGTTACATTATGACATCATAATGGAATGTTGCATTATGACATCATAATGGAATGTTACATTATGATATCATAATGGAATGTTACATTATGACATCATAATGGAATTTTGTATTATGACAAAATAATGGAATGTTACATTATTACATCATAATGGAATTTTACATTATGACATCATAATGGAATGTTGCATTATGACATCATAATGGACTTTTGCATTATGACATCATAATGGGATGTTGCAATATGACATGATAATGGAATTTTGCATTATGACAACATAATGGAATGTTGCATTATGACATCATAATGGAATTTTACATTATGACATCATAATGGAATTTTACATTATGACATCATAATGGAATTTTGCATTATGCCATCATAATGGAATTTTTACATTATGACATCGTAATGGAATTTTGCATTATGACATCATAATGGAATGTTGCATTATGACATCATAATGGAATTTTACATTATGACATCATAATGGAATTTTGCATTATGACATCATAATGGAATTTTTACATTATGACATCATAATGGAATGTTGCATTATGACATCATAATGGGATTTTGCATTATGACATCATAATGGAATGTTGCATTATGACATCTTAATGGAATGTTGCATTATGACATCATAATGGAATGTTGCATTATGACATCTTAATGGAATGTTGCATTATGACATCATAATGGAATTTTACATTATGACATCATAATGGAATGTTGCATTATGACATCATAATGGAATGTTACATTATGACATCATAATGGAATGTTGCATTATGACATCATAATGGAATGTTGCATTATTACATCATAATGGAATTTTGCATTATGACACCATAATGGAATTTTGCATTATGACATCATAATGGAATTTTGCATTATGACATCATTATGTAATTTTGCATTATGACATCATAATGGAATTTTGCATTATGACATCATAATGGAATTTTACATTATGACATCATAATGGAATGTTACATTATGACATCATAATGGAATTTTGCATTATGACATCATAATGGAATGTTACATTATGACATCATAATGGAATTTTGCATTATGACATCATAATGGAATGTTGCATTATGACATCATAGTGGAATTTTACATTATGACATCATAATGGAATTTTGCATTATGACATCATAATGGAATTTTGCATTATGACATCATAATAAAATTTTTACATTATGACATCATAATGGAATGTTGCATTATGACATCATAATGGAATTTTACATTATGACATCATAATGGAATTTTGCATTATGACATCATAATGGAATTTTACATTATGACATCATAATGGAATGTTACATTATGACATCATAATGGAATTTTACATTATGACATCATAATGGAATTTTACATTATGACATCATAATGGAATGTTACATTATGACATCATAATGGAATTTTACATTATGACATCATAATAGAATTTTACATTATGACATCATAATGGAATTTTGCATTATGACATCATGATAAAATTTTTACATTATGACATCATAATGGAATTTTGCATTATGACATCATAATGGAATGTTACATTATGACATCATAATGGCATGTTGCATTATGACATCATAATGGAATTTTGCATTATGACATCATAATGGAATGTTGCATTATGACATCATAATGGAATTTTGCATTATGACATCATAATGGAATTTTGCATTATGACATCATAATGGAATGTTACATTATGACATCATAATGGAATGTTGCATTATGACATCATAATGGAATGTTACATTATGATATCATAATGGAATGTTACATTATGACATCATAATGGAATTTTGTATTATGACAAAATAATGGAATGTTACATTATTACATCATAATGGAATTTTACATTATGACATCATAATGGAATGTTGCATTATGACATCATAATGGACTTTTGCATTATGACATCATAATGGGATGTTGCAATATGACATGATAATGGAATTTTGCATTATGACAACATAATGGAATGTTGCATTATGACATCATAATGGAATTTTACATTATGACATCATAATGGAATTTTACATTATGACATCATAATAGAATTTTGCATTATGCCATCATAATGGAATTTTTACATTATGACATCGTAATGGAATTTTGCATTATGACATCATAATGGAATGTTGCATTATGACATCATAATGGAATTTTACATTATGACATCATAATGGAATTTTGCATTATGACATCATAATGGAATTTTTACATTATGACATCATAATGGAATGTTGCATTATGACATCATAATGGGATTTTGCATTATGACATCATAATGGAATGTTGCATTATGACATCTTAATGGAATGTTGCATTATGACATCATAATGGAATGTTGCATTATGACATCATAATGGAATGTTGCATTATTACATCATAATGGAATTTTGCATTATGACATCATAATGGAATTTTGCATTATGACATCATTATGTAATTTTGCATTATGACATCATAATGGAATTTTGCATTATGACATCATAATGGAATTTTACATTATGACATCATAATGGAATGTTACATTATGACATCATAATGGAATTTTGCATTATGACATCATAATGGAATGTTACATTATGACATCATAATGGAATTTTGCATTATGACATCATAATGGAATGTTGCATTATGACATCATAGTGGAATTTTACATTATGACATCATAATGGAATTTTGCATTATGACATCATAATGGAATTTTGCATTATGACATCATAATAAAATTTTTACATTATGACATCATAATGGAATGTTGCATTATGACATCATAATGGAATTTTACATTATGACATCATAATGGAATTTTGCATTATGACATCATAATGGAATTTTACATTATGACATCATAATGGAATGTTACATTATGACATCATAATGGAATTTTACATTATGACATCATAATGGAATTTTTACATTATGACATCATAATGGAATGTTGCATAATGACATCATAATGGGATTTTGCATTATGACATCATAATGGAATATTGCATTATGACATCTTAATGGAATGTTGCATTATGATATCATAATGGAATGTTGCATTATGACATCTTAATGGAATGTTGCATTATGACATCATAATGGAATTTTACATTATGACATCATAATGGAATGTTGCATTATGACATCATAATGGAATGTTACATTATGACATCATAATGTAATTTTGCATTATGACATCATAATGGAATGTTACATTATGACATCATAATGGAATGTTGCATTATGACATCATAATGAAATTTTGCATTATGACATCATAATGGAATTTTATATTATGACATCATAATGGAATTTTTAATTTTGACATCATAATGGAATTTTACATTATGACTTCATAATGGAATTTTGCATTATGACATCATAATGGAATTTTTACATTATGACATCATAATGGAATGTTACATTATGACATCATAATGGAATTTTGCATTATGACATCATAATGGAATTTTTACAGTATGACATCATAATGGAATGTTACATTATGACATCATAATGTAATTTTGCATTATGACATTATAATGGAATGTTGCATTATGACACCATAATGGAATTTTACATTATGACATCATAATGGAATGTTGCATTATGACACCATAATGGAATTTTACATTATGACATCATAATGGAATGTTGCATTATGACATCATAATGGAATTTTGCATTATGACATCATAATGGAATGTTGCATTATGACATCATAATGGAATGTTGCATTATGACATCATAATGGAATTTTGCATTATGACATCATAATGGAATTTTGCATTATGACATCAAAATGGAATTTTGCATTATGACATCATAATAAAATTTTTACATTATGACATCATGATGGAATTTTGCATTATGACATCATAATGGAATTTTACATTATGACATCATAATGGAATGTTGCATTATGACACCATAATGGAATTTTACATTATGACATCATAATGGAATGTTGCATTATGACATCATAATGGAATTTTACATTATGACATCATAATGGAATTTTGCATTATGACATCATAATGGAATTTTTACATTATGACATCATAATGGAATTTTGCATTATGACATCATAATGGAATTTTGTTGCATTATGACATCATGATAAAATTTTTACATTATGACATCATGATGGAATTTTGCATTATGACATCATAATGGAATTTTACATTATGACATCATAATGGAAATTTTACATTATGACATCATAATGGAATTTTGCATTATGACATCATAATGGAATTTTTACATTATGACATCATAATGGAATTTTGCATTATGACATCATAATGGAATTTTGTTGCATTATGACATCATGATAAAATTTTTACATTATGACATCATAATGGAATTTTGCATTATGACATCATAATGGAATGTTACATTATGACATCATAATGGAATGTTGCATTATGACATCATAATGGAATTTTGCATTATGACATCATAATGGAATGTTGCATTATGACATCATAATGGAATTTTGCATTATGACATCATAATGGAATTTTGCATTATGACATCATAATGGAATGTTACATTATGACATCATAATGGAATGTTGCATTATGACATCATAATGGAATGTTACATTATGATATCATAATGGAATGTTACATTATGACATCATAATGGAATTTTGTATTATGACAAAATAATGGAATGTTACATTATTACATCATAATGGAATTTTACATTATGACATCATAATGGAATGTTGCATTATGACATCATAATGGACTTTTGCATTATGACATCATAATGGGATGTTGCAATATGACATGATAATGGAATTTTGCATTATGACAACATAATGGAATGTTGCATTATGACATCATAATGGAATTTTACATTATGACATCATAATGGAATTTTACATTATGACATCATAATGGAATTTTGCATTATGCCATCATAATGGAATGTTGCATTATGACATCATAATGGAATTTTACATTATGACATCATAATGGAATTTTGCATTATGACATCATAATGGAATTTTTACATTATGACATCATAATGGAATGTTGCATTATGACATCATAATGGGATTTTGCATTATGACATCATAATGGAATGTTGCATTATGACATCTTAATGGAATGTTGCATTATGACATCATAATGGAATTTTGCATTATGACATCATAATGGAATTTTTACATTATGACATCATAATGGAATGTTGCATTATGACATCATAATGGGATTTTGCATTATGACATCATAATGGAATGTTGCATTATGACATCTTAATGGAATGTTGCATTATGACATCATAATGGAATGTTGCATTATGACATCTTAATGGAATGTTGCATTATGACATCATAATGGAATTTTACATTATGACATCATAATGGAATGTTGCATTATGACATCATAATGGAATGTTACATTATGACATCATAATGGAATGTTGCATTATGACATCATAATGGAATGTTGCATTATTACATCATAATGGAATTTTGCATTATGACACCATAATGGAATTTTGCATTATGACATCATAATGGAATTTTGCATTATGACATCATTATGTAATTTTGCATTATGACATCATAATGGAATTTTGCATTATGACATCATAATGGAATTTTACATTATGACATCATAATGGAATGTTACATTATGACATCATAATGGAATTTTGCATTATGACATCATAATGGAATGTTACATTATGACATCATAATGGAATTTTGCATTATGACATCATAATGGAATGTTGCATTATGACATCATAGTGGAATTTTACATTATGACATCATAATGGAATTTTGCATTATGACATCATAATGGAATTTTGCATTATGACATCATAATAAAATTTTTACATTATGACATCATAATGGAATGTTGCATTATGACATCATAATGGAATTTTACATTATGACATCATAATGGAATTTTGCAATATGACATCATAATGGAATTTTACATTATGACATCATAATGGAATGTTACATTATGACATCATAATGGAATTTTACATTATGACATCATAATGGAATTTTACATTATGACATCATAATGGAATGTTACATTATGACATCATAATGGAATTTTACATTATGACATCATAATAGAATTTTACATTATGACATCATAATGGAATTTTGCATTATGACATCATGATAAAATTTTTACATTATGACATCATAATGGAATTTTGCATTATGACATCATAATGGAATGTTACATTATGACATCATAATGGCATGTTGCATTATGACATCATAATGGAATTTTGCATTATGACATCATAATGGAATGTTGCATTATGACATCATAATGGAATTTTGCATTATGACATCATAATGGAATTTTGCATTATGACATCATAATGGAATGTTACATTATGACATCATAATGGAATGTTGCATTATGACATCATAATGGAATGTTACATTATGATATCATAATGGAATGTTACATTATGACATCATAATGGAATTTTGTATTATGACAAAATAATGGAATGTTACATTATTACATCATAATGGAATTTTACATTATGACATCATAATGGAATGTTGCATTATGACATCATAATGGACTTTTGCATTATGACATCATAATGGGATGTTGCAATATGACATGATAATGGAATTTTGCATTATGACAACATAATGGAATGTTGCATTATGACATCATAATGGAATTTTACATTATGACATCATAATGGAATTTTACATTATGACATCATAATGGAATTTTGCATTATGCCATCATAATGGAATTTTTACATTATGACATCGTAATGGAATTTTGCATTATGACATCATAATGGAATGTTGCATTATGACATCATAATGGAATTTTACATTATGACATCATAATGGAATTTTGCATTATGACATCATAATGGAATTTTTACATTATGACATCATAATGGAATGTTGCATTATGACATCATAATGGGATTTTGCATTATGACATCATAATGGAATGTTGCATTATGACATCTTAATGGAATGTTGCATTATGACATCATAATGGAATGTTGCATTATGACATCTTAATGGAATGTTGCATTATGACATCATAATGGAATTTTACATTATGACATCATAATGGAATGTTGCATTATGACATCATAATGGAATGTTACATTATGACATCATAATGGAATGTTGCATTATGACATCATAATGGAATGTTGCATTATTACATCATAATGGAATTTTGCATTATGACACCATAATGGAATTTTGCATTATGACATCATAATGGAATTTTGCATTATGACATCATTATGTAATTTTGCATTATGACATCATAATGGAATTTTGCATTATGACATCATAATGGAATTTTACATTATGACATCATAATGGAATGTTACATTATGACATCATAATGGAATTTTGCATTATGACATCATAATGGAATGTTACATTATGACATCATAATGGAATTTTGCATCATGACATCATAATGGAATGTTGCATTATGACATCATAGTGGAATTTTACATTATGACATCATAATGGAATTTTGCATTATGACATCATAATAAAATTTTGCATTATGACATCATAATAAAATTTTTACATTATGACATCATAATGGAATGTTGCATTATGACATCATAATGGAATTTTACATTATGACATCATAATGGAATTTTGCATTATGACATCATAATGGAATTTTACATTATGACATCATAATGGAATGTTACATTATGACATCATAATGGAATTTTACATTATGACATCATAATGGAATTTTACATTATGACATCATAATGGAATGTTACATTATGACATCATAATGGAATTTTACATTATGACATCATAATGGAATTTTGCATTATGACATCATTATGGAATTTTGCATTATGACATCCTAATGGAATGTTACATTATGACATCATAATGGAATTTTGCATTATAACATCATAATGGAATGTTACATTATGACATCATAATGGAATTTTGCATTATGACATCATAATGGAATGTTGCATTATGACATCATAATGGAATTTTACATTATGACATCATAATAGAATTTTAGATTATGACATCATAATGGAATTTTGCATTATGACATCATGATAAAATTTTTACATTATGACATCATAATGGAATTTTGCATTATGACATCATAATGGAATTTTGCATTATGACATCATAATGGAATGTTGCATTATGACATCTTAATGGAATGTTGCATTATGACATCATAATGGAATGTTGCATTATGACATCTTAATGGAATGTTGCATTATGACATCATAATGGAATTTTACATTATGACATCATAATTGAATGTTGCATTATGACATCATAATGGAATGTTACATTATGACATCATAATGTAATTTTGCATTATTACATCATAATGGAATGTTACATTATGACATCATAATGGAATGTTGCATTATTGGCTTGAGGAAGGTCTATTACGACCGAAACGTTGCCGTAATTTTTGTAATGGGGAAATAAATCTTGTATTTTTCTACATTGCTGAATGCTGCCAGTCACTATTTCCTTATTCCTGACTGCACCCTTGGAGCCTCTCTGGTTTAGGCTTCCTGACTGGCTTTTGCACACTGTTTTGCCTGGCTCTATGTGAGGATATATGCTGTGCTGCTGGGAACCTCTCTTTTCTACTCAATGAAATGTTGCATTATGACATCATAGTGGAATTTTACATTATGACATCATAATGGAATTTTGCATTATGACATCAAAATGGAATTTTGCATTATGACATCATAATAAAATTTTTACATTATGACATCATAATGGAATTCTGCATTATGACATCATAATGGAATTTTACATTATGACATCATAATGGAATGTTACAATATGACATCATAATGGAATGTTACATTATGACATCATAATGGAATTTTACATTATGACATCATAATGGAATGTTACAATATGACATCATAATGGAATGTTACATTATGACATCATAATGGAATTTTGCATTATGACATCATTATGGAATTTTGCATTATGACATCCTAATGGAATGTTACATTATGACATCATAATGGAATTTTGCATTATGACATCATAATGGAATGTTGCATTATGACATCATAATGGAATTTTACATTATGACATCATAATAGTATTTTACATTATGACATCATAATGGAATTTTGCATTATGACATCATGATAAAATTTTTACATTATGACATCATAATGGAATTTTGCATTATGACATCATAATGGAATGTTACATTATGACATCATAATGGAATTTTGCATTATGACATCATAATGGAATGTTGCATTATGACATCATAGTGGAATTTTACATTATGACATCATAATGGAATTTTGCATTATGACATCATAATAAAATTTTTACATTATGACATCATAATGGAATGTTGCATTATGACATCATAATGGAATTTTACATTATGACATCATAATGGAATTTTGCATTATGACATCATAATGGAATTTTACATTATGACATCATAATGGAATGTTACATTATGACATCATAATGGAATTTTACATTATGACATCATAATGGAATTTTACATTATGACATCATAATGGAATGTTACATTATGACATCATAATGGAATTTTACATTATGACATCATAATGGAATTTTGCATTATGACATCATTATGGAATTTTGCATTATGACATCCTAATGGAATGTTACATTATGACATCACAATGGAATTTTGCATTATGACATCATAATGGAATGTTACCTTATGACATCATAATGGAATTTTGCATTATGACATCATAATGGAATTTTTACATTATGACATCATAATGGAATGTTGCATTATGACATCATAATGGGATTTTGCATTATGACATCATAATGGAATGTTGCATTATGACATCTTAATGGAATGTTGCATTATGATATCATAATGGAATGTTGCATTATGACATCTTAATGGAATGTTGCATTATGACACCATAATGGAATTTTACATTATGACATCATAATGGAATGTTGCATTATGACATCATAATGGAATGTTACATTATGACATCATAATGTAATTTTGCATTATGACATCATAATGGAATGTTACATTATGACATCATAATGGAATGTTGCATTATGACATCATAATGGAGTTTTACACTATGACATCATAATGAAATTTTGCATTATGACATCATAATGGAATTTTATATTATGACATCATAATGGAATTTTTCATTTTGACATCATAATGGAATTTTACATTATGACTTCATAATGGAATTTTGCATTATGACATCATAATGGAATTTTTACATTATGACATCATAATGGAATGTTACATTATGACATCATAATGGAATTTTGCATTATGACATCATAATGGAATTTTTACAGTATGACATCATAATGGAATGTTACATTATGACATCATAATGGAATGTTACATTATGACATCATAATGTAATTTTGCATTATGACATCATAATGGGATTTTGCATTATGACATCATAATGGAATTTTACATTATGACATCATAATGGAATGTTGCATTATGACACCATAATGGAATTTTACATTATGACATCATAATGGAATGTTGCATTATGACATCATAATGGAATTTTGCATTATGACATCATAATGGAATTTTGCATTATGACATCATAATGGAATGTTGCATTATGACATCATAATGGAATTTTGCATTATGACATCATAATGGAATTTTGCATTATGACATCAGAATGGAATGTTTCATTATGACATCATAATGGAATTTTGCATTATGACATCATAATGGAATGTTGCATTATGACATCATAGTGGAATTTTACATTATGACATCATAATGGAATTTTGCATTATGACATCAAAATGGAATTTTGCATTATGACATCATAATAAAATTTTTACATTATGACATCATGATGGAATTTTGCATTATGACATCATAATGGAATTTTACATTATGACATCATAATGGAATTTTGCATTATGACATCATAATGGAATGTTACATTATGACATCATAATGGAATTTTACATTATGACATCATAATGGAATGTTACAATATGACATCATAATGGAATTTTACATTATGACATCATAATGGAATTTTGCATTATGACATCATTATGGAATTTTGCATTATGACATCATTATGGAATTTTGCATTATGACATCCTAATGGAATGTTACATTATGACATCATAATGGAATTTTGCATTATGACATCATAATGGAATGTTGCATTATGACATCATAATGGAATTTTACATTATGACATCATAATAGAATTTTACATTATGACATCATAATGGAATTTTGCATTATGACATCATGATAAAATTTTTACATTATGACATCATAATGGAATTTTGCATTATGACATCATAATGGAATGTTACATTATGACATCATAATGGAATGTTGCATTATGACATCATAATGGAATTTTGCATTATGACATCATAATGGAATGTTGCATTATGACATCATAATGGAATTTTGCATTATGACATCATAATGGAATTTTGCATTATGACATCATAATGGAATGTTACATTATGACATCATAATGGAATGTTGCATTATGACATCATAATGGAATGTTACATTATGATATCATAATGGAATGTTACATTATGACATCATAATGGAATTTTGTATTATGACAAAATAATGGAATGTTACATTATTACATCATAATGGAATTTTACATTATGACATCATAATGGAATGTTGCATTATGACATCATAATGGACTTTTGCATTATGACATCATAATGGGATGTTGCAATATGACACGATAATGGAATTTTGCATTATGACAACATAATGGAATGTTGCATTATGACATCATAATGGAATTTTACATTATGACATCATAATGGAATTTTACATTATGACATCATAATGGAATTTTGCATTATGCCATCATAATGGAATTTTTACATTATGACATCGTAATGGAATTTTGCATTATGACATCATAATGGAATGTTGCATTATGACATCATAATGGAATTTTACATTATGACATCATAATGGAATTTTGCATTATGACATCATAATGGAATTTTTACATTATGACATCATAATGGAATGTTGCATTATGACATCATAATGGGATTTTGCATTATGACATCATAATGGAATGTTGCATTATGACATCTTAATGGAATGTTGCATTATGACATCATAATGGAATGTTGCATTATGACATCTTAATGGAATGTTGCATTATGACATCATAATGGAATTTTACATTATGACATCATAATGGAATGTTGCATTATGACATCATAATGGAATGTTACATTATGACATCATAATGGAATGTTGCATTATGACATCATAATGGAATGTTGCATTATTACATCATAATGGAATTTTGCATTATGACACCATAATGGAATTTTGCATTATGACATCATAATGGAATTTTGCATTATGACATCATTATGTAATTTTGCATTATGACATCATAATGGAATTTTGCATTATGACATCATAATGGAATTTTACATTATGACATCATAATGGAATGTTACATTATGACATCATAATGGAATTTTGCATTATGACATCATAATGGAATGTTACATTATGACATCATAATGGAATTTTGCATTATGACATCATAATGGAATGTTGCATTATGACATCATACTGGAATTTTACATTATGACATCATAATGGAATTTTGCATTATGACATCATAATAAAATTTTTACATTATGACATCATAATGGAATGTTGCATTATGACATCATAATGGAATTTTACATTATGACATCATAATGGAATTTTGCATTATGACATCATAATGGAATTTTACATTATGACATCATAATGGAATGTTACATTATGACATCATAATGGAATTTTACATTATGACATCATAATGGAATTTTACATTATGACATCATAATGGAATGTTACATTATGACATCATAATGGAATTTTACATTATGACATCATAATGGAATTTTGCATTATGACATCATTATGGAATTTTGCATTATGACATCCTAATGGAATGTTACATTATGACATCATAATGGAATTTTGCATTATAACATCATAATGGAATGTTACATTATGACATCATAATGGAATTTTGCATTATGACATCATAATGGAATGTTGCATTATGACATCATAATGGAATTTTACATTATGACATCATAATAGAATTTTAGATTATGACATCATAATGGAATTTTGCATTATGACATCATGATAAAATTTTTACATTATGACATCATAATGGAATTTTGCATTATGACATCATAATGGAATTTTGCATTATGACATCATAATGGAATGTTGCATTATGACATCTTAATGGAATGTTGCATTATGACATCATAATGGAATGTTGCATTATGACATCTTAATGGAATGTTGCATTATGACATCATAATGTAATTTTACATTATGACATCATAATTGAATGTTGCATTATGACATCATAATGGAATGTTACATTATGACATCATAATGTAATTTTGCATTATTACATCATAATGGAATGTTACATTATGACATCATAATGGAATGTTGCATTATTGGCTTGAGGAAGGTCTATTACGACCGAAACGTTGCCGTAATTTTTGTAATGGGGAAATAAATCTTGTATTTTTCTACATTGCTGAATGCTGCCAGTCACTATTTCCTTATTCCTGACTGCACCCTTGGAGCCTCTCTGGTTTAGGCTTCCTGACTGGCTTTTGCACACTGTTTTGCCTGGCTCTATGTGAGGATATATGCTGTGCTGCTGGGAACCTCTCTTTTCTACTCAATGGAATGTTGCATTATGACATCATAGTGGAATTTTACATTATGACATCATAATGGAATTTTGCATTATGACATCATAATAAAATTTTTACATTATGACATCATAATGGAATTCTGCATTATGACATCATAATGGAATTTTACATTATGACATCATAATGGAATTTTGCATTATGACATCATAATCGAATGTTACATTATGACATCATAATGGAATTTTACATTATGACATCATAATGGAATGTTACAATATGACATCATAATGGAATGTTACATTATGACATCATAATGGAATTTTGCATTATGACATCATTATGGAATTTTGCATTATGACATCCTAATGGAATGTTACATTATGACATCATAATGGAATTTTGCATTATGACATCATAATGGAATTTTTACATTATGACATCATAATGGAATGTTGCATTATGACATCATAATGGGATTTTGCATTATGACATCATAATGGAATGTTGCATTATGACATCTTAATGGAATGTTGCATTATGACATCATAATGGAATGTTGCATTATGACATCTTAATGGAATGTTGCATTATGACATCATAATGGAATTTTACATTATGACATCATAATGGAATGTTGCATTATGACATCATAATGGAATGTTACATTATGACATCATAATGGAATGTTGCATTATGACATCATAATGGAATGTTGCATTATTACATCATAATGGAATTTTGCATTATGACACCATAATGGAATTTTGCATTATGACATCATAATGGAATTTTGCATTATGACATCATTATGTAATTTTGCATTATGACATCATAATGGAATTTTGCATTATGACATCATAATGGAATTTTACATTATGACATCATAATGGAATGTTACATTATGACATCATAATGGAATTTTGCATTATGACATCATAATGGAATGTTACATTATGACATCATAATGGAATTTTGCATTATGACATCATAATGGAATGTTGCATTATGACATCATAGTGGAATTTTACATTATGACATCATAATGGAATTTTGCATTATGACATCATAATGGAATTTTGCATTATGACATCATAATGGAATTTTGCATTATGACATCATAATGGAATTTTGCATTATGACATCATAATAAAATTTTTACATTATGACATCATAATGGAATGTTGCATTATGACATCATAATGGAATTTTGCATTATGACATCATAATGGAATTTTACATTATGACATCATAATGGAATGTTACATTATGACATCATAATGGAATTTTACATTATGACATCATAATGGAATGTTACATTATGACATCATAATGGAATGTTACATTATGACATCATAATGGAATTTTGCATTATGACATCATTATGGAATTTTGCATTATGACATCCTAATGGAATGTTACATTATGACATCATAATGGAATTTTGCATTATAACATCATAATGGAATGTTACATTATGACATCATAATGGAATTTTGCATTATGACATCATAATGGAATGTTGCATTATGACATCATAATGGAATTTTACATTATGACATCATAATAGAATTTTAGATTATGACATCATAATGGAATTTTGCATTATGACATCATGATAAAATTTTTACATTATGACATCATAATGGAATTTTGCATTATGACATCATAATGGAATTTTGCATTATGACATCATAATGGAATGTTGCATTATGACATCTTAATGGAATGTTGCATTATGACATCATAATGGAATGTTGCATTATGACATCATAATGGAATGTTGCATTATTGGCTTGAGGAAGGTCTATTACGACCGAAACGTTGCCGTAATTTTTGTAATGGGGAAATAAATCTTGTATTTTTCTACATTGCTGAATGCTGCCAGTCACTATTTCCTTATTCCTGACTGCACCCTTGGAGCCTCTCTGGTTTAGGCTTCCTGACTGGCTTTTGCACACTGTTTTGCTTGGCTCTATGTGAGGATATATGCTGTGCTGCTGGGAACCTCTCTTTTCTACTCAATGGAATGTTGCATTATGACATCATAGTGGAATTTTACATTATGACATCATAATGGAATTTTGCATTATGACATCAAAATGGAATTTTGCATTATGACATCATAATAAAATTTTTACATTATGACATCATAATGGAATTCTGCATTATGACATCATAATGGAATTTTACATTATGACATCATAATGGAATTTTGCATTATGACATCATAATCGAATGTTACATTATGACATCATAATGGAATTTTACATTATGACATCATAATGGAATGTTACAATATGACATCATAATGGAATGTTACATTATGACATCATAATGGAATTTTGCATTATGACATCATTATGGAATTTTGCATTATGACATCCTAATGGAATGTTACATTATGACATCATAATGGAATTTTGCATTATGACATCATAATGGAATGTTGCATTATGACATCATAATGGAATTTTACATTATGACATCATAATAGAATTTTACATTATGACATCATAATGGAATTTTGCATTATGACATCATGATAAAATTTTTACATTATGACATCATAATGGAATTTTGCATTATGACATCATAATGGAATGTTACATTATGACATCATAATGGAATGTTGCATTATGACATCATAATGGAATTTTGCATTATGACATCATAATGGAATGTTGCATTATGACATCATAATGGAATTTTGCATTATGACATCATAATGGAATGTTGCATTATGACATCATAATGGAATTTTGCATTATGACATCATAATGGAATGTTACATTATGACATCATAATGGAATGTTGCATTATGACATCATAATGGAATTTTGCATTATGACATCATAATGGAATTTTGCATTATGACATCATAATGGAATGTTACATTATGACATCATAATGGAATGTTGCATTATGACATCATAATGGAATGTTACATTATGATATCATAATGGAATGTTACATTATGACATCATAATGGAATTTTGTATTATGACAAAATAATGGAATGTTACATTATTACATCATAATGGAATTTTACATTATGACATCATAATGGAATGTTGCATTATGACATCATAATGGACTTTTGCATTATGACATCATAATGGAATGTTGCATTATGACATCATAATGGAATTTTACATTATGACATCATAATAGAATTTTACATTATGACATCATAATGGAATTTTGCATTATGACATCATGATAAAATTTTTACATTATGACATCATAATGGAATTTTGCATTATGACATCATAATGGAATTTTGCATTATGACATCATAATGGAATGTTACATTATGACATCATAATGGAATGTTGCATTATGACATCATAATGGAATGTTACATTATGATATCATAATGGAATGTTACATTATGACATCATAATGGAATTTTGTATTATGACAAAATAATGGAATGTTACATTATTACATCATAATGGAATTTTACATTATGACATCATAATGGAATGTTGCATTATGACATCATAATGGACTTTTGCATTATGACATCATAATGGAATGTTGCATTATGACATCATAATGGAATTTTACATTATGACATCATAATAGAATTTTACATTATGACATCATAATGGAATTTTGCATTATGACATCATGATAAAATTTTTACATTATGACATCATAATGGAATTTTGCATTATGACATCATAATGGAATGTTACATTATGACATCATAATGGAATGTTGCATTATGACATCATAATGGAATTTTGCATTATGACATCATAATGGAATGTTGCATTATGACATCATAATGGAATTTTGCATTATGACATAAAAATGGAATTTTGCATTATGACATCATAATAAAATTTTTACATTATGACATCATGATGGAATTTTGCATTATGACATCATAATGGAATTTTACATTATGACATCATAATGGAATTTTGCATTATGACATCATAATGGAATGTTACATTATGACATCATAATGGAATTTTACATTATGACATCATAATGGAATGTTACAATATGACATCATAATGGAATTTTACATTATGACATCATAATGGAATTTTGCATTATGACATCATTATGGAATTTTGCATTATGACATCCTAATGGAATGTTACATTATGACATCATAATGGAATTTTGCATTATGACATCATAATGGAATGTTGCATTATGACATCATAATGGAATTTTACATTATGACATCATAATAGAATTTTACATTATGACATCATAATGGAATTTTGCATTATGACATCATGATAAAATTTTTACATTATGACATCATAATGGAATTTTGCATTATGACATCATAATGGAATGTTACATTATGACATCATAATGGAATGTTGCATTATGACATCATAATGGAATTTTGCATTATGACATCATAATGGAATGTTGCATTATGACATCATAATGGAATTTTGCATTATGACATCATAATGGAATTTTGCATTATGACATCATAATGGAATGTTACATTATGACATCATAATGGAATGTTGCATTATGACATCATAATGGAATGTTACATTATGATATCATAATGGAATGTTACATTATGACATCATAATGGAATTTTGTATTATGACAAAATAATGGAATGTTACATTATTACATCATAATGGAATTTTACATTATGACATCATAATGGAATGTTGCATTATGACATCATAATGGACTTTTGCATTATGACATCATAATGGGATGTTGCAATATGACACGATAATGGAATTTTGCATTATGACAACATAATGGAATGTTGCATTATGACATCATAATGGAATTTTACATTATGACATCATAATGGAATTTTACATTATGACATCATAATGGAATTTTGCATTATGCCATCATAATGGAATTTTTACATTATGACATCGTAATGGAATTTTGCATTATGACATCATAATGGAATGTTGCATTATGACATCATAATGGAATTTTACATTATGACATCATAATGGAATTTTGCATTATGACATCATAATGGAATTTTTACATTATGACATCATAATGGAATGTTGCATTATGACATCATAATGGGATTTTGCATTATGACATCATAATGGAATGTTGCATTATGACATCTTAATGGAATGTTGCATTATGACATCATAATGGAATGTTGCATTATGACATCTTAATGGAATGTTGCATTATGACATCATAATGGAATTTTACATTATGACATCATAATGGAATGTTGCATTATGACATCATAATGGAATGTTACATTATGACATCATAATGGAATGTTGCATTATGACATCATAATGGAATGTTGCATTATTACATCATAATGGAATTTTGCATTATGACACCATAATGGAATTTTGCATTATGACATCATAATGGAATTTTGCATTATGACATCATTATGTAATTTTGCATTATGACATCATAATGGAATTTTGCATTATGACATCATAATGGAATTTTACATTATGACATCATAATGGAATGTTACATTATGACATCATAATGGAATTTTGCATTATGACATCATAATGGAATGTTACATTATGACATCATAATGGAATTTTACATTATGACATCATAATGGAATTTTGCATTATGACATCATTATGGAATTTTGCATTATGACATCCTAATGGAATGTTACATTATGACATCATAATGGAATTTTGCATTATAACATCATAATGGAATGTTACATTATGACATCATAATGGAATTTTGCATTATGACATCATAATGGAATTTTACATTATGACATCATAATGGAATGTTGCATTATGACATCATAATGGAATGTTGCATTATGACATCATAATGGAATGTTGCATTATGACATCATAGTGGAATTTTACATTATGACATCATAATGGAATTTTGCATTATGACATCATAATAAAATTTTTACATTATGACATCATAATGGAATGTTGCATTATGACATCATAATGGAATTTTACATTATGACATCATAATGGAATTTTGCATTATGACATCATAATGGAATTTTACATTATGACATCATAATGGAATGTTACATTATGACATCATAATGGAATTTTACATTATGACATCATAATGGAATTTTACATTATGACATCATAATGGAATGTTACATTATGACATCATAATGGAATTTTACATTATGACATCATAATGGAATTTTGCATTATGACATCATTATGGAATTTTGCATTATGACATCCTAATGGAATGTTACATTATGACATCATAATGGAATTTTGCATTATAACATCATAATGGAATGTTACATTATGACATCATAATGGAATTTTGCATTATGACATCATAATGGAATGTTGCATTATGACATCATAATGGAATTTTACATTATGACATCATAATAGAATTTTAGATTATGACATCATAATGGAATTTTGCATTATGACATCATGATAAAATTTTTACATTATGACATCATAATGGAATTTTGCATTATGACATCATAATGGAATTTTGCATTATGACATCATAATGGAATGTTGCATTATGACATCTTAATGGAATGTTGCATTATGACATCATAATGGAATGTTGCATTATGACATCTTAATGGAATGTTGCATTATGACATCATAATGGAATTTTACATTATGACATCATAATTGAATGTTGCATTATGACATCATAATGGAATGTTACATTATGACATCATAATGTAATTTTGCATTATTACATCATAATGGAATGTTACATTATGACATCATAATGGAATGTTGCATTATTGGCTTGAGGAAGGTCTATTACGACCGAAACGTTGCCGTAATTTTTGTAATGGGGAAATAAATCTTGTATTTTTCTACATTGCTGAATGCTGCCAGTCACTATTTCCTTATTCCTGACTGCACCCTTGGAGCCTCTCTGGTTTAGGCTTCCTGACTGGCTTTTGCACACTGTTTTGCCTGGCTCTATGTGAGGATATATGCTGTGCTGCTGGGAACCTCTCTTTTCTACTCAATGGAATGTTGCATTATGACATCATAGTGGAATTTTACATTATGACATCATAATGGAATTTTGCATTATGACATCAAAATGGAATTTTGCATTATGACATCATAATAAAATTTTTACATTATGACATCATAATGGAATTCTGCATTATGACATCATAATGGAATTTTACATTATGACATCATAATGGAATTTTGCATTATGACATCATAATCGAATGTTACATTATGACATCATAATGGAATTTTACATTATGACATCATAATGGAATGTTACAATATGACATCATAATGGAATGTTACATTATGACATCATAATGGAATTTTGCATTATGACATCATTATGGAATTTTGCATTATGACATCCTAATGGAATGTTACATTATGACATCATAATGGAATTTTGCATTATGACATCATAATGGAATTTTTACATTATGACATCATAATGGAATGTTGCATTATGACATCATAATGGGATTTTGCATTATGACATCATAATGGAATGTTGCATTATGACATCTTAATGGAATGTTGCATTATGACATCATAATGGAATGTTGCATTATGACATCTTAATGGAATGTTGCATTATGACATCATAATGGAATTTTACATTATGACATCATAATGGAATGTTGCATTATGACATCATAATGGAATGTTACATTATGACATCATAATGGAATGTTGCATTATGACATCATAATGGAATGTTGCATTATTACATCATAATGGAATTTTGCATTATGACACCATAATGGAATTTTGCATTATGACATCATAATGGAATTTTGCATTATGACATCATTATGTAATTTTGCATTATGACATCATAATGGAATTTTGCATTATGACATCATAATGGAATTTTACATTATGACATCATAATGGAATGTTACATTATGACATCATAATGGAATTTTGCATTATGACATCATAATGGAATGTTACATTATGACATCATAATGAATTTTGCATTATGACATCATAATGGAATGTTGCATTATGACATCATAGTGGAATTTTACATTATGACATCATAATGGAATTTTGCATTATGACATCATAATGGAATTTTGCATTATGACATCATAATGGAATTTTGCATTATGACATCATAATAAAATTTTTACATTATGACATCATAATGGAATGTTGCATTATGACATCATAATGGAATTTTGCATTATGACATCATAATGGAATTTTACGATATGACATCATAATGGAATGTTACATTATGACATCATAATGGAATTTTACATTATGACATCATAATGGAATGTTACATTATGACATCATAATGGAATGTTACATTATGACATCATAATGGAATGTTGCATTATGACATCATAATGGAATGTTACATTATGATATCATAATGGAATGTTACATTATGACATCATAATGGAATTTTGTATTATGACAAAATAATGGAATGTTACATTATTACATCATAATGGAATTTTACATTATGACATCATAATGGAATGTTGCATTATGACATCATAATGGACTTTTGCATTATGACATCATAATGGAATGTTGCATTATGACATCATAATGGAATTTTACATTATGACATCATAATAGAATTTTACATTATGACATCATAATGGAATTTTGCATTATGACATCATGATAAAATTTTTACATTATGACATCATAATGGAATTTTGCATTATGACATCATAATGGAATGTTACATTATGACATCATAATGGAATGTTGCATTATGACATCATAATGGAATTTTGCATTATGACATCATAATGGAATGTTGCATTATGACATCATAATGGAATTTTGCATTATGACATCAAAATGGAATTTTGCATTATGACATCATAATAAAATTTTTACATTATGACATCATGATGGAATTTTGCATTATGACATCATAATGGAATTTTACATTATGACATCATAATGGAATTTTGCATTATGACATCATAATGGAATGTTACATTATGACATCATAATGGAATTTTACATTATGACATCATAATGGAATGTTACAATATGACATCATAATGGAATTTTACATTATGACATCATAATGGAATTTTGCATTATGACATCATTATGGAATTTTGCATTATGACATCCTAATGGAATGTTACATTATGACATCATAATGGAATTTTGCATTATGACATCATAATGGAATGTTGCATTATGACATCATAATGGAATTTTACATTATGACATCATAATAGAATTTTACATTATGACATCATAATGGAATTTTGCATTATGACATCATGATAAAATTTTTACATTATGACATCATAATGGAATTTTGCATTATGACATCATAATGGAATGTTACATTATGACATCATAATGGAATGTTGCATTATGACATCATAATGGAATTTTGCATTATGACATCATAATGGAATGTTGCATTATGACATCATAATGGAATTTTGCATTATGACATCATAATGGAATTTTGCATTATGACATCATAATGGAATGTTACATTATGACATCATAATGGAATGTTGCATTATGACATCATAATGGAATGTTACATTATGATATAATGGAATGTTACATTATGACATCATAATGGAATTTTGTATTATGACAAAATAATGGAATGTTACATTATTACATCATAATGGAATTTTACATTATGACATCATAATGGAATGTTGCATTATGACATCATAATGGACTTTTGCATTATGACATCATAATGGGATGTTGCAATATGACACGATAATGGAATTTTGCATTATGACAACATAATGGAATGTTGCATTATGACATCATAATGGAATTTTACATTATGACATCATAATGGAATTTTACATTATGACATCATAATGGAATTTTGCATTATGCCATCATAATGGAATTTTTACATTATGACATTGTAATGGAATTTTGCATTATGACATCATAATGGAATGTTGCATTATGACATCATAATGGAATTTTACATTATGACATCATAATGGAATTTTGCATTATGACATCATAATGGAATTTTTACATTATGACATCATAATGGAATGTTGCATTATGACATCATAATGGGATTTTGCATTATGACATCATAATGGAATGTTGCATTATGACATCTTAATGGAATGTTGCATTATGACATCATAATGGAATGTTGCATTATGACATCTTAATGGAATGTTGCATTATGACATCATAATGGAATTTTACATTATGACATCATAATGGAATGTTGCATTATGACATCATAATGGAATGTTACATTATGACATCATAATGGAATGTTGCATTATGACATCATAATGGAATGTTGCATTATTACATCATAATGGAATTTTGCATTATGACACCATAATGGAATTTTGCATTATGACATCATAATGGAATTTTGCATTATGACATCATTATGTAATTTTGCATTATGACATCATAATGGAATTTTGCATTATGACATCATAATGGAATTTTACATTATGACATCATAATGGAATGTTACATTATGACATCATAATGGAATTTTGCATTATGACATCATAATGGAATGTTACATTATGACATCATAATGGAATTTTGCATTATGACATCATAATGGAATGTTGCATTATGACATCATAGTGGAATTTTACATTATGACATCATAATGGAATTTTGCATTATGACATCATAATAAAATTTTTACATTATGACATCATAATGGAATGTTGCATTATGACATCATAATGGAATTTTACATTATGACATCATAATGGAATTTTGCATTATGACATCATAATGGAATTTTACATTATGACATCATAATGGAATGTTACATTATGACATCATAATGGAATTTTACATTATGACATCATAATGGAATTTTACATTATGACATCATAATTGAATGTTGCATTATGACATCATAATGGAATGTTACATTATGACATCATAATGTAATTTTGCATTATTACATCATAATGGAATGTTACATTATGACATCATAATGGAATGTTGCATTATTGGCTTGAGGAAGGTCTATTACGACCGAAACGTTGCCGTAATTTTTGTAATGGGGAAATAAATCTTGTATTTTTCTACATTGCTGAATGCTGCCAGTCACTATTTCCTTATTCCTGACTGCACCCTTGGAGCCTCTCTGGTTTAGGCTTCCTGACTGGCTTTTGCACACTGTTTTGCCTGGCTCTATGTGAGGATATATGCTGTGCTGCTGGGAACCTCTCTTTTCTACTCAATGGAATGTTGCATTATGACATCATAGTGGAATTTTACATTATGACATCATAATGGAATTTTGCATTATGACATCAAAATGGAATTTTGCATTATGACATCATAATAAAATTTTTACATTATGACATCATAATGGAATTCTGCATTATGACATCATAATGGAATTTTACATTATGACATCATAATGGAATTTTGCATTATGACATCATAATCGAATGTTACATTATGACATCATAATGGAATTTTACATTATGACATCATAATGGAATGTTACAATATGACATCATAATGGAATGTTACATTATGACATCATAATGGAATTTTGCATTATGACATCATTATGGAATTTTGCATTATGACATCCTAATGGAATGTTACATTATGACATCATAATGGAATTTTGCATTATGACATCATAATGGAATTTTTACATTATGACATCATAATGGAATGTTGCATTATGACATCATAATGGGATTTTGCATTATGACATCATAATGGAATGTTGCATTATGACATCTTAATGGAATGTTGCATTATGACATCATAATGGAATGTTGCATTATGACATCATGATAAAATTTTTACATTATGACATCATAATGGAATTTTGCATTATGACATCATAATGGAATTTTGCATTATGACATCATAATGGAATGTTACATTATGACATCATAATGGAATGTTGCATTATGACATCATAATGGAATGTTACATTATGATATCATAATGGAATGTTACATTATGACATCATAATGGAATTTTGTATTATGACAAAATAATGGAATGTTACATTATTACATCATAATGGAATTTTACATTATGACATCATAATGGAATGTTGCATTATGACATCATAATGTACTTTTGCATTATGACATCATAATGGAATGTTGCATTATGACATCATAATGGAATTTTACATTATGACATCATAATAGAATTTTACATTATGACATCATAATGGAATTTTGCATTATGACATCATGATAAAATTTTTACATTATGACATCATAATGGAATTTTGCATTATGACATCATAATGGAATGTTACATTATGACATCATAATGGAATGTTGCATTATGACATCATAATGGAATTTTGCATTATGACATCATAATGGAATGTTGCATTATGACATCATAATGGAATTTTGCATTATGACATAAAAATGGAATTTTGCATTATGACATCATAATAAAATTTTTACATTATGACATCATGATGGAATTTTGCATTATGACATCATAATGGAATTTTACATTATGACATCATAATGGAATTTTGCATTATGACATCATAATGGAATGTTACATTATGACATCATAATGGAATTTTACATTATGACATCATAATGGAATGTTACAATATGACATCATAATGGAATTTTACATTATGACATCATAATGGAATTTTGCATTATGACATCATTATGGAATTTTGCATTATGACATCCTAATGGAATGTTACATTATGACATCATAATGGAATTTTGCATTATGACATCATAATGGAATGTTGCATTATGACATCATAATGGAATTTCACATTATGACATCATAATAGAATTTTACATTATGACATCATAATGGAATTTTGCATTATGACATCATGATAAAATTTTTACATTATGACATCATAATGGAATTTTGCATTATGACATCATAATGGAATGTTACATTATGACATCATAATGGAATGTTGCATTATGACATCATAATGGAATTTTGCATTATGACATCATAATGGAATGTTGCATTATGACATCATAATGGAATTTTGCATTATGACATCATAATGGAATTTTGCATTATGACATCATAATGGAATGTTACATTATGACATCATAATGGAATGTTGCATTATGACATCATAATGGAATGTTACATTATGATATCATAATGGAATGTTACATTATGACATCATAATGGAATTTTGTATTATGACAAAATAATGGAATGTTACATTATTACATCATAATGGAATTTTACATTATGACATCATAATGGAATGTTGCATTATGACATCATAATGGACTTTTGCATTATGACATCATAATGGGATGTTGCAATATGACACGATAATGGAATTTTGCATTATGACAACATAATGGAATGTTGCATTATGACATCATAATGGAATTTTACATTATGACATCATAATGGAATTTTACATTATGACATCATAATGGAATTTTGCATTATGCCATCATAATGGAATTTTTACATTATGACATCGTAATGGAATTTTGCATTATGACATCATAATGGAATGTTGCATTATGACATCATAATGGAATTTTACATTATGACATCATAATGGAATTTTGCATTATGACATCATAATGGAATTTTTACATTATGACATCATAATGGAATGTTGCATTATGACATCATAATGGGATTTTGCATTATGACATCATAATGGAATGTTGCATTATGACATCTTAATGGAATGTTGCATTATGACATCATAATGGAATGTTGCATTATGACATCTTAATGGAATGTTGCATTATGACATCATAATGGAATTTTACATTATGACATCATAATGGAATGTTGCATTATGACATCATAATGGAATGTTACATTATGACATCATAATGGAATGTTGCATTATGACATCATAATGGAATGTTGCATTATTACATCATAATGGAATTTTGCATTATGACACCATAATGGAATTTTGCATTATGACATCATAATGGAATTTTGCATTATGACATCATTATGTAATTTTGCATTATGACATCATAATGGAATTTTGCATTATGACATCATAATGGAATTTTACATTATGACATCATAATGGAATGTTACATTATGACATCATAATGGAATTTTGCATTATGACATCATAATGGAATGTTACATGATGACATCATAATGGAATTTTACATTATGACATCATAATGGAATTTTGCATTATGACATCATTATGGAATTTTGCATTATGACATCCTAATGGAATGTTACATTATGACATCATAATGGAATTTTGCATTATAACATCATAATGGAATGTTACATTATGACATCATAATGGAATTTTGCATTATGACATCATAATGGAATTTTACATTATGACATCATAATGGAATGTTGCATTATGACATCATAATGGAATGTTGCATTATGACATCATAGTGGAATTTTACATTATGACATCATAATGGAATTTTGCATTATGACATCATAATAAAATTTTTACATTATGACATCATAATGGAATGTTGCATTATGACATCATAATGGAATTTTACATTATGACATCATAATGGAATTTTGCATTATGACATCATAATGGAATTTTACATTATGACATCATAATGGAATGTTACATTATGACATCATAATGGAATTTTACATTATGACATCATAATGGAATTTTACATTATGACATCATAATGGAATGTTACATTATGACATCATAATGGAATTTTACATTATGACATCATAATGGAATTTTGCATTATGACATCATTATGGAATTTTGCATTATGACATCCTAATGGAATGTTACATTATGACATCATAATGGAATTTTGCATTATAACATCATAATGGAATGTTACATTATGACATCATAATGGAATTTTGCATTATGACATCATAATGGAATGTTGCATTATGACATCATAATGGAATTTTACATTATGACATCATAATAGAATTTTAGATTATGACATCATAATGGAATTTTGCATTATGACATCATGATAAAATTTTTACATTATGACATCATAATGGAATTTTGCATTATGACATCATAATGGAATTTTGCATTATGACATCATAATGGAATGTTGCATTATGACATCTTAATGGAATGTTGCATTATGACATCATAATGGAATGTTGCATTATGACATCTTAATGGAATGTTGCATTATGACATCATAATGGAATTTTACATTATGACATCATAATTGAATGTTGCATTATGACATCATAATGGAATGTTACATTATGACATCATAATGTAATTTTGCATTATTACATCATAATGGAATGTTACATTATGACATCATAATGGAATGTTGCATTATTGGCTTGAGGAAGGTCTATTACGACCGAAACGTTGCCGTAATTTTTGTAATGGGGAAATAAATCTTGTATTTTTCTACATTGCTGAATGCTGCCAGTCACTATTTCCTTATTCCTGACTGCACCCTTGGAGCCTCTCTGGTTTAGGCTTCCTGACTGGCTTTTGCACACTGTTTTGCCTGGCTCTATGTGAGGATATATGCTGTGCTGCTGGGAACCTCTCTTTTCTACTCAATGGAATGTTGCATTATGACATCATAGTGGAATTTTACATTATGACATCATAATGGAATTTTGCATTATGACATCAAAATGGAATTTTGCATTATGACATCATAATAAATTTTTTACATTATGACATCATAATGGAATTCTGCATTATGACATCATAATGGAATTTTACATTATGACATCATAATGGAATTTTGCATTATGACATCATAATCGAATGTTACATTATGACATCATAATGGAATTTTACATTATGACATCATAATGGAATGTTACAATATGACATCATAATGGAATGTTACATTATGACATCATAATGGAATTTTGCATTATGACATCATTATGGAATTTTGCATTATGACATCCTAATGGAATGTTACATTATGACATCATAATGGAATTTTGCATTATGACATCATAATGGAATTTTTACATTATGACATCATAATGGAATGTTGCATTATGACATCATAATGGGATTTTGCATTATGACATCATAATGGAATGTTGCATTATGACATCTTAATGGAATGTTGCATTATGACATCATAATGGAATGTTGCATTATGACATCTTAATGGAATGTTGCATTATGACATCATAATGGAATTTTACATTATGACATCATAATGGAATGTTGCATTATGACATCATAATGGAATGTTACATTATGACATCATAATGGAATGTTGCATTATGACATCATAATGGAATGTTGCATTATTACATCATAATGGAATTTTGCATTATGACACCATAATGGAATTTTGCATTATGACATCATAATGGAATTTTGCATTATGACATCATTATGTAATTTTGCATTATGACATCATAATGGAATTTTGCATTATGACATCATAATGGAATTTTACATTATGACATCATAATGGAATGTTACATTATGACATCATAATGGAATTTTGCATTATGACATCATAATGGAATGTTACATTATGACATCATAATGAATTTTGCATTATGACATCATAATGGAATGTTGCATTATGACATCATAGTGGAATTTTACATTATGACATCATAATGGAATTTTGCATTATGACATCATAATGGAATTTTGCATTATGACATCATAATGGAATTTTGCATTATGACATCATAATAAAATTTTTACATTATGACATCATAATGGAATGTTGCATTATGACATCATAATGGAATTTTGCATTATGACATCATAATGGAATTTTACGATATGACATCATAATGGAATGTTACATTATGACATCATAATGGAATTTTACATTATGACATCATAATGGAATGTTACATTATGACATCATAATGGAATGTTACATTATGACATCATAATGGAATGTTGCATTATGACATCATAATGGAATGTTACATTATGATATCATAATGGAATGTTACATTATGACATCATAATGGAATTTTGTATTATGACAAAATAATGGAATGTTACATTATTACATCATAATGGAATTTTACATTATGACATCATAATGGAATGTTGCATTATGACATCATAATGGACTTTTGCATTATGACATCATAATGGAATGTTGCATTATGACATCATAATGGAATTTTACATTATGACATCATAATAGAATTTTACATTATGACATCATAATGGAATTTTGCATTATGACATCATGATAAAATTTTTACATTATGACATCATAATGGAATTTTGCATTATGACATCATAATGGAATGTTACATTATGACATCATAATGGAATGTTGCATTATGACATCATAATGGAATTTTGCATTATGACATCATAATGGAATGTTGCATTATGACATCATAATGGAATTTTGCATTATGACATCAAAATGGAATTTTGCATTATGACATCATAATAAAATTTTTACATTATGACATCATGATGGAATTTTGCATTATGACATCATAATGGAATTTTACATTATGACATCATAATGGAATTTTGCATTATGACATCATAATGGAATGTTACATTATGACATCATAATGGAATTTTACATTATGACATCATAATGGAATGTTACAATATGACATCATAATGGAATTTTACATTATGACATCATAATGGAATTTTGCATTATGACATCATTATGGAATTTTGCATTATGACATCCTAATGGAATGTTACATTATGACATCATAATGGAATTTTGCATTATGACATCATAATGGAATGTTGCATTATGACATCATAATGGAATTTTACATTATGACATCATAATAGAATTTTACATTATGACATCATAATGGAATTTTGCATTATGACATCATGATAAAATTTTTACATTATGACATCATAATGGAATTTTGCATTATGACATCATAATGGAATGTTACATTATGACATCATAATGGAATGTTGCATTATGACATCATAATGGAATTTTGCATTATGACATCATAATGGAATGTTGCATTATGACATCATAATGGAATTTTGCATTATGACATCATAATGGAATTTTGCATTATGACATCATAATGGAATGTTACATTATGACATCATAATGGAATGTTGCATTATGACATCATAATGGAATGTTACATTATGATATAATGGAATGTTACATTATGACATCATAATGGAATTTTGTATTATGACAAAATAATGGAATGTTACATTATTACATCATAATGGAATTTTACATTATGACATCATAATGGAATGTTGCATTATGACATCATAATGGACTTTTGCATTATGACATCATAATGGGATGTTGCAATATGACACGATAATGGAATTTTGCATTATGACAACATAATGGAATGTTGCATTATGACATCATAATGGAATTTTACATTATGACATCATAATGGAATTTTACATTATGACATCATAATGGAATTTTGCATTATGCCATCATAATGGAATTTTTACATTATGACATTGTAATGGAATTTTGCATTATGACATCATAATGGAATGTTGCATTATGACATCATAATGGAATTTTACATTATGACATCATAATGGAATTTTGCATTATGACATCATAATGGAATTTTTACATTATGACATCATAATGGAATGTTGCATTATGACATCATAATGGGATTTTGCATTATGACATCATAATGGAATGTTGCATTATGACATCTTAATGGAATGTTGCATTATGACATCATAATGGAATGTTGCATTATGACATCTTAATGGAATGTTGCATTATGACATCATAATGGAATTTTACATTATGACATCATAATGGAATGTTGCATTATGACATCATAATGGAATGTTACATTATGACATCATAATGGAATGTTGCATTATGACATCATAATGGAATGTTGCATTATTACATCATAATGGAATTTTGCATTATGACACCATAATGGAATTTTGCATTATGACATCATAATGGAATTTTGCATTATGACATCATTATGTAATTTTGCATTATGACATCATAATGGAATTTTGCATTATGACATCATAATGGAATTTTACATTATGACATCATAATGGAATGTTACATTATGACATCATAATGGAATTTTGCATTATGACATCATAATGGAATGTTACATTATGACATCATAATGGAATTTTGCATTATGACATCATAATGGAATGTTGCATTATGACATCATAGTGGAATTTTACATTATGACATCATAATGGAATTTTGCATTATGACATCATAATAAAATTTTTACATTATGACATCATAATGGAATGTTGCATTATGACATCATAATGGAATTTTACATTATGACATCATAATGGAATTTTGCATTATGACATCATAATGGAATTTTACATTATGACATCATAATGGAATGTTACATTATGACATCATAATGGAATTTTACATTATGACATCATAATGGAATTTTACATTATGACATCATAATTGAATGTTGCATTATGACATCATAATGGAATGTTACATTATGACATCATAATGTAATTTTGCATTATTACATCATAATGGAATGTTACATTATGACATCATAATGGAATGTTGCATTATTGGCTTGAGGAAGGTCTATTACGACCGAAACGTTGCCGTAATTTTTGTAATGGGGAAATAAATCTTGTATTTTTCTACATTGCTGAATGCTGCCAGTCACTATTTCCTTATTCCTGACTGCACCCTTGGAGCCTCTCTGGTTTAGGCTTCCTGACTGGCTTTTGCACACTGTTTTGCCTGGCTCTATGTGAGGATATATGCTGTGCTGCTGGGAACCTCTCTTTTCTACTCAATGGAATGTTGCATTATGACATCATAGTGGAATTTTACATTATGACATCATAATGGAATTTTGCATTATGACATCAAAATGGAATTTTGCATTATGACATCATAATAAAATTTTTACATTATGACATCATAATGGAATTCTGCATTATGACATCATAATGGAATTTTACATTATGACATCATAATGGAATTTTGCATTATGACATCATAATCGAATGTTACATTATGACATCATAATGGAATTTTACATTATGACATCATAATGGAATGTTACAATATGACATCATAATGGAATGTTACATTATGACATCATAATGGAATTTTGCATTATGACATCATTATGGAATTTTGCATTATGACATCCTAATGGAATGTTACATTATGACATCATAATGGAATTTTGCATTATGACATCATAATGGAATTTTTACATTATGACATCATAATGGAATGTTGCATTATGACATCATAATGGGATTTTGCATTATGACATCATAATGGAATGTTGCATTATGACATCTTAATGGAATGTTGCATTATGACATCATAATGGAATGTTGCATTATGACATCATGATAAAATTTTTACATTATGACATCATAATGGAATTTTGCATTATGACATCATAATGGAATTTTGCATTATGACATCATAATGGAATGTTACATTATGACATCATAATGGAATGTTGCATTATGACATCATAATGGAATGTTACATTATGATATCATAATGGAATGTTACATTATGACATCATAATGGAATTTTGTATTATGACAAAATAATGGAATGTTACATTATTACATCATAATGGAATTTTACATTATGACATCATAATGGAATGTTGCATTATGACATCATAATGTACTTTTGCATTATGACATCATAATGGAATGTTGCATTATGACATCATAATGGAATTTTACATTATGACATCATAATAGAATTTTACATTATGACATCATAATGGAATTTTGCATTATGACATCATGATAAAATTTTTACATTATGACATCATAATGGAATTTTGCATTATGACATCATAATGGAATGTTACATTATGACATCATAATGGAATGTTGCATTATGACATCATAATGGAATTTTGCATTATGACATCATAATGGAATGTTGCATTATGACATCATAATGGAATTTTGCATTATGACATAAAAATGGAATTTTGCATTATGACATCATAATAAAATTTTTACATTATGACATCATGATGGAATTTTGCATTATGACATCATAATGGAATTTTACATTATGACATCATAATGGAATTTTGCATTATGACATCATAATGGAATGTTACATTATGACATCATAATGGAATTTTACATTATGACATCATAATGGAATGTTACAATATGACATCATAATGGAATTTTACATTATGACATCATAATGGAATTTTGCATTATGACATCATTATGGAATTTTGCATTATGACATCCTAATGGAATGTTACATTATGACATCATAATGGAATTTTGCATTATGACATCATAATGGAATGTTGCATTATGACATCATAATGGAATTTCACATTATGACATCATAATAGAATTTTACATTATGACATCATAATGGAATTTTGCATTATGACATCATGATAAAATTTTTACATTATGACATCATAATGGAATTTTGCATTATGACATCATAATGGAATGTTACATTATGACATCATAATGGAATGTTGCATTATGACATCATAATGGAATTTTGCATTATGACATCATAATGGAATGTTGCATTATGACATCATAATGGAATTTTGCATTATGACATCATAATGGAATTTTGCATTATGACATCATAATGGAATGTTACATTATGACATCATAATGGAATGTTGCATTATGACATCATAATGGAATGTTACATTATGATATCATAATGGAATGTTACATTATGACATCATAATGGAATTTTGTATTATGACAAAATAATGGAATGTTACATTATTACATCATAATGGAATTTTACATTATGACATCATAATGGAATGTTGCATTATGACATCATAATGGACTTTTGCATTATGACATCATAATGGGATGTTGCAATATGACACGATAATGGAATTTTGCATTATGACAACATAATGGAATGTTGCATTATGACATCATAATGGAATTTTACATTATGACATCATAATGGAATTTTACATTATGACATCATAATGGAATTTTGCATTATGCCATCATAATGGAATTTTTACATTATGACATCGTAATGGAATTTTGCATTATGACATCATAATGGAATGTTGCATTATGACATCATAATGGAATTTTACATTATGACATCATAATGGAATTTTGCATTATGACATCATAATGGAATTTTTACATTATGACATCATAATGGAATGTTGCATTATGACATCATAATGGGATTTTGCATTATGACATCATAATGGAATGTTGCATTATGACATCTTAATGGAATGTTGCATTATGACATCATAATGGAATGTTGCATTATGACATCTTAATGGAATGTTGCATTATGACATCATAATGGAATTTTACATTATGACATCATAATGGAATGTTGCATTATGACATCATAATGGAATGTTACATTATGACATCATAATGGAATGTTGCATTATGACATCATAATGGAATGTTGCATTATTACATCATAATGGAATTTTGCATTATGACACCATAATGGAATTTTGCATTATGACATCATAATGGAATTTTGCATTATGACATCATTATGTAATTTTGCATTATGACATCATAATGGAATTTTGCATTATGACATCATAATGGAATTTTACATTATGACATCATAATGGAATGTTACATTATGACATCATAATGGAATTTTGCATTATGACATCATAATGGAATGTTACATTATGACATCATAATGGAATTTTACATTATGACATCATAATGGAATTTTGCATTATGACATCATTATGGAATTTTGCATTATGACATCCTAATGGAATGTTACATTATGACATCATAATGGAATTTTGCATTATAACATCATAATGGAATGTTACATTATGACATCATAATGGAATTTTGCATTATGACATCATAATGGAATTTTACATTATGACATCATAATGGAATGTTGCATTATGACATCATAATGGAATGTTGCATTATGACATCATAGTGGAATTTTACATTATGACATCATAATGGAATTTTGCATTATGACATCATAATAAAATTTTTACATTATGACATCATAATGGAATGTTGCATTATGACATCATAATGGAATTTTACATTATGACATCATAATGGAATTTTGCATTATGACATCATAATGGAATTTTACATTATGACATCATAATGGAATGTTACATTATGACATCATAATGGAATTTTACATTATGACATCATAATGGAATTTTACATTATGACATCATAATGGAATGTTACATTATGACATCATAATGGAATTTTACATTATGACATCATAATGGAATTTTGCATTATGACATCATTATGGAATTTTGCATTATGACATCCTAATGGAATGTTACATTATGACATCATAATGGAATTTTGCATTATAACATCATAATGGAATGTTACATTATGACATCATAATGGAATTTTGCATTATGACATCATAATGGAATGTTGCATTATGACATCATAATGGAATTTTACATTATGACATCATAATAGAATTTTAGATTATGACATCATAATGGAATTTTGCATTATGACATCATGATAAAATTTTTACATTATGACATCATAATGGAATTTTGCATTATGACATCATAATGGAATTTTGCATTATGACATCATAATGGAATGTTGCATTATGACATCTTAATGGAATGTTGCATTATGACATCATAATGGAATGTTGCATTATGACATCTTAATGGAATGTTGCATTATGACATCATAATGGAATTTTACATTATGACATCATAATTGAATGTTGCATTATGACATCATAATGGAATGTTACATTATGACATCATAATGTAATTTTGCATTATTACATCATAATGGAATGTTACATTATGACATCATAATGGAATGTTGCATTATTGGCTTGAGGAAGGTCTATTACGACCGAAACGTTGCCGTAATTTTTGTAATGGGGAAATAAATCTTGTATTTTTCTACATTGCTGAATGCTGCCAGTCACTATTTCCTTATTCCTGACTGCACCCTTGGAGCCTCTCTGGTTTAGGCTTCCTGACTGGCTTTTGCACACTGTTTTGCCTGGCTCTATGTGAGGATATATGCTGTGCTGCTGGGAACCTCTCTTTTCTACTCAATGGAATGTTGCATTATGACATCATAGTGGAATTTTACATTATGACATCATAATGGAATTTTGCATTATGACATCAAAATGGAATTTTGCATTATGACATCATAATAAAATTTTTACATTATGACATCATAATGGAATTCTGCATTATGACATCATAATGGAATTTTACATTATGACATCATAATGGAATTTTGCATTATGACATCATAATCGAATGTTACATTATGACATCATAATGGAATTTTACATTATGACATCATAATGGAATGTTACAATATGACATCATAATGGAATGTTACATTATGACATCATAATGGAATTTTGCATTATGACATCATTATGGAATTTTGCATTATGACATCCTAATGGAATGTTACATTATGACATCATAATGGAATTTTGCATTATGACATCATAATGGAATTTTTACATTATGACATCATAATGGAATGTTGCATTATGACATCATAATGGGATTTTGCATTATGACATCATAATGGAATGTTGCATTATGACATCTTAATGGAATGTTGCATTATGACATCATAATGGAATGTTGCATTATGACATCTTAATGGAATGTTGCATTATGACATCATAATGGAATTTTACATTATGACATCATAATGGAATGTTGCATTATGACATCATAATGGAATGTTACATTATGACATCATAATGGAATGTTGCATTATGACATCATAATGGAATGTTGCATTATTACATCATAATGGAATTTTGCATTATGACACCATAATGGAATTTTGCATTATGACATCATAATGGAATTTTGCATTATGACATCATTATGTAATTTTGCATTATGACATCATAATGGAATTTTGCATTATGACATCATAATGGAATTTTACATTATGACATCATAATGGAATGTTACATTATGACATCATAATGGAATTTTGCATTATGACATCATAATGGAATGTTACATTATGACATCATAATGAATTTTGCATTATGACATCATAATGGAATGTTGCATTATGACATCATAGTGGAATTTTACATTATGACATCATAATGGAATTTTGCATTATGACATCATAATGGAATTTTGCATTATGACATCATAATGGAATTTTGCATTATGACATCATAATAAAATTTTTACATTATGACATCATAATGGAATGTTGCATTATGACATCATAATGGAATTTTGCATTATGACATCATAATGGAATTTTACGATATGACATCATAATGGAATGTTACATTATGACATCATAATGGAATTTTACATTATGACATCATAATGGAATGTTACATTATGACATCATAATGGAATGTTACATTATGACATCATAATGGAATGTTGCATTATGACATCATAATGGAATGTTACATTATGATATCATAATGGAATGTTACATTATGACATCATAATGGAATTTTGTATTATGACAAAATAATGGAATGTTACATTATTACATCATAATGGAATTTTACATTATGACATCATAATGGAATGTTGCATTATGACATCATAATGGACTTTTGCATTATGACATCATAATGGAATGTTGCATTATGACATCATAATGGAATTTTACATTATGACATCATAATAGAATTTTACATTATGACATCATAATGGAATTTTGCATTATGACATCATGATAAAATTTTTACATTATGACATCATAATGGAATTTTGCATTATGACATCATAATGGAATGTTACATTATGACATCATAATGGAATGTTGCATTATGACATCATAATGGAATTTTGCATTATGACATCATAATGGAATGTTGCATTATGACATCATAATGGAATTTTGCATTATGACATCAAAATGGAATTTTGCATTATGACATCATAATAAAATTTTTACATTATGACATCATGATGGAATTTTGCATTATGACATCATAATGGAATTTTACATTATGACATCATAATGGAATTTTGCATTATGACATCATAATGGAATGTTACATTATGACATCATAATGGAATTTTACATTATGACATCATAATGGAATGTTACAATATGACATCATAATGGAATTTTACATTATGACATCATAATGGAATTTTGCATTATGACATCATTATGGAATTTTGCATTATGACATCCTAATGGAATGTTACATTATGACATCATAATGGAATTTTGCATTATGACATCATAATGGAATGTTGCATTATGACATCATAATGGAATTTTACATTATGACATCATAATAGAATTTTACATTATGACATCATAATGGAATTTTGCATTATGACATCATGATAAAATTTTTACATTATGACATCATAATGGAATTTTGCATTATGACATCATAATGGAATGTTACATTATGACATCATAATGGAATGTTGCATTATGACATCATAATGGAATTTTGCATTATGACATCATAATGGAATGTTGCATTATGACATCATAATGGAATTTTGCATTATGACATCATAATGGAATTTTACGATATGACATCATAATGGAATGTTACATTATGACATCATAATGGAATTTTACATTATGACATCATAATGGAATGTTACATTATGATATAATGGAATGTTACATTATGACATCATAATGGAATTTTGTATTATGACAAAATAATGGAATGTTACATTATTACATCATAATGGAATTTTACATTATGACATCATAATGGAATGTTGCATTATGACATCATAATGGACTTTTGCATTATGACATCATAATGGGATGTTGCAATATGACACGATAATGGAATTTTGCATTATGACAACATAATGGAATGTTGCATTATGACATCATAATGGAATTTTACATTATGACATCATAATGGAATTTTACATTATGACATCATAATGGAATTTTGCATTATGCCATCATAATGGAATTTTTACATTATGACATTGTAATGGAATTTTGCATTATGACATCATAATGGAATGTTACATTATGACATCATAATGGAATGTTGCATTATGACATCATAATGGAATTTTGCATTATGACATCATAATGGAATGTTGCATTATGACATCATAATGGAATTTTGCATTATGACATCAAAATGGAATTTTGCATTATGACATCATAATAAAATTTTTACATTATGACATCATGATGGAATTTTGCATTATGACATCATAATGGAATTTTACATTATGACATCATAATGGAATTTTGCATTATGACATCATAATGGAATGTTACATTATGACATCATAATGGAATTTTACATTATGACATCATAATGGAATGTTACAATATGACATCATAATGGAATTTTACATTATGACATCATAATGGAATTTTGCATTATGACATCATTATGGAATTTTGCATTATGACATCCTAATGGAATGTTACATTATGACATCATAATGGAATTTTGCATTATGACATCATAATGGAATGTTGCATTATGACATCATAATGGAATTTTACATTATGACATCATAATAGAATTTTACATTATGACATCATAATGGAATTTTGCATTATGACATCATGATAAAATTTTTACATTATGACATCATAATGGAATTTTGCATTATGACATCATAATGGAATGTTACATTATGACATCATAATGGAATGTTGCATTATGACATCATAATGGAATTTTGCATTATGACATCATAATGGAATGTTGCATTATGACATCATAATGGAATTTTGCATTATGACATCATAATGGAATTTTACGATATGACATCATAATGGAATGTTACATTATGACATCATAATGGAATTTTACATTATGACATCATAATGGAATGTTACATTATGACATCATAATGGAATGTTACATTATGACATCATAATGGAATGTTGCATTATGACATCATAATGGAATGTTACATTATGATATCATAATGGAATGTTACATTATGACATCATAATGGAATTTTGTATTATGACAAAATAATGGAATGTTACATTATTACATCATAATGGAATTTTACATTATGACATCATAATGGAATGTTGCATTATGACATCATAATGGACTTTTGCATTATGACATCATAATGGAATGTTGCATTATGACATCATAATGGAATTTTACATTATGACATCATAATAGAATTTTACATTATGACATCATAATGGAATTTTGCATTATGACATCATGATAAAATTTTTACATTATGACATCATAATGGAATTTTGCATTATGACATCATAATGGAATGTTACATTATGACATCATAATGGAATGTTGCATTATGACATCATAATGGAATTTTGCATTATGACATCATAATGGAATGTTGCATTATGACATCATAATGGAATTTTGCATTATGACATCAAAATGGAATTTTGCATTATGACATCATAATAAAATTTTTACATTATGACATCATGATGGAATTTTGCATTATGACATCATAATGGAATTTTACATTATGACATCATAATGGAATTTTGCATTATGACATCATAATGGAATGTTACATTATGACATCATAATGGAATTTTACATTATGACATCATAATGGAATGTTACAATATGACATCATAATGGAATTTTACATTATGACATCATAATGGAATTTTGCATTATGACATCATTATGGAATTTTGCATTATGACATCCTAATGGAATGTTACATTATGACATCATAATGGAATTTTGCATTATGACATCATAATGGAATGTTGCATTATGACATCATAATGGAATTTTACATTATGACATCATAATAGAATTTTACATTATGACATCATAATGGAATTTTGCATTATGACATCATGATAAAATTTTTACATTATGACATCATAATGGAATTTTGCATTATGACATCATAATGGAATGTTACATTATGACATCATAATGGAATGTTGCATTATGACATCATAATGGAATTTTGCATTATGACATCATAATGGAATGTTGCATTATGACATCATAATGGAATTTTGCATTATGACATCATAATGGAATTTTGCATTATGACATCATAATGGAATGTTACATTATGACATCATAATGGAATGTTGCATTATGACATCATAATGGAATGTTACATTATGATATCATAATGGAATGTTACATTATGACATCATAATGGAATTTTGTATTATGACAAAATAATGGAATGTTACATTATTACATCATAATGGAATTTTACATTATGACATCATAATGGAATGTTGCATTATGACATCATAATGGACTTTTGCATTATGACATCATAATGGGATGTTGCAATATGACACGATAATGGAATTTTGCATTATGACAACATAATGGAATGTTGCATTATGACATCATAATGGAATTTTACATTATGACATCATAATGGAATTTTACATTATGACATCATAATGGAATTTTGCATTATGCCATCATAATGGAATTTTTACATTATGACATTGTAATGGAATTTTGCATTATGACATCATAATGGAATGTTGCATTATGACATCATAATGGAATTTTACATTATGACATCATAATGGAATTTTGCATTATGACATCATAATGGAATTTTTACATTATGACATCATAATGGAATGTTGCATTATGACATCATAATGGGATTTTGCATTATGACATCATAATGGAATGTTGCATTATGACATCTTAATGGAATGTTGCATTATGACATCATAATGGAATGTTGCATTATGACATCTTAATGGAATGTTGCATTATGACATCATAATGGAATTTTACATTATGACATCATAATGGAATGTTGCATTATGACATCATAATGGAATGTTACATTATGACATCATAATGGAATGTTGCATTATGACATCATAATGGAATGTTGCATTATTACATCATAATGGAATTTTGCATTATGACACCATAATGGAATTTTGCATTATGACATCATAATGGAATTTTGCATTATGACATCATTATGTAATTTTGCATTATGACATCATAATGGAATTTTGCATTATGACATCATAATGGAATTTTACATTATGACATCATAATGGAATGTTACATTATGACATCATAATGGAATTTTGCATTATGACATCATAATGGAATGTTACATTATGACATCATAATGGAATTTTGCATTATGACATCATAATGGAATGTTGCATTA
Source organism: Eleutherodactylus coqui (assembly GCF_035609145.1). Taxonomy (NCBI): domain Eukaryota; kingdom Metazoa; phylum Chordata; class Amphibia; order Anura; family Eleutherodactylidae; genus Eleutherodactylus; species Eleutherodactylus coqui. The sequence goes on along the minus strand of NC_089842.1, from coordinate 113,027,010 downwards.
TGACATCATAGTGGAATTTTACATTATGACATCATAATGGAATTTTGCATTATGACATCATAATAAAATTTTTACATTATGACATCATAATGGAATGTTGCATTATGACATCATAATGGAATTTTACATTATGACATCATAATGGAATTTTGCATTATGACATCATAATGGAATTTTACATTATGACATCATAATGGAATGTTACATTATGACATCATAATGGAATTTTACATTATGACATCATAATGGAATTTTACATTATGACATCATAATTGAATGTTGCATTATGACATCATAATGGAATGTTACATTATGACATCATAATGTAATTTTGCATTATTACATCATAATGGAATGTTACATTATGACATCATAATGGAATGTTGCATTATTGGCTTGAGGAAGGTCTATTACGACCGAAACGTTGCCGTAATTTTTGTAATGGGGAAATAAATCTTGTATTTTTCTACATTGCTGAATGCTGCCAGTCACTATTTCCTTATTCCTGACTGCACCCTTGGAGCCTCTCTGGTTTAGGCTTCCTGACTGGCTTTTGCACACTGTTTTGCCTGGCTCTATGTGAGGATATATGCTGTGCTGCTGGGAACCTCTCTTTTCTACTCAATGGAATGTTGCATTATGACATCATAGTGGAATTTTACATTATGACATCATAATGGAATTTTGCATTATGACATCAAAATGGAATTTTGCATTATGACATCATAATAAAATTTTTACATTATGACATCATAATGGAATTCTGCATTATGACATCATAATGGAATTTTACATTATGACATCATAATGGAATTTTGCATTATGACATCATAATCGAATGTTACATTATGACATCATAATGGAATTTTACATTATGACATCATAATGGAATGTTACAATATGACATCATAATGGAATGTTACATTATGACATCATAATGGAATTTTGCATTATGACATCATTATGGAATTTTGCATTATGGCATCCTAATGGAATGTTACATTATGACATCATAATGGAATTTTGCATTATGACATCATAATGGAATTTTTACATTATGACATCATAATGGAATGTTGCATTATGACATCATAATGGGATTTTGCATTATGACATCATAATGGAATGTTGCATTATGACATCTTAATGGAATGTTGCATTATGACATCATAATGGAATGTTGCATTATGACATCTTAATGGAATGTTGCATTATGACATCATAATGGAATTTTACATTATGAAATCATAATGGAATGTTGCATTATGACATCATAATGGAATGTTACATTATGACATCATAATGGAATGTTGCATTATGACATCATAATGGAATGTTGCATTATTACATCATAATGGAATTTTGCATTATGACACCATAATGGAATTTTGCATTATGACATCATAATGGAATTTTGCATTATGACATCATTATGTAATTTTGCATTATGACATCATAATGGAATTTTGCATTATGACATCATAATGGAATTTTGCATTATGACATCATAATGGAATGTTACATTATGACATCATAATGAATTTTGCATTATGACATCATAATGGAATGTTGCATTATGACATCATAGTGGAATTTTACATTATGACATCATAATGGAATTTTGCATTATGACATCATAATGGAATTTTGCATTATGACATCCTAATGGAATTTTGCATTATGACATCATAATAAAATTTTTACATTATGACATCATAATGGAATGTTGCATTATGACATCATAATGGAATTTTGCATTATGACATCATAATGGAATTTTACATTATGACATCATAATGGAATGTTACATTATGACATCATAATGGAATTTTACATTATGACATCATAATGGAATGTTACATTATGACATCATAATGGAATGTTACATTATGACATCATAATGGAATGTTGCATTATGACATCATAATGGAATGTTACATTATGATATCATAATGGAATGTTACATTATGACATCATAATGGAATTTTGTATTATGACAAAATAATGGAATGTTACATTATTACATCATAATGGAATTTTACATTATGACATCATAATGGAATGTTGCATTATGACATCATAATGGACTTTTGCATTATGACATCATAATGGAATGTTGCATTATGACATCATAATGGAATTTTACATTATGACATCATAATAGAATTTTACATTATGACATCATAATGGAATTTTGCATTATGACATCATGATAAAATTTTTACATTATGACATCATAATGGAATTTTGCATTATGACATCATAATGGAATGTTACATTATGACATCATAATGGAATGTTGCATTATGACATCATAATGGAATTTTGCATTATGACATCATAATGGAATGTTGCATTATGACATCATAATGGAATTTTGCATTATGACATCAAAATGGAATTTTGCATTATGACATCATAATAAAATTTTTACATTATGACATCATGATGGAATTTTGCATTATGACATCATAATGGAATTTTACATTATGACATCATAATGGAATTTTGCATTATGACATCATAATGGAATGTTACATTATGACATCATAATGGAATTTTACATTATGACATCATAATGGAATGTTACAATATGACATCATAATGGAATTTTACATTATGACATCATAATGGAATTTTGCATTATGACATCATTATGGAATTTTGCATTATGACATCCTAATGGAATGTTACATTATGACATCATAATGGAATTTTGCATTATGACATCATAATGGAATGTTGCATTATGACATCATAATGGAATTTTACATTATGACATCATAATAGAATTTTACATTATGACATCATAATGGAATTTTGCATTATGACATCATGATAAAATTTTTACATTATGACATCATAATGGAATTTTGCATTATGACATCATAATGGAATGTTACATTATGACATCATAATGGAATGTTGCATTATGACATCATAATGGAATTTTGCATTATGACATCATAATGGAATGTTGCATTATGACATCATAATGGAATTTTGCATTATGACATCATAATGGAATTTTGCATTATGACATCATAATGGAATGTTGCATTATGACATCATAATGGAATTTTGCATTATGACATCATAATGGAATGTTACATTATGACATCATAATGGAATTTTACATTATGACATCATAATGGAATGTTACAATATGACATCATAATGGAATTTTACATTATGACATCATAATGGAATTTTGCATTATGACATCATTATGGAATTTTGCATTATGACATCCTAATGGAATGTTACATTATGACATCATAATGGAATTTTGCATTATGACATCATAATGGAATGTTGCATTATGACATCATAATGGAATTTTACATTATGACATCATAATAGAATTTTACATTATGACATCATAATGGAATTTTGCATTATGACATCATGATAAAATTTTTACATTATGACATCATAATGGAATTTTGCATTATGACATCATAATGGAATGTTACATTATGACATCATAATGGAATGTTGCATTATGACATCATAATGGAATTTTGCATTATGACATCATAATGGAATTTTGCATTATGACATCATAATGGAATGTTACATTATGACATCATAATGGAATGTTGCATTATGACATCATAATGGAATGTTACATTATGATATCATAATGGAATGTTACATTATGACATCATAATGGAATTTTGTATTATGACAAAATAATGGAATGTTACATTATTACATCATAATGGAATTTTACATTATGACATCATAATGGAATGTTGCATTATGACATCATAATGGACTTTTGCATTATGACATCATAATGGGATGTTGCAATATGACACGATAATGGAATTTTGCATTATGACAACATAATGGAATGTTGCATTATGACATCATAATGGAATTTTACATTATGACATCATAATGGAATTTTACATTATGACATCATAATGGAATTTTGCATTATGCCATCATAATGGAATTTTTACATTATGACATTGTAATGGAATTTTGCATTATGACATCATAATGGAATGTTGCATTATGACATCATAATGGAATTTTACATTATGACATCATAATGGAATTTTGCATTATGACATCATAATGGAATTTTTACATTATGACATCATAATGGAATGTTGCATTATGACATCATAATGGGATTTTGCATTATGACATCATAATGGAATGTTGCATTATGACATCTTAATGGAATGTTGCATTATGACATCATAATGGAATGTTGCATTATGACATCTTAATGGAATGTTGCATTATGACATCATAATGGAATTTTACATTATGACATCATAATGGAATGTTGCATTATGACATCATAATGGAATGTTACATTATGACATCATAATGGAATGTTGCATTATGACATCATAATGGAATGTTGCATTATTACATCATAATGGAATTTTGCATTATGACACCATAATGGAATTTTGCATTATGACATCATAATGGAATTTTGCATTATGACATCATTATGTAATTTTGCATTATGACATCATAATGGAATTTTGCATTATGACATCATAATGGAATTTTACATTATGACATCATAATGGAATGTTACATTATGACATCATAATGGAATTTTGCATTATGACATCATAATGGAATGTTACATTATGACATCATAATGGAATTTTGCATTATGACATCATAATGGAATGTTGCATTATGACATCATAGTGGAATTTTACATTATGACATCATAATGGAATTTTGCATTATGACATCATAATAAAATTTTTACATTATGACATCATAATGGAATGTTGCATTATGACATCATAATGGAATTTTACATTATGACATCATAATGGAATTTTGCATTATGACATCATAATGGAATTTTACATTATGACATCATAATGGAATGTTACATTATGACATCATAATGGAATTTTACATTATGACATCATAATGGAATTTTACATTATGACATCATAATGGAATGTTACATTATGACATCATAATGGAATTTTACATTATGACATCATAATGGAATTTTGCATTATGACATCATAATGGAATTTTGCATTATGACATCATTATGGAATTTTGCATTATGACATCCTAATGGAATGTTACATTATGACATCATAATGGAATTTTGCATTATAACATCATAATGGAATGTTACATTATGACATCATAATGGAATTTTGCATTATGACATCATAATGGAATGTTGCATTATGACATCATAATGGAATTTTACATTATGACATCATAATAGAATTTTAGATTATGACATCATAATGGAATTTTGCATTATGACATCATGATAAAATTTTTACATTATGACATCATAATGGAATTTTGCATTATGACATCATAATGGAATTTTGCATTATGACATCATAATGGAATGTTGCATTATGACATCTTAATGGAATGTTGCATTATGACATCATAATGGAATGTTGCATTATGACATCTTAATGGAATGTTGCATTATGACATCATAATGGAATTTTACATTATGACATCATAATTGAATGTTGCATTATGACATCATAATGGAATGTTACATTATGACATCATAATGTAATTTTGCATTATTACATCATAATGGAATGTTACATTATGACATCATAATGGAATGTTGCATTATTGGCTTGAGGAAGGTCTATTACGACCGAAACGTTGCCGTAATTTTTGTAATGGGGAAATAAATCTTGTATTTCTCTACATTGCTGAATGCTGCCAGTCACTATTTCCTTATTCCTGACTGCACCCTTGGAGCCTCTCTGGTTTAGGCTTCCTGACTGGCTTTTGCACACTGTTTTGCCTGGCTCTATGTGAGGATATATGCTGTGCTGCTGGGAACCTCTCTTTTCTACTCAATGGAATGTTGCATTATGACATCATAGTGGAATTTTACATTATGACATCATAATGGAATTTTGCATTATGACATCAAAATGGAATTTTGCATTATGACATCATAATAAAATTTTTACATTATGACATCATAATGGAATTCTGCATTATGACATCATAATGGAATTTTACATTATGACATCATAATGGAATTTTGCATTATGACATCATAATCGAATGTTACATTATGACATCATAATGGAATTTTACATTATGACATCATAATGGAATGTTACAATATGACATCATAATGGAATGTTACATTATGACATCATAATGGAATTTTGCATTATGACATCCTAATGGAATGTTACATTATGACATCATAATGGAATTTTGCATTATGACATCATAATGGAATTTTTACATTATGACATCATAATGGAATGTTGCATTATGACATCATAATGGGATTTTGCATTATGACATCATAATGGAATGTTGCATTATGACATCTTAATGGAATGTTGCATTATGACATCATAATGGAATGTTGCATTATGACATCTTAATGGAATGTTGCATTATGACATCATAATGGAATTTTACATTATGACATCATAATGGAATGTTGCATTATGACATCATAATGGAATGTTACATTATGACATCATAATGGAATGTTGCATTATGACATCATAATGGAATGTTGCATTATTACATCATAATGGAATTTTGCATTATGACACCATAATGGAATTTTGCATTATGACATCATAATGGAATTTTGCATTATGACATCATTATGTAATTTTGCATTATGACATCATAATGGAATTTTGCATTATGACATCATAATGGAATTTTACATTATGACATCATAATGGAATGTTACATTATGACATCATAATGGAATTTTGCATTATGACATCATAATGGAATGTTACATTATGACATCATAATGGAATTTTGCATTATGACATCATAATGGAATGTTGCATTATGACATCATAGTGGAATTTTACATTATGACATCATAATGGAATTTTGCATTATGACATCATAATGGAATTTTGCATTATGACATCATAATGGAATTTTGCATTATGACATCATAATAAAATTTTTACATTATGACATCATAATGGAATGTTGCATTATGACATCATAATGGAATTTTGCATTATGACATCATAATGGAATTTTACATTATGACATCATAATGGAATGTTACATTATGACATCATAATGGAATTTTACATTATGACATCATAATGGAATGTTACATTATGACATCATAATGGAATGTTACATTATGACATCATAATGGAATTTTGCATTATGACATCATTATGGAATTTTGCATTATAACATCATAATGGAATGTTACATTATGACATCATAATGGAATTTTGCATTATGACATCATAATGGAATGTTGCATTATGACATCATAATGGAATTTTACATTATGACATCATAATAGAATTTTAGATTATGACATCATAATGGAATTTTGCATTATGACATCATGATAAAATTTTTACATTATGACATCATAATGGAATTTTGCATTATGACATCATAATGGAATTTTGCATTATGACATCATAATGGAATGTTGCATTATGACATCTTAATGGAATGTTGCATTATGACATCATAATGGAATGTTGCATTATGACATCTTAATGGAATGTTGCATTATGACATCATAATGGAATTTTACATTATGACATCATAATTGAATGTTGCATTATGACATCATAATGGAATGTTACATTATGACATCATAATGTAATTTTGCATTATTACATCATAATGGAATGTTACATTATGACATCATAATGGAATGTTGCATTATTGGCTTGAGGAAGGTCTATTACGACCGAAACGTTGCCGTAATTTTTGTAATGGGGAAATAAATCTTGTATTTTTCTACATTGCTGAATGCTGCCAGTCACTATTTCCTTATTCCTGACTGCACCCTTGGAGCCTCTCTGGTTTAGGCTTCCTGACTGGCTTTTGCACACTGTTTTGCTTGGCTCTATGTGAGGATATATGCTGTGCTGCTGGGAACCTCTCTTTTCTACTCAATGGAATGTTGCATTATGACATCATAGTGGAATTTTGCATTATGACATCAAAATGGAATTTTGCATTATGACATCATAATAAAAGTTTTACATTATGACATCATAATGGAATTCTGCATTATGACATCATAATGGAATTTTACATTATGACATCATAATGGAATTTTGCATTATGACATCATAATCGAATGTTACATTATGACATCATAATGGAATTTTACATTATGACATCATAATGGAATGTTACAATATGACATCATAATGGAATGTTACATTATGACATCATAATGGAATTTTGCATTATGACATCATTATGGAATTTTGCATTATGACATCCTAATGGAATGTTACATTATGACATCATAATGGAATTTTGCATTATGACATCATAATGGAATGTTGCATTATGACATCATAATGGAATTTTACATTATGACATCATAATAGAATTTTACATTATGACATCATAATGGAATTTTGCATTATGACATCATGATAAAATTTTTACATTATGACATCATAATGGAATTTTGCATTATGACATCATAATGGAATGTTACATTATGACATCATAATGGAATGTTGCATTATGACATCATAATGGAATTTTGCATTATGACATCATAATGGAATGTTGCATTATGACATCATAATGGAATTTTGCATTATGACATCATAATGGAATGTTGCATTATGACATCATAATGGAATTTTGCATTATGACATCATAATGGAATGTTACATTATGACATCATAATGGAATGTTGCATTATGACATCATAATGGAATTTTGCATTATGACATCATAATGGAATTTTGCATTATGACATCATAATGGAATTTTGCATTATGACATCATAATGGAATGTTACATTATGACATCATAATGGAATGTTGCATTATGACATCATAATGGAATGTTACATTATGATATCATAATGGAATGTTACATTATGACATCATAATGGAATTTTGTATTATGACAAAATAATGGAATGTTACATTATTACATCATAATGGAATTTTACATTATGACATCATAATGGAATGTTGCATTATGACATCATAATGGACTTTTGCATTATGACATCATAATGGGATGTTGCAATATGACATGATAATGGAATTTTGCATTATGACAACATAATGGAATGTTGCATTATGACATCATAATGGAATTTTACATTATGACATCATAATGGAATTTTACATTATGACATCATAATGGAATTTTGCATTATGCCATCATAATGGAATTTTTTTTACATTATGACATCGTAATGGAATTTTGCATTATGACGTCATAATGGAATGTTGCATTATGACATCATAATGGAATTTTACATTATGACATCATAATGGAATTTTGCATTATGACATCATAATGGAATTTTTACATTATGACATCATAATGGAATGTTGCATTATGACATCATAATGGGATTTTGCATTATGACATCATAATGGAATGTTGCATTATGACATCTTAATGGAATGTTGCATTATGACATCATAATGGAATGTTGCATTATGACATCTTAATGGAATGTTGCATTATGACATCATAATGGAATTTTACATTATGACATCATAATGGAATGTTGCATTATGACATCCTAATGGAATGTTACATTATGACATCATAATGGAATTTTGCATTATAACATCATAATGGAATGTTACATTATGACATCATAATGGAATTTTGCATTATGACATCATAATGGAATGTTGCATTATGACATCATAATGGAATTTTACATTATGACATCATAATAGAATTTTAGATTATGACATCATAATGGAATTTTGCATTATGACATCATAATGGAATTTTGCATTATGACATCATAATGGAATGTTGCATTATGACATCTTAATGGAATGTTGCATTATGACATCATAATGGAATGTTGCATTATGACATCTTAATGGAATGTTGCATTATGACATCATAATGGAATTTTACATTATGACATCATAATTGAATGTTGCATTATGACATCATAATGGAATGTTACATTATGACATCATAATGTAATTTTGCATTATTACATCATAATGGAATGTTACATTATGACATCATAATGGAATGTTGCATTATTGGCTTGAGGAAGGTCTATTACGACCGAAACGTTGCCGTAATTTTTGTAATGGGGAAATAAATCTTGTATTTTTCTACATTGCTGAATGCTGCCAGTCACTATTTCCTTATTCCTGACTGCACCCTTGGAGCCTCTCTGGTTTAGGCTTCCTGACTGGCTTTTGCACACTGTTTTGCCTGGCTCTATGTGAGGATATATGCTGTGCTGCTGGGAACCTCTCTTTTCTACTCAATGGAATGTTGCATTATGACATCATAGTGGAATTTTACATTATGACATCATAATGGAATTTTGCATTATGACATCAAAATGGAATTTTGCATTATGACATCATAATAAAATTTTTACATTATGACATCATAATGGAATTCTGCATTATGGCATCATAATGGAATTTTACATTATGACATCATAATGGAATTTTGCATTATGACATCATAATCGAATGTTACATTATGACATCATAATGGAATTTTACATTATGACATCATAATGGAATGTTACAATATGACATCATAATGGAATGTTACATTATGACATCATAATGGAATTTTGCATTATGACATCATTATGGAATTTTGCATTATGACATCCTAATGGAATGTTACATTATGACATCATAATGGAATTTTGCATTATGACATCATAATGGAATTTTTACATTATGACATCATAATGGAATGTTGCATTATGACATCATAATGGGATTTTGCATTATGACATCATAATGGAATGTTGCATTATGACATCTTAATGGAATGTTGCATTATGACATCATAATGGAATGTTGCATTATGACATCTTAATGGAATGTTGCATTATGACATCATAATGGAATTTTACATTATGACATCATAATGGAATGTTGCATTATGACATCATAATGGAATGTTACATTATGACATCATAATGGAATGTTGCATTATGACATCATAATGGAATGTTGCATTATTACATCATAATGGAATTTTGCATTATGACACCATAATGGAATTTTGCATTATGACATCATAATGGAATTTTGCATTATGACATCATTATGTAATTTTGCATTATGACATCATAATGGAATTTTGCATTATGACATCATAATGGAATTTTACATTATGACATCATAATGGAATGTTACATTATGACATCATAATGGAATTTTGCATTATGACATCATAATGGAATGTTACATTATGACATCATAATGGAATTTTGCATTATGACATCATAATGGAATGTTGCATTATGACATCATAGTGGAATTTTACATTATGACATCATAATGGAATTTTGCATTATGACATCATAATGGAATTTTGCATTATGACATCATAATGGAATTTTGCATTATGACATCATAATAAAATTTTTACATTATGACATCATAATGGAATGTTGCATTATGACATCATAATGGAATTTTGCATTATGACATCATAATGGAATTTTACATTATGACATCATAATGGAATGTTACATTATGACATCATAATGGAATTTTACATTATGACATCATAATGGAATTTTACATTATGACATCATAATGGAATGTTACATTATGACATCATAATGGAATGTTACATTATGACATCATAATGGAATTTTGCATTATGACATCATTATGGAATTTTGCATTATGACATCCTAATGGAATGTTACATTATGACATCATAATGGAATTTTGCATTATAACATCATAATGGAATGTTACATTATGACATCATAATGGAATTTTGCATTATGACATCATAATGGAATGTTGCATTATGACATCATAATGGAATTTTGCATTATGACATCATAATAGAATTTTAGATTATGACATCATAATGGAATTTTGCATTATGACATCATGATAAAATTTTTACATTATGACATCATAATGGAATTTTGCATTATGACATCATAATGGAATTTTGCATTATGACATCATAATGGAATGTTGCATTATGACATCTTAATGGAATGTTGCATTATGACATCATAATGGAATGTTGCATTATGACATCTTAATGGAATGTTGCATTATGACATCATAATGGAATTTTACATTATGACATCATAATTGAATGTTGCATTATGACATCATAATGGAATGTTACATTATGACATCATAATGTAATTTTGCATTATTACATCATAATGGAATGTTACATTATGACATCATAATGGAATGTTGCATTATTGGCTTGAGGAAGGTCTATTACGACCGAAACGTTGCCGTAATTTTTGTAATGGGGAAATAAATCTTGTATTTTTCTACATTGCTGAATGCTGCCAGTCACTATTTCCTTATTCCTGACTGCACCCTTGGAGCCTCTCTGGTTTAGGCTTCCTGACTGGCTTTTGCACACTGTTTTGCCTGGCTCTATGTGAGGATATATGCTGTGCTGCTGGGAACCTCTCTTTTCTACTCAATGGAATGTTGCATTATGACATCATAGTGGAATTTTACATTATGACATCATAATGGAATTTTGCATTATGACATCAAAATGGAATTTTGCATTATGACATCATAATAAAATTTTTACATTATGACATCATAATGGAATTCTGCATTATGGCATCATAATGGAATTTTACATTATGACATCATAATGGAATTTTGCATTATGACATCATAATCGAATGTTACATTATGACATCATAATGGAATTTTACATTATGACATCATAATGGAATGTTACAATATGACATCATAATGGAATGTTACATTATGACATCATAATGGAATTTTGCATTATGACATCATTATGGAATTTTGCATTATGACATCCTAATGGAATGTTACATTATGACATCATAATGGAATTTTGCATTATGACATCATAATGGAATTTTTACATTATGACATCATAATGGAATGTTGCATTATGACATCATAATGGGATTTTGCATTATGACATCATAATGGAATGTTGCATTATGACATCTTAATGGAATGTTGCATTATGACATCATAATGGAATGTTGCATTATGACATCTTAATGGAATGTTGCATTATGACATCATAATGGAATTTTACATTATGACATCATAATGGAATGTTGCATTATGACATCATAATGGAATGTTACATTATGACATCATAATGGAATGTTGCATTATGACATCATAATGGAATGTTGCATTATTACATCATAATGGAATTTTGCATTATGACACCATAATGGAATTTTGCATTATGACATCATAATGGAATTTTGCATTATGACATCATTATGTAATTTTGCATTATGACATCATAATGGAATTTTGCATTATGACATCATAATGGAATTTTACATTATGACATCATAATGGAATGTTACATTATGACATCATAATGGAATTTTGCATTATGACATCATAATGGAATGTTACATTATGACATCATAATGGAATTTTGCATTATGACATCATAATGGAATGTTGCATTATGACATCATAGTGGAATTTTACATTATGACATCATAATGGAATTTTGCATTATGACATCATAATGGAATTTTGCATTATGACATCATAATGGAATTTTGCATTATGACATCATAATAAAATTTTTACATTATGACATCATAATGGAATGTTGCATTATGACATCATAATGGAATTTTGCATTATGACATCATAATGGAATTTTACATTATGACATCATAATGGAATGTTACATTATGACATCATAATGGAATTTTACATTATGACATCATAATGGAATTTTACATTATGACATCATAATGGAATGTTACATTATGACATCATAATGGAATGTTACATTATGACATCATAATGGAATTTTGCATTATGACATCATTATGGAATTTTGCATTATGACATCCTAATGGAATGTTACATTATGACATCATAATGGAATTTTGCATTATGACATCATAATGGAATGTTACATTATGACATCATAATGGAATTTTGCATTATGACATCATAATGGAATGTTACATTATGACATCATAATGGAATTTTGCATTATGACATCATAATGGAATGTTGCATTATGACATCATAGTGGAATTTTACATTATGACATCATAATGGAATTTTGCATTATGACATCATAATAAAATTTTTACATTATGACATCATAATGGAATGTTGCATTATGACATCATAATGGAATTTTACATTATGACATCATAATGGAATTTTGCATTATGACATCATAATGGAATTTTACATTATGACATCATAATGGAATGTTACATTATGACATCATAATGGAATTTTACATTATGACATCATAATGGAATTTTACATTATGACATCATAATGGAATGTTACATTATGACATCATAATGGAATTTTACATTATGACATCATAATGGAATTTTGCATTATGACATCATTATGGAATTTTGCATTATGACATCCTAATGGAATGTTACATTATGACATCACAATGGAATTTTGCATTATGACATCATAATGGAATGTTACATTATGACATCATAATGGAATTTTGCATTATGACATCATAATGGAATTTTTACATTATGACATCATAATGGAATGTTGCATTATGACATCATAATGGGATTTTGCATTATGACATCATAATGGAATGTTGCATTATGACATCTTAATGGAATGTTGCATTATGATATCATAATGGAATGTTGCATTATGACATCTTAATGGAATGTTGCATTATGACATCATAATGGAATTTTACATTATGACATCATAATGGAATGTTGCATTATGACATCATAATGCAATGTTACATTATGACATCATAATGTAATTTTGCATTATGACATCATAATGGAATGTTACATTATGACATCATAATGGAATGTTGCATTATGACATCATAATGTAATTTTGCATTATTACATCATAATGGAATGTTACATTATGACATCATAATGGAATGTTGCATTATTGGCTTGAGGAAGGTCTATTACGACCGAAACGTTGCCGTAATTTTTGTAATGGGGAAATAAATCTTGTATTTTTCTACATTGCTGAATGCTGCCAGTCACTATTTCCTTATTCCTGACTGCACCCTTGGAGCCTCTCTGGTTTAGGCTTCCTGACTGGCTTTTGCACACTGTTTTGCCTGGCTCTATGTGAGGATATATGCTGTGCTGCTGGGAACCTCTCTTTTCTACTCAATGGAATGTTGCATTATGACATCATAGTGGAATTTTACATTATGACATCATAATGGAATTTTGCATTATGACATCAAAATGGAATTTTGCATTATGACATCATAATAAAATTTTTACATTATGACATCATAATGGAATTCTGCATTATGACATCATAATGGAATTTTACATTATGACATCATAATGGAATTTTGCATTATGACATCATAATCGAATGTTACATTATGACATCATAATGGAATTTTACATTATGACATCATAATGGAATGTTACAATATGACATCATAATGGAATGTTACATTATGACATCATAATGGAATTTTGCATTATGACATCCTAATGGAATGTTACATTATGACATCATAATGGAATTTTGCATTATGACATCATAATGGAATTTTTACATTATGACATCATAATGGAATGTTGCATTATGACATCATAATGGGATTTTGCATTATGACATCATAATGGAATGTTGCATTATGACATCTTAATGGAATGTTGCATTATGACATCATAATGGAATGTTGCATTATGACATCTTAATGGAATGTTGCATTATGACATCATAATGGAATTTTACATTATGACATCATAATGGAATGTTGCATTATGACATCATAATGGAATGTTACATTATGACATCATAATGGAATGTTGCATTATGACATCATAATGGAATGTTGCATTATTACATCATAATGGAATTTTGCATTATGACACCATAATGGAATTTTGCATTATGACATCATAATGGAATTTTGCATTATGACATCATTATGTAATTTTGCATTATGACATCATAATGGAATTTTGCATTATGACATCATAATGGAATTTTACATTATGACATCATAATGGAATGTTACATTATGACATCATAATGGAATTTTGCATTATGACATCATAATGGAATGTTACATTATGACATCATAATGGAATTTTGCATTATGACATCATAATGGAATGTTGCATTATGACATCATAGTGGAATTTTACATTATGACATCATAATGGAATTTTGCATTATGACATCATAATGGAATTTTGCATTATGACATCATAATGGAATTTTGCATTATGACATCATAATAAAATTTTTACATTATGACATCATAATGGAATGTTGCATTATGACATCATAATGGAATTTTGCATTATGACATCATAATGGAATTTTACATTATGACATCATAATGGAATGTTACATTATGACATCATAATGGAATTTTACATTATGACATCATAATGGAATGTTACATTATGACATCATAATGGAATGTTACATTATGACATCATAATGGAATTTTGCATTATGACATCATTATGGAATTTTGCATTATGACATCCTAATGGAATGTTACATTATGACATCATAATGGAATTTTGCATTATAACATCATAATGGAATGTTACATTATGACATCATAATGGAATTTTGCATTATGACATCATAATGGAATGTTGCATTATGACATCATAATGGAATTTTGCATTATGACATCATAATAGAATTTTAGATTATGACATCATAATGGAATTTTGCATTATGACATCATGATAAAATTTTTACATTATGACATCATAATGGAATTTTGCATTATGACA
This sequence comes from Eleutherodactylus coqui, assembly GCF_035609145.1. Lineage (NCBI taxonomy): Eukaryota > Metazoa > Chordata > Amphibia > Anura > Eleutherodactylidae > Eleutherodactylus > Eleutherodactylus coqui. The sequence goes on along the minus strand of NC_089842.1, from coordinate 113,010,266 downwards.
TCATAATGGAATTTTGCATTATGACATCATAATGGAATGTTGCATTATGACATCTTAATGGAATGTTGCATTATGACATCATAATGGAATGTTGCATTATGACATCTTAATGGAATGTTGCATTATGACATCATAATGGAATTTTACATTATGACATCATAATTGAATGTTGCATTATGACATCATAATGGAATGTTACATTATGACATCATAATGGAATTTTGCATTATTACATCATAATGGAATGTTACATTATGACATCATAATGGAATGTTGCATTATTGGCTTGAGGAAGGTCTATTACGACCGAAACGTTGCCGTAATTTTTGTAATGGGGAAATAAATCTTGTATTTTTCTACATTGCTGAATGCTGCCAGTCACTATTTCCTTATTCCTGACTGCACCCTTGGAGCCTCTCTGGTTTATGCTTCCTGACTGGCTTTTGCACACTGTTTTGCTTGGCTCTATGTGAGGATATATGCTGTGCTGCTGGGAACCTCTCTTTTCTACTCAATGGAATGTTGCATTATGACATCATAGTGGAATTTTACATTATGACATCATAATGGAATTTTGCATTATGACATCAAAATGGAATTTTGCATTATGACATCATAATAAAATTTTTACATTATGACATCATAATGGAATTCTGCATTATGACATCATAATGGAATTTTACATTATGACATCATAATGGAATTTTGCATTATGACATCATAATCGAATGTTACATTATGACATCATAATGGAATTTTACATTATGACATCATAATGGAATGTTACAATATGACATCATAATGGAATGTTACATTATGACATCATAATGGAATTTTGCATTATGACATCATTATGGAATTTTGCATTATGACATCCTAATGGAATGTTACATTATGACATCATAATGGAATTTTGCATTATGACATCATAATGGAATGTTGCATTATGACATCATAATGGAATTTTACATTATGACATCATAATAGAATTTTACATTATGACATCATAATGGAATTTTGCATTATGACATCATGATAAAATTTTTACATTATGACATCATAATGGAATTTTGCATTATGACATCATAATGGAATGTTACATTATGACATCATAATGGAATGTTGCATTATGACATCATAATGGAATTTTGCATTATGACATCATAATGGAATGTTGCATTATGACATCATAATGGAATTTTGCATTATGACATCATAATGGAATGTTGCATTATGACATCATAATGGAATTTTGCATTATGACATCATAATGGAATTTTGCATTATGACATCATAATGGAATTTTGCATTATGACATCATAATGGAATGTTACATTATGACATCATAATGGAATGTTGCATTATGACATCATAATGGAATTTTACATTATGACATCATAATGGAATGTTACATTATGACATCATAATGGAATTTTGCATTATGACATCATAATGGAATGTTACATTATGACATCATAATGGAATTTTGCATTATGACATCATAATGGAATGTTGCATTATGACATCATAGTGGAATTTTACATTATGACATCATAATGGAATTTTGCATTATGACATCATAATAAAATTTTTACATTATGACATCATAATGGAATGTTGCATTATGACATCATAATGGAATTTTACATTATGACATCATAATGGAATTTTGCATTATGACATCATTATGGAATTTTGCATTATGACATCCTAATGGAATGTTACATTATGACATCACAATGGAATTTTGCATTATGACATCATAATGGAATGTTACATTATGACATCATAATGGAATTTTGCATTATGACATCATAATGGAATTTTTACATTATGACATCATAATGGAATGTTGCATTATGACATCATAATGGGATTTTGCATTATGACATCATAATGGAATGTTGCATTATGACATCTTAATGGAATGTTGCATTATGATATCATAATGGAATGTTGCATTATGACATCTTAATGGAATGTTGCATTATGATATCATAATGGAATGTTGCATTATGACATCTTAATGGAATGTTGCATTATGACATCATAATGGAATTTTACATTATGACATCATAATGGAATGTTGCATTATGACATCATAATGGAATGTTACATTATGACATCATAATGTAATTTTGCATTATGACATCATAATGGAATGTTACATTATGACATCATAATGGAATGTTGCATTATGACATCATAATGGAGTTTTACACTATGACATCATAATGAAATTTTTGCATTATGACATCATAATGGAATTTTATATTATGACATCATAATGGAATTTTTCATTTTGACATCATAATGGAATTTTTACATTATGACATCATAATGGAATGTTACATTATGACATCATAATGGAATTTTGCATTATGACATCATAATGGAATTTTTACAGTATGACATCATAATGGAATGTTACATTATGACATCATAATGGAATGTTACATTATGACATCATAATGTAATTTTGCATCATGACATCATAATGGGATTTTGCATTATGACATCATAATGGAATTTTACATTATGACATCATAATGGAATGTTGCATTATGACACCATAATGGAATTTTACATTATGACATCATAATGGAATGTTGCATTATGACAGCATAATGGAATTTTGCATTATGACATCATAATGGAATTTTGCATTATGACATCATAATGGAATGTTGCATTATGACATCATAATGGAATTTTGCATTATGACATCATAATGGAATTTTGCATTATGACATCAGAATGGAATGTTTCATTATGACATCATAATGGAATTTTGCATTATGACATCATAATGGAATGTTGCATTATGACATCATAGTGGAATTTTACATTATGACATCATAATGGAATTTTGCATTATGACATCAAAATGGAATTTTGCATTATGACATCATAATAAAATTTTTACATTATGACATCATGATGGAATTTTGCATTATGACATCATAATGGAATTTTACATTATGACATCATAATGGAATTTTGCATTATGACATCATAATGGAATGTTACATTATGACATCATAATGGAATTTTACATTATGACATCATAATGGAATGTTACAATATGACATCATAATGGAATTTTACATTATGACATCATAATGGAATTTTGCATTATGACATCATTATGGAATTTTGCATTATGACATCCTAATGGAATGTTACATTATGACATCATAATGGAATTTTGCATTATGACATCATAATGGAATGTTGCATTATGACATCATAATGGAATTTTACATTATGACATCATAATGGAATTTTGCATTATGACATCATAATGGAATGTTACATTATGACATCATAATGGAATGTTGCATTATGACATCATAATGGAATTTTGCATTATGACATCATAATGGAATGTTGCATTATGACATCATAATGGAATTTTGCATTATGACATCAAAATGGAATTTTGCATTATGACATCATAATAAAATTTTTACATTATGACATCATGATGGAATTTTGCATTATGACATCATAATGGAATTTTACATTATGACATCATAATGGAATTTTGCATTATGACATCATAATGGAATGTTACATTATGACATCATAATGGAATTTTACATTATGACATCATAATGGAATGTTACAATATGACATCATAATGGAATTTTACATTATGACATCATAATGGAATTTTGCATTATGACATCATTATGGAATTTTGCATTATGACATCCTAATGGAATGTTGCATTATGACATCATAATGGGATTTTGCATTATGACATCATAATGGAATGTTGCATTATGAAATCTTAATGGAATGTTGCGTTATGACATCATAATGGAATGTTGCATTATGACATCATAATGGAATTTTACATTATGACATCATAATGGAATGTTGCATTATGACATCATAATGGAATTTTACATTATGACATCATAATGGAATGTTGCATTATGACATCAAAATGGAATTTTACATTATGACATCATAATGGAATGTTGCATTATGACATCATTATGGAATGTTACATTATGACATCATAATGGAATGTCACATTATGACATCATAATGGAATTTTGCATTATGACATAATGGAATGTTGCATTATGACATCATAATGGAATTTTACATTATGCCATAATAATGGAATTTTTACATAATGACATCATAATGGAATTTTGCATTATGCCATAATAATGGAATTTTTACATTATGACATCATAATGAAATTTTGCATTATGCCATAATAATGGAATTTTTACATTATGACATCATAATGGAATTTTGCATTATGCCATCATAATGGAATGTTACATTATGACATCATAATGGAATGTTTAATTATGACATCATAATGGAATTTTGCATTATGACATCATAATGGAATGTTGCATTATGACATCATAATGGAATTTTGCATTATGACATCTTAATGGAATGTTGCATTATGACATCATAATGGAATTTTGCATTATAACATCATAATGGAATGTTGCATTATGACATCATAATGGAATTTTTACATTATGACATCATAATGGAATTTTGCATTATGACATCATAATGGAATTTTACATTATGACATCATAATGGAATGTTGCATTATGACATCATAATGGGATTTTGCATTATGACATCATAATGGAATGTTGCATTATGACATCTTAATGGAATGTTGCATTATGACATCATAATGGAATGTTGCATTATGACATCTTAATGGAATGTTGCATTATGACATCATAATGGAATTTTACATTATGACATCATAATGGAATGTTGCATTATGACATCATAATGGAATGTTACATTATGACATCATAATGGAATGTTGCATTATGACATCATAATGGAATGTTGCATTATTACATCATAATGGAATTTTGCATTATGACACCATAATGGAATTTTGCATTATGACATCATAATGGAATTTTGCATTATGACATCATTATGTAATTTTGCATTATGACATCATAATGGAATTTTGCATTATGACATCATAATGGAATTTTACATTATGACATCATAATGGAATGTTACATTATGACATCATAATGGGATTTTGCATTATGACATCATAATGGAATGTTACATTATGACATCATAATGGAATTTTGCATTATGACATCATAATGGAATGTTGCATTATGACATCATAGTGGAATTTTACATTATGACATCATAATGGAATTTTGCATTATGACATCATAATGGAATTTTGCATTATGACATCATAATAAAATTTTTACATTATGACATCATAATGGAATGTTGCATTATGACATCATAATGGAATTTTACATTATGACATCATAATGGAATTTTGCATTATGACATCATAATGGAATTTTACATTATGACATCATAATGGAATGTTACATTATGACATCATAATGGAATTTTACATTATGACATCATAATGGAATTTTACATTATGACATCATAATGGAATGTTACATTATGACATCATAATGGAATTTTACATTATGACATCATAATGGAATTTTGCATTATGACATCATTATGGAATTTTGCATTATGACATCCTAATGGAATGTTACATTATGACATCATAATGGAATTTTGCATTATAACATCATAATGGAATGTTACATTATGACATCATAATGGAATTTTGCATTATGACATCATAATGGAATGTTGCATTATGACATCATAATGGAATTTTACATTATGACATCATAATAGAATTTTAGATTATGACATCATAATGGAATTTTGCATTATGACATCATGATAAAATTTTTACATTATGACATCATAATGGAATTTTGCATTATGACATCATAATGGAATTTTGCATTATGACATCATAATGGAATGTTGCATTATGACATCTTAATGGAATGTTGCATTATGACATCATAATGGAATGTTGCATTATGACATCTTAATGGAATGTTGCATTATGACATCATAATGGAATTTTACATTATGACATCATAATTGAATGTTGCATTATGACATCATAATGGAATGTTACATTATGACATCATAATGTAATTTTGCATTTTTACATCATAATGGAATGTTACATTATGACATCATAATGGAATGTTGCATTATTGGCTTGAGGAAGGTCTATTACGACCGAAACGTTGCCGTAATTTTTGTAATGGGGAAATAAATCTTGTATTTTTCTACATTGCTGAATGCTGCCAGTCACTATTTCCTTATTCCTGACTGCACCCTTGGAGCCTCTCTGGTTTAGGCTTCCTGACTGGCTTTTGCACACTGTTTTGCCTGGCTCTATGTGAGGATATATGCTGTGCTGCTGGGAACCTCTCTTTTCTACTCAATGGAATGTTGCATTATGACATCATAGTGGAATTTTACATTATGACATCATAATGGAATTTTGCATTATGACATCAAAATGGAATTTTGCATTATGACATCATAATAAAATTTTTACATTATGACATCATAATGGAATTTTGCATTATGACATCATAATGGAATTTTACATTATGACATCATAATGGAATTTTGCATTATGACATCATAATCGAATGTTACATTATGACATCATAATGGAATTTTACATTATGACATCATAATGGAATGTTACAATATGACATCATAATGGAATGTTACATTATGACATCATAATGGAATTTTGCATTATGACATCATTATGGAATTTTGCATTATGACATCCTAATGGAATGTTACATTATGACATCATAATGGAATTTTGCATTATGACATCATAATGGAATGTTGCATTATGACATCATAATGGAATTTTACATTATGACGTCATAATAGAATTTTACATTATGACATCATAATGGAATTTTGCATTATGACATCATGATAAAATTTTTACATTATGACATCATAATGGAATTTTGCATTATGACATCATAATAAAATGTTACATTATGACATCATAATGGAATGTTGCATTATGACATCATAATGGAATTTTGCATTATGACATCATAATGGAATGTTGCATTATGACATCATAATGGAATTTTGCATTATGACATCATAATGGAATTTTGCATTATGACATCATAATGGAATTTTGCATTATGACATCATAATGGAATGTTACATTATGACATCATAATGGAATGTTGCATTATGACATCATAATGGAATTTTACATTATGACATCATAATGGAATGTTACATTATGACATCATAATGGAATTTTGCATTATGACATCATAATGGAATGTTACATTATGACATCATAATGGAATTTTGCATTATGACATCATAATGGAATGTTGCATTATGACATCATAGTGGAATTTTACATTATGACATCATAATGGAATTTTGCATTATGACATCATAATGGAATTTTTACATTATGACATCATAATGGGATTTTGCATTATGACATCATAATGGAATGTTGCATTATGACATCTTAATGGAATGTTGCATTATGATATCATAATGGAATGTTGCATTATGACATCTTAATGGAATGTTGCATTATGACATCATAATGGAATTTTACATTATGACATCATAATGGAATGTTGCATTATGACATCATAATGGAATGTTACATTATGACATCATAATGTAATTTTGCATTATGACATCATAATGGAATGTTACATTATGACATCATAATGGAATGTTGCATTATGACATCATAATGGAGTTTTACACTATGACATCATAATGAAATTTTGCATTATGACATCATAATGGAATTTTATATTATGACATCATAATGGAATTTTTCATTTTGACATCATAATGGAATTTTACATTATGACTTCATAATGGAATTTTGCATTATGACATCATAATGGAATTTTTACATTATGACATCATAATGGAATGTTACATTATGACATCATAATGGAATTTTGCATTATGACATCATAATGGAATTTTTACAGTATGACATCATAATGGAATGTTACATTATGACATCATAATGGAATGTTACATTATGACATCATAATGTAATTTTGCATTATGACATCATAATGGGATTTTGCATTATGACATCATAATGGAATTTTACATTATGGCATCATAATGGAATGTTGCATTATGACACCATAATGGAATTTTACATTATGACATCATAATGGAATGTTGCATTATGACATCATAATGGAAATTTGCATTATGACATCATAATGGAATTTTGCATTATGACATCATAATGGAATGTTGCATTATGACATCATAATGGAATTTTGCATTATGACATCATAATGGAATTTTGCATTATGACATCAGAATGGAATGTTTAATTATGACATCATAATGGAATTTTGCATTATGACATCATAATGGAATGTTGCATTATGACATCATAGTGGAATTTTACATTATGACATCATAATGGAATTTTGCATTATGACATCAAAATGGAATTTTGCATTATGACATCATAATAAAATTTTTACATTATGACATCATGATGGAATTTTGCATTATGACATCATAATGGAATTTTACATTATGACATCATAATGGAATTTTGCATTATGACATCATAATGGAATGTTACATTATGACATCATAATGGAATTTTACATTATGACATCATAATGGAATGTTACAATATGACATCATAATGGAATTTTACATTATGACATCATAATGGAATTTTGCATTATGACATCATTATGGAATTTTGCATTATGACATCCTAATGGAATGTTACATTATGACATCATAATGGAATTTTGCATTATGACATCATAATGGAATTTGCATTATGACATCATAATGGAATTTTACATTATGACATCATAATAGAATTTTACATTATGACATCATAATGGAATTTTGCATTATGACATCATGATAACATTTTTACATTATGACATCACAATGGAATTTTGCATTATGACATCATAATGGAATGTTACATTATGACATCATAATGGAATGTTGCATTATGACATCATAATGGAATTTTGCATTATGACATCATAATTGAATGTTGCATTATGACATCATAATGGAATTTTGCATTATGACATCATAATGGAATGTTACATTATGACATCATAATGGAATGTTGCATTATGACATCATAATGGAATTTTACATTATGACATCATAATGGAATGTTACATTATGACATCATAATGGAATTTTGCATTATGACATCATAATGGAATGTTACATTATGACATCATAATGGAATTTTGCATTATGACATCATAATGGAATGTTGCATTATGACATCATAGTGGAATTTTACATTATGACATCATAATGGAATTTTGCATTATGACATCATAATAAAATTTTTACATTATGACATCATAATGGAATGTTGCATTATGACATCATAATGGAATTTTACATTATGACATCATAATGGAATTTTGCATTATGACATCATAATGGAATTTTACATTATGACATCATAATGGAATGTTACATTATGACATCATAATGGAATTTTACATTATGACATCATAATGGAATTTTACATTATGACATCATAATGGAATGTTACATTATGACATCATAATGGAATTTTACATTATGACATCATAATGGAATTTTGCATTATGACATCATTATGGAATTTTGCATTATGACATCCTAATGGAATGTTACATTATGACATCACAATGGAATTTTGCATTATGACATCATAATGGAATGTTACATTATGACATCATAATTGAATTTTGCATTATGACATCATAATGGAATTTTTACATTATGACATCATAATGGGATTTTGCATTATGACATCATAATGGAATGTTGCATTATGACATCTTAATGGAATGTTGCATTATGATATCATAATGGAATTTTGCATTATGACATCATAATGGAATGTTGCATTATGACATCATAATGGAATTTTGCATTATGACATCAAAATGGAATTTTGCATTATGACATCATAATAAAATTTTTACATTATGACATCATGATGGAATTTTGCATTATGACATCATAATGGAATTTTACATTATGACATCATAATGGAATTTTGCATTATGACATCATAATGGAATGTTACATTATGACATCATAATGGAATTTTACATTATGACATCATAATGGAATGTTACAATATGACATCATAATGGAATTTTACATTATGACATCATAATGGAATTTTGCATTATGACATCATTATGGAATTTTGCATTATGACATCCTAATGGAATGTTACATTATGACATCATAATGGAATTTTGCATTATGACATCATAATGGAATGTTGCATTATGACATCATAATGGAATTTTACATTATGACATCATAATGGAATTTTGCATTATGACATCATTATGGAATTTTGCATTATGACATCCTAATGGAATGTTACATTATGACATCATAATGGAATTTTGCATTATGACATGATAATGGCATTTTGCATTATGACAACATAATGGAATGTTGCATTATGACATCATAATGGAATTTTACATTATGACATCATAATGGAATTTTACATTATGACATCATAATGGAATTTTGCATTATGCCATCATAATGGAATTTTTACATTATGACATCGTAATGGAATTTTGCATTATGACATCATAATGGAATGTTGCATTATGACATCATAATGGAATTTTACATTATGACATCATAATGGAATTTTGCATTATGACATCATAATGGAATTTTTACATTATGACATCATAATGGAATGTTGCATTATGACATCATAATGGGATTTTGCATTATGACATCATAATGGAATGTTGCATTATGACATCTTAATGGAATGTTGCATTATGACATCATAATGGAATGTTGCATTATGACATCTTAATGGAATGTTGCATTATGACATCATAATGGAATTTTACATTATGACATCATAATGGAATGTTGCATTATGACATCATAATGGAATGTTACATTATGACATCATAATGGAATGTTGCATTATGACATCATAATGGAATGTTGCATTATTACATCATAATGGAATTTTGCATTATGACACCATAATGGAATTTTGCATTATGACATCATAATGGAATTTTGCATTATGACATCATTATGTAATTTTGCATTATGACATCATAATGGAATTTTGCATTATGACATCATAATGGAATTTTACATTATGACATCATAATGGAATGTTACATTATGACATCATAATGGGATTTTGCATTATGACATCATAATGGAATGTTACATTATGACATCATAATGGAATTTTGCATTATGACATCATAATGGAATGTTGCATTATGACATCATAGTGGAATTTTACATTATGACATCATAATGGAATTTTGCATTATGACATCATAATGGAATTTTGCATTATGACATCATAATAAAATTTTTACATTATGACATCATAATGGAATGTTGCATTATGACATCATAATGGAATTTTACATTATGACATCATAATGGAATTTTGCATTATGACATCATAATGGAATTTTACATTATGACATCATAATGGAATGTTACATTATGACATCATAATGGAATTTTACATTATGACATCATAATGGAATTTTACATTATGACATCATAATGGAATGTTACATTATGACATCATAATGGAATTTTACATTATGACATCATAATGGAATTTTGCATTATGACATCATTATGGAATTTTGCATTATGACATCCTAATGGAATGTTACATTATGACATCATAATGGAATTTTGCATTATAACATCATAATGGAATGTTACATTATGACATCATAATGGAATTTTGCATTATGACATCATAATGGAATGTTGCATTATGACATCATAATGGAATTTTACATTATGACATCATAATAGAATTTTAGATTATGACATCATAATGGAATTTTGCATTATGACATCATGATAAAATTTTTACATTATGACATCATAATGGAATTTTGCATTATGACATCATAATGGAATTTTGCATTATGACATCATAATGGAATGTTGCATTATGACATCTTAATGGAATGTTGCATTATGACATCATAATGGAATGTTGCATTATGACATCATAGTGGAATTTTACATTATGACATCATAATGGAATTTTGCATTATGACATCAAAATGGAATTTTGCATTATGACATCATAATAAAATTTTTACATTATGACATCATGATGGAATTTTGCATTATGACATCATAATGGAATTTTACATTATGACATCATAATGGAATTTTGCATTATGACATCATAATGGAATGTTACATTATGACATCATAATGGAATTTTACATTATGACATCATAATGGAATGTTACAATATGACATCATAATGGAATTTTACATTATGACATCATAATGGAATTTTGCATTATGACATCATTATGGAATTTTGCATTATGACATCCTAATGGAATGTTACATTATGACATCATAATGGAATTTTGCATTATGACATCATAATGGAATTTGCATTATGACATCATAATGGAATTTTACATTATGACATCATAATAGAATTTTACATTATGACATCATAATGGAATTTTGCATTATGACATCATGATAACATTTTTACATTATGACATCACAATGGAATTTTGCATTATGACATCATAATGGAATGTTACATTATGACATCATAATGGAATGTTGCATTATGACATCATAATGGAATTTTGCATTATGACATCATAATTGAATGTTGCATTATGACATCATAATGGAATTTTGCATTATGACATCATAATGGAATGTTACATTATGACATCATAATGGAATGTTGCATTATGACATCATAATGGAATTTTACATTATGACATCATAATGGAATGTTACATTATGACATCATAATGGAATTTTGCATTATGACATCATAATGGAATGTTACATTATGACATCATAATGGAATTTTGCATTATGACATCATAATGGAATGTTGCATTATGACATCATAGTGGAATTTTACATTATGACATCATAATGGAATTTTGCATTATGACATCATAATAAAATTTTTACATTATGACATCATAATGGAATGTTGCATTATGACATCATAATGGAATTTTACATTATGACATCATAATGGAATTTTGCATTATGACATCATAATGGAATTTTACATTATGACATCATAATGGAATGTTACATTATGACATCATAATGGAATTTTACATTATGACATCATAATGGAATTTTACATTATGACATCATAATGGAATGTTACATTATGACATCATAATGGAATTTTACATTATGACATCATAATGGAATTTTGCATTATGACATCATTATGGAATTTTGCATTATGACATCCTAATGGAATGTTACATTATGACATCACAATGGAATTTTGCATTATGACATCATAATGGAATGTTACATTATGACATCATAATTGAATTTTGCATTATGACATCATAATGGAATTTTTACATTATGACATCATAATGGGATTTTGCATTATGACATCATAATGGAATGTTGCATTATGACATCTTAATGGAATGTTGCATTATGATATCATAATGGAATTTTGCATTATGACATCATAATGGAATGTTGCATTATGACATCATAATGGAATTTTGCATTATGACATCAAAATGGAATTTTGCATTATGACATCATAATAAAATTTTTACATTATGACATCATGATGGAATTTTGCATTATGACATCATAATGGAATTTTACATTATGACATCATAATGGAATTTTGCATTATGACATCATAATGGAATGTTACATTATGACATCATAATGGAATTTTACATTATGACATCATAATGGAATGTTACAATATGACATCATAATGGAATTTTACATTATGACATCATAATGGAATTTTGCATTATGACATCATTATGGAATTTTGCATTATGACATCCTAATGGAATGTTACATTATGACATCATAATGGAATTTTGCATTATGACATCATAATGGAATGTTGCATTATGACATCATAATGGAATTTTACATTATGACATCATAATGGAATTTTGCATTATGACATCATTATGGAATTTTGCATTATGACATCCTAATGGAATGTTACATTATGACATCATAATGGAATTTTGCATTATGACATGATAATGGCATTTTGCATTATGACAACATAATGGAATGTTGCATTATGACATCATAATGGAATTTTACATTATGACATCATAATGGAATTTTACATTATGACATCATAATGGAATTTTGCATTATGCCATCATAATGGAATTTTTACATTATGACATCGTAATGGAATTTTGCATTATGACATCATAATGGAATGTTGCATTATGACATCATAATGGAATTTTACATTATGACATCATAATGGAATTTTGCATTATGACATCATAATGGAATTTTTACATTATGACATCATAATGGAATGTTGCATTATGACATCATAATGGGATTTTGCATTATGACATCATAATGGAATGTTGCATTATGACATCTTAATGGAATGTTGCATTATGACATCATAATGGAATGTTGCATTATGACATCTTAATGGAATGTTGCATTATGACATCATAATGGAATTTTACATTATGACATCATAATGGAATGTTGCATTATGACATCATAATGGAATGTTACATTATGACATCATAATGGAATGTTGCATTATGACATCATAATGGAATGTTGCATTATTACATCATAATGGAATTTTGCATTATGACACCATAATGGAATTTTGCATTATGACATCATAATGGAATTTTGCATTATGACATCATTATGTAATTTTGCATTATGACATCATAATGGAATTTTGCATTATGACATCATAATGGAATTTTACATTATGACATCATAATGGAATGTTACATTATGACATCATAATGGGATTTTGCATTATGACATCATAATGGAATGTTACATTATGACATCATAATGGAATTTTGCATTATGACATCATAATGGAATGTTGCATTATGACATCATAGTGGAATTTTACATTATGACATCATAATGGAATTTTGCATTATGACATCATAATGGAATTTTGCATTATGACATCATAATAAAATTTTTACATTATGACATCATAATGGAATGTTGCATTATGACATCATAATGGAATTTTACATTATGACATCATAATGGAATTTTGCATTATGACATCATAATGGAATTTTACATTATGACATCATAATGGAATGTTACATTATGACATCATAATGGAATTTTACATTATGACATCATAATGGAATTTTACATTATGACATCATAATGGAATGTTACATTATGACATCATAATGGAATTTTACATTATGACATCATAATGGAATTTTGCATTATGACATCATTATGGAATTTTGCATTATGACATCCTAATGGAATGTTACATTATGACATCATAATGGAATTTTGCATTATAACATCATAATGGAATGTTACATTATGACATCATAATGGAATTTTGCATTATGACATCATAATGGAATGTTGCATTATGACATCATAATGGAATTTTACATTATGACATCATAATAGAATTTTAGATTATGACATCATAATGGAATTTTGCATTATGACATCATGATAAAATTTTTACATTATGACATCATAATGGAATTTTGCATTATGACATCATAATGGAATTTTGCATTATGACATCATAATGGAATGTTGCATTATGACATCTTAATGGAATGTTGCATTATGACATCATAATGGAATGTTGCATTATGACATCTTAATGGAATGTTGCATTATGACATCATAATGGAATTTTACATTATGACATCATAATTGAATGTTGCATTATGACATCATAATGGAATGTTACATTATGACATCATAATGTAATTTTGCATTTTTACATCATAATGGAATGTTACATTATGACATCATAATGGAATGTTGCATTATGACATCATAATGGAGTTTTACACTATGACATCATAATGAAATTTTTGCATTATGACATCATAATGGAATTTTATATTATGACATCATAATAGAATTTTTCATTTTGACATCATAATGGAATTTTTACATTATGACATCATAATGGAATGTTACATTATGACATCATAATGGAATTTTGCATTATGACATCATAATGGAATTTTTACAGTATGACATCATAATGGAATGTTACATTATGACATCATAATGGAATGTTACATTATGACATCATAATGTAATTTTGCATTATGACATCATAATGGGATTTTGCATTATGACATCATAATGGAATTTTACATTATGACATCATAATGGAATGTTGCATTATGACACCATAATGGAATTTTACATTATGACATCATAATGGAATGTTGCATTATGACAGCATAATGGAATTTTGCATTATGACATCATAATGGAATTTTGCATTATGACATCATAATGGAATGTTGCATTATGACATCATAATGGAATTTTGCATTATGACATCATAATGGAATTTTGCATTATGACATCAGAATGGAATGTTTCATTATGACATCATAATGGAATTTAGCATTATGACATCATAATGGAATGTTGCATTATGACATCATAGTGGAATTTTACATTATGACATCATAATGGAATTTTGCATTATGACATCAAAATGGAATGTTGCATTATGACATCATAATGGAATTTTACATTATGACATCATAATAGAATTTTACA
Source organism: Eleutherodactylus coqui (assembly GCF_035609145.1). Taxonomy (NCBI): domain Eukaryota; kingdom Metazoa; phylum Chordata; class Amphibia; order Anura; family Eleutherodactylidae; genus Eleutherodactylus; species Eleutherodactylus coqui. Next base: position 112,993,724 of record NC_089842.1, on the reverse strand, counting down.
TTATGACATCATAATGGAATTTTGCATTATGACATCATGATAAAATTTTTACATTATGACATCATAATGGAATTTTGCATTATGACATCATAATGGAATGTTACATTATGACATCATAATGGAATGTTGCATTATGACATCATAATGGAATTTTGCATTATGACATCATAATGGAATGTTGCATTATGACATCATAATGGAATTTTGCATTATGACATCATAATGGAATGTTGCATTATGACATCATAATGGAATTTTGCATTATGACATCATAATGGAATGTTACATTATGACATCATAATGGAATGTTGCATTATGACATCATAATGGAATTTTGCATTATGACATCATAATGGAATTTTGCATTATGACATCATAATGGAATTTTGCATTATGACATCATAATGGAATGTTACATTATGACATCATAATGGAATGTTGCATTATGACATCATAATGGAATGTTACATTATGATATCATAATGGAATGTTACATTATGACATCATAATGGAATTTTGTATTATGACAAAATAATGGAATGTTACATTATTACATCATAATGGAATTTTACATTATGACATCATAATGGAATGTTGCATTATGACATCATAATGGACTTTTGCATTATGACATCATAATGGGATGTTGCAATATGACATGATAATGGAATTTTGCATTATGACAACATAATGGAATGTTGCATTATGACATCATAATGGAATTTTACATTATGACATCATAATGGAATTTTACATTATGACATCATAATGGAATTTTGCATTATGCCATCATAATGGAATTTTTTTTACATTATGACATCGTAATGGAATTTTGCATTATGACGTCATAATGGAATGTTGCATTATGACATCATAATGGAATTTTACATTATGACATCATAATGGAATTTTGCATTATGACATCATAATGGAATTTTTACATTATGACATCATAATGGAATGTTGCATTATGACATCATAATGGGATTTTGCATTATGACATCATAATGGAATGTTGCATTATGACATCTTAATGGAATGTTGCATTATGACATCATAATGGAATGTTGCATTATGACATCTTAATGGAATGTTGCATTATGACATCATAATGGAATTTTACATTATGACATCATAATGGAATGTTGCATTATGACATCCTAATGGAATGTTACATTATGACATCATAATGGAATTTTGCATTATAACATCATAATGGAATGTTACATTATGACATCATAATGGAATTTTGCATTATGACATCATAATGGAATGTTGCATTATGACATCATAATGGAATTTTACATTATGACATCATAATAGAATTTTAGATTATGACATCATAATGGAATTTTGCATTATGACATCATAATGGAATTTTGCATTATGACATCATAATGGAATGTTGCATTATGACATCTTAATGGAATGTTGCATTATGACATCATAATGGAATGTTGCATTATGACATCTTAATGGAATGTTGCATTATGACATCATAATGGAATTTTACATTATGACATCATAATTGAATGTTGCATTATGACATCATAATGGAATGTTACATTATGACATCATAATGTAATTTTGCATTATTACATCATAATGGAATGTTACATTATGACATCATAATGGAATGTTGCATTATTGGCTTGAGGAAGGTCTATTACGACCGAAACGTTGCCGTAATTTTTGTAATGGGGAAATAAATCTTGTATTTTTCTACATTGCTGAATGCTGCCAGTCACTATTTCCTTATTCCTGACTGCACCCTTGGAGCCTCTCTGGTTTAGGCTTCCTGACTGGCTTTTGCACACTGTTTTGCCTGGCTCTATGTGAGGATATATGCTGTGCTGCTGGGAACCTCTCTTTTCTACTCAATGGAATGTTGCATTATGACATCATAGTGGAATTTTACATTATGACATCATAATGGAATTTTGCATTATGACATCAAAATGGAATTTTGCATTATGACATCATAATAAAATTTTTACATTATGACATCATAATGGAATTCTGCATTATGGCATCATAATGGAATTTTACATTATGACATCATAATGGAATTTTGCATTATGACATCATAATCGAATGTTACATTATGACATCATAATGGAATTTTACATTATGACATCATAATGGAATGTTACAATATGACATCATAATGGAATGTTACATTATGACATCATAATGGAATTTTGCATTATGACATCATTATGGAATTTTGCATTATGACATCCTAATGGAATGTTACATTATGACATCATAATGGAATTTTGCATTATGACATCATAATGGAATTTTTACATTATGACATCATAATGGAATGTTGCATTATGACATCATAATGGGATTTTGCATTATGACATCATAATGGAATGTTGCATTATGACATCTTAATGGAATGTTGCATTATGACATCATAATGGAATGTTGCATTATGACATCTTAATGGAATGTTGCATTATGACATCATAATGGAATTTTACATTATGACATCATAATGGAATGTTGCATTATGACATCATAATGGAATGTTACATTATGACATCATAATGGAATGTTGCATTATGACATCATAATGGAATGTTGCATTATTACATCATAATGGAATTTTGCATTATGACACCATAATGGAATTTTGCATTATGACATCATAATGGAATTTTGCATTATGACATCATTATGTAATTTTGCATTATGACATCATAATGGAATTTTGCATTATGACATCATAATGGAATTTTACATTATGACATCATAATGGAATGTTACATTATGACATCATAATGGAATTTTGCATTATGACATCATAATGGAATGTTACATTATGACATCATAATGGAATTTTGCATTATGACATCATAATGGAATGTTGCATTATGACATCATAGTGGAATTTTACATTATGACATCATAATGGAATTTTGCATTATGACATCATAATGGAATTTTGCATTATGACATCATAATGGAATTTTGCATTATGACATCATAATAAAATTTTTACATTATGACATCATAATGGAATGTTGCATTATGACATCATAATGGAATTTTGCATTATGACATCATAATGGAATTTTACATTATGACATCATAATGGAATGTTACATTATGACATCATAATGGAATTTTACATTATGACATCATAATGGAATTTTACATTATGACATCATAATGGAATGTTACATTATGACATCATAATGGAATGTTACATTATGACATCATAATGGAATTTTGCATTATGACATCATTATGGAATTTTGCATTATGACATCCTAATGGAATGTTACATTATGACATCATAATGGAATTTTGCATTATAACATCATAATGGAATGTTACATTATGACATCATAATGGAATTTTGCATTATGACATCATAATGGAATGTTGCATTATGACATCATAATGGAATTTTGCATTATGACATCATAATAGAATTTTAGATTATGACATCATAATGGAATTTTGCATTATGACATCATGATAAAATTTTTACATTATGACATCATAATGGAATTTTGCATTATGACATCATAATGGAATTTTGCATTATGACATCATAATGGAATGTTGCATTATGACATCTTAATGGAATGTTGCATTATGACATCATAATGGAATGTTGCATTATGACATCTTAATGGAATGTTGCATTATGACATCATAATGGAATTTTACATTATGACATCATAATTGAATGTTGCATTATGACATCATAATGGAATGTTACATTATGACATCATAATGTAATTTTGCATTATTACATCATAATGGAATGTTACATTATGACATCATAATGGAATGTTGCATTATTGGCTTGAGGAAGGTCTATTACGACCGAAACGTTGCCGTAATTTTTGTAATGGGGAAATAAATCTTGTATTTTTCTACATTGCTGAATGCTGCCAGTCACTATTTCCTTATTCCTGACTGCACCCTTGGAGCCTCTCTGGTTTAGGCTTCCTGACTGGCTTTTGCACACTGTTTTGCCTGGCTCTATGTGAGGATATATGCTGTGCTGCTGGGAACCTCTCTTTTCTACTCAATGGAATGTTGCATTATGACATCATAGTGGAATTTTACATTATGACATCATAATGGAATTTTGCATTATGACATCAAAATGGAATTTTGCATTATGACATCATAATAAAATTTTTACATTATGACATCATAATGGAATTCTGCATTATGGCATCATAATGGAATTTTACATTATGACATCATAATGGAATTTTGCATTATGACATCATAATCGAATGTTACATTATGACATCATAATGGAATTTTACATTATGACATCATAATGGAATGTTACAATATGACATCATAATGGAATGTTACATTATGACATCATAATGGAATTTTGCATTATGACATCATTATGGAATTTTGCATTATGACATCCTAATGGAATGTTACATTATGACATCATAATGGAATTTTGCATTATGACATCATAATGGAATTTTTACATTATGACATCATAATGGAATGTTGCATTATGACATCATAATGGGATTTTGCATTATGACATCATAATGGAATGTTGCATTATGACATCTTAATGGAATGTTGCATTATGACATCATAATGGAATGTTGCATTATGACATCTTAATGGAATGTTGCATTATGACATCATAATGGAATTTTACATTATGACATCATAATGGAATGTTGCATTATGACATCATAATGGAATGTTACATTATGACATCATAATGGAATGTTGCATTATGACATCATAATGGAATGTTGCATTATTACATCATAATGGAATTTTGCATTATGACACCATAATGGAATTTTGCATTATGACATCATAATGGAATTTTGCATTATGACATCATTATGTAATTTTGCATTATGACATCATAATGGAATTTTGCATTATGACATCATAATGGAATTTTACATTATGACATCATAATGGAATGTTACATTATGACATCATAATGGAATTTTGCATTATGACATCATAATGGAATGTTACATTATGACATCATAATGGAATTTTGCATTATGACATCATAATGGAATGTTGCATTATGACATCATAGTGGAATTTTACATTATGACATCATAATGGAATTTTGCATTATGACATCATAATGGAATTTTGCATTATGACATCATAATGGAATTTTGCATTATGACATCATAATAAAATTTTTACATTATGACATCATAATGGAATGTTGCATTATGACATCATAATGGAATTTTGCATTATGACATCATAATGGAATTTTACATTATGACATCATAATGGAATGTTACATTATGACATCATAATGGAATTTTACATTATGACATCATAATGGAATTTTACATTATGACATCATAATGGAATGTTACATTATGACATCATAATGGAATGTTACATTATGACATCATAATGGAATTTTGCATTATGACATCATTATGGAATTTTGCATTATGACATCCTAATGGAATGTTACATTATGACATCATAATGGAATTTTGCATTATGACATCATAATGGAATGTTACATTATGACATCATAATGGAATTTTGCATTATGACATCATAATGGAATGTTACATTATGACATCATAATGGAATTTTGCATTATGACATCATAATGGAATGTTGCATTATGACATCATAGTGGAATTTTACATTATGACATCATAATGGAATTTTGCATTATGACATCATAATAAAATTTTTACATTATGACATCATAATGGAATGTTGCATTATGACATCATAATGGAATTTTACATTATGACATCATAATTGAATTTTGCATTATGACATCATAATGGAATTTTACATTATGACATCATAATGGAATGTTACATTATGACATCATAATGGAATTTTACATTATGACATCATAATGGAATTTTACATTATGACATCATAATGGAATGTTACATTATGACATCATAATGGAATTTTACATTATGACATCATAATGGAATTTTGCATTATGACATCATTATGGAATTTTGCATTATGACATCCTAATGGAATGTTACATTATGACATCACAATGGAATTTTGCATTATGACATCATAATGGAATGTTACATTATGACATCATAATGGAATTTTGCATTATGACATCATAATGGAATTTTTACATTATGACATCATAATGGAATGTTGCATTATGACATCATAATGGGATTTTGCATTATGACATCATAATGGAATGTTGCATTATGACATCTTAATGGAATGTTGCATTATGATATCATAATGGAATGTTGCATTATGACATCTTAATGGAATGTTGCATTATGACATCATAATGGAATTTTACATTATGACATCATAATGGAATGTTGCATTATGACATCATAATGCAATGTTACATTATGACATCATAATGTAATTTTGCATTATGACATCATAATGGAATGTTACATTATGACATCATAATGGAATGTTGCATTATGACATCATAATGTAATTTTGCATTATTACATCATAATGGAATGTTACATTATGACATCATAATGGAATGTTGCATTATTGGCTTGAGGAAGGTCTATTACGACCGAAACGTTGCCGTAATTTTTGTAATGGGGAAATAAATCTTGTATTTTTCTACATTGCTGAATGCTGCCAGTCACTATTTCCTTATTCCTGACTGCACCCTTGGAGCCTCTCTGGTTTAGGCTTCCTGACTGGCTTTTGCACACTGTTTTGCCTGGCTCTATGTGAGGATATATGCTGTGCTGCTGGGAACCTCTCTTTTCTACTCAATGGAATGTTGCATTATGACATCATAGTGGAATTTTACATTATGACATCATAATGGAATTTTGCATTATGACATCAAAATGGAATTTTGCATTATGACATCATAATAAAATTTTTACATTATGACATCATAATGGAATTCTGCATTATGACATCATAATGGAATTTTACATTATGACATCATAATGGAATTTTGCATTATGACATCATAATCGAATGTTACATTATGACATCATAATGGAATTTTACATTATGACATCATAATGGAATGTTACAATATGACATCATAATGGAATGTTACATTATGACATCATAATGGAATTTTGCATTATGACATCATTATGGAATTTTGCATTATGACATCCTAATGGAATGTTACATTATGACATCATAATGGAATTTTGCATTATGACATCATAATGGAATGTTGCATTATGACATCATAATGGAATTTTACATTATGACATCATAATAGAATTTTACATTATGACATCATAATGGAATTTTGCATTATGACATCATGATAAAATTTTTACATTATGACATCATAATGGAATTTTGCATTATGACATCATAATGGAATGTTACATTATGACATCATAATGGAATGTTGCATTATGACATCATAATGGAATTTTGCATTATGACATCATAATGGAATGTTGCATTATGACATCATAATGGAATTTTGCATTATGACATCATAATGGAATGTTGCATTATGACATCATAATGGAATTTTGCATTATGACATCATAATGGAATTTTGCATTATGACATCATAATGGAATTTTGCATTATGACATCATAATGGAATGTTACATTATGACATCATAATGGAATGTTGCATTATGACATCATAATGGAATTTTACATTATGACATCATAATGGAATGTTACATTATGACATCATAATGGAATTTTGCATTATGACATCATAATGGAATGTTACATTATGACATCATAATGGAATTTTGCATTATGACATCATAATGGAATGTTGCATTATGACATCATAGTGGAATTTTACATTATGACATCATAATGGAATTTTGCATTATGACATCATAATAAAATTTTTACATTATGACATCATAATGGAATGTTGCATTATGACATCATAATGGAATTTTACATTATGACATCATAATGGAATGTTACATTATGACATCATAATGGAATTTTACATTATGACATCATAATGGAATTTTACATTATGACATCATAATGGAATGTTACATTATGACATCATAATGGAATTTTACATTATGACATCATAATGGAATTTTGCATTATGACATCATTATGGAATTTTGCATTATGACATCCTAATGGAATGTTACATTATGACATCACAATGGAATTTTGCATTATGACATCATAATGGAATGTTACATTATGACATCATAATGGAATTTTGCATTATGACATCATAATGGAATTTTTACATTATGACATCATAATGGAATGTTGCATTATGACATCATAATGGGATTTTGCATTATGACATCATAATGGAATGTTGCATTATGACATCTTAATGGAATGTTGCATTATGATATCATAATGGAATGTTGCATTATGACATCTTAATGGAATGTTGCATTATGATATCATAATGGAATGTTGCATTATGACATCTTAATGGAATGTTGCATTATGACATCATAATGGAATTTTACATTATGACATCATAATGGAATGTTGCATTATGACATCATAATGGAATGTTACATTATGACATCATAATGTAATTTTGCATTATGACATCATAATGGAATGTTACATTATGACATCATAATGGAATGTTGCATTATGACATCATAATGGAGTTTTACACTATGACATCATAATGAAATTTTTGCATTATGACATCATAATGGAATTTTATATTATGACATCATAATGGAATTTTTCATTTTGACATCATAATGGAATTTTTACATTATGACATCATAATGGAATGTTACATTATGACATCATAATGGAATTTTGCATTATGACATCATAATGGAATTTTTACAGTATGACATCATAATGGAATGTTACATTATGACATCATAATGGAATGTTACATTATGACATCATAATGTAATTTTGCATCATGACATCATAATGGGATTTTGCATTATGACATCATAATGGAATTTTACATTATGACATCATAATGGAATGTTGCATTATGACACCATAATGGAATTTTACATTATGACATCATAATGGAATGTTGCATTATGACAGCATAATGGAATTTTGCATTATGACATCATAATGGAATTTTGCATTATGACATCATAATGGAATGTTGCATTATGACATCATAATGGAATTTTGCATTATGACATCATAATGGAATTTTGCATTATGACATCAGAATGGAATGTTTCATTATGACATCATAATGGAATTTTGCATTATGACATCATAATGGAATGTTGCATTATGACATCATAGTGGAATTTTACATTATGACATCATAATGGAATTTTGCATTATGACATCAAAATGGAATTTTGCATTATGACATCATAATAAAATTTTTACATTATGACATCATGATGGAATTTTGCATTATGACATCATAATGGAATTTTACATTATGACATCATAATGGAATTTTGCATTATGACATCATAATGGAATGTTACATTATGACATCATAATGGAATTTTACATTATGACATCATAATGGAATGTTACAATATGACATCATAATGGAATTTTACATTATGACATCATAATGGAATTTTGCATTATGACATCATTATGGAATTTTGCATTATGACATCCTAATGGAATGTTACATTATGACATCATAATGGAATTTTGCATTATGACATCATAATGGAATGTTGCATTATGACATCATAATGGAATTTTACATTATGACATCATAATGGAATTTTGCATTATGACATCATAATGGAATGTTACATTATGACATCATAATGGAATGTTGCATTATGACATCATAATGGAATTTTGCATTATGACATCATAATGGAATGTTGCATTATGACATCATAATGGAATTTTGCATTATGACATCAAAATGGAATTTTGCATTATGACATCATAATAAAATTTTTACATTATGACATCATGATGGAATTTTGCATTATGACATCATAATGGAATTTTACATTATGACATCATAATGGAATTTTGCATTATGACATCATAATGGAATGTTACATTATGACATCATAATGGAATTTTACATTATGACATCATAATGGAATGTTACAATATGACATCATAATGGAATTTTACATTATGACATCATAATGGAATTTTGCATTATGACATCATTATGGAATTTTGCATTATGACATCCTAATGGAATGTTGCATTATGACATCATAATGGGATTTTGCATTATGACATCATAATGGAATGTTGCATTATGAAATCTTAATGGAATGTTGCATTATGACATCATAATGGAATGTTGCATTATGACATCATAATGGAATTTTACATTATGACATCATAATGGAATGTTGCATTATGACATCATAATGGAATTTTACATTATGACATCATAATGGAATGTTGCATTATGACATCAAAATGGAATTTTACATTATGACATCATAATGGAATGTTGCATTATGACATCATTATGGAATGTTACATTATGACATCATAATGGAATGTCACATTATGACATCATAATGGAATTTTGCATTATGACATAATGGAATGTTGCATTATGACATCATAATGGAATTTTACATTATGCCATAATAATGGAATTTTTACATAATGACATCATAATGGAATTTTGCATTATGCCATAATAATGGAATTTTTACATTATGACATCATAATGAAATTTTGCATTATGCCATAATAATGGAATTTTTACATTATGACATCATAATGGAATTTTGCATTATGACATCATAATGGAATGTTGCATTATGACATCATAGTGGAATTTTACATTATGACATCATAATGGAATTTTGCATTATGACATCATAATGGAATTTTGCATTATGACATCATAATGGAATTTTGCATTATGACATCATAATAAAATTTTTACATTATGACATCATAATGGAATGTTGCATTATGACATCATAATGGAATTTTGCATTATGACATCATAATGGAATTTTACATTATGACATCATAATGGAATGTTACATTATGACATCATAATGGAATTTTACATTATGACATCATAATGGAATGTTACATTATGACATCATAATGGAATGTTACATTATGACATCATAATGGAATTTTGCATTATGACATCATTATGGAATTTTGCATTATGACATCCTAATGGAATGTTACATTATGACATCATAATGGAATTTTGCATTATAACATCATAATGGAATGTTACATTATGACATCATAATGGAATTTTGCATTATGACATCATAATGGAATGTTGCATTATGACATCATAATGGAATTTTGCATTATGACATCATAATAGAATTTTAGATTATGACATCATAATGGAATTTTGCATTATGACATCATGATAAAATTTTTACATTATGACATCATAATGGAATTTTGCATTATGACATCATAATGGAATTTTGCATTATGACATCATAATGGAATGTTGCATTATGACATCTTAATGGAATGTTGCATTATGACATCATAATGGAATGTTGCATTATGACATCTTAATGGAATGTTGCATTATGACATCATAATGGAATTTTACATTATGACATCATAATTGAATGTTGCATTATGACATCATAATGGAATGTTACATTATGACATCATAATGGAATTTTGCATTATTACATCATAATGGAATGTTACATTATGACATCATAATGGAATGTTGCATTATTGGCTTGAGGAAGGTCTATTACGACCGAAACGTTGCCGTAATTTTTGTAATGGGGAAATAAATCTTGTATTTTTCTACATTGCTGAATGCTGCCAGTCACTATTTCCTTATTCCTGACTGCACCCTTGGAGCCTCTCTGGTTTATGCTTCCTGACTGGCTTTTGCACACTGTTTTTCTTGGCTCTATGTGAGGATATATGCTGTGCTGCTGGGAACCTCTCTTTTCTACTCAATGGAATGTTGCATTATGACATCATAGTGGAATTTTACATTATGACATCATAATGGAATTTTGCATTATGACATCAAAATGGAATTTTGCATTATGACATCATAATAAAATTTTTACATTATGACATCATAATGGAATTCTGCATTATGACATCATAATGGAATTTTACATTATGACATCATAATGGAATTTTGCATTATGACATCATAATCGAATGTTACATTATGACATCATAATGGAATTTTACATTATGACATCATAATGGAATGTTACAATATGACATCATAATGGAATGTTACATTATGACATCATAATGGAATTTTGCATTATGACATCATTATGGAATTTTGCATTATGACATCCTAATGGAATGTTACATTATGACATCATAATGGAATTTTGCATTATGACATCATAATGGAATGTTGCATTATGACATCATAATGGAATTTTACATTATGACATCATAATAGAATTTTACATTATGACATCATAATGGAATTTTGCATTATGACATCATGATAAAATTTTTACATTATGACATCATAATGGAATTTTGCATTATGACATCATAATGGAATGTTACATTATGACATCATAATGGAATGTTGCATTATGACATCATAATGGAATTTTGCATTATGACATCATAATGGAATGTTGCATTATGACATCATAATGGAATTTTGCATTATGACATCATAATGGAATGTTGCATTATGACATCATAATGGAATTTTGCATTATGACATCATAATGGAATTTTGCATTATGACATCATAATGGAATTTTGCATTATGACATCATAATGGAATGTTACATTATGACATCATAATGGAATGTTGCATTATGACATCATAATGGAATTTTACATTATGACATCATAATGGAATGTTACATTATGACATCATAATGGAATTTTGCATTATGACATCATAATGGAATGTTACATTATGACATCATAATGGAATTTTGCATTATGACATCATAATGGAATGTTGCATTATGACATCATAGTGGAATTTTACATTATGACATCATAATGGAATTTTGCATTATGACATCATAATAAAATTTTTACATTATGACATCATAATGGAATGTTGCATTATGACATCATAATGGAATTTTACATTATGACATCATAATGGAATGTTACATTATGACATCATAATGGAATTTTACATTATGACATCATAATGGAATTTTACATTATGACATCATAATGGAATGTTACATTATGACATCATAATGGAATTTTACATTATGACATCATAATGGAATTTTGCATTATGACATCATTATGGAATTTTGCATTATGACATCCTAATGGAATGTTACATTATGACATCACAATGGAATTTTGCATTATGACATCATAATGGAATGTTACATTATGACATCATAATGGAATTTTGCATTATGACATCATAATGGAATTTTTACATTATGACATCATAATGGAATGTTGCATTATGACATCATAATGGGATTTTGCATTATGACATCATAATGGAATGTTGCATTATGACATCTTAATGGAATGTTGCATTATGATATCATAATGGAATGTTGCATTATGACATCTTAATGGAATGTTGCATTATGATATCATAATGGAATGTTGCATTATGACATCTTAATGGAATGTTGCATTATGACATCATAATGGAATTTTACATTATGACATCATAATGGAATGTTGCATTATGACATCATAATGGAATGTTACATTATGACATCATAATGTAATTTTGCATTATGACATCATAATGGAATGTTACATTATGACATCATAATGGAATGTTGCATTATGACATCATAATGGAGTTTTACACTATGACATCATAATGAAATTTTTGCATTATGACATCATAATGGAATTTTATATTATGACATCATAATGGAATTTTTCATTTTGACATCATAATGGAATTTTTACATTATGACATCATAATGGAATGTTACATTATGACATCATAATGGAATTTTGCATTATGACATCATAATGGAATTTTTACAGTATGACATCATAATGGAATGTTACATTATGACATCATAATGGAATGTTACATTATGACATCATAATGTAATTTTGCATCATGACATCATAATGGGATTTTGCATTATGACATCATAATGGAATTTTACATTATGACATCATAATGGAATGTTGCATTATGACACCATAATGGAATTTTACATTATGACATCATAATGGAATGTTGCATTATGACAGCATAATGGAATTTTGCATTATGACATCATAATGGAATTTTGCATTATGACATCATAATGGAATGTTGCATTATGACATCATAATGGAATTTTGCATTATGACATCATAATGGAATTTTGCATTATGACATCAGAATGGAATGTTTCATTATGACATCATAATGGAATTTTGCATTATGACATCATAATGGAATGTTGCATTATGACATCATAGTGGAATTTTACATTATGACATCATAATGGAATTTTGCATTATGACATCAAAATGGAATTTTGCATTATGACATCATAATAAAATTTTTACATTATGACATCATGATGGAATTTTGCATTATGACATCATAATGGAATTTTACATTATGACATCATAATGGAATTTTGCATTATGACATCATAATGGAATGTTACATTATGACATCATAATGGAATTTTACATTATGACATCATAATGGAATGTTACAATATGACATCATAATGGAATTTTACATTATGACATCATAATGGAATTTTGCATTATGACATCATTATGGAATTTTGCATTATGACATCCTAATGGAATGTTACATTATGACATCATAATGGAATTTTGCATTATGACATCATAATGGAATGTTGCATTATGACATCATAATGGAATTTTACATTATGACATCATAATGGAATTTTGCATTATGACATCATAATGGAATGTTACATTATGACATCATAATGGAATGTTGCATTATGACATCATAATGGAATTTTGCATTATGACATCATAATGGAATGTTGCATTATGACATCATAATGGAATTTTGCATTATGACATCAAAATGGAATTTTGCATTATGACATCATAATAAAATTTTTACATTATGACATCATGATGGAATTTTGCATTATGACATCATAATGGAATTTTACATTATGACATCATAATGGAATTTTGCATTATGACATCATAATGGAATGTTACATTATGACATCATAATGGAATTTTACATTATGACATCATAATGGAATGTTACAATATGACATCATAATGGAATTTTACATTATGACATCATAATGGAATTTTGCATTATGACATCATTATGGAATTTTGCATTATGACATCCTAATGGAATGTTGCATTATGACATCATAATGGGATTTTGCATTATGACATCATAATGGAATGTTGCATTATGAAATCTTAATGGAATGTTGCATTATGACATCATAATGGAATGTTGCATTATGACATCATAATGGAATTTTACATTATGACATCATAATGGAATGTTGCATTATGACATCATAATGGAATTTTACATTATGACATCATAATGGAATGTTGCATTATGACATCAAAATGGAATTTTACATTATGACATCATAATGGAATGTTGCATTATGACATCATTATGGAATGTTACATTATGACATCATAATGGAATGTCACATTATGACATCATAATGGAATTTTGCATTATGACATAATGGAATGTTGCATTATGACATCATAATGGAATTTTACATTATGCCATAATAATGGAATTTTTACATAATGACATCATAATGGAATTTTGCATTATGCCATAATAATGGAATTTTTACATTATGACATCATAATGAAATTTTGCATTATGCCATAATAATGGAATTTTTACATTATGACATCATAATGGAATTTTGCATTATGCCATCATAATGGAATGTTACATTATGACATCATAATGGAATGTTTAATTATGACATCATAATGGAATTTTGCATTATGACATCATAATGGAATGTTGCATTATGACATCATAATGGAATTTTGCATTATGACATCTTAATGGAATGTTGCATTATGACATCATAATGGAATTTTGCATTATAACATCATAATGGAATGTTGCATTATGACATCATAATGGAATTTTTACATTATGACATCATAATGGAATTTTGCATTATGACATCATAATGGAATTTTACATTATGACATCATAATGGAATGTTGCATTATGACATCATAATGGGATTTTGCATTATGACATCATAATGGAATGTTGCATTATGACATCTTAATGGAATGTTGCATTATGACATCATAATGGAATGTTGCATTATGACATCTTAATGGAATGTTGCATTATGACATCATAATGGAATTTTACATTATGACATCATAATGGAATGTTGCATTATGACATCATAATGGAATGTTACATTATGACATCATAATGGAATGTTGCATTATGACATCATAATGGAATGTTGCATTATTACATCATAATGGAATTTTGCATTATGACACCATAATGGAATTTTGCATTATGACATCATAATGGAATTTTGCATTATGACATCATTATGTAATTTTGCATTATGACATCATAATGGAATTTTGCATTATGACATCATAATGGAATTTTACATTATGACATCATAATGGAATGTTACATTATGACATCATAATGGGATTTTGCATTATGACATCATAATGGAATGTTACATTATGACATCATAATGGAATTTTGCATTATGACATCATAATGGAATGTTGCATTATGACATCATAGTGGAATTTTACATTATGACATCATAATGGAATTTTGCATTATGACATCATAATGGAATTTTGCATTATGACATCATAATAAAATTTTTACATTATGACATCATAATGGAATGTTGCATTATGACATCATAATGGAATTTTACATTATGACATCATAATGGAATTTTGCATTATGACATCATAATGGAATTTTACATTATGACATCATAATGGAATGTTACATTATGACATCATAATGGAATTTTACATTATGACATCATAATGGAA
Organism: Eleutherodactylus coqui; assembly: GCF_035609145.1. Classification (NCBI taxonomy): domain Eukaryota; kingdom Metazoa; phylum Chordata; class Amphibia; order Anura; family Eleutherodactylidae; genus Eleutherodactylus; species Eleutherodactylus coqui. The sequence continues at coordinate 112,976,864 of NC_089842.1, read as the reverse complement.
TTTTACATTATGACATCATAATGGAATGTTACATTATGACATCATAATGGAATTTTACATTATGACATCATAATGGAATTTTGCATTATGACATCATTATGGAATTTTGCATTATGACATCCTAATGGAATGTTACATTATGACATCATAATGGAATTTTGCATTATAACATCATAATGGAATGTTACATTATGACATCATAATGGAATTTTGCATTATGACATCATAATGGAATGTTGCATTATGACATCATAATGGAATTTTACATTATGACATCATAATAGAATTTTAGATTATGACATCATAATGGAATTTTGCATTATGACATCATGATAAAATTTTTACATTATGACATCATAATGGAATTTTGCATTATGACATCATAATGGAATTTTGCATTATGACATCATAATGGAATGTTGCATTATGACATCTTAATGGAATGTTGCATTATGACATCATAATGGAATGTTGCATTATGACATCTTAATGGAATGTTGCATTATGACATCATAATGGAATTTTACATTATGACATCATAATTGAATGTTGCATTATGACATCATAATGGAATGTTACATTATGACATCATAATGTAATTTTGCATTTTTACATCATAATGGAATGTTACATTATGACATCATAATGGAATGTTGCATTATTGGCTTGAGGAAGGTCTATTACGACCGAAACGTTGCCGTAATTTTTGTAATGGGGAAATAAATCTTGTATTTTTCTACATTGCTGAATGCTGCCAGTCACTATTTCCTTATTCCTGACTGCACCCTTGGAGCCTCTCTGGTTTAGGCTTCCTGACTGGCTTTTGCACACTGTTTTGCCTGGCTCTATGTGAGGATATATGCTGTGCTGCTGGGAACCTCTCTTTTCTACTCAATGGAATGTTGCATTATGACATCATAGTGGAATTTTACATTATGACATCATAATGGAATTTTGCATTATGACATCAAAATGGAATTTTGCATTATGACATCATAATAAAATTTTTACATTATGACATCATAATGGAATTTTGCATTATGACATCATAATGGAATTTTACATTATGACATCATAATGGAATTTTGCATTATGACATCATAATCGAATGTTACATTATGACATCATAATGGAATTTTACATTATGACATCATAATGGAATGTTACAATATGACATCATAATGGAATGTTACATTATGACATCATAATGGAATTTTGCATTATGACATCATTATGGAATTTTGCATTATGACATCCTAATGGAATGTTACATTATGACATCATAATGGAATTTTGCATTATGACATCATAATGGAATGTTGCATTATGACATCATAATGGAATTTTACATTATGACGTCATAATAGAATTTTACATTATGACATCATAATGGAATTTTGCATTATGACATCATGATAAAATTTTTACATTATGACATCATAATGGAATTTTGCATTATGACATCATAATAAAATGTTACATTATGACATCATAATGGAATGTTGCATTATGACATCATAATGGAATTTTGCATTATGACATCATAATGGAATGTTGCATTATGACATCATAATGGAATTTTGCATTATGACATCATAATGGAATTTTGCATTATGACATCATAATGGAATTTTGCATTATGACATCATAATGGAATGTTACATTATGACATCATAATGGAATGTTGCATTATGACATCATAATGGAATTTTACATTATGACATCATAATGGAATGTTACATTATGACATCATAATGGAATTTTGCATTATGACATCATAATGGAATGTTACATTATGACATCATAATGGAATTTTGCATTATGACATCATAATGGAATGTTGCATTATGACATCATAGTGGAATTTTACATTATGACATCATAATGGAATTTTGCATTATGACATCATAATGGAATTTTTACATTATGACATCATAATGGGATTTTGCATTATGACATCATAATGGAATGTTGCATTATGACATCTTAATGGAATGTTGCATTATGATATCATAATGGAATGTTGCATTATGACATCTTAATGGAATGTTGCATTATGACATCATAATGGAATTTTACATTATGACATCATAATGGAATGTTGCATTATGACATCATAATGGAATGTTACATTATGACATCATAATGTAATTTTGCATTATGACATCATAATGGAATGTTACATTATGACATCATAATGGAATGTTGCATTATGACATCATAATGGAGTTTTACACTATGACATCATAATGAAATTTTGCATTATGACATCATAATGGAATTTTATATTATGACATCATAATGGAATTTTTCATTTTGACATCATAATGGAATTTTACATTATGACTTCATAATGGAATTTTGCATTATGACATCATAATGGAATTTTTACATTATGACATCATAATGGAATGTTACATTATGACATCATAATGGAATTTTGCATTATGACATCATAATGGAATTTTTACAGTATGACATCATAATGGAATGTTACATTATGACATCATAATGGAATGTTACATTATGACATCATAATGTAATTTTGCATTATGACATCATAATGGGATTTTGCATTATGACATCATAATGGAATTTTACATTATGGCATCATAATGGAATGTTGCATTATGACACCATAATGGAATTTTACATTATGACATCATAATGGAATGTTGCATTATGACATCATAATGGAAATTTGCATTATGACATCATAATGGAATTTTGCATTATGACATCATAATGGAATGTTGCATTATGACATCATAATGGAATTTTGCATTATGACATCATAATGGAATTTTGCATTATGACATCAGAATGGAATGTTTAATTATGACATCATAATGGAATTTTGCATTATGACATCATAATGGAATGTTGCATTATGACATCATAGTGGAATTTTACATTATGACATCATAATGGAATTTTGCATTATGACATCAAAATGGAATTTTGCATTATGACATCATAATAAAATTTTTACATTATGACATCATGATGGAATTTTGCATTATGACATCATAATGGAATTTTACATTATGACATCATAATGGAATTTTGCATTATGACATCATAATGGAATGTTACATTATGACATCATAATGGAATTTTACATTATGACATCATAATGGAATGTTACAATATGACATCATAATGGAATTTTACATTATGACATCATAATGGAATTTTGCATTATGACATCATTATGGAATTTTGCATTATGACATCCTAATGGAATGTTACATTATGACATCATAATGGAATTTTGCATTATGACATCATAATGGAATTTGCATTATGACATCATAATGGAATTTTACATTATGACATCATAATAGAATTTTACATTATGACATCATAATGGAATTTTGCATTATGACATCATGATAACATTTTTACATTATGACATCACAATGGAATTTTGCATTATGACATCATAATGGAATGTTACATTATGACATCATAATGGAATGTTGCATTATGACATCATAATGGAATTTTGCATTATGACATCATAATTGAATGTTGCATTATGACATCATAATGGAATTTTGCATTATGACATCATAATGGAATGTTACATTATGACATCATAATGGAATGTTGCATTATGACATCATAATGGAATTTTACATTATGACATCATAATGGAATGTTACATTATGACATCATAATGGAATTTTGCATTATGACATCATAATGGAATTTTGCATTATGACATCATAATGGAATGTTACATTATGACATCATAATGGAATTTTGCATTATGACATCATAATGGAATGTTGCATTATGACATCATAGTGGAATTTTACATTATGACATCATAATGGAATTTTGCATTATGACATCATAATAAAATTTTTACATTATGACATCATAATGGAATGTTGCATTATGACATCATAATGGAATTTTACATTATGACATCATAATGGAATTTTGCATTATGACATCATAATGGAATTTTACATTATGACATCATAATGGAATGTTACATTATGACATCATAATGGAATTTTACATTATGACATCATAATGGAATTTTACATTATGACATCATAATGGAATGTTACATTATGACATCATAATGGAATTTTACATTATGACATCATAATGGAATTTTGCATTATGACATCATTATGGAATTTTGCATTATGACATCCTAATGGAATGTTACATTATGACATCACAATGGAATTTTGCATTATGACATCATAATGGAATGTTACATTATGACATCATAATTGAATTTTGCATTATGACATCATAATGGAATTTTTACATTATGACATCATAATGGGATTTTGCATTATGACATCATAATGGAATGTTGCATTATGACATCTTAATGGAATGTTGCATTATGATATCATAATGGAATTTTGCATTATGACATCATAATGGAATGTTGCATTATGACATCATAATGGAATTTTGCATTATGACATCAAAATGGAATTTTGCATTATGACATCATAATAAAATTTTTACATTATGACATCATGATGGAATTTTGCATTATGACATCATAATGGAATTTTACATTATGACATCATAATGGAATTTTGCATTATGACATCATAATGGAATGTTACATTATGACATCATAATGGAATTTTACATTATGACATCATAATGGAATGTTACAATATGACATCATAATGGAATTTTACATTATGACATCATAATGGAATTTTGCATTATGACATCATTATGGAATTTTGCATTATGACATCCTAATGGAATGTTACATTATGACATCATAATGGAATTTTGCATTATGACATCATAATGGAATGTTGCATTATGACATCATAATGGAATTTTACATTATGACATCATAATGGAATTTTGCATTATGACATCATTATGGAATTTTGCATTATGACATCCTAATGGAATGTTACATTATGACATCATAATGGAATTTTGCATTATGACATGATAATGGCATTTTGCATTATGACAACATAATGGAATGTTGCATTATGACATCATAATGGAATTTTACATTATGACATCATAATGGAATTTTACATTATGACATCATAATGGAATTTTGCATTATGCCATCATAATGGAATTTTTACATTATGACATCGTAATGGAATTTTGCATTATGACATCATAATGGAATGTTGCATTATGACATCATAATGGAATTTTACATTATGACATCATAATGGAATTTTGCATTATGACATCATAATGGAATTTTTACATTATGACATCATAATGGAATGTTGCATTATGACATCATAATGGGATTTTGCATTATGACATCATAATGGAATGTTGCATTATGACATCTTAATGGAATGTTGCATTATGACATCATAATGGAATGTTGCATTATGACATCTTAATGGAATGTTGCATTATGACATCATAATGGAATTTTACATTATGACATCATAATGGAATGTTGCATTATGACATCATAATGGAATGTTACATTATGACATCATAATGGAATGTTGCATTATGACATCATAATGGAATGTTGCATTATTACATCATAATGGAATTTTGCATTATGACACCATAATGGAATTTTGCATTATGACATCATAATGGAATTTTGCATTATGACATCATTATGTAATTTTGCATTATGACATCATAATGGAATTTTGCATTATGACATCATAATGGAATTTTACATTATGACATCATAATGGAATGTTACATTATGACATCATAATGGGATTTTGCATTATGACATCATAATGGAATGTTACATTATGACATCATAATGGAATTTTGCATTATGACATCATAATGGAATGTTGCATTATGACATCATAGTGGAATTTTACATTATGACATCATAATGGAATTTTGCATTATGACATCATAATGGAATTTTGCATTATGACATCATAATAAAATTTTTACATTATGACATCATAATGGAATGTTGCATTATGACATCATAATGGAATTTTACATTATGACATCATAATGGAATTTTGCATTATGACATCATAATGGAATTTTACATTATGACATCATAATGGAATGTTACATTATGACATCATAATGGAATTTTACATTATGACATCATAATGGAATTTTACATTATGACATCATAATGGAATGTTACATTATGACATCATAATGGAATTTTACATTATGACATCATAATGGAATTTTGCATTATGACATCATTATGGAATTTTGCATTATGACATCCTAATGGAATGTTACATTATGACATCATAATGGAATTTTGCATTATAACATCATAATGGAATGTTACATTATGACATCATAATGGAATTTTGCATTATGACATCATAATGGAATGTTGCATTATGACATCATAATGGAATTTTACATTATGACATCATAATAGAATTTTAGATTATGACATCATAATGGAATTTTGCATTATGACATCATGATAAAATTTTTACATTATGACATCATAATGGAATTTTGCATTATGACATCATAATGGAATTTTGCATTATGACATCATAATGGAATGTTGCATTATGACATCTTAATGGAATGTTGCATTATGACATCATAATGGAATGTTGCATTATGACATCTTAATGGAATGTTGCATTATGACATCATAATGGAATTTTACATTATGACATCATAATTGAATGTTGCATTATGACATCATAATGGAATGTTACATTATGACATCATAATGTAATTTTGCATTTTTACATCATAATGGAATGTTACATTATGACATCATAATGGAATGTTGCATTATGACATCATAATGGAGTTTTACACTATGACATCATAATGAAATTTTTGCATTATGACATCATAATGGAATTTTATATTATGACATCATAATGGAATTTTTCATTTTGACATCATAATGGAATTTTTACATTATGACATCATAATGGAATGTTACATTATGACATCATAATGGAATTTTGCATTATGACATCATAATGGAATTTTTACAGTATGACATCATAATGGAATGTTACATTATGACATCATAATGGAATGTTACATTATGACATCATAATGTAATTTTGCATTATGACATCATAATGGGATTTTGCATTATGACATCATAATGGAATTTTACATTATGACATCATAATGGAATGTTGCATTATGACACCATAATGGAATTTTACATTATGACATCATAATGGAATGTTGCATTATGACAGCATAATGGAATTTTGCATTATGACATCATAATGGAATTTTGCATTATGACATCATAATGGAATGTTGCATTATGACATCATAATGGAATTTTGCATTATGACATCATAATGGAATTTTGCATTATGACATCAGAATGGAATGTTTCATTATGACATCATAATGGAATTTAGCATTATGACATCATAATGGAATGTTGCATTATGACATCATAGTGGAATTTTACATTATGACATCATAATGGAATTTTGCATTATGACATCAAAATGGAATTTTGCATTATGACATCATAATAAAATTTTTACATTATGACATCATGATGGAATTTTGCATTATGACATCATAATGGAATTTTACATTATGACATCATAATGGAATTTTGCATTATGACATCATAATGGAATGTTACATTATGACATCATAATGGAATTTTACATTATGACATCATAATGGAATGTTACAATATGACATCATAATGGAATTTTACATTATGACATCATAATGGAATTTTGCATTATGACATCATTATGGAATTTTGCATTATGACATCCTAATGGAATGTTACATTATGACATCATAATGGAATTTTGCATTATGACATCATAATGGAATGTTGCATTATGACATCATAATGGAATTTTACATTATGACATCATAATGGAATTTTGCATTATGACATCATAATGGAATGTTACATTATGACATCATAATGGAATGTTGCATTATGACATCATAATGGAATTTTGCATTATGACATCATAATGGAATGTTGCATTATGACATCATAATGGAATTTTGCATTATGACATCAAAATGGAATTTTGCATTATGACATCATAATAAAATTTTTACATTATGACATCATGATGGAATTTTGCATTATGACATCATAATGGAATTTTACATTATGACATCATAATGGAATTTTGCATTATGACATCATAATGGAATGTTACATTATGACATCATAATGGAATTTTACATTATGACATCATAATGGAATGTTACAATATGACATCATAATGGAATTTTACATTATGACATCATAATGGAATTTTGCATTATGACATCATTATGGAATTTTGCATTATGACATCCTAATGGAATGTTACATTATGACATCATAATGGAATTTTGCATTATGACATCATAATGGAATGTTGCATTATGACATCATAATGGAATTTTACATTATGACATCATAATAGAATTTTACATTATGACATCATAATGGAATTTTGCATTATGACATCATGATAAAATTTTTACATTATGATATCATAATGGAATTTTGCATTATGACATCATAATGGAATGTTACATTATGACATCATAATGGAATGTTGCATTATGACATCATAATGGAATTTTGCATTATGACATCATAATGGAATGTTGCATTATGACATCATAATGGAATTTTGCATTATGACATCATAATGGAATTTTGCATTATGACATCATAATGGAATGTTACATTATGACATCATAATGGAATGTTGCATTATGACATCATAATGGAATGTTACATTATGATATCATAATGGAATGTTACATTATGACATCATAATGGAATTTTGTATTATGACAAAATAATGGAATGTTACATTATTACATCATAATGGAATTTTACATTATGACATCATAATGGAATGTTGCATTATGACATCATAATGGACGTTTGCATTATGACATCATAATGGGATGTTGCAATATGACATGATAATGGCATTTTGCATTATGACAACATAATGGAATGTTGCATTATGACATCATAATGGAATTTTACATTATGACATCATAATGGAATTTTACATTATGACATCATAATGGAATTTTGCATTATGCCATCATAATGGAATTTTTACATTATGACATCGTAATGGAATTTTGCATTATGACATCATAATGGAATGTTGCATTATGACATCATAATGGAATTTTACATTATGACATCATAATGGAATTTTGCATTATGACATCATAATGGAATTTTTACATTATGACATCATAATGGAATGTTGCATTATGACATCATAATGGGATTTTGCATTATGACATCATAATGGAATGTTGCATTATGACATCTTAATGGAATGTTGCATTATGACATCATAATGGAATGTTGCATTATGACATCTTAATGGAATGTTGCATTATGACATCATAATGGAATTTTACATTATGACATCATAATGGAATGTTGCATTATGACATCATAATGGAATGTTACATTATGACATCATAATGGAATGTTGCATTATGACATCATAATGGAATGTTGCATTATTACATCATAATGGAATTTTGCATTATGACACCATAATGGAATTTTGCATTATGACATCATAATGGAATTTTGCATTATGACATCATTATGTAATTTTGCATTATGACATCATAATGGAATTTTGCATTATGACATCATAATGGAATTTTACATTATGACATCATAATGGAATGTTACATTATGACATCATAATGGGATTTTGCATTATGACATCATAATGGAATGTTACATTATGACATCATAATGGAATTTTGCATTATGACATCATAATGGAATGTTGCATTATGACATCATAGTGGAATTTTACATTATGACATCATAATGGAATTTTGCATTATGACATCATAATGGAATTTTGCATTATGACATCATAATAAAATTTTTACATTATGACATCATAATGGAATGTTGCATTATGACATCATAATGGAATTTTACATTATGACATCATAATGGAATTTTGCATTATGACATCATAATGGAATTTTACATTATGACATCATAATGGAATGTTACATTATGACATCATAATGGAATTTTACATTATGACATCATAATGGAATTTTACATTATGACATCATAATGGAATGTTACATTATGACATCATAATGGAATTTTACATTATGACATCATAATGGAATTTTGCATTATGACATCATTATGGAATTTTGCATTATGACATCCTAATGGAATGTTACATTATGACATCATAATGGAATTTTGCATTATAACATCATAATGGAATGTTACATTATGACATCATAATGGAATTTTGCATTATGACATCATAATGGAATGTTGCATTATGACATCATAATGGAATTTTACATTATGACATCATAATAGAATTTTAGATTATGACATCATAATGGAATTTTGCATTATGACATCATGATAAAATTTTTACATTATGACATCATAATGGAATTTTGCATTATGACATCATAATGGAATGTTGCATTATGACATCTTAATGGAATGTTGCATTATGACATCATAATGGAATGTTGCATTATGACATCTTAATGGAATGTTGCATTATGACATCATAATGGAATTTTACATTATGACATCATAATTGAATGTTGCATTATGACATCATAATGGAATGTTACATTATGACATCATAATGTAATTTTGCATTTTTACATCATAATGGAATGTTACATTATGACATCATAATGGAATGTTGCATTATTGGCTTGAGGAAGGTCTATTACGACCGAAACGTTGCCGTAATTTTTGTAATGGGGAAATAAATCTTGTATTTTTCTACATTGCTGAATGCTGCCAGTCACTATTTCCTTATTCCTGACTGCACCCTTGGAGCCTCTCTGGTTTAGGCTTCCTGACTGGCTTTTGCACACTGTTTTGCCTGGCTCTATGTGAGGATATATGCTGTGCTGCTGGGAACCTCTCTTTTCTACTCAATGGAATGTTGCATTATGACATCATAGTGGAATTTTACATTATGACATCATAATGGAATTTTGCATTATGACATCAAAATGGAATTTTGCATTATGACATCATAATAAAATTTTTACATTATGACATCATAATGGAATTTTGCATTATGACATCATAATGGAATTTTACATTATGACATCATAATGGAATTTTGCATTATGACATCATAATCGAATGTTACATTATGACATCATAATGGAATTTTACATTATGACATCATAATGGAATGTTACAATATGACATCATAATGGAATGTTACATTATGACATCATAATGGAATTTTGCATTATGACATCATTATGGAATTTTGCATTATGACATCCTAATGGAATGTTACATTATGACATCATAATGGAATTTTGCATTATGACATCATAATGGAATGTTGCATTATGACATCATAATGGAATTTTACATTATGACGTCATAATAGAATTTTACATTATGACATCATAATGGAATTTTGCATTATGACATCATGATAAAATTTTTACATTATGACATCATAATGGAATTTTGCATTATGACATCATAATAAAATGTTACATTATGACATCATAATGGAATGTTGCATTATGACATCATAATGGAATTTTGCATTATGACATCATAATGGAATGTTGCATTATGACATCATAATGGAATTTTGCATTATGACATCATAATGGAATTTTGCATTATGACATCATAATGGAATTTTGCATTATGACATCATAATGGAATGTTACATTATGACATCATAATGGAATGTTGCATTATGACATCATAATGGAATTTTACATTATGACATCATAATGGAATGTTACATTATGACATCATAATGGAATTTTGCATTATGACATCATAATGGAATGTTACATTATGACATCATAATGGAATTTTGCATTATGACATCATAATGGAATGTTGCATTATGACATCATAGTGGAATTTTACATTATGACATCATAATGGAATTTTGCATTATGACATCATAATGGAATTTTTACATTATGACATCATAATGGGATTTTGCATTATGACATCATAATGGAATGTTGCATTATGACATCATAATGGACGTTTGCATTATGACATCATAATGGGATGTTGCAATATGACATGATAATGGCATTTTGCATTATGACAACATAATGGAATGTTGCATTATGACATCATAATGGAATTTTACATTATGACATCATAATGGAATTTTACATTATGACATCATAATGGAATTTTGCATTATGCCATCATAATGGAATTTTTACATTATGACATCGTAATGGAATTTTGCATTATGACATCATAATGGAATGTTGCATTATGACATCATAATGGAATTTTACATTATGACATCATAATGGAATTTTGCATTATGACATCATAATGGAATTTTTACATTATGACATCATAATGGAATGTTGCATTATGACATCATAATGGGATTTTGCATTATGACATCATAATGGAATGTTGCATTATGACATCTTAATGGAATGTTGCATTATGACATCATAATGGAATGTTGCATTATGACATCTTAATGGAATGTTGCATTATGACATCATAATGGAATTTTACATTATGACATCATAATGGAATGTTGCATTATGACATCATAATGGAATGTTACATTATGACATCATAATGGAATGTTGCATTATGACATCATAATGGAATGTTGCATTATTACATCATAATGGAATTTTGCATTATGACACCATAATGGAATTTTGCATTATGACATCATAATGGAATTTTGCATTATGACATCATTATGTAATTTTGCATTATGACATCATAATGGAATTTTGCATTATGACATCATAATGGAATTTTACATTATGACATCATAATGGAATGTTACATTATGACATCATAATGGGATTTTGCATTATGACATCATAATGGAATGTTACATTATGACATCATAATGGAATTTTGCATTATGACATCATAATGGAATGTTGCATTATGACATCATAGTGGAATTTTACATTATGACATCATAATGGAATTTTGCATTATGACATCATAATGGAATTTTGCATTATGACATCATAATAAAATTTTTACATTATGACATCATAATGGAATGTTGCATTATGACATCATAATGGAATTTTACATTATGACATCATAATGGAATTTTGCATTATGACATCATAATGGAATTTTACATTATGACATCATAATGGAATGTTACATTATGACATCATAATGGAATTTTACATTATGACATCATAATGGAATTTTACATTATGACATCATAATGGAATGTTACATTATGACATCATAATGGAATTTTACATTATGACATCATAATGGAATTTTGCATTATGACATCATTATGGAATTTTGCATTATGACATCCTAATGGAATGTTACATTATGACATCATAATGGAATTTTGCATTATAACATCATAATGGAATGTTACATTATGACATCATAATGGAATTTTGCATTATGACATCATAATGGAATGTTGCATTATGACATCATAATGGAATTTTACATTATGACATCATAATAGAATTTTAGATTATGACATCATAATGGAATTTTGCATTATGACATCATGATAAAATTTTTACATTATGACATCATAATGGAATTTTGCATTATGACATCATAATGGAATTTTGCATTATGACATCATAATGGAATGTTGCATTATGACATCTTAATGGAATGTTGCATTATGACATCATAATGGAATGTTGCATTATGACATCTTAATGGAATGTTGCATTATGACATCATAATGGAATTTTACATTATGACATCATAATTGAATGTTGCATTATGACATCATAATGGAATGTTACATTATGACATCATAATGTAATTTTGCATTTTTACATCATAATGGAATGTTACATTATGACATCATAATGGAATGTTGCATTATTGGCTTGAGGAAGGTCTATTACGACCGAAACGTTGCCGTAATTTTTGTAATGGGGAAATAAATCTTGTATTTTTCTACATTGCTGAATGCTGCCAGTCACTATTTCCTTATTCCTGACTGCACCCTTGGAGCCTCTCTGGTTTAGGCTTCCTGACTGGCTTTTGCACACTGTTTTGCCTGGCTCTATGTGAGGATATATGCTGTGCTGCTGGGAACCTCTCTTTTCTACTCAATGGAATGTTGCATTATGACATCATAGTGGAATTTTACATTATGACATCATAATGGAATTTTGCATTATGACATCAAAATGGAATTTTGCATTATGACATCATAATAAAATTTTTACATTATGACATCATAATGGAATTTTGCATTATGACATCATAATGGAATTTTACATTATGACATCATAATGGAATTTTGCATTATGACATCATAATCGAATGTTACATTATGACATCATAATGGAATTTTACATTATGACATCATAATGGAATGTTACAATATGACATCATAATGGAATGTTACATTATGACATCATAATGGAATTTTGCATTATGACATCATTATGGAATTTTGCATTATGACATCCTAATGGAATGTTACATTATGACATCATAATGGAATTTTGCATTATGACATCATAATGGAATGTTGCATTATGACATCATAATGGAATTTTACATTATGACGTCATAATAGAATTTTACATTATGACATCATAATGGAATTTTGCATTATGACATCATGATAAAATTTTTACATTATGACATCATAATGGAATTTTGCATTATGACATCATAATAAAATGTTACATTATGACATCATAATGGAATGTTGCATTATGACATCATAATGGAATTTTGCATTATGACATCATAATGGAATGTTGCATTATGACATCATAATGGAATTTTGCATTATGACATCATAATGGAATTTTGCATTATGACATCATAATGGAATTTTGCATTATGACATCATAATGGAATGTTACATTATGACATCATAATGGAATGTTGCATTATGACATCATAATGGAATTTTACATTATGACATCATAATGGAATGTTACATTATGACATCATAATGGAATTTTGCATTATGACATCATAATGGAATGTTACATTATGACATCATAATGGAATTTTGCATTATGACATCATAATGGAATGTTGCATTATGACATCATAGTGGAATTTTACATTATGACATCATAATGGAATTTTGCATTATGACATCATAATGGAATTTTTACATTATGACATCATAATGGGATTTTGCATTATGACATCATAATGGAATGTTGCATTATGACATCTTAATGGAATGTTGCATTATGATATCATAATGGAATGTTGCATTATGACATCTTAATGGAATGTTGCATTATGACATCATAATGGAATTTTACATTATGACATCATAATGGAATGTTGCATTATGACATCATAATGGAATGTTACATTATGACATCATAATGTAATTTTGCATTATGACATCATAATGGAATGTTACATTATGACATCATAATGGAATGTTGCATTATGACATCATAATGGAGTTTTACACTATGACATCATAATGAAATTTTGCATTATGACATCATAATGGAATTTTATATTATGACATCATAATGGAATTTTTCATTTTGACATCATAATGGAATTTTACATTATGACTTCATAATGGAATTTTGCATTATGACATCATAATGGAATTTTTACATTATGACATCATAATGGAATGTTACATTATGACATCATAATGGAATTTTGCATTATGACATCATAATGGAATTTTTACAGTATGACATCATAATGGAATGTTACATTATGACATCATAATGGAATGTTACATTATGACATCATAATGTAATTTTGCATTATGACATCATAATGGGATTTTGCATTATGACATCATAATGGAATTTTACATTATGGCATCATAATGGAATGTTGCATTATGACACCATAATGGAATTTTACATTATGACATCATAATGGAATGTTGCATTATGACATCATAATGGAAATTTGCATTATGACATCATAATGGAATTTTGCATTATGACATCATAATGGAATGTTGCATTATGACATCATAATGGAATTTTGCATTATGACATCATAATGGAATTTTGCATTATGACATCAGAATGGAATGTTTAATTATGACATCATAATGGAATTTTGCATTATGACATCATAATGGAATGTTGCATTATGACATCATAGTGGAATTTTACATTATGACATCATAATGGAATTTTGCATTATGACATCAAAATGGAATTTTGCATTATGACATCATAATAAAATTTTTACATTATGACATCATGATGGAATTTTGCATTATGACATCATAATGGAATTTTACATTATGACATCATAATGGAATTTTGCATTATGACATCATAATGGAATGTTACATTATGACATCATAATGGAATTTTACATTATGACATCATAATGGAATGTTACAATATGACATCATAATGGAATTTTACATTATGACATCATAATGGAATTTTGCATTATGACATCATTATGGAATTTTGCATTATGACATCCTAATGGAATGTTACATTATGACATCATAATGGAATTTTGCATTATGACATCATAATGGAATTTGCATTATGACATCATAATGGAATTTTACATTATGACATCATAATAGAATTTTACATTATGACATCATAATGGAATTTTGCATTATGACATCATGATAACATTTTTACATTATGACATCACAATGGAATTTTGCATTATGACATCATAATGGAATGTTACATTATGACATCATAATGGAATGTTGCATTATGACATCATAATGGAATTTTGCATTATGACATCATAATGGAATGTTGCATTATGACATCATAATGGAATTTTGCATTATGACATCATAATGGAATGTTACATTATGACATCATAATGGAATGTTGCATTATGACATCATAATGGAATTTTACATTATGACATCATAATGGAATGTTACATTATGACATCATAATGGAATTTTGCATTATGACATCATAATGGAATGTTACATTATGACATCATAATGGAATTTTGCATTATGACATCATAATGGAATGTTGCATTATGACATCATAGTGGAATTTTACATTATGACATCATAATGGAATTTTGCATTATGACATCATAATAAAATTTTTACATTATGACATCATAATGGAATGTTGCATTATGACATCATAATGGAATTTTACATTATGACATCATAATGGAATTTTGCATTATGACATCATAATGGAATTTTACATTATGACATCATAATGGAATGTTACATTATGACATCATAATGGAATTTTACATTATGACATCATAATGGAATTTTACATTATGACATCATAATGGAATGTTACATTATGACATCATAATGGAATTTTACATTATGACATCATAATGGAATTTTGCATTATGACATCATTATGGAATTTTGCATTATGACATCCTAATGGAATGTTACATTATGACATCACAATGGAATTTTGCATTATGACATCATAATGGAATGTTACATTATGACATCATAATTGAATTTTGCATTATGACATCATAATGGAATTTTTACATTATGACATCATAATGGGATTTTGCATTATGACATCATAATGGAATGTTGCATTATGACATCTTAATGGAATGTTGCATTATGATATCATAATGGAATTTTGCATTATGACATCATAATGGAATGTTGCATTATGACATCATAATGGAATTTTGCATTATGACATCAAAATGGAATTTTGCATTATGACATCATAATAAAATTTTTACATTATGACATCATGATGGAATTTTGCATTATGACATCATAATGGAATTTTACATTATGACATCATAATGGAATTTTGCATTATGACATCATAATGGAATGTTACATTATGACATCATAATGGAATTTTACATTATGACATCATAATGGAATGTTACAATATGACATCATAATGGAATTTTACATTATGACATCATAATGGAATTTTGCATTATGACATCATTATGGAATTTTGCATTATGACATCCTAATGGAATGTTACATTATGACATCATAATGGAATTTTGCATTATGACATCATAATGGAATGTTGCATTATGACATCATAATGGAATTTTACATTATGACATCATAATGGAATTTTGCATTATGACATCATTATGGAATTTTGCATTATGACATCCTAATGGAATGTTACATTATGACATCATAATGGAATTTTGCATTATGACATGATAATGGCATTTTGCATTATGACAACATAATGGAATGTTGCATTATGACATCATAATGGAATTTTACATTATGACATCATAATGGAATTTTACATTATGACATCATAATGGAATTTTGCATTATGCCATCATAATGGAATTTTTACATTATGACATCGTAATGGAATTTTGCATTATGACATCATAATGGAATGTTGCATTATGACATCATAATGGAATTTTACATTATGACATCATAATGGAATTTTGCATTATGACATCATAATGGAATTTTTACATTATGACATCATAATGGAATGTTGCATTATGACATCATAATGGGATTTTGCATTATGACATCATAATGGAATGTTGCATTATGACATCTTAATGGAATGTTGCATTATGACATCATAATGGAATGTTGCATTATGACATCTTAATGGAATGTTGCATTATGACATCATAATGGAATTTTACATTATGACATCATAATGGAATGTTGCATTATGACATCATAATGGAATGTTACATTATGACATCATAATGGAATGTTGCATTATGACATCATAATGGAATGTTGCATTATTACATCATAATGGAATTTTGCATTATGACACCATAATGGAATTTTGCATTATGACATCATAATGGAATTTTGCATTATGACATCATTATGTAATTTTGCATTATGACATCATAATGGAATTTTGCATTATGACATCATAATGGAATTTTACATTATGACATCATAATGGAATGTTACATTATGACATCATAATGGGATTTTGCATTATGACATCATAATGGAATGTTACATTATGACATCATAATGGAATTTTGCATTATGACATCATAATGGAATGTTGCATTATGACATCATAGTGGAATTTTACATTATGACATCATAATGGAATTTTGCATTATGACATCATAATGGAATTTTGCATTATGACATCATAATAAAATTTTTACATTATGCCATCATAATGGAATGTTGCATTATGACATCATAATGGAATTTTACATTATGACATCATAATGGAATTTTGCATTATGACATCATAATGGAATTTTACATTATGACATCATAATGGAATGTTACATTATGACATCATAATGGAATTTTACATTATGACATCATAATGGAATTTTACATTATGACATCATAATGGAATGTTACATTATGACATCATAATGGAATTTTACATTATGACATCATAATGGAATTTTGCATTATGACATCATTATGGAATTTTGCATTATGACATCCTAATGGAATGTTACATTATGACATCATAATGGAATTTTGCATTATAACATCATAATGGAATGTTACATTATGACATCATAATGGAATTTTGCATTATGACATCATAATGGAATGTTGCATTATGACATCATAATGGAATTTTACATTATGACATCATAATAGAATTTTAGATTATGACATCATAATGGAATTTTGCATTATGACATCATGATAAAATTTTTACATTATGACATCATAATGGAATTTTGCATTATGACATCATAATGGAATTTTGCATTATGACATCATAATGGAATGTTGCATTATGACATCTTAATGGAATGTTGCATTATGACATCATAATGGAATGTTGCATTATGACATCTTAATGGAATGTTGCATTATGACATCATAATGGAATTTTACATTATGACATCATAATTGAATGTTGCATTATGACATCATAATGGAATGTTACATTATGACATCATAATGTAATTTTGCATTTTTACATCATAATGGAATGTTACATTATGACATCATAATGGAATGTTGCATTATTGGCTTGAGGAAGGTCTATTACGACCGAAACGTTGCCGTAATTTTTGTAATGGGGAAATAAATCTTGTATTTTTCTACATTGCTGAATGCTGCCAGTCACTATTTCCTTATTCCTGACTGCACCCTTGGAGCCTCTCTGGTTTAGGCTTCCTGACTGGCTTTTGCACACTGTTTTGCCTGGCTCTATGTGAGGATATATGCTGTGCTGCTGGGAACCTCTCTTTTCTACTCAATGGAATGTTGCATTATGACATCATAGTGGAATTTTACATTATGACATCATAATGGAATTTTGCATTATGACATCAAAATGGAATTTTGCATTATGACATCATAATAAAATTTTTACATTATGACATCATAATGGAATTTTGCATTATGACATCATAATGGAATTTTACATTATGACATCATAATGGAATTTTGCATTATGACATCATAATCGAATGTTACATTATGACATCATAATGGAATTTTACATTATGACATCATAATGGAATGTTACAATATGACATCATAATGGAATGTTACATTATGACATCATAATGGAATTTTGCATTATGACATCATTATGGAATTTTGCATTATGACATCCTAATGGAATGTTACATTATGACATCATAATGGAATTTTGCATTATGACATCATAATGGAATGTTGCATTATGACATCATAATGGAATTTTACATTATGACGTCATAATAGAATTTTACATTATGACATCATAATGGAATTTTGCATTATGACATCATGATAAAATTTTTACATTATGACATCATAATGGAATTTTGCATTATGACATCATAATAAAATGTTACATTATGACATCATAATGGAATGTTGCATTATGACATCATAATGGAATTTTGCATTATGACATCATAATGGAATGTTGCATTATGACATCATAATGGAATTTTGCATTATGACATCATAATGGAATTTTGCATTATGACATCATAATGGAATTTTGCATTATGACATCATAATGGAATGTTACATTATGACATCATAATGGAATGTTGCATTATGACATCATAATGGAATTTTACATTATGACATCATAATGGAATGTTACATTATGACATCATAATGGAATTTTGCATTATGACATCATAATGGAATGTTACATTATGACATCATAATGGAATTTTGCATTATGACATCATAATGGAATGTTGCATTATGACATCATAATGGAATTTTGCATTATGACATCATAATGGAATGTTACATTATGACATCATAATGGAATTTTGCATTATGACATCATAATGGAATGTTGCATTATGACATCATAATGGAATTTTGCATTATGACATCATAATGGAATTTTTACATTATGACATCATAATGGGATTTTGCATTATGACATCATAATGGAATGTTGCATTATGACATCTTAATGGAATGTTGCATTATGATATCATAATGGAATGTTGCATTATGACATCTTAATGGAATGTTGCATTATGACATCATAATGGAATTTTACATTATGACATCATAATGGAATGTTGCATTATGACATCATAATGGAATGTTACATTATGACATCATAATGTAATTTTGCATTATGACATCATAATGGAATGTTACATTATGACATCATAATGGAATGTTGCATTATGACATCATAATGGAGTTTTACACTATGACATCATAATGAAATTTTGCATTATGACATCATAATGGAATTTTATATTATGACATCATAATGGAATTTTTCATTTTGACATCATAATGGAATTTTACATTATGACTTCATAATGGAATTTTGCATTATGACATCATAATGGAATTTTTACATTATGACATCATAATGGAATGTTACATTATGACATCATAATGGAATTTTGCATTATGACATCATAATGGAATTTTTACAGTATGACATCATAATGGAATGTTACATTATGACATCATAATGGAATGTTACATTATGACATCATAATGTAATTTTGCATTATGACATCATAATGGGATTTTGCATTATGACATCATAATGGAATTTTACATTATGGCATCATAATGGAATGTTGCATTATGACACCATAATGGAATTTTACATTATGACATCATAATGGAATGTTGCATTATGACATCATAATGGAAATTTGCATTATGACATCATAATGGAATTTTGCATTATGACATCATAATGGAATGTTGCATTATGACATCATAATGGAATTTTGCATTATGACATCAGAATGGAATGTTTAATTATGACATCATAATGGAATTTTGCATTATGACATCATAATGGAATGTTGCATTATGACATCATAGTGGAATTTTACATTATGACATCATAATGGAATTTTGCATTATGACATCAAAATGGAATTTTGCATTATGACATCATAATAAAATTTTTACATTATGACATCATGATGGAATTTTGCATTATGACATCATAATGGAATTTTACATTATGACATCATAATGGAATTTTGCATTATGACATCATAATGGAATGTTACATTATGACATCATAATGGAATTTTACATTATGACATCATAATGGAATGTTACAATATGACATCATAATGGAATTTTACATTATGACATCATAATGGAATTTTGCATTATGACATCATTATGGAATTTTGCATTATGACATCCTAATGGAATGTTACATTATGACATCATAATGGAATTTTGCATTATGACATCATAATGGAATTTGCATTATGACATCATAATGGAATTTTACATTATGACATCATAATAGAATTTTACATTATGACATCATAATGGAATTTTGCATTATGACATCATGATAACATTTTTACATTATGACATCACAATGGAATTTTGCATTATGACATCATAATGGAATGTTACATTATGACATCATAATGGAATGTTGCATTATGACATCATAATGGAATTTTGCATTATGACATCATAATGGAATGTTGCATTATGACATCATAATGGAATTTTGCATTATGACATCATAATGGAATGTTACATTATGACATCATAATGGAATGTTGCATTATGACATCATAATGGAATTTTACATTATGACATCATAATGGAATGTTACATTATGACATCATAATGGAATTTTGCATTATGACATCATAATGGAATGTTACATTATGACATCATAATGGAATTTTGCATTATGACATCATAATGGAATGTTGCATTATGACATCATAGTGGAATTTTACATTATGACATCATAATGGAATTTTGCATTATGACATCATAATAAAATTTTTACATTATGACATCATAATGGAATGTTGCATTATGACATCATAATGGAATTTTACATTATGACATCATAATGGAATTTTGCATTATGACATCATAATGGAATTTTACATTATGACATCATAATGGAATGTTACATTATGACATCATAATGGAATTTTACATTATGACATCATAATGGAATTTTACATTATGACATCATAATGGAATGTTACATTATGACATCATAATGGAATTTTACATTATGACATCATAATGGAATTTTGCATTATGACATCATTATGGAATTTTGCATTATGACATCCTAATGGAATGTTACATTATGACATCACAATGGAATTTTGCATTATGACATCATAATGGAATGTTACATTATGACATCATAATGGAATTTTGCATTATGACATCATAATGGAATTTTTACATTATGACATCATAATGGGATTTTGCATTATGACATCATAATGGAATGTTGCATTATGACATCTTAATGGAATGTTGCATTATGATATCATAATGGAATGTTGCATTATGACATCTTAATGGAATGTTGCATTATGACATCATAATGGAATTTTACATTATGACATCATAATGGAATGTTGCATTATGACATCATAATGGAATGTTACATTATGACATCATATTGTAATTTTGCATTATGACATCATAATGGAATGTTACATTATGACATCATAATGGAATGTTGCATTATGACATCATAATGGAGTTTTACACTATGACATCATAATGAAATTTTGCATTATGACATCATAATGGAATTTTATATTATGACATCATAATGGAATTTTTCATTTTGACATCATAATGGAATTTTACATTATGACTTCATAATGGAATTTTGCATTATGACATCATAATGGAATTTTTACATTATGACATCATAATGGAATGTTACATTATGACATCATAATGGAATTTTGCATTATGACATCATAATGGAATTTTTACAGTATGACATCATAATGGAATGTTACATTATGACATCATAATGGAATGTTACATTATGACATCATAATGTAATTTTGCATTATGACATCATAATGGGATTTTGCATTATGACATCATAATGGAATTTTACATTATGACATCATAATGGAATGTTGCATTATGACACCGTAATGGAATTTTACATTATGACATCATAATGGAATGTTGCATTATGACATCATAATGGAATTTTGCATTATGACATCATAATGGAATTTTGCATTATGACATCATAATGGAATGTTGCATTATGACATCATAATGGAATTTTGCATTATGACATCATAATGGAATTTTGCATTATGACATCAGAATGGAATGTTTCATTATGACATCATAATGGAATTTTGCATTATGACATCATAATGGAATGTTGCATTATGACATCATAGTGGAATTTTACATTATGACATCATAATGGAATTTTGCATTATGACATCAAAATGGAATTTTGCATTATGACATCATAATAAAATTTTTACATTATGACATCATGATGGAATTTTGCATTATGACATCATAATGGAATTTTACATTATGACATCATAATGGAATTTTGCATTATGACATCATAATGGAATGTTACATTATGACATCATAATGGAATTTTACATTATGACATCATAATGGAATGTTACAATATGACATCATAATGGAATTTTACATTATGACATCATAATGGAATTTTGCATTATGACATCATTATGGAATTTTGCATTATGACATCCTAATGGAATGTTACATTATGACATCATAATGGAATTTTGCATTATGACATCATTATGGAATTTTGCATTATGACATCCTAATGGAATGTTACATTATGACATCATAATGGAATTTTGCATTATGACATCATAATGGAATGTTGCATTATGACATCATAATGGAATTTTACATTATGACATCATAATAGAATTTTACATTATGACATCATAATGGAATTTTGCATTATGACATCATGATAAAATTTTTACATTATGACATCATAATGGAATTTTGCATTATGACATCATAATGGAATGTTACATTATGACATCATAATGGAATGTTGCATTATGACATCATAATGGAATGTTGCATTATGACATCATAATGGAATTTTGCATTATGACATCAAAATGGAATTTTGCATTATGACATCATAATAAAATTTTTACATTATGACATCATGATGGAATTTTGCATTATGACATCATAATGGAATTTTACATTATGACATCATAATGGAATTTTGCATTATGACATCATAATGGAATGTTACATTATGACATCATAATGGAATTTTACATTATGACATCATAATGGAATGTTACAATATGACATCATAATGGAATTTTACATTATGACATCATAATGGAATTTTGCATTATGACATCATTATGGAATTTTGCATTATGACATCCTAATGGAATGTTACATTATGACATCATAATGGAATTTTGCATTATGACATCATAATGGAATGTTGCATTATGACATCATAATGGAATTTTACATTATGACATCATAATAGAATTTTACATTATGACATCATAATGGAATTTTGCATTATGACATCATGATAAAATTTTTACATTATGACATCATAATGGAATTTTGCATTATGACATCATAATGGAATGTTACATTATGACATCATAATGGAATGTTGCATTATGACATCATAATGGAATTTTGCATTATGACATCATAATGGAATGTTGCATTATGACATCATAATGGAATTTTGCATTATGACATCATAATGGAATTTTGCATTATGACATCATAATGGAATGTTACATTATGACATCATAATGGAATGTTGCATTATGACATCATAATGGAATGTTACATTATGATATCATAATGGAATGTTACATTATGACATCATAATGGAATTTTGTATTATGACAAAATAATGGAATGTTACATTATTACATCATAATGGAATTTTACATTATGACATCATAATGGAATGTTGCATTATGACATCATAATGGACTTTTGCATTATGGCATCATAATGGGATGTTGCAATATGACATGATAATGGAATTTTGCATTATGACATCATAATGGAATGTTGCATTATGACATCATAATGGAATTTTACATTATGACATCATAATGGAATTTTACATTATGACATCATAATGGAATTTTGCATTATGCCATCATAATGGAATTTTTACATTATGACATCGTAATGGAATTTTGCATTATGACATCATAATGGAATGTTGCATTATGACATCATAATGGAATTTTACATTATGACATCATAATGGAATTTTGCATTATGACATCATAATGGAATTTTTACATTATGACATCATAATGGAATGTTGCATTATGACATCATAATGGGATTTTGCATTATGACATCATAATGGAATGTTGCATTATGACATCTTAATGGAATGTTGCATTATGACATCATAATGGAATGTTGCATTATGACATCTTAATGGAATGTTGCATTATGACATCATAATGGAATTTTACATTATGACATCATAATGGAATGTTGCATTATGACATCATAATGGAATGTTACATTATGACATCTTAATGAAATGTTGCATTATGACATCATAATGGAATGTTACATTATGACATCATAATGGAATGTTGCATTATGACATCATAATGGAGTTTTACACTATGACATCATAATGAAATTTTGCATTATGACATCATAATGGAATTTTATATTATGACATCATAATGGAATTTTTCATTTTGACATCATAATGGAATTTTACATTATGACTTCATAATGGAATTTTGCATTATGACATCATAATGGAATTTTTACATTATGACACCATAATGGAATGTTACATTATGACATCATAATGGAATTTTGCATTATGACATCATAATGGAATTTTTACAGTATGACATCATAATGGAATGTTACATTATGACATCATAATGGAATGTTACATTATGACATCATAATGTAATTTTGCATTATGACATCATAATGGGATTTTGCATTATGACATCATAATGGAATTTTACATTATGACATCATAATGGAATGTTGCATTATGACACCATAATGGAATTTTACATTATGACATCATAATGGAATGTTGCATTATGACATCATAATGGAATTTTGCATTATGACATCATAATGGAATTTTGCATTATGACATCATAATGGAATGTTGCATTATGACATCATAATGGAATTTTGCATTATGACATCATAATGGAATTTTGCATTATGACATCAGAATGGAATGTTTCATTATGACATCATAATGGAATTTTGCATTATGACATCATAATGGAATGTTGCATTATGACATCATAGTGGAATTTTACATTATGACATCATAATGGAATTTTGCATTATGACATCAAAATGGAATTTTGCATTATGACATCATAATAAAATTTTTACATTATGACATCATAATGGAATGTTGCATTATGACATCATAATGGAATTTTACATTATGACATCATAATGGAATTTTGCATTATGACATCATAATGGAATGTTACATTATGACATCATAATGGAATTTTACATTATGACATCATAATGGAATGTTACAATATGACATCATAATGGAATTTTACATTATGACATCATAATGGAATTTTGCAAAATGACATCATTATGGAATTTTGCATTATGACATCATAATGAAATTTTACATTATGACATCATAATAGAATTTTACATTATGACATCATAATGGAATTTTGCATTATGACATCATGATAAAATTTTTACATTATGACATCATAATGGAATTTTGCATTATGCCATCATAATGGAATGTTACATTATGACATCATAATGGAATGTTGCATTATGACATCATAATGGAATTTTGCATTATGACATCATAATGGAATGTTGCATTATGACATCATAATGGAATTTTGCATTATGACATCATAATGGAATTTTGCATTATGACATCATAATGGAATGTTACATCATGACATCATAATGGAATGCTGCATTATGATATCATAATGGAATGTTACATTATGATATCATAATGGAATGTTACATTATGACATCATAATGGAATTTTGCATTATGCCATCATAATGGAATGTTACATTATGACATCATAATGGAATGTTGCATTATGACATCATAATGGAATTTTGCATTATGACATCATAATGGAATGTTGCATTATGACATCATAATGGAATTTTACATTATGACATCATAATGGAATGTTGCATTATGACATCATAATGGACTTTTGCATTATGACAATATAATGGGATGTTGCATTATGACATGATAATGGAATTTTGCATTATGACATCATAATGGAATGTTGCATTATGACATCATAATGGAATTTTACATTATGACATCATAATGGAATTTTACATTATGACATCATAATGGAATTTTGCATTATGCCATCATAATGGAATTTTTACATTATGACATCGTAATGGAATTTTACATTATGACATCATAATGGAATGTTACATTATGACATCATAATGGAATTTTACATTATGACATCATAATGGAATTTTGCATTATGACATCATTATGGAATTTTGCATTATGACATCATAATGGAATTTTACATTATGACATCATAATGGAATTTTGCATTATGACATCATTATGGAATTTTGCATTATGACATCCTAATGGAATGTTACATTATGACATCACAATGGAATTTTGCATTATGACATCATAATGGAATGTTACATTATGACATCATAATGGAATTTTACATTATGACATCATAATGGAATGTTACAATATGACATCATAATGGAATTTTGCATTATGACATCATAATGGAATTTTGCAAAATGACATCATTATGGAATTTTGCATTATGACATCATAATGAAATTTTACATTATGACATCATAATAGAATTTTACATTATGACATCATAATGGAATTTTGCATTATGACATCATGATAAAATTTTTACATTATGACATCATAATGGAATTTTGCATTATGCCATCATAATGGAATGTTACATTATGACATCATAATGGAATGTTGCATTATGACATCATAATGGAATTTTGCATTATGACATCATAATGGAATGTTGCATTATGACATCACAATGGAATTTTGCATTATGACATCATAATGGAATTTTGCATTATGACATCATAATGGAATGTTACATCATGACATCATAATTGAATGCTGCATTATGATATCATAATGGAATGTTACATTATGATATCATAATGGAATGTTACATCATGACATCATAATTGAATGCTGCATTATGATATCATAATGGAATGTTACATTATGATATCATAATGGAATGTTACATTATGACATCATAATGGAATTTTGCATTATGCCATCATAATGGAATGTTACATTATGACATCATAATGGAATGTTGCATTATGACATCATAATGGAATTTTGCATTATGACATCATAATGGAATGTTGCATTATGACATCATAATGGAATTTTACATTATGACATCATAATGGAATGTTGCATTATGACATCATAATGGACTTTTGCATTATGACATCATAATGGGATGTTGCATTATGACATGATAATGGAATTTTGCATTATGACATCATAATGGAATGTTGCATTATGACATCATAATGGAATTTTACATTATGACATCATAATGGAATTTTACATTATGACATCATAATGGAATTTTGCATTATGCCATCATAATGGAATTTTTACATTATGACATCGTAATGGAATTTTACATTATGACATCATAATGGAATGTTACATTATGACATCATAATGGAATTTTACATTATGACATCATAATGGAATTTTGCATTATGACATCATTATGGAATTTTGCATTATGACATCCTAATGGAATGTTACATTATGACATCATAATGGAATTTTGCATTATGACATCATTATGGAATTTTGCATTATGACATCCTAATGGAATGTTACATTATGACATCACAATGGAATTTTGCATTATGACATCATAATGGAATGTTGCATTATGACATCATAATGGAGTTTTACACTATGACATCATAATGAAATTTTGCATTATGACATCATAATGGAATTTAATATTATGACATCATAATGGAATTTTTCATTTTGACATCATAATGGAATTTTACATTATGACTTCATAATGGAATTTTGCATTATGACATCATAATGGAATTTTTACATTATGACATCATAATGGAATGTTACATTATGACATCATAATGTAATTTTGCATTATGACATCATAATGGAATTTTTACTGTATGACATCATAATGGAATGTTACATTATGACATCATAATGGAATGTTACATTATGACATCATAATGTAATTTTGCATTATGACATCATAATGGGATTTTGCATTATGACATCATAATGGAATTTTACATTATGACATCATAATGGAATGTTGCATTATGACACCATAATGGAATTTTACATTATGACATCATAATGGAATGTTGCATTATGACATCATAATGGAATTTTACATTATGACATCATAATGGAAATTTTACATTATGACATCATAATGGAATTTTGCATTATGACATCATAATGGAATTTTTACATTATGACATCATAATGGAATTTTGCATTATGACATCATAATGGAATGTTGTTGCATTATGACATCATAATGGAATGTTGCATTATGACATCATAATGGAATTTTGCATTATGACATCATAATGGAATTTTGCATTATGACATCAGAATGGAATGTTTCATTATGACATCATAATGGAATTTTGCATTATGACATCATAATGGAATGTTGCATTATGACATCATAATGGAATGTTGCATTATTACATCATAATGGAATTTTGCATTATGACATCATAATGGAATTTTGCATTATGACATCATTATGTAATTTTGCATTATGACATCATAATGGAATTTTGCATTATGACATCATAATGGAATTTTACATTATGACATCATAATGGAATGTTACATTATGACATCATAATGGAATTTTGCATTATGACATCATAATGGAATGTTACATTATGACATCATAATGGAATTTTGCATTATGACATCATAATGGAATGTTGCATTATGACATCATAGTGGAATTTTACATTATGACATCATAATGGAATTTTGCATTATGACATCATAATGGAATGTTGCATTATGACATCATAATGGAATGTTACATTATGACATCATAATGTAATTTTGCATTATGACATCATAATGGAATGTTACATTATGACATCATAATGGAATGTTGCATTATGACATCATAATGGAGTTTTACACTATGACATCATAATGAAATTTTGCATTATGACATCATAATGGAATTTTATATTATGACATCATAATGGAATTTTTCATTTTGACATCATAATGGAATTTTACATTATGACTTCATAATGGAATTTTGCATTATGACATCATAATGGAATTTTTACATTATGACATCATAATGGAATGTTACATTATGACATCATAATGGAATTTTGCATTATGACATCATAATGGAATTTTTACAGTATGACATCATAATGGAATGTTACATTATGACATCATAATGGAATGTTACATTATGACATCATAATGTAATTTTGCATTATGACATTATAATGGGATTTTGCATTATGACATCATAATGGAATTTTACATTATGACATCATAATGGAATGTTGCATTATGACACCATAATGGAATTTCACATTATGACATCATAATGGAATGTTGCATTATGACATCATAATGGAATTTTGCATTATGACATCATAATGGAATTTTGCATTATGACATCATAATGGAATGTTGCATTATGACATCATAATGGAATTTTGCATTATGACATCATAATGGAATTTTGCATTATGACATCAGAATGGAATGTTTCATTATGACATCATAATGGAATTTTGCATTATGACATCATAATGGAATGTTGCATTATGACATCATAGTGGAATTTTACATTATGACATCATAATGGAATTTTGCATTATGACATCAAAATGGAATTTTGCATTATGACATCATAATAAAATTTTTACATTATGACATCATGATGGAATTTTGCATTATGACATCATAATGGAATTTTACATTATGACATCATAATGGAATTTTGCATTATGACATCATAATGGAATGTTACATTATGACATCATAATGGAATTTTACATTATGACATCATAATGGAATGTTACAATATGACATCATAATGGAATTTTACATTATGACATTATAATGGAATTTTGCATTATGACATCATTATGGAATTTTGCATTATGACATCCTAATGGAATGTTACATTATGACATCATAATGGAATTTTGCATTATGACATCATGATAAAATTTTTACATTATGACATCATAATGGAATTTTGCATTATGACATCATAATGGAATGTTACATTATGACATCATAATGGAATGTTGCATTATGACATCATAATGGAATTTTGCATTATGACATCATAATGGAATGTTGCATTATGACATCATAATGGAATTTTGCATTATGACATCATAATGGAATTTTGCATTATGACATCATAATGGAATGTTACATTATGACATCATAATGGAATGTTGCATTATGACATCATAATGGAATGTTACATTATGATATCATAATGGAATGTTACATTATGACATCATAATGGAATTTTGTATTATGACAAAATAATGGAATGTTACATTATTACATCATAATGGAATTTTACATTATGACATCATAATGGAATTTTGTATTATGACAAAATAATGGAATGTTACATTATTACATCATAATGGAATTTTACATTATGACATCATAATGGAATGTTGCATTATGACATCATAATGGACTTTTGCATTATGACATCATAATGGGATGTTGCAATATGACATGATAATGGAATTTTGCATTATGACATCATAATGGAATGTTGCATTATGACATCATAATGGAATGTTGCATTATGACATCATAATGGAATTTTACATTATGACATCATAATGGAATTTTGCATTATGACATCATAATGGAATTTTTACATTATGACATCATAATGGAATGTTGCATTATGACATCATAATGGGATTTTGCATTATGACATCATAATGGAATGTTGCATTATGACATCTTAATGGAATGTTGCATTATGACATCTTAATGGAATGTTGCATTATGACATCATAATGGAATGTTGCATTATGACATCTTAATGGAATGTTGCATTATGGCATCATAATGGAATTTTACATTATGACATCATAATGGAATGTTACATTATGACATCATAATGGAATGTTACATTATGACATCATAATGTAATTTTGCATTATGACATCATAATGGAATGTTACATTATGACATCATAATGGAATGTTGCATTATGACATCATAATGGAGTTTTACACTATGACATCATAATGAAATTTTGCATTATGACATCATAATGGAATTTTATATTATGACATAATGGAATTTTTCATTTTGACATCATAATGGAATTTTACATTATGACTTCATAATGGAATTTTGCATTATGACATCATAATGGAATTTTTACATTATGACATCATAATGGAATGTTACATTATGACATCATAATGGAATTTTGCATTATGACATCATAATGGAATTTTTACAGTATGACATCATAATGGAATGTTACATTATGACATCATAATGGAATGTTACATTATGACATCATAATGTAATTTTGCATTATGACATCATAATGGGATTTTGCATTATGACATCATAATGGAATTTTACATTATGACATCATAATGGAATGTTGCATTATGACACCATAATGGAATTTTACATTATGACATCATAATGGAATGTTGCATTATGACATCATAATGGAATTTTGCATTATGACATCATAATGGAATTTTGCATTATGACATCATAATGGAATGTTGCATTATGACATCATAATGGAATTTTGCATTATGACATCATAATGGAATTTTGCATTATGACATCAGAATGGAATGTTTCATTATGACATCATAATGGAATTTTGCATTATGACATCATAATGGAATTTTGCATTATGACATCAAAATGGAATTTTGCATTATGACATCATAATAAAATTTTTACATTATGACATCATAATGGAATGTTGCATTATGACATCATAATGGAATTTTACATTATGACATCATAATGGAATTTTGCATTATGACATCATAATGGAATGTTACATTATGACATCATAATGGAATTTTACATTATGACATCATAATGGAATGTTACAATATGACATCATAATGGAATTTTACATTATGACATCATAATGGAATTTTGCAAAATGACATCATTATGGAATTTTGCATTATGACATCCTAATGGAATGTTACATTATGACATCATAATGGAATTTTGTATTATGACAAAATAATGGAATGTTACATTATTACATCATAATGGAATTTTACATTATGACATCATAATGGAATGTTGCATTATGACATCATAATGGACTTTTGCATTATGACATCATAATGGGATGTTGCATTATGACATGATAATGGAATTTTGCATTATGACATCATAATGGAATGTTGCATTATGACATCATAATGGAATTTTACATTATGACATCATAATGGAATGTTACAATATGACATCATAATGGAATTTTACATTATGACATTATAATGGAATTTTGCATTATGACATCATTATGGAATTTTGCATTATGACATCCTAATGGAATGTTACATTATGACATCATAATGGAATTTTGCATTATGACATCATGATAAAATTTTTACATTATGACATCATAATGGAATTTTGCATTATGACATCATAATGGAATGTTACATTATGACATCATAATGGAATGTTGCATTATGACATCATAATGGAATTTTGCATTATGACATCATAATGGAATGTTGCATTATGACATCATAATGGAATTTTGCATTATGACATCATAATGGAATTTTGCATTATGACATCATAATGGAATGTTACATTATGACATCATAATGGAATGTTGCATTATGACATCATAATGGAATGTTACATTATGATATCATAATGGAATGTTACATTATGACATCATAATGGAATTTTGTATTATGACAAAATAATGGAATGTTACATTATTACATCATAATGGAATTTTACATTATGACATCATAATGGAATTTTGTATTATGACAAAATAATGGAATGTTACATTATTACATCATAATGGAATTTTACATTATGACATCATAATGGAATGTTGCATTATGACATCATAATGGACTTTTGCATTATGACATCATAATGGGATGTTGCAATATGACATGATAATGGAATTTTGCATTATGACATCATAATGGAATGTTGCATTATGACATCATAATGGAATGTTGCATTATGACATCATAATGGAATTTTACATTATGACATCATAATGGAATTTTGCATTATGACATCATAATGGAATTTTTACATTATGACATCATAATGGAATGTTGCATTATGACATCATAATGGGATTTTGCATTATGACATCATAATGGAATGTTGCATTATGACATCTTAATGGAATGTTGCATTATGACATCTTAATGGAATGTTGCATTATGACATCATAATGGAATGTTGCATTATGACATCTTAATGGAATGTTGCATTATGGCATCATAATGGAATTTTACATTATGACATCATAATGGAATGTTACATTATGACATCATAATGGAATGTTACATTATGACATCATAATGTAATTTTGCATTATGACATCATAATGGAATGTTACATTATGACATCATAATGGAATGTTGCATTATGACATCATAATGGAGTTTTACACTATGACATCATAATGAAATTTTGCATTATGACATCATAATGGAATTTTATATTATGACATAATGGAATTTTTCATTTTGACATCATAATGGAATT
Organism: Eleutherodactylus coqui; assembly: GCF_035609145.1. Lineage (NCBI taxonomy): Eukaryota > Metazoa > Chordata > Amphibia > Anura > Eleutherodactylidae > Eleutherodactylus > Eleutherodactylus coqui. Next base: position 112,940,844 of record NC_089842.1, on the reverse strand, counting down.
TTACATTATGACTTCATAATGGAATTTTGCATTATGACATCATAATGGAATTTTTACATTATGACATCATAATGGAATGTTACATTATGACATCATAATGGAATTTTGCATTATGACATCATAATGGAATTTTTACAGTATGACATCATAATGGAATGTTACATTATGACATCATAATGGAATTTTACATTATGACATCATAATGGAATTTTGCATTATGACATCATAATGGGATTTTGCATTATGACATCATAATGGAATTTTACATTATGACATCATAATGGAATGTTGCATTATGACACCATAATGGAATTTTACATTATGACATCATAATGGAATGTTGCATTATGACATCATAATGGAATTTTGCATTATGACATCATAATGGAATTTTGCATTATGACATCATAATGGAATGTTGCATTATGACATCATAATGGAATTTTGCATTATGACATCATAATGGAATTTTGCATTATGACATCAGAATGGAATGTTTCATTATGACATCATAATGGAATTTTGCATTATGACATCATAATGGAATGTTGCATTATGACATCATAGTGGAATTTTACATTATGACATCATAATGGAATTTTGCATTATGACATCAAAATGGAATTTTGCATTATGACATCATAATAAAATTTTTACATTATGACATCATAATGGAATGTTGCATTATGACATCATAATGGAATTTTACATTATGACATCATAATGGAATTTTGCATTATGACATCATAATGGAATGTTACATTATGACATCATAATGGAATTTTACATTATGACATCATAATGGAATGTTACAATATGACATCATAATGGAATTTTACATTATGACATCATAATGGAATTTTGCAAAATGACATCATTATGGAATTTTGCATTATGACATCCTAATGGAATGTTACATTATGACATCATAATGGAATTTTGTATTATGACAAAATAATGGAATGTTACATTATTACATCATAATGGAATTTTACATTATGACATCATAATGGAATGTTGCATTATGACATCATAATGGACTTTTGCATTATGACATCATAATGGGATGTTGCATTATGACATGATAATGGAATTTTGCATTATGACATCATAATGGAATGTTGCATTATGACATCATAATGGAATTTTACATTATGACATCATAATGGAATGTTACAATATGACATCATAATGGAATTTTACATTATGACATTATAATGGAATTTTGCATTATGACATCATTATGGAATTTTGCATTATGACATCCTAATGGAATGTTACATTATGACATCATAATGGAATTTTGCATTATGACATCATAATGGAATGTTGCATTATGACATCATAATGGAATTTTACATTATGACATCATAATAGAATTTTACATTATGACATCATAATGGAATTTTGCATTATGACATCATGATAAAATTTTTACATTATGACATCATAATGGAATTTTGCATTATGACATCATAATGGAATGTTACATTATGACATCATAATGGAATGTTGCATTATGACATCATAATGGAATTTTGCATTATGACATCATAATGGAATGTTGCATTATGACATCATAATGGAATTTTGCATTATGACATCATAATGGAATTTTGCATTATGACATCATAATGGAATGTTACATTATGACATCATAATGGAATGTTGCATTATGATATCATAATGGAATGTTACATTATGATATCATAATGGAATGTTACATTATTACATCATAATGGAATTTTGTATTATGACAAAATAATGGAATGTTACATTATTACATCATAATGGAATTTTACATTATGACATCATAATGGAATGTTGCATTATGACATCATAATGGACTTTTGCATTATGACATCATAATGGGATGTTGCATTATGACATGATAATGGAATTTTGCATTATGACATCATAATGGAATGTTGCATTATGACATCATAATGGAATTTTACATTATGACATCATAATGGAATGTTACAATATGACATCATAATGGAATTTTACATTATGACATTATAATGGAATTTTGCATTATGACATCATTATGGAATTTTACATTATGACATCATAATAGAATTTTACATTATGACATCATAATGGAATTTTGCATTATGACATCATGATAAAATTTTTACATTATGACATCATAATGGAATTTTGCATTATGCCATCATAATGGAATGTTACATTATGACATCATAATGGAATGTTGCATTATGACATCATAATGGAATTTTGCATTATGACATCATAATGGAATGTTGCATTATGACATCATAATGGAATTTTGCATTATGACATCATAATGGAATTTTGCATTATGACATCATAATGGAATGTTACATCATGACATCATAATGGAATGCTGCATTATGATATCATAATGGAATGTTACATTATGATATCATAATGGAATGTTACATTATGACATCATAATGGAATTTTGCATTATGCCATCATAATGGAATGTTACATTATGACATCATAATGGAATGTTGCATTATGACATCATAATGGAATTTTACATTATGACATCATAATGGAATTTTGCATTATGACATCATGATAAAATTTTTACATTATGACATCATAATGGAATTTTGCATTATGACATCATAATGGAATGTTACATTATGACATCATAATGGAATGTTGCATTATGACATCATAATGGAATTTTGCATTATGACATCATAATGGAATGTTGCATTATGACATCATAATGGAATTTTGCATTATGACATCATAATGGAATTTTGCATTATGACATCATAATGGAATGTTGCATTATGACATCATAATGGAATTTTACATTATGACATCATAATGGAATTTTACATTATGACATCATAATGGAATTTTGCATTATGACATCATGATAAAATTTTTACATTATGACATCATAATGGAATTTTGCATTATGACATCATAATGGAATGTTACATTATGACATCATAATGGAATGTTGCATTATGACATCATAATGGAATTTTGCATTATGACATCATAATGGAATGTTGCATTATGACATCATAATGGAATTTTGCATTATGACATCATAATGGAATTTTGCATTATGACATCATAATGGAATGTTACATTATGACATCATAATGGAATGTTGCATTATGATATCTAAATGGAATGTTACATTATGATATCATAATGGAATGTTACATTATTACATCATAATGGAATTTTGTATTATGACAAAATAATGGAATGTTACATTATTACATCATAATGGAATTTTACATTCTGACATCATAATGGAATGTTGCATTATGACATCATAATGGACTTTTGCATTATGACATCATAATGGGATGTTGCATTATGACATGATAATGGAATTTTGCATTATGACATCATAATGGAATGTTGCATTATGACATCATAATGGAATTTTACATTATGACATCATAATGGAATGTTACAATATGACATCATAATGGAATTTTACATTATGACATTATAATGGAATTTTGCATTATGACATCATTATGGAATTTTGCATTATGACATCCTAATGGAATGTTACATTATGACATCATAATGGAATTTTGCATTATGACATCATAATGGAATGTTGCATTATGACATCATAATGGAATTTTACATTATGACATCATAATAGAATTTTACATTATGACATCATAATGGAATTTTGCATTATGACATCATGATAAAATTTTTACATTATGACATCATAATGGAATTTTGCATTATGACATCATAATGGAATGTTACATTATGACATCATAATGGAATGTTGCATTATGACATCATAATGGAATTTTGCATTATGGCATCATAATGGAATGTTGCATTATGACATCATAATGGAATATTGCATTATGACATCATAATGGAATTTTGCATTATGACATCATAATGGAATGTTACATTATGACATCATAATGGAATGTTGCATTATGATATCATAATGGAATGTTACATTATGATATCATAAAGGAATGTTACATTATTACATCATAATGGAATTTTGTATTATGACAAAATAATGGAATGTTACATTATTACATCATAATGGAATTTTACATTATGACATCATAATGGAATGTTGCATTATGACATCATAATGGACTTTTGCATTATGACATCATAATGGGATGTTGCATTATGACATGATAATGGAATTTTGCATTATGACATCATAATGGAATGTTGCATTATGACATCATAATGGAATTTTACATTATGACATCATAATGGAATGTTACAATATGACATCATAATGGAATTTTACATTATGACATTATAATGGAATTTTGCATTATGACATCATTATGGAATTTTGCATTATGACATCCTAATGGAATTTTACATTATGACATCATAATAGAATTTTACATTATGACATCATAATGGAATTTTGCATTATGACATCATGATAAAATTTTTACATTGTGACATCATAATGGAATTTTGCATTATGACATCATAATGGAATGTTACATTATGACATCATAATGGAATGTTGCATTATGACATCATAATGGAATTTTGCATTATGACATCATAATGGAATGTTGCATTATGACATCATAATGGAATTTTGCATTATGACATCATAATGGAATTTTGCATTATGACATCATAATGGAATGTTACATTATGACATCATAATGGAATGTTGCATTATGATATCATAATGGAATGTTACATTATGATATCATAATGGAATGTTACATTATTACATCATAATGGAATTTTGTACTATGACAAAATAATGGAATGTTACATTATTACATCATAATGGAATTTTACATTATGACATCATAATGGAATGTTGCATTATGACATCATAATGGACTTTTGCATTATGACATCATAATGGGATGTTGCATTATGACATGATAATGGAATTTTGCATTATGACATCATAATGGAATGTTGCATTATGACATCATAATGGAATTTAACATTATGACATCATAATAGAATTTTACATTATGACATCATAATGGAATTTTGCATTATGACATCATGATAAAATTTTTACATTATGACATCATAATGGAATTTTGCATTATGACATCATAATGGAATGTTACATTATGACATCATAATGGAATGTTGCATTATGACATCATAATGGAATTTTGCATTATGACATCATAATGGAATGTTCCATTATGACATCATAATGGAATTTTGCATTATGACATCATAATGGAATTTTGCATTATGACATCATAATGGAATGTTACATTATGACATCATAATGGAATGTTGCATTATGATATCATAATGGAATGTTACATTATGATATCATAATGGAATGTTACATTATTACATCATAATGGAATTTTGTATTATGACAAAATAATGGAATGTTACATTATTACATCATAATGGAATTTTACATTATGACATCATAATGGAATGTTGCATTATGACATCATAATGGACTTTTGCATTATGACATCATAATGGGATGTTGCATTATGACATGATAATGGAATTTTGCATTATGACATCATAATGGAATGTTGCATTATGACATCATAATGGAATTTTACATTATGACATCATAATGGAATGTTACAATATGACATCATAATGGAATTTTACATTATGACATTATAATGGAATTTTGCATTATGACATCATTATGGAATTTTGCATTATGACATCCTAATGGAATGTTACATTATGACATCATAATGGAATTTTGCATTATGACATCATAATGGAATGTTGCATTATGACATCATAATGGAATTTTACATTATGACATCATAATAGAATTTTACATTATGACATCATAATGGAATTTTGCATTATGACATCATAATAGAATTTTACATTATGACATCATAATGGAATTTTGCATTATGACATCATAATGGAATTTTGCATTATGACATCATAATGGAATGTTACATTATGACATCATAATGGAATGTTGCATTATGATATCATAATGGAATGTTACATTATGATATCATAATGGAATGTTACATTATTACATCATAATGGAATTTTGTATTATGACAAAATAATGGAATGTTACATTATTACATCATAATGGAATTTTACATTATGACATCATAATGGAATGTTGCATTATGACATCATAATGGACTTTTGCATTATGACATCATAATGGAATGTTGCATTATGACATCATAATGGAATTTTACATTATGACATCATAATGGAATGTTACAATATGACATCATAATGGAATTTTACATTATGACATTATAATGGAATTTTGCATTATGACATCATTATGGAATTTTGCATTATGACATCCTAATGGAATGTTACATTATGACATCATAATGGAATTTTGCATTATGACATCATAATGGAATGTTGCATTATGACATCATAATGGAATTTTACATTATGACATCATAATGGAATTTTGCATTATGACATCATGATAAAATTTTTACATTATGACATCATAATGGAATTTTGCATTATGACATCATAATGGAATGTTACATTATGACATCATAATGGAATGTTGCATTATGACATCATAATGGAATTTTGCATTATGACATCATAATGGAATG